>NC_083243.1:80994791-82244791 GCF_032191835.1 Heteronotia binoei | reverse complement strand
TCTGCCAGGTCTATGGTTGATACAAAAATATGGTTGAGGCAAGCGGATGTCCTCATCCTATTATACCATCTACTGGCCTCCCAGCAATGACTGCCACTTCAATTAGGGCCAGTGCTGTTGACATCTTAGGGCAACTTAGGCTGCCTATGATAATTACGCCCCCTGTGTTCAAACCATCCATGCTGTCTTAAATAATTAATTTTAATTTATTGGCTTAATAAATTAAGCCTTATGGCGCAGTTACTAAGAAGAAGTGGTAGTTAAGGCTGTTTGGTTTTTTTGAGAGGATCTAATGGCATGGGATTTTTACTGTCGTTACTGAGAGGGGTGCTTGCATTAAGGAGAGAAGATGCACATTTCATCAAAAAAATCAAAACGTGGAAAACTTTCAGGAAGAAGGGATTTTAAATTGTTTTCCCTCTCTGTAGGTAACTGGATAATATGGAACTCTCAGCAAGATATGCGATTTTAAAAGGCAAAGTGAGATCTTTGGGACATAATAGGTTTGTTCCTTTCTGATTAATATGGACATAAGAGCTATAGGGTTGAAAAGTTCTGAAAAGAAATTTAGATAAATAGTTAACTTGGATTAATTTTTGAGAAGACAGACAACACAATTATTTTGTAATCTGGTAGATTTGCTCTTAATATGTTTGTTTGGAGAAATTGCTTATATTGAGATAGATAAACTAATATGCTCCTTGTTTGCCATTTTTCTTTCTTAGCTCTCCACTTTTTATGTTATTTTAAATTTGATCTTTTTCTCTATCCGTTTGAAATATGTAAATTAGAAGGATAAAGACATATTTGTTTTTTATGCCTATCTAAATGATGACATTGTTAAAATAACAAGTTAGTTTGTATTTTTAATATGGTTAAGCTTATCCAGTTAGTTCTGTGTTGAGACCTTGGTGATTTTTTTTTTCAATATCTATGTTTTCTGAAGAAGAATAGCTCAGACTTGTATTTTAAGTAATAGTTTAGTAAAAAGTGTACAATGGAAAATGAAGACGGTAGAATATAAGGGGAAAACTCAATACTAGCAGGTAGAAAGTGTTAGGTATTTTGTTTTGAGGTAAAAATGTAACTGATATATTTGCAGCTTTCTCTGTTTCTGATCTCCCACTCTGTATTTCCCCCTCCTTCTTCATGTTTCTGTACTTGTGCTTATGCGTCTTCTTTTTGTAGTTAAAATTAATAAAAATTATAAAATCAAGAAACAAATTAGGCTGCTCCCTAGATTATATAAGGGCACTACTACATTTGAGTCCTATTTTCAGCCCCTTTCCTAATAATCTCTAGTGTGGCGTTTGTCTTTTTCATAGCTGCTGCACAGACAAAGGAGCTATCTTGTCATATGAGTTCTTTTGCATAGAGTTTTTAATTTGACTTATCTTTACATTCATCTTAATACATATTAATTACCTACGTTCAATATCAGGCATCGCACATAATAAAAACAACAAAAAATGAGCTCTTTCAATCGAATCCTGCTTTCAAGCTTTACCATTTAAATAGAGATCACATGATCTAATACTGAAGAAAGCACTGGGAGTGGCCTATTAGGTATGACTCTTGTACTACAAGTAAAAAAATCTGAAGCCAATATCTTATAGGGGGGAAGGAGAGCTGACATAAGTTTTCTTTTCATAGAGGAATACCATATAATGATACCTTCTGTTGGCATTTTTGTCTCTTTTGACATGCAAACATGATCTTAATTTGTAGTTCTTGGTGAAGTTTTCCATATTTAGTTTAGAAAAACCATTTATACAAGTGATTTAGGGAAAAACATTTACATTACATATTAGGAGGATAATTTTAATTCAGGTTATTCTTAAGGAGAAGTAACAAAATGAAGAGCTAAGAGAAGATTCAAAGCACTCTAGGTAGCAATAGGGTAATTAACAGGCAGCTTTTATTACCTTTTATTGTTTTCCCACATAAATGCTATCCAGACCAAATATTCTTTCAATTTGATTATTTCAACATTTTGCCATATGATCCTAACTTTGTATCACTTTGCATTCTTAACCACTGCCCACCAGCTATATGTAGTTCTGCTCACTGTACCCCATTCCATTGTCTGATGAAGTATGCATGCATATGAAAGCTTACATTCTGAATAAAACTTTGTTGTTCTTAAAGGAGCTACTGGACTCCAACTTTGTTCAATATGAGATCACTGTTTTCTTCTTCCCTTTATTTAGTTAATTCTACTGTATTTAAACTAGTTGAGGAAAAAATACAGTTCCAAGCTCTTCTTTCCTCAGTTCATACCCAATTGCATTTCCGTCTGAAAGCCAGTGGTGACCCTCAGTGAACTTTGTTCCTTTGTGCAGTCTCTACTAGAACACCTTTTGTTTGTGCATCAACTTTTGAACTAATGTTCAACTAAAAATTGAACCATTCTGTAAGAGGTATTAGCATGACTATTTCCATTGCAGCATGGAAAACCTATGAAAGAATGAGTTTTAATTACATTTGCAGTAGACATGCTATTAATAGAAGGTTTTTTTTTATCAAGCTTGAGGGATCTAAGGGAGAGGAAATCAAAGCTACAGGCCAAGGTAAGCCTTGCATGTGGGAAAAATAATAGAAGAAGATGAAGATATTGGATTTATATCCCGCCCTCTACTCTGAAGAGTCTCAGAGCGGCTCACAATCTCCTTTACCTTCCTCCCCGACAACAGACACCCTGTGAGGTGGGTGGGGCTGGAGAGGGCTCTCACAGCAGCTGCCCTTTCAAGGACAACCTCTGCCAGAGCTATGGCTTACCCAAGGCCATGCTAGCAGGTGCAAGTGGAGGAGTGGAGAATCAAACCCAGTTCTCCCAGATAAGAGTTCGCACACTTAACCACTACACCAAACTTGCTCTCCTACTGCCTTACTCACAGTACTGTTGCAAGCATTACAACAAGATAATGTATGCAGAGCTCTTTGATCACATGATCTTTCCACAAACATTGACTAAATGTGATGAGAGGGAGAGTGATCATCATTAGCCTCACCCACCACCTCCCCATGATTACTGCCTCATGATCCTATATATAGAGGCAAGCCCTATGTATATGCACACTCCCCTTGATTGAGGATGCTGCTTTCTGAATGTTACCAATCACTGTTATCCAAAGAGGTAGTCTCCTATTTAATTAGAGAAATTAGCTTTGAAGGAAACAAAACAAGAGGGCAACTGGGATTCTCCACTAATGTTTATGGGGATATCCCCTGTAAGAAAACTCTCAAAATAAACTAGACTGATGTTTAGTGGGAAAGGTTTTTATTAAAAGAAATAGAAATAAACACAAAACACATAATACGCACTTACTTGATCCAGCGGGCGACCTATGAAGCCATCGCTCCCCCAGCACCCTATCATCAAGGTGCTTAAGCTGTGTTGAAAGCTTTCAGCCTACATGATGTTGTGTGGTTGTTGTACTGATTACTGCTCTCAAATCTGATCAACATTTTTGTGGTGATGATGATGTTTTTGAAGTGATTCATTTTAATGTTTTAATGTTGTAAGCTGCCCTAAGCCCACTTGCAGGATAGCGCGGGGTATAAATTGAAAAATTAAATTAAATTTAAATTAAATTAAAACACATATAAGGCTAGCTAAGAGGAAATCAGGGAGGAGAGAGGAGAAAACAATTTTGGGAAAGGCTATTGTTACCAGTCTTAAAGAGTGAGGTCTGTGGAGGCAGCAGCAAAATGACCAGCATTTCATGGAGAAAAGGAGAAGGCCCACATGTAAATGGGAGTGTGAGATATAACATCAAAAACACACAAACTGCTATGGAGCAGAGTGCTACAATTATAGGGGAAGATGCAGCCTGACATGTTTGCTCCCAAAGGAATAATTTAATGGGTTTTTCATAGGTTTTGGAAAAGCTTGATGGATTTATTTGAGGCAGACTATAGGTGATAATGGTGCTTGATGTCCCTCTAAATACCAGATGGGAAAGCTTCCAGGTTTTGTGAATAGTATTAAGTGTTGCTTAATTAGGGTAAATGGGTGAGGAGAAGTGAGGCTGACTGTGGATGAAGGTAAGGAAGCAGTTTTCTTGGGATACCCATTGTTCCTAAATTATGCATCTGCTCAGGGCATAGAGTTATTAGCTAGACAACTGCTTTTTCTCACAATTCTAAGCTAAGTGCCCAGGCTTATCTTTGGCTGGTATCCATTTTCTGTCATTTGGGCCAGGCAGTGTATTGCACTTATGATATTGGAGCTGATATTTTAGGAAGGGAGTTTATGATTTTCTAGCTATAAACTTCCCTTCATTGAGAGGACGGTCTGACTGCTAACATCATGTGCAATGAGTGAGATGTTATGCTCTCAAGTTGGTGCTTGTGTGGAGGTGGGACAGGGAGCAATCTGCTCATGCCCACTCAAAGGAGAGAGTCTATGGTTAGTGAACATTCACCCAAAATTTCTTTACATATATCTTGTCTTACATGTCTAGTCTGATGCAAAGGCAAAGTGTTTAAGAGACAGTCTTCCATTCAACATGAGGTTCTAATGGATTGGGAAATGTGGGGCAAACTGGTCTCCAGTGTAGGCAGGGCACACACAAAATCCAGGAGCACTGGTGTGGTGAAATATGTGGCCAGAAAATGACCCCAATCAGGAAGCAGATAATCTCTTTCTACCACACCAGGAGCCTCCAATCAGATTTGGCAATCCTGTGTACAATTGCATTCCAAGCTGTAACAAGGAACTCTGAATTCACGTAACTTACAGAGGAAAGGAACTTAGCTGCTAGATGTCTTTAAGAACTCCTCGGTATATACATGTCACCAGATCTATATGACCAAACAGAATAGTCAAAAGGAAGCTTTCCATTGACCAATATATACAGTCATAGTAGCCTAACTACTTAAATCAGTGACATAAACGTCCTCCACTTCAATTAACTCATATGACTTGCTTTGATAGACTTAAGAAACATGGGGAAGGGAATATTTAAGTTTTGGAATTCAGAGAGAGGTGGAGTCATGAGTCATATCCCAAAACACCTACTTGTCTACTTCAGTCAGGAGGCACTGTCAGCTGTGAGTTGTATCACTTCAAGCAACTGGCTTTTATGCAGCAGAAACCACTATGGGAGCAAATTCAAGTTCATCTGAGGTAAGAAAATCTTCTCCCCATCTAAGCAACATAGTTTGAAGTTGTGAATATTCAATTTAGAAGCTCTTTATAGGCGTCTTTAAATGCAGGGAGACTGTTGGGTAGAATTTGGTGTTCAGAAATACTGGAGCTGGAAGAGTTGCCTATTGTTTGGAGCTTTCTAAAAAAAGAGCATGATATGTAGGCACCTTTTTATTCTTGTGGCATATGAGGCCTCAGAGCTAAAACAAATTTAACCTAGTAAAAGACATATGGAATATTTGAACATTTCAGTAAAGATAAATATGTCTGTAGCTGTGGAATTTATATTAGCATCTAGTAGCTACTTTACATCTATTTTTCTTTCTTTCTTCAGGGCCTGACTAACAATCCAGAACATCTGGCAAGACGGGTATGTACAAAATAGCTTTAAATCACTACAAATGTAAATTTAAAATATAACTGAAAATATACTGTGTGTGTTTTATGGAGGGTTGAGTAAGCTGGACCACTATCTTTTCTGTCATGGGCCATAGTATTTGCAGTTAGTTGGTAGCCAGGAGGAGTGGGTTGCTAGAGCTGATTCTGGCACAAAGGAAGGGTGCAAGGCTCCCTCATTCTTTCCCTCTGGCTTTGCTGGTGGCAGTTGGTAGCTAGGAGGTTCTGGTCTGCCCAGCTGGAGCTGGGTCCAGACATGCTGGCAGGATTCTTGGCTGTAGTCTGTTCTAATGTTGACTTTAATGGTGGCAATTGGTATCTTAGAGATGTAGAAGAAGGGCTGTCAGATACTGCCAGGTTCAGATAGAATGGAGAATTCCATCTACAGCTGTAATTCCAAATTCCATAGGTCCTTTATTGATAAATCCTTAGTGGTATTTTGGTCCATTGATCCTTATTTGTCACTGTAACCCTGTCCTTAAGCACTATGATGATCTCTATGTTTTCATTTTGATTTCCCCTCCCTTCTTAGAGTTCAGAAACCCCTAGAGATTTGGGGGTGGAACCCAGGGAAGCTGGAGTTGGGGAGGGGAAGGAGCTCAACAGGGATGCAGTGCCACAGAGTTCACCCTCCAAAGCTGCGATTTTCTCAAGTGGAATTTATCTCTATAGTCTGGAGATCAGTTGTAATTCCAGGAAAACGCCAGACTCCCCTCCACCTGGAGGCTGGCAACTTTACTTCTTTTCCACTGTGTCTTTCTAAGCTTGTTTCATTGTGTTTCATAGAAATCAGAGTGGATGTGAGGAAATTAATACTTATTAATATATAGATAGATATATAATGATAAAGATATAGATATTGAGAATATGCAGGAATAATTGAGGTTAAGCAGTTTTTATTGCGTTGAAGAGTTTAAGAATCAGTTCAGAATTATAAAGTACTGCCAAACAGTTAATTAGAAAGAGAAGTGGCAGTTCTCTATTTTGCACAGAACATGAAATATGATTGTGAGAATTTTGTAACATGATTGTGACCCCATGACCATATCACTGAGTAGGATCTGCTAATCTGTTATGAGATATAGCACCCAACTAGTTCAACTCAGGGCTTCTAAAAGTCAGTTGTTGATGAAGCAAGGAAATTTATGTGTTTCCTACTGTGAGTTTCTTCCCCACTCCAAATAGGAGAAAAAGTTAGGATTGCCAATCCCCAGGTGGGGGCAGGGGATCCCCTGGTTTGAAGGATCTCCCCTTCATGCCAGAAAGCAGGAGACTGGTCCCCATAGGATATAATGGAGAATCAGTCAGTGGCTCTGGGGAGGCTGTTTTTTGAGACAGAGGCACCACATTTTCAGCATAGCATCTGGTGCATCTCCTAAACACCCCCCCCCCGCCCAGTTTGAAAAAGATTGGACCAGGGTGTCCAATTCTAAGAGTCCCAAAAGAAGGTGCCCCCATCCGCCATTATTTCCATTGAAGGGAAGGCATTTAAAAGGTGCACAGTCCCTTTAAATGTGATGGCCAGAATTTCCTTCCACAAGATCAGAGTTCAATTGTGCTTGTCACAATCTTGCTCCTGAGTCCACCCCCAAAGTCTCCTGGCTCCATTTCCAAAGTCCCCAGATATTTCTTGAGTTGGACCTGGCAACCCTGGAAAAAGTATACAAGGCAGATTCAAATGGTCTGATCTGAAGGCACCAGAATGAAACAATATATCACTGACATAACAGCATGTCTTGTTCTATTATAATAGCCTGTCTTGTTCTACCATCTTGTTCTAACATCATAATCTTATCTAAGTCAGCCAACCAGGGCTCAGTGGCATAATGTTTCAATGGACATACCTCCAAGGAGGCATATCTGAGCTGTGGCCCAGGAGGGTGAGACTTTCAGCATGGTCTAAACCTTAAGCAGAATGAGGATGTAATGTGTGTCTTGAGGTGATAGAATATACTGTACTGTTCAAGTGAACATAAATGGGAGAAAATTGACAGATCAGAGACTAAGGTGGTATCCCACACAATTTCTAGAGTGCCAGTTTTGTACTGTTGTAATCACAACAGGATTAGCATCTAAAGCATCTCCCCAATGTTGTTTAACATCTACATGCGCCTCCTTGCCCAGATTGCCCGGAGGTATGGACTGGGTTGCCATCAATATGCTGATGACACCCAGCTCTATCTACTGATGGACGACTGGCCTGGAGATGATCCAGAAAATCTGGGCCAGGCGCTGCAAGCTGTGGCAGGATGGCTCAGGCTGAGTGGGTTGAAGCTGAATCCAATGAAGACAGAGGTCCTGTGCCCGGGCCATGGTGGTCTAGAAAGGGAAATTCCCCTACCGGTCTTTGATGGTGCGCCACTGAAAACAGTGCTCAGGGTCAAGAGCCTGGGGGTGCTACTGGAGCCTTCCTTGTCAATGGAGGCCCAGATAACGGCTACTGCTAAATCCACCTTTTTTCATCTGAGATGGGCAAGGCAGTTGGCTCCCTTCCTGGAGCGCGATGACCTGGCAACAGTGATCCATGCAACGGTCACCTTGAGATTAGACTACTGTAATGCCCTCTACATGGGGCTGCCCCTGTGCCGAACCCGGAAACTGCAGCTAGTGCAGAACGCAGCAGCCAGATTGTTAATGGGACTCCCTAAGTGGGAGCACATACAGCCTAGGCTGCGGGAACTGCACTGGCTGCCAATCGTGTACCGGATTCGTTACAAGGTGCTGGCTACTACCTTTAAAGCCCTATATGGCTGAGGACCTGTCTACCTTAGGGACCATCTCTCCCCATATGTTCCCCAGAGAGTGCTTTGATCTAGCTTGCAAAACCTGCTGACAATCCCTGGGCCGAAGGAGGTCAAATTGAAAACAACAGGAGAGAGGGCCTTCTCGGTTACAGCACCCCGCTGGTGAAACCAGCTACCAGAAGAGGTACGGGCCTTGTGGGACCTTGACCAGTTCCGCCGGGCCTGTGAGACCATCCTCTTACAGCTGGCTTTTTAATGTGGAAGTATTATATCATCACTATGCAAGCTATGTGGTATTTGTAGCACCAAATTAATCTGTGTTTTAAATTGTTTTACTGATGTTTTAATGCTTAACTAATGTAATACTTTAAATCGGGGTATTTTGTTTGTTTATTATCTATTACTGTAATGCTGTATTTATGTTATATTATGTTATGTGAGCCGCCCTGAGCCTACTTCGGCAGGGAGGGCGTGATATAAATTAAAAATTAAAAATATATATAGTCAATTCTACCACTCTTCCACCTCATTCTGCTCCTAATGATCTTGTCTTCAGCAGTAGGATGGGCATATGAAACTGCCTAATGCTAAGACAGACTGTGATTGATTTCACACTAGGTTTGTTCCAGGTGGAGAGCCCTTTTGCCCCCAGCACTTCTCTTGGTTTTCGCACAAGCTGCCTGGGAGCTGTGAGTTGGCGCGTCGCTTTTCCGCAGCAAGCAGAAACCGCTTGTAAGAGGATCTCACTTGCTGTGGAAAAGCAGCGCACCAACACACAGCTCTGGGGCAGCTTGTGCGAAAACCAAGAGAAGCACTGGGAGCAAAAGGTCTCTCCACCCAGAACAAGCCTTAGTGCGAAATAGGTGTGTGATGGAAACAGACCCATGTGTGAAGTGGCATTGCTTTAATGCAGTTCTGCGGAGATTAAAACATCTTTGGCTAAATTAAGCAATACATACACCATTATAAATCACAAGACTGCATGGCAGGAAAAGAATCCTTTTGCAGAGCTCAGCATCCTAGGCTGAGAAGAATAAGGAATCTGCTCATTTATACCAAGTTCAGAATGAAAACCATATGTTTTCCAAAGAGATAATTACTCATGATTTAGTTAAACTAAATAAAGGGTTTAACTAAACCATGAGTAATTATCAATTATTATTCCTGAAAAGGTTAAAAGGCCATCATGAAAATAAGGAAAAACTTGTAAAAGGCATTGCAATTGCACAGTACAGCAACAGATTGTGTGGCACTTCTACCCTATCTAATGGAATAAACTGAAATTTCTAAGATTCCTATCCAGAGTTCTATAAAAGAGAAACAAAGCCGCTTTCACTGAATTTCAGGTTTGAGAAATCTAAATATTTCACAGGTTATATTTACATTTAGGTTATGTTTACATAGGCAAACACATAACTCAAAAGCATTGCCTAATATTCCTCTGAGCAGGCAACAGTACTTCACAACAAGTAGCTATTTCAGTCCCGTCCTGAAATTTTTCTGTATATAGGACCAGCTTTTCATAACACATTGTAATTGTGAAAAGTAGATGTTCATAGCTTGAAACACACCTTTTTACTTATTTTTCTCAAGGGTAAAACACTGAGAAGGATTGTTAGGTTGTTACAGGAAGCAGTTAGCAATGCTGAGAAGCAGAGTAAACCAACAGGTGCAAATGTATTATATAAATACAAGCAGTAAATATCACCACAAGACTATTGGTTAATTTAGAGTTGTACAGTCTACTCCAGAGGGCTCCCCCCACCAATCTTGTTGAGCCTGTGAGTATGTTGGAATTTTGAGGACAGCATGTTGGTAGCATCAAAAAATGGCTGCCATGCAGTATTTGGGTCAATCACAAAATTCTGTTCTAAGCCAAGCATCCTCCTATGATAGGCAGTTGTTTCTGGTTGGGCGCTACCTGCAGACATGGTGATGCCTCCTGTGCTCTTCTGAACTTCTTCCTGCTCCAGTAAGGTGGAGAAAAGCTAGCTATGGGTATTTGCTTTGGATAAGAGATACTTTGGGAAGAAGCAAATGGGCACTAGAAGACCCACTGGTGAGTGGGTGCTATGGTGTCCATAGGCAGCACATTGGAGATCACCGATTTACTGACTGGCAGCTGCTCTCTCAAGTAGGGATTGAACCAGAGCCTTACACAAATCATGGCAAAATTCAAAACTGCACCGGTTGAATTATTACTCTCACACATAAAGTGTGTAAATAAGCATTTAGTGCAATATAAAACAATATATGCAGCCATTAGAACGCACACCCTCTCATCGCTCTCCCAGTCCGTTTTCCTTGTGAAGGTCTTAGAGGCATTGCCTTCTGCTGCTTTTTGCAGTCCGGACCTCGGGTGGAGTTGGGAGCGTCATTCTGTGCAACTTCTCTTAGAGAGAACAAAGACCGTATTTCCTGGATTATTTATGATTTCGTAGGAGTAACTCTTCATCAGTCTTCTCTCAATGCTGCTTTTACTGGAGCCACAGTAAACTGAATTCATTCATGGATCAACACATGCGTTCACAAATCTCTGCTACCGGAGAGATTACAGCTTGCTCAAAAAGGATCACTGTGATCATGCAGTAATGTGTTACAACTAGGGATGGGCATGGTCCAGGAAAAAAAGGGAATGCAGAGGTTCAAGGTCCATGGGGTTTATGGACCCCAGACCACAAACCTCCACATTTAATGAACCCAGTTGTGGTGGGTGAAGTCATTGCTCGGTGGGCTTGTGAAGGCTGAGCAGCAACTTCACCTACCCAGGTGCGTGAAATCACTGCTCAGCCTTCACTTGCATGCTGTGCAGCTTTACAAAATCCGTTCCCAATACAAAATGCATTCCCTTTAAATGGCTTTTGCAAGCCCTGCTGACACGAACCTTATGGAAGGATTGTGGGAGGTTTGTGTTGGCAGAATGGCACAGACTGGGATCATGGACCCTAGACTGGGCCCAGTCCATGGAAAAATTAGGTCTGTGGACTGATTCATGTCCATCCCTAGTTACAACCTCAACATGAGAACACACAAAATGATGCCTCCATGAGAGTACTGCCTGTGATCTCAGCCATGACCCTGTACATTCTCATTAAAACAAACTAAAAAAACCTCCTTATGCTCCCATCAGAAGGGTATTCCTGCTTTTCCTACACTCAGGCAGCCTTCAGAGGTATTCAGAATATCTCTTACTGTCTTACTGGAAAGCCAGGAGGATCGGAGCCTCTCAGTTGTGTTTGAGAATACTTTCCAAAGCCCTGGGGCAGTCACTGAAGAACCTGAGCCCAGAGTGTAGCAGAGCATGCCTTTGACAATGGTGCACTTATAATAGATCTTGATGCAGTTCATCAAGTATGTGAGCCCCAGGTAGTCTGCTAAGTTTCCCGCTATAGTGGGAGATCTGCTGGCAATCCCTGACTTCCAGCACTGCTCAGTTGAAATGGTGGGAGGAATAGAGGAGGAATAATGGTGAGAAAATCCATGTTGTGGCAATGCTGTCATGGCATTGCTGCAATGCCAATTTCCATTTCCACCCGCCATCCGATTGATAGAGAGTGTAATGTACTGAGTGACGAGACGTGTTGAAGGCAACATACTTTATTGGCGAGTACATCACAAGAGGTAGACACGCGGGTTGGGTCCCGATTATATACATACCCCGGAACAACCCTCCGTCTGGCCAGGTCCAATCCTGGCCAGTTAAACTTCCCACCACAAATCTTGATTGGCGGAGCGTATTAGCGAGCTACATCCGGGGACCCGTGGGCTTCCACTGGTTGCCTCTGTAGCGTTCGCTGTGTTGTAACATTAAGACTGACATTCAAGACATAACAGACATTCAAGACATAGATTTATTTCAGGTTTGTTATTGGAAACTAGACAAATCTTTATTTTGCTTCCTCAGTACAAATTATCACTGAACCTGAGCTGTATTCTTGATTGCTGTTGTGCAATTTTGTTTTTTTATTTGGCAGCTGTGCTCCCAGATAGATTTATTTATTAACAGCCGTGTATGTACAAAAGATACTACAACAGTCACACATAAAGAAACATTCCTACAATTAAAAACACGGCAAAACATGGTGGAATTGGAGATTGCGCAGCACTGTGGGCTAAAACACTGCCAGCACCTGGATTTTTTACCTTTTGTATGTGATGGCTGCTCCCAAGTTTTCTGTCTTCAGCACAGAAGCTGGTCTGCTCATGGTTGCTCTGAGGTAAATCTGAAAAGTGAGAAAGTGAAACCAGATCATCACAAATCTTTCTTGTGCTCATACAGAGGTTGTGATGGGAAAGAACTTGTACCAGTACTATGCTCATTTTGCGAAAAACAGTTTTGCTTAAGGCATCATCATCATCAGTCAGATCATGAATGTGAGAAACTGGAATCCCCTAAGCCTCGCATGGCTGTCATCCAACAACTTGTTAAAAATATTGTAGATTCTAAGAAAGAAACCACAGTGATGCAAAGATGCAAAGCAGCCAAGAATGCTGAAACAGCAGCAAAAGTGTCCATAATGAAACTAAAAATGCATGCATGTGGTGATAAGTCCTTGTCACTGACAGAGAATCTACTTCCAAGTATTTTTACCAAAAGGAGACAAGGAGAAAAGCAAGCCCATGTTCTTTTGTAGTAAATGGAGCATTGGCAAAATAATTGATTCAGCAGCTTCCTTAGCAAATCTTAAAAATGACAACAAGAAAAGCACTGCCAAGAAATTAAGACTTTGCCACCCAGCTTCTGGAGGAGCTATGCCTTTGGACCATACCTTGGCATCTTGGATAAGCTACAAAGAATGCCCACTCTATAATGGTGGAAATGTTATCTTGGAATATCTTGATAATGAATCTCAGTTTTTAGAAGATACAAATTCATATGTAGAATAATTACAAGGAGCTCTTGATATGTAATAATCAGATTCAGTACAAAACAAGGTTTTGGACTGTTTAAAGCTGTGTGGCATAAGGGGAGGTGGTTTATTGACAGGAATCGGTTTTAGAAGTAGATATATTAGAATATAGCTTACTTCATTCTACAGTAGGACAAGGATCTGAATAACTTGCACGTGTTTGTCCCTTGATGCTTCTTGACCTAAAGCATGAACTGTCTCCATTGAAAAATATTGAGTCTGATTTGACAATCAGGGCAGCTGTATTGGTCTGCGCTAGAAGAGCTAGATTCAAGCCCAGTATCACCTTAGAGATGAACCAAGAATTACGGATTATAAGATTTCAAGAGTCAAAGCTCCCCTCACCAAAGTTGACATTGGATACTCTGAAAACCCCACCGGTGATCTGTGCTGCCTCATAAGAACATACAATTCACCATAAATGCAGAAGCTAGCTTTTGATGAGCTTATAGGAAAAGCATCCAAACGAGAGTAGAAACATTACTTCGATTCTTAACTCTACAGAGAAGCAAATGTGCAGGTACAAGTTGGTTTGTGAAAAGGTTACACTTTGTTGTCACCATAATTTCTTTTGTCCGTGTTGCAGAAGACCTTGGCATTTTCTTAACACAGATCTTGGTGACTGAAAATTTACTCAGAAACTAAGATGATGTAATCAAACGAGGAAATATGTGGTGATACAAAGACACTTTGTCTTCACCACCTTACATCTACTGCTCCTGTGTTGTCTTCCTGATCACTAGGCATAGCACCATGTGCACAGCCTCTGAAGCACTTCACTGTATCACAAGATGCAGTTTGAGAGGGAGCATATGTTCTTTCATTCCATCTTCTTATTTCAAAGCTACCAGTAGTTGTTTCTCAGAGCTAAGAAAAATGGAAGTTGTAAAAACTGTTTTTATGCCCACCAAGTGTTTGCAAGCATATGCCTTGCATAACAAAGTTAGTGTATGAAAACCTTCTCAACTTTCTACCAATGCAGTGTCTGTTACAGTATACAGCAGAGAATTTTCTGTGGTGACCCTGATTTTATGGAATTACCTAAAGAAGGAAAGCTGATTAACATAAGCTTGTTGACCACAGGCACTTTTGTTTTAAGGACAAGCTTTAGGGGAGACTGGGTCTTTGAACTGGTACGTGGTTCATGATTTCAGTACTTAAATTTTATATCAGAACAGCATTTGGAGTTTTGTGGGTTTTTTAATCAGTATAATAGTGTTTTTGGAATCTGCTCTACACTCATGATGCAAGAACTGAAAGACCACTGTCCTGTATTAGACTAAAAACGTCATCTTGTCCAGCATCCTATTCCACATAGCTGACAGCCAGATGATTTGGGGAACTCCACAAAGCAGGTGCTCATGAAGTCTGGAAAGCCACTGGAGAAAAAACCCCATGAACTATACATCTAGGAAAGCTTTGCATTTTACAATATCTTTGTCAGTTATTTTAGTTGCAAACTTCTGGAACATGCAGTATTGTATTTCAGTACAATGCACAGTATAACCATATCCTGCTAGAACTATTGAGTCCTTTGATATCAGAGGGCACCAGCTATCTTTGGTTTGAAATAAAGTACATAGTTGTAATTTTGTCTATGGAAAAAAAACAACAACACAATTTACAATGCTAATAAAATAAATTAATAAATCAAGATCCCATATTTACTTGAGAAACAACTGAATAGCAGTGGAGGTGTCAGGACCTGCCAGCAGGAAGTCTCTCATGATAGCAGGAATAACATAGAACTTCAGGAGAATCCTAGAGTGTCATGCTGACACAATGACATTACTTTCAGGCTCCTGAAGTGATGTCATGGTGTTGCTGCAATGCCACCCCCATGTCCCCACCCTGCCCAGTCTCTTGCTGGGCATCAACTGCCAGTTGGCAACCGTAGCTCCAGCTCATGAAGTGTATAGTAGTTAGAGTGTCAAATGAACTGAGGAAACCTGGGCTCATATCTTCCTTGGCAACTTTCTGGGCAGCTTTGAGCCAGTTTCTCTCTCTGTCAGCCTAACCTAACTTAGCTCACTAAATTGTAAGGATGGAATGAAGGATGGCAGAACAACCATACCATCCTGAGCTCCTAAGCCTAGGACTGCAGTTACATAAGCAGTTTGATCCAATATCTTTGAGGTACCCTTACAGATTTAAAAAGCACGGTCAGAGAGTAACATCTGCCTGCCTACCATGCTCCAGTTGTCACTAACTTGTTCTTTGACTGTGGAGTTAATGGACACTGGAGACAGTCCTGTCTTTATGGATGCCAGCTTTCACCCCACATTTCCAGTTGTCTGAACTCCCCTCTTGAGAAATCATAAGAACATAAGAACATAAGAGAAGCCATGTTAGATCAGGCCAATGGCCCATCCAGTCCAACATTCTGTGTCACACAGCGGCCAATATATATATATATATATATATATATATATATATATATATATATATATATATATATATATATATATATATATATACACACACACACACACACACACACATACACACTGTGGCTAATAGCCACTGATGGACCTCTGCTCCATATTTTTATCTAACCCCCTCTTGAAGGTGGCCATGCTTGTGGCCGCCACCACCTCCTGTGGCAGTGAATTCCACATGTTAATCACCCTTTGGGTGAAGAAGTACTTCCTTTTATCCGTTTTAACCTGTCTGCTCAACAATTTCATCGAATGCCCACAAGTTCTCGTATTGTGAGAAAGGGAGAAAAGTACTTCTTTCTCTACTTTCTCCATCCCATGAATTATCTTGTAAACCTCTATCATGCCACCCCTCAGTCGACGTTTCTCCAAGCTAAAGAGCCCTAAGCGTTTCAACCTTTCTTCATAGGGAAGGTGTTCCAGCCCTTTAATCATTCTAGTTGCCCTTTTCTGAACTTTCTCCAATGCTATAATATCCTTTTTGAGGTGCGGTGACCAGAACTGCACACAGTACTCCAAATGAGACCGCACCATCGATTTATACAGGGGCATTATGATACTGGCTGATTTGTTTTCAGTTCCCTTCCTAATAATTCCCAGCATGGCGTTGGCCTTTTTTATTGCAAACGCACACTGTCTTGACATTTTCAGTGAATTATCTACCACGACCCCAAGATCTCTCTCTTGGTCAGTCTCTGCCAGTTCACACCCCATCAACTTGTATTTGTAGCTGGGATTCTTGGCCCCAATGTGCATTACTTTGCACTTGGCCACATTGAACCGCATCTGCCACGTTGACGCCCACTCACCCAGCCTCAACAGATCCCTTTGGAGTTCCTCACAATCCTCTCTGGTTCTCACCACCCTGAACAATTTAGTGTCATCCGCAAATTTGGCCACTTCACTGCTCACTCCCAACTCTAAATCATTTATGAACAAGTTAAAGAGCATGGGACCCAGTACCGAGCCCTGCGGCACCCCACTGCTTACCGTCCTCCACTGCGAAGACTGCCCATTTATACTCACTCTCTGCTTCCTATTACTCAGCCAGTTTTTGATCCACAAGAGGACCTGTCCTTTTACTCCATGACTCTCAAGCTTTCTAAGGAGCCTTTGATGAGGAACTTTATCAAAAGCTTTCTGGAAGTCAAGGTAAACAACATCTATCGGGTCTCCTTTGTCCACAAGTTTGTTTACCCCCTCAAAGAAATGTAACAGGTTAGTGAGGCAAGATCTTCCCTTACAGGACCCATGCTGAGTCTTCCTCAATAACCCGTGTTCATCAATGTGCCTACTCATTCTGTCCTTGATAATGGTTTCTACCAACTTTCCCGGTATTGAAGTCAGACTGACTGGCCTGTAATTTCCTGGATCTCCTCTGGAACCCTTTTTAAAGATGGGGGTGACATTTGCTACCTTCCAGTCCTCAGGAACAGAGGCAGATTTCAATGAAAGATTACAGATTTTTGTTAGAAGATCCACAAGTTCAACTTTGAGTTCTTTCAGAACTCTCGGATGTATGCCATCCGGACCCGGTGACTTATTAGTTTTTAATTTGTCTATCAGTTGTAGGACCTCCTCTTTTGTCACCTCAATCTGACTTAGGTCTTTCAACACCCCTTCCAATATTAGTGGTTCTGGGGCGGGCAAACACTTCTCATCTTCCACGGTGAAGACGGAGGCAAAAAATGCATTCAGCTTCTCAGCCATTTCCCTATCCTCCTTCAGTAATCCTTTTACCCCATGGTCATCCAAGGGCCCCACTGCTTCCCTGGCTGGTTTCCTACTTCTAATATATTTGAAGAAATTTTTATTGTTGGTCTTTATGTTTTTTGCAATATGCTCCTCATGTCAAACCATTTGGGAAGTTAAACTTTCTCTTCTGTTTCTGCCTCCCTGTGGGATCTACTAAAGTTCCGCAGGGTCTGCAAAACAGAGCTCTTCCTCCAGGCCTTCAGTTGAGGCACTGAGTGTCTCCTTGTTATTAGGCCTTCCCTAGGCCCCAGGGCCCCAACTGATCAACTGTAACAGTATCTGTCAAGGCATAAACTGTGGTTGCTGGATTTCTGGATGTTTTAATGTGGAATTTTAATGTTGTGTTTTTATTGTCATACATAAGTGATGGAACCTGCTCTGAGCCTGCCCATGGGAAGGCTGGGATATAAATTCAATAAAATACATAAAGTAAATAGATCAGGTAGCAATGTGCACATAGGCACATAATCACCCCCTGGCATTGTCAGTCACTGTGGCCAAGGAGTCATTCTGGACTGGGAGTTGCTGGGGGAGTTGTTCTTGAGCAACAACCCCCCAACCCCTCTCCCATTTCTGTGTCAGAGTTGCTGTTGAAGAGTATCCCATGATCGACACAAGGGTAAATGTACTGAAGTCAGTGGGACTACTTTCACATGCTCTGCACTTTAACCCCCCAGGTATTCCAAGGATGAAAAGTGAAGGGAAGGAGGCTAAGAGGGGGTGGAGTACTTGGCAGAGGAATTGCGGAGCTGTCAAAACAGAGCTGGAGCTTTGGATACAGACTTATGTGCAGGGGTGAAAGAAAAAAAAGGAGATGCTGCAACCATGGACAAGCGCGTAGTATTCAGGGTGGTTCAGGGTGGGATGCCTGATCAAAATTTCCCATTAAAAAATAAAACAGTGTAATTAGAGATGCAGCCTAGGGGATCCCCCAGTTTGGAGACCCTCCTCCCACTTTGGGGTCATCAGAAAGCAGGGGGGGGGGAGGAAAATGTCTGTTGGGCCCTCCATTATTCCCTGTGGAAACTGATTCCCACAGGGTAGAATGGATAATTTATATGTGGGTTTGTGGGACTCTGGGAGGCTGTTTTTTGAGGTAGAAGCACGAAAATTTGCACATAGCATCCAGTGCCTCTCCCCTAAATACCCTCCAAGTTTCAAAAGGATTGGACCAGGGGGTCTAATTCTATGAGCCCCCAAAGAAGGTGCCACTATCCTTCATTATTTCCAATTGAGGTAAGGCATTTAAAAGGTGTGCAGTCCCTTTAAATGTGATGGCTAGAACTCCCTTTGGAGTTCAGTTGTGCTTTTCACAACCTTGCTCCTGTCTCCACCCCCAAAGTTTCCTGTCTCCACCCCCAAAGTCCCCAGATATTTCTTGAATTGGACTTGGCAACCCTAATGTGGCCAGATCGCACCAAGCCTGTATTATGTCAGTAGCCTGTTACATATTTAGGTGGTGTACTGCAGTGATTCTCATCCTGGGGCCATATGGCCCCCAAGGGGGTCTCATGATATTCCAAGGGGGCCACAGGTAAAAATTGCATAAATAGGGGGCCATGGCATGGGACAAGGGGGCTACAGAGGGAAGTGAGAAGTGAAGAAAACAGAGAAGTGACCGAGAAGAGAAAACAGAAAAGACAGTGTGTGGGGTGCTGTTTCTTCATGCAAGTGTAACCCTGAGTCCGCTAGGGGATCTAAAGAGCAGGGGTATTCCATAAAAGGAAGAAAAAGTGCAACTTCCCCAGAGTTATTGGGAGGCCTAAAGGACTCCAGATTTTGTAAACCTACATATTTGATATTCTAGGTATGAGAATTCCTTATACTTATGTTAATTGGCTACCAGTTTGTATTTTGATTGCTGCTGTGAATGTTTGTAATGGATGTTTTATGAATCTTCTGAGAGTTATTGGAGGGCCTAAACTGCCCTCAAGCTTTTATTACAAAAGCATGCGCAGAGCTGCAAGTGTGTTCACCTTCAAAGGACTATAGAAGTCAGAAAGGACTGAGCCCCTGGTCTGGTTGAACACAGCAGGCCTGAACTGTTAAATGTTAATCAGGGTGGGATCACATTGTCAATGACTTGACCTCTCTTCGTTCTTAACTGATGTTGTGTCCTAGGTTCAAATGGAGAACTGTTACTTTTGGAGGGAACTGTTACTTTTGGAGGGAAGCTGAACAAGCCAAGCTTGTACTCCACACCAGGGTTCCAGAGAAGGCCTAAGCGTGCCCAATCAGGGGAAGGATTGAAACATAAGTAGCCAATCAACATCTAGGCTCATACTGTACCCTGATAGGCCCTTAGGCCTCTGTAAATAGCCAATCCATGTACATAGTTAAGGTCCAATCAGAAGGGGGCAAGAATTGTATAAAAGGAGCGGGAGGTTTGAATAGAGCTCAGTCTGTGTTGGTGTTCCTGAAGTAAAGCTTGCTGAAATCACTCTCCGACTCTGGTCTCTTACTGCGCCGACCCCAGTACTTTACAACTGAAAAGAAAAATTTTCTTTGGTATCCCTCTTTTAATTAAATTAGGGTTACATAGGTATTACTGTGAAAAGAGGTATGTTGCTGCACGCAAGAGTTCTGCATGTAATCTTCAGGTATTTTTAGCCATTGTGTTTGCCGTTCTTTTCATGATTGCCATGTTCAGTTGCTTCTCATTGTAAAGATCTACTGGGATCAGACATAATTTTTCATTTGTGTTTGTTCAGGTGTTCTGACACTGTTTTATTTCTGAGAAGTGATCTTCCTTATTAGTTTGAAGTTGCAAACATATGTAAAATTTCATTTTCCCAATAAGAACTGCATGTGCGCATTTTGTGTGGCTGTTTATGTTTATTTGTTCCTTGACTATTTACAAACAAAACATTGAAATAGCAACCTTCAAGTACAACACCTTTATTGACATATAAAATAGCGACCTTTATATTGGTAGGACAGGAAGGAAACAATGTTGGAAGGGGGCCACAGTCGGAAAAAGGTTGAGAAACACTGGTGTACTGTATTCCAAATGGTTGGTCATAGTTTGTGTAGTCCTACTTCAAGCTAAGTGAGTGTGCGTATTTAGTGTTTATGGATTTAGTGTTTATGTTTGTGGATCTTCTAACAAAAATCTGTAATCTTTCATTGAAATCTGCCTCCGTTCCTGAGGACTGGAAGGTAGCAAATGTCACCCCCATCTTTAAAAAGGGTTCCAGAGGAGATCCGGGAAATTACAGGCCAGTCAGTCTGACTTCAATACCGGGAAAGTTGGTAGAAACCATTATCAAGGACAGAATGAGTAGGCACATTGATGAACACGGGTTATTGAGGAAGACTCAGCATGGGTTCTGCAAGGGAAGATCTTGCCTCACTAACCTGTTACATTTCTTTGAGGGGGTGAACAAACATGTGGACAAAGGAGACCCGATAGATGTTGTTTACCTTGACTTCCAGAAAGCTTTTGATAAAGTTCCTCATCAAAGGCTCCTTAGAAAGCTTGAGAGTCATGGAGTAAAAGGACAGGTCCTCTTGTGGATCAAAAACTGGCTGAGTAATAGGAAGCAGAGAGTGAGTATAAATGGGCAGTCTTCGCAGTGGAGGACGGTAAGCAGTGGGGTGCCGCAGGGCTCGGTACTGGGTCCCATCCTCTTTAACTTGTTCATAAATGATTTAGAGTTGGGAGTGAGCAGTGAAGTGGCCAAATTTGCGGATGACACTAAATTGTTCAGGGTGGTGAGAACCAGAGAGGATTGTGAGGAACTCCAAAGGGATCTGTTGAGGCTGGGTGAGTGGGCGTCAACGTGGCAGATGCGGTTCAATGTGGCCAAGTGCAAAGTAATGCACATTGGGGCCAAGAATCCCAGCTACAAATACAAGTTGATGGGGTGTGAACTGGCAGAGACAGACCAAGAGAGAGATCTTGGGGTCATGGTAGATAATTCACTGAAAATGTCAAGACAGTGTGCGTTTGCAATAAAAAAGGCCAACGCCATGCTGGGAATTATTAGGAAGGGAATTGAAAACAAATCAGCCAGTATCATAATGCCTCTGTATAAATCGATGGTGCGGTCTCATTTGGAGTACTGTGTGCAGTTCTGGTCGCCGCACCTCAAAAAGGATATTATAGCATTGGAGAAAGTTCAGAAAAGGGCAACTAAAATGATTAAAGGGCTGGAACACCTTCCCTATGAAGAAAGGTTGAAACGCTTAGGGCTCTTTAGCTTGGAGAAACGTCGACTGAGGGGTGACATGATAGAAGTTTACAAGATAATGCATGGGATGGAGAAAGTAGAGAAAGAAGTACTTTTCTCCCTTTCTCACAATACAAGAACTCGTGGGCATTCGATGAAATTGCTGAGCAGACAGGTTAAAACGGATAAAAGGAAGTACTTCTTCACCCAAAGGGTGATTAACATGTGGAATTCACTGCCACAGGAGGTGGTGGCGTCCACAAGCATAGCCACCTTCAAGAAGGGGTTAGATAAAAATATGGAGCAGAGGTCCATCAGTGGCTATTAGCCACAGTGTGTGTGTGTGTGTATATATATATATATATATATTTGGCCGCTGTGTGACACAGAATGTTGGACTGGATGGGCCATTGGCCTGATCTAACATGGCTTCTCTTATGTTCTTATGTTTATTTGTTATCTGTGGAATGGGGAATATCACATAATTTACTAAAATTAAATGCGATTTTTGGGCCACCATTTTTGGGCAGGGTTAAGATCAACAGCAAGGTCTATAAATCTTCCTTCACTAGCATCATCCATTCATGCAAAAAGGGTGGTGATGGTGGTAGAAATGCCTTCCAGTTTTTTAACCCCATCCCTAAACTGAGGCTTCTTCCTCAAGCATTGTCCTTTAATAGATTCCAATGTTCTGTCAAATCTTTCTCCCTTTTCTGTAAAGTGGAGCCATACTGGTTACATTATACTCTCTCTCTCTCTCGGCTTGGCTTCGCGAACGAAGATTTAAGAAGGGTGCAATAGTCCACGTTTGCTGCAGGCTCGCTGGTGGCTGACAAGACCAATGTGGGACAGGCAGGTCCGGCCACAGCGGCTGCAGGGAAAAGTCTGATTTAGGGTTGGTCCTGTAGCAGTGCGATTCTTCCTCAATCTCCTTTTGTCCTCAAGACCAGCTATGCGTGTGTTCTCAAAGGTAGAGACAGCCTGGTGGATGGTGTGCCTCCATGCTTTGCGATCTGAGGCTAGGTCAGACCACTGGTGATGGTTGATGTGACAGGTGCTAAGGGATTTCTTCAAGGAGTCCTTGTACCTCTTCTTTGGTGCCCCTCTATTTCGATGGCCGGTGGAGAGTTCGCCATACAGGGCAATCTTGGGAAGGCGGTGGTTTTCCATCCTAGAAATATGCCCTGCCCAACGCAGCTGCGTCTTCAACAGCAGTGCCTCGATGCTGGCAACCTCTGCCTGCTTGAGGACCTCAGTGTTGGTCACAAAGTCACTCCAGTGGATGTTGATACTCCTGAACAGACTGGTGCCCACCATTGCAGAAGAACTCCTCCCAGAGAGCCAGTGCGGCTTCAGAGCTAACAGGAGCACCACCGACATGGTATTTGTTCTCAGGCAGCTCCAAGAGAAATGCAGGGAACAGAACAAGGGTCTGTATGTGACTTTTGTCGACCTTACCAAAGCTTTCGATACCGTTAGCAGGAAAGGCCTGTGGCAAATCTTGGAACGTTTAGGATGTCCCCCAAGGTTCCTCAGCATGATCATCCAGTTACATTATACTACTGCTTTTGAATAAGAGCATCATTAATTATATCCAGGGGTTGTTTTGTAGAAAAATAGGTGGTGAAGCTCATCCAGGGATTGTTATGCAGCTGTACTTACTATTCAATGGAGAAGGTGGGGAGGAGGAAGGGGAACCCTCAGAAAGGTTCAGGAGCTGTGCTCCTGTGAGCTCCTGCTGAATTCAAGGCCTGAGGATATCAGTAAAAATATCTTTTGTTGCCCTGTAGAAAGTGCTTTCTCATGGAGATGCTTCTTTGTGTGGCTTTTACACATTTGACAGTCAAATTAAACATGGCGCAATTTTCTAACTGTTACCTGTATTGCATTTCAATAGGTCTTTATTGGGAATTCTGCATAATACCTATTTAAATAAATGAAGGTTATGCACAGCAGTGCCAGAGGATTGTGGCCGTTACTTGTATTTATCTTTTCATTTAATGTTTCTTAGGATGTGTATTTTTGTATAATACAGCATTGTGTCCATTCATGTATGTACATGAGGAAAAGGGTTAGTGCTGTCTAATTAATTATGTAACTAATACTACATAATTAAGCAGCATCCTACTTGTGCTTAATTATGTAGTATTAGTTACATAAGCAGCAACCAACTTGTGCTGTTGGTTGCTAGAATTTCAACCTAAATCAAGAGAAGCCCTTAGTATTTTTCATTTACTATTTCATAGGCACAGTGTAATTTGATTTATAATTATTAGCATTGCTTTAATTTACTTCAAAGTGGTTGTGCATTTCTTTTAAACCAACATAACTTCAAAAGTTGTGCTTTGCTTTGATTTAAATTAAGCAGGTATTTAAACTTACAGTATCAAAGTGATGTAATAATTTTAACTTACACAGGATCATGGCCAGTGCTTGTATCTTTACCTATTAACACTTTGTGCCTAAGATGGCATTAGAAGAAGTCTTCTTCATCTTTACGTAATGTAAATGTGTCCTGGGTTGTGATGATCTCATTATTCTCCTTGACACTGACGAAGGGAGCTTTGACTCTTGAAAACTTATTTCCTGAAAAACTTGTTGGTCTCTAAGATAATAATAATAATAATAATAATAATAATAATAATAATAATAATAATAATAATAATAATAATAATAATAATAATAATAATAATAAGTTTATTTTTATATCCCGCCCTCCCCTGCCACAGGCAGGCTCAGAGCGGCTCACAGAGTATGGTGAATACCATGCTTACAATAAAATACAATAATATAAAACAGTTAAAATATAATTAACTTCCATATATAAATTAAGTTAAAAATTAAATAAACAATTGTTAACAATTAAGGTGCTACCGTTCAGAATACATACAAGATGGCTAGATGTCATTTTAGCTGGGTTCCGTCTCAAAAGCAAGCTGAAAGAGGGCAGTTTTACAGGCCCTGCGAAACTGATTCAGGTCCTGCAGGGCTCGCACCTCTTCTGATAGTTGATTCCACCATCGGGGAGCCATTACTGAGAAGGCTTGCTCCCTCTTTGTTTTCAATCTAGCCTCTCTTGGCCCAGGGATTTTTAAAAGATTTTGGGAGCTAGATCTCAGTGCTCTCTGAGGAACATATGGGGAGAGGCGGTCCCTAAGGTAGGCAGGTCCTCGGCCATATAGGGCTTTAAAGGTAATAACCAGCACCTTATAACGAACTTGATATACAATTGGCAGCCAGTGCAGCTCCCGCAGCCTAGGCCGCACATGTTCCCACCGAGGTAGTCCCACCAGCAGCCTGGCCGCCGCGTTCTGCACTAACTGCAGTTTTCGGGTTTGGTATAAGGGCATTACAGTGGTCCAGCCTCGAGGTGACCGTTGCGTGGATCACAGTTGCCAGGTCGCTGCGTTCCAAGAAAGGGGCCAACTGCCTCGCCCTCCTAAGGTGGAAAAAGGCGGATTTAGCAGTGGCAGCTATCTGGGCTTCCATTGACAAGGAAGACTCCAGTAGTACTCCCAAACTTTTGACCCTGCGCACTGGTGTCAGCGGCGCACCATCAAAGGTTGGTAGGGAGATCTCCCCTCCTGGCCCGCCGCGACCCACACAAAGGACCTCAGTCTTCGCTGGATTCAGCTTCAGTCCACTCAGCCTGAGCCAGCCCGCCACAGCTTGCAATGCCCGGTCCAGATTCATAGGGACATCGTCAGTCCGGCCGTCCATTAATAGATAGAGCTGGGTGTCATCAGCGTACTGGTGGCAACCCAGCCCATACTCCCGGGCAATCTGGGCAAGGGGGTGCATATAGATGTTAAACAACATCGGAGAGAGAACTGCCCCCTGAGGCACCCCACAATTAAGTAGGTGTCTCTGGGACAGCTCCCCGCCAATTGCCACCCTTTGTCCCCGACCTTCAAGGAAGGAGGAGAGCCATTGTAAGGCAAGACCCCTAATTCCTGCGTCGGCGAGGCGGCGGGTGAGCAGCCAATGATCGACCATATCAAATGCGGCCGATAGGTCTAGCAGCAGCAACACCGCCAAGCCGCCTCGATCCAGATGTCACCGGAGGTCATCCATGAGGGCGACCAAGACTGTCTCCGTCCCGTGGCCCGGGCGGAAGCCGGACTGGCACGGATCTAAGGTGGAAGCATCATCCAGAAAATCCTGCAACTGGAACGTCACTGCCCTCTCTATAATTTTGCCCAAAAAGGGCAAATTTGAGACCGGCCGGTAGTGAGCCAATTCGGCCGGGTCTGATGTAGCCATTTTCAGGAGAGGGTGGACCACTGCCTCTTTCAGGGGCGTTGGAAAGGAGCCCTCTGAAAGGGATCTATTTATGATGTCCCGTATAGGACATCTTAGCTTCTCCTGGCAGGCCTTAATTAGCCAGGAGGGGCATGGGTCCAGATTGCAAGTTGTTGGGCGTGCAGTAACCAGGACTCTGTCGACCTCCTCCAAGCTGAGTGGGCTGAAGCAATCCAGGGTCAAACCAGAAGACACGCAATGGGCCTCGAGTTCACTTACTGTATCTAAATTGGCAGGGCAGTCGTGGCGGAGTGACTGGATCTTGTCTGCAAAAAAATTCGCAAAAGCCTCGCAGCCTTTCTCCAATTCCTTGACATTTTGATTGCCCTGTGGCAATGTGGTAAAATTCCGAATTATCCTAAACAATTGTGCCGGGAGCGAATTTGCAGACGCAATCTTAGCCGCAAAGTATGTTTTCTTTGCGGTCTTGACTGCCATCTCATAGGACTTCATAAGCTTCCTATAAGATGTTCTAGTCGCTTCGTCACGGGTACGCCGCCATTCTAGCCGTCTAAGACCTTGTTTCAGCTGGCGTAATTCCGGGGTATACCACGGAGCCAGCCTAGTCCGAGGTCGTAGAGGGCGTCGGGGTGTGATCTCTTCAATGGCCCCAGAGAGCCGGCTATTCCAGGTCTCAACCAGGCCATTGAGAGAGTCGCCAGAGGGCCAGGAGCCCCATAGAGCCGTTTGGAACCGTTCCGGGTCCATCTGGCTCCGCAGGCGAGCCATAATATGCTCGACGCCTAAACAGGTTTGGGGTGGCATATCTACACGAGCCCTGAGGGTGAGGTGGTCTGACCATGGCACCGCCTCAGCGGTTATATCGTCCACCGTAACCCCGGCCACAAAGATCAGGTCTAACATGTGCCCGGCCTGGTGAGTGGGGGTTGTAACAAATTGAGAGAGTCCTAGCGACGCCATGGAGGACACTAGGTCCGTCGCCTGACTGGAGGTCGGGTCATCAGCATGGACGTTGAAATCGCCCAGGATTATCAACCTTGGGTGCTCCAGCGCCCAGCCTGTTGCCGCCTCGAGCAGGGACGGTAAGGCGCTTGCTGGTGCGTTAGGTGTACGGTACACCAGACAGATCGCCAACCCCTCTCCAGCCTCCCACGCCAGACCGGCACATTCAATACCCTTGATCTTTGGGGCCGGGAGCGCCCTGAAGGAGTAAGCCTCCCGTATAAATAATGCCACTCCTCCCCCCCGCCCGCTAGTCTGCGATTGGTGGAAGACTGAATAGCCTGGGGGAGCTATTTGCGAGAGGGCTACTGTGTCTCCCTCTTGGATCCAGGTTTCAGTCACGCAAGCCAAGTCCATGTCCTGTTCGAGTAGGAAGTCTCGAAGGACTGAGGTCTTATTATTAATGGACCTGGCATTGCATAACACCAATGACGGAGGCGAGTTATTCAGCCTGACCCCTTGAGATGGGACACAGATTGGAGGAGGATTGAGCACTATCTTGTCTCCGTCTTCCTCCCTTATAACCTCTGTTCCCACTACCATACCAAGTTGCTGCAGGACTCAAATTTAACTGTTCAACTGTGGACTGACATGGCTACCCTCTGAAACTATTATTCTCCCAGTCATTCCACTTTATAGTTCCCTCTTTTTGTAAACATTTTCCTTCACGTAATAAGCTTGTAAAAGATGGTTTGAGTTCAGAAACAAGTATCTAGATAATGGAGACTGATCTTTATGTGAGAAGGTGTGAAAGTATATCCACCTCCTTTCCCGTGATCACCTTCAGAGTCCCAGTGGCACCTTTAAGACCAATAAAGTTTTATTCAAGGTATGAGCTTTTGTGTGTACGCACACTTTCTCTGATACATTGAAATAGAAGTTAGCTGTTCACATATAGAGATAGATGCCTCTACATAGGTAAATAGCAAATTAGAATATCACTTAATGAAGATGTTTGACATATGCAAAAGCCAAACAGCAATAACAAGTTAAGTTTACATGATCACCAACTCACAATTTGTTTGGATTTATGCTAATTTGTTCACATAAGTAGAGGCATCTGTCTCTATATATCAGGGGTGGCCAACGTTAGCTCTTCAGATGTTTTTTGCCTACAACTCCCATCAGCCCCAGCCATTGGCCATGCTGGCTCAGGCTGATGGGAGTTGTAGGCAAAAAAACATCTGGAGACCTACCGTTGGCCACCCCTGCTATATATGAACAGTTAACTTTCATTTCGATGCGTCTGAGGAAGTGTGTGTGTACATGAAAGCTCATACCTTGAATAAAACTTCGTTGGTCTTATAGGTGCTGCTGGACTCTAACTTTGTTTTACTGCTTCAGACCAACATGGCTGCCCACCTGGATCTGATCACCCTTGATTGGCTACTCTCCCCTTTAGTGAGAAAATGCCCACTGCCCATCAATATCCCCTTTATATGATTTGAGGAATGTAGACTGCTGCAGTTTTAAAAATATTAAAACATAGAACCTCCTGAGCACATTTCTGATGGAACATTCAAAATGATAAAG
Source organism: Heteronotia binoei (assembly GCF_032191835.1). Lineage (NCBI taxonomy): Eukaryota > Metazoa > Chordata > Lepidosauria > Squamata > Gekkonidae > Heteronotia > Heteronotia binoei. The sequence goes on along the minus strand of NC_083243.1, from coordinate 82,216,426 downwards.
GTGGGGTGTGTGTGTGTGCGTGTGTGTGTGAGAGAGAGATAGAGAGAATATGCTGTCTTTCAAGATCTCTGCTTGAAAAGGTTCACATGTAAAACCAGTACCATAATGAACATTAAAAATAAGCCATTAAAATCATGCCAGGGGCAGAAAAGCAATGTGAAACAGGTACTGAACAGCTTCTGAAATATCCATAAAAGAGTACTGAGGCTAGAAGCAGACTGTAAAACAACCAAAAAAGATAAAAACCTCTTAGCTAAAAGGCTGTATAAAACAAATGTTTTGGTTGGGCACCTAAATGACAGCCAGGCAAGACTCAAATGTAGAATGCCATCACTGGAAAAAGCTCTCGCCAGTTGCTGCCCATCTTGCTTGTGTAATGCAGGGGGCACAGAGACCTGGGCTTGGAAACTGGATCTTAACGGTTGGATTGGAAAGTATGGAAGGAGGTAATCTTTTAGCTATCCAAGCTCAAGATCCAGTCTCACTGAAGTTATGAGATTCTAGCACTTTACTAGATCTTAAACAAGCTTAAACCTATCTGGTTTATGCTATTATGCTATAGCATTTGCCATGGGGTGACTGCCATTTGTCATAATAACTGGTGTTGACTGCTAGTAGGGGTTAGTTCTTCTGAGAGTTTTAGTTTTTGCTTACTTCTAAGGGTCGGCAGTCATTTCAACAGGATTGAAACCCATAATTAGATATCATTGGCCTGATCCAGTGGGAGATTTCACATAAAGAAGACACTTTGCATTGGGCTTTGCATATGTAGAAAAGATACTGGACAGGAAAAATCCTCTTGCATTCAGAATACAGCTCCTTAGAGATGGGTTTCTCTAGGAATGCTCAGATACTGGAAAATACTTTTCTTTCAAAACAGAGGGGATGGGAATGCTGGCTGGAAAGTCCTGAGCATTTCCCTCCCTTTTTCTTCTATACAGGAGAAAGGGTTTCCACACCTTGGCTGTGAAGCTGAGGAGAGAGACAGTCTATATAATATAGTGGGTTCTATGCATGGCAGAGTCTCAGAATAAGTGATAACAAGCTCTTTAATAGACATGATATAGGATAGGCTACATTACAAGACTGAGGATGAGGCCTACCGGTCCAACTCATATACATCTCTGGATTCCCGTGCTAGCACATCGTTGGGTCATTCAAACCGGTGGGGGCTTGTGATTGGTCTAGGGCTGAATAGACCTCGTAAGGCGAGGCGTTGCATGCGAGCACGACAGGTAGCCGCTTGTCGAAGTGCGCCAGCAAGCTGTTTGAGGTTAAAATGTCTTTTACTGCCTGGAAAGCGGCAGCTTGCCAACGACCCCAACCCACGGTGCCATTTTGTCCAGCAGTCTGTGTAAGGGCTCTGCTACCACTGCCTTGTGGGGAAGGAAGGCATGGTAGAAATTCAGAATTCTCAAGAACCATTGTAGTTGCACCTTGTTGGTGGGAGCCGGCACATCAAAAATGCCCTTTATTTGTCCTGGGCTGGATGAATGCTTCTCGCGTCCACCATATACCCCAGAAAGTCTATGGTGGGCACCCCGAATACATATTTCTCCTGTTTTAACTTTAACTCTGCCCCCTCGAAACGCTTCAACACCATTCGGAGGCGGTCGGCAAATTCGTCCTCAGTGGCTGCTGCAATCAGCACATCATCGAAGAATGGCTGGACCCCGGGAATGCCTTTTAAAAGGGAGTCCATCAACTTCTGAAACAGTCCTGGGGCCACACTGACCCCGAACTGTAAGCGTCTAACTCTGAAGGCCCCCCCGGTGTGTCACGATGGTTTGAGCTTCTCTGTGGTGGCATCCACGGGGAGCTTTTGGTACGCCTGCGCCAAGTTCAGTCGTCCAAAATTTTTTGCTCCTGCTAAGGATGCTAACATGTGGCTCACCGCCAGGACAGGGTATGCATGGCCTAGCAATGCCTTATTAATCGTGCATTTATAGTTAGCACAGATGCGTACGCTGCCATTGGGTTTGATCGGGGTTATTATGGGAGTCTCCCACTTTGCATTGGCGACTGGTTCCAGAACCCCTTTGGCCATGAGGTGGTCGAGCTCCTCTTCAATCTTTGGCCTAAGAGCTAATGGCACACGCCTGGCCTTCAGCTGTATGGGCTGCATGTAAGGCTATGGGGACCCCTGTGTATGTCCCCAGAGTCCCATCAAAAACCCCAGGGAACTCTTTGCACACCTTTTGAAAATCTCTTTGAATGTGGGTGTAATGGATCCTCATCACTTGGATGCCCAGGACCTGGAACCAGGACCGACCTAGAAGGCTGCACAGATGGTCCTCCACCACGATGAGGGTGAGCTCGTCCTTGAACTTTCCGTACCTAATGTGGACCAGGCCCACTCCTTGGACTGCAACCTCCTGCTTTTGAAAGTCCTTGACAATGAATGAGGTTGATTTTAACTGAGCTTTTCTCCCAGGGCACATCTCCCAGAACGCGCGGGCCGAAATGACCGTCTGGCCCACCCAGGAGTCTACCTCCATTTTGCAGGGCTTGCCTTCCATAAACACAGTCACGTAATATTTATTCGGGGAGGGGATGGGCAACTGGCATACCTGGGTCCCTGACGTGGTGAGTGCCTGAATGTCGTCCACTAGTGCGACCTCATGGTGGCGGCCATTCTGTTGGCGAGGAAGTTTTCCTGGATGCAGCGCCGCCGACCAGCACACCCGAACTATGTGCCCGGCCTTCCCGCATGTATGGCAGGTTGTGCTCCTGAACTCGCACATGCGCTGCTCGTGTGGCTCCCCACAGCTGATATGACCCCGCCTTCACCAGGATGTCATCGAGGTAAGGAAACAGAGCCACACCCTCCAGTCTCAGCTCTGCCACCAGTGTCACCAGAACCTTCGTGAAGACCTGAGGTGAGGATTTTAGACCGAATGGCAGAGCTCGATATTGGAAGTGCTTCCCCCCGTAGGAGAAGCGTAGAAACGTTCTGTGGGATTCCCAAATGGAGATATGCAAATAAGCCTGGGATAGATCCAAGGATGCCAGAAAGTCCTGTGGTTGAATGGCTTGCAACACCGACCGCAAGGACTCCATTTTGAAGTGTCCTGTCTGTACAAACTTGTTGAGCCATTTCAGATCCAAAATGGTTCTGAAGTCTCCATTTTTCTTTGGTACTAGGAAGATCACAGAGTAAACCCCCAGACCCTTTTGAGAGGTTGGGACTGATTCCACCGCACCAATGTCCATCAAATGTTGAATGGCAGCCAGCACTGCTTTGTTGAACCCAATGAATCCGCGGAACCCAATGAAAACCACCGGGAGGAAGGGAAAGGAACTCGATGGCATAAGCCTTGCTTATGGTCTCCAACACCCATAGGTCTTGCATGGACCGATGCCAGGCATTTGCGAACTGAGTGAGTCACACACCCCCCCCCCCCCCGATTCTCCCAGGCTGTTGGCATTGTCATTGTGACCCTCCTTTTTTGGTAGAGTTCTTGGAACCTTGGTCCAATGCAGGTCTTGGGGGTGGTCAATTTTGTCGCTCGTGGCCTTGACTTTTGTTGGCCTGCCTGATGCAGCTTGAGGGCATGGTCCCTGTCTGAGTCGTCCGATTCTGTGGCCGGTCGCAGCTGGTGAGCGCTGGTTCTCGGGCAGTGGGCCTTCTCCTTTTGCGCATCCTCGGCTGTGGTGGCTATTTGTAGGACCTTCTCCAAGGTCGGCTTTGAATCCGTCGCAATTTTCCAACGTGCCTTCATGTCCCTGAGGCGGTGAGTGAACTGCACGAGCAGGGCCTCTTCCTGTTGTGTACCATACTCTGCTTTCCTGCCCAGGTCTCGCAGGCAGGCTAAGAAGGTTGCAATGGTCTTGTTCTGCTCCTGGAAGCTGTCGAGAAACTATAGCTTCCAGGTGAGGAGAGTAGACTTTGGGACGAAATGGCTGGTCAGCGCCTCGATGATCTTGTCGAAGGAAGATGCCTCAATTGCCTCAGGTGTGACCAGTCTCTCTGCTAGCTGTAGCGTGGCGATGCTGCAGTTGCTCATCAGGATGGCCTTCTTGATTTTGGGTTTATCATCCTTGATTCGCTGCGCCACGAGGTGGTACTTGAGTCTTTTGACCCAGGCTTCCCAGGCCTCGGGCTGTGCTGTGTCGAACTCCGGAATGGAGTTTTATGATCCGGATGCAGCGGCCATGATCGGGCTGGGCAGTGGTGCCTCTTGCGCGGCGGCGCTGGAGCTCAATACGCTTGGTGGTGCTGGGTTGCCCTGGACCTCGCTCATCCGGATCCCACCTTCGTCGCCACTGTAATATAGTGAGTTCTATGCATGGCAGAGTCTCAGAGTAAGTGATAACAAGCTCTTTAATAGACATGATATAGGATAGGCTACATTACAAGACTGAGGATGGGGCCTACCAGCCCAACTTATATACATCTCTGGATTCCCACGCTAGCACATCATTGGGTCATTCAAACCCGTGGGGGCTTGTGATTGGTCTAGGGCTGCAGGGATTTGAATCCTGCAGCCCTTTGTTCCCAAGTCCCCAAGCTCAGTCTGCCGGGCTCCAATGAGCCCAGCGGGAATATCCGAAGTCTTCTCTTGAGTCCACATACATAACAGTCTACCACCGTGTTTTCAGCTTGCCTCCTCTTTTAACCCAGGTGAAAGGGCCTCTGAATCCAGGCTATGAAGCTGAGGGGAGAGACAGGCAGCCACTGTATTTTTGATTGTAGCCTGATCAGTGAACCACAGATATCTGCTCAGAATTCTCAGTGACAAATTACTCCTGATTAGATTAAACACATGGTCAGACCAGGCTAAGCTTGCTGTCTGATTGCAGCCTGAGAGGATGCGATAAAAGGATGAGATAAAAAAGCACTAGATACATTGTTGTTCAGTCGCACAGTCGAGTCCAACTCTTTGCGACCCCATGGACAAAGTCATGCCAGGCCCTCCTGTCTTCCACCATCCTCTGAAGTCTGCCCAAATTTGTGTTTGTTACATCAGTAACGCTGTCCAACCATCTCATATTTGCTGTCCTCTTCTTCTTTTGCCTTCTGTCTTTCCTAGCATCAGGATCTTCTCCAGGGAGTGCTCCCTTCTCATTTGGTGGCCAAAGTATCTATACATACATACTTAGATACATAGAAGAACAATAGTATGCACTTCGGGCTGTCTGTAGTGATGACACAGTAACTGCCAGCTCTAAGAGGGAGGTATCTGTAAAATGCTGAGTATTTCAAATTCTAAAATTTCACATTTTCTAAAATTAGTAATTATCTTGGTGAAAAAAAATGCTGAATTGCACAAATCCCCCCAATGACATGTTATTAATTCCTGTCTCATTATATATCTGTATTGTGTAAACATACTCATACACTGATGCTTATCTTCTTTTTATTATACTAACAGAGGGAAGCGACACCTTTCAGGTTCCTCACAGTGAAAGTGTTAAAAGCCAGAAATATCCAGAAGGCAGACCCAGGTGAGTATCTCTGTTGTTATTCCATGCTTCAAGAGAATTTGCCAATACATTGAAGTGGGGTCCTATGAACCAAGTCCAGAGATTTTCATCATCTATTGTGCTCGCCCAGAAGATTCCGTCAGCTGGTACTCACCATGGCTTGCATCATCATATATTAGGTTTAGTTTGAGGAAAAAAGAAAAAGAACTGGCTATCTTAATAGAATATGGAATTATAGAATAAGCCCAGGTACTGTCAGATTCCTGCATTCTGCAAAGGAATACATTTATACTATTCCTGGTATAATATTATCTACAGTGACAATGAATGTGGTTACTCAAACTATTAAAATCACACTTTTCTATAGCACAGTCCACATGGCAACTCAGTACACATAACAACACAGACCATATGGACCACAGTCTGTTTAGTTTAACATTGCTGTCTTTAGGATTGCACTGAAACAGCACAAGCTTCTGCATGCTTATTCAGAAGCAAGTCCCACTATATTCAATGGTGCTTACTCCCAGGTGTGTGCTTAATTATAAAAACATATCTTATCACTTTGGTTTAATAAGGCCTGATAATTTTGGTGTAGGTGTCAGTCTAAAGATCAACTATATATATTAAAGAGATTATAAACTGGGATGGGCATGAACCTGCCCATGAGCCTAAATTTGCAACTAAAATAACCTGGGTTGTGGTTTGCATGCCAAGGTATGTGCAATCTCATCTCAGCAACCCTCACATGACCTTCCATGTGGTTTGCAGAGGTTCAGACATCTCGTGGTGGGGCATTTTGGCAGCATCCGTGGCAGACACACCGGCACCTATCAGTTAAAATTGTCAAAGCAATGGGGGGATGGACTTCTGCAGCCCTGGAAACACCAGTAGTGCCTCTCAAAAGCTTGACAGGCAGTGCTGGCCACCAATAAGAGAGCTCCCATTCTGCTCTATGGGAGCAGAATGCAGCTGTTATTTTCTGTTGGCAGCAAGTGTGCCACACATTAGTTAGAGGCAGAGACAGAGAGGGAGGGGAACTGGAAGTCATTCTTTCTGTGAACAGTTGGGTTGGGGTGTTTGGTGCTTACTCATGTTTCTGAGGCACCTGTCCTGCTCATGCTGAATAGAGGGACATAGCTTCACTGGGTCCACAGCTGAGCCCCACCCCCCTTTGGGCTTGTGACTAGCTCTGGCTTGCCAGGATAGTTTTAAGTAGAGTAGACTCAGGGCTCTGGTAGAATTGCCAACTTCCAGATGGTACCTGAAAACCTCCTGCTATTACAGTTGATCTCCAGGCAACCAAGATCTGTTCCCCTGGAGAAAATGGCTGCCTTGGATGTTGGATTCTATGGAATTATATCCTGCTGAATTCCAACCCCTCTCCAGGCTTGACTCCCCCCTCCACCCCCCAAAAAAATTTCCAGGTGTTTCCCAATCTAGAGCTGGCAACCCTAAATGAAAATCTCCCAAAGAGTTCTTTAAGGCCCAGCAGCATTTAAGTCACTGATTCCTAGGGTAGCTGGTCTCCAGGTGGTGGCTGGAGACCATCCAAAATTACAACTGGTCTCCAGGTTATAGATATCACTTCACTGGATAAACCTATGGCTGTTTTGGAAGGTGGATTCTATGCTATCGTCCCTCCTCTCCCCAAACCCCATCCTCTCCAGGCTCCACCCCCAAATCTCCAGGAATTTCTCTACCCAAAATTGGCAACTCTACCTCTGAGTTCCTTGGCTGAGGACCCCCCCATTGGGCTTTGTGACTACTAGCTCTGGCTGGTTGGGATTGTGTGAGGTGGAATGGACTTAGGGCTCTGAGCCACCTGTCTCTCTGTTCATACTGGGCAGAGGGGCTTAGTTGCTGGTTGTCTTGCTAGAACACCCCCCCTCGCTCATTTCTGAACTCAGGTGTGTCAGGTGGACTCAGGGCTCTGAGCCACCTTTTCTTCTGCTCATGCCTAGCAGAGAGCTTAGCTATTGGGCTCCTTCACTGAGGTCCCACACTCCCCCTCATAGGGATTTGTAAAAACCTGTCTCCAACTGGGGTGGTGTCTGGTGGACTCAGGGATCTGAGCCATCTGTCTCCTGGGAGGAGAAAGTTTGGCCTTCCCCAGAATCCATCTCAACAATAAGGATGCAGGCTGGTGTATGTCTCCTGGGCCCAAGGGGGAGAGTGGTGGGCCACCCACCAAAACACTGTCACTCATGGGGAGGTGGGAGGGTGACTGCCTCCTGGGCTTGAGGAGAAGGATTGCACATCTGCAGCAATGGTGTCCATGATGATGAGGAAGTGGAAGTACTCCCCCCCCCCCAAGCCAATCCTAATCAAACTTGGAGGGCAGGTAGAGGAGCATCCCAGGGAGGTCTGCTGTGAGTTTGATGCCTCTAGCTTGTGTGTGGGGGGGCTGTTTACACATTCTTCCTGAACCTGTGGCTGTGATTTCTGCAGATAGCACTTTCCAGGGGGCATCTGTTTTGGGGGGCTGCTACTTAATCTCCCCCCAGCCCATTCTCACCAAACTCGGAGGGCACATAGAGGGACATCCTAGGGAGGTCCTCTGAGAGTTTGATGCCTCTAGCTTGCAGGGAGTCTGTTCAACACACTCCTAAAACTGTGGCTGTGATTTCACCTTCCTGTGAGCACCTATTTTGGTGGGCTGTAACTCAGGCTGATTCCACACTCACCTTGCTCTGGGCAGGCTTCCATTTCTGTGTGGAGCAAGCTGGCGATTTCGCATCAGTTGCTTTGCGCCGGCATTTTGTGTGGGGCAAACCCATGATTTGCTGTGCTGCAATGTAAACCTATTTTTTGAGGTTTACACTGCGGCGTGGCAAATTGTGGGTTTGCCCCACGCAAAATGGCAGTGTGGAGCAACTGGTGCAAAATAGCCAGCTTGCTCTGCACAGAAACGGAAGCCTGCCCTGGAGCAAGGTGAGTGCAGAATCAGCCTCAGTCACCTCAAATTCACTCCTCACCAAACTTGGAAGATAGGTAAAGGAGATTCATCTGGAGAATTCTGCAAGTCTGGCATCTCTAGCCTGCAGGGAGGCCATTCTATTGCATCATGAACCTCACAAAATGAACCTGTTTGGTAAATGGGAAGGTCCATGAAGGTCCATGGTTCATGTGGACCTATGAACCAAAACCAACCTCCATTTTTTTTTGTTCATGCCCATCCCTGATTTTCTGAGAATATTTCCTCAGAAAAATGTTATTTACTTTCCAGGGTTTGGAAAAAACTTGAATGACAAATATGTCAGCAGGTGCCTGTTACTCAGTTCAGGAGGAATGAGCATCCTCCTCCCAGACCTCAGATCATGCAAATGTTCAATATTCCTGAAGTAATAACAGGCTATTGATGGCAATCCCATTGCTTTCATGAGGTCATGGACAGTGAATCAGAATGGGATGATGGCACTTGGCTAGGAAATACACCAACACAAATTACTAAGGAATGTTGAGGAAGGACTTAGATGGAAATACTGTAGTCCTAACCACTGCATTTAGTAAACAGGGTGTTCAATCATTGTGAATTATTTACCCAAGATTCCCCTGTACTCTATATCATCAGGAGAGGATTAAGGAAAGCTGGCACTTGAATATCAAATAGTAGAATCCAAGAGAGGAACGTAACATTGTTCCTCAGAATCCTGCTGCCATTTATACAGGTGATTACAAAAACTAGTTGAGTATGAGTTTGTGTTTTAAGCGTTGTCACATTGCTTCTGACCTATGGCAACTCCATGAATTAATGAATTCCAGAATGTCCTGCCATTAACAGCCTTGCTTAGGTCTTGCAAACTGAGGGTTGTGGCTTCCTTGATTGAGTCACTCCATCTCATGTTGGGTCTTCCTCTTTTCCTGCTGCCTTCAACTTCTTCTAGCATTATTGTCTTTTCCAGTGAATCTCATCTTATAATGTGACCAAAGTATGATAGCCTCTGTTTGATCATTTTAGCTTTTAGGAACAGTTCAAGCTTGATTTGATCTAGAACCCACTTTTATTAGTCTTTTTGGTGGGCCGTGGTATCCATAAAAATCTCCAGCACCACAAATGAATCAGTTTTCTTCCTGTCAGCTTTCTTCACTGTTCAACTTTCACATGTATACATAGTAATGGGAAATAATATAGTGTGAATTATATTGATCTTGGTTATCAACAATACATACAGTAATTTTCTACCTCCTTCATGGTTGCCCTTCTCAGTTGAAATCTCCTGATTTCTTGCTTGCTTTCTTCCTTTTGGTTGGTGATGGAGCCAAGGAATATAAAATCTTTAACAATGTCAGTTTTTTCAACATCATTCTTAAAGATGTGTAATTCCTCAGTAATCATTCTTTTGTCTTATTGATGTTCAGCTGTAATCCTGCTTTGACACTTTCTGCTATAACCACCAGCAATAGTTTTACGTCTCCATTGTTTTCAGCCAGTAATGCGATATTATCATTTCATATCTCAAATTGTTAATATTCCTTCTACCAATTTTCACTCCACCATCATCTAACTCTAATCCAACTTTCGTTATGACATGTCCTGCATATAGATTGAAGAGACAGGGAGATAAAATACATCTTTGTCTGACACCTTTTCCAAGGGGAAGCCATTCTGTTTCTCCATATTCTGTCCTAACAGTAGCCTCTTGTCAAGTATACAGGTTGCACATCAGAACAATCAGAAGTTGTGGCACACATATTTCATTTAAAAACAACATAAGCTTTTTATGATCCACATATTCAAAAGCTTTGCTGTAATCTATGAAACACAAACTGATTTTCTTCTGAAATTTTCCCACATGCTTAGTAACCATCATAAATTTGCAATATTATCTCTAGCGTCTTTTCTTTTTCTGAATCCAGCTTGAACATCTGGCATTTATTATTTGATGCATGGTAACAGTCTTTGTAGTAAGATTTTGAGCGTCATTTTACTCACATGAGAAAGTCTTTGATGTCTCTTTTTGGAGTTGGAATGTAAACTGAGTGTTTTTCAGTCTGGGGGCCATCGTTTTGTTTTTCATGTTTGTTGGTATATGCTTGTTAAGATTTTGATGGATTCTATTTCTGTGGCATAAATAGCTCTACTGATATCCCATCTACCCCTAGTGATTTGCTTTTCCCAGTGAGTGCTGCTTTCATTTCACTTTCAAAACTTGCAGGTTCCTCAAAAGATTCTTATTGTTCCCAGCTTTTCTTTATATTGGCTTGTTAATGTAGTTCCATTTTGATCTTTCCCTTTGATTTCTTGGATCTTGTGGAACAAATCTCTTGTTTTTCTTTTGCATTCTCTTCTCTTACTTTCAACTGATTAGTATAATAGTTTGCTTTGTCTCTACGTGTCAGTTGCTGGAATGCTGCATTTAGACTTCTGATTCTATTTCTGTTACCATTTACTTTTGCTGCTCATCTCTCTGTAGTAATTTTAAGAGTTCCATCAGTCATCCATCAAGACTTTTCATTTCTTTTGGCTACAAGAATAGTCTTGGTGCATCAAAAATAAAATAAATTCTTCTTTGATAATATCTCTGGTTTCAACCCATAGTTCTGGCTCATGTTCACTTGAATTTAGTAATGCAGATCTGTTCTTTACATGGTCCTTAAACTCTTCACAAATGTTGCTTAGTTAGAATTTTGGCACTATGAATGTTCTGGTGATTACCTTCTGCTTAATTCTGATTTTTTATATTAACCACTCATGGTCTGTATCTGTTGTGGGTCAGCCAGAACCTTACAGCACTGGGGACTCCTTGGGAGAAGAGGTTTCCTAAGGAGGAGAGCTTCAAAAAGTCAGTTCTGAGGTCACTGACTCTAGCAAAGCAACAGGGTTGTGAGAACTCACAGCCAACAGCTGGAGCAGAGCTGTCAGCATTCCCTAGCCCTGCTCTAACAAATGAGGCTCATCACCAGCCCTCCAGCTTCTCCCCCAGCCTTGGAAAACAGAAAGCTAAGACTTAGGGCAGAGCTTCAGGAGAGAAGGTGGAGTGCATGTCTTCTGGCTTGACACCAGCTACTTAATAAAGATGAGTAGCTGCAGGGTTAGGATCAAGCTGGCTGCAATGGAAACTAGTTCTGCAGATAGATATAAAAACCAGCCAAGGGTAGTGTGCCATGTGGAAGCAATAAGTAAATCTGGTAAACTTTGTGACCGCAGCTCTTGGATCTTGACTACTTGTGTGACTTTATACTGGCCTTAGGTTTTGGCTTTGGCTATACCAATCTTGGACTAGTGTATGACTTCTGGACTCCCTGACTATGCCATCTCTGAATGACTCTGATAACATATCTCTGGCTGATAGACCTTTGAACTGAACTCTGGACTCTGGTGTGTGTGGGGGGAGAGCCTGGAAGTATCTCTCTAGCTTGGCCAGCCTGGCCCATGACAGTACCACAATCAATTCCTGGTTTTGTTTTAGCAGAAAACAACAGCTTTTCTATCTTCTGCTTCCAATTGTTCGACTTCTGTATTGGTCTTCTAGTGATGTCCATGTGTACAATTGTCTGGTTGTCTGAAACATGTGTCCACAATGAACAACTTATTGTCTTCACAAAATTCAATGTGTCAGTCCCCTTCTTCACTTTGTGCTTCTAGCTCAAATTTGCCAACACTGTTTGATTCTACTTTGTTTCCCACTTTTATGTTTTGGTCACCTATGATCAGCATATCTTGTTCAGGTGTATAATTAATTTCTTTCTGGACGCCTGTGCAGAAGCTTTCAATTCTCCCTCTTCAGCATCCATAGCTGGGGTGGGAGCTTGAATTATGGTTATGTTGATAGACTTTCCATGAGGTTTGATATTATTTGGTCAGATGTTGCATTATAGTCCCTGATTGTTTGTGGTACATCTTGCCTCCCTATTAGAGTGATTCCATTTCTTCTGTGTTTGTAATTTTCAGAGTAAAATACTTGGTAATTTTTCAACTGAAAATATCCTTATCCAGTCCACTTGAGCTCATTCAGTCCCAGGACTGCAATGTTTAAACATTATGTTTCTTTAATGATTTTGAGTTTATCTTAATTCATACTGCTCACGTTTCATATTTCTATTGTATGTGTAGAACACCCTTGGACTTTCCTTTTGCATCCAATCACATCAACCACTGAATATCCTTTTGGCTTTAAGCCAGTTGCATCATTAAGAACAGCACTTTTTGTAGTTGTCTTCTGCTTTTTCCCAGTAGCTAAGTACAGGGGGACTTAATATAGTGGGAGGACTTTTAAAGATAATTTCTACTATGTGCCACCAAAGCATTATTTAATTTATTTACATCAAAAATGTTGGCTTTCTCCCAGTGTGAGATCCTAGGAGGTTTAAAAATTATCAATAAAAGAAAACATTAAAACAATACATTAAACTCTAGCAAATACTTTAATAAGCTAATACTAATACTTGCCAGTGGTTCCCTTGCTGTACTACAAGCCATGTTTCTTATCATGATTCCATTATGAGTTGATGCCTTGCAAAAGAAATCCATACTATCTTGGTCAGCCTCCATCTATCTTGAAATATGTCCTCCTCTTTTATATTTTTGATTATTAGGTTAGTTCCTCTATTTTTAAAGCCTAATGCAACAGGCTTACTTAAACGGGCACCCACCAATTTTTCTAAAAATGCCCTTTACCAAAAGATTTATTGTATTGTAGTCTATTTTATGTAGTGAATATTTTCTCTTTTATTATAGGCCGGTTTCGAATTTGCCCTATTTGGGCAAACTTATTGAGAGGGCAGTGGCGATGCAGTTACAGACCTTCCTGGATGACGCTTCCGTCCTTGACCCTCTTCAGTCCGGCTTTCGCCCGGGCCATGGGACGGAGACGGTGCTGGTCGCCTTAGTAGATGACCTGCAACGGCATCTGGATCGGGGCGGCTCGGCAGTACTGATGTTGTTGGACCTATCGGCAGCGTTCGATACGGTCGACCATCAGTTACTTGCCCGCCGCCTCGCCGACGCGGGGATTCAGGGGTTGGCCTTGCAATGGCTTTCCTCTTTCCTTGAAGGTCGGGGACAGAGGGTCGCGATTGGGGATGAGCTGTCCCGGAGGCACTCGCTTGATTGCGGGGTGCCTCAGGGTGCGGTTCTTTCCCCGATGTTATTTAACATCTACATGCGTCCCCTCGCCCAGATTGCCCGAAGGTACGGGCTGGGTTGTCACCAGTATGCTGATGACACCCAGCTTTATCTGCTTATGGACGGCCGGCCGGTCTCCGCCCCACAAAATCTGGACCGGGCGCTACAGGCTGTGGCTGGGTGGCTCAAACAGAGCGGGCTGAGGCTAAACCCAGCGAAGACAGAGGTCCTTTGCTTGGGCCGTCGTGGCCCAGGGGGGGAAATACCCCTTCCGGTTTTTGACGGTGCGCCGCTGATGGCGGCGCACAGGGTCAAGAGCCTGGGGGTACTTCTGGAGCCTTCCTTAACTATGGAGGCCCAGATAGCAGCCACTGCCAAGTCCGCATTTTTCCATCTTAGGCGGGCTAGGCAGCTGGCTCCCTTCCTGGAACGCGACGATCTAGCAACGGTGATCCATGCTACGGTCACCTCGAGGCTGGACTACTGCAATGCCCTCTACATGGGGCTGCCCCTGTGTCGAACCCGGAAATTGCAGCTGGTGCAGAACGCCGCCGCCCGGCTGTTATTGGGGCTCCCAAGGTGGGAGCACATTCAGCCGGGACTTCGGGCGCTGCACTGGCTGCCAATATCCTACCGAGTTCGATACAAGGTGCTGGTTATTACCTTTAAAGCCCTATATGGTCTAGGACCTGCCTACCTGAGGGACCGTCTCTCCCCGCATGTTCCCCAGAGAGCACTGAGATCGGGATCTCAAAATCTTTTGGTTGTCCCCGGGCCAAAGGAGGCCCGCTTGAAGATCACAAGAGACCGGGCCTTCTCTGTAATGGCTCCATTTTGGTGGAACCAGCTGCCGGAGGAGGTAAGGGCCCTGCGGGATCTCACCCAATTCCGCAGGGCCTGTAAGACAGTCCTCTTCCGGCTGGCCCACAACTAACGGCCCTGTATACCGACTACTGAATGCTGTATATTGTATACTGAATTTTTACCTGAAGCTGAATGGAGTGTAGCTTTATGACTGCTGGCTGTTTTAATTATGTATAGTTATAACAAATGTTTTATTTTAATTATATATTGTGAATTGTTAATTTAAAGTGTAATTTTATACTTTTATGTTAGTTTTATATATGTTGTAAGCCGCCCTGAGCCACTCGATGGGAAGGGCGGGATATAAATCCCAGATAAATAATTAAAAATAAATAAATAAAAAATATATATATATATTTTAAAAAGGGTTAAGAACATAAGAGAAGCCATGTTGGATCAGGCCAATGGCCCATCCAGTCCAACACTCTGTGTCACACAGTGGCCAAAAAAAATTATATATATATATATATATATATATATATATATATATATATACACACACATACACACACTGTGGCTAATAACCACTGATGGACCTCTGCTCCATATTTTTATCTAAACCCTTCTTGAAGGTGGCCATGCTTGTGGCCGCCACCACCTCCTGTGGCAGTGAATTCCACATGTTAATCACCCTTTGGGTGAAGAAGGTACTTCCTTTTATCCATTTTAACCTGTCTGCTCAGCAATTTCATCGAATGCCCACGAGTTCTTGTATTGTGAGAAAGGGAGAAAAGTACCTCTTTCTCTACTTTCTCCATCCCATGCATTATCTTGTAAAACTCTATCATGTCACCCCACAGTCGACGTTTCTCCAAGCTAAAGAGTCCCAAGCGTTTCAACCTTTCTTCATAGGGAAAGTGTTCCAGCCCTTTAATCATTCTAGTTGCCCTTTTCTGGACTTTCTCCAATGCTATATCCTTTTTGAGGTGCGGCGACCAGAACTGCACACAGTACTCCAAATGAGACCGCACCATCGATTTATACAGGGGCATTATGATACTGGCTGATTTGTTTTCAATTCCATTCCTAATAATTCCCAGCATGGCGTTGGCCTTTTTTATTGCAAACGCACACTGTCTTGACATTTTCAGTGAGTTATCTACCACGATCCCAAGATCTTTCTCTTGGTCAGTCTCTGCCAGTTTACACCCCATCAACTTGTATTTGTAGCTGGGATTCTTGGCCCTAATGTGCATTACTTTGCACTTGGCCACACTGAACTGCATCTGCCATGTTGACGCCCACTCACCCAGCCTCAACAGGTTCCTTTGGAGTTCCTCACAATCCTCTCTGGTTCTCACTACCCTGAACAATTTAGTGTCATCCGCAAACTTGGCCACTTCACTGCTCACTCCGAACTCTAAATCATTTATGAACAAGTTAAAGAGCATGGGACCCAGTACCGAGCCCTGCGGCACCCCACTGCTTACCGTCCTCCATTGCGAAGACTGCCCATTTATACTCACTCTCTGCTTCCTATTACTCAGCCAGTTTTTGATCCACAAGAGGACCTGTCCTTTTACTCCATGACTCTCAAGCTTTCTAAGGAGCCTTTGATGAGGAACTTTATCAAAAGCTTTCTGGAAGTCAAGGTAAACAACATCTATTGGGTCTCCTTTGTCCACATATTTGTTCACCCCCTCAAAGAAATGTAACAGGTTAGTGAGGCAAGATCTTCCCTTACAGAACCCATGCTGAGTCTTCCTCAATAACCTGTGTTCATCAATGTGCCTACTCATTCTGTCTTTGATAATGCTTTCTACCAACTTTCCCGGTATTGAAGTCAGACTGACAGGCCTGTAATTTCCCGGATCTCCTCTGGAACCCTTTTTAAAGATGGGGGTGACATTTGCTACCTTCCAGTCCTCAGGAACGGAGGCAGATTTCTGTCCTTTATAATTGCTACTGCCACCTTTTGTTTTAGGGCCCAGGGTTTGAGGGGACATGTTTCTCAACAGGTACAAAATACATCCACACTATTATTAGCAGAATAAAATTTGCGCCACCTACAGGGCTTTTTTTTTAGCAGGAATGCACAGGAACGCCATTCCAGATATGGTCTCATATGCAAATAAGTTCCTGCTGGCCTTTTTCTGCAAAAAAGGCCCTGGCCACCTATATTATACTTTGTGTTTCCTGCTACTCAGGTCATTGAAGCACGTTTTATCAGCTAGAAGAGGAAACACTTTATTTCACAAGAGAACATAGGAAACATGTGCCCACACTTGCTCATATCTTTTGTATTGTACAGTAAGAGATTTATAAGGTATCTTCCCGCACCTCCCACACAAGCAGCTAGAAGCAGCTCTATTGTTTGACTGAAATCAGTGAAATGTAAGTACATGCTAGCAAAGGTCTGGATAGTGACTGCTTTTGCATTTTGCTTAGTTGGTAAGGTTGGGACTTCAGTATTGAGTTTTACAAAGTTTGGAACAGTTGGGTGAGAGACTTGCATTTATGACATGACATCGATTAATTGGCATAGGTATAGGGCTGCTGCATTCTCAGCTGCTCAGTTTTCCTGTGAAAACACACCTACCAGGATTTTGAAAGTCATTGGTATTGAAGAAGGATTGGTAAATAGGGTGATTAAAAAAGAAGAAGTAATTATTAGGTTTCAACACCCTTTGAAAAAAGGTGTTTGTTATGACACCTTTGAAAATTGCAGCCACCAAATGATTCATTTTGCAGATATAAATGTGATGCATTGTGATTCATTAACAGTCAGGCATCTGCATCATGGACATTATGAAAAATGTTTTTGTTAACACACTTGAGGCCTGTTAAACCCTTAACCCTTGAGAATGGATGTCTGTTTTTTTTTTTGTCAAGCACTTGCCAGGAAATAGGTGACATATTGGGAAACCAGGACTGTGTGGCAAACAATTATAACACTTTAGGGCAACAGCAGATGGGCAATTAAAGCACTTTTTTTTAAAAGGGTGGGCTTAAAAAAAACCTACCAAAAACCTTTGGCAGAAAATCATGTAATGCTGCATAAAATGAGATTTCAGCACCTCAATCGAAGTTTGAGCAATATAGACTTGTTTACTGTTAAGTTTATATATATCCATTGTTTTGAAATGAGTTAGAGGAAAGGGCCATGTCACAAATGAAAAGGGCAATGCCATCAGCTTTTCTTTAAGTTGGTAAATAGTTCTCCCCCTGAATGCCGCAAGGGTGCAAGTTTCCATATCCTGAAAACTGTCATCTTCTTTTTTTGGGTTAAGAGATAACAAGGACACCTGAAAAAATGAGCATGTAAAATATAGGTAGCTGTAGGGGTACAGCAGAAATAAAAGCAACTCAGAGATAGGGTTCCCCTCTTCATAAGAAAACAGCAGGGGATAAATGATGTAGAAGCATCATAAATTCCTTCATCTCAAGTAAATGCTGCATGACAGTTTTCATATTCCAAGGCCAAAAATCTGCCATCCCTCAGATGCAGAGTTCCCCTTTCTCTGTACATGTCTCATCAATGTCTACTGTTTTATTATAAATAACAACAACAAAACAACATCCACACCTTTTTCTATTCCCCTTCACCAGATAGGGATCCCAATCCCCCATTCCCCGCGGGGGATCCCCGATTTGGGGAGGGCTTTCCCACCGCCGGCCAGCTGGCCAGTGGCGGAAATCCCACCCCAAATGAGGTTTTTCAGGCCATTTCTAGTAAAACCAGAAGTAGCCAAAAACCCCCCCAGAAGTGCTACCCTAGAGCAGCCATTTCAGCGGGGAAGCACAAAGGACCACTCAAATGGCTGCTAGCAACTTGAGTGGTCCCTTTTGCTTCCCCTAGGGAAACAAAAAGGACCATTCAAAATGGCTGCAGAGCTTCACTGATCCTGATCACTGAGCAAGCTTGCAGCTAGTTTAGGCTAGCAGCTATCCCTTTTCAGGGATCAGTTTTGCTCCTCTCCATCCCTCCCCAATTAGAAGGGGGGAGGAGTGAAACTGGCAATGAAATGGCTGGCAGCCATTCGAGTGGTCCATTTTCATCCCCCTGGATAACACACAAATGGCTGCCAGCCATTTCCTGTTTGGGCTACTTCTAATTTTACCAGAAATAGTCAAAAACATCATTTGCATACCCACTCACCTCCTGGAACACGCCCCCCCCCCTGGATAACACACAAATGGCTGCCAGCCATTTCCTGTTTGGGCTACTTCTGATTTTACCAGAAATAGTTGAAAACATCATTTGCATACCCACTCACCTCCACCAGAAAGGTAAGGGGGCTTGGCAACCCTAGTGAGTGTGTGTGAGGGAGTGTGTAAGTGCAACCAGCTGCTGGAGAGAATAAGGAAATGACTGTATTCAGAGGAACTCACCACAGTATGTATATTTATTTATTTATTTTAGGGAATGGGAAAGTCTCCTGGCCACACCCCCAAAGTCCCCAGGTATTTTCTTAGTTAGACTTGGCAACCCTATCACCAGAGGAGCGAAGTAACCCAAAGATTATCTAGGCCAGGGGTGTCAAACTAATGAGGTGGGGGTCCTGTGCTGCCAGGCTCCACTGCTCTGCCACCAATCAGCTAGTTGGTGTGTGTGTGGGGAAACTTAACCTGAAAAAGAGGGAAATCCATCTGACATGCAGCAATGTATCTACATCACAGCTCACGTGACCCTAGAAGTGATGTCATCATGTCTGGGTCACCAGGTGACACTTTCATAGTTGGGCAAAAGCTCTATGGTAGAAACCAAATTTACCATAGAGTTTTTTTTCTCAAATAACAGAACGTTGCCCCAGTGTCCCAGAAGCTATGACATCACTTCCAGGTCATGTGGTCAGTGATGTAGAAATGTTGTTGCATGTCAGAAGGGCCTCCTTGCTGCTTCTAGTAAGTCCCCCATTCTCTGCTGCCACGGTGGGACCTGCCAACCCCACATAGTGACCACCCACCAAAGCTGCCATTTTCTCCAGGTGATCTCTATAGACTGGAAATGAGTTGTGATTTTTGAGATCTCCGGGCCCCACTTGAAGGTTAGCAACCCTAGCCTATAGTCACTAATATATTAGTGTAGATACATCTATACTGTATGTAGCCTACTTTGTATGCAGCCTACAGTCATGGATTTTGGGTGTTTGGGCAAGGTAAACTTTCCATTCACCTTTTGTGCATGTACAAAGCAAATACATTATTTTGAAACTGGGTCCATATTTAGGTTTGCCAACTGACAGATCGGGCCTGGAGATCTCCCAGAATAATAACTGATCTTTAGACTGGTATATCCAGGGCTTTTTTTTTGAGCAGGAATGCGCAGGAACACAGTTCTGGCTGGGTTGGTGTCAGGGGGTGTGGCCTAATATGCAAATGATTCCTGCTGAGCTTTTTCTACAAAAAGGCCTGTGTGAATACATGGTGACAGGAGTGTGTGGCCTGATATGCAAATGAGTTCCTGCTGGTTTGTTTCTAACAAAAAAGTGCTGGGTATACCCCACTGAGATCTCTTCCCTCCACAAACCCCACCATTCTCAGGCTCTATCCCCAAATATCCGGGAATCTCCAAAAACTGAGTTGGCAACCCTACCCATATCATTTAACTACACACCCAATATTCTCTGCCTCTCTTCCCCTCTCTAGCTTTGTATGAGTTTTATAATAGCTTTTGGCAATCTAACAAGGGGCTAGATCCTAAACAGACAATAGGCTTATGTCGCCTTGAGACTTCTCGCTTATCCCATCAGGAGTAGCTGTTCTACTCTGTGCTTCATCTCTGCCCTGAGGCAGCCGGGGCTGTGCCCACAGCAGCCTCCATGGTGGGATGAATATTATAGGACAGGGTTGTAGACATTACCCAGCTACTGCTGCTCCTCCTGTCACAGAGGGGGTAATCCTAATAAATCAATTCCAATAGCAATAATACAACATCAGTAAAAGCCAGAAACAGCTGCTGCACTCACATGAGCCTCCCTAGGGCAAGTGCAGTTTAAGCATTTGTAGATGGTTTGGAACTCCTCTGGTAAATTCTGTTTATTACAAGCAATAATATGCTGATTGTGGCTGCTGCAGCTGGGACTTATTTCACTGTTTAAAGGCTTATTTCACTGTTTAAAACTCCAGTTACCGTCTACTATGACATCATGTATACTTTATAGACAGCCTGAGCTCTGTGGTGATGTGAAACAACTTTTATTATTTATCCCAGACCAACAAGACTTCCTGCACAGTGCCACCTAAAGGCTCTTGAGCATTTAAACCTAACACTGCACACAGCATTCTGGTTGTCAAGACTGCATAAATGCCACAGAACCACTGAGGCTCCAGATGCCTCAGTATTAGAAGACTGCCATTTATAAATGATCTTCTTCTTATACAGTTACTGAGTCCGATTGTTATGTGACTTTGTCACTGCCAACTGCTTCATCTGAACATGTGCGCACTGCAACTGTCCACAATACTAAAGATCCAGTGTGGAATCAATCTTTCTGCTACAGAATTGACAGCCGTATAAAGGTAAGACCATGGATTCTGTCTGCTTGATGTTATAAATGCAGATGATCTGTGCGGTTCTGTTAACATCATAAGGAAACAAAAAAGATAAGAACAAAAAAAAATTGTGCCAGAATTAGAAGTCTATGCCCCATATACTTACTACAGAATAAATATATTGAGCATGTTGAAAAACAAATTAACTCTCCAGGATAATTATTCCTTTTGTGGACAGAGTGTTGGATCAGTCCATAAGGAAGCCAGGTTGAGATCCCTAGATGGCTATGCAGCTCACTGGATGGTCTTGAGAGGTTCACTTTCAGCCTGAGTTGCCCAAGAAGACTGTAGTGGATGCAAATGAGGCAACTTAATGTTACTGGGCTTTGCAAAATTTCATAAAATCAGGATGATGATAACCCTTAGAGAATGCTTAAGACAGCAATATTTCACATAATATTTTGTCTTGGTTTAATGAGATTTTTCAAAAGTAAAAATATAAGCATATTTCAGCCAAGGATTATGTCAGATGGAATTTCATTTCTGTTTGGAGAAAGAGATTGCTGCTGTTCTGTTGTTTCCTTCTCCCACTGCAACCCCCCATTGCCAACATGCTATGAAGGTCCACTGACTCCCTGGAACAAAATGGGGGTGGTAGGGTGGGGAGGAATGAGCAAACTGCAGCAGGGGAGGGGATTTGAAAAGTCCCACTCCACAAAGTCCATGGATGGTTGGATATATGTAATAGCAAAGTGCAAAGCCTGGTAAAGAAAAAATTCCCAATTAAGTAATATCTCCCCAAATTTCAGTCAGTTTTTCTAATTAGCAATGTAGTTTTTTGGGCATTTTTCCTATAGTATAAAAATTAGTAATTTGAATGGCCAAAAATCATTCTGTATAGCAACATGTATGCAAACTGAGTGATTTTTTAAATTATTTTTTCCTCGCACAAGAATAACCTAAATGTAAAACAATGATGATTAAAATGGCACTTCTTTCCTATATTCTAGCTTAAATTACAACTCTTTCTAGCAAATATATTATGTGGAAAAAGCAAACTTCTAAACCAATGTGCACTCTTAACTCTTCAGTGGTTTAATTGATTTTTGTTTTGTTTCATTGGTAAGGCTGCTACTTGGAGTCCCCTGTCAAATGTTACTTCTGTTTCCTTCTGTTCACCACCTAAATCCAACAAAATAATAAAAATGCATGATTTACCCAGTTTCATTGGCTGTCACATTGACCAGGGTCCTCTGCATGTTGACTGTCTAATCTGCCCACTTGGCAGCTCTGCTCATTAGTGCTCATCTAATGATCTTTAAGTCCCTCTGCTTTTGCAAAGGCCAGCATGCTTTCAGGTATGCATCCCACTTTTAGTGGATGTCTATATCTAACCTGCACAGGGGACCTTTCCTTTTTCCTTCCTATATCTAACCAAGTTCTGAATGAAGTTCTGAATGATAGGCAGAAAGTGTTGACAAAGTATACAACATATGTTCAAATGTAATTTAGTTGGATGAATGAGACACATGCTGATAAATATGGATGGAATGTTCAAATGAATCATTGCATTTCATTTATTAATCTTGAACTGACTTTAAAAAGTTTTCTTTGGGGAGCCATTTAAACCAAACAGCTGAGTGGCAAGGAGCTCCCTGCTGCTAAGCTGTTTGGTCCCCTGCTTTCTGCTCCCTGAGGCTTTTCTTGGGGAGCAGAAAGCAGTTGAGTGGCTTCCAGCCACTTAAACCAAACAGCTGTTTTTCATGAAGAGCTTTAAAACCCTTGTTTTCTGTTTTTCATGAACTGTCATGAATTGCATCAAAATCCATGAAAGTTCATGGTGATTCTTCAATTTGTGAACATTGCTTAGCGAATACTTGACAAACTTTAGTTTGTCAGCCAGTTTGTGCTCATGCCTACTCAGAACTAAGGGTCCTAACCTACATGACTAACCTACATCCTAACCTACATGACTGACTTGATTTTTGTCAGTCTAGGATCTGGGAGACCCATGTTCAAATTCTTGCTCTGCTGAGTGACCTCGGGGCAGTCACATACTCATAGCCTGACTACCTTATAGGATGAAGATTAAATGGAGAAGAGGAGAATGTAGTGAACTGTTTTGGGTTCACATTGTGAAGAAAGGTAGTATGTAAATAAAATACTTCAGGGCCATTCTCTTTCCCTCTTATACCTAAGCAAATGGAAAACATATATTCTGGCCTGCAGTTTTTCCTGTTGGGTTCTCTGAAACTCAAAATACAGACTTTCAAAAATTTCTGTTACCAGAATATGCTTCTGTTACTAGAATGTTCTGCAACTGAAAATCTGTGATGAAGATACTTTCTCCAAAGATGATGAGCTCTACACAGTTCTCTTTGATGTCGCTAAACTGCATCCTGGAAAAACTAGTCTTGTCACCTTCAAATTGAATCCACAAGTGAGTGGTGATATCAGAGTCGGAAATATATGATGAAACAAAGGCATGCCTAGATTTGCCATACTTTGGATTATATTGGATTTTACCAACATGTGCTAGTTATTGCACTAACAAACTGATAGTGTTAATTCTCAAGAGCCTTGGGGAGTAGGAATGTGGGAGGATTTATGACTATCATTTAAAAAAATAAACGATAAAACGTATCTTCTCATTTTCTGCGTGATAAAACTCAGAGGGATAGTGAGCCACTTTCATGCATGTTTCAGATGGTAGCTATATTGGTCTGCAGTAAAACTGCTAGCTTCAGTAGCATCTGAGTAGACCAACAAGATTTTGGGGAATGAGCTTTTGAGAGTCAGAGCTCCCTATTGTGGAGAAATGAATCAAATCAAATAGATAGCTCCATTCGCTTTTCCTCTTATACATAAACAAGGGGAAAATGTATATTCTGGCCTGAGGTTTTCTGTCTTGGGTTCTTTGAAACTCAAAACACAGACTATCTGATGAAGGGAACTTTGACTCTTGAAAGCTCATACCCTTAAAATCTTCTTGTTGGTCTCCAGGTGCTATTGGATTTGAATCTAATTGTTGCATGTGTTTGTCTAGCTATCTATTTTCAAAAACTGAGCCCTGGTTACAAAGTTTAATTACAACTTTGTAATTTAAATAGGGTTTAAGAATACTACCTTTTGATCTCTAGAAATCATGGGTTATCCAGGCATAAGGTTAATTAGTGGGGCAGAGATAAATTGAATATAAAGGTTAAAATCTCTGTACAATCATGGATCATATTATTAGATAATGAAATATGGAACTGTAAAATAAGTCACCAATGCTGACTAGTTATTGCATCCCCTTAGATTATATCACAAAACAATGTAAGTTGGATCCCATGAAACATTTGCACTTGCCCAGGAGTTTTTGTACAAGTGCAAACACAAGGAAGTCATCACAAGTACCCTTTTGCAACTTGATTAAGTTCTGTCTTGTATTTCTCCTTGCACAAGACATAGTTCAAGGTACATTTCAGCAACTTCCCTTCCAATAATGACCTTTCTTAAGTCAGAGCATATGGTACCTGCTGACTGGACTGTAATGATGGCATTAAATAGTCTTTTTATTTTTTTATGCACCAACAATGATCAGAAATTATTTGAACTTAAATCAATGTCTTGAGCAAACACAACTACGCTAAGTAAAATTTCTCTTCTGCTGTTGCATCATGGGGTCCAACCTGTGCATGGTATTTCTGGAAAACACTCTAATTGATGCTCCTTTTACTGTCTTCAGAATCCCTTATTTTTGAAATAGAAGACAGCACTAAATAAAGACACAATTTTACCTTTAAACTGAGACAATCTGATTTTTTAAAAGAAAGACTCCCTTCAACAAAAATACAAACAAGCAATTTTCAGGATAAGCTTTCCACTTCATAATAAGCCTGAAAAATATGAAGACTCCATAGAAAATGCATGGAAACTACCCAAATGAGACAACGAGAAAGGGTCTTATACATCATATCTAGTGTTGGCAGTGATATGAAAGTGGAAAAAGGCATTCTAAAAATTACTGCATTCATGCCTCTGGTGATTAATAATGAGATAAAAGAATGGAGGATCAAGTGCCACTAGATTAATAACAGGTACCTGAAAATTGAAAGAAATATTGCATAAATTATTTATTTATTGGATTTATGTCCTGTCCTCTCCTGCAAGTGGGCTCAGGGTGGGTAACAACATTTCATTAGACAGCAAAGAAGCATCAAAACATTAAAATTAAAACAAAACAAAGCTACTATTAAAATGAAATATAAAAACGATTTTAATAATCTTTGCCCTCTTTATTTCCAGACATGGGAAGAGCTGGAAGTAGAATTCACATTACAGCACCTGTGAGTACAAGTTGATGTTACACAGAATTTACTATTACAAAAAAAAAGCTGGGGGGGGGGGAGGGAAGAGTAATATATCACATTACAACAAAGAGAGCACATACTGTGATAATATAGTGCTTGTGGAGTACGGTTGCCAGGTCTCCCTGGCCACTGCCAAGAGTTGGTTCCATAGGGTTACCAGGCCAAGATTGGAAAACACCTGGTGATTTGGGTATGGAGCCTGGGGAGGGTAGAGACTCCATTGGGGTACAATGCCATAGAGTCCACCGTCCAAGGCATCCATTTTCTCCAGAGGAACTGATCTCTGTAGTCCAGAGATGAATTGTAATTCTGGGGGACCCCTAGGTCCCACTTGGAGGCTGACTTTCCTATTGTGGAGCCTCATGCAAGGTAAAGGGAAAAAACTAGAACTCTGAGGCCTGGAAGGGACTGGCAGAGGAGCATTTCTAGCTTACACTTAGGTGTGTGTGCATGTGTGTGGACACAGAGTTTAGGAAGAGTGAGAGTAAGTAGTTACAGCCTAGGATCAGCCTGGGGTCAGCATAGGGGTAGTACATAAACATCTAGTTTCTTTAAATGAAACTAAATGAGAGCCAGTTTGGTGTAGTAGTTAAGTGTGCAGATGCTTATCTGGGAGAGCCAGGTTTGATTCCTCACTCCTCCACTTGCAGCTTCTGGATTGGCCTTGGGTCAGCCATAACTCTAGCAGAGCTGTCCTTCAAAAGGCAGCTTCTATGAGAGTTCTCTCAGCTCCACCCACCTCACAGGGTATCTGCTGTGAGGGCGGAAAGTAAAGCAGATTGTAAGCTGCCCTTAGACTCTGAGATTCAGAGTGAAGGATGGGATAAAAATCCAGTATCTTCTTTTTAAGTCCTCGGGGCCAGATGAAGTGCATCCAAGGGTACTAAGAGAATTTGCAGATGTAATTTCCAACCCTCAGTCCATTATTTTTGAGCATTCTTGGAGAACAGTTGAAGTGCCAGAAGACTGGAGGTGGACGAATGTTGTCCCCATCTTCAAGAAAGGGAAAAGGAGAATCTGGGTAGCTACCAACCTATCAGTTTGATGTCTACACCTGGAAATTTTTTAGAACAAATTGTCAGTCAGTCAGTCCTGACAGCAGTGATCACTAAGAGCCAGCATGGGTTTCTCAAGAACAAGACATGTCACACTAACCTTATCTCATTTTTTTGAGAAAGTTTCTACCTTGCTGGATCAGGGGAATGCTGTAGACGTCGTTTATCTTGATTTTTTTTTAAAAATGAACACACTTTATTTTGAAAAAATAATAAATACAGGAAAAAACAAAGCAAGCTGCAATTATCAAAATTAGATCATACTATTACAGTGTTTGAAATATTCAGGAAATACACTGCAACTATTACCAAGTTTATCTTGATTTCAGTAAGGCTTTTGATAAGGCTCTACATACTGTTCTTGTTGACAAGTTGGTAAAATGTGGTTTGGATCTTGTTACCGTTAGGTGGATCTCTAACTGGTTAACAGATTGCACACAAAGAGTGTTTGTGAATGATTCCTCATCCTCTTGGAGAGAAGTGACAAATGGAGTGCCTCAAGGATCTGTCCTGGGACCTGTTTTGTTCAGCATCTTTATAAATTGTTTGGATGAAGGAACAGAGGGAATGCTTATTAAATTTGCAGATGATACTAAATTGGAAGGGGTTCAAAAATACAATAGAAGCCAGAGACAGGATACAGGATGATCTTGACAGGCTAGAAAACTGGGCTAAAACAAGTAAAATGAATTTTAACAGGGATAAATGTAAAGTTCTGCATTTAGGTAGGAAAAAATCCAATGCGTCATTATGGGATGGGGGAGACTTGTCTTGGCAGTGGTATGTGTGAAAAAGAATCTAGGGGTCTTAGTGGACCATACACTGAACATGAGTCAGCAGTGTGATGTGGTAGCTAAAAAGGCAAATGCAATTTTGGTTTGTATCAGTAGAAGTATAGTGTCCAGATTAAGTGAAATGATGGTATTGCTTTACTCTGCTTTGGTTAGACCTCACCTATTGTTCATTTTTGGGCACCACAATTTAAGAAGGATATAGACAAGCTGGAACATGTCCAAAGGAGGGCAACAAAGATGGTGAGGGGTCTGGAGACCAAGTCCTATGAAGAAAGGTTGAAGGAGCTGGGTATATTTAGCCTAAAGAGGAGACAACTGAGAGGTGATATGACCACCATCTTCAAGTATTTGAAGAGCTGCAATATAGAGGATGGTGCAGAATTATTTTCTGTTGCCTCAGAAAGTCAGGCAAGAACCTACAGGTTGAAATTAAATCAAGTGTTTCTGGCTAAACATTAGGAAGAACTTCCTGGCAGAGCGATTCCTCAGTGGAACAAGTTTCCTTGGGAGGTGGTGGACTCTTCTTCCTTGGAGGTTTTTAAACAGAGGCTAGATGGCCATCTGTCAGCAATGCTGATTCTGTGAATTAGTCAGATCATGAAATGGAGGGCAGGAAGGGTTGCTTGCATCAGTGCTTAGTTCTTGTGGCCCTTTCTTATACGCCCAGGAAAATGCTGATTGACACTTTGGGGTCAGTAAATTTTTTTTCTCCAGGCCAGTGTGGCAAGGGGTCCTGGAGGTTTTTGTCATCTTCTGGGCATGAAGCAGGGGTCATTGGGGATCTATGTAAGGGGGGGGGTGTATTTGTGGGTTTCCTGCATTGTGCAGAGGGTTGGACTAGATTACCCTAGAGGGCCCTTCCAACTCTATGATTCTATGAATGTGATGTCTGGACTATGGGCCAGCTTGAAATTCAGACTTTGTTGAGTGGCTGGGGGTTTTAGAGGCTGTTTCTGCAGATGAGCCACCTTGAGGCATAGATGAAGTGGAACTCTTAAGCAACCAGAGTCAGAATGATGTACAGTGCTTTTCAATAGAATGCCAAATTTGTGACTGCAACTGGGAAAATGTTGACATAATTTACAACTTGGCAGGATTTTGAAAATTTGAAATAAAATAATTTTAAAACTTCTTGAGGAAAATTTGTACTGATAAAGTATAATGAAATGAAGTTTAATAGATTAATATCTTGTTTTACCAAAATGCAATAACAGGGCATGAGGATGTCCGCATTCAAGGAAAGCAAAGAGTATAGCTGTGGAGCCACATGCAACCTGCCTCTGTGCCAGTCCCAGCCTTTGTCTGTGCAGGCATGCAGCTCTCACTGGGTTGTATGTTCCATATGAGTCCCCAACCTGTTAGCTGAATGGATGCTGGATAGACTGCCTATACTGTGTGGCCTCTTAAGGGTAAAGCTAGCAGTATTGCTATTGCACTGTCTCCAGGAATTTAATATTTAGAGGTGGTATAATATAAATTTCCCAATTGAGGTTTCCCAAGCGAATTCAAATACCTGCATAAAGCATTTTCTAAAATCTGTTTTGTCTGTATCTGGGACAGGAAAATAACACATGAATCCACTTTATGCATCACTTGTGCGGTATTAAGACCTGGATCATACTCTCACTCAATGTCCTGAAAAATTGCTTCTGGTATTACATTTCTCTTCTAATGTTTTAGCGATGCATGTAGGGAATTAGTCTGAAGATATTTAGAGGTGTAGTGTTTGAGATGTCAAAAAGAATGAAAGCACAAAATGCATAAATTGCAAAGAAAGTCCTAAGAGACAGACATAAAATATGGCATTCTTTAAACACCAACATTTCTTTAATGTGGGGGAAAATATCCAAGCTGCATTTATATCATATACACAAAGATCCCACTTTTATCCTTTTCAGTATATATATTTCCCCAATGTGCATTGGGGAAGTATGATTGCCCAGTTTCCCCATCTCTTGTATATATGGTTGCCAGATCCCCTTGCCTGTTCGGTTGGGGGCTCTTGGGAGTGTTCCAGAAGTAGGCAGGGATGTCATGTGAGGACATCCTGGTATTTGGATAAAACGTTGGGGTTTTGCCCTCAACATCATAGAGTTTTCCCAAATACCAGAGCATCCCCACGTGTTGTCATTGCATCAGGGATGTTGCATAGCACCATCTCTCTTTAGGGAAGAGTTTCCCCCTGCCAGCCAGCTGGTCTGCAGCTGAAAATGGGGAATTCCACTCTGGGACCTAGGGGCTGGCAACCTTACTTGTATACCATGCAGTGAACAAATAATTTCTGCAGAGACATACACTATGCCATTTTTTCCTACACAGAAGTTGTATTCATGAAGGAAAAGCATTGGAGGTAGCTGGAAATATCCCTCAGATGCATTTGAGATTTTGACATGCATTTTTGGACAGCTACTCATACTTTTTAAAAAAAACACCATTCATTCATTACAAATCCTGGACGCAAACGTGCCTTAATGACAGTTTAAAAAGTAAACTAAACACTTGGTGAATAATACTAAGAATGGTGGTAATTGAGGCCACCCTAGAGAAGATGTCTTATCCCAGTGGCCAAAAAAAGGAAAAGGCACCCAGAAGAGGACTTCTGAAAACCTACTTTGGAAATGCCCTGAACATCCTTGTAAGATGGCAATATAAACATTCCATTCATTAGTTAAAATTAACTTTGGATTAAACACTAAAAAAACCCCCCACAGTAAAATCATTGCATGGTAATGGTTGTTGGATGCCCTAATGTCACCTGGCATACATTGTAATTGCCTATAGTATTCCCTTTGATCAATATAAAAGCCAAGTCTTTGCTGTCAGTACCAAATGTGAGCCACATGATTGCTGCTGACCATTTGGAGCAGCTGTACCAAGGCTGGTCCACAGAATGCTTTTGCCATCAACAACTGAGTCAAGAAACTCTATACGTAGGCCAGGTTTGCTCAAGGGCGACAACTGATGCCCCTGAAGGCAGTGGTGGAGGAGGTGAGTTCTTTTTTATTTAGGTAGTTGATTGATGTGTTTTCTACTCATGTAGTAGCCTGTTGTATAGCATTAATGCTGATGTTCTTTCTTTTTTTCTTTTGCTCTTAGACCCCACAGAAATGGACGTCGGGCGGCTCCTGCTGCAACTAACACTAACACAACGAACACAAGTTTTTTTACTACAGCATCACGTTGGGCCCATTGGTTTCGCCATATCCACATCCCCAGGCCTCCTGGCTTTTAATGAAACACATCAATTCTCACATTTCTAGCATGAAGCTGTCCTTTCCCTGAACTGGTGCTTTGGAGCTGAACTGGAAGGTTAAGTGGTTCACTGAAACAGCAGGTAACAAGTGTCATGGAATGACTTCTTAGCTTGCTGACCAAAGTGGTTATATGGTGGCCTCCTGCTGCTCAGATGAGTGAAGAACCACTGTGGACTGAACTCATGGAGCTGTGACTTTGGGGAGATGGATGCACTGAGTGAACACTTTAGATCCACAAAGGTCCAGATGGATGGCAGACTTTTTGTGAATGATTTCCTCTTAATTTCACATCTCATTTTCTTTCAGGCAAATTTGGATCAAAACACTTTTATGTATAGAAATTAGCAACAAGAAGAAAGTAAAAGTAAAGGGGGGAAGTACATAAATAGTGTAAATAAATGTATAAAAGATATAGGACCATAAAGAAAGGTTAAAATTTTATTGTATGTGGTTTTTATTTAATTCAATAAATTGCCTGTAGTTTTTAAAATTCTGATTTAGCATTAGTATTGTTTTTCTTGTTTTGTTGCATTTTCATTATCATGTTGGGATGAAGTCACATTTATTTTGTTATCCTGGCCATGTGGTTTCCCCTCCACCCAAGCCCTTAAACCTGTTCCAGCTTTACACTAAAGTGAAATAAAGGTATTTTTTGGTGGAAATGCTCCATATTAAAGTCGCTGTAGACACATGCAGAGTTGAAATCTTATAGGACTCTCACATCTAAGGATCAGCATTGGAAGCTGATGAAATAAGGTGTTCAAGTTGGGCCCAGTGTGAATTTGCCTGGAGCATTTTGAAACATGTTTGCTATTTGTTAGAACAGCACTTTAAAACGCTAACTCCAGGCTTTGCTTGCTGTATATGAGAGGGCGATAGGGCAAAGCTAAACTGGTTTGTGTAATTATTGTCAGCAGATTATATAGTCCAGATAACATCTCACATTGTACTACCCTTTGTTATCATAGTACAGTTTAAACTTTTATTTCAGTAGAACTTCAAAAGTCATGATTCTTGTTCCTAAAACATTTAATTAAAGGATTTATTTCTCTCTTGCTCGCTCTTTGACCACTACATCACATTTATTGGGAGATAAATTCTGTGTTCTTTTACAATAAAATTTAAACTCCAACTCTGTGGTTCTAAACAAACATGTACACATCCATCCCAAATCCTCATCTGTTTTGAGCACTTCAAAATTCCTTAACCATAAGTTCTGTTTTGCAATTTTGGTCTCCTTATACAATAAGTGAAATGTATCTTGAACTTCTTAGTGCAACGATATGAAGCAGACTATGTTAATGATCATCTTGTACGGTTGCCATACTGAGACAAACCAGAAAAATACTGTAAGTACATTCCCCCTACACATTGGCACCCAAGGCAAGTAACAACCGATAACAATGTACAATAAATGTCAAGGACATGACATTAAACTAGAACAACATGGAAGGAAAAATGAAAGAATACAGCTAGAAGCATTTATTTTGCCAAGACTCTCACTGTTCCCAAAGCTCATTGAAACAGCTCAGTTGGGACCTCACTGAAAAGCCAGCTAGAAACTCCACAGTTATGAAGCAAGGACCACGAATATCTGAGCCATGGCTGTTTCTTCAACTACAATTTGGGATGTGAAGTAACAAGTGTGTGGATGTCTGAGCAGATGGGGACCACAGCAGATTTTGTTTTAAAGGCAAGACATAGAATCTCATCTGAAAGATGCAGGGTTTTTTTTTTTTTTAGCAGGAATGCAAAGGAACACAGTTCCAGCTGGCTTGGCCAGGGCTCTGGCTCAAAAAAAAAAGGGTCTTTGGCAGAGGGATGGCACTAGGCATCCACGTGCTCCCAGATCACGCACTCCATCCTCTCTGCCACCTCCAGCCTCCACCAGGTGTTCGAAGAAAGAGAGAGAGATGTGGAGCTACCCATGAGCGCCCCCTCCTGGGAGAAGCTGGGCCTGCTGCTGCCCGCTCTGCTGCACTTGGCACTCTCTGGCTGTGTTGGGGCGTTGGTAAAACAAGATCTTTCATTGGACTGCCATAAAATGCAGCTGATGGCACTGCACTGTTCTGTGTCAATATGTGGAAAGTAACCTGAATGAGTGATGTCACTTCAAGTGATGTTGGAGGTGTGGCCTAATATGCAAATGAGTTATTGCTGGGTGTTTTCTGCAAAAAAAGCCCTGCAAAGATGAATTTGTAACAAAATAGAATTGAGAGGCCCAGAAAGTTCTGAGATGGTGGAACAGACTGTGCTACTGGAGACTGTAAGTGGAAAACTATATTGTTGATTAATGGTCTATACTTATCCCCCATTCCTATAAATAGAAGACTGGCATAACAGGCTAATCTTTGTCTTAGTCTGCTATGTTAGTTTCTTTTCTCCACTTGTAGAGAATTTTTTTTTAAATGAGAGAGGCAACATATTAAAATATCTCTGCCTGTGGTTTGAAGTGATGTAGTTCACCCTAATGTATAAAATTTTGCCCCCTTATGTTGCTGCTTGTGTAGGCTAGATCAAAATTAACTAATTCTTATGTATCCAATTGTGAAATAAGAACCAGTGTTTGATAGTTGGACTGGATCCTTCCTGTGGTTGAAGGCAGTTGACTTGATTCAGTCCTTGCATGAAACTGTAGCCTCAAAGACTTGCCAAGAAGAGGAGTCCTGATCTCAGGGCACACTGCTTATTTGAAAAAAAAAATCTAAAATAATCACAATAGGACTTTCAACATGCCCTGTCCTGGTCAAGATTAGGGCTGATAAGTCCCTCCTTGCAACTGGTGGGGGATGGGGGGGACTTACCAGGAACGGGAGGAAGGTCCAAGATATGTTGCTGATGACATGGAAACATCACTTCTGGCATGTACCAGAAGTGACATCATCATGTTGCAGCATCACTGATACACTCTTGTATTTGGGCAAAAACTCTATGGTGAAAATGGCTTCTGATACATGCCAAGTAATCAAAATCTTAAATGATCAAACCCAGACTGGGAGCAGACTGAGGGTATCCTGACCTATCTATATATCTAATTCTCAAAATGGGCCTTTTTTTGCAGACACTTATTCCCACAGTTCAGGGCCACATGGAGGTAAAAGAGACTTTTCTGCACACTTGGGGCACTCCCTCACTATGCAAAAAAATATAAAAACTTTACAAACCTTTTAAAAACCTTTTTAAAAGCCAAAAAGTAAAAAAAAAAGTGTTCAGTATGCATGCACAGAGAATGTACTTACTACACCACCAAAGCACATGCTGGAGAGTCCTAGGGAGGTTGCTGCCACTGCTGGAACTCAGGAAGAAGCTGTTGGAGCCATGAGGACAACTGCCATGGCTCTAATTGCCCCAGCCCCTGCTCTACTGGTTCAGACTCACACTGCTGCCCCTGCCCCCAACAGAGCCTGGCCCCAAACCCACTGCTGAGCCTTTTGCTGCTTCCAGGCTGGCCATAGCTTCTGCTGAGCTAGCTGCTGGGTTAGACACTACTGAAGCCACTGCTGCTGCCACCACTGACTCCATTGACAGCAAAGGAGCTGCTGATGGGGCCACTGACTGCCATCTCATCTGCTGGTCTTGATGCCTCAATGCCAGGTGCCTTTGCACCCTGGCTTTCTGCCTCCTGGGGTCCCAAGAGCCTGCCCTGGCTACTGCAAATGATACAGAGCAATGCTCCTGAGACCCTGAGGTGGAAGCCTGTAATAGGCACGCCAGGTCAGGTGAGGAAGAGGGAGCTTGGAGAAAGAGAAGGAGGAAGACAAATCACTCACCAATGGACACAGAGCCGCTGTTGGACTCAAAGACAGGAAAAAGAGAGGGAATAAGGGAGGATTGGCTCGGGGGGAAGAGAGGAATGGAGAGATGGAGTATTGGCTTGGGAGGAGAAAGACAAAGAAGGAAGGATTGGTTTGGTGGAGGGTTGGAAAGAAAAAGAAAGGGAGATACAGGCACAGCACCAGGCCATATGGCACCCCAGGCGAGGTGCCCCACCTCCAGTCTTCCCCCCCCACAGGTGCCTGGCCAGCCTTGCATAGCCTCAGCCGCTTTACCTGAGGCACCTGTGAGATGGAGCAGCGCTCCCTTCCGTGCTGCACTGGTGGCCATACTGAATGTCCTGGTGTGGCATGACATGACATGGTCTGGCTGTGGGTGCTGTGATCTGGATGCACGTCTGGACACACACATGCTGCCCCCCCCCTCACCTCTGCTGCCCCCTCTCATGTGATTTAAAATGTGTGGGAGAGTGCAGGTGAAAGGGCCTGCTGATCAGCTGATAAGCAGGGCCTTTATCTGTGAGCAGGAAGGGTAGTGGCTCTCCTTCCTTGTTCACTTATTCCCCCTGCTGGGAGGGGGGCACCCAATCTGGCCCCCCTGAGCCATGCCCATAGGCAACTGCCTAACGTTGCTTAAAGGACATGTAGGCCCTGGGGAGATAGGTTTGGGAAGAGAAAGAAAGGGGAAGATGGGGGTGGGGAGAGGAAAGGAAGCTAAGGTGAGGGAATGCCCCCTCTTCACAAGTTTCTTGTGTGTCTCCCACTTGCACTTTTTAATTCTCAACTCTATTTCCACCTGTCACCTGGGCACCCTTGGACTCCATTAAAATTAGGTCTCTCTTTTCTCATGAGGGAGGGCCTAGCAACTCTTGTAGACTTATGAGCCTCCAATTGGGAATTGAAAATCTCCTGTCTCTGGCTCTCATTACTGACATTGCTGTTATGGCCAGTGAGAAGAAATAAAAAAGATTTAAAAATTGCTCTCAGGGATGTTGTGACATCAATTTGAGGAAAGACCAGGAAGTGATGTCCCTCCCTAGGAATTGCTGGGAACTCTATGGTATAACTAGCAATTCTTAGATAAGAGTGATGTCACTTTTGGGGTTTTAGCAGAAGTGATGACACCTCCTTAGTGATGGCACCCCCCATGTTCTTGCCCACCCAAGTCCCACTGATTTCCTGGCAACACTATGCTAGGCTCTATCCAGAAAGCTAAACTCACATTCAGCGCTGTAATCTTTTGTAAACTAATCTTCAATTGTATTAACTTGAGCAACAACTAATATACACAGAAGATATCAAGGAAGTAAAAGGTGGGGTTTTTGCTCCTGTCCTGTTCATGTTCATACAAGGCCAAAGTGGCACTTCATCTTCTTTATGGTGTACCTATTTTACTTGATGGATATAATCCAAATAGAGTGTACAGGTTCAGTTAATCAGAGCTATTCTGGAACTTTCTAAATGGCAGTTACGAGCTATTTGCCTTAGAGATCCATTTTTTAGTTTCATCTCTTTAATACTAAACAATACACTCTGAGCAAAGGGAAGGAAGGTATAATCCAATGAATTATTAACTATGCTGGATTTTCTGCCCAGGCATTGCTGTTTTATAACCTGGAGAAATCTTGGACATTAGTGAAGCAAAAGAAGAATGATCTAGATAATCAGAATATGTATTCAGTGCCACGTGGACCTTGTTTACCACTAACCTCAGATCTAAACTAAATGTGAAAGCTGATTAAAAACCGCAAGACTATCAAAATACATGAGAGTTTTTCCATTAACACATTGCAAAATTTTTGTTTTCAGTAGTCCTTGAGCTTCATTAAAACACAACATTTCAGATAACCAAATTCTTCTTACTGCTGTATTCAGATGCTGACTTCAAAGGCTGCTGGTAGTCTGCTAATCTTTCAAATTACAATCGCAATTCCAGAAATCCAAAATTTCCTCTTCTTTCTGTTCTTTGTTTTATTATAGAAAGTATGCTATGAACAGTCTGATTAAAAGCATTCAATAAAGTATCTGTAGCTGAAGAAAGTTGTACTACCATTAATTTCTACTGCCTTGATTTTGTACCTTAATATCCAAACATAACACATGTCCTAAATTGACTATTCCACCTCAGTTGGTAAAACAGGAATGTTAATTACAGTAATTTATCTCACAAGGCTTTGACAGTGAATGAGATTACTATTGTAGGATTTTGCATCAGAAAAATGCCATGGAAAATATGAATAAATGATTTTGATGTTTCCATTTTTAATCTTGTTTTTCAGCCCAGACTATTATGAAGACATTGTCACAAATGGAATACTAGTGGTAAATATTACTCTTTTTTGGGTTCTTTCCTAAAATCACTGTCACACACAAAATATATGCCATCTTGTTCAGCACCCAGTAGGGAAGCCTATTTGCTGTTGCTGCAGCTATCCAGAGGGACCAGGTGAAGGACCCATAATTTCGTTTGTGCAGGTGATAAAAATCTGCAAACCAGGTGCTATTCTGACCAATAGCTTCTTTTGCTATTCATCACTAGCCTCAACCATTCTGTTTGTCCTCTTCAGAATAAAATTTGAGCCCTTTAAATGTTCCCAATCCCATCCGGAATCTCTGACACAGAAGGAAGTCACCATCATAGATGACTTCTTGCTGTTGTTAGGAATGACCAAAGAAATCACTTCATAATGATGTGAGTCACTTAAGGACATATGTATCACACCATATTATGCTATGAGGATTTATGGCTTTGTGAAAACTTAAGGCTGTTTGTTGCTACTAATGAAGCTGGTCTGATTCATATGTAGAATCTTTAAACCTCACAAGGCAGTTGGATATGACAAACAGGTTGACAACACTATAATTCCATGATTCACCCAGAAATACCAATTGTGAAAAATTTCTTATAGGGTTGAAAAAAACAAGCATCACTACAGACAACTCCATGTAATAGATGGCCCCCATGGTATATTCACAGTCAGCCCAATATTCGTGATGGTGCCAACATTTTTTGTGAGCTGCTGCCAATATGGAAATTAGTTGCTTTATTAGCTTATCCAAACCTTCCCTCCCCATATACCTGATGATGGCAGAAAAGAATTTGAAGGAATAAAGGGTAATAGATAAGAATGGCTGGGAGAGATCTTGCACGGAATTTGATGCTGTGATGTTGTGGGAAGAAAGGTAAAGATGAAGGAAAACCAAGGATGCATGGCAGTGGTATGAAGGAAACTGAAGAAATCCAGTTAACTCTGAATTTCACATGTTACTTTAGAATACTTGGTAGGATATTGGGCTGTGATTGGTTAATACTTTGATAAATGGGTAATTGGCCTAATTATGTCCTATTATTTTTACAGTCACGTGAACTTTCTTTTCTGGAAATCAAAACGAATATCAAGAAGCTGAAGCGACAATACACAAGTGAGGCTGCTGCATCACTGTGTATATATTGGTTTGAACAGATTATTGGTTTGAAAAGATTCTTGGTTTAGAATTACTGGAGCATGTATAATTATCTCTTCTTTTTTCTTTTTTCTGGTTTCTACTTTTAAGTATTTTAAGAGACTATATCCAGAGTATCATATTTCACATACCTTTCATATTGGACAGAATATAAATTTATTTTTCCTGACCCATGGCCCAAGTGAGCCCAATCTTATAAATTCTTGGAAGCTAAGCAGGATCAGCCCTTGTTTGTGCTTGGATGGGACACCATCAGGGAAGTCCAGTGTAATGTAGTGGTTAAGAGCAGTGAACTCGAATCTGGAGAAGTGGGTTTGATCCCCCACTCCTCCACATGCAGCCAGCTGGGTGACCTTGGATCAGTAACAGTTCTCTCAGAGCTGTTCTCTCAAGAGCTGTCTTAGCCCCACCTACCTCACAGGTGTCTGTTGTGGGTAGAGGAAGGAAAGGCAATTGTAAGCTGCTTGGAGACTCTTTCAGGTGGAGAAAAGTGGGGTATAAAAACCAACTTGTCTTCTCTTCTCTATGGAAGCAGGCAAAGGCAAATCATCTCTGTTTGTCTCTTGCCTTGAAAATTTGATAAAGGAACTTAGATTTTAGTATAAATCCTGTTTTGTACAAATTCATTCTGTTCATGAGATTCTGTATAAATTGGGCTTAGATTTGTTATATAGAATTAGTTGCCCACTGGATAAAGGGCTCTTTACTTCTTCACCCAAAGAGTAATTAACACATGATATTTACTGCTGCAGGAAGTGGTGGCAACTATAAGCATAGACAGTTTCAAGAGGGGATTAGATAAAAATATGGAGCAGAGGTCCATTAGTGGCTGTTTGCCTCAATGTATAAATTGAACATTATGTCTGGGGCAGTGATGCTCTGTGTTCTTGGTATTTGCGGGGGGCAACAATGGAAGGGCTTCTGGAGTTCTGGCCCTGCTAATGGACCTCCTGGTGGCGCCTGGGTTTTGGTCACTATGTGACACAGAGTGTTGAACTGGATGGACCAGTAGCCTAATTCAACATGGCCAACATGTTGAATATGTTCATATGTTCCTTAAACAAACAAGTGACTAGATAGTTAACATTTCCATTGTCCTTTGTTTAGAAGGCGATCTGATACTTACAGTCAAGGGTTCATATGAAAACATGCAGAAAATTCCACTGACTCCCGATTCCCGTAACAGAAACCTCATTGGGTTTCATTGTATTAAGAATCATGAATCAAATTTGGAGGTCACAGTACCAAATACGATGGAGTGGTCAAAGGTATTGTTCTGTTCTTCTCTGAATGGTAAATATATTTTGGATACAATGAATGAACCCATGAAACTGAATCAGATATTTTTGGTCCATCAAAGTCAGTATTGCTTCCTTACAATGGCTCTCCAGGGTCTCAGGCAGACATCTTTCACATTCCTACTACCAGATCCTTTACCTGGAGATGCCGTTAATTGAACCTTAAACCTTCTGCTTGTTGTTCAGAAGCTCTGCCATGGTGCTACTATGCTCTTCCACAGGGTTAGTTTTCTTTTGAGAGGCAGAGCCAAATCACAGCACTTTCTCTCTGCTTTTTCCAAACCTGAAATACATGCACACAAATGTACACAGGCACAAGTGGGGGACATGCAAGGATTTGCAAGGGTGAGAACTTCATTTGCTGTTTTTTCTCACCTCCACCTGGCAGTGCCTGCACCCCCTTCCCTTTTTTAAAAAATCAGAAACTCACACACCTACTTCTCTTTTTCTGCTTTCCTCTAGGCAGCCTGTGCCTGCCTGCCTGAGTTCCTCAAGCAACCAACTTTTTCTATCCCCCTCCCACATCTCCAGTTTCCCTTAATAGTACTTTTGCTTCTCCCTTTCCTTCTTTTACCTATTTAATCAGCTTCTCTCTACTTCCTCTGTGTAGACACTAACTGAAGCTTGAGATCCTTTGCAATGGCTGGGATTTCTCCAGCAACCCCCAAATAGCTACTGAGATCTTACAACACAGTCTTGTGAGATCTCAGTAACATACTTTCCTTAAATAATTTTTTCTACGAACCAGTGTTTTTCTAACCATCTCTGTGTTCGTGTATGTCTGTGTTGTAACATTTCATCTTTTTTTTTTTTTTGCAAGCCTGGATTTCCCCCCAGACTTGTACATCTCTCTCTCCCCCATCTGTCCCTAGACCCACTCTATTGCCTGGTTCAAAATTATGTGTATACAAGCAGGAGACCTGCAAGGATTTGTGGAGGCACCACATTTTTCTCACCCCCCATTATTTCCTCTTTCTTTCCCCTGAAAGCCTATCCCCTTTTCCTTCTTCCTTCTCTCCTTCCCACCTACCAGAAAGCCTACCATTATGTAGCCTTCTGTGTTCAGCTTTTTTCCCTCTCCCCACCAGTGACCTTTCTTTGGGAAAACTCTGGACCATTATGTGGTGCTAGCCATTGGGCTGGGGTGAGTTTTGTGGTGTGGGCCAGACTGGGCTCAGTTGCATGATGAGAACTTGCAGGGGGCACCTCACTTGCACCTATATCTCTCTCCCCACACTATTTCCTCCTCTTCTCCTTCCAACCTACCTCTTATTTGCTCCCCATCTTCAGCTATATTTATTATTTATTTACTTCATTTATACTCCACATTAGCTGTTTAAGTCCATTCACATTTTCTTGTAGTTCCTGATATCCATTACGTGAATCATTCCAAGTTAAAGTATAGCAATAGAAACCATTCATAGTAATTGTAATTCCACAGTGGACCATGTCAGTGGTTTGGCAGAAATTAACTTGAGATGGGAAGAAGTTTATCTCAAAACACAAAATTTGCATTTTCTTAATTATATATATACATGGTTAAATTTAGATGCTGGAGAGGAAAAAGCAAGGCTGGCACTTTGCAAGTTGATAGTTATTGTTATTGTAATATATACACAAACACACGTCTCAAGCCAAAATTTCTAAGTGAAATGTAAAAACTTGTCAAAATTTATTTTTTTTGAGAAATTAAAAAAGGAAAATATATAAATTTTCATTTGTATCCTGAAATTTGACTGAATGAATACATCTGCACAAAAAAATCATTTCTGCTTATTGGTGTTAATCTACTTTTGCTGTCACTGAAATTGTCCTTTTGTGTTCAGTCTCCATAATTTCTTCTTTTTTCTCCTTTAAAAATTTAGATGATATTGAAAGAGAATACAGAAAGTATTACCTCTGTTACTTTACCTTTGACTGAGATTCCCATGCAAGGGAAAATAGCAATAAAAGAGGTGAGTTCTTTGCCTTTAAGTTTTTAGTATGTATTGGATTAATTTGATTGCTATTGAAAGAATAATTGTTATAAAGGGGGATTTTTTTTTAAAAAAAGGACATTATGAAGGAAAAGAGAGAGTACACATTTGCCATGTTCCTTGTTTCATAGCATATAGAATTATTTACCAAAGCCATGCTTCTGTATTGTATGGATTATTTGTTAGCCTAAAAGATGTGGCATATAAGAGTGCAAGAAAAGCCATGCTGGGTCAGACCAGTGGTCCATCTAGCTCAGCAACCTGTCTCACAGTGTCCAACAAGTTCTTCTGGAAGTCCAGCAACAGGGCATAGAGGCCAATGCCTTCCTCTGATGTTGCCTCCTGAAACTGATATATTCAGAGATTGATTGCCTCTGAACATGGAGGCTGCCTTTAGTCACCATGAGTAGTAGCTACTGATAAACCTATCCCCATGAATCTGTGTAATCCCCCTTTAAAGCTGTCTATACCTGTGGCCATCCCTATATGGTCTGGCAGTGAATTCCACATTTTAATGACTCACTGTGCAAAGAAGTATTTCCTTTTGCATGTCCTGAATCTACTGCCTATCAACTTGATTGGATACCCTTAAGTTCTAGTATTTTGTTATCTTTGTCAGTTCTCTCTACCCTGTGCATAATTTTACAAACCTGACTAGGGCTGCCAACCTCCAGAAATTGACTTGAGATCTCTCACTATTATGACTGATCTCCAGGGGACAGAGATCAATTCACCTGGAAAAAATAGCTGCAGTGAAAGATGACCTCTATGGCATTATATCCAATTAAAGCCCCACACCCAAAATCTCAGTATTTTCCAATCTGGAGCTGGCAGCCCAATCTATATACCCCCCAGTTATCTCTTTTCTAAACTGAAAAGTCCCAACCTCTTCAGACTTTCCTCATAAGGAAGGTGCGCCAACTCCATAATCATCTTGATTGCCCTCTTCTGTACTTTTTTCCAGCTCTGCTATGTCTTTTTTGAGATACAGTAACCAGAACTGTACAGACTGAGTATTCCAAATGAGGCTGCACCATAGATCTATACAGGGGCATTATAATATTGGTCTTTTTTGTTTCAATCCCTTTCCTAATAATCCTTAACATACTTGGTCCTTTTTTTCACAACTGTAGCACTGGGTTGATGCTTTCATCGGTCTCTCTGCTATGACTCCAAGATCTTCCCCCCCTCTCAGTCTAAGCAAGTTTATTTATTTATTTTACAAACAATTTTATTAGTAACATATGGTAATAAATTTCAATTTCTTACTTCATTAATAATTACTTTTTTTAATCTATCCCATATATTACTTTCTACCCACCCCTCCCCCGTTACTTGACCCCCGCTGGCGTTATATACTTAAAATCTTAATATTAAAGGTACCCTTAATTAAGTCTAAGCAAGTTTAGACCCCATTTTTTTGTCCCAGTATCCATCACTTTACACTTAGCAACAATGAACTTCATTTGCCACATTGTCACTCAGTCACTCAATCTGTGGGGATTCTCCTGGATATCTACAGTCAGTCTTGGTTTTTACCATCCTCAATAATTTTGTGTCATCTGCAGACTTGGCCACTGCACTACTCAACCTTAGTTCCAGATCACTTATGCACAAATTAAATAGTACCAGCCCCAATAATGATCCTTGTGGGACCCCGCTGCTTATTTCTCTCCATTGCAAAAACTGTCCATTTATTCCTACTCATTGCTTCCTGCCATTTAATCAAATATTTAATCTGTAAGAGAACCCACCTGTTATCCCATGATTTCTAAATTTACTCTGATGAGGTACCTTGTCACATCCCTTATTATTCTTCCTTAGTAGGAGGGGGAATACATTAACCTGGATACATTAACCTAAACTAGGGAATACATTAACCTAAACTAGCCCAATCTTGTCACATCTCAGAAACTAAGCAAGGTGAGTCCTGGTTAGTACTTGGATGGGGTATCACCAAAGAAGTCCAGGGTTGCTACACAGAGGCAGGGAATGCTAAACCACCTCTGTCTCTTATCTTGAAAACCCTACAGGATCACCATAAGTTGGCTGTGACTTGACAACATTTTCCACCACCAAGAGGTACAGTCCTAAGCAGAGTTACACCCTTCTAACTCCATTACTTTAAATGGACATAGAGAAGGTGTAAGACTTAAGATAGCACTGGTAGAATTCCACTTTTCTCCTTGATAGAGACCAAAAACAGCTTACAAAAAATCTCCAGTTTATATAAACAATGATATAAACAAGAAAATACTAGTAACAATGAATCAAATTAAAAAACACAAAACCAAGCCTTGTGTAGGTTTAAATCCAATGGTTAGTTCACCCAGGGGCCAATAGCCCTTTTTGCACATGCCTGGCCATGCCCATGTTTGATACTTGGGGTGTGCAGTTGAGACTGGTGTTTGACTGTGGACTGTGCACTTGTGAGAATGTACAGTTGAGACTGATGTTTGACTGTGGACTATGCACTTCACAGAGTAGGTCTTTCCTGCCTCCCTACTCCTGCTGCAGCTCGCTGAGCTCCTATTCCCCCTTGAGGAGATAGCAGACCCCCCAAAAAAGCATGTAGGGCAAAGAGGACATCTGCAGTGGAACAGACTATTAGCAGAACTCACCCTTTGAAATGGAAATGGTGTTACATCAAAGGAACTCTGTGGTTGGATAGTTGCCATTATATTTGACTTTTAATGTATTGTCTTCATTTTCAGGACAAAACATTTGATTTTCATGTAAAGACAAGAGACTGGTAAGATATGTCCCCCCCCTCTTTCTGTATCAATATTTTAAAGTTCAAGCAGTTTCATTTTCAGGAAAATGTGTTTGTTGAATCGCAAATGTTTCCAAGTGTTTTAGCGATTATAAAAGAATAATATTTTGCACAATTCTTCTCATTTTAAATCCAGAGCCATGGTCTCTGGCTTTGTTTGCTACACTTAATTTCCCCTAAGAAGAATGGGGTAAGTTAATTGTGATTTGCGGTGATCTGAACCTAGTCTCTGTATTTGAGGAATAGTTTGGCAGTATATAAAAGTGCTTTGCTCTTCTAACAGTTTCAAGCAATGTCTGTAAAATAGTTTGCAGATTAATTGTCCTCGGTGGTATATCTCTCTGTTGACTTCATTTGTTCCCAGTGATTACTTATACACCCAAATCTGTCCATCTGTGAGACATTACCTCTTCTCCTATTCACTATGTATTTCCTTATTAGTTGACATTATTCATGTGACAGATTCAGAATCATTCCCTTCATGCAGAACTGCTCTCAGTGATATCAACACAGGCTAATCTGATAGGTTTTCTCATTCAAAACTGTAATATAAGTATGTAGAGTTAGACACGCAGCTTCCTCCTTAGACATTTTGCCTAAAATGTTTCAGGCTGATCCTGCTAGCTATGCTAGAAGTTGTTTCCATATATACAAATATTCCACAAGATAAATTTAGGAAGAGTTCTTATCAGTTTTTTTATAGAACAGTTGATAATTTGCTACCTTCCTTACCAATGATTAAATAATTAAAAAAAATTGTTTACATGTAATTCAAACTGTAAATTATTATCCTGTATAATAAGTCATTCGTGGAATGCCTGCAGTTTTTCATGGCTACCCATCCATAGCAAAAAAAGAAAAAGTAAAAAAAAAAGTCATGTATATAGTGCCACCATATTTTGATACAGTTATTTAAGGTTTATTTGACGTGTAGAGAAAGTGTTCTTTGAAAGAAGCCATACATAAATTTACCATGGAATATCCCATAGCTATCTCTTTTATTTGCCAATAGAATTTTCCTGACATTTTCAGGACCTATGTCTCTCAGATGGGAGAACATTAGATTTATGCTGTCTTTATGTTTATCGATTTATTTACATATTAACAGACTGTGGAGGAATGGCTTGGTCAACATTCAGCCAGACTAGTG
Organism: Heteronotia binoei; assembly: GCF_032191835.1. Taxonomy (NCBI): domain Eukaryota; kingdom Metazoa; phylum Chordata; class Lepidosauria; order Squamata; family Gekkonidae; genus Heteronotia; species Heteronotia binoei. The sequence goes on along the minus strand of NC_083243.1, from coordinate 82,171,739 downwards.
CTATTCCTCAAGCAGAATCAGTACAGGATACCAAATTCCTAGAACCAAGAACATACCAGGCTCTTCCTGCCCAGCCTTTGCATCCAAGACAGCCAATTTAACTCCCTCCCTGTCCCAGATTCACACCTGTTCTTACTATGTTTATTTTCTCAGACCAATGTACATTCAATGTGATTGGACACCAAACAAGCTTGGAGGATTCCTTGTTTTGTCCAAGATACCACTTTAAAAATCTTGAGCTTGCTTTAATGAGTGCCTCAAATTGGTATTGAAACAGGACTGGCTTTCCACTCAAGATAACACAGTAGGCAGCAGTATGAGGCACAGATATTTCCTGTCTATCATTTCCATCTCTCTGTAGAAGTATTAAAAGCACACCAGTCCAAAGTTGGGAGGGACTTTGATTTTGGATTGTGCTTTTGAGTTGAGTCTAAATGGTATGTTTTAGGCATCAATAACATCTCTTGGCACTGGACAGACCCTCCAAAATTCATCTGAACTGAAACAATCATGCACAATGAAATACAATCATGAGTGCAAGTTCTAGTGTGCAACAAATTAAAAAGCATGTATATGGGATTAAAATTTTGGAAGAAAAGGAAAAACTACAAAACTGCTCATGCATAACAGACCAGTTTTCCTGACTCTGGGTGGGGGGCATCAAGTAACTGGCTGTTCCTACTCATTATGCCCTCCTTCTTCATTGCTGCAAGAGTCCATCTTGCTCAGCCATAGTTCTATCTTATAGACAGGAGTACTCCTGTGCTATCCTGTCAACCTAGCTACAAAAAATATGTTATGGTCAAAATGTGAAGCATGCTAAAGTACAGTATTTCAGGGCAAAAGATCTAGATGTGCGCTTAGGAAATGACCTGAGTGCAGCAGAGAAGAATTTCCTGAGCAAGAGGAGGAAGTACGTTGCTGCTGCTGTGAAGAAGGCTCTCCAGCTACAAGAAGAGCTGCAGGATAATGAGGTAGGAGAGAAAGGGGTCTTCTTGTCCTGTTTTCCTCTTTATCTAGTAAGACTAGACTATGTTATATGGGCTGCTTCAGTTTTGGCTCATGGTCTGTGAAGAGCTGCTAAATGATGGACCCAGGAAGCTAGTTACAGGCATTGGGATGAATCCAGCAATGAGCAAATAGGACAGGGGGAGGACAGTTCTGTTTCTGAAAGAAATTACGTAGTACTCTGTGCAACATCTTCCACTCCCATCCATGTTTGTTCATATACACAATTACTTATACATGCATGATCTTGTGCATCTTCTCTCTCTCTCCCATATCCATACCCCAGGGAGTCACTTTGAAACTGAAGAAGCTGCTAAGTTCACTGCTTAAGTCATGGATATCTTGCTCAAGCAGAAATACAAGTGTGGGTACAATAAGTTTGATAGTGCAAGTGGCTATATCATTTCTGCTTGTGCAAGAGAAAAATTTGTGCTAGATTCAACCCATTGTAAGGAAGGAAAGTAGTATCTGAATTTGCCAGTATTGAAGCACCTTTATATAGGTCTCTAAATAGGAACACACCTAAAATTTAAGTACATGAAGTGAGTTCCAAAGCATCACACACAGTGTTCTGCTTATGGATGGGGTCTTCTCATGTCCCTCTTCCTGCTGCAGCTTCTGGAAAGAACCCCCCCCCCCCGCACATGAGACTGGGAGTCTTCTGGAGCAGCACCTCAAGAGGTATGAGGGACTGCTACTAGAAGAAAGTGTTACTTTCCCCATGCATTTCTTTCCACCTTTACAGGAGACTGGTTGGATCTTGGCTATTTTACTTATTTATTTTTATTTTTATTTATTTATTTAAGATTTATATCCCGCCCTTCCCACAAGTGGCTCAGGGCGGCTTCCAATAGTAGATCCATCAAAATTACACATATAAAGGGATCCATATTTAAAACAGATAAAACAGATAAAACCCTAGTTATTAATACACATAAATATTTCAGCTATATATAAAAGGAATCCAGCAAGTTACAGTAAAATTCTCAAGCTAAGTAAAGGCTAGCCGGAAGAGGGTCGTCTTACAGGCCCTGCGGAACTGTAAGGTGTATGAAGAGGTGGGAAGCATAGTTTGCTACAATAATCCTCAAATTATAAAACCAGTGAAGCACACTCGGTTCCTGTTCCAAGGCTTGTGGTCCATAGGATGGTGCAGAGCAAATTATCACAAGGCCACTCAGAAACACCCATAATAAAAACCTCATTTTTTTTAGTTGTACCTTATGGAGATTATGAGAAAGCAAATGAGACAGAACAAGCTATGTTGCTGGGGGATTGGGGCTTATGCAGCTGATCAGCTGAGCTTTGAAGGCGTCTTACACTGGATCATCTAGCCATTATTGTCTATTCTAACTGGCAGCAGTTCTCCAGAGTCTCAGATGGAGGACTTTCCTAGTAATTTTTACTTTAGACCCTCAGATTGGAGATTCAAGCACTGAACTCAGACTTGCTATGTGCAAAGCATGCGCTCTGTTACAGACTTGTGGTCTCACCAGGTGACTGCCATACATTTCAACCAGTGCCTACAAATAAAAGTTGTTTATGGTACTTGCCAGCAATGCAGAATCACTCCTTGTCTTTCATAACATTGTTCCTTTGCAATAAAGTTCAATAGCTTACAAGTAGCTTTTGTGTGCTTTAGGTGCCTGTGGTGGCAATCATGACAACTGGTGGTGGAACCAGGTCATTCACAGCAATGTATGGGAGCCTTCTGGGTCTGCAGAAACTGAATTTGTTAGACTGCATGACATATATTGCAGGTTTATCTGGCACAACATGGTAAGGGGGATTTCCCATTTATTGTCTATTGTATGGCTTCTTCATGATTTTTGTGTTCCACAGACAGTTTCAAAACAACATAGAATACTTTCCATTATGTGGAATTCACTGCCATAGGAGGTGGTGGCGGCTACAAGCATAGCCAGCTTCAAGAGGGGGTTAGATAAAAATATGGAGCAGAGGTCTATCAGTGGCTATTAGCCACAGTGTGTGTGTGTGTGTGTGTGTGTGTGTGTATGTATGTATGTATATATATATATATATATATATATATATTTGGCCACTGTGTGACACAGAGTGTTGGACTGGATGGGCCATTGGCCTGATCCAACATGGCTTCTCTTATGTTCTTATGTTCTTTTGTCAATGGCGCCTCTGTCATAGGTGAAAAATTCCTATTATGGTTTATGTTCATGTTGTGCTTTCTGAAAAGTTTCTCAAAACTTAAGGTTACTGTGCCATTAGATGTGCACCACTCAGGTTTTTAAACATCTTCCCCCAATTTCAGGACTATGACAAAATTGTATGAAGATGCTAATTGGTCACAGAAATACCTGGAGGAAGCCATTAATGAAGCTCGGAAGCAAGTCACCAAATGCAAGATTAACTGTTTCTCTATGGATCATTTGAAGTATTATTATAGTGAACTGAAACAAAGGAGACAAGAAGGACATGACTCTTCCTTTATAGATCTCTGGGGGCTTGTCATTGAGTCCATGTTATATGATGAGGTAATAACTATATTCTTCATTTTTCAACACAATGATTAATAGATATTTAAAGGAGGCATTTCTGCAGGGTAAAGGATAGTTGGAAGGAAGATATCTGTGCATTCCTAATTAATAGGAAGCAGAGAGTGAGTATAAATGGGCAGTCTTTGCAGTGGAGGGAGGTAAGCAGTGGGGTGCTGCAGGGCTCAGTACTGGGTCCCATGCTCTTTAACTTGTTCATTAATGATTTGGAGTTGGGAGTAAGCAGTGAAGTGGCCAAGTTTGCAGATGACACTAAATTGTTCAGGGTGGTGAGAACCAGAGAGGATTGTGAGGCACTCCAAAGGGATCTGTTGAGGCTGGGTGAATGGGCATCAATGTGGCAGATGAGGTTCAATGTGGCCAAGTGCAAAGTAATGCACATTGGGGTCAAAAATCCCAGCTACAAATACAAGTTGATGGGTTGTGAACTGGCAGTAGGGTTCCCAAATCCCCCGCTAGGCCTGGAGACCCCCGATTTGGAGCCTCCTCCCCCCGCTGGCCATAAAAGGGAAAGCGGGGGGAGGGGAGGGGGAGAACGGCAGCCCTTCCCACCCAGCCCCGATCGCAGCAGCCAGAGCTCTTCCGTTTTCTCAGGCTGCTTCCCGCCCCCAGTCAGCTGGCTGGTGAAGGGAGGGGAGCCCAGCCACGCCCCCAAAGGACCATGTGCCTTTGCACCTCCGGAGGTGAGTGAGTTCTGCCGGCTTCCTATTCCATGCCATAAAGTGCCCAGATGGTGTGCCTGTGTTGCTGTGAGAAGCTGGCAGCAACTCGTGAGTACAGAGTCCCCTGCATCAGATTTGCCAGAAACGGGGGAGGGGGGTGGAGGGGGGTGGAGAGGGAAACGTCTTCTCATAGGGTATAATGGGGAATTGATCTGGAGGTTTCGGGGGCTCTGGGGGAGCTGTTTTTTGAGGTAGAGGCACCAAATTTTCAATATAGTATCTAGTGCCTCTCCCCAAATATCCTCCAAATTTCAAAACGATTGGACCAGGGGGTCCAATTCTGTGAGCCCCAAAAGAAGGTGCCCTTATCCTTCATTATTTCCTATGGAAGGAAGACATTTAAAAAGGTGTGCTGTCCCTTTAAATGTGATGGCCAGAACTCTCTTGGAGTTCAATTATGCTTGTCACACTCTTGTTCCTGGCTCCACCTCAATGTCTCCTGGCTCCACCCCCAAAGTCTCCTGGCTCCACCCCCAAAGTCCCCAGATATTTCTTGAATTGGACTTGGCAACCCTAACTGGCAGAGACTGACCAAGAGAGAGATCTTGGGGTCATAGTAGATAACTCACTGAAAATGTCAAGACAGTGTGTGATTGCAATAAAAAAGGCAAACGCCATACTGGGAATTATTAGGAAGGGAATTGAAAACAAATCAGCCAGTATCATAATGCCCCTGTATAAATCGACGGTGCGGTCTCATTTGGAATACTGTGTGCAATTCTGGTCATCGCACATCAAAAAGGATATTATAGCATTAGAAAAAGTGCAGAAAAGGGCAACTAGAATGATTAAAGGTTTGGAACACTTTCCCTATAAAGAAAGGTTAAAACGCTTGGGGCTCTTTAGCTTGGATAAAAGTCGACTGCGGGGTGACATGATAGAGGTTTACAAGATTATGCATGGGATGGAGAAAGTAGAGAAAGAAGTACTTTTTTCCCTTTCTCACAATACAAGAACTCGTGGGCATTCAATGAAATTGCTGAGCAGTCGGGTTAAAACAGATAAAAGGAAGTATTTCTTCACCCAAAGGGTGATTAACATGTGGAATTCACTGCCACAGGAGGTGGTGGTGGCTACAAGCATAGCCAGCTTCAAGAGGGGGTTAGATAAAAATATGGAGCAGAGGTCCATCAGTGGCTATTAGCCACAGTGTGTGTGTGTGTGTGTGTGTGTATATTGGGCACTGTGTGACACAGAGTGTTGGACTGGATGGGCCATTGGCCTGATCCAACATGGCTTCTCTTATGTTCTTATGATGTCCATTCCTTTAGTCATTGTACACAGGTGATTCTGCTCTCCTCTGCCTATTGAAACTCATCCATTTCACAGGGGATAATGAGCCCAGCACCACAGTGGAACTTTGTGGCACATCTACAAATGGCTACCCAAGTGCAATTTCATTTGCTAAGATAGTGAAATCACTGGGAAGAGGGGTCAGACTTCATCATGAATTGGCATCTATGTACAAATGCATACTGATGAATGCAGACATCCATATACATTTAAATCTTAGACTTCATCTGAACATTAAACTAATGAATGTAAGAAAAGTCCTAGTGGATCAGTCCTGTGGTCCATCTAGTCCAGCATCTTATTTTATAAAGGGCCAATTAGTTGCCCTAGAGGGCCAAGGCCTTCCCTTGATATTGCCTTCTGGCACTGGTATTCAGAGGTTTACTGTTTCTGAATACAGAGGTTTAATTTATTCACTGTGCCATCTATGGACTCATCCTCCATGCATCTGTCTTCTCCCCCTTTCAAAAGCATCTATGTTATAGCCTTGCCAGCCTTGCCTGGTTCTACACCACAGAGAATGAGGAAGTTTGTCATCCAACTTAGATCCTCAACCCCCACTTTTCACAGAGTACACTGCCGCAGCCAGTGGATGAGTATACAGTATTACAAATGAGGCAGCAGCATAGCTCTGTATGAGCCTTCTTATTTTCAGTTCCTTTCCTAATAAAGTTTCCCTGCATGGAGTTTGCATTTTAAAAAATTAATGTAATAGTTTGCATTTTTCACAGCTGCTGTACTCTGAGTCAATATATCCATTGAGTTATCAGTAACATGATATCATAGAGTTGGAAGGGACCTCTAGGGTCATCTAGTCCAACCCCCTGCACAATGCAGGAAACTCACAAACACCTCCCCTCTAAATTCACAGGATCTTCATTGCTGTCAGATGGCCATCTAGCCTCTGTTTAAAAACCTCCAAGGAAAGAGAGCCCAACACCTCCCAAAAAACCCTGTTCCACTGAGGAATCGCTCTAACTGTCAGGAAGTTCTTCCTGATGTTGAGCAGGAAACTCTTTTGATTTAATTTCAACCCATTGGTTCTGGTCCTACCTTCCGGGGCCACAGAAAATAATTCCACACCATCCTCTGTATGACAGCCCTTCAAGTACTTGAAGATGGTGATCATATCACCTCTCAGCCGCCTCCTCTCCAGGCTAAACATCCCCAGCTCCTTCAACCTTTCCTCATAGGACTTGGTCTCCAGACCCCTCCTCTGGACTCGTTCCAGCTTATCTATATCCTTCTTAAAATGTGATGCCCAAAACTGAACACAATACTCCAGGTGAGGTCTTACCAGAGCAGAGTAAAGTGATACCATTACATCACGTGATCTGGATACTATACTTCTGTTGATACAGCCCAAAATTGTATTTGCCTTTTTAGCCACCGCATCACACTGTTGACTCATGTTCAGCATATGATCCACTAAGACCCCTAGATCCTTTTCGCATATACTACCGCTAAGACAAGTCTCCCCATACTATAACCATGCATTTGATTTTTCCTACCTAAATGTAGAACTTTAAATTTATCCATGTTAAAATTCATTTTGTTGATCTTAGTCTGGTTTTCCAGCCTGTCAAGGTCATCCTGTATCCTGTTTCTGTCTTCTTCTGTGTTTGCAACCCCTCCCAATTTAGTATCATCTGCAAATTTAATAAGCATTCCCTCTATTCCTTCATCCAAATAATTGATAAAGATGTTGAACGAAACAGGTCCCAGGACAGATCCTTGAGGCACCCCACTTGTCACTCCTCTCCAAGAGGATGGGGAACCATTCACTCTTTGGATCGCACTCTTTGGATGCGATCTGTCAACCAGTTACATGGTAATAGAATCCAAACCACACTTTACCAACTTGTCAACAAGGACAGTATGGGGAACCTTATCAAAAGCCTTACTGAAATCAAGATAAACGACGTCTACAGCAGTCCCCTGATCTAGCAAGGTAGTCACTTTCTCAAAGTGTATATCCCTTACAACTTTTTCAGTCTTGATCTTGGCCAGTTCAGACCTTGACAGCATTAATTTAAGGTTAGGATTTTTTGTTCCAAGGTGAATTACCTTATATTTATTGACACTGAAATTCGTTTACCACATTATGTTATCTTGGTAGGTTTTTATCCTGCCCCTCTCCCAAATGCGACTAGGGTTACCTAATAACAACAATACAGTATTGTTGTTTTCTACTCACCCAGTTTGGATAGATTGTCCTATAGCTCTGCCTTGGTTTTCACCATTCTAAAAAATTTAGTATTATCTGCTATTTGAGCACTACACTGCTCACCCCAGACAAAATAATTCATTTAAATAATATTGGTTCCAATATTGATCCTTGTGGGACCCCAGTGCTTACTTTCCTCCATTGTGAGAACTGTCCATTTATTTCTACTCTCTGCTTCCTGTCAATTAACTGATTTTTAATTTATAAGGCAACCTGTTCCCTTATCTTATGCTTGCTAAATTTGCCAAGGAGTTTTTGGAGAAGTACCTTGTCAAAAGTCTTTGGAACTCCAAGTATAGAATTTCTAAAGGTAAAGTTAGTCCCCTGTGCAAGCACCAGTTGTTTCCAACTCTGGGGTGATGTTGCTTTCACAACGTTTTCATGGCAGACTTTTTATGAAGTGGTTTGCCATTGCCTTCCCCAGTCATCTACACTTTCCCCCTAGCAAGCTGGGTACTCATTTTACCGACGTTGGAAGGATGGAGGGCTGAGTCAACCTTGAGCCGGCTACCTGAACCCAGCTTCAGCTGGAATTGAATTCAGGTTGTGAGCAGAGTTTAGGACTACAATACTGCAGCATTACCACTCTGCGCCATGTCTATTTGTGAATCACTATATTCTTGCATTCTTATGCAAAGAATGCCAAAAAGTAGGTGCAGTTGGACTTCTCTGTACAAGAGTTATACCGATTTTGTTTCAGCAGATCCCCCCCCTTTGTGCTAATAATTTCATTTCTAAGTATCTGTTTCTTCCCATTTACCTGGAACAGATGTTAGGCTAACTGGCCTGTAACTCCCTTAACCCCTCTGGATCTCTTTTAAAAATTGTTGTGACATCTGTCAATTTCCTGTATTCCAGGATGGAGTTACATATGTTGGTTAGTAGTATGGTTTTATTTAGTTCATTTATATCTCACTTTTCTCATCAGTAGGGACCCAAAATGATTTCCATCATTCTCCTCTGCTCCATTTTATCCTCACATTAACCCTGTGAGGTGGCTTAGAGTACATGACTAGTCCAAGGTCATCCAAAAAGCTTTCATGGAAGAGTGAGGATTTAAACCTGAATATCTCTCAGATCCCAGACGTATACTCTAAACACTATACCACAGTGAACCTGTTTGGCAGTCAAACTTACCTTCTTCAGCACAGGGGGACAGAAGCAATGTTTTTAATCTCTGCCTTGCAAAAAGGGGAGGAGAAAAAGCTAGTTTCTTCCTACCTGCATGCAAAATGGGAACTCAAGCAATACTTTAAATCTCTGTATTCCAAAAGAAAGAGGAGAAAGTGCTCCTTCTTCCCCACTTAACTTGGCCAGGGACAGAACTACTGCTTCTGAGCTCCCCATTGATAGGGACAGAAGAAAGAGCTTGTTCCTCAGAGCTGGGCTTCTGACACACACTCCATGCTAAATTTACTGCATCTCAGAAGGCATCAAAGTTTCCCGGTTGGGAGATCAGAAGCAAACTGGATACTGATTCCTCCCTCCCAAAAAACCTCTTTACTGGCTACACAGCAAAATCTCCCCAGAAGAAAATCAGAAACAAATCCCATCTCTCATCAGTTGAGAGTCTGCTTTGGATGGCTGCAAATATACATGAACAGGTTGCAGATTGGTGAGGATGTGCATGAACTGGCTCACAAACAGGGCTTTTTTTTTGTAGTTGGAACTCCTTTGCATATTAGGCCACACACCCCTGATGTACCCATTCCTCCTGGAGCTTACAGTAGGCCCTGTATTAAGAGCCCTGTAAGCTCTTGGAGGATTGGCTACATTAGAGAGCCAGTACGGTGTAGTGGTTAAGTGTGTGGACTCTTATCTGGGAGAATTGGGTTTGATTCCCCACTCCTCCACTTGCACCTGCTGGAATGGCCTTGGGTTAGCCATAGCTATCGCAGAGGTTATCCTTGAAAGGGCAGCTGCTGTGAGAGCTCTCTCAGCCCCACCCACCTCACAGGGTGTCTGTTGTGGGGGGAGAAGATATACGAGATTGTAAGCCGCTCTGAATCTCTGATTCAGAGAGAAAGGCGGGGTATAAATCTGCAATTCTTCATTAGGGATGTGTAGCCTAATATGCAAAGGAGTTCCTGCTACAAAAAAAGCCCTGCTCACAAATATAAGTTTGTGATGAATTTTGGCTCGTTTGTGAACCAAAGTTCAAGAACCGAAGAGCTGCCACAAACCTCCATGAATTTTAAGACAGTTTGTGGCAGTTCTGGTGATTATGGACGGTTGGCTCAGGGTGGCATCAAGCTGCCCCAAAGAGAGCCAGCCAGAAAAGGAGTGAATTGGAAGCCTCCAAATGGCATGTGGCCCGCCCCCTAACAAGGGATGGGCTGTGGGTGCCCTGGAGGAGCTTCTGGAGTGCTTCTGTGCCTCCTTGCCATTCCGCAGGCGCTTCCCTGCCTTCTAGATAGCTGGGCAAAGCCACCTCAGAATCTGGCCCTGGGAAGGCTGCAGGCAGGATGGGGATGGGAGGCAGATGTGCATGTGTCGATGTTCTTTTTTGGTATGCCTGCATCCCGTCCCCAGGGCAGTTTAAACTGCCCATCTGTAATCATCCTTCATGTTGGTTCATAAGGAGCAGAAAACTATGAGCCATTTAAACTCCTGCTTTTTGCTCTTCACAAAAAACAGCTGAGCAATGGGAAGTAGAAAGCAGGGTTTTAAAAGCTCAAACAATTTAAACCCCTGCTTTCTGCTCCCCATTGCTCAGCTGTTTTTTGCTCCCTGCCACTTTTTGTAGGCAGCAGAAAACAGGGGTCATGAACTGCTATGAACCATTTTGGTTCATGAACCAACTTTCTGGCTCATATTGGTTCATGGTCAAACATGAAGCAAAATGAACCACAAAAATGTGGGCTGTGCTAATCCCTATTAACTGGTTGCCTGATCACCATCAGTAAATAGGAAGTGAGCCAAATTTACAATTTCAGATACCATCTGGACTTAGAGACTCATGTATTCTGTGTTTGCCTAGTAGCTGTAGGACTGAAATTTGTATTCTTTCTTCTCTTATGGCAGAAAAGTGATCATAAACTTTCACATCAGCAAGTGGCCGTGAATGAGGGTCAGAACCCCTTGCCCATTTATCTGGCTATCAGCCTAAAAGACAACTATAGTGCTCAAGACTTTAAAGGTAATGTACTTATCCATAGCTGTATCAGTTATATGTGGACCAGTTTTGTGTTTCTACTTGTGGTGTTTTAAAGTGAACTTAGCATATTTTGAATTATTCATACATTTAATTATTTTTATTTATATACTGTCTTTCTGCCAGATAGCCCATGACAGATCACAACATCATTAAAGTAATTTACATGAATTGAATTTCATCCAGGACAATTGTTTGTGGTGCTTTGTGATCAGTAGATGTTTCTAACATCTCTGGAAATGTGACTGTGATCAAGTTGGCTTTTGAGTTCAACTGGAACAGAGAGACTCCATTAGCAAACAACCTAGCAAATGTATAACAATTCTGATTGGTATTTTATTCTTCGAGGAGGTCAGATCTAGGTATAAACTGATCACAAAGTACCTTGAACTTTCAGTATTGTTGAAAGTGGAGAAGGAAACAAGGGGGTCTGCCTATCTTGGACTTGATTCTCATCAACAAGGAAGAATTGGTTGATGAGGTGGAAATAGTGGGCACCCTGGGCAGTAGTGACCATGTGATTTTGGAATTTACAGTCTTAGGGAGGGGAAAACCTGTACGTAGTCAGATGTATAGGTTGAACTTCAGAAAGGCAAACTTCGACAAACTTAGAACTATGCTGGGTAAAATCCCATGGTCAGAAATATTTAAGGAGAAGGGGGTTCAAGAGGGATGAGACTTTCTTAAAAACAAAATATTGAAAGCACAATCACAGATGCTTCTGCTCTGGTAAGACTTCAACTAGAGTATTGTGTTCAGTTTTGGGCATCACATTTTAAGAAGGATATAGACAAGCTGGAATGGGTTTAGAGGAGGGCAACAAAGATGGTGAGGGTTCTGGAGACCAAGTCCTATGAGGAAAGGTTGAAGGAGCTGGATATGTTTAGCCTGGAGAGGAGGTGGCTGAATGGTGATATGATCACTATCTTCAAGTACCTGAAGGGCTGTAATATTGAGGATGGTGTGGAATTGTTTTCTGTGGCACCAGAAGGTAGGACCAGAATCATTTGGTTGAAATTACATCAGAAGAGTTTCTGGCTCTACATTAGGAAGAACTTCCTGACAGCTAGAGCGGTTCCTCAGTGAAACAGGCTTCCTTTGGAGGTGGTGGGCTCTCTTTTCTTAGCAATGCAGATCCTGTGAATTTAGGGGGAGGTATTTGTGAATTTCCTGCATTGCGCAGAGGGTTGGACTAGATGACCCTGGAGGTCTCTTCCAACTCTATTATTCTCTGATTCTATGATTTTATGGACACAGTTCATGTGATGCAATGGTAACAGAGGACTGTATTTTTGTTACTACCACCAGAATTTCAATTAAAATGATTTCTATGGCATAACAAACTCATTTGTTATGAGGGATGGATCTGACATTAAATGGGACTTTGTTGGGTTGGGCCAAGTGTTTCATAAAATGTAATGCCAGTAGTGTAGATACAAACTTTATAAAGGACACAGACAAATACAATAAAAAGTTATTATTTTTAACTTAAAATACAAACATGATTAAAACAATAACACTCTTTCCATATTTTGGTTATTTAATAGTCTTTGATAACTGACACCACCCAAACCTTCCTCCCCCTCAAAAGATGGCTACCTAAAATGGAACTATTGGGGAATAGTAGGATTTGGCAATACAATTTTAAAAACAAAGTATCAAGAAAAAAACACAAGCACCACAGCAGAAACTAAAAACATAAACTAAAAATATAAACACTGGACCTAGGAAGATATGAAATGGCTGGGCATTGCAAGCTCCGCCCCCCTCCCCCGGACTACTTAGAGTGGTTGTAGCTCTTCAGGTTTTTTATAGGTTTTTTAAAGGTTGGTTTGAAATAATAATTTTGGTTTTCCTCTTCAGCATTTGTTTTGCATTGCAGCCCCATATCAGGAGGGTATTTCTATGCAAAAACTAATCTTCCTATGCAAAATTGGAGTTCCTTGAGTTGGTAGAACTCATATTTTAACTGTGGTTGTTCCCAAACCTTCCCTCCCCACCCTTAAAAGATGCCTGCCTAAAACTGAGAGGTGGAGGAATAGTGGGATTTGGCAATGAATTTTTTAAAAATAAAACATCAAGAAAAAGCACAAAGATCACAGCAGAAACTAAATATATAAACTAAAAATATAAAATGCTCTGAGCCTAGGAAAGCATGAAATTGCTGGGCACCGCAATCTTCTTTCCCCTCATCCCACCTACTCAGAGTGCCTGTGGTTCTCCAGGTGTAATGTTCCCCTTTGGTTTAGGCTGTGGGCTCCCAGATTAGAGCACTAACTCTTAGGTCCATTCAGTACAAACAAGCTGGCTCTAAATACCAGCCATTTGCAAAGGAACAACTGGAGCTGTTGGTTTTTTGGAGTTAACATACAAAACTGGAAACTGAAACAAATGCTCTACCAAATAGGACCAAACTACATCATACAGATATTAGAGGAGAGCAGACTATTCCATTACATACAAAAAGTTGCAAAGAAAATGCAGAATGGATTTTCCATTAAGGTCTCTGGGCACAGATGGACTACTCTGGGAATGGAAAATCCATTCCACATTTTCTTTGCAACTTTTTCTGTTTCAATGGAGCCCAGAGGAGAAGTCAGCAATGATGAAGGCAGCCTTGTCCTCTGCTTCCTGCAGCTCAATTTTAAAAGGTGAGGACATGCAGGGGAGGGAGTAGGGAGAAGATAACTTTGGGCCTGATTAAAGCCCTTGGTGGGCCAGTTCTGGACTGCGGACCTTGAGTTTGACTCCTCTATGCTAGAGGAAGCAGAAACAGGGAAACACAGAGAAAGAAAGTTCCTGTTGCCAAACAGATGTTTGGTGGGATTTTCCTTCCTTTTTATTATTTCCTATGGATGGTAGAGAGGCCTGGTCTACCTGTAGGACCTCATGAAACTACAGGATGCAATGTGGCTATTATTTCTGCTGGGTAAACCTGGCCTTTCTGCCATCCATAGGAAATAAGGATGCAGTTATTTCCTACAGATGGCAAATCTAAGCTGAATGCCACTACTTGATGTCTCCAGTTCCTTTATTTTTTAACAGGCCATTATTACATAAGGGTAGACCAGATCCTTCTGTAGAAAATATTTAAAATTTAAAGGGCGGGAAATGCCACCATACAGCTGTGTGGTGGACCAGCTTTCTCTCTCTTTCTACCCCTTGGCTCCTGGTTCCTGAATCGCTCCCAGCATTCAAGAAGATATTTGTTGTTGTTGTTGTTACTCACAGAATTTGGGGATGTTTATGTCATTTCACATAGTCCAAGCCAACCTGAAACAGTTAATTTCTAGTTTATTTTCAGCTCATGTATATCTGAGTGCACGCCCCTAGTTTCAATATCAAAGAGTAAGTTTAATCCAGCCAGGTTTCTGTTGGATATGTCAGATCAATATGCTCATCTCTAATTATATCATAGAGCAAAGATATCTTATTTTTCACAGACCTGGCATTTAACAGAACCAGGGTCATGGCAGAGGAAATAGGAGCCAACGTATTTATTTGTCCTTGGAAGGGAAGGAAATTATACATAGGAAGTGCCTATCATGCTTCCATCTGTTTTGACCTTCACTGATTCTTCTGTTCCCACGCACCATACCTCCCACTCCCACACACCAACAGAAAATTATTTTGCATCACAGAAACTCAGTGCAAAACTATTTTAATAAGCAAAGTAGTGTGACATTCCTTAACAAGTCCCTTTAAAGATTGTCTTCCCTGGGACATCACCCCAGGATCACCTTATCAATGGGAATTTACTTAGGGACAGGTGGGGACCCATTAAAAACTTGAGACAAGGAGTCATTCTCCCAACTTTGCTTCCTTGCCTCATCTCACTTTTCCCCTCCCCACTTCCATATAATTCTTCCTCCCTCTCTTTTTCCTCACCACCATCTCTTGCAATCCTCTCGCACTCCCCCTTTCCTCATCACCCCTGTATGTCAATCTACTCTCTCTCTACCCCTCAGCCTTTTCAATGTCCCCCTCTTTCCTTCACAATTTCTCAATTTGCCTCTCACTTTCTCTGTGCTCTCTTTCTCCCTCCCTCCCTCAGATAATCCCCTCATTCTTTCTCTCCCCCCTCCTTCAGATAATACCTCCCTTCTTCTTACTCCCACCTTGGGAGTCACAGTGGCCACAGCTGCAGCAGGGCCCTTGTGAGCTGCCATGCCATGCACAGGTGACCTGGGAACTGAAGCAGCTGTGGTGTGGCTCCTAGGAGCCAGTGTGCCAGCTGCAAGGGCCCTAGGAGTCATGGTGATAGCACAGGGCCCTTGGGAGCCATGGTGATGTCCTGATTGTTGGGAGCTGTGGCAGCTGCATCAGGCCCCCTGAGAGCTGCCACTCTGGCTGCAGGGCAACCAGAGGCTCCACCAACAGTAAGTACTCTGTGCCTGCACATACAACATTTTTGTTTTGGGAGCATTTAAACTTCTCAGGTTTTTTTTTTAAGTTTTAAGATTTATCTGTAAACCTGGGGGCTTCTTCAAATTTAGAGAAAAAAATCTTTCTTTCAGTTTGGCCCAGATCTGCAGATTTAGATATACAGATAGAATCAGTTTCAAACTTTAAAATACCAAGCCAGTGACTAAAGCATGATAAGAGATAAGGCAAAATAGTTTTTAAAATAGCAATGGTTTATTTTGTACTATACACACACAAACACACAGATAACTCATATATATATATGAGTTAATGGTAATATGCAGGAGTAGGGGTTTTTTTTGTAGAAAAAGCCCAGCAGGAACTCAGTTGTATATTAGGCCACACCCCCTGACACCAAGTCAGCTGGAAGTGTGTTCCTGCTCAAAAAAAGCCCTGGTAATAAGTAACAACTATAGTAAAGGGTTCAGTTTTATAAACTACTAGGAGCAAGGCCTGTTGTGAAGAAAAATACAATGGGCTCTAGAAGGAGGCTCCAGGTGAGTGCCCTCCTTGCTGTCTTCCCACTCACCCAATTGAAGGCATTAGCTTCCCCCCTACCTCCAGGAGAGCTAATTCTGAGTGACCTCCAGTCTTCACCTGGAGATTGGTAACAGTTGCTCCCTAGGAGGAAATGGCATTGTACCTGTCTATGCCCTCCTCAAACTCTACCACAGAATCTCCAGGAATTTGCCACCAACCTGGAACTGACAGCTATAGTCAGGACTGGCCCCAGTGAGTTCTGCCTCAGAGACCTTTAGTGATACCTTTCAGAACAACACTCTCTCTCTGATAACATTGTTGGTCTTAAGCACCCTGCTTATCTGTCCACTCTGCGAAGCAACCATTTTCTTTGTCATCAGAAGATTAGTTGTAATTCTGAGTGATTTCCAGCCATCACTGGGAGATTGGCAACAATAATTCCCCGGGAGGAAATTGTTGGTTTGGTCTATGGCATTACACTGGTCTGAGGTTCCACCCCTCCTCAACTCCATCCCTTAAATATCTAGGAATTTCCTAACCTGGAGTTGGCAACCCTGTCTCCTTCCCTTTAGTTGCCCCTCTTTCAGGTTTCCACCAACCCCCCCCCCCCCAAAAGCTTCTATTTAGAAAGACAGCCTTTCTCCACAGTGGGGGGGACCAAAGCAGCTTACATAATTCTCCTGTCCCCCCACGTGATCTGAACAACATCCCTGTGAGGCAGGTTAGGCTGAAAGTCTGTGACTGGTCCAAAATCACTCAGTCAGTTTCTACAGCAAGAACTTATCTATGGCAGGCCCCACTCTGAAGCCCTGACTCCTATGCCTTCTCAAATTCCACCACAGAATCTCCAGGGATTTCCTGGAACTGGCAGCCGTAGTCAGCACTGAGCCCAATGAATTCTGCCTCAGAGGCCTTTAGTGATACCTTTCAGATCAACAGTCTGGCAGCCCTAGTCAGCACTGGGCTCAGTGAATTCTGCCTCAGATGCCTTTAGTGATACCTTTCAGATCAACAGTCTGTTTCTGACTTTCTCTGCTGTCTCCCTCCTCCTTCCTCCCTCAGCCAATTGAAGGAAGGTTTTCTTTCTCTCCTCTGTGAATCAGTGTGACAGGTGGCTCAGCCAATGGGGGAGAGCCAGTAACTGCCAGATCTAAGGTTGGTTGCATCTTACTGACAATCAGCTTTGCTGGGTAGCAACAGCCACTTGGGTGGAAGAGTGGAGTAGACTCAACCAATAGCACACAAGTACTCTTGATTGATAGTTTGACAGGCCAAAGGTTGATGAAGTGCAGTTCCACCCAGTCCCAATGAATCAGGATGCTGGGATTTGCCAACAAAAAACCAGTTTTTCGTCTATAACATTTTGTTTCGTGGCTTACATGGTTTCAAATCAACCCAGTAAACTCTGCTGTTAACACAGTAGCAACTTCACGGTCACACCAGCTGCTGGTCACTATAAGAAGATCTAATGAAAAACCCTTAATCCCTACACTGGCACATATTCCTCTCTTACACTTCTTGCAGGTATTTATTTATTTAGAAAATTTCTGTGCTGCTTCTCCAGAGAACCTGTTCAAGGAGGCCTACAAAGTAAAATATAATTTAAAACATAATGAGAACACAAAAGTCCTTAAGTGTTAAACTAATTTTTTTACCTAGCATAAAAAACTTAGCCAGGGCAATATGCTTCTGAGTCAAATTTTAGGTTGCTGTTTTTGACTTTTAAAGCTCTCTGCTGTTTGGGACTAGCATAATTTAAAGGCTTCCTACTTCTTTACCAATCTACCTGCCTTCTGAGTAATGGTGCAAAGAATTATGAAACTCTCCCCAGTAGGGTTGCCAGTTCTGATTCAAGAAATAGGTGGGGACTTTGGGGTGGAACCAGGAGACTTTGGGGGTGGAGCCAGGAGCAAGCACAACAGAATTCCAAAGGGAGTTCTGGCCATCATGTTTAAATGCCTTCCCTCCATTTGGAAATAATGTGTTGCATCTTGCAATTTGGTGCCTGAATTCACAACACAGTGCATGTGCGTGCGCACAGAGGTGACCAGTGGGAGACCACAGGTCACTGGATGTAAGGACGTAAATACACTCTGCCTATGAAGATCTGTGGTGGGAAATTTAACTGGCCAGGATTGGACCTGGCCAGGTAAGAGGCTTGTTCCGGGAGATGTATATAATCGGGGACCCGTCCCCGCCATGTTCTCTTTGTGATGTACTCACCAATAAAGAATGTTGCCTTCTGCAAGTCTAGTAACTCAGTACATTACACTGGCGACGAAGGTGGGATTCTAGCCAGGTAGTTCCTCCATCGGGAAATCGCTGACCTGGCTGAAGACGAAGAAGGCATGCAGTCTAGAGAGGCAGAAGCACCCACCGCCACCATGGCAACCCCGAGTGGAATGATGGGCCACATCGCAGAGTTCGACCCCGCCAAACCCAAAAGGTGGGAGACCTATGTAGAGCATGTCGACTGCTACCTATGGGCAAACGTGATTACGGACGACAGCCGGAAGTGAGATGTGCTCCTGAGTGTCTGTGGGGATGCCACATTCGAGATTGCCAAAGGCCCCCGCAAAGGTCACTGCAAAAACGTACGAGGAGGTAGTCAAACTCCTGACCGGGCATTTCTCACCCCCGCCATCCATCATCACCCGCCGATTCCTGTTCCACAAGAGAGATCAAGGGGTGGGTGATACGGCCACTGTCTACCTGTCCGCTCTCCGCTAAATCGCAGAAAACTGCAGCTTCGACAAGCTGGAGGAAGCCTGAGGGATCGATTTGTCTAGGGCCTCCGGGACAAAAGGCTACAGCAAAAGCTTTTTGCAAAGGAAGAGCTGACCCTCCAACTTGCCTTCAATGAAGCCACTGCGTTCGAGAGAGCTGCCAAGGCTCACTCCAGCCCTCGAGCGGAAGCTGTCCACCAGGAGGAGACGGCGTCGGGCAACCCCAAGGAGGAAAAGGCACATCAGCTCACTTTTCAGGCGGTCAAGGACATCCTGGTTTCCAATGCAGAGCTCTACCATTTTGATGAGTCCTTTCCAGTGATTCTAGCCTGCGACGCTTCCCCGTATGGGGTGGGCGCCATCCTGGGGCACCAACTTCCGGACGGGAGGGAAGTCCCCATGGCCTATTACTCTCAGACCCTGACCCCCGCGGAGTGAAACTATGCCCAAATAGACAAGGAGGCATTGGCAATCGTGGCTGGTATGTACAAATTCAATGACTACCTCTATGGCAGGCGTTTCACGATTGCCACAGACCACAAGCTGCTGCTGGGCCTCCTTGCTCCAGACCGCCAGACACCGCAAATCCTTTCACAGCGCATCCTGAGGTGGAACCAGTTCCTCAACTTGTACACGTATAAGCTAGTACACTGCCCCGGTAAAGCAATGGGACACGCAGATGCCCTCAGCCGCCTTCCGCTGCCTTCAATGGACCCCGACCCCTGCCCACCATGTGATGCTACTGGAGACTACCAGAGAGGCCTCTCCATGCCGCTGAGGTAGCTTGGGCCATGGGCAGAGACCGCATCCTCGCATGCGTTTTTGACTGGGTGGGTAGGGGGTGGCCCATGGGCAAACTGGATGCTGATTTCAGGGCATTTGCATCCCGCCGGGAAGAACTGTCCATACACAAGGGGTGCATTCTCTGGGGTAGCAAGGTGGTGATTCCCCCCCCCCTCCACTTTGGAAACAAGTGCTCAAAGCCTTGTATGAGACGCACCCGGGGATAGTGTATGAAGGCCCTGGCATGTAGTTATGTATGATGGCCGGGGATGGATGAAGAGATAGAGGGGTGGGTTAGAAGGTGCCTACCCTGCCAAGAGTTCTGGCCCGTCCACTGCTGGGAGTCCAATCATATATCGTGGTCCCAGATACACCTAGACTTCGCAGGGCCATATCATGGCCAAATATTCTTTATCCTGGTGGACGCCTACACGAAGTTGTTGGAGGTGATTGGAGGTGATTCCCATAGCTTCAACCTCCACCGTGGCTGCGGTCAGAGCCCTACGGAGGCTCTTTTGCACCCACGGGATCCCCGAGACCTTAATCACAGAAAACAAGACTGCTTTTACCTCCTGGGACCTCATCCAGCACATACGGTTCACTCCCTCCCATCCAGCCACCAACGGCCAAGCAGAGCGCATTGTGTGCACCACCAAGGAGGCCCTGGGTTGCATAGTACAGGGGGATTGGGACCACCGCCTGGCAGCCTTCCTATCTGGGAACCAAATCACCCTCAACCCAGTCACTGAGTTAAGCCCTGCAGAGCTGCTCATGGGGAGGAAGTTGACCACTAGGCTAGATAGGTTGCATCCAGACCGGGCCCCAGACCTCTGCAGCTCCCCCGAGACAAGAGAAACTGCTAGGGGGTTCTTTCCAGGGGATCCGGTCTATGTGAAGAACTTTGCAAGCGGCGGGAGTGGTTACCAGCCCAGGTGCTGCAGGTCACCAGGTCCTACTCTTACGAGGTCTCGTCAGAGGGGGGCCAGATCCTTAGGAGGAACATTGATCAGCTGCGCCACCGCACCTTGCCGGAAGAACAGGCAGAGACCAGGGGAGCAGGTAGTGGGGTAATAGTGGTAACGCCACCAGAAGCCACGCAGCCAGTGCCTGCCATGCCGGCTCCGTGGGCGGAGGAGCCCAGCAGCGGCTGGAGCGACCCCTCCCCTGTGGGGATGCAAGGAGAGGCCCCAGAGCAGCTACAGGCACTGTACAGCACTCTTCTGGTTTCACGCCACAATGAGGAACCAGCGGCCCCCGCAGCCACAGCAGCCGCTCCAGTTCCCCAGATAAAACCTAGAAGGTCGAGTAGGGAACGAAGAGCACCAGCTTACTTGAAAGACTATGTTTCTTGAACTAGGGGGGGAGAGGAGTGTTGTGTCTTGCAATTCGGTCCCTGAATTCACAACACAGTGCGTGTGCGTGCGCGCAGAGGTGACCAGCGGGAGATCGCAGGTCACTGGATGTAAGGATGTAAATACACTCTGCCTATGAAGATCTGTGGTGGGAAGTTTAACTGGCCAGGATTGGACCTGGCCAGGTAAGAGGGTTGTTCCGGGAGATGTATATAATCAGGGACCTGGCCCCGCCATGTTCTCTTTGTGATGTACTCACCAATTAAGAATGTTGCCTTCTACAAGTGTAGTAACTCAGTACATTACATAAAGGATAGGGGCACCTTCTTCGGGGTTCATAGAATTGGACCCCCTGGTCCAATCTTTTTGAAACTTGGTGGGTATTTTGAGAAGAGGCACTGAATGCTATGCTGAAAATGTGATGTCTCTGCCTCAAAGAATAGCCCCTCCGAAGCCCCATATACCCATGGATCAATTCTCCATTATAACCTATGGGAATCAGTCTCCATAGAGTATAATGGTGTGCCCAGCAGACATTTCCCTCCCCCCACTTTCTGATGACCCTGCAGTGGGGGAAGGGCCTCCAAACTGGGGGATCCCTTGCCTCCAACTGGGGATTGGGAACCCTACCTCTTGCAGTGCTGTGGAAGTAGCGGTTGTTAGAACAATGTTCTTAAAAAGATGCACAGCCAAAGAAATCTGCAGTGGCCAATCAGAAGCCCTATTGGGCAAAAAAAACACTTGGTACTTCCCGCTTTCTGAAAAATACTTGGTGGGCTCTGGGAAAGGTATTTATGGGTACCATGGTGCTAGAGTTGCTAACCTTCAGGTAGTGGCTGGAGATCTTCAGGGATTACAGCTGATCTCCAGGTGATAGAAATCAGTTCTCATGAAGAAAATGGGTGCTTTGGAATGTGGATTCTATGGCATTATACCCCACTGAGGCCCCTCCCCTCCCCAAGCCCCACCCTCAGACTTCACTGCCAAAATCCTTAGGTATTTTCCAACCTGGCAGCCCTACATGGCGTTACTATGTTGGGGACCCTGTTGGGGGCTGTGTTTACAACCTTCTAATGAAAGAATTTGTGAATGGGAGTCCTCCTTTGCATGTGTGGAATTCTGAGGAAGGGACTCCTTTGAACAGCAGGGGAAAGAGTGCTGTGTTATTTCAACCCATGTTCTGTAACTGCTTCCATTACTTTTTAAAAGCGAGTTCCTCATTTGCTCCAGTAGCAGCTGTTTTTTTCCTTCTGAGGCAAAAAGAAACACCTGCATTCTGGGTACCCTTTTCAGTTTTGTTATGTTAAAACTCAGTTTTGTTTTACTTATAGAATGGCTGGAATTCAGTCCTTATGAAGTGGGAAACTTAAAATATGGAGCATGTATTCAGTCAGAACATTTTGGTAGCTCATTCTTCATGGGGCGACTGATGAAGAAACTTCCAGAAATTCGAATCTGCTTCATGCTAGGTGAAATTTATGGTATCAGTTGTTTAAACAAAGTAGGGCTAGTCTGAAAGCATTTGGCAGAGTTTACACATGGAGATTTTGTTCCTATTTGTCATCCAAACTGGAGCAGTTCTTTTGTTTCCAAATGTCCATTTCATGCCCCCCTGCCCTGTTTTGCTGCAATCTATTCTGTATGATACAACAGTTTTGGGAAGATCACAGTCAAAGAGCTTTTGGATTCTGAATGGGGGGTGGGGGGGAAGCTGCAAACTTTTGAAAGTATTGCGAAATTACTGGCCTTTCTCTTGCCTCAGTTCCCAAAGCCACTCCCTCTACTGTAGAAAATTTGTCTTTTAAAACTTGATAGATTACTATAGCACAATAACATTATAATGATTTATTGACATAATCTACTAGATTCTCTGACTTTCTAGCTTTCATCTTTTGGAAATAAGTCTTTAGCCATTTTTATTGTAAAGATGTAATGGATGCACCATTCCCTTATATTTCCACAATGGAAAGGGCTAGATAGGTAGTTATAGCAAATGAACAGTGGGAATCTAGAGGATAATGGGAACAGATAGTTGTCCTGTTACTCAGTTAAAATAATCTAGCAAAAAGTCAGGAAAAGTCCTCTAAGTGTATGTGTGGAAAACAGCAGCTGCAGAGGGAAGTCTTGGCCCGTAGCTACGAGGGGGCATGTGGGGGAAAAGCCCCCCGACTTCTGGCCTCTTCCCCTCCCTCCCAGCCCCGATCACCGCAGCTTCTCCTGGCCTCCTTCCCCGCCCTCCCAGCCCCGATCCCCACGGCTTCTCCTCGCCTCTTTCCCTCCCTCCCAGGCCCGATCGCATTCTCCTGGGCTCTGCTACCAGCCTCTCCCCCCACCTCCCCCTTCCCACGAGTAGCCCTGTGCCTGCCGCCTATTCGTGAGTAGGCCCACGCCTGCTGCTTGCTCGCAGGGCTACTCATGAGTAGGTGTCAGGTGCAAGGCTACTTGTGAGTAGGTGGCAGGTGCAGGGCTGCTTGCGAGTAGGCGGCAGGTCCGGTGATTGGGGTGGGGGCAGAGCTGTGCTGCCTAGTCAGAAGGGCCAGGGCCAGACCTGCCTTTCACTTTCGTAGCCACCCTCCCTTCCTTGGGGGGGAAGGGAGGGTGTCAGAGAGGGACAGCAACTAGAGGGAAGGTTGTTTGGGGTGCTGGGGGGGCATCAGTGCCCCCCGAAAAATGTAAATGCCCCCCAACCTTCCAAATCCTGGCTATGGCCCTGAGGAAGTCTGAGGCTAGGCAAGTCTGGAGAAAACTTTCCTGTGGTTCATCTTTTGGCCCTGTGAATGCCTATGGAAGCAGCCTTCATTTGTGCCACTATGCAAGATTTGTTTGCATATGTTTTGTTATTTCAGTGACCAGCACAGCTGAACTAAATTATGTATGCCACTTTTCAGAGATAAGAAAGCCTGGAAAAAAGGGGGGAAATTTGGATCGTCTTTTGGCTCTGTGAATGCCTTTGCATTTTCAGTGACTACGGAAGCATATTTTCACTTCCTGAGAGTGTTTCTGTTAAAATAATACTTTTTGTTTTATTTTCTACAGAATTTATTCTCTAACTTCAACTTTATTTCCCCAACCTCTAAGAAGGCAAAAATTAAGATGCATATACTATGTTAGCACAGGGTGCAGCAATTTGCAAAGTTTTCTTAATTATTAGGTCTCCTTGCAATTTTCTTATAGAAAATGATAGCCAGATGCAAAGAAAGACAGGGCTGCTGTACCTTTAATAATTGCAAAGACAAAGAAATTTTGGCAGTTGAAGCTCAGCAAGTGTCCGCCCAGCTGCAATTTCCTTTTTTGCAAGCTTATTAAAGCCACAGGAGGCCTATCCTCTATTTCATCTGGCTGTTTAATCATGACCTCCCATCAGTTTAGGTATTTTGGAATAATTTATCTTGCTCTTAATAAAATGTTGGAGAGATCTGGAGGCAGCACTTTGGATTTGACTAGATGGCTGGTTTAGGGTTTGGGATAGTGAAGTTGTCACAGATCTGATGCTACATACACATTTTCCCGGCTGATGCCATATTTTATGCTGCAGAATGTTTATGTGAATTAAAACTCTGGTACTCACTCAGTGGCTCAGAAGTCATATATGCTTCTCTGACAAGCCAGTGGTTGGCCTTCTGTTCCCCAGTGTGGGACCTGCTCTGTTTCAGGAAAGTGGGCCAGGCCCTTGCCCAACGGAGCTTGTGGTTGGCTGGTGGAGGAATGGGCAAACTGCAAGCATCCTAGTCTTGCAGGCCTCATACTAGGCATAGAAGTAAATGTGATGATGGTAATTATAAGTGTGGCTTTCCATGAGTCACATAGCGGCTGGGTCCAGACTAGCAGCTACAGGTGCACTGGAAGCATCCCTAATCAGGCAAGCCCCCAAAAGGAGTGGCCAGTGAGTACTTCTTTTCTAGAAGAAAAAATCACCACCTGTTTGTTTAATACATGTAAATATCTTTTCTTTTATCTTCTGTCTTCTGAATATCTTTTACTCGCAGGAATGTGGAGCAGCATATTTTCATTAGATTTCATGTATTTCTGGAATTTGTCCATTGACTCTGAAGACTTTTGGAACAAGTGGACAAAAGACAGAGTAGAAGACATTGGTAACAGGATTCCATTTGACCTCTTCTGTTTTTAGATTAGTGTTGTCACACCCTTGTTTGAAAACACTGGTCACATAAATAATTAGCTCATTGTAATGCTACCCCCTCCATGCATTGACTGAACATGTGGGGAGAAACAATGGGCATAAGCGAGCTGGGTCTTCTCTTTGCCTTTGCATGATCACCCCACAGCAAGGGGGCATGGCCCCTCTATTAACCACCCTTCCCCTACTAGTGGAGGAGGGACAGGCCACAGCGGTGGACAGGCGGCACACTGGGGGGGGGTGTGTGCAAACAGAAGGAAAAGGAGGGGTGGGTGGCAGTAGTGGCAAGCTGGCGAAAGAGGTGGGGAGGCAGCGGTGCACTGGGGGGGGGTGCAAAGGAAAGGAGCAGGCGGGCACCATAACTGCGGGGGGGGGGGGAGGAAAAGGAGGGTTCAGCAGCTGGCAGGTGGGCGAAGGAGGCAGAGAAACTAGTGGCGTTTGCGAGAACGGCTCCCAGCCCTCCATGCAAACAGGGCCCTCTGGCCGCGTGGTTCTGCCCACCAAATTTCTTACCTCGGGGCCCCCTCCACCCAAAATTTTCTGGCTACAGGCCTGATGGTATGACCGTGTGGAGAAAAGGTTTGTGCATACATTCTTTCCTTGTGATTGAAGATACAGGTTACAGAATTTTGCTGATCACGGGAAGGGGGCATATGCACAGACACTTCTGTGCATAGCCACCATTCTCATGAACTGGTAATCATGTGGAAGTGCAGATCATGCGTAAGACAGAGCAAACACAGTCATACTGACTTTCTGTCCATTCATTCAGTAAAGGCATGGAGGGGTTGTGTGTATAGCCTTGTATGATTGTACTGTTATGTCTTTGATTGTGAAATAGCCCTGACATTTGAGGCCTTTTAATTGCAGGTGTTGGGACTAAAACTTGGAACTTCTGTATACAATGTATATTTCTGCTGACTTAACTGCAAGGTTATGCTATGACCCTAATTTGTTGGTCCCCATGAAAATAAGTAACCATTCTTTCTATCTTACACAGATGACTCCATTGTACCTTCAAGGCCTCATGAACTGGAAACTCGCACTGTCTGTTCTCAGGGCCGGCTTTCTCAAATTCTTCGAGAAGTGTTAACAGGACGTCCAACAATAGCAGAATATCCCAATTTCTTAAGGGGCTTCCAGATGCATAATGAATACTTGCAAAATAAGCAGTTTTCTACATGGAAAGGCATAGTAACACATCTTGATGTATGAAGATTTTTAGTCAGACATAGAAGATGTGCTCAGTTCTCCAGTTGCCTTAGTTCATAATCCTTCAACATTTTACAGAGTAAAAGGAGCATATTGTTCTCTGTCAAGTGAGCAGAGACTTAATTTTGTGGAGGAAACTCAATGAAAAAGTGTGGCAGTGTATTCCATCAGAGATATTTTGGAAGATAAATTTCAGAAAGCACATTTCCCTTTACAGGAAAAAGCAGGTGGACAATCTACATGAAACTCCACACAAAAGGACTGCTTTATGTCTGCTTTCACTGCATCTTTTTATGTGTATACCCTTCCCTTGTTGCACATTGAATTTGCATTCATCAGTTTTGCCAACAAGAATATCATCTATTTCACTCCAAATATAGTGGGTAGATTTGGGAGATAAAGGCCATTACTAATTACAAATTCATTATAGACCTAAAGAGTGATAAAGCTGCAGTACTGCAGTCCTAAACTCTGCTCAGGACCTGAGTTCGATCCCTGCAATCCCATCCTTCCGAGGTCGGTAAAATGAGTACCCAGCTTGCTGGGGGGATAGTGTAGATGACTGGTGAAGGCAATGGCAAACCACCCCGTAAAAAGTTTGCCGTGAAAATGTTGTGAAAGCAACGTCACCCCAGAGTCAAAAACAACTGGTGCTTGCACAGGACACTACCTTTACCTTTTTAAACATTAAATAGGTGCATCTGGAATGTACCTCAGGATCACTGACTTGGGGCAGGTAAACTAACCAGTCCTCAGTGTATCAGGTAATGACATTTTTAAAACCCCCCAAACCACTTGCTGGGTTGTTTCCGGGTAAGCCAAAAGCAACACTAGGCTAACACTTTTTCTAACTTTGGCACAGGCCCCCTACCCTGCTCAATGAGAAGGTCTTATGTGCCTGACAAGCACTCTGAGACTTGTAGATCATGAAAGTACATTAGACTAGACCCTTTCCTTAGTCCATAAGGTACCTTATTCAAACTGCAGACTTTCTGACAGGAGAAAG
Organism: Heteronotia binoei; assembly: GCF_032191835.1. Lineage (NCBI taxonomy): Eukaryota > Metazoa > Chordata > Lepidosauria > Squamata > Gekkonidae > Heteronotia > Heteronotia binoei. The sequence continues at coordinate 82,144,682 of NC_083243.1, read as the reverse complement.
AATTTTGTGCTCTCTAGCAAAGGAATAGTGTGAGTCACTCCCCTCTCCCAAACTCAGTGCAAGAGTACAAGAAGTTTGGGAAGAAGAGGTTTGTTGTTCAGTCACACAGTCGAGTCTGACTCTTTGCGACAAAGTCATGCCAGGCCTTCTTGTCTTCCACCATCCTCCGAAGTCTGCTCAAATCCGTGTTAGTTACATCAGTAACGCTGTCCAGCCATCTCATCTTTAGCCATCCCCTTCTTCTTTTGCCTTCTGTCTTTCCCAGCATCAGGATCTTCTCCAGTGAGTGCTCCCTTCTCATTTGGTGGCCAAAGTATTTCAGCTTCAGCTTCAGCATCTAGTACTCCTTTATATTTAGATAGTACTCCTTTATATTTGTCACATAGAAGCTTATTGGAAGCTGACCTACAATATTTGTTTTTTAGATTCTGTGCTAGATTCTCACCCTAACAAACTGATGGAAACAGCAGAGCAGCCTCTGTCTCTGGTAGATACTGGTTTCTACATCAACACTAGCTATCCACCCCTTTTGAGACCTGAGAGGAAAGTGGACATTATACTACATTTAAATTACAGCGGGGGCTCCCAGACCTTGGTAAGTATTGTATAGTAGATTCTGTGCATGGATGAGTGATAACAAGCTCTTTAATAGATGTAGCATAGTATAAGGTTACATTACCCTGTGCAAGAACCAGTCGTTTCCGACTCTGGGGTGATGTCACATCACAACGTTTTCATGACAGACTTTTTATGGAGTGGTTTGCCATTCCCTAGTCATCTACACTTTCCCCGCAGCAAGCGCAGTACTCATTGGAAGGATGGAAGGCTGAATCAACCTTGAGCGAGCTACCTGAACCCAGCTTCTGCTGGGATCGAACTCAGGTTGTGAGCAGAGCTTGGACTGCGGTGCTGCAGCTTACCACTCTGTGCCATGGTCTTACATACAGTTTATTCAGATTTGTTTGGTGCAGACTTTGGCTTACCTTGCCCCCCCTTGCTGTTGCAGCCATTCGCCTTCTCTTTCACGCCATCTCACCCAGAAGCTGGAGAAGATAATATTTAATTATAATAATATTATTTCCCTCATAATATTTATTCCCCTCAGTGCCAATGGCATGCCTAGCTGTGATTTTATGGTATTAAAAAAAGGAAAACAAATCCATCACACCACTCATGTTCTGAGTAGCCACTTGTGAGGACTTCTGTTCTTCATTTTGAAGCCCAAGAGCTGACCATCCCAAACATCTACAAGGCATTTTTGAGAGTTAGGAGCCTTTGTACTAAGTTTTACTAACTAACAAAATAGTGATCACAAACTTCACCAAACACACCCTACTCCAAAGGACTAAAGTCAAACCACAGAATCTCTGCAGTAGAAACCCCTGTCTCTGGTTCGGGAGGACTCGTCTCAAAGAGATGAAGGGTTGGCTTCTATTTTTCTACCGAGTAACGGATCAGAGTTGTCCACTGTGATGGTGACAAACAGTATGGACTGTCTGCTAGAGTCTCGAGGTGGCAGGAGAGAGGTGGCGGGCCTAGCTTGCTTGGGAAATTATAAATGTTTGTATGCAAATGCTAGAAGTGTCCGAAGTAAAATTGGTGAATTGGAATGTTTAGTGTTGGGAGAAAACATAGACATTGTGGGAATTTCAGAAACTTGGTGGAATGAGGAGAATCAGTGGGACACGGTGATTCCTGGATATAAGTTATATCGGAAGGATAGGGAGGGAAGGGTTGGAGGTGGGGTGGCTCTGTATGTCAGAGAGGATATACGGTCCAGTAAGACTGAGGTCAGAGAATTAGATTCCCTTCTAGAAATGCTTTGGGTTGAAATAGAGGGCCCAAAAGGAAATTTAACTATGGGAGTTTGTTATCGCCCACCAAATCAAAAGAGAGAGGACGATTATAATATGATGGAGGGATTAAAGATAGCGGCTAAACGTAAAAACTGTGTCGTAATAGGTGATTTTAACTACCCGCAGATTGATTGGGTCAATATGTGTTCTGGTCGAGAGAAAGAGATTGAGTTTCTTGATGCTCTCAATGACTGTGCTATGGAGCAGATGGTCTCAGAACCTACCAGGGGTGGGGCGATCCTGGATCTGGTCCTAAGTAATGCCCAAGACTTGGTGAGAGACGTAAAAGTGATTGCGCCGCTTGGGAACAGTGACCATAATGTTATTGATTTCACCGTTTGTATAAATAGGGAGTTGCCCAAAAAGACCGCCACAACCACATTTAACTTTAAAAGGGGTAAATTCTCTGAGATGAGGAGGCATGTGAGGAGGAAACTGAAAGGAAAGGTAAATACGGTCAAAACCCTTGGGGAAGCTTGGAGACTATTTAAAACTATAATCCTAGAAGCTCAGATAAAATACATACCACAAGTTAAGAAAGGCACAAACAGGTATAAGAAGAGGCCAGCATGGTTAACAAACAAAGTAATGGAAACTGTAAAAGGTAAGAAGGACTCCTTTAAGCGGTGGAAAACCAGTCCAAGTGAGATTAATAAAAGGGAACACAGGCAGTGGCAAATCAAATGCAAGACTGTGATCAGGCAGGCAAAAAGGGACTATGAGGAGCATATTGCAAAAAACATAAAGACCAACAATAAAAATTTCTTCAAATATATTAGAAGTAGGAAACCAGCCAGGGAAGCAGTGGGGCCCTTGGATGACCATGGGGTAAAAGGATTACTGAAGGAGGATGGGGAAATGGCTGAGAAGCTGAATGCATTTTTTGCCTCCGTCTTCACCGTGGAAGATGAGAAGTGTTTGCCCGCCCCAGAACCACTAATATTGGAAGGGGTGTTGAAAGACCTGAGTCAGATTGAGGTGACAAAAGAGGAGGTCCTACAACTGATAGAAAAATTAAAAACTAATAAGTCACCGGGTCCGGATGGCATACATCCGAGAGTTCTGAAAGAACTCAAAGTTGAACTTGTGGATCTTCTAACAAAAATCTGTAATCTTTCATTGAAATCTGCCTCCGTTCCTGAGGACTGGAAGGTAGCAAATGTCACCCCCATCTTTAAAAAGGGTTCCAGAGGAGATCCGGGAAATTACAGGCCAGTCAGTCTGACTTCAATACCGGGAAAGTTGGTAGAAACCATTATCAAGGACAGAATGAGTAGGCACATTGATGAACACGGGTTATTGAGGAAGACTCAGCATGGGTTCTGCAAGGGAAGATCTTGCCTCACTAACCTGTTACATTTCTTTGAGGGGGTGAACAAACATGTGGACAAAGGAGACCCGATAGATGTTGTTTACCTTGACTTCCAGAAAGCTTTTGATAAAGTTCCTCATCAAAGGCTCCTTAGAAAGCTTGAGAGTCATGGAGTAAAAGGACAGGTCCTCTTGTGGATCAAAAACTGGCTGAGTAATAGGAAGCAGAGAGTGAGTATAAATGGGCAGTCTTCGCAGTGGAGGACGGTAAGCAGTGGGGTGCCGCAGGGCTCGGTACTGGGTCCCATCCTCTTTAACTTGTTCATAAATGATTTAGAGTTGGGAGTGAGCAGTGAAGTGGCCAAATTTGCAGATGACACTAAATTGTTCAGGGTGGTGAGAACCAGAGAGGATTGTGAGGAACTCCAAAGGGATCTGTTGAGGCTGGGTGAGTGGGCGTCAACGTGGCAGATGCGGTTCAATGTGGCCAAGTGCAAAGTAATGCACATTGGGGCCAAGAATCCCAGCTACAAATACAAGTTGATGGGGTGTGAACTGGCAGAGACAGACCAAGAGAGAGATCTTGGGGTCATGGTAGATAATTCACTGAAAATGTCAAGACAGTGTGCGTTTGCAATAAAAAAGGCCAACGCCACGCTGGGAATTATTAGGAAGGGAATTGAAAACAAATCAGCCAGTATCATAATGCCTCTGTATAAATCGATGGTGCGGTCTCATTTGGAGTACTGTGTGCAGTTCTGGTCGCCGCACCTCAAAAAGGATATTATAGCATTGGAGAAAGTTCAGAAAAGGGCAACTAAAATGATTAAAGGGCTGGAACACCTTCCCTATGAAGAAAGGTTGAAACGCTTAGGGCTCTTTAGCTTGGAGAAACGTCGACTGAGGGGTGACATGATAGAAGTTTACAAGATAATGCATGGGATGGAGAAAGTAGAGAAAGAAGTACTTTTCTCCCTTTCTCACAATACAAGAACTCGTGGGCATTCGATGAAATTGCTGAGCAGACAGGTTAAAACGGATAAAAGGAAGTACTTCTTCACCCAAAGGGTGATTAACATGTGGAATTCACTGCCACAGGAGGTGGTGGCGTCCACAAGCATAGCCACCTTCAAGAAGGGGTTAGATAAAAATATGGAGCAGAGGTCCATCAGTGGCTATTAGCCACAGTGTGTGTGTGTGTGTATATATATATATATATATATTTGGCCGCTGTGTGACACAGAATGTTGGACTGGATGGGCCATTGGCCTGATCTAACATGGCTTCTCTTATGTTCTTATGTTCTTAATTGAAGGGGGGCATTTTTGCAAGCCCAGCAGAACCAGTGCAGTTTACAGATTACCCAGCAGTACCAATGTAATCACAGAGTGCCCAGTAGAACCCAGTGCCATTGTGGCAATGCCAGCTGATGTCAAGAACAGAATCACAGTCCAAGCAGGGTGTTTTCAATGTTCAGCCCAGGAAACCCAGTGCTTTCTGTTCAAAATATTAACAAAGGTTTGCTACTATACTACTCTAAAATACATTCTGTCACCCAGCAGGATAAGGATGGCTTGTGGCATGGCTATAAACTAAGATTTTCTTAGGTCTTTGGGCTTTTCTTGTGGTGATGCAGAAGGTATACTCCCTTTTCTTTGCTAGATTCCAGTTCATTAACACCTTAGGGACCAACAAGGTTTTCAGGGTATAAGTGTTTGAGAGTTAAAGCTGTATTTATTAGATATGAGGTGTCAGATATCTGACAAATATCTGATGAAGCAAGCTTTGACTTTTGAAAGCACATACCTTGAAAATCTTGTTGGGTCTCTAAGATGCTACTAGACTTGAATCTAGCTCTTCTACTGCAGACCACCATGACTCCCCTCTGTAACAGTTCCCTTCCTTTGGAAATGAAAACCAAACAAAATCTGTTTCTCCAAACCAAAGAGCCAGTCTTTTCTTTCTTTCACATCTTGGATGCAGGAGCTATTTCTGAAGAGTCCAAGAAGCATCACCTTTGCCTCTTCTGGGAATGCTCATTCAGAGGCAGTTGCCTCTGTTGCAGGATGCCTGACTTGGAACTTCCCAGCATTTTGTGCAACTTAACATCATTTTGTGATTGGCTAGTAGCATCATGGCGAGAAATTGTTGTTGGGCCTCTCCTTTTACACATCTAATCCCCTTTAAATCCCTATAGCAAATAGCCCTCACTGCATGTACTACCAATTTAATTCCTCAATGAGTAAAGAAGTACTTTCTTACAAGAGCATAATGTGATCTAATCAGGATCTAATACTAGGAAAGTCCTCATTGTACCATGCTCTCATCTCTTTTTATGACTTCATAGGGGGAACTGGATCCCACAGACTGCTGGCCTTGCTCCTTCATTTTTTGGGGAGGGTGGGGGAATGATCTACTGCAATCACAGTCACACATCTAGCCAAATCATCAGGGCTGCCAAAAGCCACATTAAGCCCCTGGGCAAAGATGCCATCTACCCCCTCCCCCCACTGCCATATGAACCTGATCCAAACCAAATAGTATAACAAAATGAAGGGCAGCCCAATCTAGAGATAAGGGGCGGCTGCCCATGTCATAGCTGTCGCACCGCTAGTAGACTTCCTGAGGACTTCGACACGCTGCAGCATGGGGAGGGGAGAGGTGTAGCTTGCCATGAGGGAGACGGTCACCATAGCAACACTGCTGGCAGACGCATGGAAGGGAGGCGGAGGCAGCCAGAGGGGAGGGCCAGGCCACCCCTGCCCCCATTGGCCAGTCCTGGCACATGTGCCATGGCTCATGACAGTCAGGGATGGGGAGAGGCTACCCCAGAGAGGCTGATAGTCATTCCCCCCCCAAAAAAAACAGAGAACAGAGCCAATGATGAGCAGTCCATCACAGGCAGAGGAGAGACGTCCCACCAACACGGGGAGGGAACAGGCGTGAGGCTGGGCATGCGTGCACGACAAGCCTGGCTTGGTGGCGAGGCAGGGGTTGGGGCGAGACAGGCCCGCACAGAACCACACAGAGAAGCTGTCAATCCCCTCATACCCTCCCGCTGTCAGAGACTCTGCCAATGGCAGGCAGACAAGCAGGAAGTACCAAGTGCAGGAGCTCGCTGTCATAGACAGCGGCTGGAATGTGTGTCTGGGAGTGAGCAGCCCAGCAGCAGACACCCCCCCACCCCAGATACACCCTGCGTTGCCCTGACACCCCCTGTCATATGCACGGAACACCTCCCCCGGGGGCCACAGAACACATAGTTGAGTCCACTTCATCAGCCCCCCCTTAGTACCCTGTGCACAACAGCCCTGTGGGGTCGGGTAGGCTGTCAATCCAGGCAGGCTGAGGGGAGGCACTCCCCCTCCCCTGTCCAGCTACGTGGGGGCAGCATGGTAGCTCATACACTGTCCATCCCCAAAACCAAGTCTGCCCACCCTCCCAGGCATTCCCTCAGAGAGGCCACTTAAGGGGGGGGGGGTTGCCCAGGGAACGTGCAGCAGATGCCAAGCGGGAAAGACAACAGAGGGCACAGCTCAGATTTTATTTTTCTGGAACAGAGTGCAACAGTCTCCCTGGCGCACGCTGGGCAGACTCACCGTGGGCAGGGCTCCATTCTGAGCGGTGGGCAGAAACAGCTGAGGGAGTGGGGGGCTGTGGAGTGGCACACGCAGAAGCCTCTGTGTTGGAGTCCCACCTGCAAAATGGAACTAGAGATCAAGAGCACCTGCGGGGCAGCGGCTGGAAGAATGGGGTGCATTTCAGCTGGGTGCTCTCTTAAAAGGACAGTCTCTGACTCACCTCCCCGCAATGGGGCAGCTGCCACACACACACGCCGTGCCCTGCCAGGGGTTGGGAATGTGGCAGAGGGCAGACCAAGGGAAGGGAGCAGGCAGCAGCACAGGGGAGCGGGGTCAGCAAATGCCCCCTGCCGAAGCCCACTGCCTGGTTCAAGTGCCAGAGTGGTCAAGAGCAAGGGGTATGTGGTCGAGAGCAAGGGGAGGAGGAGGCTGGGGAGGGGCAGTGGAATTTACCCAGTCATGGGCGACAGTCCTTGTATGCAGAGCCTCCGGGAGCCCGGAACCTGGAAACAAGCAATTAGCCCCAGGGGAGAGACCTCTCTCTCCCCCTTGCAAGGTAACGATACTGTCAAAGCAACTGCGCGGTGCAAAACGAGTCACCAGTGTGCCTGCCTGTCCCTCACTCTAAGTCCGTATGGCCGGGAGCTCGCTGGCAGAACCCCCCGCCATGCGCTCCTTTCCCTAACGACTGAGTTGTGCGAGGCCAGAACGGAAGTATTTCTAGGAGGGGGGAGACCGCAATTGGGTGCTGGGGAGGGGGCTCGTCAGCCCAAAGCACAAGGGGATTGGCGAGGCAATCACGCCACTCCCTAAGGGGTTTGCGAGCTTCCGCAGCGGTGGCACCAACCTTTGTTTTTGGTTTCAACAAGTGCCTATGGGGCACGCCTCCGTTTTTGCGGGTGTAAAGTTGCGCCTCTCGGGGGGGGGGGGTGTCATAGGCCAAACTGCTCAGAAAGCCACCTAAGCCTAGCCATGCCCCCAACTCCACCCCCTCCTCTGCCTCAATGCCATGCTCCACCTCATTTCCACCCGCGCTCAGGTGCAGCCCTCAGGCGCCACTGCCCTCGGGTGGGGTGCCGCTCGGACAGCCCCCCATCCACGTACCTCCCCTCTGCTCTGGTGACACCGGTTGTATGTCAGTGCAAACCCTTTCTGCACCCACTTACCTGCTCTTCTGCGTCTAAAAAACTCCCCCCCCCCGGATTGCGCTTTAAATCACTTGGCTTGCTGTTACCATTAATCTATAGTAATAAAAGAATTTGCCTGTCTGTCCATGTTTGTTTATTTATTTATATCCCACCTTTCCCCCCAGTGGAAACCCAAAGCCGCTTACATCATTCTCCTCTCCTCCACTTTATACTCACAGCAACCCTGTCAGGTAGGTTAGGCTGATAGTGTGTGACTGGCCCAAGGTCACCCAGCAAACTTCCATGGCAGAGTAGGGATTTGAACCTGGATTTTCCACATGCTAGTCTGACACTGGCAAGCAAACTCATCAGAGAATAAAGCTAGAATACTCAAAATTGGCCACCAGCTTGAGGATGACTGGGGGAGTTCTATGGCCAAAATTGAAAGGTATGGCCCAGGTGAGACAAATCACCACCACATCATTGTATTTGCAACTAAATGTAAGAGTCTCTGGCAGGCATAACTCAGAAAATAATATTACATGTTTGAAAACCAGCCACTAACCCCAGAATGATGGTGGAAGTTAGAGGGTCAAAAATTATGGGAACTGGAACAGCCTGAACCAAATTATCTTTATGACAGATAATATGTAATAAGAGAGCTTTTAAGCAACCGGTCATGAATCTCTAATATTCAGTTCCTCAGTCCACCATGGAAGATTGCTATGTGACATACTCTCAACCAGATCTACCTCACAAGGCTGTTGTGAGGATAAAATGGAGGACAAGAGAACAATGCAGCTTTGGGTCCCCACTGGTATGGTATTTGTTATACTGTACATCTAATGTTAATGATATTTTTGAAATTGCATAATTTGTCATGTAGGAAAGTAGCTTTTACAAAGGGCAAGCGGATGTTCCACCAGCACAATAATTACGAACAATCCAGTGTTTGAACTGAGAGTTGTGACTTCTGTTCCACATGTATAGCCAGTAAAACAGATGAATAGTCCATTATCATGAATTTAACTACTTTGTTAAATCATGGGGAAATATTAACTTTCCCCCCACCTTCTGTTCATAATATTAACAAAGCTTTGCTACTATACTATACTTAAGTACATTCTTCACAAAGCAGAATAGGGATGAGAAGGTCTTGAGATCAAGAAGTGGGAAGGGTGGGGGAGAATTTGGTGAAAGGAGACAAAAATGAATGAGAAATGAGGGAGAGGAATCAAGAGGAAAAGGAGAGGGAAATGTTTTATCTTGCTGCAGCACCCTAACTACTGCTTTTCAATATCTGGCTGAACTGCATGCAAATAAAGGGGGAAAGAGAAGGCTAGATTATTGGAGGAAATACCTAAAGGTTGGCAATTACTGTAACAGCTCTCAGAGTCATGGTTTAGTTATTGGATCTAGGAAGCATGATTGCTTCAGTCTTGGAGGAAGGGAAGTGTAGCTAATCTTGCTTTTTGCTATGCTGAGACTTCCCTGTGGCCCTAGTGGCTGCAGCCAGAACTGAATTTTAAAAATGAAAAGAAAGACCTTCAGATGGAGACAGCAGGACGACATTGGCTTTAAGGGTCTCTTTCAAAGGCCTTCCTCAGGCTGTGCTAAGGCAGACCTAGGGTTGCCAAGTCTAAGAAAATATCGGGGGACTTTGGGAGTGGAGCCTGGAGACTTTGGGGTAGAGCCAAGAGACTTTCCCATTCCCTAAAATAAATAAATAAAAATAAAACAGTGCAATTCTCCTGAACACAGTCTTCATTTCCTTGTTCCCCAGCAGCTGCACTTCCACTAAATGAAAGTGAACACACTCACAAAGCATCCAAAACAAACAGTTTGCAAGCACACACTTTTGTGATCTCACTGGGGCAATTTACTCATGTGAATTGCTGAATGCAACCATCTGCTAGTATTTTAATCAGACTAACAGAAAAATGAAAGCAATCTGGGTGGAGTTTTCCTTGAAACAAACAGAGGGACTGTGTTGGCTTTTCTTCCTTTCTCACATACTTCACACACTCACCAGGAATATCTACATGGTGTACTTGCCCTGTCCATCTACCTTTCCTTCTACTGAGATTTAAAGGCACACACACCTTCCAAAACAAGCAGTTTCCAAGCTTCTTCTAAGCCTGCCAAGTTTTAAAGGCACAGGGTGGCTGTTGGGGCAGGGCTTCCCCTCACAGGCCAGCTGGCTGGCAGTGGGGAGGAGCCTGCAAAGCTAGGAGATCTCCTGCTGGGACCTGGAGATTGGCAGGCCTAGGCAGACTGCCCCCACCCCCTTTGGTAGGCCACTGTTCTGTGTTTCTAAACTCAGCATGGAAAACCACATATACCCACTAAAGCTTCCTGAAATCTTGTGCCTTGTGAAAGTTCAGAAATCCCTGCTGAGCATGTGTGGCTTGTTGCACTGTGCTTAATACTGCCAGGGCAATGAGAAGAGGAGTGTCATCTGCTCCATCTCCTGAGTGTGGAGTGGTGATGGAGACTAACCCACCAAATCCACCACTTAAGACTTTACCTCACCTCTTTGTAGATCTGGTTGTATGTCCATCATCACAATTCCTTTACCATGTGCAGTATAGAGTTATTAGACATGGAAATATGCTTTACATAACTTAGTTCACATGTCTTTAGTTTTGTCTTGTAAATCATTTTTATTGATGTATTTCTTTAGAATCTGGACCAGTTTGCAGTATATGCCTCAAAGCAGGGGATCCCATTTCCCAAAATAGAGATCAGTGAGGAAGACAAGGAGAATTTGAAGGAGTGCTATGTGTTTGATGAGACACAAAATCCAGCAGCTCCCATTGTGCTCTTTTTCCCATTGACAAATGATACCTTCAAGAAATACAAAGCACCTGGTAAGTTTTGAAGAGTCAATGATCTACTCAACACCAAAACAATGAGTGATACCCCATTTTCTCCAAAAATATTTTAATTGGCTATATCTTGTAAGATATGTTCCAATATTTCTTTAATTAAAGAGCTAGTCTTAAAGCACAGAGATCAGAGGAAAATGCAATATTTAAGCAAGATCGATAATAGCAGCAGATCCAGGTGTTGGACTAGGCCATTATGTTCAAGATTTGTCTGTTTATTTAATATATTTATATACCATCCAACAGTGACTCTTCCAAAGGTACTTTATAATACATATTAAAACAATATCCAGCATTATCGAGATTAAAATTTATTGCTGAAACTCACTTTGTTTTTGTTGCTGTAGGTGAGGAACGTGATCCAATAGAGATGAAAGAAGGCAATGTTGATGTCTCCAGCTTCCTCTCCCCATTTACTACAAGGGAAGTCTCATTCTCAGAGGAGAATTTTGACAAACTGGTGAAACTAACTGAGTATAACATTCTGAACAATGAAGATAAGATCATGGAAGCCTTGCGTGCAGCTATGAAGCGGAGGAAACAACAGAAACCATAAGCAGCTGGGCTGCTAAGCTTTCATCAATGCAACTGGTAGACTTATCAATAGAAGAGTTAATTGCAGTTAAAAATTAGCCTTTGGCTAATGGTAACCAGCTCTGTGGGATCAGAATGATTAGCTCACTGGCAGAGCACATGTTTTGTGTGCAAAGATTTGCGGATTCAGTATTTAGCACCTCCAGTTAGAGGCACCCACTTTCCTGGCTTTCCACAAACATTGAAAAACAGAATTATTCAGCAGAGCTTTTCTACACAGGCAAGAGGATCACACTGTGCTAAATGATTCACAAAGTTGGTTGGATAAATTATTAGGGATTGTGGCCTATACTGTGGTGTACAGCTCACTGAAATTAGGATCGTACTTTTTACTTTTTTACTTTATTTAATGTGTCATGTTAATAGTTATGCTTTGTTACAGTTATGCTTTGAAATTTCTGATTGGTTCTACAACCCTGATCCTATTGTATTGTTTATTGAATGGCCTATCTTGTTGATCGTAGTGATTTACTTTGTGTAAGCCACCTAGAGCTGAAGTACATAAGTAAATAAAAAAATAAAAAAAAGTTCACAAAGACCTTTGACTGAGATCTTAGAGGCATTGCCGATAGAAGTGACAATAGTTGGATGGATAGACCAGTGACTTGACTCACTACACATCAGTGTCATGTGTTACTGTGGATTCAAGGACAGATGAATCCACTGTATGGGGGGAATATAAGGCATGAAACAATCAAGGACAGTCATTTCACTGCTTGTTTCCTGGCTTAGCTTACTAGTGCTTCCCCAGCTGCGGACCTTTATCTCCCATAGATGGAGAAACAATCACAATGGAAAGTAGAATGAAGCACAGCTTTTTAATATGCTAACAGCACACCTGCTGTCTTTCCCTGTTTATGGGAACAGAATAAACAATCTGCCCTGTGTTCTACCTTCTTTTAAAGCTGTGTGCATTTATATAGATACTAGGCCCATTGTGACAAAAAATACAACGGGCTCTAGAAGAAGGCTCTGGGCAAGTGCCCACCACCCTTGCTGTTTTCCCACCCACCAAAGTGAAGGCATTGACTACCACCCCCCCTCAAGGGAAGCCAATCTCTGCCATCTAGAGAACTATTGTAAATCTGAGTAATCTCCAGTGATTCCCCAGGAGGAAATGGCATTGTATCTGTCTGAGGTCCTATCCCTCCTCAAACCCCACCATCTCCAGGCCCCACCCCTTAAATCTCCAGGAATTTTCTAACCTGGAGTTGGCAACCCTATCTCCTTTCATATATCTTCTCCTCTCATTTCAGATTTCCATCACTTTCCCCCCTCCCTGCAGCTTCTACATAGGAAAATGACAGTCTTTCTTCACAGTGGGAAGGCAAAGCAGTTTACATCATTCTTCTCTCCCCCCATGTGATCTGAACAACAACCCTGTGAGGCAGGTTAGACTGGAAGTCTGTGACTGGTCCAAAATCACCCAGTCAGCTTCCACAGCAAGAACCTGGATCTGGCAGAATCCACTCTGAAGCCCTGACTCATAAGTCCTCCTCAAACTCCACCACAGAACTCTGGACGAGTGCCCCCCCACCGCCTTGCTGTCTTCCCACCCCTCCAAGTGAAGGCATTCATTCCCCTCTACCTCAAGGGGAGCCGATCTCTGCCATCTATTTGGATAGCAGTTGTAATTCTGAGAGATATCCATCCCTTACCTGGAGATTGGCAACAGTGGTTCCCTAGGATGAATGGGCTGTAGTGGTACCTTAAAAATTTTCCTGGAAAGGTACCACTAAATGCCTCTGGGCAAGTTCCCCCCTCCCCCCCCCCCCCCAGTTTCGCTGTCTTCTCACCCACTTATGGGAAGGCATTCACTCCCCCCACCTCAAGGGGAACTGATCTCTGCCATCTGGAATTTGCTTACTTGGAGTTGGAAACCCTGCAGCCTCTAGATAGGAAAGGGACAGTCTTTCTTCACAGTGTGGGGTGGGTGGGAACAAAGCAGCTGATATAATTCACCTCATTCCTCTCCCCCCTTTGATCTGAAAAACAACCTTGTGAGGCTTCCCTATGTCCTCCTCAGGCAAGCATCCTGGAGTGAGGCTGAAGGGAGGAGTGAGAGAGGGAGTGAGAGAGAGTAAAGGTGGGACAGCTATGCCCTCTGAGAGGGTACCAGGCTCCCTGGCTATTGCAGCAGCCTTTGGAAGCTGCATATGCTGGGAGGCCATTTGTGTGGGCCATTGATAGGGCCTTTTGTGAGGCCACAGGAACTCTGCAGCCCTTTCTGAGGCAGGCTGACAGAGAGGATCTAAGAGATGTCTCTGAAGTAAGACTGCTTTTGGCAGTTTGTTCATTATTCCTGAGCCTGAGTAGGAGGGGTGGGGAAGTCAGCCAATGGGAGGCCAGAGACACTAACTGACATGTGATGGGCCAATAGTTTGTTTTCAAAATATTAGCAAATGGCCATCGTCAATTTGGCCACGGCGATAAGAGAATTATTACTATAAATATGGATCAACCATACCGAATTAACACATCACATTATCCATTTGCTCCTAGGAATCAGTTTCCTAATAATGGATTTCCTAATTTTTATTACTTGGATGTCATGTTTTCTCTCTAGGTCTTGGTTCTTAATATATAGTCTGCAAATAATGTGATAAATGAATCACTTCCTGTCGAAGACATACTCATTATTTTTATCCCAATGTCATTCTGGTCAAACAGGTTTTGCTGGTGTCCAAAGCACCACAAACTTTAGCAATGAAGAAGATAATGGGATGACAATGGGATGAGTGTGGATGCTGTACAAATTGTGGTTCTATTGTTCCACATTCACCTCTGAAAAAATATTTTGTGTCATCCCCTTAGAGGCCTCAAGGTAGGTTCTTGTAGGCTAGATCTATTCCAGTCCACAGTATTCCAAACTATAATCCTATATATAATTCTGAGTTGGATCATTAAATCTGCACATTAGGGTCATGTGTTTGTGCTCACTTCCATCACCCTGCAGGTTTGCACAATGATCACCCAAAAGGGAAAACAAAATGTTATGTTAGCAGAAGAAATGGCCACTGTTTTGAAAGAACGTTTCTCTTGTGGGGGCAGTTGTCCTAATAACCACCCCTGCCACTTCCTTATTGGTGCCAGAATCCTCTGCCGGTGGTCATTCTATGTAGACTCAAGGCGACTAACACCATAAAATACACAATAAACAATAAGCAATATTCAAACAATAAAACAATCAAATAAATTGCAATGGTGCTACTTCAGACAGATCATATAATATTTTCCTTTCTCAGCATGTACAGGTCCTAGGCAGTTAGTATTAAAATGCAATAGATCCAGATGTGGTGGCAGCCCTTTCCCATTAGATGTTATGTGCCATCCAAAACAGTTTAATCTTGCAGGCCCTGCAGAACTGCGATAAGTCCTGCAGGGCCCTGATGGCTTCTGGGAGGGTGTTGCTCTGGTGGAGTTAAGCCTAGCCTCTTTTAGCCCAGGGACAGCCAAAAGATTTTGAGAGCTTGAGGCAGTGCTCTCTGAGGAACATGTGGGGCAAGGCGGTTCCCCAGATAGGTAGGTCCTAGGCCATATAGGGCTTTGAAGGTTAATACCAAGACCTTGAAATGGATTCGGTATGCAACAGGCAGCCAGTGCAGCGCTCTCAGCACAGGCTGAATGACTCCTGCCGGGGAAGCCCTATTAGGAGCCTGGCTGCAGCATTCTGCACCAGCTGCAGCTTCTGAATCTGAGTCAAGGGCAGCCCCATGTAGAGAGCATTACAGTAATCAGTTTTTGAGGTGACCGAGGCGTGGATCACCATTGCTAAGTCACTGCGCTCAAGGTAGGGGACTAACTGCTGTGTTTGCTGAAGGTGGAAAAAAGCGGCTCTGGCAGTGGCTGCTACTTGGGCCTCCATAGATAAGGAGGACTCCAGGAGCACTCCCAAGCTCTTAACCTTGATGCTGGCATTAGTGGCGCCACATCAAAGGCTGGTAAAGGGATCATCTTTCCCAGGCTGCTGTATCCCCCTGTAGCAGTTTTCTTATTACGCAGTCTTGTTTATGATAACTTAGCAGTTTTGCTTTGCCCAGCAGGGGTTGTTGCCTGTACCCCCTCTATCTAGGGCATCAATCATGTGGCCTGTGGGACGGATATGGGCCATGCAAGGCTGAAATCTGGCCAATAAGCAACTTCCTTCTCCAGGGCTGCAACTGCAGCTGCACCATAGCTTGCTTTCCCCAGCTCCCTCAGTACTGGGTCCCATGCTCTTTAATTTGTTCATTAATGATTTGGAGTTCGGAGTAAGCAGTGAAGTGACTAAGTTTGCAGATGACACTAAATTGTTCAGGGTAGTAAGAACCAGAGAGGATAGTGAGGCACTCCAAGGGATCTGTTGAGGCTGGGTGAGTGGGCGTCAATGTGGCAGATGAGGTTCAATGTGGACAAGTGCAAAGTAATGCACATTGGAGCCAAGAATCCCAGCTACAAATACAAGTTGATGGGTTGTGAACTGGCAGAGACTGACCAAGAGAGAGATCTTGGGGTCATGGTAGATAACTCACTGAAAATGTCAAGACAGTGTGTGATTACAATAAAAAAGGCCAATGCCATGCTAGGAATTATTAGGAAGGGAATTGAAAACAAATCAGCCAGGATTATAATGCCCCTGTATAAATCGATGGTGCGGTCTCATTTGGAATTCTGGTCACCGCACCTCAAAAAGGATATTATAGCATTGGAAAAAGTCCAAAAACGGGCAGCTAGAATGATTAAAGGTTTGGAACACTTTCCCTATGAAGAAAGGTTAAAATGCTTGGGGCTCTTTAGCTTGGAGAAACATCGACTGTGGGGTGACATGATAGAGGTTTACAAGATTATGCATGGGATGGAGAAAGTAGAGAAAGAAGTACTTTTCTCCCTTTCTCACAATATGAGAACTTGTGGGCGTTCAATGAAATTGCTGAGCAGTCGGGTTAGAACGGATAAAAGGAAGTACTTCACCCAAAGGATGATTAACATGTGGAATTCACTGCCACAGGTGGTGGTGGCGGCTACAAGCATAGCCAGCTTCAAGAGGGGTTTGGATAAAAATATGGAGCAGAGGTCCATCAGTGGCTATTAGCCACAGCATATTATTGGAACTGTCTGGGGGCAGTGATGCTCTAATTCTTGGTGCTTGGGGCTAATAGCCACTCTCTCTTCCACACACACACAAACAGCGCTTCATGGCTGCTTCATGTGGGAGAGATACAGAGACAAACCTCTCTCTCTCTCATACACAAACACACACACACAGAGCTAGCTTCTGCTTCCTTCTCCAGGGCTGCTCCTCCTTTTTTGGGGGAGGAAAGAGAAGAGTGAAAACAAACTTGGAGTCCCATGGCAGGTTTAAGACCAATAATGTTTTATTCTAGATATTCGTGTGCAAGCACAGTTCATCTTGGACAGAAGGAGGGTGGTTGGGAGGAAGGGAGGGTGGGTGGATGGATACTTCTGATAAGCACAATGTACACTGAGGAAATTAGTTTAGTTCATTCTGAAAAGATTGAATGTTTCTGTTCCCATCTGGATTTATTTTCTTTAACCCCCCCCCCCCCCTGATTAGGAATTAGAACACTTGTACTGGTCCATATATCTTGGAGAGTGGAATGATTTCAGATGCCGAATGATAATGGTACACATTGGTAATGTGACAGGAAAACTAGCTCTTAATTCAGTCCAGGAGGATGCAGTATCTGGAGCTTCATTATCAATTGCAATTCAGCAATCTCTCTTTCTAATCACCCTTTAAAATTCATTTGCAACAGCACTTCTACTCTCAGGTCAGCCACTGAATGTTGTGGTTTCTAATGTCATCTGTAATGACTCCAAGAGTCCAACAGAATAATCGGATAAACACCAGACTAGGCACCAGATAAACACTTGTCTGTTTATTGTAGAATCCAAAATAGCCAAACAAATAGGAAGCTAAGTAGAGCACACACAAAGCATGCTGATAAAATACATACATTAACAGGTTGCAGATGCACTAATTAAAAAAAAGAATCTTAAAGTGACATTATATCCTGTACTGAATCTTCCTGGATGGAATTGAGACCTAGGTTTTTTGTCTTATTACCAATGCTTGTATCTCCACGCCTACTACATATCACACCTAATCCAATCAAGCCTGCAATTGTAATTCACTGGGTGCATTCAACATCTGAAATCATCTTTATAAAGTTTATATTTATATTTATAAAGTTTATATAAAGTTTTATGATGTAACCATCTCTGAGCCTGTTCTGTGGGAAGGCGAGCTTAAAACAGAATAGAATAAAACAAACGAATAAATAAATATATCTCCGGTACCTCATGTTACAATTTATGGCACTCATGGCCTGGCCCAACAAAGTGACATTTATGTCAGATCTGTTTCTTGTAACAAATAAGTCTGATAACTCTGATCTAGGGTTTTCTCTGTGACACCACAGGCTTGGGCTTTTTCACATGCTGCCCCTTATTTGTGAAACAGCCTCCCAGAAAAACTTGGGGGAAAGGACTATCACCCTCCTGGATTTTTGACAGGGCTATTAAACAAGGTTTGGACAAAGCCAGAAAGCTTTCTGATTGCTTTTGTTTTATATTAGTTATGTGTTAACATGATTTTTAAACAAGTTTTATATTGTTGCATTTTCTCTCTCTCTCTCTCTTTTTAACCAGCTTTGAGATCTAATCTATCACTGGGAAGGCAGGTTTATGAAATAAACTAAAAGCTTTATAAAAAGGAATAGTTTTTACCATTTTCTTAGATGAAAGAAGGGGTGGAACCAGACATACAGGACAGGAAGGAGTTCCAAAGACAACACAATGTAACCACAAGAAGGCACAGTCATATGAACCTTGGGAAATGATGTTACACAGAGCAGGAGCTCTCTAAATTATCCACACATACAGGTAGGCTAAGGCTGGATTGGCTGCCCTTTAGTAGGTGGTCCTACTGACCTTTTTAGGGCTTTAAAGCTTAACACCAGCTTTTCAGATTGGGCCTGGAAGTGAATTGGCAGCCAACGAAGACTGATATTTAGGGATGAATGAACTTGTTGATCCTCCAGTGACTGGAAGTTCCACTTTGTGGCTGATTGGCAGGTGGTGACTTTGTTGCCAAGCTAATTTGAGTAAATAAATGCTGTTGGTTACTGCCACTAAATTATCATAAATGGGACTGCGTAAAGAATTTTTTTTAAAAAAATTGCTTAATAAAACCATTATGGCCCACAGTAAGAAGTACCGTATTTTTCGCACCATAAGACGCACTTCCCCCCCCCAAAAAAAAAGTGGGGTAAAAAGTGTGCGCGTCTTATGGAGCGAAGGTACCGTACATACCTTCCTCCGGGGGGGGGGATCCGCTGCCTCCGTCCCGGCACTTCCCCGCGCCTGCCTGCCTGGCTCTAGCTCTGACGCTTACAGCAAGCGCCAGGATCGCTCCCTCCGCCCTCCGATCCCAGCGCTTGCTTTAAGTATCAGCGCTGAAGCCAGGCAGGCAGGCAGGGAGAAAGCACGCCGCCCCCTCCACAGCCCAGCGCTTTGCGAAGCGCTGGGTTTGCAGAGGGGGCGGGTGCTTCCTCTGTGCCTGCGTGCCTGGCTGGGAGACAAGCAGCGAGATCGCTCCCTCCGCCCCCATCGCAAACCCAGCACTTCGCAGGGAGCGATCTCGCCGCTTGTCTCCCAGCCAGGCACGCAAGCGCGGGGGAAGCACGCTGGCGCCTGCATGCCTGGCTGGGAGACAAGCGGCGAGATCGCTCCCTGCGAAGTGCTGGGTTTGCGATGGGGGCAGAGGGAGCGATCTTGCCGCTTGTCTCCCAGCCAGGCACCTGCGTCTAATGGTCCGGAGCGTCCAATGGACCGGAAAATACGGTAATCTAGGACATGCAATATAAATACAGAAAATAATAATTTTAAAATATTTTTACAGTCTACAAGGCTGAAGAAAATTAAAGAAAACCAAACAATATTTTTGTTTTTCTCTCAAAATTCTTTATGATTCACATGTATTCAACAAATTCTGTACAGTACTATGTCCTAAAGAATTCTTTCGGAGCATCACGATCCAAGTAGAACCCACAAACTAGAGAAACTCTACCCCTCATTTCTAGAATATAGTCAAAAGAACTTGTCTTAGATGCACTTAGCTGGTACTTTTGAACCAAACTGAGGTTTCAAAAAACATTTCTAAGGCAGCTAAGGGGAGAAGCAGTGATATCCTAGCAGTGTCTTCTAGAACAGGGGTGGCCAAACTGTGGCTCTTTCACACATATTGTGTGGCTTTCAAAGCCTCCATCGCCCTATCAGCCAGTTTGGTGTAGTGGTTAAGTGTGCGGACTCTTATCTGGGAGAACCGGGTTTGATTTCCCGCTCCTCCACTTGCACCTGCTGGAATGGCCCTGGGTCAGCCATAGCTCTGGCAGAAGTTGTCCTTGAAAGGGTAGCTGCTGTGAGAGCCCTCTCAGCCCCACCCACCTCACAGGGTGTCTGTTGTGGGGGGAGAAGATAAAGGAGATTGTAAGTCGCTTTGAGCCTCTGATTCAGGGAGAAGGGCGGGGTATAAATCTGCAATTCTTCTTCTTGGCGAAGGCACTTCTCTCTTTAAATCACTTCTCTAAGCCAAGCTAGCCAGCAACTTGGAGAATGCATTTCAAGTTAAAGCTGTTTTCTTTCAACATCCCCTCCCCTACTTGTTTTTCTTCCTTCCTCCCTCCCTTCCTTCCTCATCTGATGTTCATGTCTTGTGGCTCTCAAACATCTGGCATTTATTATATGTGGCTCTTATAGTAAGCAAGTGTGACCACCCCTGTTTTGGACCATGTATTCCAGGAAGTATTGGTGGGCTCTAATCTAATTCTGACAAAATGATCCAGAAGGATGCCATGGTTGATGATACTGAAAGGGGCTGAAAAGTGTAGAAGATTTAACAGAAACATACTCTTCCTATCAGTTTCCTAGTAAAAACCATCAGTTTAGGCAAATAAATTTTGGTGCCTAAACCAAGTATGCAATAGAAACACTTGAGAACCTACCTGTTCTGTTTACATCCTGCATACTGGTTGCAAACAATCCTTTGGCAAACTGTTTGGATGTGCCTGCCTTGCATGATTTCTCTGCTTTCTCACACAATTACAGGGCTGTTTTGCAGCAAGTCCCACCCACTCTCTACCATTCATCTGATGCTGCTTCCAATTTTTAATGGTACATAGATTCAAAATATTTATTTTATATGAGACTTACTATTTCAGTGTCTTTGTGTGTGTTTGGTTCTGTACTATACTGGTGATCTTCAAATACCAAAGGTATCTTGTTCTGTGTGTCTAAAGGCATGTTTATGTGTGACTCTGTGGCCGTTTTCCCACTGAGCTTACCTCGGAGCGACATCCCTCTTCACCACGCAGTGTCTGCGCAGATTTCCCACCAACTGCTCCGAGGCTGCTCCGAGGAACCAGGAAGTTCCCGACCTTTTGCGTCGCAAATGGAAACCGCTAAAAACCAGTTTACGTTAGCGACGCAAAAGCCGCAACTCTACCTGGTTACTCGGAGCAGCCTCGGAGCAGTTGGTGGGAAATCCGCGCAGACGTTGCGCAGTGAAGAGGGACGTCGCTTTGAGGTAAGCTCAGTGGGAAAACGTGATATCTCTCTGCTCTTTAACTGTCTGACAGTCTCCAAAATAAAGGCAAACACTGTAGAACTCAGCTTTTCTTATCTTTTTTCACTGAGATGTCACTAAAAATTGCATCCCTGTGGTAAGTCTGCTCTACTGGCTGTAATGCTTAGATGTCTCATGACAAAGAGAGCATCCCTCAGGAACTTAGTAGGGACAAGGAGCAGAGGTTGGTATAATTCACTAACTATATGATTGAGCAACCACATCATAAAAACTTCTAAACGGTACAACTTGCATGCATGGGAACATCATGTCTGGTGCCATCACAGCACAAAGAGTAATGGGGTCCATCCTGTCCTATCCAACCACTTCAGTGAGCAATGTTTGCTTGTTTGTTTATTCATTAAAATATTCATACCCCACTTTTCTTTTTGGCTCAAGTGTGAAGCCTTCTTCAAGTTTAAGGAGCCTCTCTCCAAATGCAATGGTTCTTCCACTGGGCTAGAGGAAGGGTACTTGGAGGACAGTTGGATCCACCCCCAGCACATGATACTAAATTATTGTTCCAGTATTTTAGATCATTACCAGACCAATGGAATGAATGAACCTAGAACCTGAAATATCTGGTGTCTCTTTTTGCTACTAATGCAATCCTCAGGGATCATACTTGGTCGCCAGCATACACTTAATAGGGAGTCAATCTCATAGTTTAACAGAATTTACTTCTGAGTAAACATGTTTGGGATCTGTGGGTTTAGCTTCCTGTGCCTCCTACTCGCTGAAGCTACAAATACTCAGCACTTGTTCATTGCTCTTAGCGAAATAGTTTGATAAACGGGATTGCTTCACTTTTGGGAATTAGAGAGGGGTGGAGCTGTGAGTCAGGTTGCAAAACACCTGCTCATCAACTCCAGAGTTTAAAGACTGTAATTTTTCTCCAGCTAGTGTTGCCTGCTAGAAGCTGCTGTAAGATCCACCGAGAGTCACAATGGGGATATTTTCAAGCAAGGATCTGGTAAGAGGCTGGGGAATGAAAATTCAAATCCATATTATTTTGATCAGTTATTTGGATCTTGTGGGTAAGGGTTTTGTCTTCACAGTGATTCCTCAATGTAGATGTAAACTTATTGTGTCTCTTATACCTACTGCTGGATAAAAATATCTTTCTCAGCTTTAATAGTCATCCATCATTGCCTTGGTCAAGATGCATAGGGTAAGAATGCCATCCTACAGACAGTCGGAAGTGGCAGGATCCTATCCTAATAGCCAGCTGAGATTGTGGCAAAGATGGCTGAGGTGAAAGTGAAGAAAAGGCTAAAGCCCTTGACACACTGATGATATCTCAATTTGTCAACTGGATGTATATGTGAATAATTCACGTGGCTTTAACTCTGATGAGGAAACAGGTGTGCAGTTTTGGTCCATCCCTCCAGCTTAAGTTGCTGAACCATGAAGCTAGACCAGCTCAGACATGCAACTGCTCTGAATGTAAAAGATGTCCTGGAAATAAGTTGCCTGGTTTTGCCAGGGAAGCTTCCCATGTATACTGGAATGCACAATGAGAAATTTGATACCTGCAAATAGCTGAAGTTAAAGAAAGAGATTTTTTAAAGGTTATGTTTCAAGATTTCCTGATTAAATTTGAGGAGGGGAAAAATCTACTAGAAAAGCAGCCATAAAAGAAATGTTCTTCCTCACCCCTGAAGGCTAAAATGATGAAAGAAAAGATATTTTTAAAAGTATAATGACTGCAGTTAAAGTGTGTTCCTTCATAGGGAAGGGTGGAAGTGATTTTCCTAGCATTTATAAAGCCAAAGGATTCAAATTAATTTCTGGTGCTTCATGGGTAACATCTATCTTCTCCCCTTTTAAAAAGCATTCTCCTTTCAGTGACCAGCTCACCGGAAGTCATTTTGAGAGTACTAGGCTTTTTTTGTAGCAGGAACTCTTTTGCATATTAGGCCATACACCTTTGATGTAGCCAATCCTCCTGGAGCTTACAGTGGGGCCTGTACTAAGAGGCCTGTAAGCTCTTGGAGGATTGGCTGCATCAGGGGTGTGTGGCCTAACATGCAAAAGAGTTCCTGCTACAAAAAATGGCCTGAGAATTATCCATAATCATGTATGCCAGGTTTGAGTTGCTGCCATGTGCTTCTCAGAACTGTTAATGGCTGATTGGGCCCATTTATATCAATATTTGCAAGTACCCACAGAAAATAGTAGAATGAAGTCCCTGCAACCAATAGCACTGCAGATGCTTGAGCTTAGCTGTCAGCTCTAGATCAAGTTGCTCATCTACTTAAACGCTAAGTTACTCTATCCAGGGAGGAAATCCATAATCAGAGACTTATGAATTGCATCTTCTGTCCTTGGTAGGTCAACTCCCTGACTTACACCAGAAGTGGCAAATCCATTAGTGCAGAGCCATAGCCATGCAGTGTAAGATACCAGCCTCTCCAGACTCATTCTGGATGTCAGCAGTGAACAAACGGACTTGCCAGGGAATCTGCCAGAGCTGGCATAAAGATTGACAAAGGAGAATGCTGGGCCCCAAATATCATGATGATGGCCACAGCTGAGGACAAGACCAAGACAAACTGTGAAAGTTCACCAGTCTCCATATGAGCCACTTCTGGTTTGTATGAACATTGACATGTGTGTTTGGGTGGGGGGCGGATCTCCTATTGTCTCAGTGATTCCCAGGTAAGGGCAAACAGCTGTTGCCAGGCTGAACCCTGGGTAAGAGGAAATTAAAATTATATATATTCATCTGAACACCATGTGGCTATTTCACATATATTGGTGGCTCTCAAAGCCCCCCCCCCCCACCTCATTGCTGGCTTGGAGAAGGCATTTGTCTCTTTAAATCACTTAAAGTTGCTTTCTTTCCACCTCCCCACCTTCCTTCCTTGCAGCTCTCAGACATCTGACATTCATGTTTTGCATTTCTCAAACACCTGACGTTTATCCTACATGGCTCTTACATTAAGCAAGTTTGGCCACCCCAATCTATCATCAAGATTGGATGAACTAGTTGTGGATATTTCATAACAGAAAAGAACTGAGAATACTTTTGGCCCTCTAGTAGGCCATGTAGTCCAATAAGCTTCCCAAAGCCAAGGGAAAAAAATGCCTGCTCATATTTAAAATAGTAAAACAAAGTATTAAAAATATAAAATAAAATAGCAGCAGCTACAGTATCATAGGTTTATTGGACTTCTTTGGTGGCTTGCAAGAAAGGTTGAGATTACACATAGGGTTGCCAAGTCCAATTCAAGAAATATCTGGGGACTTTGAGGGTGGAGCCAGGAGACATTGGAGGCGGAGCCAGGAACAAGGGTGTGACAAGCATAATTGAACTCCAAGGGAGTTCTGGCCATCACATTTAAAGGGACAGCACATCTTTTAAAATGTTTTCCTTCCATAGGAAATAATGGATAGGGGCTCTTTTGGGGCTCATAGAATTGAACCCCCTGGTCCAATAGTTTTGAAACTTGGAGGGTATTTTGGGGAGAGGCACTAGATACTATACGGAAAATCTGGTGCCTCTAACTCAAAAAACAGCTCCCCCAGAGCCCCCGAAACCTCTAAATCAATTCCCCATTATACCCTATGAGAATCGATCTCCATATAGATAATAATGAAGTGCTCAGCAGACGTTCCCCTCCCCCCCCGCTGTTTCTGGTGACTCTGAAGCAAGGGATTGGCCTCTCTACTCATGAGTTGCTGCCAACTTCTTCAAAGTAACACAGACACACCATCCCAAGAGGAAGCCTTTCAATCAGAGACTGAAGCCTCCGGAGGTGGAAAGGCACATGATCCTCTGGGGGCGGGGCTTCCCCCTGCCGGCCAGCTGACTGGGGGCGGGAAGGAGCCTGGGAAAGCGGAAGAACCCTGCTGGGACCTGGGGATTGGCAAGCCTAATTATGCACACTGCTCCTCAACAGGAAATCTATGCTGTGGGAACAACACAAGGGTTCATCACCTTGAACAGCAGGAATGGGTCCAAAAGTCTTTAAAATGACACATAGAGAAGTCACTTATGGCAATACAAATATTCTGATGTGGCAATGTTTACCACATCAGACATGTCAGCAACCACGGGAGAGGTCATAGCTCAGTAGTAGAGCTAAATTTCTCAGTTTCAACATCATCTCAAGTTAATGGATTGTAGATAGTAGATGCTGTGAAGACCTCTGCTTGACTTTTGAGATCTGCTGCCAGTTAGCACAGATAACATTAGACCTAAGTTCCCTTGGTATACAGTCCTATGTTCCCCAATTGCAGCTGTGCAGGGCTAGGTTAAGACATGCTGAGGCCCTAAACCATGGGTATCAAACATGCAGCCCAAAGCCAGATCAGGCTGCTGGAAGCTCTTATGAAGCCCGCAAGCAACTGACTGTCATCTCTCTCTTGCTTCCTTCTGCATCACAGCTTGCTTTGGCAGGCTTGCTCAATCGCACAGGAGATACAGAACAAAGCCTCTATTTTCTCCATTGGCTGACCAGCATAGGAAACAACTTAAGTACAAAAGCTCGCAATGCCCAGCCATTTCATGTTTCCCCCGGGCCTTAGACTCAAAGCATTGACTGTGAGATTTCTGTAACGAGTGTCAATAAATCAAAAGTAGCTTTGCAACTTACACACACAGATCTGAACAACACTTGAGAAGCATGCTCAAGATTGCTATAGCATAGACATTGTCTCCAGATTTTGATGCAATAATTCAGAGCAAGAGGTGTCAGTTATCAGAAACGGTTAAATAAATAAAATATTGCAACAGTGCTAATCTTTTAAACCTATTTTAAGTTTTTTTAAAAAAAATCTTTGTCTGTGTCCTTTATAAAATGCATATATCTGCTACCTGGCATTAAATTTTATGACACACATGGCCTGGCCTGACAAAGTCTCATTTATGTCAGATCTGACCCTTATAACAAATGCGTTCAACACCCCTGCCCTAAACTATGTCAACTTTTAAAAGTCCCATAGCAGGGCCCACAAAATTGGTAATTTAGCCATTTTTTTTTCAATTTAGAGGCCACTTGTAATCTAAGGTCCTAAACCTTCATTTACTTACTTTGTGCATAAATCCAGCACTGCAGCTGTGCTTGTCAAGGCAGGGATAGCATATTAAGGATGCTGTGAATTTCTCCACAAACATATTCAGAAGTTGAATATACCATGCTCAAAAGTGTCAATCAATTTGTGCCAAACTTCTTTGAACACTTGCTGCACTGGTTTTCACTGGATTTTTGAAAAACTCCACCTGTTTAAAGGCATTACCAAACTGAAGATGGCCATTAGTATTACTAAGGACTACTTAGATAACACTGAATGGTAGGAGTTTATTGAAAACACCATTTTTACAACTAATTAATATGATTTGTGAGTGATCACATTGTCCATTTAAGCAATAGCAGTTACTCACAAGGTGGTGGGAATAGTAAAACACAATTAGGCTGTCTGAGATGTGCATGTGCAAAAAGCCAGTTTTGCTGTACTACATGGCTAGAAAGGAATACTCTGAAGGAATACCAAGAGGAGCCAAGAAGAAGGGCAGGGTATAAATGTTTTAATAAATAAAATAAAATACAGCAAAGCAATCTGTTGATCTAATGGACCATCCTGGTTTGTCATTTATTTGGTTTGTAATCCAGTTCATTCCCATTCCTAGTTAGTTTATTTATTCTAAAGTGTGATTTTAAAATTTTGCTTTTGCTCATTGTTTTACAAGCTGGTCAAGGAGAAATTCTCTGGAATGTGACAGTTACATATTAAACATTGCTCATGCTTGTTCTTGTTCTATAGAGAGAGCCTTCTCCATGCAGCCTGCTCACAGTAAAGATCATAAAGATAAAAAATCTGCGGAAGGCAGACATATGTGAGTATATCCTGTTCATAGTACTTTCTTGTGGTATAGAAAAAAGCCTAGCACCATAATGAACGATGAATCAACATTGAAGAGAACATAGTAGTAGATGATATTTTAAAAGGTAGTAAAAGTAGTCCCCTGTGCAAGCACCAAGTCGTTACTGACCCATGGGGTGACAGTCACATCATGATGTTTTCTTGGAAGACTTTTTACGGGGTCGTTTGTCATTCCAGTCATCTACACTTTACACCCAGCAAGCTGGGTACTCATTTTACTGACCTCAGAAGGATGGAAGGCTGAGTTAGCTGTGAGCTGGCTATGTGAACCCAGCATCCACTGGGATCAAACTCAGGTTGTGAGCAGAGCTTGGACTGCAGTACTGCAGCTTACCACTCTGTGCCACAGGGCTCTTTAGTAGACTATATTACCAGGCCCAGATGGCATACATCCAAGAGTTCTGAAAGAACTCAAATGTGAACTTGTGGATCTCCTGACAAATATACCATCTATCATTAAAATCTGCCTCCATCTTTAAAAAAAAGTTCCAGAGGAGATTTGGGAAATTACAGACCAGTCAATCTAACATTAATAGTGGGTAAGTTGGTGGAATCCATAATTAAAGATAGAATTAAGAGGCACATTGATGAACAAATGCTATTGAGAAAGGATTGGCATGGATCCTGTAAGGGAAGTTCTTGTCTCACTAACCTGCTAGATAGATCCAGGTGGGCAGCCATGTTGGTCTGAAGCAGTAGAACAAAGCAAGAATCAAGTTGCACCTTTAAGATCAACAAAGTTTTTTTCAGAATGTAAGTTTTTGTGTGCTAGAAGCACACTTCATCAGACAATAGTATGGAATGGCAAGCAGCCCTAAATATAGAGAAAGTGGGCAGTGAGTTAGTATGCAGAGTCATGGAAATGTTTTTTTTTAGCAGATTAAAAGAGTCACAAATTGGGGTCTGGTGTTTGTTAGTTTATGTTAACTGGGCTGAAACAACAACGAAGGGTAATTAAGTTGGAATAGCAGACCAGTATTCCATATAGCAGACTGCTATATGGAATAGGAGATAGGGTTGCCAACTCTAGGTTAGGAAATTCCTGGAGATTTAAGGGGTAGGGCCTGGAGATGGTGGGTTTGAGGAGGGGTGGGACCTCAGACAGGTGCAATGCCATTTCCTCCTGGGGAACTACTGTTACCAATCTCCAGGTGAGGGCTGAAAATCACTCAGAATTACAACTGCTCTCCAGATGGCGCAGATCAGCTCCCCTGGAGGTGTGTGGGGAGGGAGAGTGAATGCCTTCACTTGGGTGAGTGGGAAGATAGCAAAGGTCAGGGGACATTCACCTAGAACCTCTTTCTAGAATCCATGGTATTTTTTTCTCCACAACTGGCCTCATTCCTAGTTTTTAAAATAAAGCATCAAGAAAAAACACAAGGATCACAGCAGAAACTAAAAATATAAAATGCTCTGAGCCTTGGAAAACATTAAATGACTGGGTATTGCAAGCTTCTCACCCTACCCCACCCCCATCTTCTCAGATCGGCAATGGCTCTTTGGTGTAATATTTCATTTTGGCTATGGGTTCCCAGGTCAGAGCACTCACTAGGCACCAGTTCTCAGGTCCATTCAGCAGAGACAAGCTGGCTCAAAGCATCACCCTTTATTTGCAAGGAGCTTCAACCAGTCATAAATGCTGCAAAGGTGAAATTGCTTTAGCTCTGCTCCACTTAAATACATTGCAGAACAGACAAAGTTGCAAGGGAGATACAGAATGGATTTTCCATTAAGATGAAGAAGAAGATATTGGATTTATATGCTGCTCTCCACTCCGAATCTCAGAGTGGCACACAATCTCCTTTACCTCCTCCCCCCACAAAATACACCCTTTGAGGTAGGTGGGGCTGAGAGGACTCTCACAGCAGCTGCCCTTTCAAGAACAACCTCTGTCAGAGCTATGGCTGACCCAAGGCTAGGCTTCCCAACCCTCCCGCCCTGGCGGGGGACCCCAGGGTTTCCACCCTCTTCCCCCGCTCCCCAAAAAAACGGAAGTGGGGGAGGGGGGGAAATGGCGAGCCGCTGCCGCCCCCTCCCCACCCAGTGAAGCTGTAGGCGGCGGGCCCGCCGGCGCCCAGCAGCAGGAGGCGGCGGAGGAGGAGCTGCCGGCCGCGTTGGCACAGCAGAGGGGCAGCAGGAGCGCGCCCCCTTGCCTCCGAGGGTGTCCACGCCAGGGGCCGCTCTTTCCCGCGCTCTTCGTCATCCTCGCTCGCCTTCCAGTCCTCCTCGGTCTCAGCTGAGGTGGCCGCGGCGATTGCTGGGTGGGGGTCTGGGAATGAGAGTATCCAGAACCATCCGCCATCTGCCGCCCCCTCCTCGCCCAGTGAAGCCGTAGGCGGCGGGCCCACCGGCGCCCAGCAGCAGGAGGAGGCGGCGGAGGAGCTGCCAGCCGAGGGCCTCGCCGGTGGCGTTGGCGCAGCAGAGGGGCAGCAGGAGCGCGGCGAGGAGGCTGCGAACCGCCGGCACGAGACTGACGCCTAGCGCGCCCCCTTGCCTCCGAGGGTGTCTGCGCCAGGGGCCGCTCTTTCCCGCGCTCTTCGTCATCCTCACTCACCTTCCAGTCCTCCTCGGTCTCGGCTGAGGCGGCCGCGGCGATTGCTGGGTGGGGGTCTGGGAACGAGAGTATCCAGAACCATCCGCCAAAATGGTGAGCGATTCCTCGGGGGGAGAGGCATGGGACCCCCAGGGGAAACCCCCGGCTGTTAGCCCCCGACTGTATTTCGAGGCGCGGATGCTCTTCGGGGACGCACGACCCTTCTTCTCCGGAACGACTCCACGAGGCCCACATCCCACAACCACCATTTTCAGGGGATCCAATTCTATGAGCCCCCCCCCCACAAAGAAAGGTGTCCTTATCCTTATTTCGAAGGGAGGGAATGCATTTAAAAGGTGTTCATTCCCTTTAAATGTGATGGCCAGAACTCCCTTTGGAGTTCAATTATGCTTGTCACACCCTTGTTCCTGGCTCCGCCCCAATGTTTCCTGGCTCCACCCCCAAAGTCTCCTGGCTCTGCCCCCAAAGTCCCCAGATATTTCTTGAATTGGACTTGGCAACCCTACCCAAGGCCATTCCAACAGGTGCAAGTAGAGGAGTGGGGAATCAAACCCGGTTCTCCCAGATAAGAGTCTGAACTCTTAACCAGTACACCAAACTGGCTCTCTGGGCCCAGATATACCAGTCTATCTGGGTGCAGAGACCTTGATGGAAAATCCATTCCACATTTTCTTTGCAGCTTTGCAAGCCCAGAAGAGCTTGCAGCTCAATCAGGCAAAGAAAAGGCAGAAGGAGCTGGGAACATCATTGGCAGCCTCACAGCTTCAAAGGGTGAGGAGGGGGATGAGGGTGGAGAAAATTGCTGCAGGCCTGATTGAACACTTGGTGGGCCAGATGTGGCTTGCAGTCTGGGTGTTTGACAGCCCTGCTATAGATGGAACACTAATAGTGCCTGGGGCAGTGATGCTCTGTATTCTTGGTGCTTGGAAGGCAACAATGGGAGGACTTCTGGAGTTCTGGACCTGCTGGTGGACCTCTTGATGGCCACTTGATGGCCACCTGGTTTTTGGCCACTGTGTGACAGAGTGTTGGACTGGATGGGCCATTGGCCTGATCTAACATGGCTTCTCTCATATTCTTTTATGTTCTTATACACAACCTTTCAAGTATTTTTATTTATTTCAAGTATAGAACCTAGACCAGGGTGGCCAAACTTGCATAACATATGGGCCACATAGAATAAATGTCAGCTGTTTGACAGCCGCAGGACAGAAAGGAAAGCAGGCAACTAGATGGGGAGAGAGAGGTGGGAAGAAAGCAACTTTAACTTTAAATATATTCTCCAAGCCACTGGCTGGCTTGGCTTGGAGAAGTGATTTAAAGAGAGAAATGCCTTTTCCAAGTGGGATGGTGCAGGCTTCTAGAGCCACACAATATGTGTGAAAGAGCCACATGTTGCTCCAATGCCACAGTTTGGCCATCCCTGATCTAGACTTATCAGATTGCCCAACATGGTAGGCAATGTCCTGGCCCCTGCCACCACTCCTCACTCCAGCAAGAGCAAAAATGGGGGTGGAAGGGAACTGACATTGTGCAGCATTGTGATGTCACTTCCAGTTGGACCCAGAAGTGCTAGGATGACACAAAGTCACTGAACTTTGTGATGGACCAGCTCACAAACTAAAGCTTATGATGAGTTTTTGCTGGTTCATGTTTCATGAACTGAAGTTTATGACAGGACAACTTTCCATGAACTTTCAAGCAGTTCATGGTGGTTCTTGAATGGATTCATTTCCAGACAGACTGCCTCCACTCAATCAGACAATGGAGGGGCAGAACTTGGAAGGCATGTAGAGGAGCATTAGAGGGAGGTCTCCTGGGAGTCTGACATCTCTAGCTTGCATAGGGTTTGTTCTATACACTCCTGAACCTGCACCTGTAATTTCTCCAGAAAGCACTTTCCTTGAGGAAACCTTCTTTGGGGGGCCATAACTCAGACCCTGTAAATCCACATATTTATGCATGAAACAAGCTAAACTATGCTAAAGAACCAAATGAATGTAGCTGTTATAAAGAATGCTAAATAACATGCACTGTTCAAGGTACCTACAGCCTCCCTGCAAATGTCATTTGAATCTTCACTATCTGGAGATATTATTGACTGTGTTGGCATTAATGAGTGAGTAAAATGGGATGGGCTCATCCCAAATATTCATATTATTCTGTTTGTTGTGCTCATGTGTATTCCACATATTAACAAATGCTACACAAACCACTTAAAAAGAAATAATTAGAAAACCATGTATAAACAATAAAGTAAAATTATGAAAATATAGCGTCTCAGCCAATTATAGAAAACCTCAAAAATATAAACATAGAAACATAAAGCTGGAGCAGTCAAGGGTCATCTACTCCTGTTCCCTGCACAGCACAGGAAATTCACAACCACCTCTCCCCCACTTTCCCAGTGACTGCTGAATTATGCCCAGAAACTTCCAGGATCCCTGGCCGATCTCACCAGGAGAAAAATACCAACCTGACCCCAAAGTAGTGATTGACATTACCCTGGATCATGTAAGAAAGGTCCATGAGAAAAGGTCCATTTTTCAGAGAGTTCTGAGAGAGAGCAGAGAAGCTCTGAGATAGAGCAGAGAATAACTGATATAAGGGTGAGCAGCTGGGTGGCAAAACCACATACTGACCATATGGTGACTTGCCTGCCTGGTGCGAAGATAGCGGACATTACGTGTGTAGTAGATAGGCAGTGCTGGGAATGAGCCAGTGGTCATGGTGCATGTTGGCACCAACGATGTGGGGAAATGCAGTCGTGAGGTCCTGGAGGAAAAATTTAGGCTGCTAGGCGGGAGACTTAAGGCCAGGACCTCCAAGGTAGCCTTCTCAGAAGTGCTACCTGTTACACGTGCAGGGCAGGAGAGGCAGGCACAAATTAGAAGTCTCAATGTGTGGATGAGATGATGGTGTAGGGAGGAAGGGTTTAAGTTTGTTAGGCATTGGGATGCTTTCTGGAACAAGCGGGAGCTGTACAAAAGAGATGGTCTCCACTAGTCCCCAGATGGAACCAGGCTGCTGGCGCTTAAAATCAAAAAGATGGCAGAGCAGTTTTAAACTAAATCTTGGGGGAAAGCCAACAGGAGATGAAATGTCTCTGGTTCGGGAGGACTCATCTCAAAGAGATGAAGGGTTAGCTGTTACTTTTCTACCGCGTAATGGATCAGAGTTGTCCACTGAGATGGTGACAAACAGTATGGACTGTCTGCCAAAGTCTTGAGGCAACAGGAGGAAGGTTGCGGGTTTAGCTTGCCTGGGAAATTATAGATGTTTGTATGCAAATGCTAGAAGTCTTTGAAGTAAAATTGGTGAGTTGGAATGTTTAGTGTTGGGAGAAAACATAGACATTGTGGGAATTTCAGAAACTTGGTGGAATGAGGAGAATCAGTGGGACACAATGTTATTCCTGGATAGAAGTTATATCGGAAGGATAGGGAGGGAAGGGTTGGAAGTGGGGTGGCTCCGTATGTCAGAGAGGGTATACGGTCCAGTGAGACTGAGGTCAGAGAATTAGATTCCCTTCTAGAAATGCTTTGGGTTGAAATAGAGGGCCCAAAAGGAAATTTAACTATGGGAGTTTGTTATCGCCCACCAAATCAAAAGATAGAGGACGATTATAATAAGATGGAAGGATTAAAGATAGTGGCTAAACATAAAAACTGTGTCGTAATAGGTGATTTTAACTACCTGCAGATTGATTGGGTCAATATGTGTTCTGGTCGAGAGAAAGAGATTGAGTTTCTTGATGCTCTCAATGACTATGCTATGGAGCAGAGGGTCGCAGAACCTACCAGGGGTGGGGCGATCCTGGATTTGGTCCTAAGTAATGCCCAAGACTTCATGAGAGATGTAAAAGTGATTGCACCGCTTGGGTGCAGTGACCATAATGTTATTGATTTCACCATTTGTATAAATAGAGAGTTGCCCCAAAAGACCAGCACAACCACGTTTAACTTTAAAAGGGGTAAATTCTCTGAGATGAGGAGGCATGTGAAGAGGAAACTGAAAGGAAAGGTAAATACAGTCAAAACCCTTGGGGAAGCGTGAAGGCTATTTAGAACTACAGTCCTAGAAGCTCAGATAAAATATATACCACAAGTTAGGAAAGGCACAAACAGGTATAAGAAAAAGCCTGCATGGTTAACAAACAAAGTAATGGAAGCTGTAAAAGGTAAGAAGGACTCCTTTAAGCGGTGGAAAGCTAGTCCAAGTGAGATTAATAAAAGAGAACACAGGCTGTGGCAAATCAAATACAAGACTGTGATCAGGCAAGCAAAAAGGGACTATGAGGAGCATATTGCAAAAAACATAAAGACCAACAATAAAAATTTCTTCAAATATATTAGAAGCAGGAAACCAGCCAGGGAGGCTGTGGGGCCCTTGGATGACCAAGGGATAAAAGGATTACTGAAGGAGGATAGGGAAATGGCTGAGAAGCTGAATGCATTTTTTGCCTCCGTCTTTACTGTGGAAGATGAGAAGTGTTTGCCCGCTCCAGAACCACTAATTTTGGAAGGGGTGTTGAAAGACCTGAGTCAGATTGAGGTGACAAGAGAGGAGGTCCTACAACTGATTGACAAATTAAAAATTAATGTCACCAGGTTCGGATGCCATACATCCAAGAGTTCTGAAAGAACTCAAAGTTGAACTTGTGGATCTCCTGACAAAAATATGTAATCTTTCATTGAAATCTGACTCCATTCCTGAGGACTGGAAGGTAGCAAATGTCACCCCCATCTTTAAAAAGGGTTCCAGAGGCGATCCAGAAATTACAGGCCAGTCAGTCTGACTTCAATACCTGGAAAGTTGGTAGAAACCATTATCAAGGACAGAATGAGTCGGCACATTAATGAACACGGGTTATTGAGGAAGACTCAGCATGGGTTCTGTAAGGGAAGATCTTGCCTCACTAACCTGTTACATTTCTTTGAGGGGGTGAACAAACATGTGGACAAAGAAGACCCGATAGATATTGTTTACCTTGACTTCCAGAAAGCTTTTGATAAAGTTCCTCATCAAAGGCTCCTAAGAAAGCTCGAGAGTCATGGAATAAAAGGACAGGTCCTCTTATGGATCAAAAACTGGCTAATTAATAGGAAGCAGAGAGTGAGTATAAATGGGCAGTCTTCGGAGTGGAGGATGGTAAGCAGTGGGGTGTTGCAGGGCTCAGTACTGGGTCCCATGCTCTTTAACTTGTTCATAAATGATTTGGAGTTGGGAGTAAGCAGTGAAGTGGCCTAGTTTGCAGATGACACTAAATTGTTCAGGGTGGTGAGAACCAGAGAGGATAGTGAGGCACTCCAAACGGATCTGTTGAGGCTGGGTGAGTGGGCGTCAACGTGGCAGATGAGGTTCAATGTGGCTAAGTGCAAAGTAATGCACATTGGGGCCAAGAATCCCAGCTACAAATACAAGTTGATGGGTTGTGAACTGGCAGAGACTGACCAAGAGAGAGATCTTGGGGTTGTGATAGATAACTCACTGAAAATGTCAAGACAGTGTGTGATTGCAATAAAAAAGGCCAATGCCATGCTGGTAATTATTAGGAAGGTAATTGAAAACAAATCAGCCAGTATCATAATGCCCCTGTATAAATCGATGGTGCGGTCTCATTTGGAATACTGTGTGCAATCCTGGTCACCGCACCTCAAAAAGGATATTATAGCATTGGAAAAAGTCCAGAAAAGGGCAACTAGAATGATTAAAGGGTTGGAGCACTTTCCCTATGAAGAAAGGTTAAAACGCTTGGGGCTCTTTAGCTTGGAGAAACGTCGACTGCGGGGTGACATGATAGAGGTTTACAAGATAATGCATGGGATGGAGAAAGTAGAGAAAGAAGTACTTTTCTCCTTTTTTCACAATACAAAAACTTGTGGGCTTTCGATGAAATTGCTGAGCAGTCAGGTTAAAACTGATAAAAGGAAGTACTTCTTCACCCAAAGGTTGATTAACATGTGCAATTCACTGCCAGAGAAGTTGGTGGCGGCTACAAGCATAGACAGCTTCAAGAGGGGGTTAGATTAAAATATGAAGCAGAGGTCCATCAGTGGCTATTAGCCGCAGTGTGTGTGTGTGTGTGTATATGTATATATATATATATATATATATATATATATATATATATATATATATAATTTTTTTGGCCACTGCTTGACACAGAGTGTTGGACTGGATGGGCCATTGGCCTGATCCAATATGGCTTCTCTTATGTTCTTATGTTCATGAGAGGCAAGCACTTATACCATTCAACCCTCCATCTCACAGATCTTCCTAAAATTATAGAATCAGCATTGCTGTCAGATGGCCATCTAGCCTCCGCTTAAAAACCTTTGAAGGAGATCCTACTACCTCCCCAGGAAACCTGTTCCACTGAGGAACTGCTCTTTCAGGAAGTTCATCTTAATGTTTAGCCAAAACCACTTTTGATTTTTGTTCTATACACTCCAATGATTTAAATTTAAATCCAATGATTTTGGTCTGACCTTCTGAGGCAACAGAAAACAACTCCGCTTGATCCACTATATGATAGTCTTTCAAATACTTGAAAATGGCTATCAAATCAACTCTCTGTCATTTTCTCTCCAGGTTAAATATACCCAGCTCCTTCAACCATTCCTTTTTTTTTTTGTCCCAATGTCCATCACCTGACTCTTACCAACATTGAACTTCATTTGCCACAGTCTTGTTCACTCATAGAATCATAGAGTTGGAAGGAACTCTAGGGTTATCTAGTCCAACTCCCTGCACAATGCAAGAAATTCACAAATATCTCCCCCATACATCCCCAGTGACACCCAGTTTATGGGGGTCCTCTTGGAGCTCTTCACAGTCAGCCTCACAGTCACTATCCTGAATAATTTGGTGTCATCTGCAAACCTGGTCACTACACTGCTCACCCTTAGTTCCAGATCATTTATGAATAAATTAAATACTACCACCCCAATACCAATCCTTGCAGGATCCCACTGCTTACTTTCCTCCATTTTGAGAACTGTCTATTGATTCCTGATCTTTGCTTCTTGTAATTTAACCAGTTTTTAATCCATAAGGGAAGGCTTCCTCTTATTCCATGACTGCTAAATTTAGGGGTCCTTGGTGAGGTACCATATCAAAAGCCTTTTGAAAGTCCAGATATATAATATTTACTGAGTCACTGTTGTCTACATGCTTGATCACTTTCTTAAAAAACTCCAAAAGGTTGATGGGGTAGGACTTCCCTTTGCAGCAGTGGCTATTAGCCACAGTGTGTGTGTATATATAAAATTTTTTGCCACTGTGTGACACAGAGTGTTGGACTGGATGGGCCATTGGCCTGATCCAACATGGCTTCTCTTATGTTCTTATGTTCTAAGCCATGCTGATTTTATCTCTGTGTCTAATAGTTTTGTCTTTACCTATGTGTCTAATACCTATGTGTCTAATAGTTTTGTCTTTAATTACACTTTCTACTAATTTGCCTGGGATAGACGTTAGGCTGAGTGGTCTGTAATTTCTAGGTTTCCTTCTGGATCCCTTTTTAAAAATTGGCATCACATTTGCTAATCTCCAGTCTTCTGGTACAGCAGCTGAATTTAGTGATAGGTTATATATATGATCAGTGATCTCACAAGAACTCTTGGGTGTAGACTTATCAGTTTTTAATTTCCCCAGTAGGTTTAGAATGTCATCTCTGGTCACCTCAATTTGATTCTATGTCTTCTTTAATGTACAACACACCACCAACAACAACCTGTCCCCTCTCTGTCCTGCCTGTTAAGCTTCTACCCAGGAATGACTTTATCCAATAGATTTTCCCCATTCCACCATGTTTCTGTGATACCCATTATATTTAAAATGTCATTGAACACCAAGCACTCCAGCTCCTCCATCTTGGCTCAGAGACTTCTAGCATTGGCATATAGACACCTATGTATTTCCCTCTCTGATAACCCCCTCCTCCTTCAGCCTCCTGGCTGCCATACATGGCCCTCAATTGCCACTGTGCTCTCACTCTCAAGTTCTATGTATCTATCAATATTACCCTGAGTGTCTATGCAATCATTTCTTTGGACTAACTTGTCCTGAACCAGAGGGTCCCCAGCTCCTGTCTGCTCTCTCCCCCGGGATTAGTTTAAAAACTGATCTGACACTTTTTAGTATTAGTCACGAACAACCTGGTTCCCTTTTAGTCCAAGAGATAAGAACACTAAAGTTTTGCAGAGAGTGGCACATACACTAGGTAACATTAACTCATAGGTATATAAGGAAACGAAAACATCAGGGTGCATAAAACACGGATCCTGATGTCTCTACACTAATGCATAGAGTATGGGAAACAAGCAGGAGGAACTTGAAGTCCTAATACGGGAAGGGAACCATGACCTAATAGGCATTACTGAACTTGGTGGGATGACACTCACAATTGGAATATTAGGATGGAGGGGTACAACTCATTTAAAAGGGACAGACAAACAAGAAAGGATGGAGGGATAGCATTATATGTGAAGGAGGTATATACTTATGAGGAAATTCATGAATGTGAACATGGAAGTTCAGTTGAGAGTATCTGGGTAAAAATATAAGGAGTAAGAAATAACAGTGATATTATGATGGGGGTCTGCTATAGACCACTAAGTCAGGCAGAGGACTTAGATGAGATACTCCTATAACAGATTGCAATGTTCTCAAGGAGAAGGGACACAATGATCATGGGAGATTTCACCAGACATCTGTTGGAACTCCAATTATGCTAAAAGGGAAAGGTCAAATAAATTCCTGACTTGTCTTGCTGAGAACTTCATTTTCCAGAGAGTAGAAAAGGAAACAAGGACTTGATTCTCTTGGACTTGGACTATCTTGGACTTGATTCTCATCAACAAGGAAGAACTGGTTGATGAGTTGGAGCACCCTGGGTTGTAGTGGCCATGTGATTTTGGAATTTACAGTCTTGGGGAAGGGAAAAGCTGTATGTAGTCAGACATATAGATTGGACTTCAGGAAAGCAAATTTTGACAAACTTAGAGTAATGCTGGGTAAAACCCCATGGTCAGAAATACTTAAGGGGAAGGGAAGAGGGGTAAGAATGCCTTAAAAGTGAGATATTGAGCCTAAAGAAGCCACAGTGGCTCC
The DNA here is from genome assembly GCF_032191835.1 of Heteronotia binoei. NCBI lineage: Eukaryota > Metazoa > Chordata > Lepidosauria > Squamata > Gekkonidae > Heteronotia > Heteronotia binoei. Next base: position 82,106,140 of record NC_083243.1, on the reverse strand, counting down.
ATAAACAGCTTTCTAAAGACTTGAGAAATAGTTGGATCTATAACTGGTTGACAGATTGCACCCAAAGAGTGCTTGTGAATGGTTTCTCATTCTCTTGGAGAGGAGTGACAAGTGGAGTGCCTGAAGGATCTGTTCTGGAGCCTGTTTTGTTCAACATCTTTATAAATGATTTAGATGAAGGAATAGAGGAAATGCTTATTAAATCTGCAGATGATACTAAATTGGAGGGCTCGTAAATACAGTAGAAGACAGAAACAGGATAATCTTAACAGGCTGGAAAACTGGGCTAAAACCAATAAAATGAATTTTAACAGGGATAAACGTAGAGTTCTGCATTTAGGTAGGAAAAATCCAATGTATGGTTATAGGATGGGGGAGACTTGTCTTAGCAGCAGTATGTGTGAAAAGGATCTAGGGTGATTTTGGACATAGGTATCCTATCAGTGGAGGTGGTTGGATCTAGGAGTGAATGACAATTGACAAAAAAAAAATCACATAGCAAAGTGCCATCTTCATGATATTTGTCTTTTTTTGAATACAATAGACCTTTTTTCTGCCTATGTGGAGGTTGAAGAATGAATGACTTTAAAGCCAGAGGACCTGATTGGAGTATGACACTACAGACCTAGATTTATAGCCTTTCAGAGTCATGGACTAAAAGTCAGTTCATATATTCAGAAGAGAAAAATGACTGTGCCATTTGAGCATGAACAGCGGTGGTCACTGTTTTCATATGGAAAGCTAAGCTATTGGCCTAGCCTTCCTTCTCTGTGTAATCTTTCTTTGTATATTTATGCTGTGGGGTACATTCAAAGACATTATCCCCTATAAGCTCACAGGCCCACTTGAAGTTTGAATCAGCTCTCACTACATGGCCTTCACACAAATCATCTACCTGGCAAGGTTAAAATTCTTTTTCATTATTGTTGTATTATCCAACAAACCACATTCTTCATCCTTCCCAATAATCCCTTTCAATGCCCAGAAATGTTATTCCTGGGATCTTAGAACTCATGAAGACAAACGCCTTCATAAACTGAGGGGGGAGGGATGCAGTGAGAAGGGAGGGAAGGGGTTGAAAGTGATCCTCTTCTCTTCTGTCAGTAGAACTATGCTGATACTAGAGGGAGAAAGGGTGATTTCTTCCCTCCTCACTGTAGCCCTAACCCACCTAGCTGATCATTCACATCAGTCTCTTGAATTAAAAATAATAGAGATAAAGAGACTGTTATAAGAAGAGGAATTTGGAGAAAATTAACGTTCTCCTGTAGTCAGTTGTGTATAAGTCCTTATCATTATTAATTTAATAAAACATAGCCTGAAGCAAAAAAAAGTGTAAATAAAACAAGGAGTATCTTCACTGCCCAGTCCCTTTATTTCAGTGTACTACTATCTCAGGAATCCTTTCCCAGGCTTCGGGAAACTGCACCCAGTACCCTTCTCTATGGGCATTTCCAAGATCAAATAGGTAAAGGTATAGGGTTGCCAAGTCCAATTTAAGAAATATCTGGGCACTTGGGGGTGGAGCCAAGATCAAGGCTGTGACAAGCATAATTGAACTCCAAAGGGAGTTCTGGCCATCACATTTAAAGGGACAGCATGTTTGTTAACAAACAAAGTAATGGAAGCTGTAAAAGGTAAGAAGGACTCCTTTAAGCGGTGGAAAACCAGTCCAAGTGAGATTAGTAAAAGGGAACACAGGCTGTGGCAAATCAAATGCAAGACTGTGATCAGGCAGGCAAAAAGGGACTATGAGGAGCATATTGCAAAAAACATAAAGACCAACAATAAAACTTTCTTCAAATATATTAGAAGTAGGAAACCAGCCAGGGAGGCAGTGGGGCCCTTGGATGACCATGGGGTAAAAGGATTACTGAAGGAGGATAGGGAAATGGCTGAGAAGCTAAATGAATTTTTTGCCTCCGTCTTCACTGTAGAAGACGAGAACTTTTTGCCCGCCCCAGAACCACTAATTTTGGAAGGGGTGTTGAAAGACCTGAGTCAGATTGAGGTGACAAATGAGGAGGTCCTACAACTGATAGACAAATTAAAAACTAATAAGTCACCGGGTCCGGATGGCATACATCCGAGAGTTCTGAAGGAACTCAAAGTTGAACTTGTGGATCTTCTAACAAAAATCTGTAATCTTTCATTGAAATCTGCCTCCGTTCCTGAGGCCTGGAAGGTAGCAAATGTCACCCCCATCTTTAAAAAAGGTTCCAGAGGAGATCCGGGAAATAACAGGCCAGTCAGTCTGACTTCAATACCGGGAAGGTTGGTAGAAACCATTTTCAAGGACAGAATGAGTAGGCACATTGATGAACACGGGTTATTGAGGAAGACTCAGCATGGGTTCTGCAAGGGAAGATCTTGCCTCACTAACCTGTTGCATTTCTTTGAGGGGGTGAACAAACATGTGGACAAAGGAGACCCGATAGATGTTGTTTACCTTGACTTCCAGAAAGCTTTTGATAAAGTTCCTCATCAAAGGCTCCTTAGAAAGCTTGAGAATCATGGAGTAAAAGGACAGGTCCTCTTGTGGATCAAAAACTGGCTGAGTAATAGGAAGCAGAGAGTGAGTATAAATGGGCAGTCTTTGCAGTGGAGGACGGTAAGCAGTGGGGTGCCACAGGGCTCGGTACTGGGTCCCATGCTCTTTAACTTGTTCATAAATGATTTAGAGTTGGGAGTGAGCAGTGAAGTGGCCAAGTTTGCGGATGACACTAAATTGTTCAGGGTGGTGAGAACCAGAAAGGATTGTGAGGAACTCCAAAGGGATCTGTTGAGGCTGGGTGAGTGGGCGTCAACGTGGCAGATGCGGTTCAATGTGGCCAAGTGCAAAGTAATGCACATTGGGGCTAAGAATCCCAGCTACAAATACAAGTTGATGGGGTGTGAACTGGCAGAGACTGATCAAGAGAGAGATCTTGGGGTCATGATAGATAAATCACTGAAAGTGTCAAGACAGTGTGTGTTTGCAATAAAAAAGGCCAATGCCATGCTGGGAATTATTAGGAAGGGAATTGAAAACAAATCAGCCAGTATCATAATGCCCCTGTATAAATCGATGGTGCGGTCTCATTTGGAGTACTGTGTGCAGTTCTGGTCGCCGCACCTCAAAAAGGATATTATAGCTTTAGAGAAGGTGCAGAGAAGGGCAACTAGAATGATTAAAGGGCTGGAGCACTTTCCCTATGAAGAAAGGTTGAAACGCTTGGGACTCTTTAGCTTGGAGAAACGTCGACTGCGGGGTGACATGATAGAGGTTTACAAGATAATGCATGGAATGGAGAAAGTAGAGAAAGAAGTACTTTTCTCCCTTTCTCACAATACAAGAACTCGTGGGCATTCGATGAAATTGCTGAGCAGACAGGTTAAAACGGATAAAAGGAAGTACTTCTTCACCCAAAGGGTGATTAACATGTGGAATTCACTGCCACAGGAGGTGGTGGCGGCCACAAGTATAGCCACCTTCAAGAGGGGTTTAGATAAAAATATGGAGCACAGGTCCATCAGTGGCTATTAGCCACAGTGTATGTGTGTATATAACATTTTTTGCCACCGTGTGACACAGAGTGTTGGACTTGATGGGCCGTTGGCCTGATCCAACATGGCTTCTCTTATGTTCTTATGTTCTTAGCATACTTTTTCAATGCCTTCCTTCCATAGGAAATAATGAAGGATAAGGGCACCTTCTTTTGGGGTTCATAGAATTGGACTCCCTGGACCAATCATTTTGAAACTTGGGAGATATTTTGGGGAGAGGCACTAGACGCTGTGCTGAAAATTTGGTGCCTCTAACTCAAAAAACAGCCCCCCCCCCAGAGCCACAGATATCCGCAGATCAATTCTCCATTATTTTCTATGGGAATAAATCTCCATAGGGAATAACAGAGTTCCCAGCAGACATTTCCCTCCTCTCCCCTTGCTTTCTGATGACCCTGAAGCTAGGGGAGGGCCTCCAAACCGGGGGATCCCCTGCCCCCACCTGGGGATTGGCAACCCTATAAAGGTAGAATTACAGAAGGTATAGATAAAGGTAGGATTACAGAAGGTATGTAGACTATACCTTATTTTATGATTCTGCAAATGTTATCAGAGCATTTAGTTCCAAATAATCCCAGAGTAATCATAGATGGAAGTGCAGGTGAAGTGAGTGACTGTGGATTACAGTCGTGGCATGTTGTTGCTTGTACGTTTTATCTGGAAGCCTGTGATCAACAACACCTCCAAGCTTTTATTTATGCAGGGGCCAGATAGTATCATGATGAATAATGGGAAAGACATTGCATAAAAATAACTCATGCCTGCAAAAGAGAAAAGTTATTGGAAAAGATGTGCCTCTCCATTAAAAATAAAATACCAAAGTTCCAAATGAAAACAATTCCAAAAGCATCATGCTGAGGGAAATTATTACTATAACCCTGTCTGGCCAGCCAAAGTGACCCTTAATGCAGAAGGTTTTAAGATGGTAATTTAAAATGGCAATAACAAAAGACATTTGACTCTGTTTCTGAATTATGGTTGCCACATAAAAGCTATTTTTAATCTCTCAACATGCTGCTTCTTACTCATTTGTTTAGTCACCATGTGGGAAAGTCCATTTTTTCCCTCCATCCCAAATAAAAATTTTCCTTTCCTGACATTTCTGGAACTGTAGACGAAATCACTCTAATGAATGGATATCAATCTGAACAATTTTTAATGAGAGCTGTCTTTTGGGCTGTTTTTCTTGCTTTCATTTTGTGTTCTGAGGTCTAGTTGCCTGAAAAAATTATCTCAGCCTGGATGGTTCAGTGAAGATGCAACACTTTCTAACAATGTTTAGTAAGTGTGAACATCTCATAGGGTTATGTATTCCTCCCCTCATCCTTTCTTGTTTGGGCCTTCTACTCCATTCCAGTTTCAGAATTTCTTATGTTTAAGGTTACCTCTGTGTTAATTCTCAGCATGCTTAGCATCGAGTCGCCAACAGGTTGGGGTGGGGGGTGGGGAGGGGAAGAAGCTCTGTCCTTTCAGTGGAGGATTTATATGTGGAAATGTTGTAGCTGTTTATGGCATGGAAGTAAATAACATCATCTGGTAAATAACAGACTTGCCACATCCTGGAAATACTGATCTAATAACCACTGAAAACTAACAATCATTATAGCTATCTCTGTAGTCAAGTGGCAGAGTGGATTGTGCCATTTGTTAAAGCATTCAAAATACTCCACCCAGAGGTATTAATTTCCTGGATATGTAAATATGACTATGTAAGTTAACCAACGAAAAAGAGTGTCCTCCAGAGGCTGTACAGACTAATTATGCATCAGCAGAGATAAAATACTAAGAACAGCTGGAAGTTCATTAAAGAGAGAAAAATAACAGAAGAATATGGGAGATTGTTCTAGTCTCTGACAGCATAATAAATTCTGGAGCAGGGGATGCCCCCCCCTCCAATTTTTCATATTGTCAGGGTTCCTGTATAATTTGAAGAAGAAATTCTCCCAAATGGTTACTGAGCATGTTCCATAAACCCTGACTTGTTTAAGAGTAGTTCAGTATCATAAGGAAAATGGAGATAGGAATGGTAACTGGCCTGCTGAAGCCTCAAACAATTAAGTATGCTTTTCCAATAAATTTTCCCTTTTGCAACTGAACCCCTGATTAAGACCAAGAGAGACTCAGTTTTCCTGATTAATGGCCTATGAAGTGCAGCTCACTATTCCCCAGAAATCTGGATGGAAGACACTAAGAATTCATATGATCAGCCTTAATTTGTGACAGGACTTAGGAGCCAGGTAGGAGGGAATGGTGCTTGCTATAATGAACAGTGGGGGTGGATGGGTGGACTGGTCTTACTCACTATATCATAGTCTGATTGGTTGTCAGCAGGCTTTAAATCTAGGAAGGAATGTTCAGAACAGTAATAAGGGTGGTAATCAGTCTTCTTCCCTCCCAGCTTCCTACGCACAACTTTGGTAATATCTGCACCTTTATCCCTCCCACTTGTAATCTAACTCTAGTCTGGACAATACTTACCTGTTGCTGTTGTCTGAGTTTGTCCAAGTGTGGGTGTTGTATACTTGTAAAGCCTAACACATGTTGGGCAGGGATGCATAGTCAGGTAAATAATAATAATAATAATAATAATAATAATAATAATAATAATAATAATAATAATAATAATAATAATAATAATAATAATAAGAAGAAGAAGAAGAAGAAGAAGAAGAAGGTGGTATTGGATTTATATCCCGCCCTCCATTCCAAAGAGTCTCAGAGCGGCTCACAATCTCCTTTACCTTCCTCCCCCACAACAAACACCCTGTGAGGTGGGTGGGGCTGGAGAGGGCTCTCACAGCAGCTGCCCTTTCAAGGACAACCTCTGCCAGAGCTATGGCTGACCCAAGGCCATGCTAGCAGGTGCAAGTGGAGGAGTGGGGAATCAAACCTGGTTCTCCCAGATAAGAGTCCGCACACTTAACCAGTACACCAAACTGGCTCAAATAAGTTTGAACTGGGCAAAGGGATTGCATTGTGGCTTTGCAAGCTGTGCCCTCAACCAGTTCCACTCTTTGTTAGGGTTGCCAAGTCCAATTAAAGAAAAATCTGGGGACTTTGGGGGCGGAGCCAGGAGACTTTGGGGGTGGAGCCAGGAACAAGGATGTGACAAACATAATTGAACTCCAAAGGAGTTCTGGCCATCACATTTAAAGGGACGGCACACCTTTTCAATGCTTTCCTTCCATAGGAAATAATGAAGGATAGGGGCACCATCTTTTGGGGCTCATAGAATTGGACCCCCTGGTCCAATCTTCTTGAAACTTGGGGGGTATTTTGGGGAGAGGCACTAGATGTTATACTAAAAATTTGGTGCCTCTACCTCAAAAAATAGCCCCCCCCAGAGCCCCCAATACCCACGGATCAATTCCCTATTATTCCCTATGGGAATCGTTCTCCATAGGGAATAATAGAGTGCCCAGTAGACATTTCCCTCCCCCCCACGCTTTCTAAAGGGGGGGAGGGCCTCCAAACCAGGGAATCCCCTACCCCCTGCCTCTCACACACACAAATACTTACCAGATTGGAGAACTCTACTTGCTGTGAAAACGAAAGAAAAAAAAGGGAGGGGCTGTTCTCCGATTCTCTTCCTGCTTCCTGCCCAGCCTTAAAGGGGCCACACATTTTACAAACGGCTCAGGATCTCAACAATATGAAGCCTGCAGGTCTGTTCTCCCCCCCTCCACCCCCCCACCCCCGCTTCCCGATTTCTGGGGGGTGGGAGATTAGGCTGCGAACCCAGAAGTCCCCCGCCAGAGCGGGGGGGTTGGGAAGCCTACTCTTTGTCCTTGTACTAGGCTCCTGCCTGATGTGATGCCTGTGCTGTGACATTTTAAAAAATTATTTATATACTATTCCTTCCTCCTTTCTCATACTATCCATGAAAGCAAGCTTCTGTACTGGCAAGTTTCTGCCCTACCATAGTGCCTGCTTTCTTGGGTTGTGCTGCCAAATGCCTCCCTTCCTCAAGCTTCCTCTGCATATAAAACTGGGATACATTTCCTCTTGGTGGGGAGATGGATGGGTAGACTATCATTCTAATGAGATTGAAGAAGCAGGCAGGAATGTATTTTCCACAAAAACCAATGGAGATGGAAAGGAATTGAATAACTAAAATGAAAAGTTGTGGCAGAATATGAACTTTCATGAGTCACTGAAGATGTGAGTAGTGAATTATGAAAGCTTATGCTGGAAATGATGTTGTGCACCAGTACAACAGCACTTCCATCCCTGCCTTCAACATTTACTGGGGGTGTCAGGCAGTGGCTTGGTATCCAGATGCAGTCTACTTTCCCCCCCTCATCAATGAAATAATGCATTTTGTTGTTCTACAGTGCAGGCATTGCTAGAAACTAGGGATGTATGTTCAGATATTTCTGGTCTGAAAAAATAACTGAAAAATACCTTATTGCAATTTTCTGGATATATTTTGATGTTCAGATGGTTTCCAGGATTTTCTGGGATGGGTTCCCAAAATGGGTCAATGGGTCCTGTTAGCCAAATTGCCTTTTTTGTGTAAATTTGGGGAATGTTAGTTAGGTGGCAAGATGGCAAAGACAGCACAACTGACCTATGTCTCCCAGGGTTGGTTTACCCAGGAGCCCGTTAATCAATAATGAGAGTTTTAATTAAAGTAAAATTATATTTTATTGGGGGAAACTCAGCATACAAGATAAAAAACATGCATTAACACAAGCAGTTCAGCACTAAGAAAATTAGGTATTTTTGTTTGCATTAGCAGGAGATATCATTGAGGGGTAATACTTTACCTGTTCCTGGAGAGAAGCAGATGTTCAGCAGCAAAGATGGGGGAAGGGGAAGCATGAGATGGCTAACATCACCCACAATAATGGACCCAAACTGATCAGGAATGGGGAGGGCTCTTCTAGCAAAGTAGGGGTCTGAAAAGAGTTACACCTGGATGGCAGAGGGCTCTGCCTTATATAGCCAAATTTATAACCTGAGGCAGGAACCCATGAGGAAGCTTCCTGTCAGATTAATGGTTCCCAAGGTATCTGACAGAAGATACCTGGAGAGTAATAATAGCTTCTCTGAGTGGAACATGTGCTAAAATAAAGAAAACTATGTTGGACAATTTGGAGTCTAATGTTTGCTATTGTGACACCTCTTGGGGAAACATAAGGAAGATAAAGGAGTCAGGTAGAGGGGAGATGGGTGACTGATGGTGAAAGATTGATCCAATGATGATGACAGAAGTGCTTTCCTGAATAGGTGGCAGGAAAAGTATTTTGTTTGTCTGCAAACACTGCAGATGCTCTATAGTCTTAGGCTTGGTAGCTTGTGCTTACATAAGTAAAGTTTATACACCAACACTGAAATGTAGAATGTGGAGTATCAGCAGCTTCTTCATGGCTGCCACAGGAAAATATAATAATAATAATAATAATAATAATAATAATAATAATAATAATAATAATAATAATAATAATAATAATAATAATACATTTTATTTGTATCCCGCCCTCCCCACCTCGGCAGGCTCAGGGCAGCTAACAACATTTCATAAAAACATACAATAATAGATAAAACCTTTGAATTTAACAATATAAAAACATTAAATTTAACAACATTAAAAACCAGTCAATACAGTTAAATAACTTGGTCTGACAGTGCTGATGGTGTTTGACGCTAGTTCTGCCAGTTTATACACAGCGGTATAGGTCTTTAGAGCCGCATTGGCGGATCCTTAACAGCTTTCTTTAGCAGTCCGAGTATGCAAGTTTAAAGAGGGTGGTCTTGCAGGCCCTGCGGAACTGATCGAGGTTCCGCAGGGCCCGCACCTCCTCAGGGAGTTGGTTCCATAGGGCAGGGGCCACGATTGAAAAGGCCCGTGCTCTAGTATTCTGATGTTTGATCTCTTTCGGCCCAGGGATAGTCATTAGATTTTTCCCGGCTGACCTCAGTGCTCTCTGGGGTTCATATGGGGAAAGACGGTCCCTCAGGTAGGCGGGTCCTCGGCCATATAAGGCTTTAAAGGTAGTGACCAACACTTTGTACTGGACCCAGTACAAAATATGTTGTCCTTTTTGAAAACCTCCAGGAGCATGACTTCCTCTTGGTCTGTTGCTGTTTGTGTCTCCAGGAAGATGGGGTTGCAGTTGTTTGTCTCCAGTGATTATACAGCCAAGGAGCTGAAGTGCAATCTGGGGTCCTCATAGTTCGATGGGCAAGAGCTACCAGCTGTGTAATAATCCAAGCAGGAGTGCTCTGAGACTGGCTTGGCTCAGCATGGCAACAATCCATAAGGGCTAACTGCCTGTAATTGGTATGGCACAGATGCTAATCTAGATACAGTCCATTAGAGTCCAGTGTAAACATAGAGGTTTATTGAAAATCATAGTCCTTGGGCAATAGTCTCAAAAAAAATCTGGAATATTTGGTAGTGATTGGAAATATCAGGAGCCAGGATTTTAAGGCTTCCAGGACTGTTCTTTATTTAATTGCGCTGTGTGTCTGTGTCGGTGTCTTCATGCCAGGGCTTGGTATTGGCTTGCCAGAATGGTTTGGCTTGGATTCTGTGCTTTGAAATTATTCTGTTGATCTTGCAAGTTGCAACATTGTGTTCTTTGCTCAAATTGGTTTGTGTTAGACCACTTCCCCACAAGCCTTGTCCTGGTCTCAAGCGCCTCTTCTCTGCGGGGCTTCTGCTTGATTTCGCATAAGCTGCCCCAGGGCTACAACTCACTCTGCCTCTTTCATGCAGCAAGCAGGATCCTCTAAAAACAATTTCTGCTTGCCGCATGAAAGAGGTGGAGCAAATTGCAGCACCAGGGCACCTTGTACAAAATTGGACAGAAGCCCTGTGGAGAAGAGGAGCATTAGACTGGGTCAAGGCTTGTGGGGAATTGGTCTTAGATTCTCAGATTTAACATTATCTTGGATTCTCTGATTTGAGTTTTGTTGGGTTTGCAACAACTTCTTTGTTCAGTTGGTTTGGTTTGCTTCTCTGATAGACATTGGCTTGGTCTCTGATTTGACATTTGTTGTGTAAGATTTGCCACAGTGTCCCATGCTTCTGCTGAGATCCCCAAGTTCTTCACTAGTTCTTTGGGCTTGCTGGTTCCGCTTGCATTGGGAGGCTTTGGGCCAGTAGTTGTTTTGCTAACTCTTTTGTGTTTTTTAGGGTTTGTAGAATCTTTTAGGCTCAAGTGCCGTGGAGAAAGTTTTCCTTCCAGACATTTCGTTCTCAGCTGTGGAGAACATCCTCAGTGGCGTTGCAGCCGGAGCAGGCGCTCTGACCTTCTTGGCTGCTGTGCATTGAGTGGGGCCAGGGCTGCTGGAGAGCTGCTATTTCTAGGCTGGAGGGGGTGTGGTGAAAGGGCAATTGGTTTGTGGATGTGCCCATTGTTTGGTGGGGCTTCCTGGAAGGGTAGTGATAAGGAAACTGGCTGTTGAATGTGACCATTGTTCTGTGTTAATTGCTGGGAGGGTTGGAAGGGGTGTGAAGATAAGGAAGATGGTTGTTGACTGTGTTGATTGTTCTGTGGAATGTACTGGTTGTTCTGTGACTTTCTGCAATTTATAGTCTGTACCCCAGTTTCCTTATCACTACTTTTCCAGGAAGCCCCACCAAACAATGGGCACATCCATAAACCAATTGCCCTTTCACCACACCCCCTCCAGCCTAGAAATAGCAGCTCTCCAGCAGCCCTGGCCCCACTCAATGCACAACAACCAAGAAGGTCAGAGCGCCTGCTCCGGCTGCAACGCCACTGAGGATGTTCTCCGCAGCTGAGAATGAAATGTCTGGAAGGAAAACTTTCTCCAGTGGAAAAGTTCTCTATAGGGAATACTGGTGCCAAATAACATTAGAAATCCCTCTAGACCCCAGATCTTAATAATAAAATGGTATTTGGGACCCAAATAACTAGGAATACTGATACTTTTGGTTGTGCAGTATCCAGATTTGCAAAGAAAAGTTTTTTCCATGGTGCCAGCCTTCACTCTATGAGAGTTTCCTTGTGAAATTTTCTTCTAATTTTAAGACAAGTGGGAATGCACAAGTAACATGATTCTAAATGTGTTGTGCTTTGTATATCCATTGATGGAAAGGAAATATGTATTTTAAATATAGTAACAAATAATATTATCAGGTACCACTATTGCTAGAATGTTGAATAGGCCTACTCTTTTGTTAACTCAGTTCAAGTGGAGATTTGCCATTTATTTCAACAGGATGTGGATGGCACACTTAATATGTGGGTGTACATATATGGAAATAGAATATTGACATGTGATTCCTTGTTTTTTGTTTGATATGCATGGTAGATCTTTACCTAGGTGGTTTAGATATTTCTCATGCTTTCTGGTTATGCATCACAATTACGCCCAGCCTGGCTGGTGTTGCAGTAATTAAAAGCTTGTTTGCTAGCTTTGATGAAGTGCTTGTGATGTCATAAAAGGTAAATAGCTCTCCTTTGTGCACTAAGTGATCTTCAGCCATCTTCTCTGGAGATTTATGAGGTGGAATGGGGATTTGTGATGCCTGTTCTCATACTGGTGTTTGGCTGGTAGAGCATCAGTCATCATGGCTGTCATATATATGTGTCACAGCATCAGCAGCCACAAAAGTGGAAGGAAGATGGTGTAATCTTGTTTGAACATAGTGTTACTATAACACTTGTGTAACAGGGATATAAGGAAACCATATGGAAAATTCTGTTGTTCAGTATCTGGATGTATGTCATTCTGTACAAAAGAGGGAAGTAGCCTGCCCATTATCATCAACAAAACTCATGATTGGCAATATTTTCTGTCATACTACTTATTAACTTATTAGGTTCAAGCAAATTACTAAAGTATAAAAAGCTAGAAACCTATTTGAACAGGTGCAAAAATCTATCATAAATAACATAAAAATTCAGAGCTAAAAGAGAGATAGGTCTGTTAAAAGAGGTAATGTTAAATATTGTAACTCTGCATGCACGAGGATCTGGGAAGGAAAAGGTTAAGTGAATTCTCTTGCTTGGTACACTTGACAGTTGGCCCCACTCGCTCCTTGGTTAGATGTACAACTTCTTTTTTAAATTCTGTTTTTAATTTTAATTTTCCAACATTCTCAACAAAGCTGTAAATCACATATATCAAACAGCAATTAATCTCATATTTAAAATTAGGGCTTTTTTTGAGCAGGAATGCACAGGAACACAATTCTGGCTGGTTTGGTATCAGGGTGTGTGACCTAATATGCAAATGAGTTCCTGCTGGGCTTTTTCTACAAAAAGGTCCTGTTTAAAACCTATCACCAAATTGAAATTTGATAATAAACTTTCCTAGGATCAGTATATCTTATATCTAATAATTATCCTTATAGCTAATTTAATAATTTACTGCAGTCCTTATATTCTTATATCTAAATTGCACCATACAACTATAAATTGCACTTAATTATGCTTGTACATATACAGCTCAATATTTCTCAAATGTGATGTATTTAAACATCCATAGCTTTCTTCAGCCAATCTCATCTCATATTCAAATAATTAGAAATATATCAGATTTTGGTAATATTTATTCTTAGGTAGGATATCAAGGTCTGTTAAATAGGTGTCAATTGGAAACCATAACTCCTGTTGCTTGCCTTTCTGTTTAATGTTATATGGGACCTCTCTTCTCTCTTTTACCTGGGCTTGGAGCTTTAACAAATTTAATTTTGTGAAGTTAATCTGGTCACAATAAGTGAAATGTATGTACATGAACATGTTGTGTAAGGTGTACTTCTATTTTTGAAGTAAAATTTCTTTCTCGTGTTATCATCTGAACAGCATTTCCCCCTTAATTTGGAAAAGTGAAGGGTCAGGGATATTGTGTAAAGCTTTTGTGCTTCCAAGGCATTTTTTTTTACACTGAACCCAATAAACGTCTCCATATGATCTATATTTTGGAGCAAAGGAAAAATTCAAAGATTTCTCAGCTTAGAACCTAATTACATCCAATGGTCATGTGATACAGAGTATCTACACCACCTGCACCACAGCTGCATACTCTATCAGGTTTCTTAAGTTACCTCCCTTGCAAAACTCTAAGGCATTAAGACATTGAGCAGTAATTGGTAAATTCTCCGGGTGGAAGAATACCAGCAAATTGAGTAGAACAAACATGTCATGTTCTACAGATTGTACTGTTATAATCATACTTAAATAGATGTTACTTAATCATTCCTGTAGCTTGCTATCTGGTAACTAATGAAAGGTGTCCAAGGAAAGACTGAGGAGTTGGAGTCAATGTTCAGCAAGTTTATCAAGTGGGAAAACTCTCTGACTATGCCAAGATAGCCCTTTTGGATGTTGGAGTGTATAATTTTAACTTATTTATTTTATTTATTTATATTAGGATTTATACCCCGCCCTTCTCACCTAAGTGTCTCAGGGCGGCTTACAGCATAATAATTCAAACACTTCAGTTTAAAACATTTAAAAATACAATTAAAATACAATTAAACCATAAATTAATAAAAACAAGATAGAATAAAACCGGCGGTCTATAGATGCATTTTGTTCCATCCAAGATATTTTCATTGTCAGTTAATGTTATAGGCCTGCCGGAAGAGGGCTGTCTTACAGGCCCTGCGGAATTGCCCTAGATCCCGCAGGGCCCGCACCTCTTCCGGCAGCTGGTTCCACCAATAAGGTGCCGTTATTGAGAAGGCCCGATCCCTGGTGGATTTTAGACGGGCCTCCTTTGGCCCGGGGACTACCAACAGGTTTTGTGAACCTGAGCGTAGTACTCTCTGGGGAACGTGTGGGGAGAGACGGTCCCTAAGGTAGGCAGGTCCTAGGCCATATAGGGCTTTAATGGAGAAAAACCTTCAACCAAGCCTGATCTTCAGAGATGGTTCCCAGTTTGGCTTGGAGGGCCATCACTACTACATTATTCCAAATTCCAGAGGTGGAACACAGGAATTTAATAATAATTAGATCAAAGGACTCCTGTCTTTTATCAACCCAGATACCAGTCCCATGTAAACTTTGAAAGGCCACCTTGGTACTAAACAGTTTGATGGCAGCTGGGATATACTGAGCCTCAAGTTAATAAAAGAAATGACAGATAATATTTGATGCCACTGTGGTCAATCTTTTAACAATGAACAGCTTACACTGATCAAGTTAATCTCTGGTCAAGCCAACCCCCTAAGTATTTAGAATAGAGGACCTCCTCAATATCATTACCATTAATTGTGGGGTACATGAGATTTGACAATAGTTATATTGGTAAAATAGTTAGGTTGGTAAATAAAATAATTGCTGGCTAGTTCATGAACCTTCAGAATGCATGCAAGATTATCTAGACTAGACTTGTCTTAGCTTGTGATTTCCCAAACCAAAGACTTCGTTAAATTATATTAAAGCACTATGTGTTGCTGTAGCTGCTGCAGTTTCCTTCTTTTATGAATTGGTGGCTCCAACCCAATTTGATTCCTTAGGCCAATTATTGTTGGCTCTGTCAATAATCTTTTTTGGGTCTCTGACAAATGTTTTCCCCACGTGTGCTTCATGGAATCTTTACTATATCACAATCGAACCTGGAGTCTTCTAGATGCAAGCATGCACTCTGCTAGTGAATAATATGTACGTATGTAGTGAAGTACTTGGCAGTCCACGATACATGGCTGATGTGCTATATTCAATTTGGTACGTAAGCTACTTGTTCTGGGTCAGTTATTGGGACATCTGTTGTTGGGACATACACTGTTGTCACCAGGGGTCATTTTGTAGAAAAATAGGTGGTAGAGCTCATCCAGGGATTGTTGTGCAGCTGCACATATTATTCAATGGACAAGAAGGTGGAACTTTCAGAAGGAGGAAGTGGAACTCTCAGAAAAGTTCAGGAGCTGTGCTCCTGTGAGGATTGTGAGGCACTTCAAAGGGATCTGTTGAGGCTGCGTGAGTGGGCGTCAACATGGCAAATGAGGTTCAATGTGGCCAAGTGCAAAGTAATGCACATTGGGGTAAAAAATCCCAGCTACAAATACAAGTTGATAGGGTGTGAACTGGCAGAGACTGACCAAGAGAGAGATCTTGGGGTTGTGGTAGATAACTAATTGAAAATGTCAAGACAGTGTGCGATTGCAATAAAAAAGGCCAATGCCATGTTGGAAATTATTAGGAAGGGAATTGAAAACAAATCAGCCAGTATCATAATGCCCCTGTATAAATTGATGGTGCAGTCTCATTTGGAATACTGTGTACAATTCTGGTCACTGCACCTCAAAAAGGATATTATAGCATTGGAAAAAGTGCAGAAAAGGGCAACTAGAATGATTAAAGGTTTGGAACACTTTCCCTATGAAGAAAGGTTAAAACGCTTGGGGCTCTTTAGCTTGGAGAAACGTCGACTGTGGAATGACATGATAGAGGTTTACAAGATTATGCATGGGATGGAGAAAGTAGAGAAAGAAATACTTTTCTCCCTTTCTCACAATACAAGAACTTGTAGGCATTCAATGAAATTGCTGAGCAGTCGGGTTAGAATGGATAAAAGGAAGTACTTCTTCACCCAAAGCGTGATTAACGTGGAATTCACTGCCACAGGAGTTGGCAGCAGCTACAAGCATAGCCAGCTTCAAGAGGGAATTGAATAAAAATATGGAGCAGAGGTCCATCAGTGGCTATTAGCCACAGCGTATTGTTTGAACTGTCTGAGGCAGTGATGCTCTGTATTCTTGGTGTTTTGGGGGGGCAAAGTGGAAGGGCTTCTAGCCCCACTTGTGAACCTCCTGATGGCACTTAGGGGTTTTTTTTTGCCACTGTGTGACACAGAGGGTGTTTTCGCACTTACGTTTTACTGGCGCGAAGACCCTCCTCACGCCGGCGGATCTGCAGTGATTTCGCACTAGAAGCGCCGGCGCAGCCCATTGCGCCGGCTACTTCCGTCGCTAAGCCAGCGCAAACGGAAACCGCCAAGAAGCAGGAAAACGTTTGCGCTGGCTTAGCGACGGAAGTAGCCGGCTCTTTGGGCTGCGCCGGCGCTTCTAGTGCGAAATCACTGCAGATCCGCCAGCGTGAGGAGGGTCTTCGCGCCAGTAAAACGTAAGTGCGAAAACACCCAGAGTGTTGGACTGGATGGGCCATTGGCTTGATCCAGCATGGCTTCTCTTATGTGAGCTCCCACTGAATCTGAGACCTGGTTGTCACTGATAAAATAGATATAGATGTTTTGTTATGAGAAGAGTCAGATATGCATAAAAGTCTTGCATTTCTATTTGGAGCAGGGATGGACCAGGAGGAAAAATCATCCCTGGAAGTGCCCCCTCCAATTGAGGGGAGTAAGAGGGAGAGATGCAAGCCAGGCCCCTGATGAGAGGGAGTAAGCTCATTGTATTTTCTGCCCAGCTCACACCTATCTGAACAGGGCAGAAGCTGATGGCTCATGGGTGTGGTGGCTCCTGCCCTCTTTACAGGGACTACCAGGTTGCAGTAGTGATAACTCCTTAGCACTTTGTGTAATACAGCCCTGGGTTTGGGGCAGCCCTGGCAGAGGGGAGAGGCAATCATCCCACTGGAACTTTCCTTGGTAGCCTTAATGGCTAATTTGGCCTTGGTATAGAACTCACATATCTTATGTTCATAAGCATCCAGCCCTGCACTAGCAAATACTAGGAGTTGTTGTTTTGTTGTTGTTGTTGTATTGTTGTTGTTTCTTCTTCTTCTTCATCTTCTTCTTATTATTATTGTTATCACTACTACTACTACTACTACTATTTATTGGTCTCTTACAAATGTTTCCCCCAGCGCCTGGAGAGGGCGGACTTTTAGGAGGATGTTACTCCCAACTGATGCTCTAGAACTCTCCCCTAATCATTATGAAAAATACAATAGGAACTAGGGAAGATTCCTGGAGTGTATCCATCAATACCATTCCCCCTGCTCACTTTTCTACCTCTCCTCAAATGATCAAGGGTGGCAAATTGCCTGCTACTAGTGGACAAATGGCAAGTCTACATATTCATGTTCAGCCAGTCAGCAGTGCACAAATGTTTGTCTGTGTTGCCTACACCTAATTTAAACATGAAAGTATGGAAGTATGATATTAGTACATCAAAAAATAGTAATAAGTTTTTTCCTTAATTAATGACAAGCATCATCAATAATTTTTTAAAATCTATTTTTTAAAATGAAGATGTATTTAAACTGTTGTGGCAGGCCACTGTTAATTTATTATGGATGGCATCCTAAGGAATACTGTTTGGATCCAGAGAACTTAGAAGGACACTGCCCAAGGAACAGATCAGTGCTACTTTCCTCATCATGTTGCAGTCCACCTGTCCCCTGTAAAGTTGCTCCTCAGGGTCAGTGGACCATTAGAAATGTCATGAGAGATGGTGCAGTGACAAGAGGGAATCAGTAGGAATCATTTCATCCATTCTTGCACAAATTGGGAGGGATTTCTCCCAAACGTTTTTCACTGGAGGCCTAATGCTGTAATTGAAGATACAAGTCACTTGTGTGATAAGATCCTGGCAGAAACATGTACAGTTTAAAATAGCTTTGAACAATTATTATATCTTGCTGTATAGCCACTAAACAACTCTATTGTTTAAAACAGTAAGCCAGTCTGACTGTTATGTGACTTTATGGCTGCCAACTGCTTCAGTGAAGAAGGAAAAGACCCATACTGTGAAGGATAACAAAGACCCAGTGTGGAATGAAAGTTTTCACTACAGAATTCAAAATCAAGTAAAGGTAAGGAATAGAACTACAGTACACTCAGCAGGTATCTAAGCCAATGTTGTGAGCTGGGCATAAGGACAAATAACAGGGAGCCATTTTTTGGTCAGATTAGACTCTTAATCATTGCTTCTCAGCATCACAAAAAATCAAAACAATAAACTTTCCACTTTCTGGAAGAAAATAGAAATAACAGAAAAATATGTTAAACATATAAAAGAGGAAGTACCATTCAGGGACTGGTCCCTGTGAGCCATGTAGGATCGCCAATTCACCAACATTCAGGCCTTGAGATCTCTCTCCTGGAATAACAACTGATCTCCTGTCTACAGAGATCAGCTGCTTTGGAGAAAATGGCTGCTTTGGAGGGTGAACTGTATGGCATTACATCCCTATTAAGGTCCTTCCTTTCCCCAAACCCTCCCTTCCCAGGTTCTGCCCCCAAATCTTGAGGAATTTCCCAATCCAGAGTTAGCAGCCCTAGAGGAGAGTTTGATGAATGCTTTGCTGATCACAAATTATAGAGAATATCTTTAAGGGTACTGCTGAAGAAATGTCAAGTTCTCGTAGTACTTGGGTCAGTTGAGTAGCTGTGGAACAAAGAAATTCAGGCTAGTGAGCAACAGCTATCCAGAGTCCCATACCTCTGATTTCTCTTCCTCTATTTAGCAGTCTGGCATATACATTACAGTGGAACAGTGTGTTCCTCCTCTGATATTTGTGTGCATTGCTTAAGTCTCATGGCATGGGGCCCCTGATCCTTAGTTATGTTTGCTAGTTAGAATAGTAGCTTTCATTAACTCCCTTGATCTGAAAGCAGCTGCTCCCATCCCTGTATCTCTTTGCTGATAAATAGACGTTGGCCGTTTTCCCACTGACCTTACCCTGGAGTGACATCCCTCTTCACCGCGCAGCATCTGCGCAGATTTCCCACCAACTGCTGTGCAGAACCAGGAAGTGCTGCGGCTTTTGCGTCGCAGATGTAAACCGCTAAAAACCAGTTTACATCTGCAACACAAAAGCCGCGGCTCTTCCTGGTTATGCGCAGTAATTGGTGGGAAATCCGCACAGACACTGCGCGGTGAAGAGGGACGTCACTCCGGGGTAAGGTCAGTGGGAAAGCGGCCGTTGTTTTGAGCACACCTGTCTCTGCTGTGTGAACCTAAGAGCAGGAACCTGCTTTTGCAGATACTTTGTTCCTGATTTGCAAGCAAAAGGGAACATCACATGTCGTCAAAATAAGTCCTATTACTTCTTTGGGTCTCCAGTACTTCATTAGATTTCAGATTGTACCCTGTATTTAATAATGACACATTTTAAGCCTCCATCATAGCTGTCCTTTGTGAGGAATTTAAAGGAGAGCTGGCAATGATGGAACAAAAATGAAAAGTGAACCAAATAGTCATAAAATTGCAGTCTTTGCTCCAGTTAATATGTGGGAGAAAAACCTTAAGAGTTATAATAACATGTAAAGGGTTTTTGCAGATTTTGACAATGAAAGGTCATGGTTTTAACTGCCTTCAAGTAGTCTCACAAGTAGTCTCACAAGTAGTATTCAGTGGCTGATTGTGAAGCCCAGTGTTAGGTTATGTGCACACAACCAATGAGAAGCTACCTCTTCTGATACCTGGCTTTTCATCTACAAACTCTCTATTCAGTTCACACTGAAAACATTATTTGGTTTGGTACTGTTTTAATAATTGTAAATATGCAAACCATGGTTGTTGAGATTCATTTCTATGCAGGCTGTGCCTGGAGAAGGCAGCCATCTAACCATTAAGTTGTTGCTTAAAAACACAGCACCTTGTACAACAGGGAGGCTCCCTGATCTCACCATATCTCAGAAGCTAAGCAGAGGCAATGGCAAAACACCTCTTCCCTTGAAAACCCTATGGAGTCACAAAAAATTGGCTGTGACTTGATGGCACTTTCCAACACCATCCATAGAGAGGTAGTCTCCGACTAAGCAGTTGAGGGTGGTGACACAAACTCTGCAGATGCCCCCAAATCTAAGGAAGCAGAGGAAAAGCCCTGCTGGATCAGACCAGTGGTCCACCATGTCCAGCATCATGTTTCACACAGTGCCTTTCAACTGCCCTGGAGGATTGGTAAACAAGACAAAGGTCTTCTTTACCTCCTAGCAGGACTATTCTTAGATTTATTGTCATGTAGTTCCCTTCATGTATCTGCCTAATCCCCTTTTAAGGTCATCTGTGCAAGCATCCATCATACTTCCATTGTGATGAGTTATAATGCTCCCTGCACCACTCCCCTCCCTGCATGCTATGTTTTAAGAGGTTACCTTATGGAGTCTATTCCTTAATACATCTAAAAACTCCAAATGTTATGGCTTTCATGTCAGTAGGAGGGAGAAAGCTTGACATTGTAGTTTTTCTCTGTGTCCATAAAGATGCCTAAAATCTCCTCTGCTGGCAAATATACTGTAGCAGAAGTACACTTCTGTTTCTTCTGGTAAGTCCCCCTCATCCTCCACTAGTTGCCAACCAATGACCTGGCAACCCTACATTCTGGGCTTTTTTGTAGGTAAAGCCCAGCAGGAACTCATTAGTATGTGAGGTCACACCTCTGACATCACCATCATTTGCATACTAGGCCACACCTCTAAAATCACCAAAGTGCTATAATATCTTTTTTGAGGTGTGGTAACCACCACACCTCAAAAAAGATATTCTAGCATTGGAAAAAGTCCAGGAAAAAAAAATCAAATTCCAACACAATACTCGATCACAAGAGCCAGCATGTTGTAGTGCTGAAAGAAAGAAAGAAAGAAAGAAAGAAAGAAAGAAAGAAAGAGAGAAAGAAAGAAAGAGAGAAAGAAAAAAAAAGCAAATAGTGGAAAAAGACTGACTGACTGACAGAAAGAAAGAGAGAGAGAAAGAGGGGGAGTGAGAAATAAAGCAAACAGGGAAAAAGAAATATTGACAGAAACTGACAGAAAGAAAGAGTGGGACAGTGGAAAATAAAGCAAATAGACAGAGAAAAAGAAAGAAAGAAAGAAAGAAAGAAAGAAAGAAAGAAAGAAAGAAAGAAAGAAAGAAAGAAAGAAAGAAAGAAAGAGAAAGCGAGAGAGAGGGTGGTGGGAAATAAGGCAAACAGGGGAAAAGAAATATTGACAGAAAGATTGACAGAAAGAAAAAGTGGGACAGTGGAAAATAAAGCAGAGAGAGAGAGAGAAAGAAAGAGAAAGAGAGAGGGGGGAGTGGGAAATAAGGCAAACAGGGAAAAATATTGACAGAAAGACTGACAGTAAGAAAGAGTGGGACAATGTAAAATAAGGCAAATAGAGAAAAAGAAAGACTGACAAAAATGAATGAAAGAAAGAGAGAGAAGGGGGAGTGAGAAATAAGGCAAACAGAAAAAGAAATATTGATAGAAAGACTGACAGAAAGAAAGGGTGGAACAGTGGAAAATAAAGCATATAGACAGAGAAAAAGAAAGACAGACAGAAAGAAAAACTGAATGAGAGAAAGAGAGAGAGTAAGAGAGAGAGGGAGAGGAAGAAAGAAACGGAAAGGGGATGGGATCAACTCACCTTAAAAACTGCTGACTCTGCGCCGCGCGGCTTGGCTCTCTGAGCTCCGCTGGCCTGCGTGACGACAGGAGACCTCCTGTTAAGGTGCAGCCTGGCCCTCTCAGCTCCTCTGGCCTGTGCAATGACAGCAGACCACCGCACAGGTGTGGCTTGGCCCTCTGAGCTCTGCCGGCCTGCACGATGATGGGAGACCCCCATGCAGGCGCAGCTTGGCCCTTTCAGCTCTTCTGGCCTGTGCAATGATGGGAGACCCCTGCACAGGCACGGCTTGGCTCTCTGAGCTCCGCCAGCCTGCGCAATGATGGGAGATCCTCAAGCAGGTGCAGCTTGGCCCTCTGAGTTCTGCTGGCCTGCACGATGATGGGAGGCCCCTGCGCAGGCATGGCTTGGCTCCCTGATGTCCCCCGGCAGGTGCAACACTGGGAGGTCCCTGTGCAAATGCAGTTGGGGTCCCTGAGCTTCACAGCCAGCGGGATGTCGGGAGGCCTCCACACAAGTGCAGCTCGGGGAGCTGCCTGGAGTGAGCTGGAACACTGATGTAAGCAGCCAGAATGCTGCTCATGTCAGCTGGAATGGTGTGTTCCGGCTCAAAAAAAAGCCCTGCCTACATTAAATTTGCTCTTTTGCTGCAGGAAGGACAAAAGAGTCTGATGGAACAGAATGTTGCAGAATGGAAAGGATGAATGCAAATCTGGGTTAATGTTCTAACATTCTTTTTTTTTTTACTTTGCACAGAACATTCTAGAGCTCCAAGTATGTGATGAAGATAGACATACTGAAGATGATCATCTCCTCACTGTTTTCTTTGATGTGTCTAAAATCCGTCTTGGTGAAACAGTCTGCCTGAATTTTCAGCTGAATCCAAAGGTTAGGATGGAAATTAGAGACAATGACAATGGATGGCTATTTATTTATTTTACTTTGTTTATGCCTTTTATTTATATTTATATCCAAATCACTTACATCATTATGCTCTCCTTCATTTTGTCGTCAGAACAGCCCTGTGAGGTGGGCTAGTCTGAGAGTAATTGGCCCATCATCACCCAGTAAACTTCTGTGGCAGAGTGGGGATTCAAAGTAAACCTGGTTCTGCCAGATACTAGTCTTAACGCTATAAGAAATGACACTGTCATGACTTCCCTCTTAATGTATGTAATGCTGCCACCAGGAATTGAATTCCAAACACTTTATTTAACATTCCCAACTGAATTGTGCCCAAGCTCTAGGGCTTCTTCATTGGACTATGTGGCCTTGAGGATGAGACTCTTATATTTTAAATCATAGGACTCCAGGTTAATATAAAACAAAATAAAATTTTATTTGAAGAATAAGCATATTGGTTTCAAGATGCTTATAGCTTAATACTGCTGTGAATAATAACTTCTGACTGAGGTGTCACTTGTTCACTTCACACACTCCTCACTCTCAAATCCTTCTTTCTCTTCCTAACTCAACTTTCTGACAGCTTCTGTCTCTCACACTCTACTGTAACACTCTACTAGGTTTTAGCTCTCTATCTAGCCCCTGATATGTCCTCTAAAGTATTCTACTTTTCTTCCCTAAAATCTTAGTGCCTTTCACAGTACTAGTATGGGATTCTAATCAGAAGACTGCTTTTCAGACTCTGTAGACTGCTGACTGACCACAACTGACTGTTAACTGCTGTCAGTCTGCTGAAAGTTAACTGTTGACTGATCTCTCCCTCTCCCTCTCCCTCCCCCACCACAGACTTATTAGCTCTGCTCACACTCTCTCAGTCACCAACCAATCACCTCACACACTACTCATTCCTCGTCTTTCACCCCCCTTTCTCTGCTGCAAATTACCAGCAGTTAAAGGAGCACACACTCATAAATTCAAATAATTGCAGACACATTTATTTTAATTTTCACATCTGTTTTCATTGTTTTACTTGGTAAACATATTAAGGAATAAGGAGCCCCATAGTGCAGAGTGGTGAAGCTGCAGTACTGCGGTCTGAACTCTCTGCTCATGACCTGAGTTCGATTCCGGCAGAAGCTGGATTTAGGTAGCCGGCTTCAGGTTGACTCACCGTTCTATCCTTCTGAGGTTGGCAAAATGAGTTCCCAGCTTGCTAGGGGAAAAGTGTAGATGTCTGGGGAAGGCAATGGCAAACCATCCCATTAAAAAGTCTGCTGTGAAAATGTGATGCAACGTCAGCCCAGAGTAAAAAATGACTGGAGCTTGCACAGGGGACCTTTCCTTTTCCCATATTAGCTTTATATTATAAGTAGCAATTTGTTGTTGTGAGCATTCTGAGTGATAAATTTCTATCTGTAAACTCCTTTGCATTTTTTGAGGATGTGAAGCCCATTCAGAGATCCTAGCCACAAATACATTAGTGCTCAGAATATTTGCCACAATATTGTCATTAATTTGACTTAAGTTAGACATGATCTGCAACTAATGGGAAGATTTCTGTCAATGGGACTTCAGTGTGACTACATTTTTTGTATTGGGGTTTAGGCATTTAAGGATGAATGTCTGTCTTTACCCTAGATATTTGAGAGAGGTAGCTATGTATGTTGCAGCAAAAACAGTTGTCTTATGGCTTCTTAATGACAAGCCTTTTCTGAGTATAAATATTGATGGACTTGAGCCCACTTCTAGGTCACCAACCTTTATGCTTGAATAAATCATTGTCGTTCTTTAAGGGGTCAGTAGACCCCTGATTTTTATTAGTTTATTATGGATAATACATACTGTGTTGTGTTTTCTAACAATTTTGGGCAAGGGCCATTGGTGGGAATGATGGCAGAAGTGCATACAGCCCTGGGAGAATCTCCACTGCTATTAGGAACTGGCTATATACTGAGGTCAGGCCAATCATGTGCTCTGGTGATTTCCCAAAGCAAACCCCATTGCAAACTCTGTAAGGCAATGGTTCCCAACCTTTTTGGCCCCAGGGCCAGCCTGCCGACCATGGCCCCAGGGCTGGCAGGGTGGGGGGACCCAATTCGGCCTCCCCCGCATGGTGTTTCCTCTTCCCTCCTTCACCCCCCATGCAGCCTCGCTGCCTCCTCCCATTTTCCTCTTGTTTCCTCCTCCCTCCTTTGCCCCCCTGCGCACAGCCTTGCCACCTTCTCCTCCCCCCCATTTTCTTCTTCGCAGCCTCTGTCTGTGCAGCCTCCCTGCCTCCGTTTTCCTCCTTCCTCCATGGCCGCCGTCTGGGCAGGCTCCCTTCCTCCGTTTTCCTCTTTTGCTGTCGCCGCTATCTGTGCAGCCTTGGCACTTCCCCCCTCCTGTTTTCCTCCTTCTGACTTTGCCACCTTCTCCTCCCCCCATTTTCACCATTTTAAGGCTGGGGAAGGGGCCTTCCCTTATCTGGTCTTAAAATGGTGAAAACAGGAGGAAGAGGAGGCGCTGCGGAGGAGGGTGTTGAGGCTGCGCAGCCCATCTCAAACAGGCCATGGTCTAGTACCAGTCCCCAGCCCGGGGGCTGGGGACCCCTGATGTAAGGGACAGCCAATATTTTAAAATATACATTTCTGAAACAGTAAATTCAGTGCTAATGTGACTGCTGACTGCTTAGGGTCTCCCCTCCTGCGGTGATTAGGGATGAGCATGAATCAACTCACAAACTCAAGTTTGTAACAAATTTTGGCCAGTTCATGGTTTTCAAAGTCAAATTTATGGTAGGTCAACTGGCAGCCATTTCCCCAGAAAGCACTTTTGTGGAGGCATCTTCTAGGGGAGGCTGTAACTCAGATCCCTTAAATCCAATCCCCATCAAACCTGAGGGACTGGTAGAGACGAGTCAGCCAGAGATCTTCTGTGAGTTTGATGTCTCTAGCACACTTGGGGGGGGGGGAGGGGATGTTCTACTGCCTCACAGAATCATAGAGTTGGAAGGGACTTCTAGGGTCATCTAGTCCAACCCCCTGCACAATGCAGGAAACTCACAAACACTTCCTCCTAAATTCACAAACATTTCACAAATTCACAAAAATTCATGAACAAAACCAATTTGTGAGATAGCTATAAGTTTGTGACAGTCCATGGTTAATGGATGAGGCATGCCACAAATCATGAACTGAACCACATTTTTCCAGTTTGTGCCCATCCCTAGCCTGTATTGGGGTGCTTCTTAAAATAAAATTGCATCATAAATTCACTACTGCTGGAAGGAATTTGTGAGTGAGTAACTACTGGTTTTTATTTGTTTGTATTTTATTTTCAGGGTAAGGAGGAACTAGAAGTTGAATTCACACTGGAAAGCAGGTAAAAGCTGGTTTTCATGTATACCACTAACAGTGGTGCCTAGCCAAAGCATATAACTGTAATGATGAATTTACTTTGAATACCTATTAACACCTAAAATTTGACCAGTATCTTAAATCAAAACACTGACAATATTTTCATATTTGGTTCATGGGACAAGAATAGTAGCTGAAGAATTTTGGGTTCATCTTAGTAGTAGAGAACAGACATTGTTGTCAGATTGGAAATGACAATACTTAATAAGAGACTTTGGCAAATAGTTATACTTACTATGTAATTTCAGAGTACACTTAGGCTGTGAGACCAAATCTCCAAACTGCTCTTGGAGTATATGAGTTCAGATTGCACGTAGAGGAAGGGTGGATATCATGATTGCTTGTTGCTCTGTATAAAAAACAACACGCACATAGAAAACTAGATGTCATGGGTAAAAGTTCTAGTATAGCACAATCTGTATGTGTTCCAGTATATAGCAGCTGACATCCCCTAGGTCAGCTCACCATCTGATTGCCGGAAGTGATCAAGGGAGCCACTTGTTCGAAGTATGCTTCATTGATCCTGCATTGAACAGGGGGTTGGACTAGATAGCCTCTAACACACCTTTCAACTCTGTGATTCTATGAACAGGAAACTTGTCACTGTGTCTCAGGCTTGCAGGCACTCAGGGAAAAGTTTGCAGGGAAGAAGGGAAGGCAGTGCTCAGTTGATCAGTCTCTCTTTTCAGCTTCTCCTTGAATGTCAAATCATTTGTTTATTTAAAACAGGGCTTTTTGTGTAGAAAAGGCCCAGCAGGAACTCATTTGCACATTAGGCCATATTGCTGATGCCAACCAGCTGGAACTGCATTCCTGTGCATTCCTGCTCAAAAAAGCTCCAATTTAAAACATTTCTGTGCTACCTTTCCTCCCAAGTAGGACCCCCAAGGTGGTGAACATCAAAACATTAAAAGAGCATTTAAAATAAAGTATATATATAAAATAACAGTTCGATAAAATATAGACACACTTAAAACACAACCAGGGAGGACAATCAGTAATAGTTACTGGAGGCATGCCAAACAACACGTAAAAGTCTTCACCTATTGGTGAAAGACAACAGTAGAGGTTGACAGAGAAATCTCCCTGCAGAGAGAGTTCCAAAGTTTTGGTACCATGACCAAGAAGGCCCTTTCTTGACTTGCAACATGTCTAGCCTCAGATGATGGGGTGGCACCTGAAGCAGGCCTTCAATAAAATGATAACAGCAGGTGCGAGAGGATGGTCCTTCAGGTGTGCTGGCCCCAAGCCATATAGGGCTTTAAAGGTCAATACCAGGACCTTGAATTAGACCCAGAAGCAAATTGGGAAGCCATATAGATGGAACAAGACTGGAGTGGTATAGTTCCTATGACCCACTTCAGTCAACGTCTGGCCTCAGTGTTCTGCACCAACTGTAGTTTCCAGACAGTTTTCAAGGGCAATGTTCTCCCCACATAGAGAATACTGAAGTAATCTAATCTAGATGTTACCAGGGCATGCACCACAGTGGCAAGGTCTTTCTCATCTTGGAGGAATGAAGCTGATCAAAGGCACCCCTGAATACTGCTGCCACCTGTTTATTCCACAGACAGCTTGGGTCCAGCAGCACTTCCAAGCATGAGACTGCTTTGTGAGTGGGAATGTGACCCCACCCAAAATAGGAAATATCCCAGTTTCCCCCACCAATACCACCTCTGTTTTGTTGGGATTTGGTTTCAGAGTGTTAGACTCCATCCGCCCCAAAACTGTCTCCAGGAACTGATTTACAGTTCCTACAGCCTCCCTGGGATCTGCTGAAAGTGTGAGATAGAGATAGATCACCCATGGATGTCACTGCCATTACAGAGGGATTTAAAAATGCTATGAGGACCCAATCAGGCTGCATACCCTGCAGATGTTTTAACACTTGAAAAGGCGGAGGTGGTGGTGCTTACAGCACCTCTATTTGTGGCATTTTTGAATTCTTTAAAACTGTGTTGTCATATATGAGTTGGACCCATCAATGCCATCACATCTAGTATGCCAGCAAGTCTCTGCCTTGCATGGACATAGGAGATGATTAGGGTGGGGAGAACAGAAGCAATTGGCTTGTGTTCTTGTGCCTCTAGCTGGTGGGGAGAGAATATTAGCAATCAGTTTCTTCTGCTTGGGATGAGGGGATGACAAACTGACTGCTTATGTTCCCCACTCTCAAAGCTCAGGAGGGAACAGAAGCAATTGGTATCTCATTTCCCTGCACCCACTCCAAATTGGCAGTGGGGGAGAGCCATCCACATTTTATTTTCCTGTTTGCAAGTAAGAAGGTAAGATGCTTCTTTTCCTCCATTCCAAGCTAGGAATTGGCTTCTGATTCTCTTCTGAAACTTTCCCATGTCCAGAACAGCAAGGGGACACAAGGAAATGATGATAGATCAGAATTGTACTGCCAGATGATCCCCCAATCATTGATAGTTGGCTTCTGACTAACAGAGCAGATAAAATCTGTTCAGCATTTTTTTAGTTGTTTGGGGCAAGGTAAACAAAACCTGGGTTGTCTTACAGTCTGGTTATGAGTGTCAAACAAAGTATGTTTAGCTTCTGATCAGGCCAGAAACAGGGTATGTTCAACTTCTGACCAGAAATCCACAGCATCCCTAGTATACACATGGATCTCCTGTACAACCAGCCTTCCCATTTTGCTTAAATGAAAAGAAGTAGCTTTGTCTATTACACACATGAAGCTGCCTTATCTGACTGCTGATCAATCACAGTATTGTTTACTCAAGCAGCTTTTCAAGGTCTCAGTCTGAGGTCTCTCATACTGCTTACTACCAGAGCCTATTAACTGACAGTATCAGGATTTAAACCTGGGACCTTCTGCATGCAAAGCAGATAGTTTATTATAGAACCACTGCTCCTCTCCTAGCTGGCACTACCACTAGGTGCAAAGCCTAGTAGACTGAGGAGCTCTCTATGTGCATTAGAGCTGTCATGTCTTCAAGAAATCACTGGGTTAGGGCAATAGTTTATATCTTGAGTCCTGACTTGGTCAGGTGTATAAATATTTTAAATAAATAAATAAATCTTAGGCAGTATGACAAACATGGGGGGATGCCTACATGGAGAATCTGTTATTAGTCTGCACTTCTAGCTACAACATTATAAATGGAAAAATAAGCAAAACACAAATTATCATCCAATTGTCAAATATTTAAATAATCTGATTTTCCCTTCCCTTATTTTTTTTTTAGCCCTGATGTTCCAGAAAAGATTGTTACTAATGGAGTCTTAGTGGTAATTTTCTATGCTATCATCTTTCCTTAATTGTTGGATAGTACTGTTTAATGTTTAACAGTAGTACAAAACCCAAGTTTAATTTTCACAGCAAAAGCTTTCATTTAGGGATTTGTCCAGTCTTTTGTTTGCAGTAGGGTTGCCAAGTCCAAGTCAAGAAATATCTGGGGACTTTGGGGTGGAGCCCCCTGAAGCTCCAGAGGGCCTCCAAACCGGAGATCCCCTGCCCCCACCTGGGGATTGGCACCTCTACTCATGAGTTACTGAACTTCCAAGTTTTTCACAGTAACACAGGGCAACCAAACGTTCAAGTTTACCTTCACACTATGCAAACGACCACTGCAAAGATTGTGCAACAAACTGAGAGTCTGGGCTCCTTTCACAGCCATGTTGTTCTGCCTCCTCCCCCCCCCCCCCGGCGCTCCTTCAGCCTTAAAGATGCAGACATACCATCCAAAGAGGAAGCCTTTCTAAGTGGAGTCTGAAGCCTCCGGAGCTGGAAAGGCACATGATGGTTGTGGGGGCAGGGCTTTCCCCTGCCGGCCAGCTGACTGGGGGCGGAAAGGAGCCTGGGAAAGTGGGAGAACCCCCGCTGGGACCTGGGGATCGGCATGTCGATGCGCTTAGAGTCCAAGAGGGTGATTCTTAGCGACGCAAGAATGAAGGTTGTACACAGTAGCTGTAAAACCACTATATACATTTATTTACACACCAGTCACTCTTCTCACTGACAATATGCTCCACTGCACTCCAACTTCATTAACCCACACACACCATAGTGACTTTGTACATTTATACATTGGACAGCCAATCAGCAACTTGCTGTGTCATGCTGACTGTGCTGGCTGATGCAATACCTCTGGCACCCAGCCACCTGCTGTCATCTAGATCATCTAGCCTCCAGATCTAGTTTCACTTCTATAGCACATGCTATAAGCTGTCACTTCTCATATATACAAGCGACACCCCTCCTCAGATTATAGGCTTGTGCTGTAATCCATACATCACAATATTCCATATTCATGTTGTTCATATTACCATTAATACATTCAATTACATTTTTCATATATACATTGGTTACAGTTCAGCATTTCATTCTTTGATTCCCTGAACACACATTTCGCTCCGCTTGCTAATTACCCTGCAAGCACATTCTTATCAGTTGGCTCATTTCCCAGACTGACCATATCTTATCAGTTGGCTCACTTCGCAGACTGAGCACTCCCCTTATCTTTGCTGGCTCAGTCTGTGATACCGTATAGTTTAGTACAGACGTACATTCTTTTTCAATACACATTTTTACAGCTTTCAGTTTTTTTACATTTAGTTTAACAGTTACAGTTTGGAATTGTTCACATTTCAGTTTTACAATCACTGTTTAGTTGCAGCTTAATATACATTTTGAAGCAGCAAGTTTGTTTAATGTTATAGCATTTCTTTTACAATCCAGCATTTATTCATTTGCCCATTGAACCCTTTTAATTAGTTACTGCTTAAAGCCTCTCTTTCCAGGCTTTTGCTTATGTGTCTCCCTATTCTATAGGAGACTTACCATACAACAGTTCCAGCACACTAGGATACGTTTTAGGCTTATCATCATACACATATGTATAACCTCCTTCCTCCTTTGTGAAAGAAGTATCCACATTTACATCCAGTGCACTCTCACAGCACCTGGGCTGTCCATCAGGCAAACAATCTCCATTGCCCAGATAATTTATTTCTGTATCATAGCCAAATCTTTTCGGCTTTATTTTCTCTTGCAGAGACCCTGATTTTAACCGGCTCCCCTTTTACAGCCTCAGAAGTCTCCTGTTGCTTAATACTTTCTAAACTGCCTGCACTGTCTTCCTCCTGCTTCAGTGAGAGAGTCTGCTTGCTTTCTGGCTTTTGCCCCTCCTCACTTGTTAGAGACAGTTGCAGCTTAGTTTCTTTGGGCATTTCGTTGGCATGTATTTTGGACCAATTCTCATCCTCGCAAAATGAGGCAGACCTACTCAGTTTTATTATATTGTTACTGTCCACAAATCTATAGGACTTCATGCCGTTCTGATACCCTACGAACACTAGTTTTCTGCTTTCGGCACGTCCCTTCCTCCTCTTATCTACAGGAATGTTTACCCATGCCTTAGACCCGAAAATTCTAAGGTGAACCAGGGTTGGCTTTCTCCCATACAGAACCCTGTAGGGTATGTCATTTAGAGCCTCAGTCCACAAACGGATAGAGATGTAACAGGACATTTTCAAGGCTTCACCCCAATATGCCAGCTTTAAACCACTGTCATCCAGTAAAGCGTGGCAGATATTCTGGAGTACCCCTGCTCTCCGTTCAACCACCCCGTTCTCCCACGGAGAGGAGACGTTGGCAACTCTGTGTTTTATGCCCTCTTGCCTCAGATATCTGGCAAAGTCTTTGCTTTGGAATTCGCCTCCCTGATCTGTTTGAAGTGGGGCTATTCTGGCATTTAATTGTTTTTGTACCCTTTTAGCCCAGTACTTGAAAGTTGCGAACACATCGCACTTATGTTTAATAGTGTACACCCACGCAAACCTGCTGTGGTCATCGACCAGAACCAAAGCAAATCTATTTTTAGAAACACTAGGTGCATACAGCCCCACCAGGTCTACATGTATTAATTGGAGCGGTCTCTCAGACACACGTTCACTCCTTTTAGAAGCCGGAAATGACTTTGACTTGGCTTCCTTGCAGACGTTACAATCTAGGAATGCATTACACTTATCAACTTTCACCCCCTGCAATATCTCCAGGGTTTTATTTATGGTGTTATAGCTGGCGTGGCCCAGCCTTCTATGCAAGCGGTGAATGCATCTGCTGTGTGGCTGTTTATTCCACACGGTTTGTGCCTTCCCCACAGTCTGCACAAGCTCATACACATTTGCTTTTAGTATTCCTTTAGCCAGCCGTTTACCCTGCTTTAAGATTTCACAGCCCTTATTGTCAAATATTACTGTGAACCCAGCTGTTGCCAGGACGGAGACACTCAGCAAATTGGTCTCTAGCTCTGGCACACACAGCACATTATCAAAAGTATGATTAAGTCCAGGAAAATAGACCGTGCCTTGGCAAAGCATGTCTGCCTGTCGCCCGTCAGCCAAGCTTACTGTTTTCTGCTCAGCTGGTCTGCAGTCCTGCAGCTGTTCTTCCTGGCAGCAAAAAATCTGCGTAGCCCCAGAGTCAACAACCCACGGCACACTCTGCAGTCCCGGACCAGTTCTTACCAGAGTTGCCTGTGGTGTCCTTGAAGACTGCTGCCGGCTCTTCCTCTGTTGCTGCTGCGGGCAAGACCTTCGCAAATGTCCGAGCTGGTTACATAAATAACAATGTTTCCTCCGCACTTGCAAGGCTTTTTCCTCCTCTTTGGCTTGCCAGCTGGAACCAGCCCCTACAGACCTCTGCTTATCTTCTTGTTTGCGGTCAGTCTGCTCTTTTCTGCACTCCAGCTGCCTCTGTTCTTCTGCCAGGAATTTGCCGGTCACGTAGGGCAAAGTCAGCTTGTCGGCATCTTGCCCTTCAAATGCTATCACCAGCATATCATATCTCTCGTCCAGAGAGCTCAATATTATGTAAACTTTATCTTCCTCAGCCACTGCTTTACCCCTCGCTTCTAGCTCTTGGAAACAAATAGACATACCATCGAGGTGGTCCCTCATCGACTCTCCAGCCAGCATACGTTTCCTGTAGAGCCTCCGAGACAGGGATATCAGTGAACCTGCTGACTTCTGTACATACACAGCCTTGAGAGCTTCCCAAGCCTCCTTTGCTGTCTGGTGCCCACGGACATGCACCAGCTGGTCGTCTGAGACGCTTGGTATGATAGTGGCTAGAGCCTTTTGGTCCTGAACGGCCTCTGCCAGTGTAGGATTAGCGGGAGGAGCTGACACACAGTCCCAAAGCCCCTCTCTCTTCAGGAAATGCTCTAACCTTAACGACCAGACGTAGTTGGTAGTGGTGAGCTTCTCCACCAGCACAGTAGCTGCTGCTGTAGCCATCCTGCTCAGACTCCTCTCAGCCACTGCTGGTCTCACCTCCTAGGCAGCCTCTGGAGCAACTCAGCATCCTTTCTTTACCACCTCTCTCAGGTCTTCTAGGCGCAGCGGAAGCGTGCTGGGTCCATAACCCTGTCGATGTGCTTAGAGTCCAAGAGGGTGATTCTTAGCGATGCAAGAATGAAGGTTGTACACAGTAGCTGTAAAACTACTATATACATTTATTTACACACCAATCACTCTTCTCACTGACAATTTATTTATTTATTTATTTATTTATTTATTTATTCCGTAACTTATATCCCGCCCTTCCCACAAGTGGCTCAGGGCGGCTTACAACAAACAATAAAACAATAAAATCGGAACAAATTAATACATTTAAATTCAAACATTTAAAACCTAAAAACCTTAAAATATGCTCCGCTGCACTCCAACTGCATTAACCCACACACACCATAGTGACTTTGTACATTTATACATTGGACAGCCAATCAGCAACTTGCTGTGTCATGCTGACTGTGCTGGCTGATGCAATACCTCTGGCACCCAGCCACCTGCTGTCATCTAGATCATCTAGCCTCCAGATCTAGTTTCAGTTCTACAGCACATGCTATAAGCTGTCACTTCTCATATATACAAGAGACACGGCAAGCCTAGTTTGCAGCCATTACTCTCATATTTCTGCTACTTTAGAATGGGGAGGAAGGATCCATGTTGCCATGACAACCAGGCCAACACTAGGTATGGGTTGATATTGCCATTTTAGTTGTATTTTTTTCTCCATCTAAGGCTGTCAATATGAACAAGGGAGAAATGAAATCAAAATGGGGTATTCAGATAAAACCAGGAAGTTTTTGAAATCAATCTTGTGCAAACACTTCCTCAAATTGGGATATGTGTCCAAATAGTATCTCATTGAAAACAATACACTGCAGGGAATGTCATCTACATTTGTAAACACATTCAGATGCAGAAACACATCCAGATGTAGGTATAACAAGAAGATAGAAGAAGATATTGGATTTATATCCCGCCCTCCACTCCGAAGAGTCTCAGAGCGGCTCACAATCTCCTTTACCTTCCTCCCCCACAACAGACACCATGTGAGGTGGATGGGGCTAGAGAGAACTCTCACAGCAGCTGC
Source organism: Heteronotia binoei (assembly GCF_032191835.1). Taxonomy (NCBI): domain Eukaryota; kingdom Metazoa; phylum Chordata; class Lepidosauria; order Squamata; family Gekkonidae; genus Heteronotia; species Heteronotia binoei. Next base: position 82,071,670 of record NC_083243.1, on the reverse strand, counting down.
CCTTTCAAGGACAACCTCTGCCAGAGCTATGGCTGACCCAAGGCCATGCTAGCAGGAGCAAGTGGAGGAGTGGGGAATCAAACCCGGTTCTCCCAGATAAGAGTCCGCACACTTAACCACTACACCAAACTGGCTCTCCAGTCATTCCTCTGCTCTCCATTATTTTTAATGGGATGCTCCTTTCTTTGTGCATAGCAAGGAAGCATAGGTTTCCTTTCCCCTCTTCCTCTTGATGCCCACCTCTTGCCAACAATTATGAACCACATCAGCCAGCAATATGAAAACTTGCTTGGCAAAAACATCTGTAAAACAGGCCCCACCACTATGGCTTAGCACTAATTAGTAGAGCTTAGACTGTAAAGTCAGTGTGCTTGGAATCTGCATACCTAAACGGCATTCTTGTGACTGACTAGTTGGAACTAGACTTCATATTTGTTGGCACTTACTTCGCCCACACAATTCCCTGAAATGACTCACGCTGTGGGTAGAGATGCTGGATTTCAGTTTCCTCAAACCATCAGATCTTCCACAGTGTGACTGAGTGCCACCAAGTGTCAAGAATAAAAAATGTAATACACTTCTTTACTAGGGATTGCTGGGCTCTGAAGACAATAAGCTCATATCAAGCCTTGGTTTAAAGTCTCTGCATCACTTTCACTTTCTACATTTTCATAGCAGAGCCAGGCTGGGGCAGAACTAGTGGTCTTACATTTTCCTTTGTTTTTCGCTGTTACAGTCTCGTGAAGTTGCCTGTTTGGAAGTTCAAGTGAACAAGGGGAGAATGAAGAAGGATTCCACACGTAAGTCACTTCAACTAATTTTTATATTATGCCAAAAACTAGCCACCACCTGCTTTTCTATAAGTGGTTCCTTCACCCTTTATTGAGTAAGCTCCTATGATACCATGAAACTGCTCATGCCCATTCTGACTGTTTATGGTAAACATATAAGCAATTCAGAATTGAGCATAAGTTGTAAAAGACTGTGTTAGGTATATGCAAAAATAAAAGCAACTTTAAGGGTGAAGCAGTTTATTACACAAAACACTGGAATTTTTAGAATGATTCTTACAGAAATCTTAGTTGCATATTATTAAAAGAGGAATATTTAGTTGTCCCTTGTAGTACAGTGACTCTTTGTATTAAACACAGATTGAAGAAATGATAATAATGATGTTTATATCATGAGAAACTGAACACTGACTTTAATGATACCAGTATAGTTGCTGTAAGACTGTTGTTTCTGAATATGTTGGAACATAAAATCTTTTTACTGCATTGGAAGCCTTGTTAGACTCCACTGGACGCACACAGGGCCATGTCAGTGAAAATAACAGGTGCACATCCCCCATCGTGTATCTTTGGCACTGATGCAGCCCCTGCTTAATAATAATAATAATAATAATAATAATAATAAACTTTTATTTATACCCCACCCTCCCCACCTAGGCAGGCTCAGGGCGGCTAACAAGACATGGTAAAACCATGATACAATAAAACAGTATATAATATACTGTAGAACACGGCACTTGATCCCGAAAGATTCTACAAACCCTAATGATGTTACCAGCCGTGAAAACCTGAAATCTTTGATAGTATATAATATAATTAATAATTTAACAATAAAACCAATAAAACAGTATGACATTATGGTACAATCAGATTATGTATAAGATGGCTCGGTGTTATTGATATTATCAGGAATTCTGTCTTAAAAAGCTAGCTGTAAGAGGGCAATTTTGCAGGCCCTACGGAACTGGTTAAGATCCCATAGGGCCCGCCCCTCTTCTGGCAGTTGATTCCACCATTGGGGGGCCTTTGTAGAGAACGCCTGTTCTCTGGTAGTTTTTAATTTGGTTTCTTTTGGCCCAGGGATTTTGAGAAGATTTTTTGAGCTTGATCGCAGTGCTCTCTGGGAAACATATGGAGAGAGGCGGTCCCTAAGGTAGGCAGGTCCTCGACCATATAGGGCTTTAAAGGTAATGACCAGCACCTTGTAATGTACCCGGTAAACAATTGGCAGCCAGTGCAACTCCCGCAGCCCAGACTGCACATGTTCCCACCGAGGCAGTCCCAATAGCAGCCTGGCTGCTGCATTTTGCACTAGCTGCAGTTTCCAGGTTCGATACAGCGGCAGCCCCATGTAGAGGGCATTACAGTAGTCTAACCTCGAAGTGACCGTTGCGTGGATCACTGTTGCCAGGTTGCTGCACTCCGGGAAGGGGGCCAACTGCCTCGCCCGTCTAAGGTGAAAAAAGGCGGACTTGGCAGTAGCTGCTATCTGGGCCTCCATTGTCAAGGAAGGCTCCAGTAGAACTCCCAAGCTCTTAACTCTGCGCACTGCTACCAGAACTCTGTACACACATTCTACTTTAAAAAAAAAACACTTATGCTCTTTAGTACATATTGAAGATGACAGGAAGCACTGTATCATGTAATTACAAGGAGCTGCTGGAATTCATTTGATCTAAGCTACTGTCTGGCCTACATTTCCAGTATTTATGAAATATTCAAGAATATTTTTCAACTTTCTTTTAGAACGAAGATTCAATCTTTCAGTTGGTGGATCCCATGAAGGACCCCAGGAGCTCTCATTGAGGAACTGGCTTTGTCCCGCATCTCCTATTCAGTTTCATTATGTCAAATATTTCCAGTCAGAACTGGACATTGAACTTCCAAGGTGGCTCTGTTCGGTATGTTATTCCTGGTCTTCATTATGAGACTGCCATGCTATATCTGAGGGGAACTGATGGAAACCAAGGCAAAAGTGGATTGGGGAAGGGGGGAGAGGACTTGATGTCACCTGGGGGTCCCTTTTCATGTATCTGAGGTACAGCCTGTGATTGTATGATAGGTTTCTCTAACCCTTTCTCTTTGACTTCCCATCAGTTTGCTTCCTGGGGGCAGGTCAATCTCATAATCCCCCAGTGCCCTGTTGAGTAGGGCAGGCTCTAAAAGAAGTTTGCAGGGATCCTCCAATAATCTCCATATCTGAATTACCACATCTCAGTCTCCGCTTCCCCTGTTTTATGCCAGCCTTGCTCCTTCATTTTCATTGAGCCAAGCCCCATCACTTTGGCTGTTCTGGCTTGTCCGTTTATACCCAGCAGCTCTGATTCTTGTCCCAAATCAGTAGTGGGGCTATCTGGCTCAGCTTGGAACCATGCCACATTCCCCTTATGGTGGGAGGCTGCTCTGCTGTGTATCTGCCTCTTCCACCTCTTGCTTGATCCCTGGTTGTTTCGCTAAGATGAAGCTAAGAACAAGGCTGCCTGTCTCAGGCCAGAATGGCACTGTGCTGCCCAACATGGTAAGAGGCTATTATCCATGGCCACCTCTGCCTACTTGGATCCCTGTCTGCTCCTTTGTCCCAGTCAATCAAGGTGAAGCTGGTGCGGATAACTGAGGTTCTGTGGGGTGGGGGCAGTGGGCTGTGTAAAGTATGGGATCAGAGTTACCATCCACAGACACTGTCATTGCTATTTTGGGGGGTAATTGTACTAAGGTGGTAGGAAACAGCAGCTCCATGACCTCTGCCTGCCTGATGGACAGAGAAGAGAGGGAAGAAGAGAAGGACATTTTGATGCAGTGCGTAAAAGTTACAGGCTGATGAGGGGAGGCACCCATCCTACTACTGCCACTCAAAGAGAGAAGACAGATAAGAATAATGGTTGCTGCACTGTGGATGCAGTAAGACAGACTGGTGGTGGGCCCTGCCTGGGCTCTGGGTCCTCAGCAACTGCCCACGTATACCAGCATTTGGTGCTGGCCTTAGGAACCAATATAGATTGCTTTATGAAGTTTTTCTTGTGGTAACAATGCCATTTTTATGCAGGCTTCTGGGGATCCAGATGAGATAACAAGTGTTCCCCTGAACTCACTTCCTCTGCATGAGAATGTGACAGCAACAGAGGTGAGAATTAATTCATGACTTTTGGGATCAAATAATGCACCAATTCCATTTATAGAGTAATCCAAGGTACAGTTATACCACCATTTATAATGGGAAAAGCAAACACGTTTCTCTTCTTTGTCTTTCACCTTTGGCAAAATGTATTTATCTAAAATATCTATGATAAGGAGGTAGAAGTTTTACCTGATAATATTAGTTGGGAAAGAGCCAGGAAATGTTAGAGATAGTAAAATGCTTTCTAAAATTGAAATGAATGAAACCTTTAATCTCCCAGTAGTTCTGAAGAAATGCATGTGCTTTTTTTTCCAGAACAAAACATTTGAGTTGGAAGTGACATCAAAAGACTGGTAAGAGAATCTTTTCTAGAGCTTAACAAAAAATCCACACACACTTCCCTGCTCTTCTTTCTCTAGTCACTATCTTATCCCAATTTTGTATGGAGTTTTCATGGAAATATCCTAGATTGTCGTGGTGGACAATGCTCACAACAGAATTGGTCCACATATTACATATTTAAGGGATACAGGTAAGATATTTTAAGCCCACACTTAAAAAATGTAAAAGTGGGAATATTACAAAAAAGTCAGTCATAAAGGAATCATGGTAGGCTGTAGCTCCCTAAGTGTACATTTGATGGTAAACCTGGGCTTTAATATATGGGATGATCCATCATGATCTTCCTTTTTTTAGATATGGGCATTTGTCATTTCAACATTTTTCTTTTCTCATCTGGGAACAGCTGAGCTGTAACCATTTTCTGGAAACATTTAACAAAACAGAAGAGATTAACCAGAGAGGTTCAGAGCAAAAGAGGAAGAAACATTCTCAAATAGGATGTTTGAAGACTAGTTTTAGAGGATTTTTTTCCAGATTGATTTAACCTGAAATATGTATCCCATGCTACTCTTGCTTTATGCAGTTATGGTGGTTAAGGAGTTTTTGTATCTTAAGGGAGATCTTTTTTTTTGCAATATTCATTTGAAATACAAAGTAGCAATTCCAATCTGCACTCATTTTTGTGAATACTTAATCTGTAATAGGAGACCAATAGAGTGAGGAAACTTCCATTAAAAGCATTGGAAATTAGCATGTCCACTCTTTAATCAGATATTAATGTACCATGCCTATGTGGATCAAGTCACAGTCCACAATGAGTTAAATATATATTAGGTTTAAATACTCTTAATTCTCTAGATTGTACCCATCTATATAAGGCTCAATTCAGATATTAGGAACACATCTCAGTTTACTTAAAACAGGTACAAACCTGATTAATTGCTAAGCTTGCATGCTCCCTCCTGCTTCCTTTCAAGTGGTACACCAGATCTGAAGTAAGCCTTCAGTAAAATTTCAGATGGTCATTACATTTGAATAACAAAGTTTGCTTCTGTATAAAGTACTGAGGTTTTTAACCTGTTGCAGGAAAAGAAATAAGCATTGGTTAATGAAGGTGCCTGCATATGGACATTACAACTAATTAGGAGTCAGTTGTGCACTTTCATATTTAATCTTGACATACGCAAAAAGAAGTGAGGAAATAGAATATTAGTCTGGAAATAAGAGAGGTTCATAAGCTTGAGAAACAGACAGATTTGTTCATGATGTGCCTAGATAAGTTACCTTTTAACATTTCCACATTATGACTATTGTTCAGAAACATTTGCTCAACCTATACATGTAGATATTTTTTCATCTTTTTAACATGATAGCTTTGATCCTGTTGAACAATAACCAGTTTTGTTACTTTAAAAAACAGATTCTAGTTCAATATGGGACAGAAGTACAATTGTACTAGAACTAAAACAAAAAACATGTACAAATGCCATTTTAAAAGATAGCATGGCAACATCTAAAGACAACTCAATGTGTTCACTTTGCTCTCAGGACTGAAGGCTGGCTCTGGAAAAAACCAAAACAACTTGATGTGAGACTAGACTATGATCTATGCTCAGATGAAAAAAGTTTCCTGAAGAAACGGAAGAAAGTGGTGGCCACTGCGTTGAAAGGTGTTCTTCAGTTAGATCATGTTCTTCAAGAGAATGAGGTAAGTGGAGCCCAGGAAGAGGAACAGGGGTGGGCATGAACCGGTAGACAAACTAAAGTTCATTACAAATTTTGGCCTGTTTGTGGTTCACTGAAGATCCACAACTAACTTTCCCAAATTTGGGGGCAATTTGTGGTGTTTCTGGAGCATTCAATAAAGATCAGAACACTGGGGTTTACCCATGCATACTGCTCTTCATGAGAAACAGCTGAGGGAGCTCCCTGCTGCTCAGCTGTTTGGTTTAAAAGTCTGGGAGCCATTTAAGCCCTGCTTTCAGCTTCCCACAGCTTTTTGTGGGGAGCAGAAAGCAGTGTTTAAATGGCCCCCAGACTTTTAAACTACGGCCGTTTTCCCACTGAGCTTACCTTGGAGCGATGTCCCTCTTCACCGCGCAGCGTCTGCGCGGATTTCCCACCAACTGCTCTGAGGCTGCTCCGAGTAACCAAGTAGAGTCGCGGCTTTTGCGTCGCTAATGTAAACTGGTTTTTAGCGGTTTCCATTTGCGACGCAAAAGATCGGGAACTTCCTGGTTCCTCGGAGCAGCCTCAGAGCAGTTGGTGGGAAATCCGTGCAGACGCTGCGCGGTGAAGAGGGACGTCGCTCCGAGGTAAGCTCAGTGGGAAAACGGCCTACCACTGCATTCTGCTCCCTGTGGCAAAAAGCAGCCAGCAAAAGGAGTGAAGTGCCTTTCACGGAGCATTTCACCCCCACTTTTCTGTTGACTATGGCTTACTGCCACCAGAAAGGAAAAGTAAAGGAGACACTTCCCACCTTTTATGCTGGCAGTGGATCACCACCAACAGAAAGGGAAGAGAGAAGCTTCTTTCAAGAGGCACTTTCCTCCCTCCACTTTATGCCAGCAGTAGATTGCTGCCAGCAAGAAGGGGAAGGGGAAAATCACTTCCGGGAGGAACTTCTCCCCTCCCTTTCTTCTGGAAGGGGATCTCCACCAGCAGAAAGGAATGGGAGAAGCCCCTTCCAGGGAAACTTCTTTTCTGCTGACTGAGGCTTGCTGTGGCCAGCAGAAAGGGAAGAGAGAAGTCCCTTCCGGAGGGCACTCCCCCCTGTTTTTTTACCCCATCTTCTGCAGCCCTTTTATAGTTTAAAGGGACTGCACAAAGCCCAAAACAGCTGAGCAGTGGGGAGCAAGCTGCTCTCCACACCTTGTGTTTCCCCTTTCAGTGGGGTTTGCAGGGTCACAAAGGCATGAACCTATTCAGTTTGTAAACAAGCCTCTTAGTTGAGTTCATGGTTCTCAGGCATCTCTGAAGATGAAAGTGGCTTCCCCCACCCCCCCTTTCTTGATACACAGTCTGCCTCCTTTTGGAAATTGTGTGTGGGGGTAAAAACAACCTTTTGAAAACTCAGCTAAGAAGTAGCAGACTTTTGGCAAACTAGTATCCTGTAAATTATCTCACCAAGGCATAGCAGAAGGATACTATCGACAATAATATCAAAATGCTTCTAATTATTACAAACGGCATTCTTATTGTGTGTCAAGAGGAATTGGTTGGGTATAAATATTTTAAAGAAATACTAATATATGTGCATATTTTATTTAATGAAGTTTATAAAAGTTTTTAAAAATACTATATTTTGGTACACTCCTGTGGAAACTTGCAATCTTTTATGCTGATTATTTTCCTTTTTTGAACAGGTGCCTGTCATTGCTATGACAACTACAGGGGGTGGGATGAGAGCATTGACAGCTATGTATGGCAGCCTTTGGGGTCTTCAGAGGTTGAAGCTTTTGGACTGTATTTCATATATCAGTGGCTCTTCAGGTGCAACATGGTAATTGTATTTTGTTTGCAAATTTTATGCAGTCTGGTATTCAGACATAATGTTTTAAATTCATTTTCGTGTACACTCTAAAATAAATGTTATATATCACATTTCAAGGAACATCATAACTTACAGACTGATGAGATGGAACTTTTGGTTAGGGAAAGCAATTTATGTGGGTTGCATTGTTTTCTTTTTAGATATCAGTTTGGCTTGTGGGAAGTTAGGGCCAGGTGACTGGTACTATTTAATAGTAGTTGGGGTAAGTTTGCCTACCTCCAGACTGGACCTGGAGATCTCTTGAAATTACAACTGATCTCCAGCCAGATCAGTTCCCCTGGAGAAAAAGGCTGCTTTGGTCTCTCCCTGCTGAGGTCTCGCCCCTTCCCATACCAGGCCCTCCTCAGATTCCACCAGCAAATCTCAAGGAATTTTCCAACCCAGAGTTTACAGCCCTAAGTAGGGGATCACTAATGCCTGTTGCTACTGCAACAATGATGCAAGAGTGCTGTTGTCAGCTGCATGATAGCCCCCCTATTACCAGATTTGTTGTTGTTCAGCTGCACAGTCGAGTCTGACTCTTTGCAACCCCATGGACCAAGTCATGCCAAGCCCTCCTGTCTTCCATCATCCTCCAAAGTCCGCTTAAATTCACGATAGTTATATCAGTAATGCTGTCCAGCCATCGCAGCTTTTGCCATCCCCTTTTGCCTTCTGTCTTTCCCAGCATCAGGATCTTCTCCAGTGAGTGCTCGGAGGCCAAAGTATTTGAGCGTCAGCATCTGACCTTTCAGGGAACAATCAGGGTTCATTTCCCTTAGGACTGACTGATTTGATTTTCTTGCAGTCCAAGGGACTCTCAAAAGTCTTCTCCAGAACCACAGTTCAAAAGCATCTATTCTTCTGTGCTCAGCCTTCCTTATGGTCCAACTCTCACAGCCATACATTACTACTGGGAATACCATTGTCTTGACTATAAGGACTTGGGCAGGGTGATGTCTCTACTTTTTATTATACTGTCTAGGTTTGCTATAGGTGTCCTCCCAAGGGGCACATGTCTTTTAATTTCATGGTTACAAACACCATCTGCAGTGATCTTGGATTCCAGGAATGTGAAGTCTGTCACTACTTCCATGTCTTCCCCTCCTATTTGCCAAGAAGTAATGGGGCTGGATGCCATGATTTTAGGTTTTTTGATGTTGTTTCAAGCCTACTTTTGTGCTCGCCTTTCACCCTCAACAAGAGATTTTTTAGGTCCTCTTCACTTTCTGCCATTAGAGTGGTGTCGTTTGCATATCTGAGGCTGTTGATGTTTTTCCAGGCAATCTTAATTCCGATTTGTGCTTCATCCCGGCTGGCATTCTGTATGATGTACCTTGCATACAAATTAAATAAGCAGGGTGAAAATATGCATTCTTGTCAAACTCCTTTTCCTATTCTAAATCAATCAGTAAATCCATATCTTGTTCTGATAGTCGCTTCTTGACCCTTATACAGATTTCTCAGGAGACGTGAGGTGGTCTGGTACACCCATCTTTTTAAAGACTTGCTGTAGTTTGTTGTGATCCACACAATCAAAGGCTTTAGCATAGTCAATGAAGCAGAAATAGATCTTTTTCTGGTACTCCCGTGCTTTCTCCATAATCCAGTGCTTGTTGGCAATTTGATCTCTAGTTCCTCTGCCTCTCTGAAACTTGTACTTCTGGTAGTTCCCAATCCACATACTGCTGAAGCCTAGCTTGTAGGATCTTTAACATGACCTTGCTGACGTGTGAAATGACTACAATGGTGTGATAGTTTGAACATTCCTTGGCATTACCCTTCTTTTGGATTGGAATATAAACTGACCTTTTCTAATTCTGTGGCCATTGTTGTGTTTTCCAAATCTGATGATATAATGAGTGCATCACTTTATTAGCATCCTCTTTTAGGATTTTGAATAGGTCAACTGGGATATCGTCATCTCCACTTGTTAGTAATGCTTTCTAAGGCCCATTTGAACATAAGAACATAAGAGAAGCCATGTATGATCAGGCCAATGGCCCATCCAGTCCAACACTCTGTGTCACACTGTGGCAAAAAAAAGGAGGATCGCAAGTGAGGCTAGAAGCTCTTCCACTTTGCCCCCCCCCCCCCAAGCACCAAGAAGAAGAAGAAGATGAAGATATTGGATTTATATCCCGCCCTCCACTCCGAAGAGTCTCAGAGCGGCTCACAATCTCCTTTACCTTCCTCCCCCACAACAAACACCCTGTGAGGTGGGTGGGGCTGGAGAGGGCTCTCACAGCAGCTGCCCTTTCAAGGACAACTTCTGCCAGAGCTATGGCTGACCCAAGGCCATTCCAGCAGGTGCAAGTGGAGGAGTGGGGAATCAAACCCGGTTCTCCCAGATAAGAGTCCGCACACTTAACCACTACACCAAACTGGCTCTCCAAGAATACAGAGCATCACTGCCCCAGACAGTTCCAATAATATGCTGTGGCTAACAGCCACTGATGGACCTCTGCTCCATATTTTTATCCAAACCCCTCTTGAAACTGGCTGTGCTTGTAGCCACCACCACATCCTGTGGCAGTAAATCCCACATGTTAATCACCCTTTGGGTGAAGAAGTACTTCCTTTTATCCGTTCTAACCCGACTGCTCAGCAATTTCATTGAATGCCCACAAGTTCTTGCATTGTGAGAAAGGGAGAAAAGTACTGTATTTTTCGCACCATAAGGCGCTCCAGACGATAGGACGCACCTTCCTCCTGGGGGGCGATCCGCTGCCTCCGATCCCGGCGCTTCCTCCATGCCTGCCTGCCTGGCTCCAGCTCTGATGCTTACAGCCAGTGCCAGGATCGCTCCCTCTGCCCTCCGATCCCGGCGCTTGCTGTAAGCATCAGAGCTGAAGCCAGGCAGAAAGGCACGGAGGAAGCATGCTGCCCTCTCCACAGCCGGCGCTCGCAAAGCGCTGGGTTTGCAGAGGGGGCGGTTGCTTCCTCCCTGCCTTTCTGCCTGGCTTCAGCTCTGATACTTACAGCAAGCGCCGGGATCGGAGGGCAGAGGGAACGATCCTGACGCTTGCTGTAAGCGTCAGAGCTGAAGCCAGGCAGAAAGGCACAGAGGAAGCACCAGGATCAGAGGCGGAGGCAGCGGATCCCCCCCCCCGGAAGGTAGGTACCAGTACCTTCGCTCCATAAGACGGGGGGAAAGTGCGTCTTATGGTGCGAAAAATACGGTACTTCTTCCACTACTTTCTCCATCTCCATCTTTCATCCACGCATAATCTTGTAATCCTCTATTATATCACCCCGCAGTTGACGTTTCTCCAAGCTAAAGAGCCCCAAGCATTTTAACCTTTCTTCATAGGGAAAGTGTTCCAAACCTTTAATCATTCTAGTTGCCCTTTTCTGCACTTTTTCCAATACTATAATATCCTTTTTTGAGGTGTGGTGACCAGAATTGTACACAGTATTCCAAATGAGGCCACACCATCGATTAATACAGGGGCATTATGATACTGGCTGATTTGTTATCAATTCCCATCCCAATAATTCCCAGCATGGTGTTGGCCTTTTTTATTGCAATCGCACACTGTCTTGACATTTTCAATGAACTATCTAAAACAACCCCAAGATCTCTCTCTTGGTCAGTCTCTGCCAGTTCACACCCCATCAACTTGTATTTGTAGCTGGGATTTTTGACCCCAATGTGCATTACTTTGCACTTGTCCACATTGAACCTCATCTGCCATGTTTTAAAATGATGTATAGATGGTATATGACTCCTAAGAAATTGGCGAAGATGAATAATAAGATGCCAGACAGATGTTGGAAATGTAAAAAACATGAAGGTTCTTTCTACCATATGTGGTGGACTTGTGAAAGAGGAAAAAAGTATTGGCGGATGATTCAACAAGAAATTTCTAGGATCTTGGGATATGAATTTAAGAAAGTTGCAGAGATTTTTCTGTTGGGATTACAAATGGAAAAATTTCCAAAAGAAGATAGAACTATAATTTAGTACTTGCTTTCAGCTGCTAGGACATTATATGCGCAGTTGTGGAAGCAAGAAAAAATACCAGAGAAATGGGATTGGGTGGTAAAAGTTATGACATGGAGTGAAATGGACGAATTAGCAATAATTTTAAGAGACTATGATTTAGAAGTTTTTAAGATGGAGTGGAAAAAGTTCAGAAGATATGTAGAAAAAGAGTGGAAAATAAAAGGACACTGGACAATTTTTGATAATGATTAAGTCTTAGAAAAAAGAAGAATATTAATTTTTGTTTTTATTAGTTAAGGGTACCTTTAAACATTAGTACTTTAAGTAAATAACACCGGCAGGGGTCAAGTAATGGGGGGAGGGGTGGGTAGAAAGTAATATATGGGATAGATAAAAGAAGTTATTAATGATGCAAGAAATATAATTTATTACCATTTGTTATCAATCAAAATTGTTTTAACCACGAAGAGCATGAGTCCCAGTACTGAGCCCTGCAGCACCCCACTGCTTATTGTCTTCCACTGCGATTGCCCATTTATACTCACTCTCTGTTTCCTATTAAATTAGCCAGTTTTTGATCCACAAGAGTACTTGTCCTTTTTCTCCATGATTCTTGAGCTTACTAAGGAGCCTTTGATGAGGGACTTTATCAAAAACTTTCTGGAAGTCAAGGTAAACAACATCTATTGGGTCCCCTTTGTCCACATGTTTGTTCAGCCCCTCAAAGAACTGTAACAGGTTAGTGAGGCAAGATCTTCCCTTACAGAACCCATGTTGAGTCTTTCTCAATAACTTAAGAACATAAGAGAAGCCATGTTGGATCAGGCCTGATCCATATATATATATATGGCCACTGTTGGACCTCTGCTCCATATTTTTATCTAACCCCCTCTTGAAACTGCCTATGCTTTTAGCTACTAACACCTCCTGTGGGTGAAGAAGTACTTCCTTTTATCCGTTTTAACCCGACTGCTCAGCAATTTCATCGAATGCCGACGAGTTCTTGTATTATGAGAAAGGGAGAAAAGTACTTCTTTCTCTACTTTCTCCATCCCATGCATAATCTTGTAAACCTCTATCATGTCACCCCGCAGTCGATGTTTCTCCAAGCTAAAGAGCCCCAAGCGTTTCAACCTTTCTTCATAGGGAAAGTGTTCCAACTCTTTAATCATTCTAGTTGCCATTGGACTTTTTCCAATGCTATAATATCCTTTTTGAGGTGCGGTGACCAGAATTGTGCACAGTATTCCAAATGATACTGCACCATCAATTTATACAGGGGCATTATGATACTGTCTGATTTGTTTTCAATTCCCTTCCTAATAATTCCCAGCATGGTGTTGGCCTTTTTTCTGCAATCACACACTGTCTTGACACTTTCAGTGAGTTATCTACCACGACCCCAAGATCTCTCTCTTGGTCAGTCTATGCCAGTTCACACCCCATCAACTTGTATTTGTAGCTGGTATTTTTGGCCCCAATGTGCATTACTTTGCACTTGGCCACATTGAACCTAATCTGCCACTCACCCAGCCTCAACAGATCCCTTTGGAGTGCCTCACAATCCTCTCTGGTTCTCACCACCCTGAACAATTTAGTGTCATCTGCAAACTTGGCCACTTCACTGCTTACTCTCAACTTCAAATCATTTATGAACAAGTTAAAGAGCATGGGACCCTGTACAGAGCCCTGTGGCACCCCACTGCTTACCGTCCTCCACTGCAAAGACTGCCCATTTATACTCACTCTCTGCTTCCTATTAATTAGCCAGTTTTTGATCCATAAGAGGACCTGTCCTTTTACTCCATTTGGGGAAGAAGAAAAATTACTTTAATGTATTGGTATGAAAAAAATATATGAGTAAGCCAGTACATTATAGGTATATGTCTCTTTCCTGCCATTAATGTTGAAATTTCTCAGGCAGTGAGATTTTGGAAGGAAAAGGTAAGTCTGCTATTCAATAGGGCTTACTCCTAGGAAGTTTCCTTAGTATTGTGCCTTGCATATACTTTTTACTACTTAATTTAGCTAAGAGATCACCAACATGTCTAAACCCACAGAATTTAACAACTTATGGGGTTAGTAACTTGGAGTTTGCACCATTTTGAAGTTCAGTGGAAGCCTGTGTATGTTATAAGCAGAACACTGAAATAAAAACAAAACTTCAGCTTGCTCAACATGAACTTCTTTGCTACCTTTTCTCAGGACCATGACAAAGTTGTATGAAGATGCTGATTGGTCAAATAAAGACCTTGGGGAGATAATCAAGTTTGCTCGGAAGCAAGCAGCCAAATCTAAAATGAGTGCCTTTTCCTTGGAGAATTTAAAGAATTACCACATGGAGCTATGCCAGAGAACAACTGCAGGATACAAAACATCCTTTATAGATCTTTGGGGACTGATGATTGAAGCCATGCTGAATAATGGGGTATTCTATGCTTGTTTTCAGAGATATAATTTATTGAGGCTTAATAGTCACATAGGCCATTCACCAAAGAACATTTAGGAATTGGAAATAACAATAAAGCTACATCAATTGTGCCAATTTTGCTGTAATTACGTTGAAATAATCTTAATTTATGAACATCTGAAGTGGTCAGATATTTTGACAGCTAGTTTATGATGAATTTCTTTCTGGTTGCTACTTATTTTGGACAGTAGAAAAAGACATCATAATGAATCAACCACCATTAAAGGGCAGTTACAAAAGTGCTCTTGTGGAGGTGTCTGAAGGAAATGACCCTTCATCTGAGCTGCAGCCAATGTGTTGCAGTGCGCTATCATACATGGCTGCCTCAGTTTGGAAATTGTCAGAGTACTGAGATATTGCTGGATTCGCATTCAGTTGGGTATTTGATTCCCGCATAAATTGGGAATCATTTCCTTCTGACGTCTTTAAATAAAAGGTCCCAGTTCTGTTTAAGAAGTTCCTCAGATAGTAACACTCTTCCTTTCTGTTGTTAAGAGGTTCATGGGCCTTTGTGGACTCAATTGAGTGATTTTGTAATCTACAGTTCTGTTCCACAAAGACCAGCAGTGCTCACAGGCTGCTAAATTTGAAAACTGGGTTTTCAGCATTAAGCAGTCTAAATTTATTTATTTATTTATATTAAGATTTATACCCCGCCCTTCTCACCTAGGTGTCTCAGGTGAACTTTAATAGGGCTGCATAAGACAGCCCTAAATTTGAAACTGACAATGGCTTTCCATATTAAGGTTGAGATATTTGGAAGACCCGTTTCAAGCTGTACAACTGAAGATGGTAGACACGAGAGTAGAGTAAAGATTTTATGGGAAAAGGCTTGTCAAGTAGTTTTACTGGGCATAAGAAACAAATTGGTGAACCATAAGGTATATGTGGTAACACAAGAGTCTTATAGGCTCTCAGAAGTGCTGGTATATACTGAGCACTGGGTGAAGACAAATTTCCTTAGTATTAACAAAGTTAGTTCAGTTTTCTGTTTGGATGATTGAATGTTTGAAACAAAATAGCTTGGAATGAAATACAGCCCCTAGAGATATTACATATGACTAGGGATGGGCATGAGCCAAATCATGAAGCAAAATTAGTCATGAATTTTGCCCAGTTCATGCCCAGTTTGGGAACAGAAGTTCATGACAGGTCTGCTATCATGAACTTCCATGAACTTTTAGAGTAGTTCATATGCTTCATAGGTGGAGCAGAAAGCAGGGGTTTAAAAGGACTCTGAGTCCTTCCAAACCCCTGCTTTCTGTTCCTGCTGCTCAACTGTTTTGGGCTGTCTTCTGCAGCCACTTTAAAATTTAAAGGGACTGCAGAAGACAGCCCCAAACAGCTGCTCCCTTCCCAGGAGATCTCTCCCCTTTCTGCTGGCTGTGGCTTGCTGTGTCCAGCAGAAAAGTGATATGGAAGTCCCATCCTGGGGGATCTCCCCCATTTCTGCCAGTTGCTGTTTTTTGGATTGTCTTTTGCAATCCTTTTTAAGTTTAAAGGGGATGCAGAAAACAGTTTGAAACAGCTGCACAGTGGGGAGCCACATTGCAGCTTTTTAAGTGCTGTTTTGCAGTCCTTTGAACTTTAATAGGGCTGCATAAGACAGCCCTAAACAGCTGTTTGGCGGGGAGGCACACAGCTGTTTTTCATGATATTTCACAGTTCCTTTAAACTTTAAAGGGATTTTCCTTCCCAACTGGGAAATGCTGAGTTTAATTAAACTTTAAAGATAGTCCAAAACAGCTGAGTGGCTGAGCGCAGTTGTTTTTCAGGCTTTCTACAAATCCCTTTTAAAGGGATTGCCATTCCTTTCAATGAGGTTTGCAGGGTCACAAATTGCATGAACTGGTTTGGTTCACAAAGAAGCCTTCTGGTTCGTGCCCATCCCTACATATGTCCATAAAAGCTGTAAAACAACATCAATGGACTGCCCATTTTTTTTAACAACACGCTTTGAGCATCACTAGTGTTAGGTACTTGGGAGAATTGAACCAGATGTTTAACAACTGATTTTGGCAAGTAGTGGTGGAAAGATACAGTTTGGAACCAAGAAGCAATGAGCAGGCAAGGAAATGTTCATGTTTAATGATTTGCTCAGTGCTGACACATTGGCATCTGCTCACTGATGCCCATTTTTTATGCCAGCCAGCAGTTATCACCTGCACACCATTTCCAAAGCAGCTTTTCACTTCAGCTCCAGCAAACATAGTAAAGCACTTGCATCCACTCTGTTTGGCACCTACCAAATTGTGCTTTCCCCTCATCAGTTTTTGGGTCATGGCCTGAGTTACCAAATCCAAAACCTCTGCCAAACATCTGATTTGGCTCCCAAGAACTGGCCAAAATATTTGTGAATTCATCTCCCTTTCTTATTGTTCACTCTGGCTTCTCACACATTGTATTTGTACCTGCGTTTCACAACAGCAGCAGCTTGTTCCCTCATTACTTCAGCGGTGGGAGAAGGCTGCTGAACTTGAAGCAGCAGCCGCCACTTACGCTTGACTGTTGGCTGTGGCTGCTGCTGCTCCTAGAAGCCAGGACAGCTCATTCAGGTAGATGAGTGAACTGTGACCAGCAGCATGTAATAGCCACTGTTACCTGGCCTTGTTCGGCCTGGCAAAGAAAGGAAGGAGGCAGAGGAAGGCAAAACAAATGCCAAGATAGGGAAGACCTTATCTTTCTGGAGGGATTAATGCCACCACTGCATCTCTCAGGTGCTACAGCGGCAAATGTTTTCAAGACTTTGGGGACACTGGAGGCTGCTGAATGATGTCCATTCTTGATTACAGCCAGCTGTAATCACATGCAAAAATCTCCACCTCGAAATATCCCATGGATACATGTTAGCTAATAATATACCACATCCCTCAGTTTATTTTTTGATAATTGGCCATCTTGTGGACCAATATGGAAACAACAGTATTATGGCCAATAGCTATATTGGGAGTGATGGAAAGTCAGCTCTGACCAAAGTAATGTTCTTTGGTATTATAGAAGCTGTCCAGCAGTTTCTATTTCTTCCCACCTGATGTGTTGTGTATATATTCCTCCTCCAATAGAACAACAATCATAGACTCTCAGATCAGCGAAAGGCAGTAAACCGAGGTCAGAACCCTCTACCTATCTACGTGGCACTCAATGTTAAAGACAAAGTTACCACAAGAGATTTTAGAGGTAAGGCTTTTCTCAGTCTCTTTCACCTTTTCAGTAGCTGTGACTTTTTGGTATGGTAGCTGCTGATGTGCCACTCAGCGCTTTCTTTTCATCTTTCTCTTTTTGACCCAACTGTGCCAATTACATATCTGGGGCTCAGGGCAGTGTGCAACATTCAGGAAGACAAACTGATTAAAATATATTTTCAAATACAAAATATAATTAATTAAAACAATCAAAACAGAATATAAATACAGTTTGAGTACATTAACAGTCCAGATGGCATCTAAAATCAATTTGTCCTTACCCAAAGTGTGGGGAGGAAGTGAGTGGAAAAGAAGCCAGGCTGATCAAAAACTGATGCTGTTCTCAATCATAGGCCTGACAGAACATCTCTGCCTTGCAAGCTCTGCAGAACTGAACTAGATCTCACAGGGCACAGATATCATTTGGAAGAGAGTTCCATCAGGTCGGAGCCAGGGCTAAGAAGGCCCTGGCTGTGGTTGAGCTCAACTAAATATCTTTTGGGCCAGGGATCTCCAGAAGATTTTTCTCAGCTGAGTTCAGGGCTCTTCAGGGGGCATACCAGGAGAGGCAATCCTGAGGGTACATTGATCCCAGACTGTTGAGGACCTTAAAGAGCAGTACCAGAACCTTGAACCTTGAGCCAGTGCAGCTGGTAAAGCACTGGTTGGATATGTGTTGTTAGTGGGGTTTCAGTAAGAGCCCATGTCACCGTGTTCTGGACTATTTGCAACTTCTGGGTCAGTCTCAAGTGAAGTCCTGCATAGAGTCTCAAGTGAAGTCCTGCATACAGTAGTCTAGCCTAGGGGTAACCATTGCATGGATTACTGTGGCTAGGTCAGGGTGAGACAAGAAGGGGGACAGTCTGCCAGTCTGACAACTTTTTGGGCCTCTATTGATAAAGAGACATCCAGGAACATACTGAGGCTCCTAATGGCAGGTATTAGAAACACACCATCCAGAGCAGGGAGTTAGCCCCCCAATCTTGAATCCCCCTTCCTCAGGCATAGAATCTCTGCCATTGATGGATTCATATGGCTGTGGATTGTGATGGTGCCTGGCTGGCAGATATTGGACCCAGACCATAGAATAGCAACAAAAATAGTAGGGTCTTTGTCATTTCTCTCTCTGTGCCTTCTATGAAAGGGACTAAAATTAAAAGGTAGTTCATATAATCTTCGATCAAAAATAATATGTATTTTGAGCCAGTATGAACAATGGACCTTGTGTCACAGGTGTAAGCAGCAAGAAGGTGCTGGAAGAATGTGACCCAAATCACTGATTATAAACACATTTTATCACATTATTACAAAGCCAATCAAAATGCAGAATACAAGTAAAATCCCCATGGAAGATTTGCTTTTAATATTTTCATTTTAGAAACCAGTTCTAACATTCTCATATTAAAGTTCATAGAATCTAAGAGTTGGAAGGGGCCTCCAGGATCATCTAGTCCAATACCCTGCACAATGCATGAAATTCACAAGTAACTCCTCACACATCCCCAGTGACTTCTGTTCATGCCTGTTCCAAGTTGTACCTTTATCTTTTATGTTTCCTTGCAGAGTGGGTAGAATTCACACCCTATGAGGTAGGATTCCCAAAATATGGAGCCTTTGTTCATGCTGAAGATTTTGGTAGTGAATTCTACATGGGATATCTGATGAAGAAACTCCCAGAATCAAGGATCTGTTTCATGCAAGGTGATATATGGGAATAAGAATGTAGATTGGATAGAAAACATGTAGCTGATAGTAAAGCTATAGCCTGATTACTTGAAAAAACCCAGCATCCATCAGATTATAAACACAATGCTTTCAAGTCTTCCTTCATGATTAAACTAACTGTATCTTCTATATTCACTGCACTGGGATTCCCAGGGTGGAAGCAAGTACTGAATTCTATACATTATGATCCCTTAATTTGTTCTTCGCATCTTTTGTATATTACATCTAACCCTGATCCTTGTTCAACAACATAGCACAGAAACTGTAGAATTGTAAATATCGGTTAGACAGACTGAACAGGGTTTTTGAAGTTCCCAGAACTGCAGTGTTGTTGAATGTCACAGGGGAAAAAAATTCAGGACAGCAGTCATTGTGCCCCATTTTTACAAGCTGGACTTAGTTTGTTGTTTGCCGCTCTGTCTACTGTGTCATTTGTTTTGTTTGAAACTTTTAAATGTAGTTTTATTATTATAATTTTATTAGTGTTAGTTTTATTTGTGAGCTGCCTTGAAGACTCTGATCTGGATCCATAGGAAGATTTCTGTGCTCTAGACACCTTGAGAATGTGGAAATGTACTGAGTTGGCAGTTTGTGCCGAGTTGAACTTTTTGTACCCCAGTTTGTATTTCTGCTTGTGTAAGACATTGTGCAAGTAATTGCAGGAGTTGTCAAATGCTATTGTTTGTGCAAGTTCAACTCTACTGAGCAATTTTGCCATTTCCATTAATCTTTCTCTAGATCCAGTCCTCTGACTAGAAAAGTACCATACACAGATTTTAAATAAATAAATAGCCTACTGTAATGGCTTGTTTTGCAATCTACCTTTGGAAAAGCAATTATTAAATGTAAATAAACGTAAGCAGAGCAAAGGACGAGAACTTCTCCAGGATGTAACTGGCAA
This sequence comes from Heteronotia binoei, assembly GCF_032191835.1. Taxonomy (NCBI): domain Eukaryota; kingdom Metazoa; phylum Chordata; class Lepidosauria; order Squamata; family Gekkonidae; genus Heteronotia; species Heteronotia binoei. The sequence continues at coordinate 82,051,663 of NC_083243.1, read as the reverse complement.
ATGCATAAAGGAATATCAAGGCATCAATTCCATTCAAAATTTCCACTGGGGAGAGATGAAAGAAGCCTCTTGTTGTACTGGCCTGAGACCAGGAGAGCTTCCAGGTGTGAGAGCTGAAACAGAACTTCAAAACATCCTTTGAGGGCTCTATTTTTGACCATGCTGGAGCCTTTCTCCCTCTGTTGTCTTTCTGGTCTGAATCACAACCTGAAACTGCTGCTCACCCAAGTGGGGGAAAAACAGACACAACAAAATTGCCTGTGTTTCTCTACTGTAGCAACTTCTTGGACAAAATTAGTTAGGAAGAGAACCCTTACCTCCATAGTGCTGCTATTCCAGCCAGACAGAGAGCTCCTTAGTAGTTCTATCTCCCCCCCACCCCACCCCGGAGTGAGAAATGATGGCAGATTCTGCTAGTTAGTCAGGCAGGCAATGCTACCTGTGTCAGCCTGTGTTTTTGCACCAGTCACCTAATCCTATTTCTGTATCAAAAATTTTCAGCTTTTTGAACAAAATACAATTTGGAAGGGGGAAAAAACCCTTCCACTTCATTAATCTCCTTTTTCCATAGGGATGTGGAGTAGTATATTTTCCAAGAATCTACTGGATGCCTGGCATGCAGCTGACAATTCAGAGGACTTCTGGAATAGATGGACCCAAGACACTATCACTGAAATTGGTACATTTTTAATATCAGATGTTCATAATGATTTCAGATGTAACAATACATTTTAGTAGAGATCAGCAATGTGAGACCCACTAAAATCTTAGTACCTCAGCTTCGCTTATGGAATGGCTTATTATTCAATGCATTATTTGCTTTGCAATAGTGGGGGTGGGAGGGAGGACTTGATCAGCTAGATAGAGCCCACAGTATGTGAAAGAGGGGTTACCCAAAACCACTTGTTAGAATGCTAAATTTATGCAATACCAAAGTATTATTAGCCCCCAATTGAGATCAGGGCCCTGTAGAATCTGTTACAATTCTACAGTGCCTGTAAAATTGAGCTGTTCAGTTGAGGCAGTAGGTGTCCGAATTTTCCATTCTTGGCCTCCTCTGCTGACAACTTGACAGCCCCGGCCCTGTGGTTAGTGACCTGATTCCAATAACATCACCCCAGAAAGCTGCATCTGAGCATTGTCACTGAGGCAACTTTATGCTACTTCCTTTGGTGCTAAATTTTGAATTTTGTCTGATTTTATTTGTATAGACCATCTGGACCTGATATATTGTTTACTAGTCATTATAGTCTTATGTGTGACAGTATAACTTGCCCTGAGTCCGCTTGTGGGGAGGGCAGCATATAAGTAGAAATAACAAATAAATATACTACTGTAGGCTTATTTCTTTTATTTTTCTTTAGAGGAAGTACCTGATTTACCAGAGAGACCCCATGAGATGCCAACTTCCATGTCCACTCCTGCAGGAGGTCTTTCTAAAGCCCTGCGGGACATTCTAACAGACCGTCCAGCAGTATCGAAGTATGACAATTTCTTAAAAGGATTCCAAATGCACAACGAATACTCCCAGGAGCGACGATTTTCTAAATGGAAAGGTATAGTAGTAGCATTTATATGTTTTTGATTCCTTTTGGAAATCAGCAGTGTGTATAATTGCATGCTAGAAGGATTATATTTTGCTTATTAAAGAGAGGATTATTAATTGCTTCACCAAGTGAAGACTGGTTCTGTGTTCTGTTCTAGCTATAGTATAGTTTAGGAGACAGAGGAGCTGCAAGGGGATAGTAGAAGTCATGCTCCCTTTCTCTATCAGGCAAAAGTCCCTTGCTTGTAGCTCCTCTACTGTGAAGGGACTCTCCCCCATTGCTGGTGTGTCGATAGGTGCCAGCTTCCAGCATTCGTGCAAAGGAATAAGCATTGAGAGAAATAGGCAAGGATCTTGAACAGATGGTTAATATTGTGTTAAACTGTGCAGAATGTATTGGTAGCTGCACATCCAAAGGGGTTTAACTTCACATGGAACCCTCAGTATGCCTTTCAGTTCTCTTCACTCCAGCTGTGCATAACTGTAACTTTCAAATCTTACTAAGCAGACATGGTAATTGTAATATAATACACTAAGTTGTTTCTTCAAGGCTGCACAGTTAGTGAGTGATCAAGTCAAATGTAGCCCACCAACTGTGGTTAGCACATACCTATCACAGACTACAAAAATAACCAGGAACAAAAATGGAAGTTTTGATACACTTGGGAGACAACAGTTTGTGTGCCCCAGGGATAATCAATAATTCAAGTGAATAGATGTGTGTGTGTGTGTGTGTGGGGGGGGGGGAGTTGTGTTCGCTGGCCTCACCCCTATACATACACAAACTGATGGTTTCTGCTGCACACAGCCTGTGTACATGGAACTTTTACATGATGCATTGCATCAGTGGAGAAGAGAGATGGGGGGCAAGGCCAGTGGACCCTGACCTTTCACTCCACACATCAGTTTCCCCCAGAATTCTTGTCTGAATGGAGATTTGGTTGGTAGGTCATGTTTAAGCTGGTGGTTCATGCATTTTTGCAGGTCTGCTTTAGAGGTACCTGGTTACGGCTAGAGTACACTTGAATCTTGCTGAAGCTAATCAGTGTGGTCAGGCCCAAGAAAGTCCCCTGGGACCAATTTTAGTAACCTTGCATTCCATGATGGAAGAAAGGTGGGGAACTATAATATAGTGGGTCCAATGCATTGAAGAGGCGAGGTGGTAGTGATAATCAGTTCGTTATTAGATACAGCATGGTAGAAGAGTGCTCTAAGAAAAAACTGAGGAACTGGGCCAACGAGGCCAACTATATACAACTCTGGGTTCCCACTCAAGCACGTTATTGGATCATTCAAACCAGCAGGGAGCTCGTGATTGGAGCAGGGCAGTCTGGATTTGGATCCTGCTGTTCATTGTTCTCAAGTCCCCAAGCTCAGTCCTTCTGGCTCCAATGAGCCTGGCAGGAATACTTGTAACAGTCTACACTTTGGTCCACATACATAACAGGAACAATGGTAATAGGTAATGTACAGAGGTCTAATTCTTCTCCTCAACAAGAAAAGTTATTCTTGGGTGATTCCCCACTATAACTTTAATCCTGGTTGAGCCCTGTCTCTGATATGTCATTCTATACTAATTTATTTATTTATTAATTTCATTTATATCCCGCCCTCCCCCACCTTGGCAGGCTCAGGGCAGCTATACTAAACTTAGGTTCATGCCTAGTTTTATCTCAGGTTATTTTTCATTTCTATACTAAAGTGAGGTCGCCTCATGTTCCTCCCCCCTGTTGTCCCAGGTTATAACGATGCTGTTTATACCAGAGTTTTCTCACTCCTTCATAGAATATCCTGGGTTATATTAGTGTAGGAGCATAACTCAGTTTTTTAATCTTTTAGCCTCCATTATCCTTCTGCCTGCATTTTCTGAATGATCACTTGTCAGCACATATAAGGTTTTATTTCTGTAGGAGGATTCTGTTATATATTTTCCCCTTCTTTTCTTTGTCATCCATTTTGGGTTGGCATACCATGCAGCTGCTACCAATAACCTGTCATCTTTGGGATTTGGGTTGTAACTGCATTGGAAGTGGGTTGGGAGGAGGCTGGCTTCTCTCTCCACTCACATTGGATGGATTTGAGGGACTCAAGTGTAGTGTGGGTGTCCCCCCTCCCCGTCTTGATTGTGGAGGAGAGAGCTGAGTGGGCACCATATGTCAAACTGCCAGGATATTCTTTTTGTCCTGTCAGGAGGAGGATGCTCCCCCCCCCTTAAGCTCTCTTGCCTTGCTTTCTCCTGTGTTGATCCCCAGAGTTTTTGGGTGCTGAATCCCAAGTTTGGCTGCCCCTTGGTACTCTGGCGGGCCCTCTACCAAACAGAGAAAGTCTTCTCCTTGCTCAGCCTCCAGATCCCCTAAAGGCAGAGCTGTTTCTCTCTCCCCCCACCCCTTTCACCTTCTCCTCTGTGGATGACTAGGAGCTCGAATGTAGAATTAATAACTGGAACATGCAGGCAATTTGGGACAAATGATGATGAAGAAGAAATAATCAGGGATAGATGGAAGGTGAATGGCCCAAGTTGAACTCTGGAAAAAACCCCCCACTGGGTTTAGATCCTTGTGGGGAATCACTAATTGTTGAGGATCCAGAATGATATTCATAGCTTCCTTGCTCTCTTGTTTATATTTTGATGGAAATGTCTTATTTTGTAGACACTGTTCTCGATTCTACCCCTAATCAGCTACGAGACCCTGAAGAACATCTGGAACTGGTTGATACGGCCTTCTTCTTTGACACCAGTTGTCCTCCTCTTCTGAGACCAGAGAGGAAAGTGGATGTCATCCTGCACTTCAACTATACGGGGGGATCACAAACCAAGGTTAGAGTATTTCTTGAGTACATACATAATAATCACTTTTTGTCATATGCCAATATTACTCTAATATTAAAAGAGAACATTATTATAGTCCAGTTTATGGGAAAGTGGATGCTACTCACATTAATTATTGTCTCAAATGTTTATATTCTACTTTTTCCACAGGTTCAAAAAAGTTTACAAAAAACAATTAAAATATAGTAGCATAAAACCAACAAATGGCAAAAAACAAATAACAAGTGCAGCTAACTGGGCAGCATCTCCCCTGCTCACCTGTGAATGTTGAGCATTCACTGGTTCTATTAAGGCTGTCTCTGTCCCAGAATCAGGCATTAAGTGAGACTGAAATGAGTCAAGTGATGAAATTGTTTTATATGATTAGAGGTTTTTAATCATTTTTATATGATTAGAGGTTTTAAATCAATATACATATTTAGAGGAATGATAAATCCTGTTTGAAATTATTATTATCTACTGGCTGGGGGAAAATGACAATTTATTAAAATGGGTATTTGTGAAGGTGTGTATGCATGCCTGCCTGGAAATTATTGCTGACTTCTGGTGACCACTAGGGTCATTCAGAGAGTTGGCTTCCTATTTCCTGCCTCTGCGTCCCAGCCCTGGTATTTCTTGGAGGTCTCCATTCCAAGTACTTTCCAGGGTCAACCCTGCTTAGCTTCCAAGATCTGATTAGATTGGGTTTGCCTGGGCTATCCAGTTCAGGATATTGACTGCTGGAGAATTGACTGTTGGGGAATGATAAGAGTGTGCTCATTAAGATTGCTCAGAAGAGAGTGGTGAAGTCTGGGGAATAAAAGATTTTCACAGTTAAGTTTTACAGTTTAGGAATATGGCAAGAATCAAGATCTGATACAATTAATCTAAATCACTGAGTAGCTGAGGCAGATATATGTATGTCAGTTTCTGAAGCAAGTTATTGCTCATGTTATTAAAACAAGTTTTGCTCCCTCCCTTACAAATTGTTTCTTTGAAATGAAACTGGTTTCTGGTATGTTGGTAGCCTTTCATGCTTATTAGCCATTTACCAGAAATAGGTCAAGAAGTTAGATCCATGTGGGTAGCTGTGTTGGTCTGAAGCAATGTGACAAAGTTAAAGTCCAATAGCAACTTTAAGACCAAGAAAGTTTTATTCAGGATGTGAGCTTTCATGTGCATGCACACTTTGTCAAATAGGCCAAGACGTTATTTAGCCTTAGCCTGGTATTTTATTATAAGCTTGGGTAAAACTGATACTGCCTAAGAGTTTCGGGGTACAAGCTTTTGAGAGTCAAAGCTTCCCTTCTCAAATAATGTTGGAAGATAAACAAGTGAATGAACCTAAAATGGTATGGCTGGACCAAGGGAGGCAAACCTTTTCTTGGTCACAAATAGCCTCTTAACATTAAACAATTTCTCACCCACAACAACATCTTTCATAATAGGACCTGCAGCAAAAAACAGCTCTGTTCCTATATACTCTCTGAGAACACAATAACCAGACCTAACAATACCAACCTTACCATCTCAGGTTCATTTACTTGGTCTTATATACCATCAAGTGTCAGCAATGCCCTTTTATTCTCTCTGGACAAACAGGTCAGTCATTACTCAAAAGTATAAATGGATATTATTATTATTACTGCTGCTGTACTACTACTACTTAATGAATTGCCAGGTTCTGTACAACATTAACCACCACAAAAAACTCAAAAAGTGAGAGAACATTTTAAACTTCCAGGTCATTCAGTTGCTGACCTAAGAGTGGCAGTCCTCAAACAGAGAAACTTCAAGAGAGATTACAACACGAGACAGGATTCTTATCTCACTACAAATGCTAATTTTCTGTCCCATCACATTTCTTCTGTGCTGTAATCAAACTGATTATAATGCCCATTGTACCACTGCATCATGAGATCTTTCTTTGCAATTACCCCCCTCACCTTCTGACTGGGACATAAGGACTTAGAGATCTCCATTCCAACTTGTATCTGATGAAGAGAGCTTTGACTCTGAAAAGCTCATACCCACAAAATCTTGTTTGCAGGGTTGTCAGGTCTGCCTGATTGCCTACAGGAGGACTTCCCTCACATGTGCAAAGCGTGCGTGGTGCAATGACATCACCCAGAAATGACAGGATCATGCCAGGCATGTCATGTGGGGATGCTCTAGTATCTTGGTAAAAAACCTCTATGGCACTATAGAGTTTTTTTACCAAAATGCTAGAAAGTCCCCGTGTGAAGTGCCTGGCATGATCATGTCACTTCCAGGTGACATCATCACACCAGGCACATTGGGCACCAGTGAAGCTCTTCAAGGGCAGGGTTTCCCTGCCAGCAAATCCTGTGCCAGCAGGTTGAAGGCCCCAAAATCAGAGGAATCCCTGTCCCAGCAGGCTGGGAACTGTACTCATTAGTCTCTGAGGTGCTACTGAATTCTAATGTAGCTATTCTACTGCAGACCAAAACAGCTTATCTGAAATTAACTTCTGAAGTGTTAATGCATTTCATAATGATGCCAGATTTAGTTATTAACAGGTAAACATGCATATGATGATTAAAGACATGGCAGACATGTTTAGTGCAATTTAAATGTAATGGTTACTTAGGGTTCTTTTAAAAAATAGTTTCCCTATTTTGCATTCCCTAGCCTCTGGAGCAGGCTTCTGTGTACTTCTCAGAGCAAGGGATCCCATTTCCCAAAACCCTGCTAAATGATGAAGAAAAGAAAAACTTAAAGGAATGCTATGTGTTTGAAGATGCAGATAACTCAGATGCTCCCATAGTGATTTATTTCCCACTAGTGAATGACACCTTCCAGAGATATGTTGCAGCTGGTGAGTTGACAATATCATTACAAAATAGAGTGTGGCTTGTACTTAATCATATGTGTATATAAGAATGTCAGAACATAAGAGAAGCCATGTTGGATCAGGCCAATGGCCCATCCAGTCCAACACTCTGTGTCTATGGCCCTTTTCACACTTACCAGTGGAAGCCGGAAGGGAGTCGGTATTGTGCCGCCTTGCAGTAATCCGAGACAGGGATGGGAGTTTTCAGACACATGTTTTTTTTCCCGATAGGGTTCCGTGATTGAAGTGAGCCATTTCACACTGTTCCGCTCTTATCTCGCTTCCACCAGCGCCAGCCGTTTTTGCCTGCAAGCTCGCGATCTCCAGCTTATTTTTTTTTTTTGGAACGTCGGGCAAAGATTGCTATAGCGCTATAGCACTATAGCGACGTATCACAACAGCAACACCATAGAGATGGCTAGGCTCTATTGAGATAAGTTACCAGGTTTCAGCGACGGCGATATCTGGCATCTTAATGGAGCCCAGGCATCCCTATGGTGATGCTGTTGTGATACGTCGCTATAGCGATCTTAGCCGACGTTCCCCCCCCCCCAAAAAGCCAGAGATCGCGCGTGCCGGCGGGCGAAAAAGGGCGTGAAAACTGCTCCCGGGTTAGATACTGGACATTTCACACAGCACCCCATAGCGATTTCAACCCGGAAGAAGGGGTTGAAAAGTGGAAGAAGCTGCTCTTTGTTAGTAACGACTCAGGCATGCCTCACTACCGGGACAGCCGCGGGACTGTGTGAAAAGGTGAGAGTATTCCGGTAGCAGCCAGTTACTGAATCGGGTCTGTCTGAAATGCCAGCAGAAACCCGTTACTGTTCAGTAACTGACCAGCTGGCATACTGGAATACTTAGGCTGTGTGAAAAAGATCTATGTGTCACACAGTGGCCAAAAAAGAAAGGTGGTTCATAAGTGGGGCTAGACGCCCTTCCACTTTGCCCCCCCCCCCCAAAGTATGTATATCTTCTTACATACTTCATTTGGATGCAAACCAATTTATTTTGATGGAATTTACTTTCAAGTGAGTATACTTCAATTTGTGACATTGCAGTTGAATTCTAAACATGTTTTTAGAAACATGTCATATTGGGTTCAATAGAACTGGCAAGTCATCCATGCTAACAATAACAAGATCCTTTGTAATTCCAAATAGATTCATTTATTGCAGATAGGATAGGACATCACTGACCAGTCAATGAGAAGATTAAGGAATGAAGGTAGGGGAAGTGTTACATAGCTGGTCAATAGCCATTAGCAAATGGCCTATGAAATTCTACTGAGCTCTGGATAACTGATAAGGAACCTGAGAAAGTGCAGAGGAGGAGGTTTATAACTTCGACACTTCACATTCTTCTGTAGACACAACACAGAGAGGGCTAATAAACATATGTAATCACACAAGAGTTGTAAACCAAATAGAATGAAAGGATGGGGGGCTTGACAAGAACTCATACAAAATACATACAAACATATGAAGCAGCCTTATATCTTCAAATGCTCAAAGGGCCATCTAACTCTGTGTGTACTACATACTTTGACTGGCAACAGCTGTCCAGTGTATCTGATGGAGAATAGTCTTTCCCAATATCTGGTACGTGAGATCCTTGAACTGGAGATTGAACTGAGACCTTCTATATATGAAGTGTGTACTCTGCCACTGAGCTATGGCCCTCATAGCTAGTAAATTTGGTTAAGAAAACAACTTTAGGGCTTGACTAGGTGTAATGTAGATTGTCTAAGATGAGGACCTTCAGTGTTCTGTTTGTTTCAAGTGTTGTGTATCACTGCTCAGGTAAGCAGCCCTGGAGGAGAGGTGTGTGTACTCTTTTCCTCTATGCATCATACTGGGAGGGATACAGTTTAGACTGAGGAAATGACTCAGGAGAAGAAAAGGCTGAATGGGAAGGGCTGTGGCTCAGTGGTAGAGAATCTTCTTGGTATGCAGAAGATCCCAGGATCAATCCTTGACATCTCCAATTCAAGAATAAGGTAGTAGGTGTGGTGAAAGACCTGAGACCTACCAATAGCCTGAATAGACAATACTCACTTCGATGGACTGATGGTCTGATTCAGTATATATAAGCTGTTTCATCTTAGCAAATCCAAGCTCCCTCATTGGTTGGGACTGGGTGGATCTGTGGTCCATCACCCTTTGCTTTGTCAAACCATCAATCAACTGCTCTTGGGTCACATTGGCTCACTCTGCTCTCCCCCACTTACTGCTGGCCCCAGGGCAGATGAGAATTAGCCCTCTAAGGAAATTGCTAGGCAGTGGCTGTTGCTAGGCAACTAACCTTGCTTCTCTCAATAAAAAGCAACCAAGCTTGATTCACTCAGTAAAAGGCAGTGGGGGAGGCCCTTACAAGTCCTATTTTAGCTAATGAGGGAGAACTCATTGGCTAACTCCACTCCTCTCGCCCACTGTTGCTTCTGGCAGTCAAAGCTGCTTCTGGCAGTCAAAGGCAACTAACCTTGGTTCTGGCAGTTTCTGGCTCTCCCTACTTTTCCCATTGGCTAAGCCACCTGTTGCTCTGCTTTGCAGAGGAGAGAAAGAAAACTTTCCCTTGACTGGCTGGGGGAGGGAGGAGGAAGGCTTTCTCTTGATTGGCTGGGGACTCCTCTCTATTCTCCTCTGGAAGGGAAACAGAGAGACAGGGGGGGAAATGGTGTCCTGTACCAGCAGGCCAGATACACAGAGAGAGATAGAGAGTGAAAGTGAGAGACAGACTGAAGTCCTGTGCTTAAGACCAACAATGTTATCAGAGAGAGAGTGTTGGTCTGAAAGGTAAAGGCCTCTGAGGGAGAACTCATTGGGGCCAGTCCTAACTAGGGCTGCAAGTTCCAGATTGGTGGGAAATTCCTGGAGATTCTGTGGTGGAGTTTGAGGAGGTCATAGGAGTTAGAGCTTCAGACCAGGGTCTGCCAGACTGAGGTTCATGCTGTGGAAGTTGAGTGGGTGATTTCAGACCAGTCACAGACTTTCAGCCTAATGCACCTCACAGGGTTGTTGTTCAGATCAAAGGGGGAAGCAGAGAATGATGTAAGCTGCTTTGGTCCCCACCACTATGGAGAGAGACTGTCCTTTCCCTAGGTGGAGGCTGTAGGAAGGGGGGAGGCAATGGAAAGCTGAAGTCAGAGGGCAGATAAATGGAAAGAGATAGGTTGGCCAATTCCAGGTTAAAAAATTCCTGGAGATTTAAGGGATGGAGATTGGAGAGGGTGGGTTTGAGGAGGGGCATGACCTCAGACAAGTAAAATGCCAAACCAGACATTTCCTTCTGGAGAACCACTGTTGCCAATCTCCAGGTGATGACTGGAGATCACTCAGAATTACAATAGCTCTCCAGATGGCAGAGACCAGCTCCCCTTGAGGTGTGGGGGGGAAATGAATGCCTTCACTTGGGGGTGGGGAGAATGACAGTACAGGCAGGGGGCACTTGCCCACAGCCTCTTTCAATTGGCCTTATTCCTAGTTTTATATATTTAAAAGAGACCATTAATACTCAACTAATTGATGCACTGTAAAACATCAGCTCCTCAGAGGGAGGACATTTTATCCTAGCGTACACTTCTGTGGTCTAGATCCCACCTCATCAGATGCATCAGTGCAATCCTATGCAGAGTTACGCCAATCTTAGCCCAGTATTTACAAAACAGCACAGGATTGCATTGTCAGACTCACTCCAATTCTCTGGCATAAGTTCTGTTGTTAACAGGGAGATAGTCTTGGTTCCGACATAATCTTAAAGATATGGTTAGTCAGTTAACAGAATTTATATCTCTTTTATCACAGTCTTTATTTTTAAAGAATTTATGATTTACTTTTTGCCATTTTATCTACATCATTCTAGGTTGCTCATTGTATATTTTGTTGCTGCTATGTCCTGGCTTGTTTTAATGGCATGTGGACTTGTTTTTAATGGCTATGTTTTGTTCTATGCTACCTCATCTGTGACCAGAATCCTGGCTTCCAAATCAACATACTTAAAATTGGCCATAGTTTTGCATTTTATCTCTACTAAGCTGTAGTGACCAGTCCATGGCTTTTTAACTGAATTGGGGGGGTCTCCACCTGGGATTCCCAGTCAAATCATCATACTGCATCGTACTGCACCAAAACATGGTCAATCCAGCCATTTTTACCTGGGGAATGATCTTCAGAAGTGAGCTTGTGCTTCTGCCCTTCACAATGTGCCATCCTATGTCATAGGCTATGTCTTAGAGATGATTTAAGTTTGATTGTGACATCCCTTTCTTTTCTTCTGCAGGAATGGAACGAAGTGCAGCTGAAATGTCACTGGGCAATATTGATCTCTCTAGTGCCTTCTCTCCATATTCTACACGACAGGTCTCACTGCAAGAGGAGGACTTTAACAAGCTCCTGAATCTAACTAATTACAATGTGCAGAATAATGCAAACACAATCTTTCAGGTTTTCCAAAAGGCAGTAGAAAGGAAAAAACAGAGTCAATCTTCTCAGACATAATCACCATGAATATGTCTTCTTTGTTCTTGAAGAAGAAAGAATGAGATAAGAGAAAAGGGACTAGAAGAATTCTAATAACTGACCCAAAAAATTACTGGTATGCTGTAAAAAATCACAGTGAACAGAATTTTGGCTGCCCAAAGTTACTGCTGATTATCTATATGCATTTGACAGAGGGAAGTTTCCTGTATGCTTAAAAGTTCCATTAAACTTTGACAAATATTCTATATTTGTTTTCTCTAAAACAAACATAAGCAGATACCACAAATATGTAAATCACAAATAAAACTGAAAGTAATCCCCTCAAAAAATAAAAGTTTTAAAAACAAAAGCGATTAGTTTATGCACAGTAACACAGCCTACAAATATGACAACAATTCACAATGACGCAAACATATCCAAAGCTTCAAACAACACCAGGGGTTGTGGGGGAGGCGGTGAGAGGGATCCTGGATTGCCTAGTTTCCTAAGACAAGTTGTGTACCATTACTTGAACGAGCTCCTTGAGTATAGACGAAAACAAAATCCAGTGGACCACTCTTTTCATAATGTACCTTTTCCAGATGGGGAAGTGATGCATTTGACCTTCCCTAACTTAAAAATCCCAACAATTCAGCAGTGATTAAACAGGCTGCTTCTGAGAAAGTAGAGAATGCCCCTGTGATCCACTGAAGTCCATGCTGAGGAACTCTGGGAGAGACAGAGAAAGGCCCTGGCCCTGCAGCCTTCTTTGCCGCTGAAATAGTGTTCCTTCAGCAAAATGGACTTGAAGGAAAAGTATGAAACCAATAAAAGTATGAAGGGGAGTCTGCAGTAGGAGAGGGGTAGGAAACTGCCCTTCCCTCTTCCGCAGATGAAAAAGCCAAACCATTAGAGGAGATGCTGCTGTATAGACAGAAAAGCACTGCAGAACAGTGCAATCTGATTGAAGCTCATGTCTCCAGTATATATTAGTCAAATATTTGTCTGTATCCAGGTTGCACATACAGCTGTGTTGCACCTGATTTTCTATTCCAGATTATGTCCAGGTCTGTTGCTCAAAGAAATCAGCTATACTGTGGCCAAGGTATTGTTCTTAAAATAATTATAAGGCTTTCATTTTGGTAATTCTGAGATTAAAGAAACTGCTTAAAGTTTGGTAATTTTAAGATTAAAGAACAAATATGAAACAGACCATGCAGCACAGTTTGGGATTTAAAATCAGTTGAGCAATTATGTGCTTCTGCTTTAACATGTCAGTGGTTCACCTCATTCTGCTTTCTAGTTTGTAGGTTTTGTGTGCATCTCATATTTGATTATACTGTTTTATTGCTTGTAGTGTTTCGTATTTATATTCAAAGCTGCCTATTAGCTGGCATTCCAGGAAGAAGTGCTGTAGGCAAACTCATGAATAAACAAGCAAATTCATCACTTTACAATCCATTTTAATGAGCAGTATTTGTCAAGTTGTATGAGTTCCCATGCTTGGATATTTAATTATGAATATACTCTGTAGCTCAAAATGCCTAAATGTTTGAGGGAGATAGATTATTTTGTATAGCCCTCTCTCTCTTTTTGCTTTGTAGAGCTCCCAAAGTGATTTACAAATGTCAAACACCAACACAATGATAGTCTGGGTTGAACTTGAGGTCTGTGATTGGCTCTACTCTAAAGGCATGGCTTAAAATGCACCTGGATGCATCAGAGTTAATAGCAAAAGGAATAGTAATACTTATGTCCCCACTCCTTCACTTGTATCTGCTGGAATGGCCTTGGGTCAGCCATAGCTCTCACAGAGTTGTCCTTGAAAGGGCAGCTGCTGTGAGAGTTCTCTCAGCCCCATCCATCTCACAGGTCTGTTGTGGGGGTGGAAGATAAAGGTGATTGTGAGCTATTCTGAGATTCGAAGTGGAGGGCGGGATATAAATCCAATAACTTATTATTATTATTGATTGATACTATCCTTCTTTTCAATGGTGATGGCTGAAGCCAAGTGCCTGTCAGTGCTGGAAGAGGTAAGCTCCCTCCTAGTTGCATAGGGGAGAAGAAGTCTGTGTGAAATGGAAGCATATCTTCACACACATGCATGAACGCATGCACAGAAACACACCCCAAAAATGCCAGATTTTGTGCTGAGTTGGCTGAAACATGATGGGCAATTCATAGCGTCTCTCTATCTCTCTGGGGATCTCATGTGGGGATCGGGATAGTGGATCTTGGAGAAGTGGCTTAGTGGTAGAGCATCTGCTTGGCATGCAGGAGGATGCAGGTTCAATCCCCGGAAACTCCAATTAAAAGGACCATGTAGTTGGTGATGGGAAAGACCTCAGCCTGAAACCTTGGAGAGCTGCTGCCAGTATGAATAGCCAGTCTGACCAACAGTCTGACTCAGTAGAAACAGATTCATGTGTGATGGAGACAGAAAATGGGAGACACTACAGGGACTAGAAAGGAAAGGAAAAATAGCAGGGGAAATAGCAAGGGAGGGGAAAATTAGATACCTCTTAGATGTTTTTGTGAGTTCTTGTTCGAAAGTACATATTTAAGTTAAACTCACCCTGCAGAAATCATAGGGAGCCAAATAATTTCAGAGGCATGAGAACTCTGATTATTTCAAAGTATGCAGAGGATAGGAACAAGGCAACCAGTCATACGATATGACTGAGTGATGTACCAGCCCAGAGCAGAAGCAAAAAAATCAGTTCCACACTGAGGCTGTTTTCTGCAAACCAGTCAATAGTATTCCATCATGAACTATACATGCAGTAATAATGAAGGAGCCATACGTTTGTGGTTATTGTGCTGAAATCCTTTGCCTTCTTCATTTCCCCATTTAATTTGTTCTGATTATAATTCTGCAATCTCCAAGTGTTAACCAGTGACAACAGAGATAAGTTTATGGAAGTATTTTTTAAATATGAACTAATTACTTTATTACTATATTACCATTCTACTGTCCCCACACAGGTCTTCAGCAGAAATTCACTAATGTGCAGCCTTTCCCCCATTCTTGAAGAAACTCCATGTTCTTCTCAAAGTCACATTTCCCCTTGGAACTGCCATGCTAAAATAGTCTCCCTTTTTAATATATTGTTAATTTTTGAAAGAGGTGACTGTGGCAGATGTTGCTGCAGTTTGAAGGTTGCATTGAATGGAAAGAAGCTATAATAGTACAAAGACCATCTACACTACAGAAACTGTGCTTCCCCCTCATGCATTACATTACATGCTGGTCTTCAGTTTTCTCTACCCCTGGCAACCTCTGTCAAGAGAAAGTTCTGGTCCTGTTGAATGGTGCCAGGCTAGGGTTGCCAATCCCCAGGTGGGGGCAGGGGATCCCCCAGTTTGGAGACCCTCCCCCCACTTCAGGGTTATCAGAAGGAGGGGGAAGGGAAATGTCTGCTGGACACTCCATTATTCCCTATTGAGACCAATTCCCATAGGGTATAATGCCATAGAGTCCACCTTCCAAAGCAGATATTTTCTTCAGGTGATCTGACCTCCATCACCTGGAGATCAGTTGTAAAGCCAGCAACCTTCAGCTACCACCTGGAGCAGGGGTGGCCAAACCATGACTCGGGAGCTACAGATGCTTCTTTCGCAACTATTGTGTGGCTCTCGAAGCCCCCAGCACCCCATTGGCCAGCTTGGAAAAGGCATTTGTCTCTAAATCCCTCTCCAAACCAAGCAACTCAGTGCCCTCTCTGTGGGCATGCGTGCTCCCTTGCCCTCCCCACGCACAAGGCTTGGCTACCCCCGCAGCCCCCCATAGCCCCCCCCCGCATTCCCTCCCTCCCAGGAGCTGCAATGCAGCTGCACTCCGTGCCCGCCTCTCAGAGGTGCGCCAAGCTGCACTGCGCTGAACCTGGACCCTATTGGCTTTGATGCGGCTGGCACACCTTCTAACTCTCTGAAGCTGGAAGTGAGGGGGAGCGAAGCCTTCTCCTGCACGGGCTTCAAAGAGTTAGAAGGTGCTCGGGCCTCATCGAAGCCAGTAGGGTCCAGCTTCAGTGCGACTCGGCGCATCTCTGAGGAGGAGGGGGGCAATGGAACGCAGCTGCATTGCAGCTCCAAGGTGGGAGGGAAAGTGGGGGGTGGCAGGGGGGAGCCAAGCCTCATGCACCGGGGGGGCGGGGGCCCTATGAGTGGCTTGGTTTGGAGAGGGATTTAAAGAGACAAATGCCTCTTCCAAGCTGGTCGATGGGGCGGTGGGGGCTTCGAGAGCCACACAATGGTTACGAAAGAAGCACCTGTAGCTCCTGAGTTTATGGTTTGGCCACCCTTGCTCCAGGTGGTAGCTGAAGGTTGCTGGCTTTACAACTGATCTCCAGGTGATGGAGGTCACTTCACCTGAAGAAAATATCTGCTTTGGAAGGTGGACTCTGTGGCATTATACCCTTCTGAGCATGGGTGCAGAACAGGGTTGCCAACCCCCAGGGGGTGGCTGGAAACCTCCTGGGATTACAACGAATCTCCAGGTGATAAGAGATCATCAGTTTTCCTGGAAAAGATGGTTGCTTTGGAAGGTGGACTCTGGAGTCATATCTCATTGAAGATCCTCCTCTCCCCAAACTCAGGCTCCTTCCCCCAAATTTCCAGGAATTTCCCAACCCAAACCTAACAACCCTAACTGGGCCTCCTTCAGAGATACAACAGGGCACTCCAACCTTTTTGAGCTCGTGGGCACCTTTGGAATTCTGACGTGGGGGGTGCAACCACAATGCAGTCCCCAAGCCCAACACACAGAGGAAAATTCTTTGGAGGTGTTCCTGCAGTTTTAGGGAGGGGGTTAGATGGGACCCACTAGGGCAGTTGTGGCCAAACTTGCTTAACATAAGAGCCACATAGAATAAATGTCAGATGTGTGAGATCCACCAGACACAAACGTCAGATGTCTGAGAGAAAGAAGGAAGGAAGGAAAATAAACGGTGGGAGGGAGCAGGGAGGGAGAGGTGGAAAGAAAGCAACTTGATCTTTAAATGCATTCTCCAAGCCACTGGCTGGCTTGGCTAGAAGAAGTGGTTTAAAAAGACAAATGCATTCTCTGGTGGGGGCTTCAAGAGCCACATGTGGCTCCTGAGCCACAGTTTAGCCACCCCTGCACTAGAGAGATGGGTATAAGGCAGCTTCATGTTTTCATGTGGCCAAGACTGGTTGCATTTCATATTTCAAAACTGTTGTGGCACGGTCCAAGCCGAAGGGAAGAAGAGAGCATGGGTGTGTGGGAATGGGGGGTGGGAGGAGAGATCAGGACCTTGAATCAAGCACATTTTTTGAAGGGATGTGGGTTTATTACAGGAAATTTGTATCCCACTAATTTGGCAGAAACAGCGGCCGGGATTGCCTCTGGTTTAGGAGTGAAAAGGGAGAAACTGCAGGCTTCTTTGCTTTCAAATACAATGCTTCTGATAGCAGTATCTGAGCAAAGCTCTTTCAAGCTACAGGGACGATAAGGCAAATTGTTGATAAGCTGTTTTTGAACTGTTGCACTGCTGTTCTGGTTTTCCAGAGTATCCCTGACAAGTGTTTGTCCAGCCGCTGCTTAAAAACTGCCAGTGAGGGGGTCGATTGCACTGTTGAACAACTCTTACTGTTAAAAAGTTTTTCCTATGCCAGTCCTCTCCTCTGCTGCCAGCAGGTGCAGCTCTCTGCCCTCCTCTAAGTGGCAGCCCTTCTAATACTTCAAAAGAGCAATCTAAAGAGTCTCCCCCCCCCCCCAACCTCCTCTTCTCCAGACTGAATATCCCCAAGTCCCTTAGCCTTGCCTCATTGGGCTTGCTCTCCATGGTTACTCGGAAGTAATCTACAGTGAGCACTGTGGCAGTTTTAGTTTAAAGAAAGAAAATGATATTGGATTTATATCCCCGCCCTTCACTCTGAATCTCAGGGTCTCAGAGCAGCTCACAATTTCCTTTATCTTCCTCCCCCACAACAGATACCCTGTGAAGTAGGTGGGGATGAGAGAAGCTCCCCCCATCATCCTCACAATGAACCTATGAGGCGGGTTAACTCAGAGTATATTACTGGTCCAAGGTTTCCCAGCAAGCTGCCAGGGCAAAGTGGGCATATGAATCAGGACCTCCCAGATCTGATTTGGACACCCTAACCACCAGCTCCTACTAAACACACTATATTTTAATGTATTCTTTTTTCCTAATGGCAAACTAGAATGATGTTTATAATGTATGTTACATGTTCAAAAGTAAATTAGGTGGACAGGAACACCTCTGGGAAAGGCATGTTCTCAGTTTAACCCAGACTTGCAAGCAACAGAGCAATGAACAGCCTCTGTTTATTGCCTTATGACACTCTCACCATCATTCTCTCATTCTGACGTTACTATTTTCTTGGTTTCCTAAGCAAATGCTATCCAGACCAAATGTTCTTTCAGTTTGTTAATTTCACTATGAGTTGTTTTTTTCGAAACTAAAACCTCAGTATTCAGGTTAAATTGCTGTGTTGGCACTTTGTGATAAATAAATGGGTTTTGGGTTGCAGTTTGGGCACTCAGTCTCTAAAAGGTTCGCCATCACTGCAATAGGGTATAATGAAGAATTGAACTGTGGGTATCTGGGGCTCTAAAGGGGCTGCTTTTTGAGATAGATGCATAAAATTTTCAGCATTACATCCAGTGTGTCTCCTCAAAGCACCCTCTAAGTTTCAAAAAGATTGGACCCGGGAGTCCCATTCTATGAGCCCCAGAAGAAGGTGTCGCTATCCTTCATTATTTCCAAATGGAAGGAAGGCATTTAAAAGATGTGCAGACCGGTCACTTTAAATGTGATTGCCAGAACTCCCTTTGAAGTTCATTTGAGCTTGTGACATCCTTGTTTCTGGGTCCATGCCCAAGGTCTCCTGGCTTCACCACCAAAGTCCCTATATATTTCTTGAGTTGGACTTGGCAACCTTACGCCAGGCATCAGGCTATGCCCAGTTCCATAGCGGGAAACCCACAAGGACATGAAAGCACAGCATCTCATTTCCTCCTGTATCACCTTCCCCACTCTACTTCCTCTTTCCCTTCTCCTGGCAACCCTAATATCCTCACATTTCTCTTCTTTCTTCTACCCTTCCAACCCAGCAACCAACCTTTATCTTACTCACCTTCAGCTCCATTTATTATTATTTAATTTGTTTACCCAACTCTGCCTCAATCTCAAACAGTAAGATTTTAAAACTCTTCCAAAAGTCACTGGGGTTTTAGTGAGTTTGCAGTGAGATTTAAGTTAGTCTGCAATGAGAATGCACTCATTTTGAGCTGCCACTTAGAAATGAACTAGTGACTGTAATGTAGACTTCATAAAGTTTTTAAGTGCACTTAAACATTAAACTAAATCATTTGAAGCCTTCAAGCCACAATTAGTCCTGCCCTATTATATTAGAGATAAAAAACCAGTAACTTCTGGCATTGCCCTACACATTTAATCACTGGAGCATGTATCTGATTTAGAAATATATGTTAAAAGCCAAGGCACCTGTGAAATGACAGACTCCTTGTCTGTTGCCCTGGATTTATAATGAGAGAGAATTCCTAAGGTTTATTATGACTGTAATCTTGTACATTTCTTTCCATAGCATGCAAATATAGAGTAAATGATAGTCTAGCTCTTCATAAAACATGTTCTAATGAGTAAGGTCACAGTGTCCTGACCTGGATTGCCCAGGACAGCCCAATCTCAGAAGCTAAGCAGGATCTGCCTTGGTCAGTATTTAGATGAGAGGCCACCAAGGAATACAAGGTTCATGACATGGAGTCAGGTAATGGCAAACCACCTCTGAAGTATCTTGCCTTGAAAACCCACCAGGGGTTCGCCATAAGTCAGCTGTAACTTGACGGCAAAAAAATAATAATTGAATCTTCTCATTTAAATAGTGTGCCTTGATTCTGAGGGATTGCCTGGGAAAGTTAAATGGTAGCAATAATTGTTACTGAAATTTGACTAGCACAGGATGACCCAAGTTTGGCAATACATAATAAGACACTTTGTTGAACCAGTTTATAGAATATTTAATTAAAACATTTATATCTCACCTTTCCTCTTGATTCAAGGCAGTTTATAATAATAATTAAAACATTTCCAGCTAAAACCAATAACAAGCCTCAAATCCCTCCCCCCTTAGAAGATGCCTGTTATTCAAACACTCTCTAATGTCCTATCCAACAGGCAGGCCTTGCAGCGCATCCTGATGATCTCCAAAGATCCCCTCTCACCTCTTCAGGAAGCCCATTCCACAGGGCCAGAACCATGATAGAAAAGACCTGGACTTCAGTTGATGCCAGACAGGCTACCCTAAAAGGCAGGATAGCTAACAGATGACTATAGTTGGCATGGGTGGGGGTGGGTGGGGTGCTACAGGACCAACCCTAAATCAGACTTTTCCCTGCAGCCGCTGTGGCCGGACCTGCCTGTCCCACATTGGTCTTGTCAGCCACCAGCGAGCCTGCAGCAAACGTGGACTATTGCACCCTTCTTAAATCTTCGTTCGCGAAGCCAAGCCGAGAGAGAGAGATAGTTGGCATACTGGGACATATGGGAGGAGGTGGCCCTTCAAATATACAGGCCCTAGGTCATGAAGGGCTTTGAAGAATTTGCAGGAAGGGGGCTCAACCTGTGGCCTCCCCTCCCTGCCACTGCTATGGCCTCCACCATGGCCTCCCCTCCATTATTCAAATTGTGTGGGAGGGATTGGCAGGCCCTTTAAACTGTGTGTGGAGACTGGTAGCTGCTCCTGCTACCCCTCCCATGCAATTTGAATTGTGGGGGAGGGAGAAGGCTACCTTCAAGTGGAGATGAGGAGGGAAGATCACAGGCTGGGTTGTCTGCCTTCTTCTTGCAGCTGGCTGGAGAGTTCTCCAGCCAACTGCAAGAAACAGGAAGGCTGGGCCTGCCAGCCCCACCTCTCTTGCTCTCTCCTCCCAGCTCAGCAAGCAGGATGGGAGAGTGAGAAGCAGCGGTGGTCTCTGCTTCTTGCAGCCAGCTGGAGACTTCTCTGGCCAGCTGTGAGAAGTAGGAAGACCTGGCCTGCAGATCCCACCTTTTTAGTTTGGGGAGCTGTTTAAAAATTCAGGTGCCTCCTGAATTTTTAAAAATCCCCCTAACCTAAAAAATCCTGGCCACACCCCTGGTTCTTGATAATATGAACAAGGAAACTTGTGGGTTTTTTTTAAATCACATTTGCAAGATGCTTTAGATACGCAATGACATAGATACAAGTTGATAGATCCAAGTGGGCAGACGTGTTGGTCTGAAGTAGTTGAACAAAGCAGGAGTCAAGTGCACCTTTAAGACCAACCAAGTTTTATTCAGAACGTAAGCTTTCATGTGCTCACTTCATCAGATGAGGGGATCAGGTATTGTGGGCTGAAATACAAGCAGTTTGTTGATTAAGTATGCAGACTGATCACATGGTAAACCAGTGTGGCTTGGCCATAAAAGGTAATAAAGTCCTCTGCCAATTGGTGTTTCTGTAAATCTAGGTGAATAAAAGGATGTGTATTTCCTAATTGTAGTCCGCCTAATTTACTTATCAACATTAATCTATACATTATAAACATCATTCTAGTCTGCTATTAGAAAACATACAAGAATGCATAAAATGAAAATGGGTTAAGTATATGAAATGATACAAGTTGTCACAACAAAAACTGTTTTTTGTACAGCAATTGTAATAGAAGCAAAAGTATCTTTCATGGCAACCTGTTAAGTTTCAGATTGGTGACCAATGCTACATTATCAGTTTCGAGCCCTTGCTTTCAAATTGTTGTGTGGCAGAATCCTGGAAGCAAGGGGGGGGGGGGCGGTGAACTATTGGTGCTGATTCCACTGAAGCAGACAGAACTGTTAACTGAGTTCAGGAGGAGGTGGCCATTGTCATGTGCTGCCCTAAAGGAGGTTTAAAGGCAATTGAGTTCCTGTAAACATCTTGTAACTTTCTAAGGTAAGGAGCCCACCTTATAGGGCTTATATAAAGGGAGGGACAGAGGAATTGCCAGGAATCTGGCAAGGCCCCAGAGCATGGAAGGGAACATGGGAGTTGTGACCCTCCCAGTAAGCCATTCCTACATTGGCCAGATGGTGGTGGTGGTTGAACCTAGAGGGAGAAAGGCTCCTCCTGGTGCTGGGAAAACCCAGGAGGGCAGGATGGAATGGGGCCAGCCATTTTTATCATCCCCACTGGCCAGGTCAGGCTGGGTCAAAGAAGCTTTTTCTGAAGTTTCCAGAAGTTTCTTCCTGGAATCTTTCTAGACTTAATTATTCCAAATCTCTGTTACCTGCTTGTGGTAGTGGTGGGGAACTTGACCATACCATTTTCTCTTGCTATAAATCTACTAGCATTTCTAAGAGAGTGGCTGATGTGAGTCTAGAAAGCAACTGAACCAACTTTCCCCATCCTCATTCAGAATGAAGGTGTTCATTTCAAAACTCCAAAGAAAAAAATACATTTCTTCACACTTTGATTTTCCCAGGCAGTTCAGGGGGAGATACATGAAAGCTTTCTACAATCTCTCTTCACAATAGCATAATTACCTCAATTTGCTTCCATGCAATTTGTGTAACTCACCCAGGTGTGGCTACCAGACAACTTGAAATATAACTTGCCCAGGCCCTGCAGGCACCGCCACACAAATCACCTGAATGACTTGCCACCAGATGACTTTGCAAGTGGACCTTGATTTTTCTGAGGGAGAGGATGCCAGGGGGAAAGAAAACAGACAGGCAGTGTGGTATAGTAGTTAGCATGACAGACTAAGATCTGGAAGATTCTGGTTCAAATCCCTAATCTTCCACGGAAGATCCCTGGGTAACTCTGGGCCAGTAACACATTCTCAGCTTAACCTACCTCTCAGGGTTGTATTGAAGATAAAATGGAGGAGAGGAGCAAGGAAACTTTTGTTTTTTAAAAATTCACATTTGCAAGTTGCTTCAGATACACAATGGTCGTTTTCGCACTCACCTCCAGCCGGCGCGACCCCCTCTTCACCGCGCAGGATCTGCGTGGATTTCGCACTAAATGCCGCGGAGCAGCCTTTTGCGCCGAAAACTTCCATCGCAAACGCCAAACTGCTTTTTGGTGATTTACATTTGAGCGGCTTTTGCGACGGGAGTTTCCGGCGTAAAAGGCTGCTCCGCGGCATTTAGTGCGAAATCCGCGCTGATCCTGCGCGGTGAAGAGGGGGGTCGCGCCGGCTGGAGGTGAGTGCGAAAACGACCAATGACATAGATGCAAGTTGTCACAACAAAGACTGTTTTTTGTACAGCAATTGTAATAGAAGCAAAAGTATCTTTCACGGCAGCCTGGTGAGTTTCAGACTGGTGACCAATGCTACATTATCAGTTTTGAGCCCTTGCTTTCAAATTGTTGTGTGGCAGAATGGCAGGCCTCATTCCATCCTGCCCTCCTGGGTGAAATCCCTTTGGTCCCTTTTGCAGACAAAGACACAGTGTAAATGAATTAAATAAATAAGAATACAGCTGAAAATGGGGACAGATAAAAGTAAGTTGATAGGTGGGTGAAAAAGAAAGAAGGAAGCAAAGGAAGATGGGAGGAAAGGAAATTTGTGGGGAGAGGGATCCAGGGGAAACTGAGGTCCCTCCCACCAAGTTCTTGCAGATTCCACAACATACAACTGTGCCTAGTGGCTGACACCATGCAACTCACCATAGTTTTCATCGCAGAGATAACCAAGGGGAGAGGAAGCTGAAGACAGAGGGGCATATAAAGATAGGCAGGCTGGTGGGGCAGTAAAAGGGAAGAGGCTATGGAGGCTTTCAGAGAAAGGAAAGAGGAAATAGTGGGGAAGGGGATAATGAGATCCCCACCCAAACCCTTGAAGCTCCCCTGCTTCTCATATTGCATTTTACAAACGATTGTTGTTATCCAGCCTGACCCTTAAGGATTGAGTAGATACTCATAGAATCACAGAGTTGGAAGGGGCCATACAGGCCATCTAGTTCAACCCCCTGCTCAACACAGGATCAGCCTCGAGCATCCCTGACAAGTGTTTGCCCAGCCACTGCTTAAATACTGCCAGTGAGTGGGAGCTCACCAGCTCCTTTGGTAACTGATTTTTTGATGTAAATACTTCTGTATATATCCATCCACATGTGGAAACATTATCAAAAGGAAAAATGTTTCAGTTCATCCTCACAAATATTTCTCATCTATCTTCATAATATATCTAATGCCACTATTTACTGTAGAACTGGACAGTGGGACAAGTAGCAGAGATACACCTCACCTCAAGGGGTGCTGATTTCTGCCATCTAGATAGCAGTTGTAAATCTGAGTGATCGCCAGTGGTTCCCTAGTAGGAAATGGCATTGTACCTGTCTGAGGTCCTATCCCTCCTCAAACCCCACCCTCTCCAGGCTCCACCCCTTAAATCTCCAGGAAGTTCAGTTTTCTCCTGATGCCAGTCACAAGCTTCTAAGAGCTAGCAGGTCTACCCTATGCCACCTAGACCTTTACCAAACATCAGAGGAAAACAAATCACATGACTTAGCAGTCCCTTTCAGAAATTCACTATTGATACATCAGTCACACAGAACAAGAGTGTGTGCTACTTGTTGCCCTCCCCCAATCCATGTAGTCACCATTTTGTGTGAATAGAGCAATATACATATTTTTCAAACTTTCAACAGCTTTGCTAAAGTGAAAACAAACTACCAAAACAAAAAAGAAGTATTCTGTTGACACATACCACAGCTGGAAAATACACAGTATTCACACAAAATGGCAACTGTGTGTATTGGAGGAATGTGGACAGCATTTGCTCCCATTACATGTGCTTGGTGCAATACAAAGCAGATATTATCATTATTAAAATTTTGTAGTAGCAATATTCCATTTTATTATAAACTGGGAGTAAGGCCCATTGTGAAGAAAAATATAACAGGCTCTAAAAGGAGACTCTGGGCAAGTGCCCACCACCCTTGCTGTCTTCCCACCCACCCAAGTGAAAGCATTGACTCCCCCCTCACCTAAAGGGGAGCTGATTTCTGCCATCTAGAGAGCAGTTGTAAATCTGAGTGATCTCCAGTGATTCTCCAATAGGAAATGGCATCGTACCTGTCTGGGGTCCTATCCCTCTTCAAACCCCACCCTCTCCAGGATCCACCCCTTAAATCTCCAGGAATTTCCTAACCTTGAGTTGGCAACCCTATCTCCTTCCATTTATCTACCCCCCTCTGACTTCAGGTTTCCATTGCCTTAAAAGGACAATCTTTCTTCACAGTGGGGGGAACCAAACAGCTTACATCATTCTCCTCTCCCCCCTTTGATCTGAACAACAACCCCATGAGGAAGGTTAACCTGAAAGTCTGTGACTGGTCTGAAATCACCCAGTCAGCTTCCACAGACCTCACTTGGAGATTGGCAACAGTGGTTCCCCAGGAGGAAAGGGTTCTCCCTCAGAAGTCTGTAAGTATTTCCAACCAACCTAGAAAGGTATCACTAAAGGCCTCTGTGTGAGTGCCTCCCTTGCTGTCTTCCCACCCTCCCAAGTGAAGGCATTCACTCCCTTCACCAAAGGGAACTGATCTCTGGAAAGGGGGCAGCCTATTTATTTGCTGCTGTGGAACTGGCCCCTCCCTGCTGTGAATGAACACTTCTTTTGTATCAGTTGAAGAGAAGGAATTGCTACTGTTTGGCTCATGAACATGTCTGCTTCATTGTGTTTGCTTCACTGTTTGCTTCGCAGCAGTGTTGTTTGGGGAGGGGGAGATGGACTGTCCCAGACTTCCTACAAAGGGTCCTGAGGAGAGGCAGTAGTGATCAGTAAGCCCTCAGGAGAACCTGTGATCAGTAAGCCCTCATGAGAACCTTTCTCAAAGGTCAGTGGCTTTCTGGTGGGGGTTCTTGCCTGACGGGGCTGACGGTGGGCGGGGGAAAGCAGAATCAGTCAGTGGCATGCCAGAGACAGTGTGAGTCAATTCTGTGTAGGCCGCATCCAACCAATGAAAATTCTCAAATTTGCCACCATGGGCTTTTATTTATTACTGATGATATGTATAAATATATAAAGACCTACAAAATAGATTAATGCATACTGAAAACTGGGACTTTGCTAGTAATAATGTCCAATCACAACTCCCTTCCCCCTTTATTTATTTATTTACATTATTTATAGCCCACCTTTCTTATTGCGACAAGGCAGATTACATAGTATAAGTCAAAATAGAGTCAACAGGAAGGGTAGGGTTGCCAAGTCCAATTCAAGAAATATCTGGGGACTTTGGGGGTGGAGCCAGGAGACTTTGGGGATGGAGCCAGGAGACATTGGGGGTGGAGCCGGGAACAAGGATGTGACAAGCATAATTGAACTCCAAGAGAGTTCTGGCCATCACATTTAAAGGGACAGCACACCTTTTTAAATGTCTTCCTTCCATAGAAAATAATGAAGGATAGGGGCACCTTCTTTTGGGGCTCATAGAATTGGACCCCCTGCTCCAATCGTTTTGAAACTTGGGGAGTACTTTGAGGAGAGGCACTAGATACTATATTAAAAATTTGGTGCCTCTACCTCAAAAAACAGCTTCCCCAGAACCCCCAAAACCTCCAGATCAATTCCCCATTATTCCAAAACACATTAATTATATACTTGGCTAAAATTAAACATTATGTTTTATATATAACCTGTTGTACTTTGGTGACCATATCCTTGTACATCACAGCCATATTGCCATTCATGGTGTTAATTAACGCAGATACAATAATCTCAGATTGCAGAGTGGTGAAACCATTTTCCTTTATAAGGCACACAAGGGCATGGGTGTCAAAATAAAGCTTCTTGCTTCCTGACCAGGGGTGGGGGGGACTTGCCTTACTGGTTTCTACGTGTAGGGGTGATGCACAGATGCTGATATCTCGCTGTTTGGAGGCGAGGGAACAACCCCCATTGAGGCTGAGGAAACGCCGACGCTCTTGCAGAATGAAAAGCCACGCACTGCTGAACTTGCGCGGCCGTTGGTCTTGAGGCCGGCAGAAGCCAGGAGCTTGCTGCCAGCTCCCGGCATGCCATTACTACTCCTCCGCCTCCAGTCTCCTAGACAACGGCGCGAGCGTATGACGATATTATGTGAGGCACCGGAAAGGAAAGCTCGTCACTCCAGCTGGATAAGGAAGACCCTCTTCCTGCCACCCACAACCACTACGACGGCTGCAGCCTGACCTCTCACCATCCCGGCTCTTCAGATCCCCATTGGGGATTGGTGGGAAGGGAAGGGGGAAAGAGAAGCTGCTGGGATCAGGGCTGGGTGGGAAGGGCCGCCATTCCCCCCCCCCCCCGCTTTCCAGATTTTTGGCATGCAGGGGATGGAGGCTCCAAATCGGGGGTCTCCAGCCAGGGCGGGAGATTTGGGAAGCCTAAGGAAGGGCCATCCAATATGTATAAATATACAGGAGTGGAATTCTAGCAGAAGCTCCTTTGCATATTAGGCCACACACCCCTGATGTAGCCAATCCTCCAAAAGCTTACAAAAAGGAGCCTTGTAAGCTCTTGGAGGATTGGCTACATCAGGGGTATGTGGCCTAATATGCAAAGCAGCTCCTGCTAGAATTTTACCCCTGTAAAATGAGTGCCCAGCTTGCTGGGGGAAAAGTATAGATGACTGTGGAAGGCAATGGCAAACCACCCTGTAAAAAATCTGCCATGAAAGTGTTGTGAAAGCAATGTCATCCCAGAGTCGGAAATGACTGGTGCTTGCACAGGGAGCTACCTTTACCTCATATTATATTATATATGAGGTATATGTATGTATATATAAATATCTAAAGAACTACAAAATAGGTTAAGGCATACTGAAAACTGGGACTTTGCTAGTCATTATGTCCAATCACAACTCCCTTCCCCCTTTATGTATTTATTTACATTATTTATAGCCTACCTTTCTCAGTGAGACTCAAAGCAGATTACATAATATGTCAAAATAGAGTCAGCAGGAAGGGCCATCCAATAAACAGTGCAACAGGGTTTTGGACTGCAGCAAACCAAAAACAAACAGAAATCTGAAACAGAGCTGAATCAAAGCATAAACACTTAAATGTGACATGTTATGTGATACAGAATTTACATAGCTCCCAATAATGACTAAGCTGTTCTCTCTCTCTCTCTCTCTCTCTCACACACACACACACACACACACACACACACACACAATATTCAGCTTGATGAAGAGTTCTAATGAATTTGAAAGCTTGCTCATTACTTTGTGATAGTTTATTTTGGTCCTAATCAGGGCTGGCCCTAGACTATCTGGCACCCTAGGCAAGGATAAGTTCTGTGTCCCCCGCATTGATAACCAATTTTCAAAACAGGTGAATTGTGGGGAAAATGAAAGGCACAAAACTTGAAATTGTTCCCTGACCTGGATAGCCCAGGCAAGTCTGAACTTGTCAAATCTTGGAAGTTGTAGAACATAAGGCTTCCACACCAGTCATATAAACAATGACATAGCCAAAATGAAAAGCTGAAAAGTCCAATACAACTGTAAATCTATTCAGACTTCAATCTAGAATTCTACCTCAAAGGAGTGAAATCAAGCATAGGCTTGGCATTCCTTTTGTCTGTCCCATTACAAAGATTTAAAGTGAATAAATTAATTGGAAAATTCCAGTTTATTTAATCTCAATGGGCTGCAAAGAAACACTCAGCAAAATTCTAGGACCTGAAAACTGCATACGTTTTGGTCACTAGTGGAGCTGCTAAATAAAATTTTACAGTCATACTCTGCTCTCATTTACATAATTTTCCATCATTGTACTCACAGTCTTACCAACCAGATCTTCGTGAAAGGTTTAAGATGTCATGCTTTTAATGATTAAAAATGTATTTATAGTTTTATTTGCTTATTGTACCTTTTTTCTCAGTAAGCCTCCTTGAAAACTAAGTGACTAAAAGCTGGCTGGGGGTGCCTGCCTTTTCCAGGCATGCTTCAAATGCAAGGTGCCTTTCTAGGCAAAGTACTCCACCCAAAATTTTCCATGTTCGGGTGGGGAGGGGAAAAAGAAACCACCTATCTGCTGGTCCCCCCAAATCTTCCAAAAGAGATTATCTCCAAAGAACTGGTGTTTGTAAGGGTGATAAAACAAGAAGTGTTGATCTCCTTTGAAATGGAGGATTTGTGAGGCTGGCTTCTCCATTGGAGGAGGCATGAGAAGTTCTCTACCCATAGGAAGAATGGATACATGAACACCACAAGCACATTCTACTACAAGCCTTTCAGGTGTGGAGTCTGGACTGTATATATTTCCATGGAATTTGGACTGCATAAATTTCTGTGAACATTTCAGCTGAGACACTTTATTTATGAACTGTTGATTGTAATTTTGATTGCGAGTGAGTCTGTAATATTAATATACAAGGAACTGGCATTTTGAATGAGTGGCATTTTTGCTATATCACGGTATTGTTTTGTTGCTTGATCTCCTGTCTGTGATTCTCCTTTTTAATTGATTGATTCCTTTTGCATCACAGCTTGCTTTGCCAGGCTTGCTCAATCACACAGGAGCTATGGAGCAAAGCCTCTGTTTTCTCCATTGGCTGAGGCTCCTCTCATGTAGGGGGGAGAGGGAGAGCTTGCTTTGTCAGGCTCTCTCAATTCCACAGCAGAGCTACTGAGCCAAGCCTCACTTCCTTTTATTGGCTGAGGCTCCTTAGAGCAAGAGTTGTCAGTTATTAGCAGGGCCAGCCCTCCCACTAGGCAAACTAGGTGTTTGCTCAGGGCATAGGCCTTCTGGGGACACTGAATTGGGTGCCCCCCACATGACATGGTGAGACAGCTGCCCAGTGGCTACCTCTCCAAGTTCCCTGCACCTCTTGGGAGTCTCCTGAGGGGTGCTGGTGGCTTTCTCCCTGCTTTTGCACCCCAGGGAAGTCTTCTGAGAGGTGTGGCCAGCAGGGGCTTTCTCCCTTATTTTGTATCTCTGGGGTGCAAAAGCAGGGAGAGGATCTTCCCCCTCCCTCCATTCTATCCTATAGACCTATAGGATAGAATGGAGGCATCAGGCCACCACTGCAGCGTGGTGCTAGACCCCTTCTCTGGTGTCACGCTACAGTGGCACCCCAATCCTCCATTTTATCCTATGGGCTCATAGGATAGAATGGAGTCCATTCTATCATATAGGCCCATAGGATATAATGGAGTCCATTCAAGCCTATGGGCCCATAAGATAGAATGGAGTCCATTCTAGCTTATGGGCCCATAGGATAAAACTGAGGGGTTTGGCCACCGATATAATGAAGTTCATTATATCCTACAGGCCCATAGGGTAATGGAGTACATTCTATCCTATATGAGCCGATAGGATAGAATGGAGGGATTGGGCCACTACTGCAGTGTGACACTAGAGAAGGGGTTTTAATCTTTAAACCCCTACTCTGGTGTTGCACCACGGAGGTGGCCTGATCCCTCCATTTTATCCTATGCGTTCATAGGATAGAATGGACTCCAAGTATCTTGAATCATTGGTGCCTCTGTATGTCAAGGATATTCTATTGGATCAGAGAACAAAGGCAAATTGAAACATATTTAACAGAAATTTCAGATTACTTAAAAGGCAGATCCAGAGGAACAATCAAGAATTTAAAAGAAGCAAAACTATCACAGTTCTGAGGGTGCTGCTACACCTTAAAAAGAATTGCAGAGATGGGTTTTAAAGTAAGCAAACAGAAGGCTCTGATTAGAGAATGGAATTAATTTATATTTGCAGTTAATAATAATGACAGCATGGCCTCTTGGTCTATTGTTAGCTTTATGATCAATCCTCAATTTAAAATTATTTCCTGTATTGTCCCACATGTCTGGGAAAATCATTTTAAAGTGCTAATTTCAGATGATGAAGCTATTTTTACATCTTTCTCTACTGTTTCTCTTGATGCCATTCCTATTTGGCCTGAAATTTCTAATGATGAAGTTGAGTTTTCCATCTGGGCTCTATCAGGCAAAGCTCCTTGCCTGGATCCAGGCCTCAGATTCAGTGGGAACTCACAGGAGCGCAGCCCCTGAACCTTTCTGAGAGTTCCACCTCCTTGTCCATTGAATAGTATGGCAGCCACATAGCAATCCCTGGATGAGCTCCACCACCTATTTTTCTACAAAATGACCACTGCCTGCATCTAATCCCTAATGAATTATTTAAGGCAAACTGTTGCTGGTGGGTCAAGATTTTAGCACCCATCTTTACCATTATCAATTCTTCTGGTCTAATTTACAGATCTTGGAGACATACTATTATTGTGCCAATTTTCAAAAAAGGAAATAGATCAGTCCGCATTCTGATGACACCCAATTAATTTGCTTTCCTCATTCAGTATGTTATACTCTTCCTTTATATTCCATAAGCTTGGGCATTGGATTGAGTCAGAGGCTATTTTAGGAAATGAGAAAATTGGGTTCAGGAGGGGCTGTTCAACCTCAGACTGTTTGATTCTGTATCATCTTTGCCATACATTGCCACAGGGCAAAACAAATGTTAAGGAATTAGAGATAGGCTGTGAGGCTTTTGCGAAATATTTTGCAGATAAAGTCCAATCACTCCGCCGCGACTGCCCTGCCATATTGGATTCAGTATGTATACTCGAGGCTCCGTGCCTGCCTTCCAGTTTGATCCTGGATCACTTCGACACGCTCAGCTTGGAGGAAGTTGACAGAGTCCTCTCTGCTGCATGTGCAACAACTTGTGATCTTGACCCATGTCCCTCCTGGCTTATTAAAGCCTGCCTGGAGGAGTTAAGATGTCCTATACGGGACATCATAAATAGATCTCTTTCAGAGGGCCGCTTTCCCACCCCTCTGAAAGAGGCAGTGGTCCGCCCTCTCCTAAAAAAGGCTACATCAGACCCGACCGAATTCGCACACTACTGGCCGGTCTCAAATTTGCCCTTTTTGGGCAAAATTATTGAGAGGGCTGTTGCGCTGCAGCTGCAGAGGTTTCTGGAGGACGCTTCCGTCTTAGATCCATTCCAGTCCAGTTTCCGTCTGGGACATGGGACGGAGACAGTCTTGGTCGCTCTCATGGACGATCTCTGGAGGCACCTGGATTGCGCGGCAGTTTTGCTGCTGTTAGACCTATCGGCTGCGTTCGATATGGTCGATCACTGGCTGCTGGCTCGCCGCCTTGCCAATGCAGGGATACAGGGGTCAGCCTTACAGTGGCTTTCCTCTTTCCTTGAGGGTCGGGGACAAAGGGTGGCAATTGGAGGAGAGCTGTCCCAGAGACACTCACTCAACTGTGGGGTGCAGCAGGGAGCAGTTCTCTCTCCGATGCTATTCAACATCTTTATGCGCCCCCTTGCCCAGATTGCCCGGAGACATGTACTGGGTTGCCATCAGTACGCTGATGACACCCAGCTCTATCTATTGATGGGTGACCGGACTGGCAATGCCCCGGAAAATCTGGACCGAGCGTTGCAAGCCGTGGCAGACTGGATTAAGCTGAGTGGGCTTAAATTGAATCCAGCGAAGACAGAGGTCCTTTGCCTGGGCCGCGGCGGTTTAGGGAATGGGGTCTCTCTCCCAGTTTTTGACGGGGAGCAACTGGTAGCAGTGCGCAGAGTTAAGAGCTTGGGAGTTCTACTGGAGCCTCCCTTGACAATGGAGGCCCAGATAGCAGCTACTGCCAAGTCCGCCTTTTTTCATCTTAGATGGGCGAGGCAGCTGGCTCCCTTCCTGGAGCGCGGCGACCTGGCACCAGTGATCCACGCAACAGTCACCTTGAGGTTTGACTACTGTAATGCCCTCTACATGGGGCTGCCCCTGTACCGAACCCAGAAACTGCAGCTAGTGCAAAATGCAGCAGCAAGGCTGCTACTGGGACTGCCTCGGTGGGAACATGTGCAGTCTGGGCTGCAGGAATTGCACTGGCTGCCAATTGTTTACCGGGTTCGTTACAAGGTGCTGGTCATTACTTTTAAAGCCCTATATGGTTGAGGACCTGCCTACATTAGGGACCACCTCTCTCCATATGTTCCCCAGAGAGCACTGCGATCAAGTTCAAAAAATCTTCTTGAAATCCCTGGGCCAAAAGAAACTAAATTAAAAGCTACCAGAGAACAGGCGTTCTCTACAAAGGCCCCCCAATGGTGGAATCAATTGCCGGAAGAGGTGCGGGCCCTTCGGGATCTTAACCAGTTCCGTAGGGCCTGCAAAACTGCCCTCTTCCAGCTAGCTTTTTAAGACAGAACTCCTGATAAGATCAGTAATACCGAGCCATCCTATACGCCATTCGACTGTATTTTAATGTCATATTGTTTTATTGGTTTTATTGTTTAAATTATTAATTATATTATCTATTGTTTATCTGTATCATGGTTTTACAATGTCTTGATAGCCGCCCTGAGCCTGCCTAGGCGGGGAGGGCGGGGTATAAATAAAAATTGTTGTTGTTGTTGTTGTTTTTGTTGTTGTTGTTGTTGTTGTTGTTATTATTATTATTATTATTATTATTATTATTATTATTATTATTATTATTATTATTATTATTATCTTACCAATAAATACAAAGCTAACAAGGAGGGACAATTGTATATAGGTTTCATTGATCTTAAGATAGTGTTTGACCTTGTCAGCTGTGTTAAGCTGTGGGAAAAGTTAGGGAAAATCACAATACATAAATAAAGATCTTCTGGTCTCACCTGGAGGTTGGCAACCCTAGGCCTAGCAGTAACCACTGGGTGACTTAATGCCACCCAGCATTAGACTCACTTAGGCCTGACTTCTTGCTGCTTTTCAAGAGCAGTCACCCTGTGAAAGCCAGTGTAGTGTAACAGAGCTTTGGAGCAGGGCTTGAGAGACCCAGGTTTGAATCCTCATCTTTCTGTGGAAGCTCACTGGGTAATTTTAGATACAGGTGGATAGCCGGTAGGTTTGCCAGCCCCCAGGTCCCGGGGGAGGGGGATTTCCTGGTTTTGAAGGGTCCTTCCCACCACCAGCCAGCTGGCCAGTGTGGAAAGCCCCACCCCAACAGCCACCATGTACCTTTAAATCTGTGCAGGCTTAAAAGAAACCTGCAAGCTGCCTGTGTTTCGAACTGTGTGTGTGTGCCTTTAAATCTGAGCAAGAGGAAAGCTGAATGGGTGAGGTGAGTAGGCAGAGCCATGTGGGTCTCCCAGTGAATGGGTGATGCATGTGAGAAAGGAATAGAAGTGAGCAGAGTCCTTCTGTTCATTTGGAGGAAAACTCCACCCCTTAGGCTACTTTGCTTTCGTTTTCCTGTCAGTCTGAAGAAGTTGGTTAAAATACAGTAGATCATTACATTTAGCAACTCCTGTGAGTAAATTGCCCTAGTGATATCATAAAAGTGTATACCTGCTAACTGTGCTTATTCTGGCTGCTTTGTGAGAGTGCATGTGTGCGTGTTCACTTTCATTTAGTGGAAATGTAGCTGCTGAGGGCGGAGGAAATGAAGACTGTATTCAGTGGAATTGCACTGCTGTGTCTTCATTTATTTATTTTAGATAATGGGAAAGTCTCCTGACTCTGCCCTCAAAGTCCCCAGATATTTTCTGAGTTGGACCTGGCAGCCTTAGTAGCTGTGTTGGTCTAAAGTAACAGAACAAAGTTTTAGTCCAGTGGCACCTTTAAGGCCAACAAAGTTTTATTCAAGGTATAAGCTTTTGTGTGCAAGCACATTTCTTCAGATACTATGAAACAGAATTTCCTCAACCATTACATATAGAAAGATGGAGGGAGGGAGTTTAGTTGCCAGGAAGGGCCAGTTAGAGTCAAGTCAGAGACAGAAACAAAATTGGAAATTACCAGTCCAAACATAGGTAGAGGGTGAACAGTAAATTATCATACAGGATAATGAAGATGTTTAACAGATTCAAGGATCAAATAGGAATAATAAGGTTAGATTACATGGTAACCATTTGTTTGGGTTCAGTTCTGGGGCAAAAACAGTGAAGGAAATAAATAAATCAAAATTTGAGATTGATGTGTCCTTAACTATAGAATGCTGAGAATTATTAATTGAGACCCTACTCTCAAGCATGGAGGTGACTTTGCAGCATCTTTTTTGAAGTAGGGTGATTGTACAGATTTATCTCCCCTGTTCACTATATGTGAAGTAATGTGCTTGCACACGAAAGCTTATATCCAGAATAAAAGTTTATTGGTTTAAAGGTGTTACTAGACGCAAACTAGGTAATTTTAGGTTAGTCCCATAATTTCAGCCTACCAATCTAACTCACAGGCCATTGTAAGTAGAAAAAAGAAGAGAATAACAAAAGCTGTTTTGGTCCCCATAGTAGATGAAGCAAATAAAGAATGAATATAGCTGAAGATGGGAGGTGGATAAAAGGTAGGTTGGTGAATGGCTAAGAAGGAGAGAAGAAAGCAGAAAAAATGGACAGGCTATCAGGCTTTCAGGAAAGGGAAAACAAGAAATTGTGAGGAGAGGGAAATGAAACACAACCCACAAAACTAACAAGATTTGTGATTGGGTATGAGCGGTGACTCATGAAAACTTATACCCTGCCACAAATTTTGTCAGTTTTTAGGGTGCTACTGGACTCTTGCTCTTTTCTACTGATCAAAATTAAAACTTGGGTGGCACAAAACCCAATGGCAACATGACAAATAAAAATAAAAAAACCCTATTATTTTCCCATCCTTAATTTTTGTTGTTCAGTTGCACAGTCGAGTCCGACTCTTTGCGACCCCATGGATCAAGTAACGCCAGGCCCTCCTGCTTCCACCATCCTCCGAAGTCAGCTTAAATTCGTGTTCGTTACATCAGTAATGTTGTCCAGCCATCTCATCTTTTGCCATCCTTTTCTTCTTTTGCCTTCTGTCTTTCCCAGCATCAGGATCTTCTCCAGTGAGTGCTCCTGTGACGGAAAGCAATGGGTTAACCATAAACTGAAGATGCACAGGGCTGCATCAGGTGACCTGAGGGTGGGGGCAAAGTGCTCAGGGCTCTCAGGGAGGGAAAGTCTGTTAGTGACAGAAGCTGCTGAGGCAGTGATTCAGTCAGTTGGTCAGTGTTGGAGCCTGACAGAGACTGAGAGGGTCAGTTCGAGCCTGCCAGAGAGGCTGAGAGGACAGCTGATCCTGTGAAGGAGCTTAAGGCGGAGACGGGGAAGTCTTCCAGAGACTGCAAGCTCGACAAAACCAGCCAAGAGGGCTGTGTGAGTCAGTTAAGACCTGAACGGTCACAAACACCGAGAGACAACTCTGAAGATCTAGTGAGGTGGTTGAGGGAGTGGATGTGGGTCTGAGACACCAAGAGGGCTGAGAGGAGAGACTCCAGTCGAGGGGTGAGACTTGACACATCAATCCCAAGAGGCCAGACCTTGGCTAGAGGTGGAGAGTGAGTTATAGGAAACTGTGAACTGTGTAACTGTGAGAGACTCCAAGAAAGACTCAAAGGAAAAAGTGATTGTAAAGCCTGAAACAACTGAACAACGTATTAGCCTGTGTAAATATCTCCCATATCCCCAAGTTAAGAACTTTGTGTTATAATAAATCTGTGGTTTAAGTTAAAGTTCTCAAGAGCCTATATTTTGTGGGAAGAACAAACAAAGCTGCTGTGGTCCCATCAAATAAACAAGTAAAATACCCCGAAGAGACTGAAATAAAGAGATCCGGTGAGGCCGTGAGGCAGGCGCTGCTATAATTGGTGACAGCAGTGGGATTTCGAAGGAACACCCCAAAATAAGTGTCACTAAGACACACAGAAAGTAGAGGGACACTGCAGTAAAGGAATTAAGTCAGTTTTGTGAAAAATTCCTGTCAGAAATGGCTCCTCCTAAGAGAACTACCACAGCCACGGGGGATGGGCAGACACAAGAAGAGATTCCTGAGGAGAATCCTAGCCAGAGCATAGAGGCTATGAAAATACAGTTGGAATTGGCCAGAATAGAGGCAGAAAAAGAAATTCAGATGGCCAAGATTCAAGCAGAAAGAGAAAACAGAGAAAGGGAAGTAGAAAGTTATTGGACCGAGAGCAACACCTCTCAGTAATTGAAAAAGAGTGTTTAGCGATTGTGTGGGCAATAGGTAAATTGAAACCATACCTATGGGGAAGGAAGTTTACACTGTGTACAGATCATTCTCCCCTGAAATGGTTGAACCAAGTAAAAGATACAAACAGCAAACTGATACGATGGAGTTTACGGCTCCAAGATTACAACTTTGATATACAGCATATCCCTGGGAAGCAAAATGTGACAGCTGATGCACTGCCAAGAAGAATGTAAAGTTTGAAAAGTCTGTTGGTATGGTAATGTTATAGAAGATATGAAGAATGTATATAATTTTGAAGTTGGGGTTATAACCAAAGTGTGGTGTTATAATATAGTGTAACCCAAGCAAGTGTGCCCATGTCCCATTGCTCAGCAAAAGGCTGAGACCTTTCGCCTTGCGCAATGTCTCAAAAGGGGGAGGGACATGTGACGGAAAGCAATGGGTTAACCATAAACTGAAGACGCACAGGGCTGCGTCAAGTGACCTGAGGGTGGGGGCAAAGTGCTCAGGGCTCTCAGGGAGGGAAAGTCTGTTAGTGACAGAAGCTGCTGAGGCAGTGATTCAGTCAGTTGGTCAGTGTTGGAGCCTGACAGAGACTGAGAGGACAGCTGATCCTGTGAAGGAGCTTGAGGCGGAGACGGGGAATCTCTTCTTGTGTCCTCAGGAATTCTCTTCTTGGATTCTAGGATTCTCCTCAGGAATCTCTTCTTGTGTCTGCCCATCCCCCGTGGCTGTGGTAGTTCTCTTAGGAGGAGCCATTTCTGACAGGAATTTTTCACAAAACTGACTTAATTCCTTTACTGCAGTGTCCCTCTACTTTCTGTGTGTCTTAGTGATACTTATTTTGGGGTGTTCCTTCGAAATCCCGACGCTGGCAACCAATTATAGCAGCGCCCGCCTCACGCCCTCACTGGACCCTCTCAGTCTCTGTCAGGTCCCCACTGACAGACTTCTCTGACAGGCCTCCACTCTGTCAGACATCAACTTGACTGACTGACTGCCTCAGCAGCTTCTGTCACTAACAGACTTTCCCTCCCTGAGAGCCCTGAGCACTTTGCCCCCACCCTCAGGTCACCTGACGCAGCCCTGTGCGTCTTCAGTTTATGGTTAACCCATTGCTTTCCGTCACAGCTCCCTTCTCATTTGGTGGCCAAAGTATTTGAGCTTCAGCTTCAGCATCGGACTTTCCAGGGATCAGTCTGGGTTGATCTCCCTTAGGACTGACTGATTTGATTTTCTTGTAGTCCAAGGGACTCTCAAGATTCTTCTCCAGCACCACAGCTCAAAAGCATCTATTCTTCTGCGCTCGGCCTTCCTTATGGTCCAGCTCTCACAGCCATATATTACTACTAGGAGTACCATTGCTTTGATTATACGGACTTTCGTTGGCAGGCTGATGTCTCTACTTTTTATTATACTACCCAGGTTTGCCATAGCTGTCCTCCCAAGGAGCAAACGTCTTTTAATTTCATGGCTATAGTCCCCATCTGCAGTGATCTTGGATCCCAGAAATGTGAAGTCTGTCATTACTTCCATATCTTCTCCTTCTATTTGCCAAGGTGTGATGGGGCCGAATGCCATGGTCTTAGTTTTTTTGATATTGAGTTTTAAGCCTACGTTGTGCTCTCCTCTTTCACCCTCAACAAGAGGTTCTTTAGGTCCTCCTCACTTTCTGCCATTAGAGTGGTGTCATCTGTATATCTGAGGTTGTTGATGTTTTTCCCAGCAATCTTAATTCCGGCTTGTGCTTCATCCAGGCCAGCATTCTGCATTATGTACTCTGCATATAAATTAAATAAGCAGGGTGAAAATATACATCCTTGTTGAACTCCTTTTCCTATTCTAAACCAATCAGTTGTTCCATATTCAGTTCTGACAGTTGCTTCTTGACCCTTATACAGGTTTCTCAGAAGACATGTGAGGTGGTCTGGTACTCCCATCTCTTTAAGGACTTGCCAGTTTGTTGTGATCCACACAATCAAAGGCTTTAGCGTAGTCAATGAAACAGAAATAGACGTTTTTCTGATACTGCTGTGCTTTCTCCATAATCTAGCGAATGTTGGCAATTTGATCTCTCGTTCCTCTACCGCTCCGAAACCCAGCTTGAACTTCTGGTAGTTCCTGATCGACATACTGCTGAAGCCTAGCTTGTAGGATCTTTAACATGACCTTGATGGCATGTGAAATGAGCGCAATGATGCGATAGTTTGAACATTCCTTGGCATTACCCTTCTTTGGAATTGGAATATAAACTGATCTTTTCCAATTCTGTGGCCACTGTTGCATTTTCCAGATTCATTGACATAATGTGTGCATAACTTTAAGAGCATCAACTTTTAGGACTTTGAAAAGTTCAATTAGGATACTATCATCTCTGCTCGCTTTGTTGTTAGTAATGCTTAAGGCCCATTTGACTTCACACTCCAGAATATCTGGCTCAAGGTCAGCGATTTCACTGTCATGGTTGTCAAGTACATTGAAATCCTTCTTGTATAAATCTTTTGTGTATTCTTGCCACCACTTCTGCTTCTGTTAGGTCCCTACCATTTTTGTCCTTTATCATGGCCATCTTTGCATGAAACTTTCCCTTGATTTCTCCAATTTTCTTGAAGAGATCTCTTGTCCTTCCCATTCTATTATTTTCTTCTATTGCTTTGCATTGTTCATTCAGGAGGGCCTCCTTATCTTTCCTTGCTGTTCTCTGGAAATCTGCATTGAGTTGGGTGAATCTTTCCTTTGCCTTTCTCTTTCCTTCTTTTCTCAGCTATTTGTAAAGCCTCATCAGACAGCCACTTTGCTTTCTTGCATTTCTTTTTCTTTGGGATGGTGCTGGTTGCTGCCTTCTGTACAATGTCATGAACCTCCGTCCATAGTTCTTCAGGCACTCTGTCTATCATCTCTAGTCCCTTAAATCTATTCTTCACCTCCACTGTATATTCATAAGGGATGTGATCAATGTCAAACCTGAATGACCTAATGGCTTCCCCAGTTTTCTTGAAGCCTGAATTTTGCAATGAGTAGCTCATGATCTGAGCCGCAGTCAGCTCCAGGTCTTATTTTTGCTGACTGTAAGGAGCTTCTCCATCTTTGACTGAAGAGTATGTAATCAATCTGATTTCTGTGTTGCCCATCAGGTGATGTCCACGTGTAGAGTCAGCTTTTAGGTTGTTGGAAGAGGGTGTTCGCTATGACCAGCTTATTCTCTTGATAAAACTCTATTAGACTTTGCCTGGCTTCTTTTTGTTCTCCAAGGCCAAACTTGTCAGTTGTTCTGGTTACCTTTTGACTTCCTACTTTGGCATTCCAGTCCCCTATGATGAGGAGGACATCTTTTTGCGTGTGTTTAATAGCACCCTCTAATAGAAATTATCACAAAATCTAATCTGTGGTCAGGCTGGTAATTAGCCTTTCTTATATAACAGGGCTTCCAGATTTTCAGATGGGCTTTAAAGAAATTGACCAAAGATCAGAGATTTCCTAATAATCAACAGAAACTTCTATAACTCTCTCACTCCACCCAAGGTCAGCAACTGCTTATGTATATCCCAGACCCCACCACTGGGTGGTGCTGAAGGGATAGGGGGATATGTATCCCTTGCTAGTCGGCACTGGAAATGGTGATGGTGCTGCTGCAGCATCACACAAGCAAGTAGCTATCAAGTGGTTAGCAGAACCCAGTACCCTCAAGCGATGTCAACACCCCACACCTGTACAGGTTCTCTGGGAGGACTGGGATATTTGTACAGCAATAGATATGACAAGTGATTCTGAAATGTTTAAAAATCAGAATAGAGATCAGAAACCTACTAGGACAAGCATGTCCAACTTCGAACAGGTTGTGATCTATTTTTTTCTGGACAAAAGTGCTAGTGATCTACCACCATGAAAATTAAGTTTCAAATCAGTTTCGAATTAGATTTTAACCCACCAAAGTTGGGTTCCACCGCCCACCCCCCATTTACAATGCACCTTCTGTCATTTACTGGTAAGCAAAATAAACAAAAACAAAACAGAGAGACGAAGATCCAGAAAGAACTGCGAACAGTTTTTCTTAAATTTTTATTGTTATAACTTTCTTTAACTGTCTTAATAATTTTCTTTAACTTTTATTGAGTAATTTGTGTTAAATGTAGGTCAAGTATTGATTCAGGCTGATCTTGCACAATCTTTAAAACTTCGCTTTTGCTAATTAGTGAGATTTCTGAGCCTGCATTTCATCCACCAGATTTTTGAAATTGGGTGAATACTGTGTGAGGGCCAGTCTCAGGGAATCCTGGAGATGTTCATCTGTCATGTTGGAATGCTGTGTACTCTTTGTCATTTTCAGATGGGAAAACACAGATTCACACAAATAAGTTGAACTGAAACAGGAGTGTACAGCTTCAGTGCATCTTCTCAAGTTGGGAAATTTGTCTCTAGGCACTAGCTTCCAAAACGATTCTTGCTCAGCGTGGGTCTTGAGAAAAATGTCATTTTTAAGGGTTACTATTTCGTTTTCAAGAGATGACTTGTTCAATTAGTAATTTTTACTGATAGCAGCTGCAGTTTCCTTAATGTCCATATCTGCTTTGAATGGGTATGACAAGTACTTCACAACTTTTTCAATTCTTTGGAAGTCACAGAATCTTTTTTCGAATTCCTGGATAACAGAACAGATTTCTGTCACATACTTCTTGTTCTGAAAAACAAAATTTGGATATTGTCCCAGATGGTCCTGCGTATTAGGAAAATGATCAGAAGTATTGTTTGCAAGGTCAGTCATCATTAGCTCAAATTTGCTCTTGTAGGATGAAACTGTACTCATCATCTCACCAGTGCATTTGTTTTTACCTTGTAGTTCAATGTTCATATCACTTAGTTCGCCTGTAAAGTCAGCGAGAAATGCCATATCACATAACCATTCCTCATCTTCCAACTCTGTTTTGTCATCTCCCGTCTCCTTCAAAAACCTTCTTATTTCATTCAGCAAATCACGAAATCTTTGCAGAAATTTGTGCCTACTTAGCCACCTTACATCTGTGTGCAAAATGATTTCCACTGTC
This sequence comes from Heteronotia binoei, assembly GCF_032191835.1. Classification (NCBI taxonomy): domain Eukaryota; kingdom Metazoa; phylum Chordata; class Lepidosauria; order Squamata; family Gekkonidae; genus Heteronotia; species Heteronotia binoei. Next base: position 82,009,972 of record NC_083243.1, on the reverse strand, counting down.
CCTTCATCAAGAGTAAGATTGAAAAGCCATCTTTGCAGTGATCGTCCATGAACTGAATTTACAATTTTGAAAGTGATGTCCATGACATTTTTTGTATTGAGTCGCTTGCTTGCCAAAACTTGCTAGTGAATGATGTAGTGGTAAGAAAGGAAATATGGAAAGTTGTCATGCTGTCTACAGAGGCCTATGAAACCATTAACGTCACCCGTCATTGCTCTTGCTCCATCAGTAGTGATGGAAACAAGTTTATGCAATGGAAGATTACACATTGTCATAAAAGACAAAGAGCTGAATATTTCCTGACCGGTAGTTCTCCCTTTGAAAGAAATCATTCCAAGTAGTTCTTCTTTAACACTGAAGTCTTCAAAAACCATCCAGATAAAGACTAGTAACTGGGCTATGTCTCTTATGTCTGTAGATTCATCCAGTTGGAGTGAGAAAGCAACACAAACTGAAACATCCTCCAACAATTGTTCAGTTGTGTTTCCACACATCTTTTCTATTTACTGTACGCCGGTGTTTCTTGAAAATTTACCGTATGACAGTGTTTCTTGACAATTTTGAACAGCAGCTATGATCTCTTTCTTATTCTTAAATCCTTCAAAAAGATTGTCTGCTGCTTCAAGAAAACAATCTTTTAAAAATTCTCTTTCATTGAAAGGTTTGCATTTCTTTGCGATCAGGTTGCTGACCTTGAAGGATGCCATGGTTGCATTGACCAAATGTGAACTTGGTTTCACCATCAACTGTTGCTGTGCAGCCAATTTAAATTTAAGTTCTTTGATCTTCAGTTTACGAATTTCACTTTTAGTGGAAAATCAGCATCAAACTTATTGCTATTCAGAGCCTTATAATGACGCTCCAGATTACCCTTTTTGGGCAAGAATACAGCAGCATTACAAAGTAGACAACACTTGTCTTTCACCACGATGAAAAAGTAGTCCATTTCCCATTCATCGTGAAAGTGGTAGGTTTTGCTCTTCTTTGGAACACTCATCTTCGTTATACTGGGGTGGCTGGGGTGCTAAGTTAACACTGGCTGAATCTGGTCCAAAACTGTCACTGTCCCAAAGTATTAAAGATCAACAGGAACTGAAGACCTCTGGATGATGCCAAAACTACACATGCAGTTCTAAAAGTAAAAATAAGAATTCATCATACTGGCACCAATAATCAAACACCACCACGCCAAACAATCATCAAAACCCCCCAAACACCTGTCCAGCAAACCATGAGACCAAGTGGGGCTGGTGATCTACCTCTGACCCCTCCACAATCTACTGGTAGATCGCGATCTACCTGTTGGACATACCTGTACTTGGCCACAAATCAGAGGAGGTTTCCAATAAAGAGAACTCCAAGAAGAGTTCATATACATATAAAGCAATTCTTGGGGACCCTCATCCCCGAACAACTTGGAGCAAACCCCAGACAAAACCTGGCTTTTCTCAGTGCAGACCCACAAGATGTAGTACAAGCAACAGTCCTAAAGAGACTGCCTGTGCAAAGCAGCACAATGTCAAAAGTATAAGAACCTCAGATACTTTGCAATTGTTTGCCATGCGGACAGAAAGAGGTGTAACTAAAAAAGCCCTGATCCACTTTTTTTCTGGAATCCATTGTTTATTTCTTACAGTTTTTATATCCCACCTTTTCTTGTGGCTCAAAGCAGCTTGCAGGTGGGTCAAAGTTAAAACATTACAATGTAAAATTCAGGGCTTTTTTGTAGAAAAAGCCTAGTAGGAACATTAGCATATTAGGCCACACCCCATGGTATCAACAGTACTGCAGTCATCCAGCCACACCCACCTAATTATTGTTTCTGGTGATTGATGCTGGAAGTTCTACAGTAAAGACCCTATAGTCACTCCAGCAGACAAATGCCACCTGTACCTTAGCTTTAGAGCAGTTTCCTACACAATTATTAAAATTCTTCTCTGGATTGTTTTTGCTTCTAATTCTGCAACTTATACCCACACTAGGTTTGTTTTTAATATGCTGCACAGTGGTTTCAAGTTTAATTTTAACATATCAACGACCATATACATTGGAAGGTGAAAGGTTTGTTCCCAAACAAGAGAAAGTAAAGCATGGGCTATTTCACAGGCTTTGACATAACACAATTTGAATACTATAAACATGGCATCAGCAGATAGTACAGCATGCCTATTAAAACCTGAAGCAGGGGAGCGTTCACACATAGAATATCAAAACTACATACATTCCCAGGGCGTTATCAGGCATTCGGCCTTGCATTGCCCAGATGGCCCATCCTCCCTTGGAAGGATTCATGGGAAAGTGCTGATTGCTTTGTTCCCTCTAATTAACAGTTATAAAGCAAAGGGGAACCAGGAAAGAAAGAATAACAAACTAGCAGCATTTGGTTCTCTGGAATCTTCCACAGGCCGGCTGTTATCAGACCATAAACCCATCCGTTATTGATCAGAATTAGCCATACATCTTTCCAAAAAGGGTACACTGATGAACAAAATATCCAGCAATGCATATAAGATCCATCTTCAGTGTAGTTTTCCCAACATTTCTTAGAAAGATGAGGTATGAAATGTGCTAATTGACCCAGAGTGGTATACTAAAAGGTCTTAATTTTCAGGGTTTGTTGTCTGATTTCTAAAATTGATATTGTTGCGTCATATGAGTTCCAACTTCGTTCCCAAAGGTCAGAAGTAAGATTTGTCTTACAAATGGACTGCCATTTTTTTTGATATGTAGGTTTTTGATCATCTTTACAACCAATTAAAGTCTGGTATATTTGTGAGAGAAGTTCTTTTGAGTTGCTATATATAGCTTGAATATTTTTTTCAAAAGAAGTTAATGGCTGTTTAATTATTTTTTCTAAAAGAATGGAGTCACAAAAACTTTGTATTTGGAGACAGCCAAGATAGTTTCATACCCAATCTTGCTTCTAATGTAATTTTATCCATTGGATTGTTGTCTATTTTAAGCATAAGAAAGACCTTAGTGAGATGTGCTGTCATATAGTAGTCTAAAATTGATGGAAATTGCATGCCCCCTTGTGTTATTTTTCTGCATAGAATAGAATCTGAGACCATAAAAAATCAGTTATCAATTTCTGCCAAATATTTAATTGCTTATTTGATATGTGTATTGGAACAGTTCAAAACAAAATATAAATTTTGGCATAACAAAAGCTTTTATTAAATTATATCGTTCTATCCATGTAAGTGGATTTCCCCCCATTTCTGAATTAGTTGAACAAGTTCTTTATGCCATTTTAAATAATTGTCTTGAAATAAATAAATAAATAATCTAAATTTCAGGATAGTTGAATGCCTAAATATGAAAGATTGTTTAAAGACCATTGAAAAGAAAAAGTATTTTTGATTTTAGTTTTCAGATCCATTATTTAAATGTAAAGGCATTAATTTTGATATATCTTGATTAATTTTCAAACCAGTTGCTTCACTATATTCTTGTAAAATTATTTGTAGCAACTGGAGAGATTCCATTGGTGCTGATAAAAATAAAAGCATATTGTCCGCAAATAGTGTGAGTTTGTATTCTTTATTGCCAATTTTGATTCCTTTCTCAGTAGCATTATTTCTAATTAACAATGCTAGAGGTTCAATTGTTAATGCGAAAAGGGAGGGCAATGCGCACGCGCTAAGACTCGGATGCTTCGTCCCCACTCTCCCTAAGAAAACAAAGATACAAGCTGTAAAAGAACGTAATTAAAAGCGGGAGTCATCGAAACTGGCTGCGAGACGTTTAACATAAGGAGGAGCAGAGTGAAAAGATAAGTGGCTTAAAGATAAGCGAGCTTAAATAAGCAATAATATCAAAGAAAAGGAGGGGAGGTTGAGGAAGCTGAGATAACATGGCGGTCACTGTGAAAAGCCTCTCAGAGCAATTAGCACAGTTCCAGACTTTAATGCTTGAATCTCAAGCTAAAGTACATGCAACGTTGGCTGACTTAACAACACAGATGCAGAGCTTAGGCACAGAACTTAAGACAGTCGCTGGCATTGCGACAGAAGCAAAGGCTCTTTCACTGCAAAATAAAGGGGAAATTGACCTTCTGAAAAAACAATCCACAGAACTTTCAGACCGAAGCAGGAGGAAGAATGTTATCTTCTTTGGCATTTCAGAAGAAGTTAAGTCTTGCGATTTAGAGCAAACACTGGTGGATTTGTTATTAGACCAGGGCATGGAGATACAACTAGAAGAAGTGGAACGTGCTCACAGACTTCAAACAAGAAGGAAGGGCGGGGCACCCCGCCCAGTTATAATGAAACTAGCAAGAGAGAAACTGCAGCAAAGGGTCCTCAAAACACTTAAAAAAGCCAAAGACTTAACTTTTAAAGGCAGAAAAGTTTATGTGAAAGAAGACTTTTGTAAAGAAACATTACACCAAAGGTCTCAAATGAAACCCTATGCACAGAAACTTAATCAAAGCGGCATTAAATTTAGCTGGGCATATCCAGCGTCTTTAGTTATCTACCAGGATGGAAGAAGACTTTGTGCACGGCACCCTGAAGAGGCACGGGAGCTATTAAAGACATTGGGAGCAGATGAGAGGAGCAGTGAACCAATGCCTATGGAGGAACCTCACCAACCCCAGTCACAGGAGCAGGACCCAGAAGAAGGATCATCCACCCGATCGGAGAAAAGGATAAGACTGTCTCGAGACTGAGACATATTAAGGGAAGTATCCAAATAAAAACAAAATGGTTAAATAAGTAGTAACATAACCCGGGAGGGGGGGGGAGTGCGCTTGCTCAAGGTGTAGAGAAGGGATGAGTGATCATCCTCAGTCTATGGCTCTACACAAAGGGGGGGGGGGAGAGATGGGGAAGGGGAGGGAAGAGGTATTTGGGAATGGGAAGGGGTACAAAAGTAAACTAGGTATTCAGCCAGGGGTACAAAAGAATGGTAGTTTTCGATCTAAATATGGATAAAACATTAAGGATGCTGACACTGAATGTCAATGGCTTGGGATCCGACTTAAAGAGATACAAGCTCTCTAGATTCCTTAAACAACAAAATATAGACATAGTTTGGCTCCAGGAAACTCATAAATCTAAAAGAGATAAAAGACCCTTGATTAGTGACCCAAATTGGGAAATTTTGGCAGAGGCACGGGGATCAAATAAAGCAAGGGGGGTAGCAATCCTAACTCATAAAAGGTATGATATAAGAACAATAGAGGTGATAAGAGATGCTGAAGGGATATTTGTCATGGTTAAGTGTTTGATTGAAAATAGGTTAACATCATTGATAAATATATATGCTCCAAATACAGGACAGAAAACCTTTTTATTAAAAGTTCTAAAAAAAGCTAGTAAATTTATTGAAGGGGAGGTGATATTAGCGGGAGACTTTAATAAGGATGTTAATAAGGATAAAATAATAAATTGGAGACAATGGAACTTTATTGAAGTATATAAAGCTCTTAAATTGGTGCCTGAGCCCACATACTTCTCAGGGAGATATAAAACGACTTCATGTTTAGATTATGTATTAATTAATAGAACATGCAATTGGGAAATTAAAAAAGTTATTACCCACCCAATATGGATATCGGATCATGCCCCGATAAGTGTAGAATTTAAAACAACACATAAGCAAACCAAAAGAATATGGAGATACAATAATATGGTTATGGTTAAGGATAAGGATAAAAAACATATTATGGAACAAACGAAGCTATTCTTTCAAGAGAATAGAGGCACAGTGGGAACAAATATCTTATGGGACGCAGCTAAGGCGGTGATCAGAGGACAATGTATTATGAAAGAGAAGGAGATAAAGAAAAAATGGTATGCAGACAGAGAAGGCAGGCTTCAAGAATTAGGTAAACTGCAAAAAGACCAAGCTCAGAAGTTTTGCCCCATTAGACACAAGTTAATTAGGGATTTACAGAAAAAACTAGATGATCTAGACTCTATGGCATTATGGAGGAAACAGGTCATGGTAAAAAATGAATACCAGAGAAATACTCTTAACTCAGCTAAGAGACTAGCAAATTTTCTAAAAAATAAGAAACAAAGGCAAAGTGTGAGAAGTATCAGAGTGGATAAAAAGCTAACACAGAATTCAGAGGAAATAAAAGCAGCATTTGAGACTTTTTATAAAGATTTATATGGTGAAAAAGGAGTGAAAGATTTTGAAGAAGAGATAGGAGTAAGGTTGACAGATACAGAGCAGAGAGGATTAGAGGACAATATAACAAGACAAGAGATTGAAAGAGTGATCGATAGTTTAAAGGTAGGAAAATCTCCTGGACTGGATGGATTCTCAGCAGAATTTTATAAGGAAATGAGAGAAATATTAGTACCAGAATTGCAAGAAGTATTTAATAATATACTTAAAGGGGGCATAGCTCCAGACACATGGAGAAAGGCAGAAATCACAGTGATTTTAAAACCCCAAAAGGATCCTCAAGAAGTAGGATCATACAGACCAATTAGCCTATTGAATCAGGATTATAAAATTTTTGCCAAAGTAATGGCCAATAGGCTTAAAAATATTATACAAAAAGTTATAAAAGAAGATCAATATGGTTTTGTAGAAGGTAGGAACATTGCACATCCAATCCGAAACATAATAAATGTTTTGAGCCATAACAAGTCCGGGAAATTGGCGTTATTGAAGTTAGATGTTTATAAAGCCTTTGATACATTGTCACATAATTTTTTGTGGACAGTTATGGATAAATATGGGATAAGTCAATCAACAATAAGGGTATTTAAGGAGATATATAGAGAAGGTACAGCTGTAGTTAGACTTAATGGAGAACACACGGCACAATTTGCAGTCCAGAGGGGAGTTAGGCAGGGATGCCCGATCTCCCCCTTTTTCTTCATAATGGCAATGGAACAGTTAGCCCAACGTCTCAGAAATTCGGGGAGAATTGAAGGATGTCATTTAGGCAAGGAAGAAATTAAGTTGAACTTGTTTGCAGACGATCTGATTATAGTCATAGTTAATCCAAAAGAAGCAGTAAAGGAGATACAGATTATATTAGAGGACTTTGAATCAAACTCAGGACTAAAAATTAATATGGCAAAATCAGAAATAATGTACATTAATGTAAAAAAAGAGGAAAGGAAAAAGATTCATGAACGAACAGGGATAGGACTAGGGGTCAAGAAAATCAGATATTTAGGAATAGACTTAGTCAAAAATGTTAAAAAGTTGGTAGAAAAGAATTATAACAGAATATGGAGTACGATAGTAAAAGATATGAAGAGATGGGGCAAGAAGATGTTAAACATAACAACTAAGATTAATATAGCGAAAATGTTTTGGACTTCGAAACTACTGTACTTATTCCAAACGATACCTTTAGAAATTAAAAAACAAAAACTCGATAGTTGGAACGCGAAAATAAAAGAATGGATATTCGGTAGCAAAAAAAGTAGAGTTTCAAGGCATTTCATATATGCGCATAATACAAACATGGGTTGGGGGCCCCCAGATCTGAGGAGTTATTATGAGTCATTTCAATTAAAAGCATTAATGGAAATAGGAGAGGAAAGGGAGAGGAAGTGGGTAAGAGTAGAGAATGAGGCAAATAATGGAATAGGGAATTTAGGGGTTTTCACTGGACGCAAGATCAAAGTTAACATATTAGAAACAGGACCGAGGAAAACAGCACTAATGATTTGGAGAAAATGGCAATTAAAATGGTTAAAGGGAACATCTAAACAAACCCCATTAGAGGCCTTGGATGAAAAGAATGACGATAAAGGATGGTGGAGATTACTCAGTAAAAAAGGGTATAACAAGCTACAAGATATGTTAGTTGGGCAGACACTCAAACCATTGCAAACGCTATACGATGAAATAGGTAGGAAATATTGGCTGAAAATAACAGGATTATATAACAGAATTAGGAAGACAATAGAAGACAGATTGGTGACTGAAGGAGAACCAATGGAGGAGTTGTTAAAAGGGATGATAAAAACAAAGAAAGGGACAGTAGGAAGGATATATAGGAAAATGACGACGGATAAGGAGGAGATAAAAAATTTAGTTCAAAAAAAAAGGAGCTCTGAAACTAACTTAGCAGATAATGTATTTGACAGTCTCAAGAAAGGTATACATCAGCTCAAAACGCATAAATTTAGAGAACTGGAGTTAAAGTTCCTCACAAAATGGTACAGAACACCAGCAACATTAGCCAATATGTTCCAGGGTTTGAATTCTAACTGTTGGCACTGTGGAAAGAAAAAAGGATGGTATTCCCACATGTGGTGGGAATGCTCAGAAGTTAAACCCTTTTGGGAAAAGGTAATAGAGCATATCCATAACTTTTTTGCTATAAGACCAACGATAGATCTAGACTTAATGTTCGGGAGCATATTAAATAAATACGGAATCAATAAAGAAGGGCTGGATCTATTCAAAGCAATGGTGCTAGCTGGCAAGGCTGTAATAGCCTTTGGCTGGAAGGATAAAACCAAATGGACGGAGCAAAACTGGCATAATTATTTATTTGAATATGTTCAGTCGGACATTATAGCCATGCTTAATCATGATGAACAATGGGGGTCAAAAACAAAAAGGAGAAAGGAGAAATGGTATCCATATTTAAAGTGGTCACTAGAAGGTCAATGGCGGGACATTCGGTGGAAGCTTTTTAATTTGTGCCCCTGGCTAGAAAGTTGAGCACGCAAGGGAGGGAGGGAGGGATTAGGGAAGAAAAATAGATTGATGAATGTGATAGGAAATCAAATCCTATGTACTAAAACATTCTCATCCCTATCGTCAGGGCAGGAAAAGCTCGGAAGTGACAAGAATATGAAGGTGAAAGAGAAAATGGACTTAATAAGGCCTAGAAGGAGAAGACCAAAGAACGACGGTACTACTTGAAAGCGAGAAGACCTCAATATGGACTGATATAAGAACATTTAAACTAAAAGGACCGAGCAAGAATACCTTGTAAAGGGGGATAGAGATTTAGATGTATACTCTGTATGAGAAAAAGGATAAGCTCAATGTAAATGACTAAAACAATAAATATATTTATATATAAAAAAAAATTGTTAATGCGAAAAGAAGTGGGGATAATGGGCATCCCTGTCTTGTGCCTTTTTCTAATATAAAAAATAGATTTGTATTTGTTTTGTGAGCTCCATTTTATAATGCTGGTTCAGCAACAGTGCAGAATTAAATGTCCAAGATCTCATAGGACATGTTTACTTATTCAGAGCCAATATAGTTTCCACCCGGGTATGGTCACTCCATAATTTGATACCTATCTGTGATGAAACTAGCGAAGAGACGAAGCCCTGGGAAATTAAAATATAGTCTATCCATGTATGTATTGCATGTCTAGTGGAATAAAATGTAAAGTCTTTCTCTTTTGGGTATATTAATCTCCATGAGTCTATTAGATCAAATTTTGCTAAAAGTTCTGCCAATTTCGTATTATTATTTTCCCTTTTCCCTGTTTTGCTTTTGCCTAATTTATAAGTTTTGTCTAATTGATAATTAACTATGTAATTGAAATCCCCTCCAATTATTATTTCACCTTCCCTAAATTGATCATTTTTTTCAAAAGTATCTTCCAGAAATTGTAATTGTTCTTGATTGGGAGCATATATCGAACATAAAGTAACTTTTTTTGTTTTCTAGTAAACCTTTAATTAAAATGAACCTTCCTTTTTGATCCTTCAATATCTCTTCACAAATAAATTTTACATTCTTGGATAATAATATTGCCACTCCTCTGGCTTTCGATGAACCACTTGCCTGATACTGTAAAGTAAACCAATTATTACAAAACAATTTTTACTACTATCTCTAAGATGTGTCTCTAGTAAAAGAGTATGTCTGGGTGTAATTTAATCAAATTAGAATACACTCTTTCTATTTAACAGGGTTGTTCAATCCTCTTGTATTTAATGAATAAACTTTAGATTGTTGTACCATTTGATCAGTAATAAGTTTCACTATAGATTGCTCCAACTACCGGGGGATAACCCTGCTCTCCATCGCAGGCAAAATCCTTGCTAGAATACTCCTGAAAAAGACTGGTGCCCACCATTGCAGAAGAACTCCTCCCAGAGAGCCAGTGTGGCTTCAGAGCTAACAAGAGGACCACTGACATGGTATTTGTTCTCAGGCAGCTCCAAGAGAAATGCAGGGAACAGAACAAGGGTCTATATGTGACTTTTGTCGACCTTACCAAAGCTTTTGATACCGTTAGCAGGAACGGCCTGTGGCAAATCTTGGAACGTTTAGGATGTCCCCCAAGGTTCCTCAGTATGGTCATCCAGCTACATGAAGACCAGTGAAGCCAAGTTAGACACTGCAACGATCTTTCGGAGCCCTTCCCAATAGGCACAGGTGTAAAGCAAGGCTATGTTCTCACGCCAACTCTCTTTACGATCTTCTTTAGCATGATGCTTCAAAGAGCCGCAGTAGATTTAGATGATGATGATGGTGTCTACATCTGCTATCGTACCCATGGCAGCCTGTTCAACCTGAGGTGACTAAAGGCCCACTCCAAGACAATGGAAAAACTTATCCAAGAGCTACTGTTTGCTGATGATGCTGCACTCGTCTCCCACTCGGTATCAGCTCTGCAGCATATGACGTCCTGCTTTGCAGAGGCTGCCAAGCTATTCTGCCTAGAAGTTAGTCTGAAGAAGACAGAAGTTCTCCACCAGCCTGCACCCCAGGAAGATTATCACCCTCCTTGCATCACTGTGGGTGAATCAGTTTTGAAGACAGTCCAGCAGTTCAGCTACCTGGGATGCATCATCTCCTCAGATGCCAAGATCGACAAGGAGATTGACAATAGACTGGCAAAGGCAAACCGTGCATTTGGCCGACTGCATAAAAGGGTGTGGAGCAACAAGCATCTGAAAAAAGGCAAAAAGATCAATGTTTACAAAGCGGTTGTGATGACAACCCTCATCTATGGCTCCGAATCGTTGGTTTTATACCATCATCACCTGCGACTCCTTGAGCGCTTTCATCAGCGCTGCCTTCGCACCATCCTCAACATCCACTGGAGTGACTTTGTGACCAACACTAAAGTCCTCAAGCGGGCGGAGGTTACAAGCATCGAGGCATTGCTGTTGAAGACACAGCTGCGCTGGGCAGGGCATATCTCCAGGATGGAAAACCACTGCCTTCCCAAGATTGCCCTGTATGGCGAACTTTCCACCGGCCATCGAAATAGAGGGGCACCAAAGAAGAGGTACAAGGGCTCCTTGAAGAAATCCCTTGGTACCTGTTGCATTAACCATCACCAGTGGTCTGACCTAGCCTCAGATCCCAAGGCATGGCGGCACACCATCCACCAGGCTGTCTCTTCCTTTGAGAACGCACGCATAGCTGGTCTTGAGGACAAAAGGAGATTGAGGAAGAATCGTACTACTACAGCATCAACCCCCAATCAGACTTTTCCCTGCAGCCACTGTGGCCGGACCTGCCTGTCCCGCATTGGTCTTGTCAGCCACCAGCGAGCCTGCAGCAAACGTGGACTACTGCACCTTTCTTAAATCTTCGTTCGCGAAGTCAAGCCGAGAGAGAAGTTTCACTATAAAAAGCACAAAGTAATAATATATTAAAAAGCTTGCTTAAACTTTAATTTCAAAAAACTAACAAAAAGAAAATTAATATAGTGTTCTTCTTTCACACACTTGTACTAAGGTGACTCTATCCTATCTTATCTTATGACTACCTATTATACTTTGTTAAGCTATGCCTATTACTTATCCTAATATTTTATATAATTAACCTATCACTAAACTTATCCAATAACTAACAATCTAAAACTATCCAATATCTATTCTAGAATCTATCAGTCTTAAACAAACCTATTCTTATATTCTGTTACAATTTTATTTCTAACCTATCTAAACATTATTATTCCAACTCAACTTCTTTCTAAACCATTGGCTCCTGTTAAATCACATGAGTGTAGGAGCAAAGCTCTCACTACCAACTCCTGGTTTAGTAAAACTTAAATAGAGGGCTTTCAATCAACCTAAAAGCATAAAGCATAAAGCAACCCTTACTTCCCGCAAAAAAGATAAATACAATCTCTCTGTAAGTAATTTTACCAGATATGAATTCTAGTCATTCAATCATTATCCTTTTCATGGTATTGTTTCATTTGGAGTTGAAAGTATTGGAATTCTACTGGTCTTGGTCTTCGGCGGTGTGTTATACTGCAGTCTTTTTCTTTTTGGGTTCTTCTTGGTAATATCCATAGGCTTAGACAAACTCAACTTCTTTAGCAGCAGCAGCAGGCCTGATTCAATATCTGATGCTTGAAATCTGCTGTTGTTGTGTATCACCTGTAGTGTGGCAGGACCCGACCATTTGTATCTTTGTTGGGCTTTTTGAAGTTGTTGAGTGATGGGTTTTAGCTCTCTCCTCTTTGAGATGGCATCTGGGGGAAGGCCAGGAAAAATTTCAATACTGAAGTCATGATGCTGAAATGTTTTCCTTTTTCTTGCTTCTTGAAGAGTGTGGATTTTTACTCTGTAATCCAGAAATGTGACTATTATGTCCCTTGGCCCTTTCCTTTTAGGGTTTACTGGAGGTCCTAATCGATAGGCCTTGGTTAGACTAGGCACAGTGTCTTCCTCCAAGCGTAGTTCTTTAGCAAGCCAGTGTGCCATAAATGATTTTAAGTCTGCCATTTCTGGTAAGTTTTCAGTAAAGCCTCTAAATTTTATTCTGTCTGATTTCAGTTTCTAACAACAGTATTTTAGAAGCCATTTGTTCATTTTCCTTCTGTATAAGTTGATTTTCTTCTTGGATGGTTCCAGTGAGGGTCATTGCACAGTGAGGGTCATCTGCTGTTTTGTCAACCTCCAGAAGGTTATTTTTAATTTCAAGCAATTGAGTTTGTATTGGCTCAAAGAGGACTTTTATTTTTTCAAACAAATTGTTTTCCATTTCATTTAAATCTGTTTTATTTACAGGGGAAGCCTCCTCTTGCGCAGGGATCGACTTGTCCGCCATTTTATTTTTGCCCCGTTCCTGGCCTGCTGTTTTTTCCCCGAGTGTATTTGCACTAACATAATCACTCACCAGCCGCGATTTTTTACCTACGCCTGCTCTGGACAGTGATTTTTTGGTCCCAGTGATCTTTTTATCCATGTTGGATGTTGAGAATACTTTTTTAGCAGGTCGGTTTTAGGGAAGAGTTTTTACTCTAGGCATCCATCTTGTTTGCCTCGGTGCCATGCCCCCCGTTTAACTGATTTTTAAATAAATATCTAGCACAGGGGTGGCAAAACTTGCTTAATGTAAGAGCTACATAGTATAAACATCAGGTGTTTGAGAGCTGCAAGACAGGAAGGAAGGAAAGAAGGTGGAAAGAAAGCAACTTTAACTTTAAATGCATTCTCCAAGTCCCTGACTGGTTTGGCTTGGAGAAGCGATTTAAAGGGACAAATATCTTCTCCAAGCTGGCTTATGGGGTGGTGGGGGCTTTGAAAGCCACACAAGCCTCAGTTTGGTCACCCCTGATCTAGCATTTATTATTATATTGTAATTTTTAATTGTATTGCTTTTGTAAATTCCTTAAGGCTCAGCAGTCCAGAGGCTACATTTTTGGAATAAATACACATTGCTTAGCTGCCTTAGAAGATTGCATTGTAAAACTTCTCTAAGTAAACAAACAGGATGTTCAGGAATCTGTGGGGGAGAGAGTTTGGAGTAGTAATTGTTAATCACAGATACTTTGTGCATGATACAGACAGAAAAAATCCAACAGGTAAAAGCTCCCCCCCCCTTTCCAAAACTGGAGAAAAGCATCTTTTAAAACTGACTTTTTTTTTTTTGCACTTGCTTCTTGGCACAAGAGACCAAAAGGAAAGACAGGGCAGCTAGCCTGTGACTGGATTTGATGGTCCAGCGGTTTCTCTTCCCTCTTCCTCCCTCCCCCCAGCTCAATCTGTGCATGCTGCCACTTTAAGAGGCTGAGATGGGATGGGGCTGGGTTTAGGAGGCTTGAAACAAAATGCAATGCAATGCCAGGGAACAGACAGATGTGCACCTGAGAAAGGGGGGGCATCCCACAAAGCAGAATTGACTTAGAGGCAAAATCTTGAGATTTTGCAAATATGGTCACTGCAATTTTTTTAAAAAAAAAAAAACCTGAAAAACAAACAGGTTTCATTTTTGCATCATATTGCAAAGACGGTCCATGGTTGTGCTGCTAATATGTACCAAGATTTTAGCTCTAATTTTATAGTTATAATGTTTTATAATGTTAAAGAGTTTTATGGAATTTAATATTAATATTAGGCAGTCTTTCAGATTATTTAATTATGTTTTGTGATTATGATTATTGGTTTTCCCTCTTGTTAGTCTATTTTGGTTTTAAATTATTTGTAATTTGTTTTCTATTTACTGTCTTGTTTTATCTTGAGCTTAAGACCATTGGTCAAAGAAGCTAACAAATAAAAGAAAAGGAAAGACGGTCCATATTTTAAAAGGGTTTTTTTGTGGGGAGGAGAGGGGACTCTTAGCTACTTTGCTCTTTGCCTCAGATTTGCAGTAAACCACCACCACGGTAGTATGCCTCGATCCCTCCCATCGTCTCACCTCTCCCTGGGACAGGTGGAAGAGGCAGCAGCTGGGCTCCTTGGAGCCGAGCCAGGCCCCATGGTGGCTATCCTCCTCTTTCTGCTTGTCCCCAATCCCTCCAGTCGCCTCACTTCTCCCTGGGTGGGTGGGCCGGCAGGCGGAGGAGGCAGCATCTGGGCTCTTGGAGCCGAGCCGGGCCCTGTGGCAGCCCTCCTCCTCCTCTTTCTTGTAGTCCCTGATCCCTCCAGTTACCTCTCCTGTCCCTGGGAGGGCAGGAGGGTGGGTAGGGGAGGCAGCAGCCAGGCTCTTGGAGCCGAGCTGGCCCTGTGGTAGCCCTCCTCCTCTTCCTCATTGTCCCTGATCCCTCCAGTTACCTCTCCTGTCCCTAGGAGGGCAGGAGGGTGGGCAGGGGAGGCAGCAGCCAGGCTCTTGGAGCCAACTGGGCCCTGTGGCAGCCATATTTCTCCTCCTCATTGTCCCTGATCCCTCCAGTAACTTCTCCTCTCCTGGAGGGTGGGTGGGGGAGGCAGTAGCCATGCTTTTGGAGCTGAGCTGGGTCCCATGGCAGCTATATTCCGCTTCCATATCGTCCCTGATTCCTCCAGTCACCTTGCCTCTCCCTGGGAGAATGGGCGGGAGAGGCAGCAGCTGAGCTCTTGGAGCTGAGCTGGGTCTGTGGTGGCCATCCTCCTCCTTGTCCCTCTGCTAGCTGGCTGCACCCCGCCACCGACTTGCTCTGCTGGGCCCTACTCAGCCTCCTTCCCGACTCCTTCCTGAATGAACACCACTTGCTCCCCCTGCTCACTCAAACTTCAGCCCCCAGCATGGAGGCTCCAGACAGGGAGGCTGGGGAAGGGAGGAGCCAATGGCTGACTTCCAAGGCTATCTTGAGCCAGAACACTGACCAAGCCGGCTGGAATGCTGGCCAAGCCAGCCGGAGTAGTGTGCCAGTGCGTTCCGCCTCAAAAAAAGCCCTGGTAAAATTAATAGAATAACCCTCTTTTCCAAAAGATTCCTGCAGTTTTTATCACATTAAAAGCTCTGGAGAATAAAATGATCTTTTAGAACCTCCTGAAGATTTCTAATTTGGCTGGTAAAACCAGTGGTCGTTTTGTAGAAAAATAGGTGGTGGAGCTCATCCAGGATTGTTATGCAGCTGCACCTACTATTGAATGGACAAGGTGGGAAGGAGGAGGTGGAACTCTCAGAACAGTTCAGGAGCTATGCTCCTGTGACTTCCCGCTGAATCCGAGACCTGGGTAGAACTAAACCTTGCATGCAAGCCCATAAGGCTGGTATGACAGTAGTATGAAAAGAACATATTCAACCTTCACTCACCTCCTTTTATGATATCTGCTGACATCAGTTTAGGGCATGTATAGAGAGAGGGACAGAGGAATTATGTTTTACCCATTTCTCAAACTCAGGCTGGTACTGTGCTAACAGTATGCTTGTGAACATTTTCTTTTTAATAAATACTTAATAACTTTTGAGGCTGGTAGTGGCTCTCTATAACACACAGACCTCTACCATCTTGAACACACTATTTTAAAAGGAATGTCAGCGGGAAGGCAGGCAGTTGGCAAGTGGCTGTTCCTCAAGGGACACACAAGGCAGTTAATGGTCCCTGTGGTTGTGGTGACCAGGTGCTGGGCAGCAGGAGGCAAAGCAGCAAGGCCTCAGAAGCAGTCCTTTCCCTCCCAGTGGGCAGTTCCTACAAAAGTCAGCTGCTGGTGGTAGGTTACCAGAGAGAGAGAGAGAAAAGCCTCTTCAGGTGTTGCGAACACCTTGGAGGGCAGAATGGAACAGGGCCTGCCAGCTGGAGCAGGCTTGTTCCTACACATACCATATTGAGAGCCTTATGGCTACAGGCTAATAGATAAATATGGTAGTGCAGAAGCCCATCAGATTGGCTATAATAATCAGAGTACTGGAACTATGACGATTCATCCTCAAGATAGATAGATAGATAGATAGATAGATAGATAGATAGATAGATAGATAGATAGATAGATAGATAGATAGATAGATGCATGCCAGCCCATTAGGGCTACCAATCACGTTTGGAGGCCCTCCCCCCACTTCAAGGTTATCAGAAAGCAGGGGAGGGGTGAGGGAAATGTCTGTTGGACACTCCATTATATCCTATGAGAATGGTTCCCATAGAGCAGGGGTGGCCAACGGTAGCTCTCCAGACGTTTTTTGCCTACAACTCCCATCAGCCCCAGCCAGCATGGCCAATGGCTGGGGCTGATGGGAGCTGTAAGCAAAAAACATCTGGAGAGCTACCGTTGGCCACCCTTGCCATAGGGTATAATAGAAAACTGAACCATAGGTATCTGGGACTCTGCGGGGGGGAGCTGTCTTTGAGGTACAGGCACTAAATTTTCAGCATAGCATCTTGTGCTTCTCCTTGAAAGACCCCTCCTCCAAGTTTCAAAAAGATTGGACCATGGGGTCCAATTCTATGAGCCCCAAAAGAATATGCCCCTATCCTTTATTATTTCCAAATGGAGGGAAGGCATTTAAAAGGCATGCAGCCCTTTTAATTGTGCCGGCCAGAACTCCTTTGGAGTTCAGTCATGCTTGCCACACCCTTGCTACTGGCTCCACCCCAAAGTTCCAGGATATTTCTTGAGCTGGACCTGGTAACCTACAACCCATCTTTCTCAGAAACAAGTGTGTCTCTTACACTGACTGTAGACAGCAAGGGATGACTTGCTTATTGGTCTTGAAGGTCAGTTGTTTGTTAAAAAGAACAAGGACCCCAAAGACATACATGTTCAGTTTCTGAAGTTCAAAAACCATTGTGCTTAGAAATATGCATGCTTAACAGTAGTCTCTTCTCCTGAGGGGTGACTCTGCTATGCCAATCAGCTCATTGGTGACAACTGAGAACTATGTCATGAAATTACCCTGCCTGTATGTGTGTTTGTTGCTTTGTTGCCTAGCCTGATCTGAAGACTGTGTGCGATTGTGCTAATTGCTTGTTATCTACCTGTTGCTGAATAAATCCTGCTTTGGATGAGAACCTGTTTCTGTGAATCTCTGGGAAGCAGATCACTCTCAACAGTGCTAGTCCTGCTCCTCTCAGGGAAGTGTCTGATCTGTTCTACCACAACAGGTTGCAGCATCATACCTCGATTCTGGAGAGAATATTCCCCACAGAGGAATACAGTGGTATTATACAGTAGTATACACTGGTACAGTGTTAACCTGTGAAACTACCATCTGCAGGCCACCCCTGTGAGATAGGGCATGATCAAAGCACTTAACTAATCCCCATTTGTAACAGTTCAGATCTGAAAGTCACTGGAACAGAGCCCTGGATTTCCTTACTCACTGTAATTATATAGTAGTTCAACAGAACCCACTCTTTCGAAACATCAATTGGTTCTTCTTACCATATTATTATAATGTTGTAACTCTTTACATAGCTAGTTAATTTTCTTATGCTTCAAAAGACATCTTCCTTGATTAGATGTCTTTTGAAGCATAAGAAAATTAACTAGCTATGTAAAGAGTTACAACATTATAGGTAAGCAAAGTATAATAAAGTAGGATAAACAACATCTTCCTTGATTAGATGTTTATCCTATTTTATTACACTTTGCTTACCTATCCCTAGAACTTTTGCTTCATTCATTTTGTGTAACAACCATATCAATTCCATCCCCTTACACAGGGACTCACACTTAAATGGTTTAAATTACAACATGCTTCTCTTTGCCACAATTCCTCCTCTTTCTTTCACCTTTCTGTGATTTTGGTTATATAACACCCCCCCCCCCCCAATATTTTATATCCAAAATACATCTCATAACGTGAGCTCTGACTCTCAAGCAGTTAATGGTGTCACCTGATTTCTGTTTCATTCTTGGTCACTACAGTCATTGGTTGTGTTGTAGGTTCAAGCAGATGGTTGGCATTATACTGTGAATGGAGTTTACCCTGGCTTCTCACCCTATTGGATGGCTGCCTCCAAAAAGTCAATTGAGGAACAAAGGGCAGTCATGAACAATGTTCCATAGCACCGGGGGGGGGGGGGAAGCAGTTCTAAAGCTCTAAACATAATGTTCTTGGGATTCTCACAAAAGAAGACTGAATGTCTTAGGGTATATAGTGTAACCAGTGAGTGATCCCTTTTAGGGAGTTCCAGTGGGACTGCTCATGTGCTGTCTGCTAGGGCTGTTCTATGAAATGTGCTGTTTTTGCATTTGCTCCCTTGATGGATGTATGTGTAGCTCTTCAGTATATATGCAGCTCCCAGTGTGAAAAATAATGTATTCTGGGGCCATTCTGGGTTGGGAAAAGATTCAGGGAGAGGTGGATCAAGTAACTTATGCTCTAGACATTTCAGCTACTAAAATTTCAATGGCTCCTAGGCCAGCAACTACACTCTTTTTTGCTGAATTCCTTGTTCAGGCCATGAAAATTAAGGCAGCTCGTGACAAGACACCTTCTCTAACATAGTGTAACCCAGAGGCATCTAATTTGTTACGAGGAATGAATCTGACATAAGTGTCACTTTGTTGGGCTGGGCCATGTGTATCATAAAATGTAACACAAGATACCAGAGATATAAACTTTATAAAGGTGATTTCAGATGCCAAATGGCAATAGCAAGTGAATGACAATAGGATTAGATGTGATATGCAGATCGGTAGTATATGTGGAGATACCAGTGTTGGTAATGAGAAAGTGTTGGTAAAGAAACCTAGGTCTCAATTCCATTCAGAAGGATTCAGTTCAGGAGGATGCAACGAATAAATGGTCATAAGTCTTACATTAGAAACGACAACATTCAGTTACTGACCTAAGAATAGCAGTGCTCTAACAAAGGAAATTGAAAGGGAGATTAGAAAGACTGCTGAATTGCAATGGATAATGGAGCTCAAAACCATGTGTCTTCCTGGTCTGAACTGAGAACTAGTTTTCCTGTCTCATTCCCAATGTGTGCTATTATCATTTGGCAAGAGACAGAAACCAGGAAACAGGAAGCAAAGAACCACTGAGGGAGCTGGGTGAAAAGCAAGCTATGGTGCAGCTGCAGCAGGAGCCTTGGAAAAGGAAGCAGGAGGAGAAGGTTCCTAGGGATCTCATTTAGCCCTGAGCAAGCCGGATGCATCCTATGGACCATATGTGTTGACATCGCTGGTGTAGCCTGTCCTCTCTGACTTGAATTATTCTGATCTTCCTTTTATTCTTACCTGGAATAGATTGATACTACTCAAGACCTGTAAATCAGAGGTGTAGAAAAGAAAGAAAAGGATTTGGGGGAGGGGGCAGAAGCCTTTTATCCTCAGGTGCCATAGTTCCAATCTAAATTGGGGCCCATTGCATTTGAGAACTGAGGTCCCAGGACAGTATTTCAATTTAGGATTGCCAGTCTGCAGGTGATAACAATAATAACACAGGAAAAACAGGATGTAAGGTTGAGAAACCACAATTCTCCACTGTGTGCAACAATTCAAAATCATAAGCTACCACTGTCAAAAGTTCTTATCTATGAGTTCTTTATATGCCTTATTTTATTAATGTCCAACAATCACTTGAGCTCACAGGAACACAATATTAATTTGTAACAATTGCTACAGTCCAGACGTCTAAGAGAAGACTTCACATAAATTGCTAGTAGTTCCCTCAGACCAAAGTTCATGATGAACGTGACGACATGCTCCCTAGATGAAATAGCATGTTTCAACAGCAAATCTAGTTGCAATTTCTATTTGGAACTGAAATGAACATACACATAACATTGGCAATACAAAATAACAATGCACATTGAAATTAACAAAAATCTAATTGACACATTTCTTACCAACTACCCACAAACTTGTTAATAACACTAAGTTATCCAACACTGATACCGGCAGTAAGGTTCTCCTAAAAGAGCATAATCTTACAGTATTTTAATAGCTAAGACACACAGATCAGTAACACCTTAAACAAAGGTAAAATATTTAAAGGTGTACAAGAGTGTTGCCAAGTTACTAAAACAGAATCATAAGTAAGCCACCAAATCCAAAGAGGCATTTAAACCATGTGGAGTCAAGGTCTTGAATTTATAGATGAAGAAAGCCTCCTTTTTACAGTAATATTTTATAAGAGTTCTCCAGATTATAACAATGTCTATTAACCTTGTAAATTATTCCTCACTTTATATCATCAGGATCATGACAGAATTGCATGCAGTGGGAAACAATTGGCTCTTCCGAAATTCTATGGCATACCCAAGACCTGTGTAATTTGCATACTCCAAATACTAGATCTGACATAATATTTTTCACAAAGGCACTTTAAAGTGTAAATTATTCTTTTTGATTCACAACTGGTAAGTGCCAAGTGAATTTATTGATTGTTATTTGTTTAATCTCCATGGTTTGGGCATGTATTAAGTACCTGCCACATTTGAAATGCCCCGCTGGGAGTTGGGACCCACCCACTGGCTTCTTAAGAATGTCAGAATGTACCAATAGATTCTGTAGCTTCTTACTATGCCTCCAACCAATTTGCAAAAATCTGGAGCACCCCTGAAGTCACTCCAGGATATGCCAATGCTTGCATAAAATAGACTTAATTTAATGTGTCTTAGGCAAGTACTAAAAAGCATATGTTGATATATTTTCTTCCCATCCTCGACCCTGATCCTGTAACAACTCAGATCTATTGATCCCTGTCAGCTCTGGATTTGGCCGTGTTAATAGCATGCTCAGGATAACCTTGCCCCTAAATTGTGAACACAGTTTAGAGCTTTCCCTCAAATAGTCTTTGTGGAATTATGCTTGACCCACAGGAATTTTCCATGGGGGAGATTATTTCTAATATGCCATGGATGGAATGATCCATAATGTAAAAAGGAACTGTGGTCTGTTTTTTGTTTGTTTGTTTGTTTGTTTTGGTAAAGGGTCTAATCCCTAACTTCCCATTCTGCCTATACTAGACTCCAGTGCTTTAGCAAATGGGGATGAATGGAACCAATTAACTGTCTCACACACAAAAAGGTTTGTATGCAGCTTCATGCCTCCCTGCTCATTGATTATTGCCCAGGGGGCTACAGGTTCAAAAAGCCATGGCTATGTTTCTTGACTCTGAGGGGTTTAAGAAAAAATTGAATAGCTATAGTCAACAAGTGCTCTACAGACTTGATGTTATTGATTATTCAAAAATCACAAGAGGGGATAACTAAATTAGATAAGGATACTAAGACATTATAAAAGACTACTAAAGAATCTTTTTGATGTAACCACTTTTGACAACTGGTTATCTGAATTACAAAATATCATTAACAAATTTGAGTCCAAGGTTAAGGATGTCAAAATTAAGAAATTTAAAAGAGATACTCAAGCCTATGGCAACTCCAGAGTATACATGTGGTGTTCCACTTCCAATTTGGCTGGCAGAGAAAGAGTAGCTTACTATATCTACCTCAGAGGGGGAGACTGGTGAAGACTCTATGGGTCTATCTGGTGATGAAGGTAAAAAGGGGGCACCAAAAACATGTCAGAGTAGGGAACCCCCAGGATCAATTGAAAAAGAGCAGGGACTGGACCTAGTAGTAAATTTGTCATCTTATAATTTATCTATGAATGAGAGAAAGGTCCTCAATTTGAGTATGGGTTTTGTTTCTGTTAATGCATATGAGTCGTTTCTAACCTGCATTGATTTGTTTAAACTTATGCACAACGTCAAATGGCATTATCTTTTTGGAGACAAAACTACCAATGCCACCAATAAATTCAAACCTTAGTCAGGATTTATTCCTAGTGTCACTGAACCTTTAATACTTGTCTTTGAAAAAGTAGTGCTCAGGGACATTGGTATTATGGAATCTTCTATCAGGAGACCTAAATACAATATTTCTTATGAGCAGGGCTCTTATTCTAGCAGGAGCTCCTCTGCGTATTAGGCCATGCCCCCCTGATGTAGCCAATCCTCCTGTAGCTTACAGTAGGCCCTGTACTAAGAGCCCTCTAAGCTCTTGGAGGATTGGCTACATCAGGGGGGCATGGCCTAATATGCAGAGGAGCTCCTGCTAGAAAAAGAGCCCTGCTTATGAGGAATATAGGGCACTGAAGGGACTGATAAGCAATCCTGACATCACTTGCAAACCAGCAGATAAAGGGGAGTTACGGTTTTGATGGATATTTCTATGTTTGGAATAGTGATTAAGTGTGTGGACTGTTATCTGGGAGAACAAGGTTTGATTCCCCACTCCTCCACTTGCAGCTGCTGGAATGGCCTTGGGTTAGCCATAGCTCTCATAGGAGCTGTCCTTGAAAGGGCAGCTACTGTGAGAGCTCTCTCAGCCCCACCAACCTCACAGGGTGTCTGTTGCGGGGGAACGAGATAAAGGAGATTGTAAGTCACTCTGAGCCTCTGATTCAGAGAGAAGGGCGAGGTATAAATCTACGGTGTTCTTCTGTGTATAGGAAGATGGCATTTAAACTGTTGTCAGCACAAAAGCACTATTCTAAAATTGACTCAGATTCAACTAAGCATATCTTGTGGGTCATTAAGGTTATGGTGGAAGAGGTTGTTATGATAGGCTATATTGAGGAGCAGACAGGTAAGTTTCTTTACAATCAGCACCGATCATATATGCCTTGATTTTCTCCATTGGTTGAGGCTTCTCCCCTTCCTGGTCCCCTGGGGAGGGAGGAAAAGAGCCAAAGCTTCCTTTGCCCAGTTTCCAGGCTCCCATGGGAGAAATGCAAAGAAAGCACCTTTAAGACCAAGGTGCTAATGTTTTAAGCATGTTTTATTTCAAGTTTTTTTAAAAAATATCTTTAGTTGTGTTTGTCTGTGTCCTTGAAAAAGTATATATATCTATTACCTGATCTTAAATAGGTACACACATGGCCCAGACTGACACACATGGCCCAGCCCAGCCTGACAAGGTCTTATTTATGACAGATCCAGCCCTCATAACAAATGAGTTCAACATCCCTGGATTAGACAATCTGATTTGGAAAATGAAATAGCCATGCCTAAATAAAAGCCAATATTATTCAGCTTTTATTCAGGTGCAGCTAGAAAACATTTAAAGAGACCATGGTCTCTTTAAAAGTCTTCCGAGTTCTCTCGCCAAGTCATGCCACTGCTGCAGCATGACTTGGTAAGTGAACTGAAGGCATTCTGAACTTGGTGAATGAAATTCTCCAGTATACCCTGTGGGGACAGTCCCTGTAGGGCAGGGGCAACCAAACTGTGGCCTGGAGCCACGTGTGGCTCTTTCACACATATTTTGCAGCTCCTGGAGGTCAATGAGGAACTTAATGCAGTAAGCATGCTTAGCATCAGGACCTCAATCAACTTTTGAGTGCTGACTCACAGGTAGGTGAGTATTTCTACCATGTGTGAAATAGGGAAGGAGGGAGAAATAGGCAGGCTTGCAAGCTCTTCTCCTCCACCACAGAGGTCACCTGGAGACCTAGAGTGAGGAAAGAGAATGCAAGAGCCAAGGAAGGTCCTGGAAGGAGAGATGGAATTAAAGAGGGTGGCATGGGGTCCCCCCTTAGTTTCATAGCTCTTGTAGGAGCTATATTTACTAACCTTGGTGTCAAGGCAAAGAGAGATGCATAATGATGCAGATGGTCAGTGATTTATATGGTACATGTGTGTTTCCTTCTCCCACTGGTACCAAAAAATAATTCCCTAACTTTTCCCTATGGTGATCTTACGGGGACTGTTATTCCAAGCTTTTCTGCTTTTTAAAAAGTCTCCGGCTAGCATGGTCATGTTGTAAAGTGCATAAGTATGTATTTTATCTTTCTGTGCAAAGAAAGTATTAAGAGTTTTTGCTAAATAGTGAGTTCAGCCAGCTCTCATTCAGCACAACTCTTTATTAGCAGGAACAGTCACAAGTAAAACAGGCAACAATGGCAAACTATATATAGTTTGAGAAGGTTTAACCTTGCCCAGCAAGCAGACACCAGCCAATCCCATTCCGCTCTCCAGTATCCTTTATTTGCATTAGCTGGAGAAATGCCTCATGTCTCAATTGTCCAATTCTGAGAGAATGGCCAATCAGGATGTAGGCATCAGAATCCTGGAGAGCAATGGGAGCCTGCCTCAAGCTCAGACAAGAATATAACACAGAACTCAATACCTAACAGTTTTAATAAAGAGGTATGTGTAATATTTCTATATGGGTCTCGAACATCTGACATGTATTCTATGTGGTCTTACATTAAGCAAGTTTAGCCATCCCTGTCATAGAGTATAATGGAGCCAAATAAATTCAGGTTTCCCAAATATATCTTGAGAGTCCCTTGGACTGCAAGAAGATCAAATCAGTCAGTCCTAAGGGAAATCAACCCAGACTGTTCCCTGGAAGGTCAGATGCTGAAGCTGAAATACTTTGGCCACCAAATGAGAAGGGAGCACTCCCTGGAGAAGATCCTGATGCTGGGAAAGACAGAAGGCAAAAGAAGAAGGGGACGGCAAAAGATGAGATAGCTGGACAGCGTTACTGATGTAACTAACACAAATTTGAGCAGACTTCAGAGGATGGTGGAAGATAGGAGGGCTTGGCATGACTTGGTCCATGGGGTCGCAAAGAGTCGGACTTGACTGTGTGACTGAACAACAACAACAACAACCAGTACAATACTGATACTGGTATTTGGGGATACTAATATTTTGGGGGCGAATTGAAAAAAAAATGATTTTTTTTTTTGCACTCTTCCTAGGCAGGAGCAGATCTACTATGAAACTAGTGAAGCTTAAGCTTCAGGGTCCCAGCTCCTGGAGGGACCCTGAAGCAACTTAAAAAAAAAAAGATTTAATTTTTCAACAAAATTGATGGAACTTTTAAAAGTGTTTGTTATTAAAATAAGGCTATTTTAGTGACAGACTTATAAGCCAATTGGTTGAAGAACTTAATATTGACCCATTTTCAAGGGCTCCAGCCCACTACCCCGTTCTCTGCCATTTGGGCTTTGAGGTCCTTGTAAGGGCAGCAAAGCCCTTTGGACCTTGTTGGATGTTGCCCTATTGTTGCTGGTTGAGAAGGGGCCCCCATAACACTTCAAGCTTCAGTGTCCCAAAAATGTAAGTATGCCACTGCCCCTAATTGTAACTTCAGATGTCATTTCATTCTACCGTGGCTGGTGAATATCTACAATCCAAGCAGAGTGGTCACATTCCTAATCTCAGCTCAAAATTCTAATATAACTTTGGATGTCACTATATATATCTTTTGTCTTTTGATAAATAGTATAACTGAAATTTCAGATTTTATATGGCAGGGGTGGCCAACAGTAGCTCTCCAGATGTTTTTTGCCTACTACTTCCATCAGCCCCAGCCATTGGCCATGCTGGCTGGGACAGATGGGAGTTGTAGGCAAAAAGCCAATCTTGTGCCGCTGTTTTGAAAAAGGGCCAGACTTTATGGGGTGCGGTCACACGTACCATTAGTGACGACACAGCTCCGTCTGGCTGATGGATTAAATGTGTTCATTCAGACATGCACATCTGGCAACCGAGTGTCATCCAGGGTCATTCCGACTTGTTGCGGATCAGTGCTGCGTTAATTTGACAGCACATAAAGTCCGGCCCTTTTTCAAAACAGCGGCACAAGATCGGCTTTTTGTTGTTTGGACAGCTCACGCACGATACTGCCTCTCACCTTTTAAAAAAAAAAAAAAGCCCCAGAAGACATACGCATTGCCAGATCATCCGGGAATCTGAGGTGATGCTTCTACTTCTCCAATCAACACAGGATCGGGGGGGGGGGGGATGTTATCCCACTATTCAGAACAGGAAAAAATTCTTTTTTTTTCCATGTGGAGGATTTCAAGATATCACTGTCACTGCCAATTTCTAGGAAAATAATTCCTGGCAGTTCTGTGGTTTGGATCGGCAACGTTAATTCTGGAAACTTTCGCCATTCCCCTCTGCCTCTGAAGAAAGTTTTGATTTCCCAGCTACAAACAGTTGGGCGCATGTTCAATGGACCCTCTCCCCTCCCAGAAATCACCATCTGATTACGCATGCTCCAAGAAATGAGCGTGATAGTATTGGATGTCTGATTGCGCACAACAGAATGAATCGCATTCTTGGATGCTCGTCTGAACTGCCCTGCATCGAATCAATATTCAGCAGTTCAGATTTGAGCGCTACACACACGCTTTTAATGGTACGTGTGACCGCACCCATGTGCTGTCAAATTAATGCGGCACTGATCCGCAGCAAGTCGGAATGACCCCGGATGACGCTCGATTGCCAGATGTGCATGTCTGAACGAACACCTTTAATCCGTCAGCCAGACGGAGCTGTGTCGTCACTAATGGTATGTGTGACCGCACCCCTGTAGATGATTTACCTGATTAAAAAAGCTCCAGGGAATAAGAATTATAATGGAACTATACTTAACCTGTAGTTTGGCCTTCATTTCCTCTTAGCTGGATCTTCACTCTTTTTGTTTGAATGTCAAAGAGGGTGGAGTTATGGGAGTATTCATCAGACACTAGCTCATAAATACCTGTCAGTTTGCAAGCTGTGCTCAGAAGTAGTTTTGCAAAATATTAATATAAAAGTACCACTAAAAGTTGGCTTCCAGGATACAGAAATGACAATGGAATCTTCTGCCAGTGTAAAAAAGGTAAGGAAACATGGCTAAAAATAACATGAAATTCTATATTTTGAAACCTCATTTATTATTTAGGGAATTTTTAGAATCTGTAAGAAACATGTCCTGTTTAATCTGCTCTTACAAAGTATAGTTCAGGAAAGGCTACTTTCTGAATACTTTGTTTGTTAAATAATGCAAATATAATAGAAGAAAGAAGGGAAGTTTACTGTCCTGGATTATTTATCTATGTGGTTTTAGAGAGAAAGAATTATGTAGATGCTGCTGCTGTAATTCTTGAATTCAGTATCTGTGATAACACTATATAGAAACAGAAAATGCCTTTGCCATTTCACTATCTCCTCACTTTTTAAATTAAAGCATCTTGATAAATTGCCAGAATCTTGGTAAAATATCTCAAGGCAGTAGCATGCTATTCCATTTTTTCAGCTGGGCAATGAGGATTTATGAACACCAAGCAAGAGATATGTTACATACTGTCAAGGGTAAATGTCTAACAGTGTCTTAGAACTTTTGAATGACAGGCTGTTCAAATTCTGTCGAAAGAGTCAATTATGAAATGACACAGGAACTGACAGTTGAAGAAGAGACAGTTAAGCACTGGCTGTGGGCTAGAAAGGAGGCAAAAGGAGTGAGAGGATCAGAGAGGAGACCCATTCAGGCTGCAAAGCAAAATTGCTTCTAATTAAGAGAAGTGAAAAGGTAGAATGCTCTTAAAAGATGAGTGATCCCTGCTGTGTGTATATAGAAGGGTTTGGGAACTTGGTTGTATGTTCCTGCTTTCTAGACTTTAAGAATTAGTAAAACTCAGAAACTGAAAAGAAAGCCTCTCTCCTAAAAGTTTTAAAAGACTTTTTGAGCAGCAGAAACACTTACTTGTTGGAAACGAATCATCTGGAGTTAGAATGATTGCAATGTTGCCTTAGTTACAATATTGGTTCACCTCAGATTCCACCTGATCTTTTCACCTCTAAGTTAAATAAAACATTTTATTTTGAACTTTCAAAAAGCCACTTGTGTGCCATTATAAATTGAATATAAGATGGTGATTTTGTTTCTTTCCTCAGCTCCCTGAGCTGAGTGTCTTGGTAGGATAGCCATAAACAAACAAGTAAAAAGAAAATAGCAAAAAAGAAAAGAAGAAATCATGTGTGTGAGGGAGGAAGGAGGGTGAGATTGCCATAAGATGCTTGCAGCAATCTCAAGGCTTTGGAAGTTTCTGAATGTGAACTCCCTGCTCCCCCATTACTTTTGTTGTATCATCATACCAAGCTCTTACATAAGTCCCGCTAAATTCAAGGGAGCTTTTGCAGATGAAGACATAAAAGTGGATTGTGCTGTCATCATAATTTTAAGTATGTCAAAGGAGATCCAAGTATGATGTACACATAACCAGTGTGCCAAACATTCATCACTGTCAAATGCAGAATTGTTTGTTCAGCACGTCAGTCTACTTCCTGTTTCTGAAATGTAAATTGGAATGGTTTTTAAGATAATGCTGATTTTAAAATTACTGTATAACTTTTTTAATGCTGATTTAAAATTACTGTATAACCTTTTTATATGAATATGTTGTTAGCCACCCTGAGCCTGCCTAAGCGGGGAGGGCGGGATATAAATAAAAATTTATTATTATTATTATTATTAAACTGACCAAACCAAACTGCAGTTAAAAGAATATTACCTAAAATTTAATTTAATAACAGTATCAAAAATACTTAAGTCCATTTCTGTATATTGAATACCTGCTGTGCCTATGAGTTAAGACTGGCATCACCCCAAACATAGTAAAGGTATTTTCCCTAATGCTCTATGTGACATTTATTGGTCTCAGACCAAGATATCTCTCACTTTTCTGCCAAATTATACTCCAGGTTGGCCCTTTAAACACCCACAGCTTTCCACACCTAATACATTTAGCAGTCCTATATTGTAATACTCAGCCGCTGTGGGCTCAAGGCCTAACAATAATGCAAGCATATGGTTGTTTGTTTGTTTGTTTGTTTGTTTATTTTTCGATTTGTATCCCGCCCTTCCCACCGGAGTGGCTCAGAGCGGCTTACAGCATATAAAATCTAACATAGGTTTGGCTTTAAACATCAATTAGCAGCAGTTTAAAACAGTAAGTTAATAAAACATAAAACATAAAACCAGCGGTCTGTCAGAATGCACACTACCCCCATCCAAAATTCTCAGTGTCGGCTAGTTGTAAGCCAGCCGGAAGAGGACTGTCTTGCAGGCCCTGCGGAACTTCCCAAGGTCCCGCAGGGCCCTCACCTCTTCCGGCAGCTGGTTCCACCAGTAAGGCGCCGTTACCGAGAAGGCCCGATCCCTGGTAGATTTCAAACGGGCCTCCTTTGGCCCGGGTATTACAAGCAGGTTTTGAGAACCCGATCTCAGTACTCTCTGGGGAACATGTGGGGAGAGACAGTCCCTAAGGTAGGCAGGTCCTAGGCCATATAGGGCTTTAAAGGTAATGACCAGCACCTTGTACCAGACTCAGTATATTATTGGCAGCCAGTGCAGATCCCGAAGCCCTGGCCGAATGTGCTCCCATCTTGGGAGCCCTAATAACAGCCGGGCAGCGGCATTCTGCACTAACTACAACTTCCGGGTTCGGCACAAGGGCAGCCCCATGTAGAGGGCGTTACAGTAGTCCAACCTCGAGGTGACCGTGGCATGAATCACCGTTGCTAGATCGTCGTGCTCCAGGAAAGGAGCCAACTGCCTTGCCATGTCCCATTCAAGAAATATCTGGGGACTTTGGGGGTGGGGTCAGGTGACATTGTGGTGGAGCCAGGAGCAAGGTTGTGACAAGTATAACTGAACTCCAAAGGGAATTCTGGCCATCATATTTAAAGGGACCACACACCTTTTAAATGCCTTTCCTGCATTGGAAATAATGAAAGATAGGAGCACCTTTTCTTGGGGCTCATAGAATTGGACGCTCTGGTCCAATATTTTTGAAACTTGGAGGGTGTTTTGAGGAGGGGCACTAGATGCTATGCTGTAAATTTGGTGCCTCTGACTCAAAAATTAGCCCCCCATGCCCCAGATACCCATGGATCAATTATCCATTATACCCTATGGGAATAGAGAATAATGCAGTGCCCAGCAAACATTTTCTCCCCCTTGCTTTCTGATGACCCTGAAGCAGGGGGAGGCCCTCCAAACTGGGGGATCCCCTGCCCCCACCTGGGGATTGAACATCTATTATTCTTATCGGAACTTTCCCAAAGAAGTCTGGGCATTGATTTGCTGAAAAAGGAGGGACTGGTGTTCTGATATATTTGTTCCCTGGACTGTATAAGAGACTGAGTTATTTATTCATTCAGAGCCAGTTTGGTGTATGGTTAAGTGTGTGGACTCTTATCTGGGAAAACCAGGTTTGATTCCCCACTCCTCCACTTGCACCTGCTGGAATGGCTTTGGGTTAGCCATAGCTCTGGCAGAGGTTGTCCTTAAAAGGGCAGCTTCTGTGAGAGCCCTCTCAGTCCCACCCACCTCGCAGGGTGTCTGTTGTGAGGGGAGAAGATAAAGGAGATTGTAAGCTGCTCTGAGTCTCTGATTCAGAGAGAAGGGCAGGGTTTAAATCTGCAATTCTTCTTCTTCTGTGGAACTTGAACATATTATACATTTGTATTTATCACAGTGTTATTTTTTTGATTCATTGGAGGATGGATTTCATGGGAGCTTTTGCTTTGTATTCCTCTGCCCACCTGGGGATTGACAACCCTATGCAAACAGCAGAGCAAAGTTCAAGTCCAGTGGCAACAATAAAAACAACAAAGTTTTATTCAGGTATAAACTTACGTGTGCACACATAGTTCCTCAGAGACATTGAAATGGAAGTTACCAGTCCATACATATAGGTCGAGGGTGAGCAATAAATTACAACATAATGAAGATTAACAGATTCAAGGACCAAACAGGAATAATGAATTTAATTTATATGGTAAACCATTTGTTTGAGTTTAATTCAGGGGGTGGGGACATTGTGGAGGAAATAAATATATCAAAATTGGAGATTGGTGTATGCATCCTTTTACATTGTGGGATGCTGAGAGTAATTAATGCTGTCTCCTCTCAAGCATGGAGGTGACCTTACAGCATCCTCTTCTTTGAGGATGTGTAGGTAATTCCATGACAGAGTGGGGATTTGAACTTGGGTCCCTGATGAGTTTTGCCTGCCACAAAGAGTATGCTAGTTTTCATTGAAAATAACATGGCATTGGATAGTCTAGTTCCCATCACTTTTGGCAATGCAACTCCCACATCATCTTATGATGGCCAATTCTATGGCTTCTAATTTTATTTTCTTATGAGTTATGCTAGGGCTGCATAGAGTATCTTCCTTGTCCCCAGACCAGAGAAATTACAATTGTAAGCAATGTAACTTCTCCAGAGTTTAAAAGATTAATCAGTTTTCAGCTTTATTAATCTACCATAAGGACACACATTCCTGGGAGTAATCACCTATGAAAAATATGGGGTTTATTTTTGGGTAGAGTATAAAATAAGAGGAAAAGGCAGTTTTGAAATGTAGGAATAAAGTTAAGGTACACAATGCACTAAAAAAATGAAGTCAGTTTTTAAAAGACATTTATAAGGAAGAAAAACCCTAAGTGGGGGTGTGGTGAGGGTGCCTTTGGACTTTTTTATGCTGGAGGCTACCCCAATGCCCAGCATTCAGATAATTTGGGGAAACAACATGCTGAGAGAAGGAACAGAGAGAATCAGGAGAAATTGGTCCTTCTCCCTCTTGTACAGCAGGAAGCTTGTTCATTGTGATTATTGCACATGAAACATGACTTTCTCTCCTCCTCCTCCCACCATGGGCCAAATTGCTCCTTTAACATGCTTCTCCAGTTTTGGGCTGCAGTGTTGTGTTCCACATGCTGGCTTCAATCTGGTATTTCCAGGTTACTTACATATTCTGGAATTCTTCCAAGTGGAGAACAGCTTTGTGTAGCTGAGCTCTATGTGCTCAAAAGCTGAGACATCATCATTGCTCATTGTACAGTCTAAATTTTAAAAGTTTGTATAAAACTCAATAGAAAGGCCTAACTGATTGAAGCGACATTCAACGTAACTACAGCTACCAATAAATATTGTTGATCACGTACATATAGATATTGCTATATTTGTTGAAGAGGTAGTGTATTTACCACATTCTCAGCCTCTTATGAGATTATATACAGCTATCTTTACATTGTTTTTGCAGGGAAAAGCTTTCTACAAGTTACATGAGTTGCAGGAAATGAATTCGGGCCACCTACAATACTATGGCTGAAAGGTGGCAAGAGAAATGGGATGGATGGATATAATTTAACATAATTTCATCATATTCACCAGCAAGAAAAGCAGCCTTAGAAACAAGATTTTCTCTTTACCTAGCCAATTATTAGACTATTATATGGATCCCTTAGTAATTAATCAAAGTATAGTTAGAAATGGTTGATCCTTCTGTATTAACCACGGCTTTTTTGGGCAGGAACACACAGGAATCCAGTTCCAGCTGGCTTGGCATCAGGGGTGTGGCCTAATATGCAAATGAATTACTGCAGGGCTTTTTCTACAAAAAAAGCCCTGTGGAAAACAATGGTGCCATCAAGGGATATGGCCTAATATGCAAATGAGCTCCTACAAAAAAGCCCGGGGTTAACACTAATGCCAAATAACAACTTATTCACAATATTACCTAAATAATAATAGAGCAGGTGTGCTTGGAACTGCCTTGTTGGAACATCAAGAAAAGTTCCAGGAGGACTCCAGAAGCTGCTGCTCGATCTCACTAGAGACAGCAGCTCCTGCAGACCATGACTGGCTGGTGATTAGAGGGGGAAGTATCAACTGTGTGGATGGGTAGGGTGGAGGTCCATTGCTTGGCTTGGATTAATAGGGGTTTGGTTTATTTGTGTTTTTCTGATGCACTATGAAGCTTCTGCACACCTGGTCAGATCCTCTCAAAGGTGAAGAGGGAAACCAGAGTAAGCTGTGAGATGTACCTATATGGCTAGCAATGTTCCCTCTAAGCTGCAGAGTCTTGTGAGCAAAAATTCTACTTTGTGAGCTACTGGCAATAAAGCTGCGAGCTACTGCATAAATTAGTGTACTCTAGGGTCATCCTTCCTGAACTAAGACAAAATTGTGTGAACTGGGGGGGAGGGGTGGGCTCTCCCTTGGGTATCCTGCCCCCCCAGGGAAAGTGTATGTGCAATACATAGCCTCTCCTTCCCGGTGTAGTGAACGCCGCGTGGTCACTGTCCGGCTATGCCTGGCAGATGGTCACTGCAATGGCCTCTCCTGCATTACTGCATCCGTGGCAACACCTTCCCGCTGGTCCCCCCCGTTTCTCACAGAGTTTGCCACGTCATGGTGCGACTGAATGTCCGGCGGTATAACCGGATGGGCAGGCTGGGCCCACCAACCTCGCCAGCCAAGAGAAGGAAAACTCTAACATCAAACCCGGGCAGATAGAGCTCATTAATGTAACACCTACCACCTGGAGGACTCGCTGCCGGCGTCCTGGCTTACTGGGCCATGGCAGATGACCCCAAGGTGAAAGGGTGGAGCCAGTACTGCGCACACTGTGCTTCACCTAAAAATTCCTCTGCGCAGGCCTGAAGGGCATATCCACATCCACAACCCACAACACACCAAGTCCTGCAGCGATGGGCAAGGGGCGAAACGACAGGTGGAAGATGCCACTGGAAGCCGCAGTCCCGATCCTGCATGTAGGCGGTTCAGGGTATTGGTCACCTGATGCTGACCCGGAGACGAAAGCATCTTTCGGCAGCACCCTGAACGACCAAGCAGCCTTATCTAGGGACAGCACTGCTTGCTCCACATGGAGAGGGGGCTAGAAAAGGTGGCCTAAACAAAGCTCGTCTCCCCCACCCCAGTTGGCTAGCCACGGACAACGGGCATCGTTACTTGCGGTCAAAAAATAACAACAAAGAAAAGGCATGCACCTGCCTCACAAAGTGTGCAAAGACTTAAGCTTGCGTGTTGGAACATCAGAACCATGCTTGACACAGTAGACAATGGTCGCCCTGAACGACGCTCTGCTCTAGTTGCCCACGAACTTCTCAGGTTGAATATTGACATAGCAGCTCTCAGTGAGGTCCGTTTCCCTGAGGAAGGTAGTCTTCAAGAACATGGTGCTGGCTATACCCTCTACTGGTTGGGTAAGTCAAAGGCTGAGAGCCGCCTTTCTGGCGTTGGCTTCATGGTCAGGAACTCCATTGCCTCCAAACTCGAAAACCTGCCAACAGGTCACTCAGATCGCATCATGTCCATGCGCCTCCCACTTCAAAACAAGCAGCATGCAACACTCTTCAGTGTGTATGCCCCAACCCTTCAAGCAGATCCTGCAGAAAAGAACAAGTTCTATGCTGATCTACGCAACCTCGTACGGAAGACCCCTACAGAGGACAAGGTGATCATCCTTGGTGACTTCAATGCCAGAGTAGGTAAAGACTCGGAAGCCTGGAAAGGAGTACTTGGCAAACACGGCATTGTCAAATGCAATGATAACGGGCGCCTCCTGCTAGAATTCTGCACAGAGCACCAGTTCACCATAACCAACACTATCTTTCAGCAGAAGAACAGCCTGAAGACAACCTGGATGCACCCATGGTCCAAGCACTGGCACCTTATTGACTACATTCTGGTGCGCCAGAGAGACCTTCGAGATGTCTTACACACTCGAGTAATGCCCAGTGCGGAATGTCATACGGATCATCGTCTTGTACGCTGCAATCTCCGTCTTCACTTTAAACCCACACCCAGGAGAGGAGGTATCCCTCGGAGGAAGCTTCAGGTTGGCAGCCTTCAGTCAGCCGAAGTTAAAGCTGCCTTCCAGGCAAAACTCCAGTCAAGAATTGAGGACCCCAGTTGCCCCACAGACCCTTCTCCAGAAGCACTCTGGGAACACCTAAAAACTACCATCCTGTCGATCTCTGAAGAAGTCCTCGGGTTCTCCACAAAGAAAAACAAGGACTGGTTTGACGAGAACAATCAAGAGATCCAAGAATTACTAGCGAAAAAGAGATCTGCCTACCAAGCACATCTTGCTCAGCCCTCCTGTCCCGGGAAAAAAGCAATCTTTCGCGCTGCATGTAGCGTCCTCCAGCGCAAGCTTCGAGACATTCAGAACAAGTGGTGGACCCAGCTGTGTGCAGACACTGGTGATTTAAGAGGGTTCTACGAAGCCCTGAAGGCAGTATATGGCCCATCATTTCAGGCTCAGAGTCCCTTGCGTAGTGCAGACGGCCAAGTGCTCCACACAGACAAGGCATCCATACTGAATCGGTGGTCGGAGTATTTTCAGGCTCTCTTCAGTTCCAACCGCCTAGTTCAAGATTCAGCAATCCACCTCACCCCACTTCAACCAGTGAAAACAGAGTTGGATGAGATCCCCACCCTAGAAGAGACTGTTAAAGCCATCAAGCAACTGAAAAGTGGCAAGGCAGCGGGAGTTGATGGAATCCCACCAGAGATCTGGAAGCATGGGGGCACAGTACTACATAGCACACTTAACAAAGTACTTGTCACCTGCTGGGAACAAGGTAAACTACCACAGGACTTTCGCGATGCAATCATCATCACTCTACACAAGAACAAAGGAGAAAAGTCAGACTGCTCCAACTACCGGGGAATAACCCTGCTCTCCATCGCAGGCAAAATCCTTGCCAGAATACTCCTGAACAGACTGGTGCCCACCATTGCAGAAGAACTCCTCCCAGAGAGCCAGTGCGGCTTCAGAGCTAACAGGAGCACCACCGACATGGTATTTGTTCTCAGGCAGCTCCAAGAGAAATGCAGGGAACAGAACAAGGGTCTATATGTGACTTTTGTCGACCTTACCAAAGCTTTCGATACTGTTAGCAGGAAAGGCCTGTGGCAAATCTTGGAACGTTTAGGATGTCCCCCAAGGTTCCTCAGCATGATCATCCAGCTACATGAAGACCAGCGAGGCCAAGTCAGACACTGCAACGACCTCTCGGAGCCCTTCCCAATAGGCACAGGTGTAAAGCAAGGCTGCGTTCTCGCGCCAACTCTCTTTACGATCTTCTTTAGCATGATGCTTCAAAGAGCCGCAGTAGATCTAGATGATGACGATGGTGTCTACATCCGCTATCGCACTGATGGCAGCCTGTTCAACCTGAGGCGACTAAAGGCTCACTCCAAGACAATGGAAAAACTCATCCGGGAGCTATTATTTGCTGATGATGCTGCACTCGTCTCCCACTCGATATCACCTCTGCAGCATATGACGTCCTGCTTTGCAGAGGCTGCCAAGCTATTCGGCCTAGAAGTTAGTCTGAAGAAGACAGAAGTTCTCCACCAGCCTGCACCCCAGGAAGATTATCACCCTCCCTGCATCACTGTGGGTGAATCAGTTCTGAAGACAGTCCAGCAGTTCAGCTACCTAGGGTGCATCATCTCCTCAGATGCCAAGATCGACAAGGAGATTGACAACAGGCTGGCAAAGGCAAACCGTGCATTTGGCCGACTGCACAAAAGAGTGTGGAGCAACAAACATCTGAAAAAAGGCACAAAGATCAATGTTTACAAAGCGGTTGTGATGACAACCCTCATCTACGGCTCCGAATCGTGGGTTTTATACCATCATCACCTGCGACTCCTTGAGCGCTTTCATCAGCGCTGCCTTCGCACCATCCTCAACATCCACTGGAGTGACTTTGTGACCAACACTGAAGTCCTCAAGCGAGCGGAGGTTACCAGCATCGAAGCACTGCTGTTGAAGACGCAGCTGTGCTGGGCAGGGCATATTTCTAGGATGGAAAACCACCGCCTTCCCAAGATTGCTCTGTATGGCGAACTTTCCACCGGCCATCGAAATAGAGGGGCAGCAAAGAAGAGGTACAAGGACTCCTTGAAGAAATCCCTTGGCACCTGTCGCATCAACCATCACCAGTGGTCTGACCTAGCCTCAGATCGCAAAGCATGGAGGCAAACCATCCATCAGGCTGTCTCTTCCTTTGAGAACGCACGCATAGCTGGTCTTGAGGACAAAAGGAGATTGAGGAAGAATCGCACTGCTACAGCACCAACCCCAAATCAGACTTTTCCCTGCAGCCACCGCGGCCGGATCTGCCTGTCCCGCATTGGTCTTGTCAGCCACCAGCGAACCTGCAGCAGACGTGGATTACTGCACCCTTCTTAAATCTTCGTTCGCGAAGTCAAGCTGAGAGAGAGAGAGAGAGAGGGAGGCTAAAAATTTGTGAACTAGCTCACAGTAACTCAGCTTAGAGGGAACTCAGCTGAAGGGAATCTGTAAAATGGGGAAGTGGGAGGTACAGCAATCTGTTTCCCATCTCAAGGGATGATGGTGTGCAGACCCAGACTTCTTTACCCTCCTCTTCAAGCTTGATGTTATACCATGTCAGATTGATTATGAATAGGGCCACCTCCCTTGAAGAACTTATTAGGAAAGTCAATTTTGATCTGGCATGCTTAGATCTGGGTGGATGAGGATGAAGTGGTGGTTTTCATTTGTTGACTCCCTCTGAATACTTGATCCTTCATCAGCCCCGAACAGAAGGAAGGTGTGTGTGTGTGGGTAACAATTATCATGGGAGATACTTTGTCTTTTGAGAGCGTTCCTGCACTAAATATTGCTGACACTGATTGTGTAGGCTTGGTGCCAGGGAGATGGTGGGAGTCTTGGTGATTCACTGTCTGCCCAGCTTGCTGGATATCTCCTTGCTGAGGTTGGCTGAGGTGGTGGCTAAGTGGGGCTTTCGTTTCCTCAA
The DNA here is from genome assembly GCF_032191835.1 of Heteronotia binoei. Lineage (NCBI taxonomy): Eukaryota > Metazoa > Chordata > Lepidosauria > Squamata > Gekkonidae > Heteronotia > Heteronotia binoei. The sequence goes on along the minus strand of NC_083243.1, from coordinate 81,972,049 downwards.
CCTGATAGTTTTGGGGAATTTCAGCGTCTATGTTGATGCTGCCTTGTCTGGTGCCTCCTTTTACGCGGTGGTTTGCCATTGCCTTCCCAGTCATCTATACCTCCCCCCCCCCCCCCCAGCAAGCTGGGTACATATTTTACCAACCTCGGGAGGTTGGAAGGCTGAGTCAACAATTGCTGGTGCAATGATATCATTTGGAGTGGGCTCTCACAGGGAAGCAGATGTGCGCTTGCGACAAGTCGGCTACAATGGAGCGTTCAAACATAGAAAGTATGCGCGGGAGTCGTTGGAAGCATTCTTATTCCGGATTTAATGTACTATCAAAAAAGTCCGCGTCTCAGTCATGGCAGTTCAGGACACGAATGAGCCAATGACCATTGCCAGATGCTGATGTTTGGACAACTGCATAAAATCCGACATGCATCTGGCTTTCATCTATGCCCATCTCATCAGTTTATGTGCGTCTGACCTCAGCCTAAGTTATTTAAGTACACAGTCCATTACTTTCTATTGGAATTCAAAACAAAGTCCATTGATGTCAAGCCAAAGAATCTTCTTTTTAATGCACAAATTGACAGTCACCCAATTTGATTGCATACAATCCATCCAGCCTCTAGGTGCCAATATGTGACTACATGCTTCCCAGGTTGAAAATAGGCACGTTACAGAGGTCTTCTTCTGGTTGTGTTACAATTTAACAATGGAACTATCAACAAAAATGGTTGGATGACTCCTTAGTGTGTGTGTTTCAATATTCTGTAATGTGAAATCAGATTAAAAGTATAATTCCAATTCTTGAATGTCTTGCAAATGCTAATAATAGAGGTTCAATGACACTTGGCATATATACTGATTTAGGTTTAAATTTATTTATGGACATTATCGACTATCACCAAACAAACTTCAACAATCTCCCTTACAGTCAATTTTTGCACATTGAATGCAACTCTACTAGGCAGTTTGATTATGTCAAGGACAGTATTAAACTTAGCAAACAATTTTGTGATCTGGGTTACCCAGCGAACACAATATGAAGGCAAGATCCAGGGCTAATTGTACAATTAGGCAGCAGTTGTTGCAGAATAAGAAACAAGATCAGCTGGATGATTCCTTAGCATGTGCTTTTCAGTTCCATGAAAGAAGCCCACAGGGAAGAAGCCCATGGTCATAAATGCTCACAGAAAAAAAGCCCACACGGAAAAGAAGCCCTCATGGGAAAAAAGCCCACACGGAAAGAAATTCACATGGGAAAATACCATTTAAAGAAAAAGAAGATATTGGGTTTATATCCTGCCCTCCACTCTGAATATCAGAGTGGCTCACAATCTCCTTCTCAGTCCCACCCACCTCACAGGGTATCTGTTGTGAGGGAGGAAGGAAAAGGAGATTGTGAGCCACTCTGAGATTCGAAGTGGAGGGCGGGATATAAATCCAATATCTTCTTCATGTTCTTCTTTACCCTGTGAGGTAAGTGGGGCTCAGAGAGCTCTCACAGAAGCTGCCCTTTCAAGGACAACTCTGCAAGAACTATGGCTGACCCAAGGCCATTCCAGCAGCTGTAAGTGGAGGAATGGGGAATCAAACCCGGTTCTCCCAGATAAGAATCCACGCACTTAACCACTACACCAAACTGGCTTTTAAAGCATAATAAAGGTAGTCCCCTGTGCAAGCACCAGTTGTTTTCGACTCTGGGGTGACATTGCTTTCACAACGTTTTCACGGCAGACTTTTTATGGGGTGGTTTGCCATTGCCTTCCCCAGTCATCTACACTTCCCCCCAGCAAGCTGGGTACTCATTTTACTGACCTTGGAAGGATGGAAGGCTGAGCCAACCTGGAGCTGGCTACCTGAACCAGCTTCTGCTGGGATCAAGCTCAGGTCGTGAGCAGAGGGCTCCGACTGCAGTACTACAGCTTTACCACTCTGTGCCACAGGGCTCTTTATAATTGTGGATAACTATTCATCTCCTTTTATGAGAATGAACAGGTATTACCTATATTTTATGTTGTTATTTTAGGATTAAAATATGTCATATTCACATGCAACATGATTTTATCAAGTATAATTAAATAATAATTTTGCTATGTTATTAGTATGTTAAGTCATTACTATACAAAATTAGACTGTATGTAGAGGGCTTTAATGCTTTTGAGAGTAAAGGTTTAGAAAGGAAAATACAAGAAATACGTGACCATTTTGTTATCAATGAACTTTATTGTTTTAATACAATTGTATTGTTCAAAGGGAGATGGGAATGGGAAATGGGAGGGGTAAGAAGAAGTAATACCATATGTACATACATACTTCATTATTTCATCTCATCTTATTTCTGTGAGCTACATTAACCTTCTATATTCTTCCACATAAATTTGCATAACTCAATTTCATAATTCTAAAGTAAAAGTCTTCTATATTAAGCGTGTTCAGTTCATAAACCAATCTGATCTTGAATTAATCACTTTGTCTCATCAAACTGTAAAATGGTTACCAAAGTCCCGCTTACTTTTATCAATGAATTTTATTAAGAAGGAAAAACAATAATAACTGAAATTAAACTCTATATCAAAATATTTTAAAATAAAATAAAATACTTTATTAATTTGTCAACCTTTTAAATGTGGTATGTAGTAATTTCTAAAGTACTGCCTAGTATTCACAGCTTTTGAACAACTATATGGCTTATTTTTTTTCAAATAATTAATATTATTCACTTATTTTGTTATTAAAATTAATACCCTAAGATAACAGAACCATAATATAACATTAAAATAAGTCAATTTCCTAGCTCAATTTCCCTTTATTTGTATTTTAACAAATACATTGTGTTATACCAAGTGTTACACCAAAAGACTGCCTAACTCTAATAGTAAAAGCAACTATTATTTAAGAACAACACTGACAATAATAACAACTCAGATATAATTCTTCATTGCAAATTATCCAGTCTCTTTAAATAAGTTTATCTTCCATCTGCTCATATTCAGGCCCACTGCTAGGGCCTCGGGTGCCCCAGGCTGGCACCTGCCCTGCACCCCCCACCTGTTCCTGCCCCACCACTACACCCCTGCCTGTGGGGAGGACAGGTGCAGTGTGCAGCAGGGGAGGGCAGGGCAGACTCCAGCCACGTCACACCTGCCCAGTGCGCTCTTAAATGCTCAGCTCACTGGCAAGTTGTGCCTGTGCTCTTGGAGGCACTCCGAGTCTACCCTTCTTAGAGCAGTCTTGGACTGCCTCCAAGAGCACAGCTTGCCCAAGAAGGCTGAGAACAGGGCTGCAGGCGAGCCATGCCTGCTCAGTGCGCTTTCAAAGGCACTTCTCAGGGCAGTCTCCAAGAGCACACTGCTCAGGCATTCTCCGATGAGCCTGGCTTTCCTTGCAAGGGAAGTCAAGTTTGTGGGAGAATCTGCCCCACTCAGCAGCTCTTGCCTTCAAGGCGAGAGCAGCTTGGCAGGGGGCTTTCTCCTCCAAGCCCGGCTTCCTTTGCAATGGAAGCCAGGCTTCGAGGAGAGTGCATGCTGACATGCTGCTCTCAGCTTCCCAGGTCTGTGACTCAGGAAGCCGAGAGCGGCGGGGATGGGGCACCCGGCGGTGCTCTGTAAGTGAGGCAGTGCCTCACGCAGCTGCTTACTCCCCATACACCGACCATGCTCATATTGACCATGCTCATATTGCTGCACAGAAGTGGCAACCATGTCATGTAGTGCTTCATATGTCTTCTTTTTCACCTCTAGGCAGCCTGCCTGTGCATTAGCCAGTGTTAGTTTGTGGCAAGCCAGGTCCCTCTGCAGTCCATCAAATATACTAATAACATAGTGAAATTATTATTTAATTATACTTTATAAAATTACAACACAAATTGTTGCATGTGAATATGACATATTTTAATCCTAAAACAACAACATAGAATATACCTGTACATTCTCATAAATGGAAGTGAATGGTTATCCACAATTATAAATTATCTATGGTGCTTTACATGGTATTTTCTGATGTGGGCTTCTTTCCATGTGGGCTTCTTTCTGTGTGAGATTTTTTCTATATGGGCTTTTTCTGTGTGAGCATTTTTCATGTGGGCTTCTTTCCTGTGAGCATTTATGATTGTGAGGTTTCTTCTGTGAGCTTTTTTCCTGTGGGCTTTTTTTTTGGTTACCATGCTTTTCAATATTCTATAATGTCAAATCAGATTAAAGGCATAATTCATAGACATTTGCACATCGTGGAAAAATTGCCAGGGCGTTCCAGTTTTCCAAAGATAGATTGGAAAAGACCTAGAAGCATACATGATATGCTCATACATTCAGATATTTATAAACGGGACTCAGGGGGTTCCTAACTCCTGATGGGACATTTTAAGTGGGGTAAATGTTTAATTTTTCAATTAACAATGGAAATTAGGGAGCTCACAGTCCATAATTATACATGGACATTGATGCAGTTTGCCAATTGTGAGTCCAAAACAATTGTGTACTTTGCCATGGTAATTCCCTCAGTGGTCACCTTGAAACTGGAGTACTGTAAGACACTCTATGCAGCGACATCTTTGAAGATGCTTTGTGAACTGCAACTGGTCCAGAACACAGCTATCAGACTGCTGATACAACCATCCCGGTCAGCACATATATCCTAGCTTCACTGGCTCCCAATTAGTTTACAGTGCCAATTCAAAGCATTGGTACTTATCTGTAAAACCCTAAACAGCCTGGGACCATCATGCCTTTGGGATCCCCTCTCCCAGCACGATCCTCCCAGTCTTCATCTCTGAATTTATTGATGGTGCCTAGTCCATGAACTGTCCACCTTGTGTCAACAAGGGTTAGGACCTTCTTGGTAGTGACCCTCTGCCTGTAGAACCAGCTGCCTGAAAAGGTAAGTGCCTTGTGAAACCTCCTTAGGTTCCCTAAAGGCCACTTTTTTGGGCAGCCTTCAAGTAATTGTGATCCACCAGGCAGCTGGTAAATTATGCTCCGACTGTGTATTCACCATTCATGTATCCTACCCTGTTTGTTAGTGGATAGATTTTAACTGAGGTAAAATTTTGATCCTTTTATATTTTTAAAAAAGCTTTTGTTTTTGATTATAATGTCTATTTAAATTGTTAAAGATGGGACTTTGACTAGTTTCCAATATTTTACCATCACTATTTTCCCTGCCAAAAGTAAAAGAGAAAATAGTTCTGCCCTAAGTGGAGAAAAGTTTTGTATTTTATATTCCAAAAGTTTACTTATTGTATCCTTTGTACTGTTTTATATTTTATTTTAAAAGATATATTTTATATTTTAAAAGTTTATTTATTGTATCCTTTTTACTGTTTTATTGGATGTATTTTTGTATGTTGTTTGCTGCCTTGAGTCCCATTCAGGAGCAAGGGAGCAGGATGTAAACAAACAGTGTTTCAGATACACTAACGCAATAGGGGGGGCGTGGCGTCGGCGCGAATGGCGACAGACGTGTGAGGCTTTAGCTCCTGACCCGATCTCCTCACCCTCCCTCATCGACGCAGGTTTTTATATCCTATTTCTTATCAGACTATGGGAAAATCGTCCCATAAAAAGAATAACTCATCTTTAGCTAGCGCTCGGCTTCTTAAATCCTTTCTGGACTCCAGCTCACAATCTGATCGCTCCCTGTCAAGGCCGCACAAAACGTCAAATATGGCAGATGGCGCTGCTAGTCTGCTTCCCTCACCAGATCTCCTCACAGCGAAAGAATTCCATAATACCCTGAGCTCATTTCAGTCAGAAATGCTAGACAACATGGCGGCTATACTCAAGCCAATTACAGATCAGATCAGCTCCTTACAAATCACTTTACAAGAAGCCACAGCCACAGCTAACTCAGCGTTAGAAACAGGCCTTACTAATCAAGAGGAAATCCGACATCTTCAGAGACAAGAACGCTGGGCCACAGACAAAATTCTGGCACTAGATAACAAAGCGCGGGAACGACATGTTAAGCTGCGAGGCTTTGAAGAACACGAGGAAGGAACCTCAGACCTGGCCAGCTTCCTAGCATCGTGGTTTTCTACAGCCCTTCAGCTGGAGGATGGCATCGCTCCATACATTGTTCGTGCTTATCGACTGGGTTCAACCTTCTCCTCCCGCTCCCACGGCTCCCGAGATGTCATCATCGAACTGGCTGACATACGAGTTAAGAAAAAGATCTTAGACACTGCCAGAAGCCTTAATGGTCTTCCCTATAAGGATAAGAAAATACTTGCTTTCCCAGATCTATCAACAGAAACCCTCAAACCTATTGCTCAAAAGCTGGCCGCAGCAAGCATCCGCTATAGATGGTCGCCCTCAGGCAGACTTGTCATACATCGCCAAGGGAAAAGCTGGACTATTGAAGACCCTGAAGCTGGTTTGTATCTACTTCAGTCACTCAACATAGATGTTCCGATGGAGCTGGATCGTAAGTCACAAAAGCGAAAATGGACCTTCGTGTCACCGCCTAAGGATCGTAAAATCTCAGCCCATTTGCATGAACCAGCCCAGGCTCCGGACTCTATACAGTCACTGCAATCAGTAAACTCATCATAAACCTGCGTTGTTATCTTATGTTATCTTACTTTAAAGCTTTGTCTTATATGATAATTAACATCTGAGGGAGGGTTGGGGGGGTGAGGGTAGAGTGGGGCTTGGCTCTCCAGCTCTCAAGAATGAGGGGAATGTGTAGTGGAAGGGTACAAGGACCCCGGTCTTGGGTGGTTTCCTGGGACCCATGGGTTTTCCCCATGTGCTGGTTACTGGTTCTGTTATTTAATGTATCCGATGGGAGTTCTGTCCCCCTGCAGACATCTTTCCAATCTATCTTTGACCATCATTTATATACAGAGGGGACAGAGAAAGGGGGAGGGGGGTGGGGATGAGGTACACTTATTGCTGTTACTTGTATTATAGTGTTAGATATGCTGGTTACCACTTATGCTGCTACTCTAGTATGCCATCTGCTGTTCAACTAGGGATATCACATGATTGTCTATTAGTTCTGTATAGGTTTCTTTGCCTTTTTTCTAGTTCTTGTTTGTTTGACTTGACACTGATGCAATTCATTTGTCCTAGGAACAAAATGTATATGCCTTCATGTTTTATGGGCTTGCTTTTTGGATCAGTGGCCCGTTTTCTCCTGTGCTCGTCATTTTTCTTTCTCAAAGGCCCGCCAAGTTGGCTTAAACTACTATTTCTATTTAGCCCTGTTATAGCAATTAGTACCTTTCCAATATCCCATTATATTCCCGCAGTAATCATAGATTGGGACACTGTCCTACATTCACTCACATGCAAACCATCCTTTTTCATAGTCATGAGGTCTCATACTGCATTTCCCTGCTATGGATCTTACATTGTAATTGTCTATCGTCTCCGTCCTTGGTCCCTGACGGGAGACCTAATTTATAATCCATATATTTTGACCTAAATGGCCCTGGACCTAAAAATCTTTTCGCTGAACTGTCGAGGGCTTAATAGCAAAATCAAATCTAGACGCATCCTCTCAGGGTTGAAGAAACGTGCTCTAGACATTATCTTTCTACAAGAGACACACTTACGAAATGACATTAATCCCCTATTTCACTCTGCCCATTTTCCTGTGTCTTTCACAGCCTCTGGTTCCTCTCATGCCAGGGGGGTTGCCATTTTACTCTCACGTTCAGTTCAGTTTTCTTGCTTGGCCTCTGAGATAGATGAACGTGGTAGATTTCTTTTTGTTAAGGGTAGACTCAATGACAAAATCACAACCCTAGCTGCCATTTATGCGCCTAATTCGGGACAACTAGAATTTATCCGGGAGATTATGAACAAATTAAAAGCTTTTCAGGAAGGCCCTTTAATTATCGGAGCCGATTTTAATTTCCTTATGGACACTCGGCTAGACAGAAAATCGGAACATTCGCCTCTCCACTCCCCCCCCCCCCAGACGAGGCTTTCCCCCCTCAGGCTTGAATAAAATAATGTCAGAAATGGGGCTTACAGACTCCTGGAGGTTTCTCCATCAAAATGAGCGGGACTTTACCTACTTCTCTTCGCGGCATCAAACTCACACGCGCATTGATTATATCTTTATTTCTGATTCTCTTTGTAATGCTCTTGTAGATGCCTCAATTGAACCAAAACTCTGGTCTGATCATGCGCCAGTTATCTGCTCTATTAAGAAAACTGTACAATATGACCGTAGCTTTTCCTGGAGACTTGACAATTATTTATTATTAGATAAAGAACTTTTCAACCTAATCGAACAGGAAATTAAGGAATTTTTTAGCCACAATCTTTCTGATGACATCCCTTCCCAAACGGTCTGGGATGCGTGCAAAGCCTTCCTAAGAGGCAAAATTATTGCATTGGCTGCCACCCAAAAAAAGAAAAAACAACATCTTATTAAACTCTTGACTGAGAAAATCAAAGATCTTGAACTCCAACATAAACGCACTTGCAGCAAAAAAACATTTCAGCACTTGCAAGAGGAAAGGAAAAGGTTAGAGGCCCTGGATACTGAAAAAATCAAACGTAATCTGCTATTTACCAAACAAGCCTTTTGTTATCGGGGCCCAAAATTTCATAGGCTTCTAGCGTGGAAAGCCAAACAGCAAGCCACCAACCTGAATGTGAAGGGTCTCAGAAATCGCGAAGGCGTTGTATGCACTTCTTCAAAGTCTATTTTAGATATTTTTAGTCAATTCTACTCTTCTCTATACCAATCCAAGAACCCACCACCTGAAGCGATCTCTGAGTTTTTTCAATCCGTTACTACACTCCCCACTTTGCTAGAAGCCCACAGAAAGTGTCTTGACCGCCCCATTGATGAGCTGGAACTTGCTGAAGCCATCAAATCATTGCGCACAAACAAATCGCCGGGTCTGGATGGCTTCACTTCTGAATTTTATAAAGCTTATAGTTCTACATTATCTTCCTACTTACTATCTCTTTTTAACTATATTCTCGATTCTGGCTCAGTCCCTCAGTCTTGGAGTCTTGCCAAAATTATTGTTTTACACAAAAAAGAGAGAGATGAATTAGACCCCAAGTCTTACCGACCGATATCTCTTTTAAACACCGACTACAAACTTTTTACTAGCATCTTAACAAGGCGACTGAATAGTTTTATGGCAAATTATATTGCCTCTGATCAGTCGGGTTTCATCCCTGGTCATGACTTAACTGATGTCACCCAAAAAACACTGAATTTGATTCATCATTGCAAAACCAAAGCTGTTCAGGATGCCTGCATCCTATCTATAGACATAGAGAAGGCCTTTGACTCGGTCGAACCTCTCTACCTGCACTCCCTACTAGAAAGAATGAATTTTGGTCCCAAATTTCAATCCCTCTATCTCTCTCCTTCAGCACTACTTCGGATTAACAACTTAAACTCAGCTATTTTCAGTCTGTCTAGAGGCACACGGCAAGGCTGCCCTCTCTCGCCCCTACTATTCGCTCTTGCAATTGAGCCGTTGGCCATCAAAATCAGGAACGATGCTCGCATCCTTGGTATTCTCGTGGGTACCGAAGCTTTTAAAGTTAGTCTCTTCGCAGATGATATAACCTTGTATCTTACCAACCCTTCCTCGTCACTTCCAGCAACTCACTCTCATCTTTCAGACTTCGCTATCGCCTCAGGCCTCACCATAAACTTTGATAAATCTCTCTTGCACCCCATTACCCTATCTTCTACCTCTATTTCTTTTATCAGCAAGCACTACCGATACAAATGGGTTAGAAAATCTTGGAAACACCTTGGTGTTCACATCCCGTTAGACTTCACTACTCTCCCAACCGTTAACCAGACAGAAATTTCCAAATCTATCAATTCTCTCCTATCCATTCGGGGAAAATTTTTTTCACCCTTTTGGAGCGTATCTATCTAATTAAATAATTAATTCTACCTAAGATTGTGTTCTATTTACGGGCGGTCCCTCTGTGTGTTCCAGCCTCTCTGCTGCATAAATGGCAATCCCAAATAAATGAATTTGTGTGGCAGCATCGGAAGCCAAGGCTCAACTTTGCCTCAAGTAGACAGCCTATTTCGCTGGGTGGATTAGCTGTCCCAGATATTTCAAACTACCATGATGCTATTATCCTCACTAATTTGGTGAAATATTATAGGTCCTCCTACGTGGCGGACTGGAAGTCGATCGAGGATTTTTATCTCAGGGCCCCCTCTTTCCAGGAGGAACTCTGGTGTGTGTCTAAGCGCGTCAAAACTTCTTCTTCTCCGAACCCTTTTTTGGCCTCCATGCTGCAGGTTTGGCGTAAACACCGTAATAAGTTAGCTCCCCCGACCTCCTCCTTAACCCCTTTTGTTAGACAGCCCTGGTTCGCTCCGGCGCTGAGTAAAGACTCGTTTATGCAATGGAAACGTCTAGGACTGACCCGATTTGCGGATGTTCTTCTTAAGGGGGTACTGAAAGATAAAGTGACTCTGGAGGCTGACTCTGACCTTTGACTACCCTGGTTCGAATACCTTCAACTTAAACATTTATTAGATACACATTCCTTCAGTCCCCCTCTGCGCGTCCACCTTGCTGGCTTTGAAAAGATCCTATTTGGTGATTCAATCCCGATCAAAGGACTGATATCAAAAATATATCAATTGCTACTCAGCCCCCTTAATGCAAAGCCGCACTCCTATCAAGGTGCCTGGGCTCGAGATTTGCAGATAGAACTAACTGAGGAGCAATGGCAAGCCATCTGGGGTTCTTCCATATATAAAACGAAAGCAATGAATGTCCAACTTCAAGCCCTTAAAGTCCTCACACGATGGTACCGTACCCCAGTGCAGCTAGCGCACTCGTCTTCCATCTCACCCCTCTGTTTCAAGAACTGTGGACAGAGGGCACTTTTCTCCACTCCTGGTGGCACTGCCCAATCATAAATAGCTTTTGGAGACAAATCTATCAAGAAGTACAAGAACTCACATCATACTCTCCTCCATTTACGCCCGAATTTGCCCTTTTAAATCTTCTAGATAACTCAAATATCCCAGAATCTGCAGAGGAATTGATCTCACTCATGTTTGTGGCTGCTAAATTTGCAATAGCTCTAGTTTGGAAACAACACTCTTCCCCCTCACGACAAACTTGGTGGTTAAAATTGTGGGATTATTTTGCACTGGATAAGCTCATTTATGACTTAGGCCCTCATCGTTCCCAACAAATTGCTTCCTCAAATTTTATAGAAAAATGGCGACCTTTCATTGATAAAGTTTATGCTGATAATAGAATCCCCAATGCCTCATACCACACTATATTGATGTCCTGTCAATTACTTTCGTAACTGCACTCTGTAATGTTTCATGGTGTCATGTTTTGATATTTGATATTTGATGCATACTCATGGTTTTCGTTTGTTATATCTGTATCGCACTTCTTAACTCAATAAAGCATTCTTAAGTTTAAAAAAAAAAACTACTACTACTACTACTACAAAAACTAACGCAATAGGAGCCAGTTGGAATTTCTTCTAAAAATCTCAGCTCATTCAGGTAGCTAAGACGGCCACTATCACATCTCATCCTGCCTTAAGACTTCCCCTTCTTTTTGTGTTTGAAATATGCCTAGAACCTAGAATCTGTCTTCTACTTGCCTTTAATCAATCAAGAAATATACCTGTTAGCTTGCTCAAGATAATTTTCTGATTTGCCTCAGCCAGGGGAAAAAAATAATATTTTTCTATACAAACAGCAAGCCCTATAACTGAAGCAAAAATTTGTCTCTAAATCTTTCTCATTGGCTTCATTTATATATCTCTTGTCCTCAGTGGGAACCCAGTGGCTTAAAACATTCTCCCACTTTACATTTTATTATCACAGCAACCTTGTAAGCTTAAAGAGTGTGATTGACCTATGGTAACTCAGCAAATTTCCATTGTACAGTGAAGCTTCTAACCTGGGCCTGTCAAATCCCAGTCCAACACTCTGATCTAGGGGTGTCATACTCATTTGTTATGAGGGCCGGATCTGACATAAATGAGACCTTGTTGGGCCAGGCCATGTCAGGTTAGGCCGAGCCATATCAGGTTGGGCCATGTGTGTACCTATTTAAGATTAGGTAGCAGAGATATAAACTTTATAAAGAACACAGACAAATACAGTTTTTTTTAAAACTTAAAACATGCTTCAAACATTAGCACTCATTGGTCTTAAGGATGCTTTCTTTGTATTTCTCCCATGGAATCCAGGGAATTAGGCAAAGGAAGCTCTGGCTCTTTCTTTCCTTCCCCAGGGGACTGGGGGGGGGGAGCCTCAGCCAATGGAGAAAATAGAGGTTTTGCTCTGTAGCTCCTGAGCAATTAAGCAAGCCTGGCAAAGCAAACTGTTATGCAGAAGGACGCAAGAGAGAGGGAGAAGGAAGCAGACGACAGCCGGTTGCTCGGGGGCCTGATAGGAGCCCTCCAGGGGCCTGATTTGGCCCCCAATCTGCATGTTTGACACCCCTGCTCTAATCACTACACAGTGCTGTCCCTCAGTTCCTTTCTGTGTGCCCTGAATATGGTGCCTTGCCATGCTCAGCCCTGGCTTGGAGATCCATGTGTTTTTCTCTTGGGTATATTTAAGGGAAACCCAACAAGTGAGCTCTATTTGGCTGCAAATCACATGGTACTAGGTTCATTCACACATGCTAAATAATGCATTTGCAACTGGATGTTTACTGTATAAGAATGGCAAGATCTACTTACAAACAGTTGCTGTGTGAAAGTATCCATTGTATAACCCTGGGGTACCTGTCCTGACACTACCTGAATGAGTGCTTCCTCCCACATTGTCCAGTCTACCAGTGAAAATCTGCCTCACAAGCCATGCTCTCTGTACCCTCCCCTTCAGAAGTGAGGCAGGTTTTTAATCGTGGATTTTAATTTAATAATTTATAATTTTTGTGTGTAAAATGCCTTAGTCAAGTTTTCTGGAAAGGCAGCATAAATGTTTTAAAATTAATAACAAACATAAACATTTAGGTTGCTTTCCTCTATGATTTATCTTGTGGATTATTGGCTGCCCGGGTGCTTGGGACTCCTGCCTGGAACTTGTTTGGACAGGTAGTTATCCTACGTCACCCAGTGTGCCTCATGGAAGAGTAGGGTTCAAGCTTGGTTTTCCTACTCTAATGCTAACCACTACAACCACAATGGCTTTCATGTCATACCAGTTATGGCTTTTTAAATTTCAGAATCTGGTATAGAACAGCACTATGTATGTGCAATTTGATTTCAGTTTCTTCAGTTCATTCATGTATTTCCCTCCCTGTTTGAGCAACAACAGGTTGATAAGGTTATATGTAAGGCTGAATCTTTGATTGGTGTTCTACTCATCTGCAGAAGCATATGTTTTCATCAGTAGCCACTATGGATAGTATAATCATAGATAATAATTTATATGAATTGGAATAATGGGGCTTTGTTTCCCTTTAACATAGTGCTTTATTTGTGTGGTTTAGGATTACCAAATTGAACACTATTTGTGAAGGCTCAAATAGCTGTTCTTGAATAAAACTGGAATCATATGCTGCAAAGAACATGGATGTGGCACAGAAAGCAAATGCTCAGTTCCCCAGCTGAGTCTAGTATAATTTACCCTGTACTTTGACATTCATTATGATTTGAGTTTCCATATTCTCAGCAGTAAAGGGGGAGGAAAATAACCAGGATGTGGATTTAGTTTGTTATAGATGTTATGGAGGTAATGGAGTAGCTTGAAGCAGACTGCCATTTTCCGTTGTATCCCATTGTCTTTCTACTTGTATAATATTTACCCCAAAAGAAGATGACCATGAATTTAATATGAAAGATTTCAGGTTTTCACGGCTGGTAACATCATTAGGGTTTGTAGAATCTTTCGGGCTCAAGTGCCATGTTCTACTGGAGAAAGTTTTCCTTCCAGATGTTCTCAACTGCGGAGAACATCCTCAGTGGCATTGCTCAGAGTGCCTGCTCCGGCTGCAACGCCACTGAGGATGTTCTCCGCAGCTGAGAACGAAACGTCTGGAAGGAAAACTTTCTCCAGTAGAACACGGCACTTGAGCCCGAAAGATTCTACAAACCCTAATAATTTAATATGACTCCCCCTAAAAAACATTATACATAGAATTTTTTTTATTAATGTACATATGTGTAAAGTATGGACATTTAAGATTGTTTCTACCTATTTTTCTTGATAGTTTTTTTTTAAGAAACTAGTTTCCTCAGGTAAATAAAGTAGCTCCACCTCATTGTGATCACACTTGTAAGTACCTTTGTAGTACATTTTTATCTTGCTTTCTCTCCAATGAACTTGGGATTTCCCTTCCATATTTTATTCTTACAACAGCCCTGTGAGATTGGTTAGGCTAACAGAGAATGACTGGTCTAATGTATGCCAGCAAAACTATCTGAACACTCTTTACTATACCATGTTGGGTCTTGCTCTCTGTGATCTTTTGCATAGCTTTGGAAACTAAACCAGTTGACCATATATCCTTCAACAGATATATAGTTCAATAAAACATTTTGCTATTGTTTTGCAGATGGAATTTCCTTGCAACTTGCTCTTTGTGAGAATCATACAAATAAAAAATCTACAAGCGGCAGATGTATGTGAGTATTCTGGTGCTTTCAGAAAATCCCTGACAACATTTACTTCCTAAGGTATTCTAGGCAGTAACTTTCTTTTCCCTTTTTCCTGGAATGAGTACATCAGACAAAATACATGGGTTAAACTAGATTTTGTTATTTACAATATGAACTGCCCATTAAACTTGTATCCCTCTTTCTACAGGCTCCCTAAAAGGCTGCCCATTGGATTGGCCAGCATTTGGACAACCCATCCTAGCTCAAAGCTTCACATGGCCAGTGGCATACCAAGGGAGGGGGCAGGGGGCAGTCCTCCTCAGGAACAGCTTAAGGAAGGCTTTTGAAAGGGGCCCTCAAAGCCAGCATTGTCCATCTGCCTCCAGCCAAATGGCTTTCCCTTTTAAAATGCAGTTCTGGCTGCAGCCACTAGGAGTGCAGGGAAGTCTGAGCATAGCAAAAAGCTCTAGGATCAGCTAAACTTTCCTTTTCTCCAAGCTTCAAGCAAACTTCCTTAACAAATCATGCTGACAGCTGCTAAAGGAATTGCCAGCCTGCAGGTCATTTTCTCTGGTATTCTAGCCTTTCTCTCTTCCTTTCCTTGCACCAAGCTCAGTCAGATCTTGCAAAACAGTAGTTAAGATTTTGCAGCAAGATAAAATAATCTTTCCCTCTCTTAATTTCTCTCCTTTTCTACACTTTTCTTATTCCTTTCTGTCTCCCTTCACCTATTTTTATCGGGTCCCTCCCTTTATTTTCACTTAATCTCAAAACTTTTTTATTCCTATACTGATAGGTGACAGAAAGAGTAGTATAGTAGCAATCCTTTGTTAATATTATGCTGGGTACTCTGTACATTGCACTGGTTCTGATGGGATGTAAAAATGCCCCCCCTCTTCAGTTTCTACTGCAGAGATTCTGTGGTTTGACTCTAGTCCTTTGGAAAAAATGGCAGATGGAAGCACCATCTTTTTTTGGGGGGGGGGGGTGTTGTTTCTTACCATCCAGTCTGATTAAGCTTGTAATCATGATTTTCTAATGCTTTGGCTAGTGTTAGTTAGTGCAGGGCTTGTTTTGTAGCAGGAACTCCATTGTGTATTAGACTACACCCCCCTAATGTAGCCAAACCTCCAAGAGCTTATAGGGCTCTTCTTACATGGCCTGCTGTAAACTCTTGGAGGACTGGCTACATTGGGGGGCGGGGTGTAGCCTAATATGCAAAGGAGTTCCTGCTACAAAAAAAGCCCTAAGTATAAGTTAGTACAAAGGCATACTCCTAGCTCTCAAATATATCAGATCTCAGAAGATTAATGCAACTATGTATTAGGGTTTGTAGAATCTTTCGGGCTCAAGTGCCATGTTCTACTGGAGAAAGTTTTCCTTCCAGATGTTTCGTTCTCAGCTGCGGAGAACATCCTCAGTGGCGTTGCAGCCGGAGCAGGCGCTCTGACCTTCTTGGCTGCTGTGCATTGAGTGGGGCCAGGGCTGCTGGAGAACTGCTATTTCTAGGCTGGAGGGGGTGTGGTTTGTGGATGTGCCCATTGTTTGGTGGGGCTTCCTGGAAGGGAGTGATAAGGAAACTGGCTGTTGAATGTGACCATTGTTCTATGTTAATTGCTGGGAGGGTTGGAAGGGGTTTGAAGATAAGGAAGATGGTTGTTGACTGTGCTGATTGTTCTGTGGGATTTGCTGGTTGTTCTGAGACTTTCTGCAATTTATAGTCTGTAGGGTGTTTTGCAGAGCTGGGTACCAAGATTGGTGGATGAAAATGCCTTCTTCCTTTCTGTTAAAATTGTGCTGGTGTTTGTAAATCTCAATAGCTTCTCTGTTCAGGCGGGTATGATAATGTGAGACCGTAGAAAGGACTTCAGTTCTTTCAAAGTGGATGACGTGGTCTCCTTCTTGAAGTGCATTTCAGCTACAGCTGATTTTTCTGGCTGAAACAAGCCAGAAAACATGCCTCTACGGGGAGGAATCCTACCACCTGATCCGATGGCTGGAGACACTTCGCAAGAGAAAAGCCCAACTCCTCTGCTCACTCACCTTTCTGCTATGCTGCCGAGATACAGAGATCACTCCCCACTTTCTACAGCAAAAACGCCACTTCAGTACTCCATCTGCTCATCGCATCTATAACCGTATGGAAAGAGCCCTCCTACGTGACAGAATACACCAAACCCAGCGGGATCTAGCCCTCAATGACCGCCAACTTCTTCTCATTCACCTTGAACTCAGCAACAAACTACAGAAAAATGACTGGGACCTTGTTGACCGCATCACTCACACTTCTCATATATCCACCATGGGTCTGGCAACTGAGCGACAAAAACGAAAGTATAACAACATCTCCAGAACCAAGCAACCCTCTCCTACACTGGACACACAACGCACAGTCGTCAACCTGTCCAAACGACAACTGACAACAGCTGAAATCTCTGTGCTCTCCAAAGGAGGGAACTTCGCCATCACCCCTTCCAGAATTCCTACAGAAGACATTATCGCAAACATTGAAGCCAGTATTCGCAACCTCCCACGACACATTACAGAAGAAATAAGAAGAGAATCATCAAGAATCTTACAACACGCTAAACCTCCAAAAAGCAACCTCACCCATGCAGAAAGATCACCTCAACACTGACAAGGACATACTGGTTCTTGCAGCGGATAAGGGGAATGCCACAGTTATTCTCAATACAGAAGACTACCATAATAATTCAGGACCTTCTCAAGCCAGATACATACAGGAGACTTCGCTGCGATCCCACCACAAGAATACTTCAGAAAACAAATCTGTTCATCAAAGGCTCTTCAATACCGATTGAGGATCAACGCCTGCTCAGAAAGTCTGAAGCTCTGCCCCCCAGACTGTATGGCCTACCTAAGATCCACAAACCCAATGTTCCTCTTCCACCTATAGTCAATGCCATCAGCTCACCTACCTACCCCATAGCCAAACACTTGACCGGCCTTCTTCAACCCCTTGTGGGCAACACTACCTCTTACATCAGGGACTCATCACATTTTTTGGAAAAAATCAAACCCCTAAAACTCCAACCCAGCGATTTCTTAGTAAGCTTCGATGTCGTCAAAGAAACCCTTGAGCGCCTGCTCCGGCTGCAACGCCACTGAGGATGTTCTCCGCAGTTGAGAACGAAATGTCTGGAAGGAAAACTTTCTCCAGTAGAACACGGCACTTGATCCCGAAAGATTCTACAAACCCTAAACCCTTGTTCAACTACAACACAACTTTCCTGATGACATCACTGCCCTATTCCACCACGTGCTCACCACTACCTACTTCCAATGGAACAATAACATTTATGAACAGATCGATGGAGTTGCCATGGGAAGCCCCATGTAGAGGGCGTTGCAGTAATCCAGTCTCGAGGTGACCGTAGCATGGATCACCGTTGCTAGGTCCCGGCGCTCCAGGAAGGGGGCCAACTGCTTCGCCCGTCGAAGATGAAAAAACGCGGACTTGGCAGTGGCCGCTATCTGTGCCTCCATTGATAATGAAGGCTCCAGAAGAACCCCCAAGCTCTTGACCCTATGGCTGCTTTCAGCAGCACACTGTCAAAGACCGGCAAGGGGATTTCCCTTCCCAGGGCAAAGCGGCCCAAGTAAAGGACCTCTGTCTTTGTTGGATTCAACTTCAGCCCGCTCAGCCTGAGCCAATTTGCCACGGCCTGCAATGCTAGGTCCAGGTTTTCTGGGATGCAGTCAGGTCGGCCGTCCATTAGTAGATAGAGCTGGGTGTCATCTGCCTATTGATGGCACCCAAGCCCAAACCTCCGAGCAATCTGGGCAAGGGGGCGCATGTAGATGTTAAACAACATCAGAGAGAGAACTGCCCCTTGTGGCACCCCACACACTAGTGGGTGCCTCCGGGACAGCTCTCCCCCAATTGCCACCCTTTGTCCCAGTCCATCAAGGAAGGAGGAAAGCCACTGTAAGGCCGACCCCCTAATCCCTGCGTCGGCGAGCTGGCGGGCCAGTAGCCGATGATCGACCGTGTCGAACGCGGCCGACAGGTCCAACAACATCAGCACCGCCACGCCGCCTCGATCCAGATGCTGCTGGAGGTCATCCACCAAGGCGACCAGCACTGTCTCCGTCCCATGGCCTGGACGAAAGCCGGACTGGTGGGAGTCTAAGGCAGAAGTGTTATCCAAAAAACTCTGCAACTGTAGCGCCACTGCCCTCTCAATAACCTTACCTAAAAATGGTAAGTTCGAGACCCGTTGGTAGTTCGCCAATTAGGCCGGATCTGCTGTACTCTTTTTTAAGAGAGGGAGGACCATAGCCTCTTTCAAGGATGTTGGAAATTGCCCTTCCAAGAGGGATCTATTTATGATATCCCGTACAGGATATCTAAGCTCCCTCTGGCAAGATTTAATTAGCCAGGAGGGGCATGGGTCAAGATTGCAAGTTGTAGGGTGTACAGTTGAGAGAATTCCGTCGACTTCCCCTAGGCTAAGCGCGTCGAAGTGATCCAAGGTAACATCAGAAGACAGGCACGGAGCCTCGGGTTCTTGTACTGCATCCAATGTGGCGGGAAGGTCCTGGCGGAGCGACGAGATTTTATCTGCAAAAAATTTCGCAAAAGCCTCACAGCCTATTTCCAATTCTCTCATGTTTGGTCTGCTTTGAGGCAGAGTAGTCAAATTCTCAATTATCTTAAATAATTTGCAGATGCAACCCTAGCTGCAAAGTAATCCTTCTTTGCGGCTTTGACTGCCATCTCATAAGACTTCATAAACGTTCTGTAGGATGTTCTTGTCGCTTCGTCACGAGTATGCCGCCACCGCCTTTCTAGTCGTCTGAGTCCCTGTTTCAGTTGGCATAGCTCCAAGGTGTACCATGGAGCTAGCCTATTTCAGGGGCGCAGAGGACGCCGGGGTGCGATCTCGTTGATGGCCCTGGATAGCCTGTCGCGCCAGGTCTCTACCAGGTCATCAAGGGAATCGCTAGGGGGCCGGGGTCCCGCAGAGCCCTTTGGAACCGCTCAGGGTCCATCAGATTCCGTGGGCGAGCCAAAATAGGCTCGCCGCCCATACAGGGTTGAGGCGGCGCACCCACACGAGCCTTGAGGGCTAGGTGGTCCGACCATGGTGCCGCTTCTGCTGCGATACCATCCACCAGAATCCCGGACGCAAAGATCAAGTCTAACATGTGCCTGGCCTGATGCGTGGGGGTGGTAACAAATTGGGAGAGTCCCAGTGTCGCCATGGAAGACACTAGGTCCAATGCTTGATTGGAGGCCATGTCATCCGCATGGGAACTCCAACGCTCAGCTTGCCACGGCCTCCATCAGGGCTGGTAAGGCGCTGGCTGGTGCGTTAGGTGGACGGTACACCAGCCAAATCGCCAACCCCTCCCCCACTTCCCACGTCAGACCAGCACATTCCAGGCCATCGATCGTTGGGGCCTGAAGGAGTAACCCTCCCGTATGAATAGCGCCACCACTCCCCCCGCCCGGTTGTCCGTGATTGGTGAAAGACCGAGTAACCCGGGGGCGCCATCTGGGAGAGAGCCACCATCTCTCCATCCCGCACCCAGGTCTCGGTCACGCAAGCCAGGTCCATATCCTGCTTAAGCAGGTATTCCCTAAGGATTGAGGTCTTATTATTTATGGACCTGGCATTACATAACACCAATGACAGAGACGGGCTTTCCCTCTTTGCCCCACTACCTGCCACCGTCAGGATGGGACGCAGACCGGAAGAGGGCCGAACGCTGTTTTGTCTCCGCCTCCTTCCCATATAACTCCGTCTGCTCCCACCATCATACCTTCCCCTCCCCATGAGCACTGGGATCCCTAGGCCAGGCATCCACTGTGTACCCGATCCTTCACCAATGTCAAGTTGGCTTGCTCCCCAGTTATATTATCCAAACTTAACCCCCCTCACCCTCCTCTACTTCACAGTTCCAAATTGCCTGGTCCTCTATTAATTTAATCCATAGTTACTTAAATTTAAGCCCCAACCCTAAGCCTCCTCAAATTGATTAGCTAAAAACTTTAATTCATCCATAGCATATTAATAAATATATCCCCCCCGTTACAATCCCTCAAATTAATCTGCCAATAAATAAATAAACTCTCAAAGCTAAGCAATTAATAATATCACTAATTAAATAACTAATTAAACAATATCTAATCTCTTAGTTGCCGGCAATATAAATTTATCTCAGTGGGGAGTGGGAGTCAAAGCTATCAGTTTGGGTAGTGATCCTGAAGTTCTTAAAGTGCTAGTGCCTCTAAATGTCCTCAGCCTCTGACCGGAGTTTCTGCTAGCGCAGTCTGTTGTCCAAGGGCCCAGTATACTCCAGTGGCTCGGCGACTCAGGAGAGTTAAGACTTCCCCTGTATCCTCCCAGCAGCCCGGGTTGAGCCCTTGTGGGTCCTGATCAGAAGGGGTTCTGGCTCCGCTGTCGCTGCCTCTGGTTATATAAATCCATGACACAGTAATCTCAAGACTATTATAACATGCTGCACATGGAACTACCCAAATTTCAGCTTCTGCAAAATTCTGCAGCTAGATTGTTGTCAGGGTGAGGTAGAATGAATGTGAGCTGAATCAGTGAATGCTCAAGCATCCCTAATTAGATCTTTTTTAAAGAAGGGAGTTGGCAGTTACTGACCTATGATCAAATTCCCTTTTGGGACAATGTAACTGAGCAGCTTGTGGCGTGGCAACTGCAAGCATTTCAGGATGAAAAAACTGTCCTGATCTATTTCAGTCTGGTTTCAGGCCTGGATTTAGAACTCAAATGGCACTGTTGGCTTTAGGGGCAAACTATAGATTTTTTTTAATGAGTTGGATTCTAGGTTCCCTTGACAAAACACACTTTTCATGCAATCATACAGTGGTTGCAGGGACTGTCGTTTTAAAAATCAAAGGAGCTCCTTTTCTCTTGGAATTGCAATGTGGTGAAAAGAGGGGCTCCTGTGTCCTCCCATGTTGTTTTCAAAAGCTGGAATGGCCCACTATGTAATGATGATCTATGGCTGAAACTGAATAAGAGCAATTCATCACTATTAATTTTGTTATATCTCAGAAGCATTTGGTATGGTTAACCATGATATTTTGGTGGACTGATTACAACCGGTGTATTGGATAGCTGTCTACTGGTTTAATTAAACAAAGCAGGAGTCAAGTGCACCTTTAAGACGAACAAAGTTTTATTCAGAACATAAGCTTTCGTATGTCAAGGAAATATCATGATCAACATCACCCCATGGGTCAGTAACGACTTGGTGCTTGCACAGGGGACTACCTTTACCTTTTTCTTTTCTTCTTTGTAGAAACAGAGAGTTTCCATGGGAAAAGCAGAAGTAATATTCATGAAGGGAGGGGCCCACACCAGACAAAAACTTCTTCAGCTGAGGCCTTCTAGTCTTAGGACTCATGTTCCATACCCTATCTAGTTTTTTTCTTCCAGTCACTCCTCCCAATATGAAAAGAAGTTTAATTGCACCACCCAACAGCATATATTCCCAAAGCACTACACAGTCATTCAGGGTATCAAGAATTTTTACCTCATTGGAGAACTGGAACATGTATTTATCCAATCAATATTAGGTCCCGGTGGACACCCCGGTCTCTGTCTTCGCCCCCCCCTTCTCCCCTTCTCTTCTGGCTTTCCCCCCTCGCCTCCTTCACGCTCCCACACCCACACCCCCCCGCCCCCCCACCCGCGACAAGGTCATCAACCGAGAAGCTCTCTCACCCATGCCTCTAAGAACTATATTAAGAACTGTGCTTAAAACGGTCCCTATACTAGAAAACAGCACCTGCACTTTAAAAGCCGCCACGAAGCACCAAAGACGCCTAAAACCTGGACATTCGATTTTGAATACTTATACCAACCACCAGCACTTTAAGAACTAAACCCTACCCCACCTCCAACTTTTATCCCCACTGCCCATTGACTATTGATCACCACTAGAATTATTATTAACAATGAATTAGATTTAAATTGATTAGAAACTGGATTTATTATGTATTTATGTTTTTAAATGCATATAGAATTAATTAATTCAATTGATTATTTATTCACGTTAGCACTTTAAATTAGTTAGGAATTGGATTTTATTATAGTGCTAAGTAGGAATTATTTACTAATCAAATCGGAAGATTATGGTGAACTAGGCAACTGGAAACAGAGGACGAAGGTGGGCAGGAGATTTATGCTGTGTACTAATACTAATTAGTCAGTGGAATACGATCATTGGGAGAATAGGTCGGGATGTCCGGTCAGGGGATCCCAGTGCTCCTGGGGAGGGGAAGATATGACGGTGGGAATAGATGGAGATGTGAGAGAAGGAGACTGAGACAAAACAGTGCTCGGCCCCCTTCTAGTCTACTTCCCATCCCAACGGTGACAAGTAGTGGGACCAAGAGAAATTGCCCGCGTCCGACACTGGTGTTATGCAACGCCAGGTCTATAAATAATAAGACCGAAACCATTAGGGACTTCCTGCTTCGACAGGACGCAGACCTGGCTTGCGTGACCGAGACCTGGGTTCAAGAGGGGGAGACGACGGCACTCTCCCAGATGACCCCCCCAGGTTACTCGGTCTTTCACCAGTCCCGGATTAGCGGGCGGGGGGGCGGGGGGGCGGTACTCATACGGGAGGGTTACTCCTTCCGGGCTCTCCCGGCCCCAAAGATCGACGGTATTGAGTGTGTTGGCCTTGTGTGGGACGTCGAGGAGAGGTTGGCGATCTGGCTGGT
This sequence comes from Heteronotia binoei, assembly GCF_032191835.1. Classification (NCBI taxonomy): domain Eukaryota; kingdom Metazoa; phylum Chordata; class Lepidosauria; order Squamata; family Gekkonidae; genus Heteronotia; species Heteronotia binoei. The sequence goes on along the minus strand of NC_083243.1, from coordinate 81,948,781 downwards.
GTACCGTCCGCCTAACGCACCGGCCAGCGCCTTACCATCCCTGATGGAGGCGGTGTCCGGCTGGGTGCTGGAGTACCCAGGGCTTCTGGTCCTGGGCAACTTCAATGTCCATGCCGATGACGCGGCCTCCACTCAGGCGATGGACCTAGTGTCTTCCATGGCGACACTGAGACTCTCCCAATTTGTTACGACTCCCACGCACCAGGCTGGGCACACATTAGATCTGATCTTTGCGACCGGGATTCAAGTGAACGAAATCGCAATGGAGACGATACCATGGTCGGATCACTTAGCCCTCAAGGCTCGTATGGAGATGCTACCACAACCCTGTAAGGGCGGAGAGCCTATTTTGGCTCGCCCGCAGAGCCTGATGGACCCGGAACGGTTCCAAATGGCTCTTCGGGATCCTTGGCCCCCTGGCGATTCCCTTGATGCCCTGGTTGATGCCTGGCAAGATCGGCTATCCGGGGCAATCAACGAGATCGCACCTCAACGTCCTCTGCACCCTTGTTCAAGGCTGGCTCCTTGGTATACCTTGGAGCTACGCCGGTTGAAACAGGGACTCCGACGACTAGAGAGGCAGTGGCGGCGCACTCGTGACGAAGCGGCGAGAACATCCTATAGAACGTTTATGAGGTCTTATGAGGTGGCAGTCAAGGCCGCGAAGAAGAAGTACTTCGCGGCCAAGATTGCGTCTGCAAATTCGTGCCCAGCACAATTGTTTAAAATAATTGGACAGCTAACCACACTGCCCCAAGGCAGACCAAACGTTAGAGAATTGGAAATAGGCTGTGAGGCTTTCGCGAAATTTTTTGCAGACAAAATCACGTCGCTCCGCCAGGACCTGCCCATCACCTTGGATACAGTATGTGAGCCCGAGGCCCCGTGCCTGTCTTCTGATTTAATCCTGGATCACTTCAACCCGCTCAGCCTGGAGGAAGTTGACGGAATTCTCTCCTCTGCACGCCCTACAACTTGTGATTTGGACCCATGCCCCTCCTGGCTAATTAAATCCTGCCTGAGGGAGCTTGAATGTCCTTTATGGGACATCATAAATAGATCCCTCTTGGAGGGGCGCTTTCCATCATCTCTAAAAGAGGCTTTGGTCCATCCCCGCTTGAAAAAAAGTACAGCGGATCCGGCCGAATTGGCAAACTACCGACCGGTCTCTAATTTACCATTTTTAGGTAAAATTATAGAGAGGGCAGTGGCGTCACAGTTGCAGAGCTTTCTGGATGACGCTTCCATCCTAGACCCTTGCCAGTCCGGCTTTCGCCCGGGTTACGGGACGGAGACAGTACTGGTCGCCCTGGTAGATGATCTCCAACGGCACCTGGATCGGGGCGGTGTGGCGGTGCTGATGTTGTTGGACCTGTCGGCTGCGTTCGACACGGTTGACCATCGGCTACTGACCCGCCGCCTCGCCGATGTAGGGGTGAGGGGGTCTGCCTTACAATGGCTTGCCTCCTTCCTCGAGGATCGGGGACAAAGGGTGGCAATTGGGGGCGAGCTGTCCCAGAGGCGCACACTGGACTGTGGAGTGCCTCAGGGGGCAGTTCTCTCACCAATGCTATTTAATATCTATATGCGCCCCCTTGCCCAGATTGCCAGGAGACATGGACTTGGGTGCCATCAATATGCAGATGACACCCAACTCTATCTGCTAATGGACGGCCGGCCTGACTGCGTCCCAGAGAATTTAGACCGGGCCCTGCAGGATTTGGCAACCTGGTTGAGGAAGAGCGGGCTGAAACTGAATCCAGCGAAGACGGAAGTCCTTTGTCTGGGTCGGGGCGCTCAGGGAGGGGAAATACCTCTCCCGGTCTTCGACGGGACGCCGTTGAGAGCGGCGCACCGGGTTAAGAGCCTGGGAGTTTTACTGGAGCCTGCATTATCAATGGAGGCCCAGATTGCAGCCACTGCCAAGTCAGCCTTTTTCCATCTAAGGCGGGCAAAGCAGTTGGCTCCCTTCCTAGAGCGCCAAGATCTGGCAATGGTGCTTCATGCAACGGTCACCTCGAGACTGGATTACTGTAATGCCCTCTACATGGGGCTGCCTCTGTACCAAACCCGGAAGCTGCAGCTGGTGCAGAACGCAGCGGCTAGACTGTTGCTGGGACTCCCTAAATGGGAGCACATACAGCCTGGGCTGCGCGAACTGCACTGGCTGCCAGTTACATACCGGGTTCGTTACAAAGTGCTGGTCATTACCTTTAAAGCCCTATATGGTCGAGGACCTGTCTACCTTAGGGACCGTCTCTCCCCATATGAACCCCAGAGAGCACTGAGGTCAGCCGGGAAAAACTTGCTGACTATCCCCGGACCGAGAGAGGTGAAGCTGCAAAGCACCCGTAACCGGGCCTTCTCCTCTATAGCCCCGAGCCTATGGAACCAACTTCCAGAGGAAATGCGGGCCCTGCGGGACCTAGAACAGTTCCGCAGGGCCTGCAAGACCTTCCTCTTCAGACTGGCTTTCGCTGATGAAAATGGAAATTGCGAAGGAAACCGCCATCAGAAAAAGTAAACATAGCATTAGCACTTTTAAAAATTTAATCAATTTAATTTTAAAACTTAACCAGATTTTAATTAAATGCTTATAATGTTTAATGTAATTTTATTCATTTGTATAATTTAACCCTGAACTATGTTGTTAGCCGCCCTGAGCCTGCTCCGGCGGGGAGGGCGGGATATAAATAAAATTTGTTGTTGTTGTTGTTGTAGAGTAATTAAAATCACCCATTATCAAACTCCCTCTCTTTTGGATGCTTCCCTAATTTCATTCTCCATCTCAAAATCATCCTGAGCATTTTAGTCAGGTGGTTGACAGCATGCTCCCACTACTGTATTACTTTTAGGGCCAAGTACTGTCACCCACAGTGATTTTGTGAAGGAGCTGGACATTTTAAAGATTTCTAGCTTGTTAGACCCTATTCCCTCCAGAAGGTCTGAGCAACACTCATTCTAGTATGTCCTTCGCATTCATCTTTTAGAATTTGTACCCATACATCATAGATTCTCTCTCTTAGATCAGGTTTCTGTTAGGGTTGCCAATCCTTAGTTGGAGGGCAGAGGATCCCCCAGGTTGGAGACCCTCCCCTGCTTCAGGGTTATCAGAAAGCAGGGGAGGGAAATGTCTGCCGGGCATTTGATAATTCCCTATGGAGACCGATTCCCATAGGGTTTAATGGAGAATTGATCCGTGGGTATCTGGGGCTCTGGGGGGCTGTTTTTTGAGGTAGAGGCACCAAATTTTCAGCATAGCATCCAGTGCCTCTCCTCAAAATATTCGCAAGTTTCAAAAAGATTGTACCAGGGGGTCCAGTTCTATGAGTCCCAAAAGAAGGTGCCCCTGTCCTTCATTATTTTCAAATGAAGGGAAAGCTTTAAAAGGTGTACAGTCCCTTTAAATGTGAATGGCCAGAATTTCTTTCAGAGTTCAATCATGCTTGTCATACCCTTGCTCCTGGCTCTAGTCCCAAAGTCTCCTGGTTCCATCCCCAAAGTCCCCAGATATTTCTTGAGTTGGACCTGGCAACTCTACTTATGTTTCTGTTTTGGCCAAGTGTCCAATGTTGCAAAGATCCCCTTATCGGGTGGGTCTCAAATATCCACTGACTGCCTAGCCACAGTCCTGAAAAGCAGAAGTATGATCTTTGGGTGCAGTTTAGAGATGCAGCTGTTGTCTCTGACAACTTTCAGGTCAGCCTGTTTCTGAGTGGTAGGCCTCACACCATTAAGAATAGCTCTTTATTATATTTTATATAAAGTTTCAGACCTTGGCCACACTACTGATTGTTCTGTTGTGTTTGATTTGTTTGAAACCTGTTGTTTCTTTGTTAGCCACCTTGAGTCTAAGGAGATAAAATGGGGTATAAATATGGTAAATAAATCCCCCCCCATTAACTCAGCCTTTCATCCTTCTGAGGTCAGTAAAATGAGCACCCAGCTAGACCGCTTCCTCGGACTTTGTGTGTAAATGGCATCCCTTTATTGATAAAGTCTCAAAAGACAGCAGAAACCCTAATGACTCACACCATGCTATATTAATGTCATGCCAACTACTGTTGTAATTAGTTTTTTAATGGTTAACATTGTATGTATCCACTTTCTCACTATATATTGGTATATGCTATGCATCTGCTGATGTACTACCACCTTTGTACCTTGAACTTTATACCAATAAAGCTTTTCTGTGTCAAAAAAAAAAATGAGCACCCAGCTTGCTGGGAGAAAAGTGTAGATGACTGGGGAAGGCAATGTCAAACCACCCCATAAAAAGTCTGCCAAGAAAATGTCATGATCGACGTCATCCCATGGGTCAGTAACGACTTGGTGCTTGCACAGTGGACTACCTTTACCTTTTATTTGTCTTTAGGATTTTGTTGTAGTTGCCCTGTGTTTGTCTCAAGATTACAGATTTTTGTTATTTACATGCAGATCCCTGAGGAAGTGAAATGTAATAAAGAACAATTTGGAGTTTCTATGCATTTTCCCCTTATATGATATGCATGGTTTTGCTACTGATACAAAACAAAGGTTTGTGATTTAATTTATCTTTAAAATGATGGCTGTATTTTGCTTTTGAAAACAGTTAGCCAGACTAATTGCTATGTGAGCTTGTTCCTGCCAACGGCTTCATTTGAAAGGGTTCAGACCAAGACTATTAAGAACTGCCAGGATCCATTGTGGAATGAAAGCTTCACCTTCAGGATACAGAAGGAAGTCAAAGTAAGACACAAACTCTGTGGGCCAGTTCACTTGTAGTTAAAACAATTTTATTTGGTAACATATGGTAACAAATTATATTTCTTGCATCATTAAAGTACTAATGTTTAAAGGAGCCCTTAACTAATAAAAACAAAAATTAATATTCTTCTTTTTTCTAAGACTTAATCATTATCAAAAATTGTCCAATGTCCTTTTATTTTCCACTCTTTTTCTACATATCTTCTGAACTTTTTCCACTCCATTTTAAAAACTTCTAAATCATAGTCTTTTAAAATTCTTGTTAATTTGTCCATTTCACTCCATGTCATAACTTTTACAATCCAATCCCATTTCTCTTGTATTTTTTCTTGCTTCCACAACTGCACATATAATGTCCTAGCAGCTGAAAGCAAGTACCAAATTATAGTTCCATCTTCTTTTGGAAATTTTTCCATTTGTAATCCCAACAGAAAAGTCTCTGCAACTTTCTTAAATTCATATCCCAAGATCCTAGAAATTTCTTGTTGAATCATCTGCCAATACTTTTTTGCTCTTTCACAAGTCCACCACATATGGTAGAAAGAACCTTCATGTTTTTTACATTTCCAACATCTGTCTGGCATCTTATTATTCATCTTTGTCAATTTCTTAGGAGTCATATACCATCTATACATCATTTTAAAACAGTTCTCTTTAATACTATGACACATCGAAAGCGTCATAGAGTTCTTCCACAAATATTCCCAAGTTTCCATCTGTAATATTTCAAGAGTCATTATAAACAACCATGGGGAATGTAGACAACCTTGTCTTGTACCTTTCCTAATAATCATGTCTTACAGATCAGCATTTATACATAGCCTTGCACGTTGTTCAGTATATGTTGCTTTTATCATTCTTATAATAACTGCAAACATAAAATCCCAATTTAAATTGTCAAATGCTTTCTCTGCGTCTGCAAAGAATAATGCTACTTCCTTTTCTGGATGTCTTTCATAATATTCTACAATATTGTCTCTTATTTGCCTTTTGGGAAGAAACCCTGCTTGGCCTTCCTTTATAAAATTTATCAAATATTGTTTAAACTGTTCTGCCAAGATTCTTGTATATATTTTATAGTCATTATTTAATAATGAAATTGGTCTATAATTTTTTACGTTCGTAACATCTCTATCTTCCTTTGGAATCAACGAAATAACAGCTTCCTTCCACATATTTGGTATTTTCCCTTTTGTTCATATCATATTCATCAATTTCTGAAGTTTTGGGATTAACTCCTCTTTGAGGGTTTTAAAAAATTTAGCTGTATATCCATCTGGCCCAGGTGCTTTTCCATTTTTCATTGCATTAATTGCTGCTTCAATTTCTATTTTTTCAATTGGATCGTTCAAAACTTTTCGCATATTTTCTGTTAAGGATGCTTTTTTATCTTTTTGTAAGTACTCATCCATCTTTTCTTTCCTTGTTTTAACACCTTTAAATAACTTGGCATAATACTTAAAGAATTCTCTTTTTATTCCTTCTTGATCTACCACCTCTCTTCCATCCACCACAATTTTATTAATAATTTTACTTTCTCTCTTTTTCTTCAGTTGCCAGGCCAAATATTTTCCAGGTTTGTTTGCTCCCTCGAAAGATTCCTGCTGCAATCTTTTCAGATTCCATTCCAGTTCTTTATTTAACAAATGTCTCATTTGCATTTGTAATATTGTAATCTTCCTTATAATTTTCTTTTTCCCTGGCTTTTTTCTCAGTTCCCTTTCTTTTTTCTTTATTTCATTTTGAATGTCCAACATCTGTTTTTCTTTTGCCCTCTTATCTTTGTTATTCAATGTAATCAATATTCCTCTCATTACTCCTTTATAAGCATCCCAGACCGTCTGAAATTCTATATCCTCTTTATCATTTATTTGGAAGAAGGCTTTAGTTTCATTTTCTAGAGATGTCACTATTTCTTTATTCTGTAGTAAGTCTTCATTCAATTTCCATCTTCTCAAGTTCTTAGACAATTTTGTAATCCACATTATTGGGTTATGGTCAGCCCCAATTTTAGGTAAAATCTCTATTTTCTTTGTTATAAGGCCTAAGTCTTTAGTGACCCACAACATGTCAATTCTGGAAAAAGTTTTATGTCTTGCTGAAAAAAAGGTATAATACCACACTTCAGGATTAAATTTCTTCCAGATATCCTCCAAATTTTCTTGTTTGACCAATTCAAAGAAAGACTTTGGCAATTTTCCTTCCTTATTATTTTTTTTACCTCCAGACCCATCCAGTGTGTTCTTAATTGTTCCATTAAAGTCCCCCATTATTAAAACTTGGTCATAAGTCAGTTCATCAAATTGCTGTATAATGTCTTTTTAAAAAGCATCCTTTGCACCATTTGGTGCATACAGTCTCAATAACAACGGGTTTTTTTGCATTTAATATTATTTCTACCGCTATAAATCTTCCATCTTTATCTTTAAACACTAATTTCGGCTCCAATTCTTGTTTAATATAGAAAATCATTCCCCTTTTCTTCTGTTCAGACAATGAATAAAATTCTAGTCCCAATTGTTTATTCCATAAAAATTTGTAATCCTTTTGTTTGATATGCACTTCTTGTAAACAAACTATATTACAATTTTGCTTTTTAATCCAATGAAACATTGCCTTTCTTTTTTGTGGTGAATTTAGTCCATTTACATTCCAAGATAATAATTTGTAATCCATCAAGGTGCAAATTCTTTATGTTCTTCATAAAACCTACCCAGTTCCTGTGTGCTTGTAATTGTAATCCTTTTACCTTGCAGCTCAAAGCTCAGACCTTCAGGTATTATCCATTTTTCTGTCAATTTTTGTATGCTTTTCTGTCATTTTTCACTTGTCTTGGCAATTCTTTCATGATTCTTACTCTGCTGCCTCCCACTATCAATGTCTTTTCAAAATTTTTATTCAAGATTTTTCCCACCATTTCTTTTGTCATATATCTTATAACCACATCCCTTGGTAGATTATTTTTCTTGGCATATAGTGAGTTCACTCTTTACATATAGTCATACATGCTTCTAGTTCCTTCAGGATCTTCCTCCAAAAAAATCTGCAATTATTCTTATTATATATCCTTTCAAATCAGTCTCTTCATCCTCAGGTACTCCTCTCAGACGTATCTGGGTTTCCATCAATTTGCAGTCATGAATTGCCACGTTTTCTTGCATTTTTAGCAAGGTGGAATCATGTACTTTCACTCTCTCTTCCATCTCTTGCACTTTCTTTGATGTTACCACAGTCTCATTTCTGAGATCTTCTATATCTTTCCTTAGCTCTTCAATGTCTTTTCTAATTTCTTTTTTAGAAGCAATTATCATGTCTCTCACCCCTTTCATCATCCTGGCTTCCATTGCTTCTAATTGCTCTTGCATTTTCTCCATTGAGGCAGTCCTTGCACGGGTTAACATGCTCTGACATTTAAAAAAACACCGAAAATTTTGACCTCTCCAAATTAAATTTAAACTATCAGGTTTGATAGAGTAAGGCTTGCCCTTTTCAATAAGCCTACTTTTGCAGTCCTCAGAGCCTCCTGGGCTCAGATATTAAATTGTAAAGTTTCTATTTCTTCCAAAATAGCGATCGCGACTTTCTGCTTCCCTTTAAAAAAAAATTCCTTCAAAAGGCTTCTAAAATAATTATTAGTGATAATGTCCAATAGTATTTACCTTATAATTGTCACCTCTGTCAGCTTCACTAATTTTTAATGTCCTGAACACTTTAAAAACTTGGTTTAAATTTTGACCTCCTAGCAATGGCCACCGATGTTTTTCTATGATATTATAAGATATTGGATTTATATCCCGCCCTCCACTCCAAAGAGTCTCAGAGCGGCTCACAATCTCCTTTACCTTCCTCCCCCACAAAAGACACCCTGTGAGGTGGGTGGGGCTGGAGAGGGCTCTCCCAGCAGCTGCCCTTTCAAGGACAACCTCTGCCAGAGCTATGGCTGACCCAAGGCCATGCTAGCAGGTGCAAGTGGAGGAGCGGGGAATCAAACCCAGTTCTCCCAGATAAGAGTTTGCACACTTAACCACTACACCAAACTGGCGTATTATAGTCCTAGACTAGGCTAGCTGCTTCAATGATTTCCCTTTTCCATCCAACACTTCCTGCTTTTATTGCCACCAAATCCTGTTTTCACTGGTAAAAAGATCTCACGATGTTTGATATATTTCCTGTGTTGACTGTGAGAACTGCAAATCTGTGACAATGGGGCTTTTTCACCAAAACCACAAGTAGACAAAACAATAAATTCCTTTCCACTTTTTAGCACTGTCCTTTAAATTTACAAAGTTCAAATTTCACCCCTTCTCCCCTTCTTCTTCCAAGGTTTCTGAATCTCTATTTCCCACCTTCTGATTTTATTTTGTTTAACTTTAAATAGTCCCGGAATGAAGATAGTCATCAGTACCTTTTTCTGCAGTTATCCAGATCCAACACTGGTCTTGTATAGCTTTAGATGTTTAGCAGTCTCAACGAAGGTTAGGATCCTGTCGAGCTTATGTCAAATAAATGACTCTGGAAACTTCTGCAGATGATAAATATGCAACTCGTCTCTGGAGACCCCTCAAAGCCTCAAAGGAGCCCCTCCCCGGGACTCCCTTTTAGCCAAGGTAAATCTCCTCAGAGTTTCCTGTGCATATCTTGGACTGATCTCTGACTGAGAAAAGTAGGCAGTAGGCATTAAATTGCCCTCCACTACCCTGAACAGAAGCCCCAGCTTGTTCCCCTTCTGAGAAGCAATTCCGCTCAGCGTTTTCCAACCCCGGAAGTCCTGGGCCAGTTCACTTGTAATGCCTTTCTCCCTTATTTATGCAAAGAACAAAATTTCACAAATTGTACTCTGTGGCCCATGATCTAAAAATAGCTTTTACTTCTCTTCACAGAATGTTTTAGAGTTGATGGTTCATGATGGAGATGACTGCCTTCTCACTGTTCTTTTTGATGTTTCTAAAATTCAACTTGGAGAAACTATCTGCCTCACATTTCCATTGGACCAAAAAGTAAGAAACTGTAGGACATTAATAAGATACCATTATTAAATGGGGACCCACAAAGACTTGTGGGGTGATAATAGTAGACCAAAAGGGTCTATATATGTTCTGTCCCCTTCTGAACAGAGTATATCTTTAACACCAAAAAACTCATAAAAATTCTGGGGCAATGAACATATAAACCGTTGAACATGGGTTCTAAGATGTCACAACAATACTGCCTTGATATTAGGAAAATTTGGTCAGCAGGTACATATTTAATATTATAAAATTCTAAATGGCCTCTGGACAACTGAGGTAGCAAGTTTATTTAATACATTTATTCTCTGTCCTTTTACTTAAAAAACAGTCCAAGGGATTATAATAAGCAAAAACAAAATGACACAAAATAATTAAAGCTAAATTAATCAAACTCATTCTGCAACAGTGTGTGTTTGGTGGTGCGCAAACTGCTTTTACAGATTTGGCTGTGTTTGACTGTGTTTTTAACTGTTGTATTTATCTTGTTAATATATAATTCTTGAGGGAATCTGTTTTAATGTATCTGAAAAAGTGTGTATCTACACATGCTATGTTCTCAATTATACCCAGAGTTGAACTTTGCTGGTCTTGGAGGTACCACTGGACTCGAAACTTAGTTCACACATCTGTTTGTATTTGTACTTTAATCTAATCTCAGCTATGCCCAGTTATGGTTGGATTATTTGCTAAATCTGCAGAGTACTCAGAGTTTACAACACAACAAAGCCTTCTGGCATGTGGGTGCCCTTTATAGTTGCAAACTAATATGAGTCCTCTTATTTAAGGAACTCTGTTCTAGATAGGATAGAGGAGAGATAGGTTACCAATCTAGTCTAACTAGCTAAAATGGATGGAGATACAGGAGCATGTCTTGCTGTCATGTTGCCAAGACAGTGAGGTCTGGCAAAGTGTGGAGAGAAGGTGTGAAACTGGGAGGAAATTTTCCCTAAGAGTAGCAATTTACACATCAAAGGGATAGCATCAAAGAGAGAAGGGAAAGATATTTAGTGTCCTAGTCTATCTATCTCTCTGACTCTCTTGTAGACTTCATCTGAATGCTGAGGGTAAGAGACAGCACAAAGCATTTCACTTCCAACAGTTATGCATCTTAACTCTAACTAGCCATTCCTGGCAACTACCCTCCACCTATATGTAAGGCTTGAGGAAAACTGTTTCAATGAATGCAAACAAAAACTTATACCCAGAATTAAACTTTGTTGGTCTTTAAAAGTGCCACTGGACTCAAACTTTGTTGTGTTGCTTCACACCAACACAGCTACCCACCTGAACTTGTTAATGGGTTGTTATGTTATTCTTAGTGTCCTTGAAACTTGTTGTTTTGTAAGATAACTGGAATACAAATATATTTTAAATAAATAAAGCCAAGAATAACACAATGGGAAGATACAAGTAAATAGTAGCAATTGGAATGCACAGTATAACCTTATGTAGCCTAACAAAACCTTAAAAGCTGATTGGCAGGTAAAACTGCAGTGCGCTGTCAATGCCCAGGCGGGCCAGCAGCAGTGGACCATGGAGCCTGAAAAGGCGGCCGCAGCACTGCCTCCTCCCCACTTCCTGGATGGGAAGAAAGTGAGGAGGAGGCAGCGCCACGGCTGCCCTTTCAGACTCCGTGGTCCGCTGTTGCTGGCCTGCCTGGGCATTGACAGCACCACACAGTTTTGCCCGCTGATCAGCTTATTGGGGGGGGGGGGGGCACACCTATAGATAGCCCGGAGTGTGGTGCTCCACCACTGGTTCTGGGCATTTAAATAGACTTGGGGGGGAGGCGCAGGGGGGAGGGAGGAGGAGGCGGGGAAGTGGCGGGCTGAGTCTGCCTAGGGTGCTATGTACCCAAGGGCCGGTCCTGTCAGGAACCATCTAATTTCAGCAACAATACTTAATGGCCTGCTGATTATATCATATCATTGGATGGTTATGAAAAGCCAGCAGTGTACTTGGAGCACAACAGGAAATCTCTGGCAGCTGGCAAGATCTCTTGGTTAAAGGCTAATAATAGGCATTTGGACAAGGGGAAAAATCAAGGGATATGGTCTGGTCAGGCCAGATTAAAAGTCAGGAAAGGATTGGCTCAGATGAGGGATAGAGTACAGTTCAAGGGAAGAGAATAAAAGGAGGGCTCCCAAATCTGGCCAGGGAAGGATGAGGAGATGCTGAGCGTGGTGTTAAGGTTGAGTTCTCAGGGAAGAAAGATGTGTGTGACAAACCTTGCCTGCACCCTGATTCTGAAGCCTGGGGAGCCTCTCCAGGTAGAGCATTACATCAGAGGATGGTAGAGGCAAACCAGCTGCAAGGGGCATTTACAACAGCATGGCTTATCAAACAAGCATATATTGTTACAATGTGCCTGGTCACTTCTAATACTTTCTGCTATTTCTCTGTGAAGTGAAATCTCTCAGTATCTGAGTTTGTAGATGCTGATTTCTGATGATGAAAAATATATTGATTGTTGCTTGTTACATCTATATTTGAGGGAGATGGGTGTCAATTTTCTTCCAACAATGGACAGTTAATAGTGACTTTGCCTGAGCTTTGCTGTTGATTGTGCTAAATTTTAAAGTATAGTTTTAGAATACTTTGAAATAAATAAATTGGTTTAATTTATTTTTTCTCACACTCAGCCTTTGGGTACCCTACTTTGTTCCTTCTTAAGGTATTCCCCCTTCCCTTTCTGTTTTGGTTTTAGAACTGTGATTATTTATTTATTTATTTATTCTATGACTTATATCCCGCCCTTCCCATAAAATGGCTCAGGGCGGCTCACAACAAACGATAAAACAATACACAAAGTGCAAAATTGTTACAGTTAAAAAGTCAAAACATTTAAAAACCTTAAAATCTTAACATTAAAACTATGCCGTATATGTCACTAAAGTCTGATAAGCCACATTAATCTAGTCAGGCGTAGGCTAGCCGGAAGAGGCTTGTCTTACAGGCCCTGCGGAACTGAGTAAGATTCCGCAGGGCCCTCACCTCTTCCGGCAGCTGGTTCCACCATGTGGGGGCCATTGTAGAGAAGGCCCTGTCTCTGGTTGTCTTGAGACGGACTTCTTTGGGCCCGGGGATGGTGAGAAGGTTTTGCGTCCCAGACCTCAGTACTCTCTGGGGAACGTGTGGGGAGAGACGGTCCTTCAGATAGGCAGGTCCCAGGCCATATAGGGCTTTAAAGGTAATAACCAGCACCTTGTACCGGACCCGGTATATTATTGGAAGCCAGTGCAGAGCCCGAAGACCCGGCCGAATGTGCCCCCACTTTGGGAGGCCCAATAACAGCCGGGCCGCGGCATTCTGCACCAGCTGCAATTTCCGGGTCCGGCACAGGGGCAGCCCCATGTAGAGGGCATTGCAGTAATCCAACCTCGAGGTGACCGTAGCATGGATCACTATTGCTAGGTCGTCGCGGTCCAGGAAGGGGGCCAACTGCCTTGCCCGCCTAAGATGAAAAAACGCGGACTTGGCAGTGGCTGCTATCTGAGCCTCCATCTTTAGGGACGGCTCCAGTAGCACCCCCAGGCTTTTGACCCTGTCCGCCGCCATCAGCGGCGCACCGTCAAAAGCTGGTAGGGGGATTTCCCCCCCTGGACCACGACGGCCCAAACAAAGGACCTCTGTCTTCGCAGGATTCAGTCTTAGTCCACTCAGATTAGCCCAAAGTTATCCAGCAGGCTTCACATGAAGAAGTGGGGAATTAAATCTGGTTCTCCAGATTAGAGTCCACCACTCTTAACTATTACGCCACATTGACTCTCTATGGAATTTTCCAAATACTGTGGAATCTTCCAAAAAGCACTGTAGTTGCTCAGAGCACAGCTTGAAAACCAGTCATTTAAATCTATATTCAGTGGCTATGATCTCTTGCTTCTAGTACTATTAAGGAGGGGATCTCAGAGTATCCTGCTTGTTTTTCTTTTTGTAGATTCAAGAAGAGCTAGAGGTGGAGTTTAGACTGGAGAGCATGTAAGTACATGCAGTTGTACCACATTTTCAAGAACATATATCATCGTAAAAATAAATTAGCCAAATTATGGTACATATCAGACCAATAGAAAGATTTCTTATGAACTGTCAAAACCTCTGTGCTGTGAACTTTGGTGAAATAATTATCAGATTATTAAGCTTTAAATCATTTTTGTATTTGTTTGCATCAGGTGGAATGATGGAATTTTAACCTAGGGGGGAATTGTTAACAAGTAGTTGAGTTCTTGCAGGCCAGTTATGATGTGTCAACTATTTTCATTTTGTTTTGCAGTGCAGTTCCTCTTGAAAATATTGTTACTAATGGCATATTAATGGTAATTTCAATTTTTAATTATTTCACTTTTTTATCATACAGTGGCTGTGGGCATTTGGCTATGGGATTTTACTGCATTCTTCAGAATTCTGAGTCCTGTTCTCATTTTGCATCCTGTGGCAAGGGAGCTTCCAGACCACCAAACTGTGGGGTTAAGGGAGATCAAAACATTCAGACAAATGACAATTCTATATGGAGGTTATGAAAAGATTCAGGTGTATATTTCAGCATACTCAAGACAAGCAGGCCACCTATCCCATTGTTTAGTTTTCTTACAATGCAATGAGGTTATTTTTTTAAAAAAATAAAATAAAATGTTATATCCTTCTAAGACCATTGAATTGAATGGTTTTAGAAGGGTATACTTCTGTTTAGGATTGCATTGTTATATTGTTAGTCCACTCAATAGTCTGAGGTATTAGAAAAGGTAGCACATAGGGTACAGTCTGAATTTTGCAGAATCTCACTCTGTTACCTATCTGCTTTTCTTGGTAGTGCTTCTGATTAGTATAAAACCCATAATCAGGCTGCCATCTTATACAGGGCAAATATATAATATATGTAAATAATAGGTATTTATTACTTTACAACCCACCTTTCTCACTCAGATTCAAGGCAGATTACATGGTATAAAACAATGTGTTGGGGTGATGGTGGTTTCCTATAGCATGCCAGACTGCTTCTGTAAGTTTCAAGTCTGTTTGTTAGTTTCAAGAGTTTTTTTCTCCCTATGCCCAAATTGCTTTGCTTAGATTTGTTCTGCTGTGATTCTTTTGTTTGACATTAGTCCTATTGAGCTTGCAGTGCCACAGTGGCAGAGGGTTCAGCTGGTGTTCTGCGTATTGCAGTTGGTTCTGTTGGGTTTGCAAAAGTGTCCCTCCTTAAGTTTCCACTGTGGAGATTCTGCAGTTTGATTTTGGTTTTGTTTAGCTTGACACACTGACTTATTCTACTAGGATTACTGGGTTCTGCTGGGTTTGTTATTGGTTCTTCTATGAGAGGCATTTAGCCATTGATTTGCTGCTTCCATGGCTGTTGCCCTGGAAGCAGCTTGGAGGGTTTTTTTTCCCTCCACAGGAAATAACAGAGGACAGCTTGTGCAACCCTGTTCAGGGTCCCACAGAATTGGACCCCTTTGTCCAATCTACTTGGAGTTGGGGTGGGCTATTTAAAGAAGAAGTTAAATAAGTTCTGTTGCAGTTTTGGTGCCTGTACCTTTATAACAACTCCCAGCCATCCAGAAAGTTTTTCCATGGGGACTAATGGACCTGACAACTTCAGAACCACCCCACCCCCCAAAAAACTGAATACCATATCAGTATTTTTAATTTGGAAATACTGAAATCTCCAATGCCTTCTTTTCCTAGCATTATTGTCTTTTCTAGTAACCAAGTACAATAGCCTCAGTTTAGTTCTACGGAGAGTTCAGGCTTGATTTGATCTAGAGCCCCCTTATCTGTCTTTTTACAGTATCTGTAAATCCCCCAACACAACAGTTCAGATGAATCAACTTTGTTTCTGGCAGTTTTCTTTGCTGTCCAACTTTCACACCCATACATAGTAATGGGGAATTCTTCTTCTTCTTGGCTTGACTTCGCGAACGGAGATTTAAGAAAGGTGCAGTAGTCCACGTCTGCTGCAGGCTCGCTGGTGGCTGACAAGACCAATGCGGGACAGACAGGTCCAGCCACAGTGGCTGCAGGGAAAAGTCTGATTTGGGGTTGGTGCTGTAGCAGTGCGATTCTTCCTCAATCTCCTTTTGTCCTCAAGACCAGCTATGCGTGCGTTCTCAAAGGAAGAGACAGCCTGGTGGATGGTGTGCCTCCATGCTTTGCGATCTGAGGCTAGGTCAGACCACTGGTGATGGTTGATGCAACAGGTACCAAGGGATTTCTTCAAGGAGTCCTTGTACCTCTTCTTTGGTGCCCCTCTATTTTGATGGCCGGTGGAAAGTTCGCCATACAGGGCAATCTTGGGAAGGCGGTGGTTTTCCATCCTGGAAATATGCCCTGCCCAGCGCAGCTGTGCCTTCAACAGCAGTGCCTCGATGCTTGTAACCTCTGCCCGCTTGAGGACTTCAGTGTTGGTCACAAAGTCACTCCAGTGGATGTTGAGGATGGTGCGAAGGCAGCGCTGATGAAAGCGCTCAAGGAGTCGCAGGTGATGACGGTATAAAACCCACGATTCGGAGCTGTAGATGAGGGTTGTTATCACAACCGCTTTATAAACATTGATCTTTGTGCTTTTTTTCAGTTGCTTATTGCTCCACACTCTTTTGTGCAGTCGGCCAAATGCACGGTTTGCCTTTGCCAGCCTGTTGTCAATCTCCTTGTCGATCTTGGCATCTGAGGAGATGATGCACCCCAGGTAGCTGAACTGCTGGACTGTCTTCAGAACTGATTCACCCACAGTGATGCAGGGAGGGTGATAATCTTCCTGGGGTGCAGGCTGGTGGAGAACTTCTGTCTTCTTCAGACTAACTTCTAGGCCGAATAGCTTGGCAGCCTCTGCAAAGCAGGATGTCATATGCTGCAGAGCTGATACAGAGTGGGATACAAGTGCAGCATCATCAGCAAACAGTAGCTAGCGGATAAGTTTTTCCATTGTCTTGGAGTGAGCCTTTAGTCGCCTCAGGTTGAACAGGCTGCCATCGGTGCGATAGCGGATGTAGACACCATCGTCATCATCTAGATCTACTGCGGCTCTTTGAAGCATCATGCTAAAGAAGATCGTAAAGAGAGTTGGCGCGAGAACGCAGCCTTGCTTTACACCTGTGCCTATTGGGAAGGGCTCCGAGAGGTCGTTGCAGTGTCTGACTTGGCCTCGCTGGTCTTCATGTAGCTGGATGATCATGCTGAGGAACCTTGGGGGACATCCTAAACGTTCCAAGATTTGCCACAGGCCTTTCCTGCTAACGGTATCGAAAACTTTGGTAAGGTCGACAAAAGTCACATATAGACCCTTGTTCTGTTCCCTGCATTTCTCTTGGAGCTGCCTGAGAACAAATACCATGTCAGTGGTGCTCCTGTTAGCTCTGAAGCCGCACTGGCTCTCTGGGAGGAGTTCTTCTGCAATGGTGGGCACCAGTCTTTTTCAGGAGTATTCTGGCAAGGATTTTGCCTGCGATGGAGAGCAGGGTTATCCCCCAGTAGTTGGAGCAGTCTGACTTTTCCCCTTTGTTCTTGTGTAGAGTGATGATGATTGCATCGCGAAAGTCTTGTGGTAGTTTGCCTTGTTCCAAGCAGGTGACAAGTACTTTGTGAAGTGTGCTATGTAGTACTGTGCCCCCATGCTTCCAGATCTCTGGTGGGATTCCATCAACTCCCGCTGCTTGCCACTTTTCAGTTGCTTGATGGCTTTAACAGTCTCTTCTAGGGTGGGGACCTCATCCAACTCTGTTTTCACTGGTTGAAGTGGGGTGAGGTGGATTGCTGAATCTTGAACTACGCGGTTGGCACTGAAGAGAACCTGAAAATACTCCGACCACCGGTTCAGTATGGATGCCTTGTCTGTGAGGAGCACTTGGCCGTCTGCACTATGCAAGGGACTCTGAACCTGATATGATGGGCCATATACTGCCTTCAGGGCTTCGTAGAACCCTCTTAAATCACCAGTGTCTGCACACAGCTGGGTTCTCTCTGCAAGCTTGGTCCACCACTCGTTCTGAATGTCTCGAAGCTTGCGTTAGAGGTTGCTACATACAGCGCGAAAGATTGCTTTTTTCCTGGGACAGGAGGGCTGAGCAAGATGTGCTTGGTAGGCAGATCTCTTTTTCGCTAGTAATTCTTGTATCTCTTGATTGTTCTCGTCAAACCAGTCCTTGTTCTTCAGAGATCAACAGGATGGTAGTTTTTAGGTGTTCCCAGAGTGCTTCTGGAGAAGGGTCTGTGGAGCAACTGGGGTCCTCAATTCTTTCTCTGCGTCAACAAAAAATAAGGCCACTTCTTTTTCCGGATGCTTTTCATAGTATTCCACAACATTAATAACAGCTCTTACATTGTCCCTTATTTGTCTTTTAGGAAGAAATCCCGCTTGGTCTTTGTTTATAAAGTTGGTCAGGTATTGTTTCAGTCGCTCTGCTAAAATTCTTGTATAGATCTTATAGTCATTATTCAACAATGAGATTGGTCTATAATTTTTTACGTTTGTGCTATCTTTATCTTCCTTAGGAATCAGAGAGATTACAGCTTCCCTCCAGGTCTTTGGGATTTTCCCTTCTTCTCTTATCGTGTTTAACAACTTCAACAGTTTGGGTGTTAATTCATCCTTGAGAGATTTGTAAAATTTTGACGTGAATCCATCTGGCCCTGGAGCTTTACCCTCTTGCATTGCTTTTATTGCTGCTTCTATTTCAATTTTCTCTATTGGGTCATTTAATATCTTTTTCATATGTTCCGTCAAAGGTGCCACCTGAATGTTTCGTAGATACTCTTCCACTTTTTCTTTACTTACATTCACACCCTTGAATAAATTTGCATAGTATTTAAAGAATTCTCTTTTGATTCCTTCTTGATCCACTACTGTTTTCCCATTTGCCATGATTTTATTTATAATCTTATTTTCTTTCCTTTTTTTTAATTGCCAGGCCAGGTATTTACCAGGTTTGTTTGCACTTTCAAACGATTTCTGTTTCAAATTTTTTAAATTCCATTCTAATTCTTTATTCAGCAAATGTTTAACTTGGGATTGTAATATCGTAATTTCTTTTATTAATTTTTTCTTCCCTGGTCTTTTTTTTAAGTCCTTTTCTTTTTTATCTATTTCATTTTGCAGTGCTGACAGCCTTTCTTCTCTTGCTCTTTTGTCTTTATTATTCAATGTAATTAATATACCCCTCATTACTGCTTTATAAGTGTCCCATACTGTTGGATATTCCATATCATCCGTTTCATTTATTTGGAAGAATGCTGCAGTCTCCTTTTCTAAGAATGATACAGTGTCTTTATTTTGTAGTAAATCCTCATTAATTCTCCATCTTCTTGATTTTCTTTGCAATTTTGTTGACCAGCATATTGGATTATGGTCCGCCCAAACCTTTGGAAGAATCTCAATTTTTTTTGTTATGAGGCCCAAGCCTTGGGAACCCCACAACATGTCAATTCTGGAAAAAGAATTATGCCTTGCTGAGAAAAATGTATAGTCTCTTACCTCAGGGTTGAACTTTCTCCAAATGTCTTCTAGATTTTCCTGTTTAATCAACTCAAAGAAAGAATTGGGCAGCTTCCCTTCTTTATCATTCTTCTTTGGACTTGATCTGTCAAGGTTATTTTGTATTGTCCCATTAAAATCACCCATCATCAATACCTGGTCATAAGTCTCTTCGTCCATTTGTCTATTTATGTCTTTAAAGAATTTGTCTTTCGCTCCATTGGGTGCATAGAGTCCTAGTAGTAACGTTTTTTTCGCCTCTATCGTCACCTCAACAGCAATGTATCTTCCTTCTTTGTCTTTAAAGATTAATTTTGGGTCAAGTTGTTCTTTAATGTAAAAAACCACCCCTCTTTTCTTTTGCTCTGCTAGTGAAAAAAATTCCAACCCCAAATTTCTATTCCACAAAAATTTACTGTCCTTGCGTTGTATATGAACTTCCTGTAAACAAATTATATTACATTTTTGCTTTTTAATCCAATGAAATGTTCTCCTTCTTTTCTGTGGTGAATTTAGTCCATTTATATTCCAAGATAGTAATTTGTACTCCATTATGATGTTGGTTCTTTATTTTCTTCAAAAAAGCTATGCATCTCTTGTTCGCTTCTTATTGTAATCCTTTTGCCATTTTGTTCAAATCCAAGACCCTCTGGTATTATCCATCTATATCTTGTGCCCTCTGCACGCAACTGATCGGTTAGCTTCTTGTACTTTTTCCTATCGCTGATCACTTCTCTTGGTAGCTCTTTCATTATTTTAACTCTGCTCCCTTCTATTGCCCAGGCTTTTTGGTACCCTTTCCTCAAAATTTTCTCTGCCACCTCTTTTGATCTTAATCTTATGACGATGTCTCTTGGCAGACCTTTATTTTTCGCATAAACTGAGTTGACTCTGTAGGCACCCTCCAACATACTCTTAAATCTGTCAGGGTCTTCTTCTATGTACTCAGTGATGATATCCACCATATAGCCTTTTAAGTCTGTATCTTCTTTTTCAGGTACCCCTCTTAGACGCACTTGTGACTCCAGCAACTTACAGTCGTGTATTATGACCTTTTCTTGAATTTTTAGCAAGGCAGAGGCCTGTGTATCCACTTTCATCTCTACCTCTTTCACTTTATTTTGAGTCTCTTCCTTAAAATTCTCTATCTCCTTCTTAAGGTCTCCAACTTCTTTTTTAATATCTTTTTTTATTGCCAAATGCAATTTGTCCATAGCTTTTAACATTTTTGCCTCCAGAGCGTCAAATTGAGCCTGCATCTTGTCAAATGATTGGGCTCTTGCACGTGTTGTTCTTTCTACTGACATATAAAAAATCACCAAACCTTAAAAAAATCCCCACATAAAATTTAGCATCCAATCCAATAGCTTAGAGCCAGTTCTTTCAGATGAGACTAGTTTCGTTTTTCTCCCTTCTTCCTGAGCAAAGATATTGAATTTTAACAATTTTGACAGTTTTTCTCCCTTTTAAAATGGCAATCGTTATTTCTCTATGGTACAGTTCCAGCCTAGAGAGGTCTCTCTTCGTCTTTCTTGATCTGAGTCTTGGACTCAATTCCTTCCTAGTTCAAAGGTCGGATGTCACAGCTCTTGTTGTCCTTATAGGCTCTGATTTATTGTCCAGCCCCTTTTAGTTTCACTTCCTGTCACAGCTTAGACTGATCTCGTGTCTAATCTCGCAGTTTTTTGAGCTGCATGAAGAAACCGCAACCACAAAAATTCACAACAATATGTCCTTTCTCCAAAATATCTTTGAAGGCAATTGTTTTTACGGCGTTCAGTTTTCCCAAGCTGAATTCTTTTCCTGCTGTGCCCCCACTCAGCTCAGTTCATTCTAGGTTCTGCAGTTTATGGGCATATATACACGGCAACTCTCTTTTCTTTCTTCTGCGTCACCAGCCTCCCATTGCCAACTTTCACTCTTATCTTGAAAGGTTTTTTTTTTTTTTTTTGCTGTTGTTCACATCCAAAGCCACAGAGCTCAGCTTAACAAGGTAAAAGTTTTTTTTTCCATTCAATTATGCTTTGCCTTCGTCTGTTATTAATCCACTCAGTGTTTAAACTATATTCAAAGTCTCTCAGAGTGAAGATAAGAATGATGAGTCTACCTTTTAGATGTTCTCAACTCCCCCGGCTGCTATTAACCCAAGACGACTTATCTTCCTTTAATGCTGTTGATATCGAACTGGAGCAGTCAGGGAGCTGACTCCTTCATTTCTTGATGTCCGGCAATGGAATGTCAACCATCGTCTGCAGTGACTCTAAAGTGACTTCGGTCACTTAAGGCTGTCGGAATCCAAGCACGCTAGAAGGACTGATTTTAACTGGGGTCCTCAATTCTTGACTGGAGTTTTGCCTGGAAGGCAGCTTTAACTTCGGCTGACTGAAGGCTGCCAACCTGAAGCTTCCTCCGAGGGATACCTCCTCTCCTGGGTGTGGGTTTAAAGTGAAGACGGAGATTGCAGTGTACAAGACGATGATCCGTATGACATTCCGCACTGGGCATTACTCGGGTGTGTAAGATATCTATGGGGTATAGATTACCCCTATACATATGCTAATAGTTCTGGTAGGCAAGCCAACTAAGGAATTTGGTGCTAGGGAGTCTCCACGCAATTCCTGGAGATTTCTCAGAGCGTCTTCTGGGAGGACTCTGTAAACTGGATGTTTCTCAGTTACCTCCGCGGCTGGGGTGGACTGATGTCATTCTGCTGTTGTGGCCATTATGAACTGGTTGCGCTCTGCGAACGCCATACACTACACTCCTCCCCCCTTAGTTAGTGACATAGTCCTGGAGGTAGTCCTGGAGGCCGGCGCTCCCGTGTTGAACGCC
The DNA here is from genome assembly GCF_032191835.1 of Heteronotia binoei. NCBI lineage: Eukaryota > Metazoa > Chordata > Lepidosauria > Squamata > Gekkonidae > Heteronotia > Heteronotia binoei. The sequence continues at coordinate 81,926,734 of NC_083243.1, read as the reverse complement.
TAGGAGTTGCTTGTGGTGCCGGGGCTACTTCCGCATCTGGGGTTTCCCCGGGGGTTTGAGCATTGGTGGGTTGTGGGTCGGGGTCCGAGGGTTGGTCCGCCTCTGCCGGTGTGTGTGGCCGTGGTGCTGGTGCAGGGGTCGTTGGGTGCCCCTCGGACCCTGCCCCCTCCCTCGTTTCCGTGGGTACCTCTGGGAGAGTCCGGCGGCGTAACTGGTCGATGTGCCGGTGTAGGATCTGGCCCCCCTCGGTGGATACCTCGTAGTGGCGGGAACCCATGACCCGTAGTACCCGCCCGGCTACCCACTCTGGGCCTGAAGCGTAGTTGCGGGCAAACACTGGGTCCCCCGCGAAGAACCCCCTAGCCGCGTCTCTGACCTCCGGGGACCCTCGCACGTCGGGGGCTCTGTCGGGGTTTAGCCGATCTAGCCTTGTGGTGAGCTTGCGTCCCATGAGGAGCTCAGCTGGGCTGACCCCGGTGACTGGGTTTGGAATGACCCGGTTGTCGAAGAGGAACGCGGCTAGCTGGTGGTCCCAATCGCCTTGCACTATTCTGCCCAGGGCCTCTTTTGTTGTTCGGACCATCCGCTCGGCCTGGCCGTTGGTGGCCGGGTGGAAGGGAGCTGACCGGATGTGTCTAATGAGGTACCTCTGGAGGAACGCCTGGAAGTCCCCCGAGGTGAACGCTGCCCCGTTGTCCGAGACTATGGTGTCCGGAATACCGTGGGTGCACAGGACCCTGCGTAGTGCTCTAATGGCTGCTGCTGACGAGGTAGACCCTACGGGGATGACCTCTAACCATTTTGTGTATGCATCTACAATGATTAGGAAGATCTGTCCCTGGAACGGCCCGGCAAAATCAATGTGGAGCCGGGACCACGGTTTCCTTGTGGTCTCCCACCGTGTAGCCGGGGCGCTGGGTGGATCCGGCCGCGACTCCTGGCATGTGCTGCATCTCCGGACCCAGTTCTCTATCTCCCCATCCATCCCCGGCCACCATACGTAGCTCCTGGCCAGGGCCTTCATTCTCACTATGCCTGGGTGTGTTTCGTGGAGTGATTCCAAGACCCGTTTCTGTAGAGGGGGGGGGACTACTACCCTGCTCCCCCATAGTAGGCACCCTTTGTGGGCTGCGAGTTCCTCCCTTCGCATTTTGTAGGGTTTGAACTCTTCCCGCATGTCCCCCTCTGGCCACCCCCTCACCACCCAGTCGAGCACCCGTGCTAGGGTTTTGTTTTTTCCGGTGGCTCTAGCCACCTCCGCCGCGTGGAGGGGCTGCTCCGGAAGTGACTCGATCGACATGACCTGGTGTGCTGGGGCTGGATCGGGGCCTGTGTCAGGGAGCGGCAACCGGCTGAGAGCGTCCGCGTGACCCATTGCCTTGCCCGCCCTGTGTACCAGCGTGTAGGTGTACGAGTTGAGGAATTGATTCCACCTCAACACCCTCTGGGACAGGATTTGGGGGGTTTGGCGGTCTGGGGCCAACAGACCCAAAAGCGGCTTATGGTCCGTCGCTATTGTGAACCGGCGCCCATACAAATAATCGTTGAATTTATGGACCCCCGCTACTATGGCCAGGGCCTCCTTGTCGATTTGCGCATAGTTCCATTCCGCCGAAGTCAGGGTGCGTGAGTAGTATGCGACCGGGACCTCCCGGCCATCCGGTAACTGGTGCCCCAGGACAGCGCCCACCCCGTACGGCGATGCATCGCATGCCAGGATGACCGGGAGGCGCTCGTCGAAGTGGTGCAGCACCGCGTTGGAGACCAGGACGTCCTTAACTGCCTGGAAGGCGGCGGCTTGCTTCTTCCCCCACACCCATGGAGCTTTTTTGTCCAGTAACTGGTGTAGGGGTTCGGCGAGGGCCGCCTTGTGGGGTATGAACGTGTGGTAGAAATTGAGGACCCCCAAGAAGCTCTGTAGCTCCGCTTTACACGTGGGGGCAGGGGCTTGAACAATGGCCCTAGTCTTTTCCTCGGTCGGGTGGATTCCCTCCGCGTCCACTGCGAATCCCAGGAACTCCACCCGCGGCACCCCCAGCATGCACTTCTCCCTTTTAACTTTTAGTCCAGCGGCTTGAAAACGGCGGAGCACCTCCCGGAGGCGGTTGCGGAATTCCTCGGGGTCCGGGGCGGCGATTAAAACATCATCGAAAAACGGCTGGACTCCGGGGATCCCTTTAAGGAGAGCATCCATTATACTCTGGAAGATTCCCGGAGCCACGCTGACCCCAAACTGTAACCTGTTCACCCTGAACGCCCCCCTGTGGGTAACTATCGTCTGTGCCTCCGCCGTTTTGGCGTCCTCCGGGAGCTGCTGGTAGGCTTGTGCCAGGTCCAGCTTCCCGAAAATCTTAGACCCCGCCAGGGCTGCCAGCACGTGGCTGACCACTGGCACCGGGTATGGGTTGTCTTGGAGCGCTTTGTTAATTGTGCACTTGTAATCTGCACATATCCGCACGTCTCCATTTGGTTTGACCGGAGTCACTATGGGGGTCTCCCACATCGCGTAATCGACCGGCTCCAGGACCCCTTGGGCTACTAGGCGGTCCAACTCTGCCTCGATCTTGGGCTTCAAGGCGAAGGGGACCCTCCTTGCCTTGAGCCGGATTGGTCTGACCGTCGGGTCGAGCGGTAGGGAGATGGCCGGGCCCTTGTAACTACCCAGCGTCCCATCAAATACGTCGGGGAACTCTCCGCACACCTCCCCGAACCCTCCTGCTGTGGCTGTGCGCGCCACCTCTATTCAGATTCCCAAGGGGCCAAACCATGCAAGACCCAACAGGGTGGTAAGCGGCCGCTTGACCACCAGGATGTCTAGGGGGCCTTTGAAGGACCCCCGCTCCACCAGCACCCGTGCCCACCCCGCTATTTGGACCGGGTTTTGCTGGAAGTCCCGCAATATGAAATTTGCTGGTCGCAGCTGCAGCCCCTGGCCGGGGCGTAGCCTTCTCAGGGTCTCCTCCGCTATTATGGAGATGGAGGAGCCTGAGTCCACTTCCATGGTGTAGGGGGCCCCGTCTATGAGGACCGCCATCGTTATCTTGTTGGGGGTGGTCAGGGGCAAATTCAGTACCTGAAGTGAGGTGGAGGCTGTGGAGTGGGACTCTGCGGCCTCGTGGTGTGCGGTCGGTCGCGGGCGGTTGGGCTTGGCTCGGCAGGCCCGCGCTATGTGGCCGGTCTTCCCGCAGCTTCTGCAGTCCCAGGTCCGGTACTGGCAGTCCCGCCGATCGTGGGGGTCGCCGCAGCTGGCGCATTTCGCCCTTTCGCTGGTGCGCTGACTCGGCCGTTCGTGGGCTCGGGGGCGCTGTGGAGCTCGGGCGGCGGGTCCTGCGGCGTGTCGCGTCTGGAAGGCTTCTCCCTCGTCCTGGTGCTCGGGGTCCAGCTCCTCGTGGTGGGCGGTCTCGGTCTTGGCCCGGGGAAACGTCCTGGCGGTCCTCTCCCACGCTACCGCCTCGCTGAAGGCGCCCTGGAGGGTGAGCTCTTCTTTGGCGAAGAGCTTCTGTTGGAGCCTTTCGTCGCGGAGGCCCCACGTGAATCGGTCGGCCAGGGTTTCCTCCAGCTGGGGAAAGTTGCAGTTCCCGGCGAGTTTGCGGAGGGCCGCCAAGTAGTCCGCGGCTGACTCTCCTGCGGTCTGGTCCCTTTTGTGGAACATGAATCTGCGAGCCACCCGTGAGGGCTGCGGCAAGAAGTGGCCCGTGAGGAGCCTGATGATCTCCTCGTAGGATTTCTCCGCCAGGCGGGCGGGCGCCGAGAGACCCTTGGCGATCTCGAACGTGGCTGGCCCGCAGACGCTTAGGAGAACATCCCTCTTTGCTCCGGCGTCGGTGATCTTGTTGGCCCGGAGGTAGAACTCGACCCGTTCCGAGTAGGACTCCCAGCCCTCTGGATTTGCAGGGTCGAAGGGCTCGAGGTAGCCGGTGATTCCGCCCTGGTTGGCCATGGTGGCGGCGGCGGTCGTGTCCGGTCGTTCGTTGCCCAAGATCTCCGTCGTAGCCGATGAGGCTAGAATCCCATCCTCGTCGCCACTGTAAAGTACCAGACTTGGAGACGAGCGTACGGCAACATAGTTTATTCCATGGTACAATACAAGATGGAGAGAGCGAGCACGCGGGCCGGATCCCGCATATATACAGTTGCCGGACTATTCTCCCTGCTGGCCGGTCCAATGCCGACCAGCCGTATTTCCTGCCACAAGCTGTGATTGGCGGATCGTTGCGCCCAGCGCGGAGGCACCTGGATGTTTCTCAGTTACCTCCGCGGCTGGGGTGGACTGATGTCATTCTGCTGTTGTGGCCATTATGAACTGGTTGCGCTCTGCGAACGCCATACACTACAGACTCCCTGGGTGGACTGGGTGAAGAGAGTGGACAGAGTGGAGGCACAGATTTGTTAAAAGTCCTTGCTCTGAGGATAGGATTGCCAATCCCCAGGTGGGGGCAAGGGATCCCCTGGTTTGGAGGCCCTCCCCCCACTTCAGGGTAATCAGAAAGCGGGGGGAGGGGAGGGAAATGTCTGCTGGGTACTCATGATTCCCTATGGAGACTTATTCCCATAGAAAATAATGGAGAATTGATCCGTGGGTATCTGGGGCTCTGGGGGGCTGTTTTTTGAGGTAGAGGCACCAAATGTTCAGTATAGTATCCAGTGGCTCTCCCCAAAATTCTCCCTAAGTTTCAAAAAGATTGGGCCAGGGGGTCCAATTCTATGAGCCCCCAAAGAAGGTGCCCCTATCCTTCATTATTTCCTATGGAAGGAAGGCATTTAAAAGATGTGCAGTCCCTTGAAATGTGGTGGCCAAAACTGCCTTTGGAGTTCATTTATGCTTGTCACATGCTTGCTTCTGGCTCCACCCCAATGTCTCCTGGCTCCACCCCCAAAGTCTCCTGGCTCCACCCCCAAAGTCCCCAGATATTTCTTGAATTGGACTTGGCAACCCTATCTGAGGAGAAAGGCTCTCTTGGTACTTATTCTTTGAAGGGAACAGAACTCTGAGTGATAGTCAGTCATGGGGGTGGAGACACAGGTTTGATAAAAGCCCTTGCTATGTGGAGAAAAGACTCTCTTGATGCTGATTCTTTGAAGGGAATAGACTTCTGAGTGAGTCAGTCATGGCATCCATTTTTTGCTGACCATGTGGTCCCCCCTAATGGGACCAAGATAGAAACCTTGTAACTTTTAAAGATCATTAGTGCCTGCCATATTTTAAACATCAGTTAGGGTATATCTAGAAAAAGGAAACAGGATTGTGTTTATGATCAATTTTCTTTTGAAAGTTATTTGCTGATCTAGTGCTATGCTTAAGTATGCTTGTAAACATTCTATTTCTAGTAAATCCTTTTTTTTTTTTGATGCTGATCAAAAGTCACATAGATTCTCCACCATGTTGGGCATGCTATTGCAGTCACTGTTTCCCCAGGGGAGCCCCAAAGCAGTATTTGGTCCATGTAGTATCCAGTCAATGGGTAGCAGGAGACACCAAGGCCAGGCCTCAGAACTAGGAGGGGAAACTGGGAGTCCTGTTCCTCCCAGTGGGAAATCCCCCCCCCCAAAAAAAAACAAGCAGGGGGTGGCAGTGAGTACCCTAGTGGGAGGAAGAAGTAACCCCCTACAGGAGTTGGCGATGTCAAGGACAGAGGTGGGCAGAGCAAGGTCTGCAAATCAAAGCAGGCCTGTTCTGCCACACGAGCAAATGTAGTTCCGGCTCTAGGCATTTATTAGTACATTGCAGAGATGTTTTATTTTTGTTGTTTTAGGTTGCACTGAACTCAACTAAAGTAATGACATATTTCTTCCCAGCTACATTACTCTGTCATTCTGATTAATAACATAAAATGCAATTATATTGTTTGCTTTTTCATTTCCATCTCTTTTTATAGTCTCGTGAAATTTCCTGCTTGGAGGTGGAGGTTAACATGGAAAAAAAGAAGAATGAACCAACAGGTTATTATTCACTTTTAAATATACATATTCAGTTATTCCAAAACATTTTATCATTCTTTTAGAATTCTGCCTTTTCAACATTTCCAAATATATGCTTTGGTCATTTTGTCATTTTTCATCTGCTTTTATTTTTTCCCCCATCTAACTTATAGTTTATCTAGTTTGCATTGATAATGACAACCACCAAAGGTGGAATTCTAGCAGGAACTCCTTAGCATATTAGGCCACACCCCCCAATGTAGCTGATCCTCCAAGAGCTTACAAAATAGAGCCTTGTAAGCTCTTGGAGGATTGGCTACATCAGGGGTTTGGTCTGATATGCAAAGGATCTCCTGCTAGAATTCCACCCCTGACAACCACTAAATAGTATGTAGCTATGGTGGGCTTTGGCTATAGTTCTTCCTAAACACTAGCAGTGCATTCATCCTAATCAGTTGCACCCTTCTAAATCCATTACATTCTGTGGGATTAGAATTCTGTTTAGGATTTTGTGTAGGATTGCCCTGTTAATTTTGCAAAGTGGTACACATAGTAGACAGCTTTCTTCAGTTACAGAAGTATTCAGTTGTGCAAAATAACATGATCAGGGAAGCGTAACAATTTCAGCAATGGTAATGTGTAAACTATGAATAGGGAATAACAGTACATTAAGGGGGTGAAAGAATGTGAGCTATCCCTTCTTAATCGTTTAATTAACGAGTAACCTAAATTCCAGGTTTACAGTTGTCATATTGTGTGGGATCTTTGCAAAAAACAATTACAATGAAAGCTGATTTCCTGAAAGGAATTCTTCTTGGCTTTAAAACTTAATAATGCTTGATGAAGTTGATAAGAGCTGCATTCACAGTGAGCTCAGTTTTTTGCTATGATACAATGACTGTATGATTTGGGTGTGGAAAGCCTGCAATGAAATGCCTGCTGAGCTATGCAGCTTGTTGGGTATATCTCAGTGTAACCTATATGATGATGAGGAGGATGCTTTTTTAATCCCTTAGAATTGGCAGATTCTTGTAATGCGAAGCATCCCAGTCACTTCAAGAATATTATCAGTGCTTCTTACAGAAGGAGAAAACTGGCAATGAGTTACAATCTTAGGTATAATAGAGGGCTTTTGTAAACATTGGCCAAACTAGACATGATCCCATCAGTCTGTGATTAGTTTTAAAGACTGCTGTGGGATAGGGTGCAGATTGGGGCTATAAAAATGAGAGAGGAGGATTTTCAATCTTGCTTTATCCACCTTTTTTCTCAGACAAATACAAATGGCTGCCATTTGCCTCAAAGGAACTATTGATGGGTACCATATAGATACCTGTGTGTTTTACACAGCTGAGGTGGGGGCTTAAGAATTATTTATATAAGAAAAATGGCATGGCATACAAAGATTAAAGACTTCTGCCCCCTGCAGCACAATCATAATTTAGGTTCCAACCATTCTTCAGCCAACCTCACCCCTCCACAATATCCATTCATGGATCTACCATCTTTGTTTCTGGTTTGTACCATAGGGTATAACATGGTGGGGTGATGTTCTGTAGAATACTAGCCACTGGAAAATACAATATTTCCTCAGCAGTGACTGTGACATTTTCCTGAAATGAGATTCAATATGTGATCATCCTAGAATAAAACTACATTCCCCATCAGTCCAAATTATCTATTGGGCTTAATTTTGTATTTATTTATTTAAAACACTTATTCACCACCTTTTTATCTTACAGGAACTCATGGATTACAGTGTATAAATAATAATAAAATACATAAATCTACTAGTTAAAACCAGTAATTTAAAAACATCAGGAATTCAGGTTTGTGAACTGAGTGAAAAGATATCACCAGAGGAATAACAACTGGGGTTTCTGATGTGTTTTCCTTCCAGATAAAAGCTTAACATTCACTGTGCAAGGATCATGTGAAGAAACAGAGAAAGTTTTACTGGGATCTGCTATGCACCCCACTGATCCTATTGTATTTCACTACATAAAATATCAGCAATCTCTGTTGGAAATTGAATTATCAAAGAAGTTATGTGTCATGTGCTTTGTACGTATTACATCCATTTTATTTCTTTGTTTGGTTAATTTGTACCCAGCACTCTCCCCAATGGAGACCCAAAGCCGTTTTAAAAATTCATAAAGCTATTTCCATTCCACCAGTTCTTTCAGTTTACAGTATAATATTAGTCATATGGCATAACAATAGTCATCCACCACTATTAGCTAGGTCTATGATTTAGGAGATTGGTAGTGCAATCCTAAGAGCACTGTCCTGGGAGTAAGGTCTCCCTTACTGAATAGACCTTAGTAGAATTCAGAGTAGACCTGCTTAGGAGTGCTGGAGAGTAGGTCCTGATGCAGGTATAATGATAACACAATTGGCCTCTTGTGGTCCTATGACCATAAGCAGCAACCACTCAAGATTCTCCACAGAACTCCTTTGAAGCCTTTTGAATCCATATCTATTGTGTAACATCCTGTTGATCTTGGCATCCATCAGAGCCACAGAGGCTGGCCTTATCCTGCCACAGTCTCAGGTAAAACAGAGAGTTGGGGGCAAGGAATTGCTTGGGCTGAGAGTCAAATCCAGAACACTTTTGCCTTTCTTGATCAGCATAGCTGTTGATAAAAGGGTTTATTGTGCCATATGAAGTCCGGCCATTGGCATTCAAGTGTCATTTTTGGGTGCAAACTTCAGTCCAAATTAATGTAATTGGAATGAAGAACACAACTTTATCCCTTTGCCCATTTTGCTGCATATCTGACCCGTCCACATACCTACTGCGTTCTGGGCATTGAGGGATCATCGTGAATAGCATGGAGGTGAAGTGAAGTCTTCCGAGGGAGAAGAGCACAAGCAAAAATATCTCTCCTAGCAATAGTGGTGCTATACTTACAACATAAATGCTGTTTTGCCCATGCAATAGTGTCTTTGGATTCTATCTCAAATACCACAAAAAGTCTTGTGTCACTCTAAAGATTAAAAAAATGTATCGTAGAGTACACTTTTGGTGGGCCAGAGCTCATTTTGTCACATACATTAAGTGGTCACCTTAAATTAGTAAGAATGCATCCTAAATACATAGAGTTGGGTATTTTTTTAAAGTAAGCCCGAAATTTCAAGCAATGCAACAGATAACAATAGTGTGACACAGCACTATACAAAGTAGAAATAAGTATAGATCCAATCAGGGTGTGTGTGTGTGAATAAACATAGTAAGATTTATAAAATTAATAGCTACATAAAGAAAGGCAAATTACTTCCTGTGGTGATGCACAATCTCCTAAGATCTGAGATATCATCAAATTTGCTAATGAAATCCAATCTGGAAATCTGTTTCAGATTTTCCCATACACCACTGCAGGAAATGATGGCTTCTCTAGCAGATAATTTTGAACTGGAATTCATTAGCAAATTTAACAGATTTTGGTGGGATTGTAACTTGCTATAGAAAGTGATTACCTGTTGAATGATGTGAAAAGTATTTGTCTGCTGAACAATTTTCCATATCTTGGTGCATGTGTGTGTTTCCTTTCAGCCCACCTCTAGCAGAAATACTAGTGCAGAAGAAAGAATTTGCCTCACTTTGCCTCTGGACCCACTCTCTGTCAAAAAGGAGATTGTCGTAGACAAGGTAAATATTTGTCAGTGTGGAATAAATGCCAGAGAGCACCTAGGACATAAAACATAGAAAATCAATACATAGCCACTGCACTTGGGTAATCATAACAGATTTAAGTGTACCTTATTTTATGATGGACTGAAGCCAATGAGTGTATATTATTCAGGTGGGCAGCTGTGTTGGTCTGAAGCAGTTGAACAAAGCAGGAGTCAAGTTTCACCTTTAAAACCAACCAAGTTTTTATTCAGAATGTAAGCTCTCTAAGCACACTTCCTCAGATGAAGGGATCAGGCATAGTGGCTGGAATACATGCAGTTTGTTGATTAAGAGGGCAAACTAACTGATCACATGGTCACATAAAACAGTGTGGCTTGGCCATTTGGTCTGGATAGCCATAAAAAGTAATAAAGTTCCTTGCCAAATGGTGTTTCTGCGGGTCCAGAGGCAAAGAGGTAAATCACAAAAGGACATGTATATCCTAGTTGTAGTCCACTCAATCTACTTATCAACATAAAAATAAATTTAACCCCCCCCATCAATCTATACATTATAAACATCATTCTAGCCTGCCATTAGAAAACAAGAATATATAAAATGAAAATGGGTTAAGTATATGTAATAAGATAAATAGCCAATATCCGTTATTTGAGTATGTCAATATAAAACATTATTCTGATACACTATTATAAAAGAGAAATACATTGGAATACTGTGGATGTACAGCTATACTCACTGAGAGTGGGTTTAGCATATGTAATGAGATAAAAAACCAATATCCCTGTTCAGTCCTGGGGAGGTGTTTGTTCCAAGTTTTATAATAATTTGTAATTCAGCCATTTCTATCTCCATTCTGTTCTTGAAGTTCCTTCACAGTAAAACAGCTACCTTGAGGTCACCCATTGAATGCTTTGGAAGGTTAAAGTGTTTTCCCACAGATTTCTCAGTTCTGTAATTCCTAATGTCAGATTTGTGTCCATTTATCCTTTGGCGTAGGGTTTGTCCTGTTTGCCCTATGTAGAGAACTGAAGGGCATTGTTGGCATTTAATAGCATATATAATATTGGAAGATGAACAAGTGAATGAGCCTGAGATGGTGTAGTTAATACTGTTGGGTCCAGTGATTGTTTTGTCTGGATGTATGTGGCGACAAAGTTGGCACTTGGGTTTATTGCAAGCTCTGGTATCAGTGTCCATGCTCAGATGAGATGTTGTATTGTTGTGGGTGAGGAGTTGTTTGAGATTAGGGGGCTGTCTGTGTACAAGAAAAGGTTTACCCCCCCAGTACTTTTGAAAGAGAGCTGTTACTGTCCAATAGAGGTTGTAAGTTGTTGATGATACGTTGAACTGTTTTGAGTTGAGAGTTGTGTGGGACCACAAGTGGTGTTCTGTTATTATCTCTTTTGGGTCTGTCTTGTAACAGGTTTTCTCTCGGTATCATTCTGGCTTTGTTGATCTGTGTCCTGACTTCATCAGGTGGGCACTTTAGTTCCAAAAACTAAAGTTCCTGTTGTAGATCCCTCAGGTGGGAATCTCTGTCAGCAGGATTGGAGCAAATGCGGCTGCAGTGTAGAACCTGGCTGTATACAGTAGATCGTTTGGTATGTTTTGATGGTAGCTGGAGGCATGCAGGTATGTTTGTTGGTAAGTAGGTTTCCAGTATAAGGTGGTGTCAATGTGCCCATTGTTTATTTTTACAGTGGTGTCCAGAAAATGTATTTCTTTCATAGACTGGTTCATTGTTAGGTTGATGGTAGGGTGAAAGTCATTAAAAGCCTGGTGGAATGTGTCCAGGGCTTCGTTACCATGTGTCCAGACCATAAATATGTCATCAATGTAACACAGGTATAAGGTAGGTATGAGTGGGTGGGAGTCTAGGAAGCGCTGTTCCAAGTCAGCCATAAAGAGAAATCTGTGGGAGAACACTTTAACCTTCCAATGCAGTCAATGCATGACCTCAAGGTAGCTGTTTTACTGCAGAGGAACTTCAAGAACAGAATGAAGAGAGAAATTGCTGAATTACAAATTATTATAAAACTTGGAACAAACGCCTCTCCAGGACTGAACAGGGATATTGGCTTTTTATTTCATTACATAGCTAAACCCACTCTCAGTGAGTATAGCTATACATCCACAGTATTCCAATGTATTTCTCTTATAATAGTGTATCAGAATAATGTTTTATATTGACATATTCAATGGATATTGGCTATTTATCTCATTACATATACTTAACCCATTTTCATTTTATGTGTTCCTATTTTCTAACGGCAGACTAGAATGATGTTTATATTGTATAGATTGATGTTGATAAGTAGATCAGGTGCACTACAACTAGGATATGCATGTCCTTTTGTGATTTACCTCTTTGCCTCACTTTGCCTCTGGACACGCAGAAACAACATTTGGCAAGGAACTTTATTACCTTTTATGGCTACCGAGACCAAATGGCCAAGCCACACTGTTTTATGTGACCATGTGATCAGTTAGTTTGCCCTCTTAATCAACAAACTGCATGTATTCCAGCCACTGTACCTGATCCCCTCGTCTGATGAAGTGTGCTTAGAGAGCACACAAAAGCTTACATTCTAAATAAAACTTGGTTGGTCTTAAAGGTGCAACTTGACTCCTGTTTTGTTCAACTGTATATTATTCAGTATTATACATTCATTATACATTTACTATTGCACAAAGTATGGATAATGTTGCTTAAGAATATTATTTTATAATAATGTGCAGCACTGTAAAAACACTTTTTACAGATTGGGCATGACAATCTCTTCTTCCAGTGTGGAAAAACTATCGGTTACATAATTACATATGGGAAAATGTGCAAAATCTCACCAAACAAGATACTGTGGGTATCATATGGAAGGAAGGGGAAAAAACGTAGCATTGTTGCTACGTTTTTATGGTTCTTGCATACTAGAATGACATGGGCACTACTTCCAAAAAATGTGATTAGAACCTGAGATACCTTGTCCTACCTGATAGCATGTGCTGTCTGAAACCACTCTCAATTCATTTCTTTTACTTTGAATTTATGCTTGTTTTTATATTGCTGCTGTTAGCTTTCTTGCACAGAGTCTAGTTCACTAGGGTTGTCAAGAGAACAAAAGGTTTCTGTGTATTTTCAGAGAAAAACAAGATGTTGTGACAGATTAATTGCTGCTGCACTGTTCTATTTGCTCTTTTCCTCATAATATCTATGATACAGTTTGTGATGTGACATCCCAACATTACAAGTTTTCTCCCAAATGGGAAATCCCTGAGCCAATAATATGAGGTAAATAGGTCAGACATACAAGGTTAAGATGCCACATCACATTAATTGAGATTTCTACCATTACCCCTGCGAGATCACAGGGCTTGCAAACTAGTATTGTTTTGGAAGGAGTCATTGTTTATTTTAGCTGCTTTGTGAGTGTGTGTCCCTTATTAATAAAGCCATGCTTGGAAATGCTATCAAAACCTGACAAGAGACTTGTGGGGGTATGACAAATTACACTTCCATTTAGTGGAAGCGCATCTGCTGGGGAACCCACTGAAGGCAAAAAAGAGGATGAGAAAAAGAGGAGCACTGCACCACTGTGTTTTTATTTATTTATTTAAGGGAATAGGAATATCTCCAGGCTCCAGCCCCAAAATCTCCAGGTATTTTCTGAGTTGGACCTGACAACCCTCACATGCTTTTAGAACCACAGGTTTGCAATCATGAAGATGGCTTACAGCCTTTCCCATGGATAAATGCCACTTGTCATTCAGGTCATAGTCCACAGCAGCCTCAGTGTGCACCACAGTTAGTTCAGAGTCACATTGGTCTGCCAGGATACAGCACTGCTCAGAGTGTTCCTCCAATAATGCATGTCCCTTTCCCTCACAAATATTGTGTAGGATGACACAGGCTATGATCACAGACGTCACATTCTCCTCAAACACAGTGAGAGGTGCAGAGACAGGCCCACAACTAGGAATTATTCTGTGAGGGGGCACTGAAGGGGTGTCTTTAATTTCCCGTATGTAGCACTCCACATCAATATAATTTTTACCTTCCTGAGAAACCTGTCTGTAGATCATTTAATAACTGTCTGAATTTGGGGTGAAGATGATTTCAACTTAACCTGCATGGAAACTAAGAGCTGGGTTGTCATGGAGGGGAGCCAGATGTGGGAGTTGATGACAGTTGCATTTCCATTACTGCACTATCACTGGTTCCTTTATTTTAAAAATTAAATGTTGAGCAGGGCAGAGTAGAGGGGGAAGATGAGAGAGAAGGGGGCAAATCCCAACTTTACAGTGATGTTTTAATGGGATTTTGAGAAGCTCCCCTTTGTTTACCAAGGATGTTTGCAATGTCATGGATGGGTTTGTGGGCGGACTGGAGGATCTAATGGTAAAGGCAACTCTCACACAGTGGTCTGTGTAAATTCATTGTAAACAGCACACTATTGCTGCACATCAGTAGTGATACAACAGTCCAAGCATGTTAATTTCAATTCCCAATATTCCTTGGCACTCCACAGGCTTGTATCAAAAAGAACCAGTTGTGGGTAAAGGAATAACATGGGCTATTTAAAGTGTAGAACTCTTAGTCCTCCTTTGTAAGATCATGGGCATGTGCAGGTGTTGGAATGAACCACACAACACGTGTGTTGAGGAGAAAATGCTTCTGCCTTGCCTCTCTGAGCAAGGGTTTATTTATCTCTGCCTCAGTTGCACCAGAAATAAACCAGCTTACAGCACTGAACAGACAAAAGCACTAACTGGAAGACATACCCCCCTTTACCATGAGGTCGTGTCTGCCTAGTCTACAGAAACTAATACCAGCTCAGCAGTTGTCAAGAATACATGTGTCAGCAAAAGGAAGCGTGAATACGAGTGTAAGATGTCTGCGCCCTTTTAGCCTTTCAGACACAGCGTGGGCGGCTCAGGCTGATATGCCAAATGTGTGATCCACCCACATTACTGTCCTCAGGCTTTGTGGGGTCTGGGAGCTCAAGCGGGTGAGCCCCACATGCAGGGTTGACATTCCACTGAAAATGCTGGCTCATTGAATGTTTTGGCTGCAGGGGGGAAAACCTTGAATGCTGTCATTCATACTTAGAAAGGGACATGAGGAGTGGCTCATGATTACTACCCACCCCAAGAAAAAGTATGTGGAGGTAGCCTAGTGCCTCAAGGTGAGTAGTTATCTCCACACACCAGAGCAGTGCTACTCCAAATGTAAGAGGATGAAGGTGGCCTTCATGGATAGCCTGAGATGAGAGAAAGAACAGTAGGGGAAAAATGGGGGGAAAAGAGTGCAAGAAAGAAAAATGAAAGGAAGGAAGGTGGACAGAATGAAGTAAAAAGACAGAAAGAGATACAGAGAAAGAACGAGAGAACGAACAGAAGGGAGAGGTAAGAAAGAGGGGGAGAAAGGGGTGAGAGAAAGAAAAATTAGAAGGTAGATAGAATGAAAGAAAAAGACAGAGAGAGACAGAGAAAAAATAAGAGGAAGAAAGGGAGAGTTATGGAAAAGTTGGGGAGAAGGAAGTGAAAGAAAGGAAAATGAAAGGAAGGAAGGAAGACATGGAGACAGAAAATGACAGGAAGACAAACAGGCAAGCAGGAAGGTAGGCAGCCATTAGAAGCCTCCTTTTCACCTCCTCCCACTTGCAGGTGTGGGGGAGTGAAAGGGAGTCTTCCAGTGGCTCCCTGCCTCTTAAATAGCACACAAAAGAGGAAGCCGTGCAAAGAAGCAGGGAATGAAAAAGCACAAAGCTCATGGCCAACTACTGCAAAATTGTATAATATAAATAGGAACAATAATTAAATACTTTCAAAATACACACATTTTAATGCACATGAAGTTGCAAATTCACAATGCTGACCAGAACTAAAACAGTCACCGCGAAGACCACTCCACATGAAAGTTCCTTCGTGATTTAATGTAGATTCCTTTATGTCAGACGAATCTGTATAGCTCAAATGTCCCAAAGTTGGAAACCAAGGCGCAACAGCAAACCGGTAAACAGACCGTTTCTCACGAGACTTTGTCAGGTGCACACGTGGTAATGGGACTACTTTCAAAAGATGGAAAAAGCCATACTGTAAATCAATATCTTACAATTCTCCCCATCCATTGCATCATAACCAAATATTAAACCCAGAAAAGTACAATTTCTAGACTCACCTAGTGATACAATCACAGTTGCTTTTCGAGTCAAGCATACAATGCTGGCATCTCCGAATGCTCAGAAGGAATGTCCAAAGCGCTCACAATCTTAAAAAGACTAATTGGCATCAGCTGCGACATGCCACACTGTTTGCTTAATGATTAAACTTTCCTAAATTACTGTGCTGTGTAATCTAATAAAAACATGTGATAGAATCCTAACCTATACCTTTAAATACATTCATGCAATTCACATGTATTACCTCCTATATACATTATAACAACCATTGTTCTTATTTATTCACCAACACAAAAGCACACATATCTGCCCAGAACGCTGACTCGGCTCTACAAAAAAAAAGCTAAATCCAAACTTAAATTTAGACCCTCAGGTGCCTATGGAGTTCATCTGTAAGAGTGACCAAAACAGTCTCCATCCCATGACGGGGGCAGAAGCTGGATTGAAATGGGTCCAAGGCCAATAAGTTATCCAGCAAGATCTTGAGTTGTTCTGCTGCCACCCTCTCAATTACCCTACCCAGGAATTTTGACTCAATTCTAGCTTATGCACACCATATTATCAATAACATTTTTATTTATTCTTCCTAAAACAACTTCCTGGCAAATGTCAACAGAGGATCCAGAGGATGAGGCAAAGCAGGAGGCGGCAGAGGAAGTCCAAGCACAGGGGAGAGGACAAGAGAGGAAAGACATGCCGCTTGGCTTTATGGTGTATTCTTCAATGCCTGTCTTCCTCTGTAGCAGGCAGAGCAGTACCAGCAGTCCTTCCCTAATGATAGACTGATGCTTATGAAACACATGGCTGATGATGCAGAGGGCACCACACACCCATGCATTGCTGTAAAAATCAACCACCATCTTTTCCCCGTTCAGGGCTTTCTAGGGCAATGTGGAAAGCCCCCACCAGCAGAAACCCCACTGTCTGTGCCCTCTACCATCCCCATCCTGGGTCAGGAAGGAACCAGTGGCCATGAGACCAGTGAGTCTGCCATGGGGGCAATCCAGTCCCTGGAGAAATGCTGCATGGATATTTGTGAGTAACAAAGGGGGAGGGGATCTCTGCACTGAAGACATTTACCTGTCAATATAGATGTAATCCACTACCCCCACACACACCCTGAAAGAAAACCAGTGAAACCCATGGAATGCAGGCATGCCTGCAGCAGCAAGAAACTCAGGAGGTTTGAAAGGGAGGTTGCCAGGTTGAACCACAACATGAACAGATAAAAGTGGCACCTGGAACTGGATTTGCTGCTTTGGGTTTCGGGAAGGCAGAGTCTGTATTGTAAATAGTTTTACTTTTTCTTCCTTATATTGTAGTTCATTGTAGGGGGGAATACAGTTGATAAAATAGATTGGGGAGGTTCTGCTGTTTGTATATAGTTATGATTTTGAAAGGTGTTCTTTCCATCCCTTTGTTGTATTTTCTGAACTTTATGTAAGCCATCAAAACAACAGTAGGTACACTATAAACTGAGACAATAACTTTTATTGAGCTCAAACCATTACAGAACCATATCTGATCATGAGTATACCCAGTGTGCATGTAAACTATAGATCTGACTGAGCCCTCTTATGGCCAGCACATGGATGTTTATTGGAAGCAGCCCCAGTCACATTGTCCTGTTGCCAAGGAGAGGGTGGTCTGTGTAGCTTGTTCGGTGTGGGGGGTTCATTGGATCACCTCTTTGGCCTCTGTCTTGTGCTGAGACTCCCTGTTGCATTTCCAGCATTACTTCACCAGTCACCTTGAGGACTGACAGCTGCAAGCATTACATCCATGGAATGCATGGCAGTCTAGTCTTCTTTCATCATGGTCATGACAATGTTTATCTTCTGCCATCAAAGAGTTCTTGTGAATGGTTCCTCATCCTCTTGAAGAGAAGTGATAAGTGGAGTGCCTCAAGGATCTGTCCTGGGGCCTGTTTTGTTCAACACCTTTATAAATGATTTGGCTGAAGAAATAGAGGGAATGTTTATTAAATTTGATGATACTAAATTGGGAGGGGTTGCAAATACAGTAGAAGACAGAAACAGGATACAGGATGATCTTGACAGACTGGAAAACTTGACTAGAACCAATAGAATGAATTTTAACAGAGATAAATGTAAAGTTCTGCATTTAGGTAGAAAAATTCAATGCATGGTTATAGGATGGGGGAGACTTGTCTTAGCAGTAGTATGTGTGAAAAGGGTTTAGGGGTCTTAGTGGACCATACACTGAACATGAGTCAACAGTGTGATGTGGTGGCTAAAAAGGCAAATGCAATTTTGCGCTGTATCAGCAGAAGTATAGTGTCCAGATCACATGAAATGATGGTATCACTTTACTCTGTTCTGGTAAGACCTCACCTGGAGTATTGTGTTCAGTTTTGGGCACCACATTTTAAGAAGGATATAGACAAGCTGGAACGGGTCTAGAGTGGTGACGAAGATGGTGATGGGTCTGGAGACCAAGTCCTATGAAAAAAGGTTGAAGGAGCTGGGCATACTTAGCCTGGAGAGGCGGCAGCTGAGAGGTGATAAGTACTTGAAGGGCTGTCATATAGAGGATGGTGTGGAATTGTTTTCTGTGGCCTCAGAAGGTAGGACCAGAACCAATGGGTTGAAATGAAATCAAGAGTTTCCAGCTCAACTTTAGGAAGAACTTCCTGACCGTCAGAGCGATTCCTCAGTGGAACAGGCTTCCTCAGGAGGTGGTGGGCTCTCCTTCCTTGGAAGTTTTTAAACAGAGGCTAGATGACCAGTGAAGCAATGAAGATCCTGTAAATTTAGGGGGAGGTATTTGTGAGTTTCCTGCATTGTTCAGGGGGTTGGACTAGATGACCCTGGAGGTACCTTCCAACTTTATGATTCTATGATCATCATCCCATGATGTCAGTTGTTATTTGCTTCCTTGGTTACACACTGGCACAGTATTTGCTGAGCTATATCATGCAGCCAAGAAACTTGTATCTTATGGTTCTATGTTCCGGTCAACCATGAAGTAGGCAACAACTCTGCCACAGACCTTTCTTTCTGTGTTTGAGCTAAAAAAAAAAATTGTATTCTGTTTAATTGCCAAAAGCAGTTGTTTAGTTGGAAGTAGATTTTTCCATCCTGCAGCAGTCAGTATTTTATGGTGGGCAGGTTGAGAGGAAATCACTTAAAGAAACCCAGTAAACAGGAGCCAAAGCTCCTCCCCGAAGCAACTGAAAATGTCACAAACTGGTATGAGTCTTCAAAAACACCCTATTGGTACAGTTTTGTGACCACTGCAGGGTGGTCCTGAAAGGACTTTTTGTTGGCCATAATTGCTGTTTTATGGCCACAACAGTTCAGCATATGCAGTTTCCAGAGATCTATACATTTCTGGGTGCTACCTCAGTATGATCATTGGCCATCTGTGAAGGACAGTCAGGGTCAGTGAGTGAACAGGGACCACTTTGAATTTTGTCACCTTTACCCAGTACTTCAGGAAACCAGAATTAAATCTTGTCAGAAAATAATGAAGGCACTGAGTGTTTTAAAATCAAAAACTATATATTAAGTTTATTAAGAACAGAAGGCAAGGGAGGAAATAATGACTATTGGATGTTTATGAAAATCAGTTGGCAGGCAGGAATTCAAATAACAAATAATTTTTGAACACTATAGATGTTGGCAGGCTGAAGTTGTAATATAAAACAAACAAACAGTGTTTCCTTTACTCTGTATAACACTCTCAATTAGAGAAAGATTTATAAAATAGTTTCAGGCTTTTCATACATAAATCCACAAACCCTCTCACTCACACAGAGGACTGACTGAACTTGTGACAGATACATCACCTCACAGACCCTTTCCTCTAGCATTCAGGTACACTCCAGATTGTAGAGCAATGCCCAGAAACTAACACCCTTGAGGGCTATTCACACCAACTCCTCAATCCCCTTGTGTTAAGTCCTATACAGTTAGGATTCCTGTCTGACTTCTGGGATTTCCACATAGCTACAAGAACCATTTTCTCTCTCTCCCAGTGTGTTTGTGTCCTTTGGCACTGGTAGAACTCCTCAGCAGAGCCTTAAAGTTTCCTTCTGCCTTGTGACATGGTATGCCACACAGGGGTCGTTTTGTAGAAAAATAGGTGGTGGAGCTCATCCAGGGATTGTTATGCAGTTGTACCTACTATTCAAGGATTACACAGCAGATAATGACAAGAACAGCTATCAGATATGACCTTGTTCTTCAGGAGTGAGACTGGAGGGTCACCTCATGTAGCCTTTGGGCAAGGTGGTTTGCTCTCCAGATGTAGTATTGTTTCCTGAATAGTAAAGAAAACATGAGTAATTGACAAAAGCAGCCTGTGATGCCTGCCTGAACTGTATGTTCAAATGGAGTGTTTTGGGGTTGACTAAATGTAAAGGGGATGAACTGTAAAGTGGTTTGGCAAAAACTTTAAAACTATTGAAAAATCTGGGTGTTAACACCTGAGTTTCTGTTAGTCAGGGCTGGCATGTAGGAGTAGGCCAGGTAGGCAGCCGCCTAGGGTGCCTCCTGGCTACAGGGGCAGGTGCCTCCTCCCTGCTCACATTGTCCATACTGCATGCCATCCCAGCCCAGACCTAGGTGGGGGCAGTGCACAGCGTGTTCACTCGGCTCAAAGGTCTGGAGGGGGCTGAGCGAGGTGCATGGCATGGCTCGTTTGCTTGACTCGGAGGTGTTCAGAGCTGTTCTGAACACCTCCAAGCTGAGTAAATGCTCTGCTCACCCCACCCAGCCCCTTCTGGGTCTGGAGGGGGTTGAATGGGGCATGTGGCATGGTGCCCCTGCCCAGCTCTCCTGGGCTGAACAGGGGCTGCAGGGCAGAGCATGCGCCTTGGCTGGGGCACCAGAAGCCCCAGCACTGGCACTGCTATTAGTGATTTATTGCTGTTTTTTAAAAAAAGTTGCACAAGATGGAGGGGAGGAGGACTGTGATAGTGGAGGGACGGGGGAGTGGTAATGGAGTATGGTTTTAAACATAGTTGTGAATTTAGAAAAAATGGGGTACTGCTGATTGGGTTTCTTTTAATGCTTTATCACTAGATTTTTTACTTTAAAAAATTTAAAAGATTTCATGAGGTGGAGGGGAGGGGGAAAGTGAGAGAGGAGAGCAGAAAGAGCTATGATGGATCATGGCTTTGCACATACTTTTAAACTTTGGAAAAATGAGGTTCTGTTTATTTGGTTTCTCTTAGTGCTCTATTGCCTATTTTAAAAATAAAAAGTTACATATGGTGGAGAGGATGGGGATGGTGCGAGAAGAGGAGATGGGAGAGTGGTGGGATCCTGGACATTCATGTTCTTGTCCCTCATCAGCCTCTGTTGCTCTGTGTGCTATGTGATGCCCCCCTCCTCATTGACAGGTGGCTGGGGCTTGTGATGGAAGCTTGCCTCTTTAAAGGGGGTGTCCAGCAGAGGAGGAGTGTCACTTCTCTGGCCTGCTCTTCTGTTCTCCTGCCAGTGATGGACACTTGATTCTGCTTCCTCAACTCATGGCTCCCAGTGGTCCTGTCTACCCTGTCTATCATGCACGCCCCCCCCCAACACCAGAACACCATTGAGGTGGAATTGCTAAAGGTCCTACCACAGCAGCAAGTAGCAACAAAGTAGAGACACCTTTTTCTCCATTTGGCTGCCCCATAACTATCCCCTTAGTGAGGCAACTGGCAGTGCCACAGTAGCGTGGTGACCGACTGCTGCAGTGCTGGGTGCAGGACTGGATCTACATGTTTTTTGAGGGGGGGCAAAATTAAAAAATGGTCCCCCCTTATGGGCCCATTCTACCTTATGGGCCTATAGAATAGAATGGACACCATACTAAATTTGGCACCCACCCCTCCGGTGGCGCCAAGGGCAAGCACCCCCTCTGCCCCCCCCCCCGATCCGGCCCTGGCTGGGTGCAGCTCAGGATTGTTCTGCCTGTTGTTTTATGGTCTTCTTTCAGCTGGAGGACAGCTGCTTAATGGATATTGCTAAGCATTTTTATGCTCATGTCATGTTTTGGGGTTTTTTTAATGGTATTTTTGTTTGTGCTCTATCTTAAACTGGTCTATAAAGAGGTGACATATAAAGTTGTTAATAAATAAATTCCCAACGTAAGTTGAATGGCCTGTTACCTATTGTAGTGGGCAGGGGTGGGGAGAGGACTCTGAAGCAACTGCCCACTGGACTGAAGAATATCCGGTTTCCAGCTCTGGCCTCTCCAATAGATTTTTTAAACACCAGATTCTGACAGATAAGGGATGGGGGACTCAAGCTTACAGGGTTGGTAGCATGTAAACTGTGTACTCCCTAAAGCTCTTTTATTTGGGAACCTGATAAAATAAAAGTACAATTATTTATGAAGTAAGTAGAAATCACTTTTACATAGATATTTGACTGGACAGACAAGACATGGATGGAGATGAAGAACAAATGTTTACTTAAAAACGTAAAGGTAGTCCCCTGTGCAAGCACCAGTCGTTTTTTACTCTGGGATGACGTTGCTTTCACGTTTTCACAGCAGACTTTTTACAGGGTGGTTTGCCATTGTCTTCTCCAGCCATCTACACTTCCACCCTGCCCCCCCTCCCCAGCAAGCTGAGTACTCATTTTTACCGACCTTGGAAGGATGGAAGGCTGAGTCAACCTTGAGCCGGCTAACTGAACCTAGCTTCCACTGGGATTGAACTCCTCCTATTCAGTGAAATTCCATGAGCTCTGATTGGTTGGCAATCACTTGGATTTGCATGAGGCCAAAATTAGAAGACCTGCTTCAGACCCCTGGAGGAGGGTAGACTTTTGGGGGATGATTGTCACACCATCATAGTAGCACCAACCACACTGATATGTTAGCATAGTGTTTTGAATCCTCTTAAAAAGGTCTGCTAATGGAAGAGGATGTTGATTTTTAATGATGTCTCCCCCAATTATGTTCGTAGGGAGATCCCTAGAAATTGTTCAGGGCTGCAGTGGAAGATGTAAGACCATCAAACTGCATTTTGCTGACAGAAATCTTTGATGTTACTGGAAATGTAGTTGGTTTCTGGAGGTTAGATATGTTGGTCTGCAATAGAAGAGCTAGTAGCACCATAGAGAGGAGCAAGATTTTGGGGTTAGAAATTTTCAGAAATCAAATGTCCCTTTGTCAGATATAAGTAGGAATGGAGATCCTTGAGCACCTTATATCCAAGCAAAATAGCTGAACTTGACTCCATTCACCAATTGAGAGCAATGCCCCCCCCCCCCCCAGCTGAACAGGGACATCAGATTGTTATCTGACTATAGATGCTGTTCTGCCTGCGCTAAAGGGCAGAGAATTAATGCAGTAAGAAGATAGAAATGCTGTACCTTTAAATGCTTGGAAATATGGGTTTTGTAGTTCTTTAGATGCTGTAGGTTAGGTGGGATTATATAGTCCGGCAGTCCCCCTAATTGGCTAATTGTGGAAGGTTCAGCCCCCTCTGCGGACCTGGGAAAGTTTATTGTCCATTTCCTGTCTGTTTTACAATCCTTTTGTTAGCTATTTGCTCAACATGGTGAGCAAGGGGATGTATCTGTCTTTTCACCTTGCATCCATAACTTGTAAGAGCCATTTCAGCATGCATGTCCCACCGGAAGACAAGGCACAGTGAGTACTCTGTAAATGCCTTGGGATTGCAATAAAGTCTGTAAAAGTTCTACAAGTGTGAGTGCGTGAGTTGAACACATCTGAACGAAGGCTGCTAGAAAGCTATCCTAGTGGCTGGGCAGTGGGCTCTGGAATAGATGCCAATTTTCTGCCCACAAGCATTTCTCCCCTGCTCTAATCAAGCTGGATCTATCTGCATTTTGCATTGTACTCTTACATCCTGACTGCTAAAAACATTTATATGATTTTGTGTACTAATTCACTGCCCACTTTCTCTATATTAAGGCTTGCCATTCCATCCTATTGGCTTCTAGCACACGAAAGCTTACATTCTGAATTAAAATTTGTTGGTCTTAAAGGTGATACTTGACTCCTGCTTTGTTCTACTGCTTCAGACCAACAGGGCTGCCCACCTGGATCTATCCTGACTCCCTTCTTTGCAACACTCCTCACACTTTCTGATTAGGACATAAAGGTACAGGGATCTCTACTTGTATCTTGCAAAGCGAGCTTTTACTCTAGACAGCTTTTACTGTGAAAATCTTGTTGGTCTCTAAAGTGCTACTAGACTTGAATCTGGCTCTCATGAAAATTTACTGGGGATCTAAGCCAGCATCACAAGTTATAACATTTATTTATGCATTTTATTAGTTGCCATTACATCCAGCCTTTCTTCTGTGGAACTAAAAGTAATATAGGATTCCAAGAACTTCATCCGTCCTCATACCAACCACACAATACATGCTTAGCTTTAGCAAGGCTGCTGCCTCATGTGCCTACAAACAATACCATGGGTCATCATTTCAACAGCTCTCCTTGTGCCTTTACATTTATAATAGCCTATACAATTGTTATTTAGTTATATTCATCTAATTATAGAGGATTTATACTAAGAAAGACAAGATTTTTGGAGTATAAAGTTTCAAGAGTAAAGCGGGGTGACATGATAGAGGTTTACAAGATTATGCATGGGATAGAGAAAGAAGTCCTTTTCTCCCTTTCTCACAATACAAGAACTCGTGGGCATTCAATGAAATTGCTGAGCAGTCAACTTAAAATGGATAAAAGGAAGTACTTCTTCACCCAAAAGATGATTAACATGTGGAATTCACTGCCACAGGAGGTGGCGGCGGCTACAAGCATAGCCAGCTTCAAGAGGGGATTGGATAAAAATATGGAGCAGAGCCACAGTGTATGTGTGTGTGTGTGTATATATATATATATATATATATATATATACTGTGTGACACAGAGTGTTGGACTGGATGGACCATTGGCCTGATCCAACATGGCTTCTCTTATGTTCTTATGTTCCTTTCCAGATACAAGTAGGAATATATATGTCAGTGACTATAGGGAATATGGAACATTGTGTTCAGGTCATCCTTGTTGTCAGAGAGGTAAATTTATATCCTAGAAATGGGGAATGATCTGGCACTAGCTAGATCTTAAGGTATAGAAACTGAGATATAATGATGCTGGGATAGCCTATGAAGGTATGGGCCTCCTTTGGGTAAGATAATTAGCAGCCTGCTGCTGCAGTTTTGGGAGAGGGATATTACAATGGCTGAGCAAGCAAATGCTGAGGTGTAGATTACTTCCTCCACTCCTCTGCAGCATATATGAATATATAATTATATATGATATGGTTTAATCATATATTTATTAAAACTAAAGACTAAGAAACAGGTAATCTGACCTCTTGCTAGCCTTAGGGGTGAGTCAGAGTGTGACTCTCTCTCTCTCTGTGCATGAGTAAATAGATGAAAAGGAGGCAGCTGCCTTTGTTCCCTCAGGGATTTGTGACAGTAGTCCATTAAAGAGTCAATAAATTTATTTTTTTAAAAAAGTAGTCCCAACATCTCTTCCATACTAACAATATTTCATGTTTTGTTTCATCCTCAGAACACAACTATTGATTTAACTATGAAGGTACAAGATTGGTAAGAGGTGATTTTACATCATTCTAATTCACTTAGAGGACTTATCCTGTTTAGCTTTTTCTTACTGCTAGAAATCCATCAGTCCTGAAAAAAAAGTAACATGATTCTGGGGGGAGGGATAGTTAATCCAGGGAAGGCATGACATTACTCTTGTTGAAAGATTAAGTTTGCAGTTTGAGGCTGCCCTCCTTTCATGCTTCTGGATTCCTGGATGGTGGTCATAGTTTTTTAGCTTTGGCCAATTCAGCAGTTGTGCCTCCATTGGAAAACAAAGACCTTTCCACTGACATCCATCTCTTAGTGATCTCTATATTGCTACTATAATGTGATTTATGTGGGGCTGCCTTTTAAATATGAGTCAGAAACTTCAGCAGATGCAGAATACCGCAACTGGAGTGTTGGTGAAAATATATTACATCAGTACTAAAGCCAATACCACTGACTTCTTGATAGTTTTACATGGCTGCCATTCATTGCATACTTATGTATAAGTAAAGCTCACTGAAAATGGGGCTTCCAAGTAAATATGCAAAGCATTAAACGATGTGAAGTAGGGTTTGTAGAATCTTTCGGGCTCAAGTGCCATGAAAGATTCTACAAACTCTAATGATGTTACCAGCCGTGAAAACCTGAAATCTTTGATGTGAAGTGTTCTTGATCCTTTTTAGAGTACAATTGAAGGGAGCTGAGGATTCACAGGATATTGGGAAAATAGCAGTGGGATGGACCAGGCACCCACTCACCTACCTGAAATAGCTGAGCTCATGTTGCTCACACCACAGTAGACATTTTAAAAATCCTTTCCCTTTCTGTGGTCTGCCAGTATCTGCTCTCATTGCATGTGCTTGCTCAATCTGTCCTTTTAGACAGGGCTACAGTCCTGCTTTGTAAGCAGGGCTTCTGGTATGCACAGAAGCCCAAAAAACCCTGCCTAAGTAGAGGAAGAGTAAGGGAAGGTGACTGTAACCCACTTAGAGACTCCTTAAGGTAGAGAAAAGTGAGATAAAAATAACTTCTTCTTCTTCTAAGTAGCAGGGCTTCAGCTGCTGGATCAGCTAGTTCTCCAGCACCAAAGACCCTGTCTAAGAGGCTGAGCTAGAGATATGGCAGATCTTTTGAGGCTTGAATGCAGACAGCTATGGGTAAAGTTGCCAGGTCTGTGCTGAAAAATACCTGGAGACTTTGGGGTGAATCCAGAAGAGGGCAGGGTTTAGGGAGGGGAGAGGCCTCAGCATGGTGTCCACCCTTCAAAGCAGCCATTTTCTCCAGGGGAGCTGATTTCTGCCAGCTGGAGATCAGTTGTAAAAGTGGGAGATCTCCTAATAGGAGATCCTATTACTAATAGGCCTTTTAGTACATGTGGGAGTCAGTTGGGTCAGCTAACTATGCTGTAGGAAGGAATTTTCTCTTGCACTTCCCCTGCAAGGCAGTGGCCAACCAGGAACTTTCTTAGTGAGTTCAATGGCCAGTCCACTTTTAGCAACAACAAAAGCTGGCAACAAAGTAGTCAGCTATGTGTGTGTCTTCTGGGAGCAAGCATGATGACAGGGAGGACACAGGGATGTGTATATGTGCTGTACTAAAGTTGATTGTACAGTCTAGAAAAGGAACTGTAAACTACATTGACGTGAAAAATACTTACTGCCTGTAATCTTCAGAGATTTCAGTGCAGCTCATTATTAACTGAGTACATATAAAATCTTGTTGCTAGGGTGACCATAATGTCTGAAGGCCAGCCAGGGACACCTTGGGGGGGGGGAAGGGGGGAGGCTGTTCTTTTGAGGGGTCATAGAGTGTTTCGAGCCCGTCCCTGTGGCATCGGTCCCTGTCGGTCACTTCCGGGTTCCTGTCCTGCATCTCGACCTGTGTTATTAGTGACAGGCTGTTTCGGCGGGCCGCTGCGCCGGCTCCCTGGGTCCCACAATGATGGGACCGATGCCACAGGGACGGGCTCGAAACACTCTATAACCCCTCAAAAGAACAGCAGTCTAGCTCGCTTCCCCCGAGCCCTGCCGCCATAAGCCTCAAGGGGGCTCATTTTGCGGCATCTCCCGGCGGGAGGGTGGCACCCGCACGGGACACATATCAAATGAAAGAGGGGGCGCAGGGCTATCAGAAACAGCCGGCGGAGGGAGTCGGGAGACCACCCCACTGGGGGATCCACACCCCGAAAATGATGAAGGTGGCGCAGATAGAGCCAACAGAGCAAACAGGACAAAATAAATAGGCTGCATTATGCAGCACAGTTGAGAAAGTGCCTTATCCCATATACTGATGAAGTAAATACAGGATCTGAGAACAAAATTGCACCAGAAGACACAAACACAAAGCTCCCTTACACTGAATCAGTGCTTGGGTCCACCAAAGTCAGTATTGTCCACTCCAGTCACAAACACAAAGCTCCCTTACACTGAATCAGTGCTTGGGTCCACCAAAGTCAGTATTGTCACATAAGAACATAAGAGAAGCCATGTTGGATCAGGCCAATGGCCCATCCAGTCCAACACTCTGCGTCACATAAGAACATAACAGAAGCCCTGTTGGATCAGGCCAGTGGCCCATCCAGTCCAACACTCTGCGTCACATAAGAACATAACAGAAGCCCTGTTGGATCAGGCCAGTGGCCCATCCAGTCCAACACTCTGCGTCACATAAGAACATAACAGAAGCCCTGTTGGATCAGGCCAGTGGCCCATCCAGTCCAACACTCTGCGTCACATAAGAACATAAGAGAAGCCCTGTTGGATCAGGCCAGTGGCCCATCCAGTCCAACACTCTGCATCACATAAGAACATAAGAGAAGCCCTGTTGGATCAGGCCAGTGGCCCATCCAGTCCAACACTCTGCGTCACATAAGAACATAAGAGAAGCCCTGTTGGATCAGGCCAGTGGCCCATCCAGTCCAACACTCTGCGTCACATAAGAACATAAGAGAAGCCCTGTTGGATCAGGCCAGTGGCCCATCCAGTCCAACACTCTGCGTCACATAAGAACATAAGAGAAGCCCTGTTGGATCAGGCCAGTGGCCCATCCAGTCCAACACTCTGTGTCACATAAGAACATAAGAGAAGCCCTGTTGGATCAGGCCAGTGGCCCATTCAGTCCAACACTCTGTGTCACATAAGAACATAAGGAGGGAGGGAGCGAGGGAGGGAAGGAAGGAAGGAAGGAAGGAGGGAGGGAGGGAAGGGAGGGAGGGAAGGAAGGAAGGAAGGAAGAAAGGAAGGAAGAAAGGAAGGGAGGAGGGAGGGAGGGAAGGAAGGGAGGAGGGAGGGAAGGGAAGAAGGAAGGAAGGAAGGGAGGAGGGAGGGAGGAAAGGAAGGGAGGGAAGGAAGGAAGAAAGGAAGGAAGGGAGGAGGGAGGGAAGGAAGGAAGGGAGGAGGGAAGGAAGGAAGGGAGGAGGGAGGGAGGGAAGGAAGGAAGGGAGGGAGGGAAGGAAGGAAGAAAGGAAGGAAGAAAGGAAGGGAGGGGGGAGGGAAGGAAGACCGCCCCCTCCCGCCAGCCCCCCCCGCTTTCGGCCCCCACCCTCCCTGCTTACCTTCTTCCAGGGCGGGTGACGGCCTCTCCTCCTGGCGGCTGGTGCTGCTGGCGAGGCTGGCGGCGGCTGCGGAGGCCAAGGAGGGCCTCCGCTGGTCTCTGGAGGACCTCCAGTGACCAGCGCCGGCCTCTCCGCGGCCTCCGCGGGTCGGCACTGGTCGCTGGAGGCCCTCCAGAGTCTCTGGAAGGCCTTCCGGGACCAGCACCGGCTGCTGCGCGACCTCTCCGCAGCCTCCGCTGGTCGCTGGAGGCCCTCCAGAGTCTCTGGAGGGCCTCCAGCGATCAGCGGAGGCCGCGGAGAGGCCTTCGCTGGTCGGCGCTGGTCCCGGAAGGCCCTCCAGAGTCTCTGGAAGGCCTTCCGGGACCAGCGCCGGCTGCTCCACGGCCTCTCCGCGGCCTCCGCTGGTCGCTGGAGGCCCTCCAGAGTCTCTAGAGGGCCTCCAGCGACCAGCGGAGGCCGCGGAGAGGCCTTCGCTGGTCGGCGCTGGTCCCGGAAGGCCCTCCAGAGTCTCTGGAAGGCCTTCCGGGACCAGCGCCGGCTGCTCCGCGGCCTCTCCGCGGCCTCCGCTGGTCGCTGGAGGCCCTCCAGAGTCTCTGGAGGGCTTCCAGCGACTAGCGGAGGCCGCGGAGAGGCCTCCGCCACCGCCGCCGGGCCCCGCGCGCGGGCGGGGAAGGCGGCGAGGGAGGGAGGGACCGTCCCTGCGCGTGTGCAGGGGCCCTGCGCACGTGCAGGGACGCTCCCTCCCTCACTCGCCGCCTTCCCCGCCGGCGCCCATGGCCCACCGCCTCCGGGGCTGGCTAAACCGGGACCTCTAAATGGTCCCGGTATAGCCAGCCCGGGAGGCGGGGAATAGGGGGCCAGAACCGGGACATTCCCGGGCGCCCGGGACGGTCTGGCCACCCTATTGGTCACTAAGGTGCTAATGGACTAGAATCTATCTCTCTGTTGGGTTCATTGTGAAGTTCATAAACATATATGTGCTGAATATTGAGATTTGTGTGTCATATGATCATTTCTGATGTTTTAATCTGTTGTGCACATCTTGCATGAACATGATCTGTCTCAGAATATTTTTCTTAGTAGCAATTAAGTAAATCTGTAATATATTCTGTGATATATATTATAAACTGACCTGTTGTTTGTTTTGTCCTTGGCCTATATGTAAGGCCAAGAGACCTAGATGTACGTTTGAGCTATGAATTATGTATGGAGGAAAAATTACTGGTACAGAAACGGAAAAGGATTGCTGCAGCTGCCCTGAAAAAGGTTCTCCACTTAGAAAAGGATCTCCAGGACCATGAGGTGTGTAAGATACAGCTCCAATAAATATTCATTGTGAATTATGAAAGGGGGCTAGACAGATTCATGGAGGAGAGGAGCATCAATAACTACTAGCCATGGTGACTGAAGGAAGACTCCATATACAGAGATAGCAAACCTCAGAGCATCAGGGGGAAGGGCTTTGTTCTCTGTGTTTTGATCATAGGCCGTCCAGGGCAACTGGTCAGGCATTGAGCATATGAGCATATGAAGTTGCCTCCTACATGGTCTGAGCCTTTTCATCTGACCCAGTGTGTTCTACTGTTACTGGCGGTTGCTTGCCTTTCCAAGCCCTGCTCTCTGCTACAGCAGAGGTTTGTTTCATCTTGAACTTTCTGCTTGTAAAATGTGTTTTACTGCTAAGCTATGAACCATCCCTAAGGAAGCAGAAATCAAGGCAGAAGTTAAACATTGTCTCATAGGCGTAAACTACGCGGGGGTGGGGGGCTGAAGCCCCCCCCTGGGTTTTCCTGGTGAGGGGCTGCCCCCTCCGGGCAACCAACACAGGTCTTGGGGCTTCAAAGGCATGAATGGGGTGATAAAGGCTATGTGTTATTTTCCCTCTTAGCTGCAAAGGCAGTGAATGACTTTACAACCTCAGGTCCTTAGAAATGCTAATTGAGCTTCTCCCGCCAGAGGCTAGGTGTCAATATGCATATTAACCAGTGTTTTGCTGCTGTTGGTTTTATGATGTGAGCCACCCTGAGCCCATTTTGTGGGTAGGGCAGGATATGTTGAATATATGAAATGAAAGTTTGATTTCTGAGTATAAGTGAAAACCGAATGATTTAGGTGTCAACAGCAGCTGTAAACTGTAGCATATACTGAACCCAACATGTAGTTGGTGACAGCCAGTTTGGTGTAGTAGTTAAGTCGCGGACTCTTATCTTGGAGAACTGGGTTTGATTCCCCACTCCTCCACTTGCAGCTGCTGGAATGGCCTTGGGTCAATCATCACTTTTGTAGGAGTTGTCCTTGAAAGGGCAGCTGCTGTAAGAGCTCTCTCACCTACCTCACAGGGTGTCTGTTGTGTGTGTGTGGGGGGGAGGTAAAGGAGATTGTGAGTCACTCTGATTCAGAGTATAGGGTGGGATATAAATCCAATAATAATATCCTCCTTCTCCTTCCTCCTCATCTCAATTTATACCCAGTCCTACCACCTAGGGAAAAAAAAAAACCATGCCTCATGTCAGAGAAATATTTGTGTGTGTGTGTGTAACCCCAGAAACTCTAGTGTCTGAAAAAATATCAAAAAGTAAGAAGGCACTGTGAAGGGGGCTATAGACACCACTTCATTGGTGTTAAAGGTGTCACTGGGCTCCAACTCAGTTTTCACATTTATTGACTGCTTTATTATCTGTAAGAGCCCTGTGGTGCAGAGGGGTAAAGCTGCAGTACTGCATTCTGAGCTCCTTGCTCACAACCTGAGTTTGATCCCGGCGGAAGCTGGGTTCAGGTAGCCGGCTCCAGGTTGACTCAACCTTGCATCCTTCCGAGGTCGGTAAAATGAGTACCCAGCTTGCTGGGGGGAAAGTGTAGATGACTGGGGAAGGCAATGGCAAACCACCCCGTAAAAACGTTGTGAAAGCAATGTCACCCCAGAGTCGGAAATGACTGGTGTTTGCACAGGGAACTACCTTTACCTACCTTTACCTTATTATCTGTATACCAATTTACTGTGATTTACACATCCTACCCAATGTGTTATTCCAGCCTTAGCTGGACTTATTGTTCAGTTACTTACTCCTTCTTTCTTACCTATATGTAATATTTGAGGAAATCTGTTTCAGTGAATCTTAAGGAGTGGACATACTAAACTTCTCAGCTGTACCCATAATGAAATGTTGTTTGACTTGTAGGTAAAAACTGAAACCTCAAACCTTATTCCCATATTTGATTGTTAACTCTTGTGTTTGCATGCTAATTTTATGCAATTCACAGATCTTTCTCACATCCAGTCTTGGCTGTAATCAGCTATAATCACCCAGTATTTTATGCATCTTGGCTTTTCTGACAACCAGCCAACCCCTGTAAGTAAGGGTTGAGGAAACTGTATTCAGTGTATCTGACGAAGTGTTCTAGCACAGGATAGCTTATACCCAGAATAAAACTTAAGTCTTAAAGGTGTTACTGGACTCAAACTTTGTTCAACTAGTTAGTGATTAGAGAAGAAATTGGGGGGAAGAATAACACTGTATTGCTATGTTGCATACATATCGCTATAGTATTTGGGGATTCTTTTGGCAGATAGATATTTTGTGTCTTCTTCAAGCCTGTGATTGTTTACATTCATTTAAGTGGGTGCTGAACCAGATCCTTCTGAAAATTAATGGCACCAGCAAGCCTATTTTTTTTTTCAAAATGACTACACTCTTAAAGACTTGGTCAAGTAGGTGTATATTGACAATTGTTCACCACCTAGACATAGGGTTGCCAATCCCCAGTTGGGGGCAGGGGATCCCCCATTTTGGAGGCCCTCTCCATGCTTCAGAATCATCAGAAAACAGCAGGGGGAAGGGAAATGTTCCCCTAAAGCTTTTCTGTATTGCCTTTTACTGTCAAATTTGTGACCATTAGTTTGTCCTATGCACATGATATGTATATTTGCAGATCTTAAAGTGACTATTCTAAAAGTGAATTTCAAAAACAGGACATAGCAAGAGATCCCTGAGATACCACTATAACCACTGGCCATTTTCTGAGTTTGACCTGGTCCATGGGCATTGTTGAGGGGAGGGTGCTCCCTAAATTTATGGGGTGGAAGCTTCTCCATAAATTCATAGGTAGTGATAATGGAGGCCCCTCCCTGTGATATCACTGGCTCTGCCCTATGATGTCACTGGATCAAATGTCTCTGGCTGGGCCCCAGCCCTGCCCCCCCTGGGAAATTGAAAAGTCTATACCCCTGTTTGTCTTCTGATTTGCATTGAGACACATTACCCATGGCACCATTGCAGGGCGTGGGCGAGAACAGGGAATTCCTGCTGTCAACTCCTGTTTCTTGCCTCATTTTGAGCAGCAGCCAGAGAGGGGGGGGGGAGTAGTTGGGCTGTCAGTGTGATGGCATTTTGAGGGAAAAGCTGGAAATGATGTCAGTCCTTTTTAGGAATGCTGGAAACTCTATAATTTTACCATAGAATTTCCAGCAATTCCTAGAGGAACGTGACATCATTCCAGCTTTCCCCAGAAGTGACATCACATTGTCATGGATGGCTGCTCCCATGTCCCTGCTCCCTGTCTCCCATCTTGCATCATTGGCTCTGAGGACTGTGGCCACTGGAAAAATCCTTATATGGGAATAAAACATTCCCAATCCAATGTAATGTTTTCATATCTATGTTGTTTCACACATATTTTTCACAGAAGAAAAACTTTGAGTAAGAATGACTATATAATTATGTACATAAAGATGATCTGAGATATTTCCCAGAACACAAATTGCATTTTAAAGTTTAAACCTAGGAGGCTAGATTTTGGGGGGGGGGGGGGGGGAGGGGAGGGGGGTTGCTATCAAGTCGCAGCTCACTGATGATGACCCCGTAGGATTTCCATAGGGTTTTCAATGCAAGTTATGTTTTCAGGGGGTTTGCTATTGCCTGCTTCTTCTATGGACAGGGCTCTTTTTCTAGCAGGAGCTGCTATGCATATTAGGCCATGCCCCCTGATGTAGCCAATCCTCTAAGAGCTTACAGGTCTTGTACAGTGCCTACTGTAAGCTCCAGGAGGATTAGCTACATAAGGGGGGCGTGGGCTAATATGCAGAGGAGCTCCTGCTAGAAAAAGAGCCCTGGTTATGAAACCCTGGAATCCTGCTTAGTTTCCGAGTTCTGATGAGATAAGGCTAGTCTGGGCTGTCCAGATAAAGGCAACTTTGTTTACATAGGGCCAATTTAAGCAGAAGAAAAAAAATCCTTACTTAAAATAATTCAGAGTGCCATCTCTTCTTCAGCGTTCTGTGTGCATAGTGAGACAACCAATGTTTCATTGTATGGTCTGTATTTAATCATAGGCATCTCTGTGTTCTCTTTATTATTAATTTTTTAATGTATCCAAGTGTTTATTGTTTCTGGATTTCTTTATGCCCAACAGGTACCAGTAGTGGCTGTCATGGCAACAGGGGGTGGTGCCAGAGCATTCACTGCTTTACATGGCAACCTATTTGGTCTCCAAAAGCTGAACCTGTTAGATTGTCTTTCATATATCTCTGGGTCTTCTGGCTCTACGTGGTAAGGACAGTATAACAAAGGATTCCCTTGGCAGTTCCATCTCCCTTACATAGCAGATATTCATTTTTTAAAAATGCATTTATTGATATTTTATTATTTTTATTCATTTCCCATCTTTTGATTAAATTATTTCCAAGGTAGTTTGCAAATGACAGACATGCTCAAATGCCAAGGCTCTGATTCGGGGCAGAGGGGACATCCTAGAGTGTATGGGCTCAACGAATAAGAGCCAATGTGTTGAAGTGGGGATATGAATGTCATAAATGGATATGTAGGAGAATATGATGAAAATCCTTATGTAGTTTGTCCTTTGCAATGGGCAGGTGGCTTATCTCTTTCTCTGACCAGCCCACATAGACTTGTTGTAAAAGTAAATTAATGTTCTGAAGGAAGGGTGAAATTTAATTAGAAATTATTTAAATATGAATAAAAGTTAAGGCCATTGAGTATATGACTAGATAAGAATTTTTTATTTTTGTAGTCTCCCCCCCTCCAACCCCCTATGTTTTCCATTAGAAGAGAGAAGCTTGCAGTACAGTTAGATCCTTCTAACTCCATTGAAGGCTGTGGTAGGGGTGTTCATTCGGATCCACCTTATCAGTATTTTTCAGGTATATTCAGGTATATTTTGACTTTCTAAATGTATCCATTGGGGGGGGGGGGAAATCCCAATACAGTATGTCACAGAAGTGAGTACACCACCTCACATTTTGTAAATATTTAAGTATAACTTTTCATGTGACAACACTGAACATATGACACTTGGCTACAATGTAAAGTAGTGAGTTTGCACCTTGTATAACAGTGTAAATGTGCTGTCCCCTCAAAATTACGCAAAACACAGCCATTAATGTCTAAACAGCTGGCAACAAAAGTGAGTACACCCCTAAGTGATAATGTCCAAATGGGGCCCAAGTAGCCGTTTTCCCTCCCTGGTGTCATGTGACTCGTTAGTGGTACAAGGTATCAGGTGTGAAGGGGGAGCAGGTTATCACTCTCATTCCCTCATACTGGTCACTGGAAGTTCCACATGGCACCTCATGGCAATGAACTCTCTGAGGATCTGAAAAAATGAATTGTTGCTCTACATAAAGATGACCTAGGCTATAAGAAGATTGCCAAAACCCTGAAACTGAGCTGCAGCACGGTGGCTACACCGGTTTAACAGGACAGGTTCCACTCAGAACAGGCCTTGCCATGGTCAACCAAAGAAGTTGAGTGCCCGTGCTCAGCGTCATATCCAGAGGTTGGCTTTGGGAAATAGACGTATGAGTGCTGCCAGTATTGCTACAGAAGTTGAAGGGGTGGGGGGTCAGCTTGTCAGTGCTCAGACCATATGCCGCACGCTGCATCAAATTGGTCTGCAGGGCTGTCATCCCAGAAGGAAGCCTCTTCTAAAGATGATGCACAAGAAAGCCCACAAATGGTTTGCTGCAGACAAGCAGACTAAGGACATGGATTTCTGGAACCATTTCTTGTGGTCCGATGAGACCAAGATAAACTTATTGGTTCAGATGGTGTCAAGCATGTGTGGCGGCAACCAGGTGAGGAGTACAAAGACAAGTGTGTCTTGCCTACAGTCAGGCATGGTGGTGCGAATGTCATGGTCTGGGGCTGCATGAGTGCTGCCAGCACTGGGGAGCTACAGTTCATTGAGGGAACCATGAATGTCAACATGTACTGTGACATACTGAAGCAGAGCATGATCCCCTCCCTTCGGAGACTGGGTCGCAGGGCAGTATTCCAACATGATAACGACCTCAAACACACCTCCAAAATGACCACCGCCTTGCTAAAGTAGCTGAGGGTAAAGGTGATGGACTGGCCAAACATGTCTCCAGACCTAAACCCAGTTGAGCATCTGTGGGGCATCCTGAAACGGAAGGTGGAGGTGCGCAAGGTCTCTAACATCCACCAGCTACATGACATCATCATGGAGGAGTGGAATGGTGGCCACACAAAATATTGACACTTTGGGCCCCATTTGAACATTATCACTTAGGGGTGTACTCACGTTTGTTGCCAGCAGTTTAGACATTAATGGCTGTGTGTTGCATAATTTTGAGGGGACAGCACATTTACACTGTTATACAAGCTGTAGACTCACACCTTTACATTGTAGCCAAGTGTCATTTCTTCAGTGTTGTCACATGAAAAGATATACTGGTACTTAAATATTTACAAAATGTGAGGGGATGTACTCACTTCTGTGACATACTGTATATTCACCTGTTGATCAGAAAACTTTGGAGAAGCAGGAGCACATTGCTCCTGCCTCTCAATTGTTTGCTGGGTTCTACTGCAGTTCATTTAAAGGGAGTGCAGAGACAGTCTGAGGAATAGCTGTGCAGGGGGACAAGCAGAGTGTTCTTGCTGGCTCAGCTTGCTTGTTCCCGCTAACTTCTCATGCAGTCCAGTTTAAAACAGGTTGCAGGAGAAACCAGCCCCAGAAGCTGCTCTGCTGCAGGGAACAATCTGCTAGCCATAGCACATCAGATCCTGGGGCTAACTTCTCCAACAACATGGTTTAAACAGCACTTGTCAAGGATCAGTCAGACTCTGCCAACCCTGGGGAACCAAAGACTCTGGGGAAGAGGAACAGGCAAGTGGAGGAGGTTCAAACTTGCAGTCAGTGACTGATAATCTGCTACAGGAAGCTACTGCTACCCAGCCAAATGACAATTCTGACAGTAGCATCCCATCTGTTTAGGCCCAGGGCTCAGAGCCTCACCATCTGCCTCACCTCCCTCATCTTGAGAATTGATGGAATGTAGGCAAAGGGAGGGACCTATCATGAAATCCTGGAAAGAATACAGTGTGTGATTAGCAGCCCAGAGACACCTTGGCCTAGGGAGTAAGGAGGAGAGTACACACAATTGCATTAAGCAACCCAATTGTGAGACAGGTGTCTCTCCTATAAAGGGTGGAGACAAAGAGAGATGAGCTGTGGAAGCAACATGTCAAATTATCCCTGATCTCATCGCCACCACCTCTGCCTTGTGACTTTGACTGCCTCTGGACCTTGTCTTTTGGATCTGCCCTGAACCTGCTCAAATTGCTAGCTCATGCATGACTTAGGAAGTGTGCTCAGACCATGCTGTACTGGTTTGTGCCTTTGCCTCATCTAGCTTGCATCATGACTCCATACCCCGCCCCACACCCAGCCTGCTCCAGGACAGTGCTGCAGGAGAAGCCCTCCAAGCCAGGTCTGCATATGGTAGGGAGAGATTTCCTCACAGCACACAGATCCTGGGACCAGCTTCTCCTGCATCACAGTTTAAACCATGCTTCAGGAGAAGCCAAGCCAGCCTTCAGGAGAAGGTCAAGCTGGCTTTTTAAAAACCAATATTTTTCTTCTCAAGTCTATTGGACCCCTAAAAGTTTTAAACTTCTGAAAAATCCTGGATCCAAATACCTGTATTGAGGTCCAGGATTTTTTGAAAATACCAAAATAGACCTGAACAAAAAAAATACCAATTTAAAAAATTGCACATGCCTAGTTAATGGTCTGCCATTCCATATCCTCCTGCATATTTTCTTTTACTTTACTATAACAGGTCAATTTAATGAATCCAGACCTTTAAGTGATGGTGCAATCCAACTATAAGCACAGCTCTCTTGTACTGGCATCAGTAAACATGTTCCTAGTCCAAGATCATCAACACAGTACTTCTTTAAAAAATCAAAAATACTACAGAGAGGAATAGGAATATCATAACTTGTATATTTTTATCACCCCACCAGAATCTGTTTTACAAAAACTTATTCAGAATGTAAAAAAACCCCAAAAACCCAAACCAGAACAGCTTTATTCTATTTTCATAGCCCGTTTGCTGCTCTGCTCCAGTATAGCTTCAGAAATATAAATAAATAGAAAATATGTATTAATAAGCTGGCAAACAATCCCAAGAAAAGTTCTGTGCTTCAAAAGTGCAACAATTGTTCACTGGCCTGATAATAAAAATCTCTTTCATTTGTTGGAGGATTGTTCTTGGTCATATTTTTCCCTGTTTCTATAGCTGCTTAGCACTCTCTGAAGCTTTGAAGCTCTTTTGATTGAAAAATCCTACCTGTCAATCAGATTTGTTCCAAAGCATCAAATCAATCAGTCGGACACACTGATTTTTGTAACTGAATTGTTAACATTATTGCTAACTTAAGTACCTTATGGTTAATGTTCAGAGTGTATTTCAATAACTATTTTTAACAGTCCCATTTCTTTTTTTGTAGGGCCATGTCAAACCTGTATGAACATGCTGATTGGTCACACCAGGATCTTTCAGAAGCAATAGCAGAAGCTCGCAAACACATGACGAAATGCAAGTTGAGTCTGTTTTGTGCGGAAAACTTTAAAAACTACAGTAAAGCTCTGGAGCAGCGGCAAAAGGAAGGATACAAAACATGCTTTACTGATCTTTGGGGACTTGCAATTGACAAAGCATTAAGCAATGGGGTAATGTATCTCT
The DNA here is from genome assembly GCF_032191835.1 of Heteronotia binoei. Lineage (NCBI taxonomy): Eukaryota > Metazoa > Chordata > Lepidosauria > Squamata > Gekkonidae > Heteronotia > Heteronotia binoei. Next base: position 81,887,895 of record NC_083243.1, on the reverse strand, counting down.
GTTTCTTGAGTTAAATGAAATGAAACTGTGAAATAATGCCAAGACAAAATGGACACAGAATTATCCATACAAGTATTAATTTGGCAGGACAATGCAAGCAAGTTTGTATTCAAGCAATTGTTTCATCTAAGAAAAAATTTGCTTTGACTTTCATTTTTTACTTTCATTTTAGACATACTTGTGTGGGGGGAGCTCTAAATGACAAGTGAAACCCTTATCCCAGGCGAGGTCACCTCTTGTTTACCCTATTTTAACTATGCTATGCTTGCCTACAATTGTAGTCCCATTTCCAATGAATTAACAGCAACTCTGTTAACTTGTTCTTTCTCTTCTTATGCTGTGTTATGTCATATTCCTTAAATCTCTGTATTATTTTTCTGTCTTGATTTATTCACTGGTAGTAGTTGGCAAGGCATTTGTCTTGTGAGAACTACCTGCTGCTGCTAAGGGATGATTGGGGACAAAGAGGAAAGTCTACCATTAGTAGTGACAAGAGGTATGGAAGACAAGAGGCTTTACAGCACTCTGCAAGCAAGAGGCAGCAACAGGCATGCTTCCATGGTGACCAGCATTGCCAACTCTGTAGGGTTGCCAAGTCAAATGAAAGAAAAATTTGGGGATTTTGGGGGCGGAGCCAGGAGACTTTGGAGGTGGAGCCAGGAGACATTGGGGGTGGAGCCAGGAACAAGGATGTGACAAGCATAATTGAACTCCAAGGGAGTTCTGGCCATCACATATAAAGGGACAGAACACCTTTTTAAATGCCTTTCTTCCATAGGAAATAATTAAAGATGGGGGCACCATCTTTTGGGGCTCATAGAATTGGACCCTCTGGTCCAATCGTTTTGAACCTTGGGGGGTATTTTGGGGAGAGGCACTAGCTGCTATACTAAAAATCTGGTGCCTTTACCTCAAAAAATAGCCCCCCCAGAGCCCCCAATACCCATGGATCAATTCCCTGTTATTCTCTATGGGAATCGTTCTCCATAGGGAATAATAGAGTGCCTAGTAGACATTTCCCTCCTCCCCCCCATGCTTTCTAAAGGGGGGGAGGGCCTCCATACCAGGGAATCCCCCCTCCCTGCCCCCTCCCTCTCTCTCTCACACACACAAACACTTACCGTACTTGGTCTTCTTCCAGCAGAATGTGCTTGCTGTGAAAATGAAAGGAAGGCTGCACAGGAAAAGAAAGGGAGGGGACGTTCTCCATGGAAACTGTTACTTTCCCATGAAGCCCTTCCTGTTTCCTGTTTCCTGTGCAGCCTTAAAGGGACACATTTTAAAACGGATCGGAAGCTTTGCAACATGATGCCTAAAGGTATGTTCTCTCTCTCCCCCCCACCCCCCAGATTTTTTGAGAGCGGGGGAGGAGGATGCAATTTCGAGGGTCCCCCACCAGGGCGGCGGGGGGGGGGTTGGGAATAGGGTTGCCAAGTCCAATTCCAGAAATATCTGGGGACTTTGGGGTGGAGCCAGGAGACACTGGGGTGGAGCTAGGAACAAGGGTGTGACAATCCTAATTGAACTCCAAAAAGAGTTCTGGCCATTACATCTAAAGGGAAGGCACACCTTTTTAAATGTCTTCATTCCCTCCACCAGGCGCTCTCCTGGGCCTCGAAAGCGGCGGCCTCGGCATGGTGGGGGTGGTGGCCGAGCTGCTGCAGTCTGGGCTGGCGGAGGCGCGGCGGCAGCAGCTGGGGGTGGCGGGAGGCGGCCAGCTGCTTATGAACATATGATGCTGCCTTATACTGAATCAGACCCTTGGTCTGAGACCGCACTCTGCACATGCCCCACAGCCTTCTCCTGCTCCCCAGCTGCCAAGCGCGAGCCCTTCCCCGGCTCACGGGCCGCCCTGCTCCTTGCCTCCTCATCCCCCGCAGAGCCAAGTGGCGCGTCTTTGCGGGGCTGAGAACTGAGCACCCCAAACCGCGGGCATCTCCGCCCGCCCTTGCAGCCCCCCGCCCTCCACGGAAGGCCACCCACCCCTGCGCCCCTGAGCGTGGCACTGCACGCCCCCCCCGCTTTCGCTCCGCCGACCCCCCCTGCAGCTAGGCACAGCCCCCATTGCCCACCTGGCAGAAAGCAACGCCCGGCCGCCTCCCGGGCCAGCTCTCCGTTCCCCGGGCAGCCAGGGAGGGCTCAGCGGCCGGCAGCCCACGAGGGGCTCACACTCCCGTCCCCGGCCGGCATGCTCCCGTGCCGGCATGCTTCAGCGGGGGCGCTGAAGACGGGCTCGCCGGCCGTAGAGGGGGTGTTGCGGTGGCGGCGGCTGCAGGCTTGCCACGCTCCTGGCCTGCCTCCACCCTTCCCTTCTCTGAGCGGGCAACGCTGCTGAGGGCGAGACGGAGTGGGCGACGCCGCTGCGCTGCCGCCTCTTCTTTGCTTCCCAAGCAGAGAAGAGGCGGCAGCCGTGCAGCGGCGTCGCCGGCTCCTAGATGGGGCGGCTCTCCATGCTTTTTGGCACCCTCCCCCCCTCCCCCCGCTTCCATTTTTGGGGGGAGCAGGGGAAGAGGCTGGAAACCCTGGTTTCCCCCGCCAGGGCGGGAGGGTTGGGAAGCCTAGTTGGGAAGCCTACAACTCTGGCTTAGGAAACTCCTTGAGATTTGGGGGCAGAGCCTGTAGAGGGCAGAGAATGGAGAGAGAAGGGAATTCAGTGGGATGTGATTCTACACCTTTCTGAATTGGCTATTTCCTCCAGGGGAATTGATACCTATTGTCTGTAGATGAGTTGTAATTTCAGGAGAACTCCAAACCCTACCTGAGGTGATCCTAATGGTAAATGAGGTGGTCTCCTGTTCCTGCTGCTACCTCCTGACAATTACTAGGAAGAGCAGGCTTTCTCCCCTCAGAATACTGTAGCATTACCCTACAATTCCCATGAGTGAACTGCCTAACTATGCATTGCTGGTTCTCATTTTAAAGCTTGCCAGTTCTTCCTTTCTCAGACTTGTTTGTGTGAACAAGGCCCATTCCCCAGCTATATGTGTGAACAAGGCCCACTCAGATGCAGAACTGCGATGAATCATGGCTCTATGTGTTGAACATATTTTTAGTGCAATCTGGTTCTTGGCTTATACCTGTCTCCCCACCTCTTTTCTCCAGTAATTTTAGCTCTCTATAAAATCGGATCTACTTCTGCTTTGAATCATTTATTGTCTACTAAGAATAAGGCCTGTTGTGAGGAAAAATGCAAACTCTAGAAAGAGGCTCTGGGCAAGTGACCCCCCCCCCCCCGCTCCTGCTGTCTTCCCATTCACCCAAGTGAAGGTTTTACTCCCCCCCCACCCCCCCATCTCGAGGGGAGCTGATCTCTGCCATCTGAAGAGCAGCTAAAATTCTGAGTGATCTCCAGCCCTCACCTGGAGATTGGGCAACAGTGGTTCCCCAGTAGGAAATGGCTGAGGGTAGAGTCTATGGCATTGTATTTGTCTGAGGTTCCACTCCTCCTCAAACCCACATTCTCCAGACTCCACCGCTAAAATCTCCAGGAATTTCCCAACCTGGAGTTGTCAACTGCTAAGCTACACTGGCTGTCATAGTGGGGGCTGCTGCTGAACAGTAGCAAGCAGCCAGGCCAAGTTAAATCATGCCAGTCAGGTGGCATCAAGTCATCCCTAGGGTGCTGCCAGGCCTAAGGTAGCCAACCTCTGGGTTGAGCCTGAAGATCTCCTGGGTTCACAACTAAATTCCAGACAACAGATCTCTCTCCCCCTGGAGAGAATAACTGCTTTAGAGGATGGACTCTATAGCATTATATGCAGCTAAGGGTTCTCCCTTTACTGACTTCCTTTACTGGTTGCCTAGCAGCAGCCTCTGGCTAGCAGCTTTCCCAGTGGTCCAGTCCTTGTCTTCCTGAGGCAAGACTGAGGGAAGGAGGGAGGGAGGAAGGGAGAGGAAAGAGGCAGCTGCCATTGCCTCTGAGGAAATACTTTGTGAGCCTGCTTCTCCAGGAACCTGCCTGAGACAGCTTACAAAAATAAAAATAATAAAAGCAAAACATTAAAAGATATTAGTTAAAATCTAGCCTTAAAGAAACCACCAGCCCAGTATAAAACATAGATCGCAAAAACAAATCATAGACAGCTTTTTTAAAGTTTTCTTTTTAAAGGGTGTTTTTTAAAAAAAAAAAAAAAATATCAATCCCGCTATTAAAAGCCTTGGTGAACAGCATTGTATTGGCCTGGCACCTAAAATAAAGAAAAATGGGTGCCAAGTGAGCCTTAAGGGGAAGGGCATTTTACAGGTGAGGTGCCACTGCTGAAAAAGTCCTGTCCCTGGTTGCTGCTCACCTGTAGGGATGGGCATGAACCAGCTGATGAACTAAAGTTCATCAAGAATTGTGGTCAGTTTGTGGTTCATGAAGCAATATTTGTGAACTGAAGAACCACCATGAACCTTCGTGAATTTTGATGCAGTTTGTAGTGATCTGTGGTAGTTTGTGAAGAGCAGAAGTCAGCGATTTAAACCTCCGCTTTCTGTTTTTCATGAAAAATAGCAAAGAACCAGCCCCATAGCCAGGATTTGAAGAATTGGGGGGCCCTGATCTTTTTTAGGGGGCACATAGTGGCCCCAACCTCCATGGCCTTCTATCCTACCACCGCTGAGGAGAAAGCTGCCAGCTAGCTGCCATACAGCCTCCTCCCTCCCCACAGCTGCCCCAAGGTGATCCCTTTCCACCCCTCTTCCAGCAGCTCTGGTGGGGAGCCACTCAGAGGTTTAGATACGTGCCGCATGGTCTCCTGCCCTTACCTGTAGCATGATCCAGCTAGGCAAGCCCGGCGGGACAAGGGGGGGGGGTGGAAGGCGCCACCAAGTTGCAACTGACTTCTTGGGCTACAAGACCTCCAATTCGAATTTCTTCTTGTTGGAGGGTGAGCCGAGGCTGCCCAAGCCTCAGGTGGCCAGCGAGACCAGGCCAGAAAACCCCTGCAGGCGAACATCACCTCTCCACTGATCCCCAGCCCTGGACTGCAGCCGGGACCTCCACTTGTGTGTGCCAGCCTACCTTACCCTGCCCTGTCTGCAATGAAGCCATCCGCCCCCTACCCCCGCCGCCCCACTTGAGGGACAGAACGGCCTCTTCTTGCAGGTGCCCTCTAGCCCAACGTCAGCCCAACAGGGAGCTTAAGTTTCAGTCCTGGGCTCCGAAAGTGCCCGGTTGTTTCTGCTTGCTGAGGGGTCAGAGATTTCTTCCAGACCCTAAGCAAGCAGAAGCAACAGGGAGCTTAACTTTCAGTCCTTGGCACTGAAAGTGCTCCATTGTTTCTGCTTGCTGAGGGGTTAGAGATTTCTTCCAGCCCCTAAGCAATCAGAAGCAACACGGAGCTTAACTTTCAGTCCTGGGCTCCAAAAGTGCCGTGTTTGTTTCTGCTTGCTGAGGGGTCAGAGATTTCTTCCAGCCCCTAAGCAAGCAGAAGCAACACTGAGCTTAAGCTTCAGTCCTGGGCACTGAAAATGCCCTGTTTCTGTTTGCTGAGGGGTCAGAGAATTCTTCCGGCTGCTAAGCAAGCAGAAGCAACTGTGTATGATCATGTCCCCTAAGCAAGCAGAAGCAATGGTGTATGAGGACGGTAGAATGGAGAAGGATGCAGCCAAGGCACTGGAGGCTAGTTAGCGGCCCCAAGTCAGGGGGCTCTGCCTAGCAGTCGGGTGGCTGTGCCCCCACAGGCCCCCACATAGCTACAGACCTGCAGGGAACCATTTAAACCACAGGGAACAGAAAGCTGAGGTTTAGATGGCTCCCAGCCATTTCATGCCGTACTTTCTGCTCCCTATGGCTTTTCACAGGGAGCGCTAAAGCAGGGTTTTAAATTACGCTGAGCCATTAAACCAAACAGCTGACCAGCAGGGAGCTCCCCACCACAGAGCCATTTAAACCCCTACTTTCTGATCCTTGTGCAAAGCAGCAGGGAGCAGGGGGTTAAACTTTGCACAAACCAATATGAACTGGGTTGGTTTGTGAAGCAACCTCCCCATTCATATAGGCTTGTTTCATATAGGTTTGTTTCATTCATATAGATTCATTTCATGGTTCAGCCTTGGACCACACCATGATAATTCAGTTCATGCCCATTCCTGCTTGCCTTACTTCTGGAGGTGGGGGAACAGAGAATAGGGCTTGTGAGGCAGATCCTAACTGGCAGGAAGGAAAATAAGGAAGAGGAGGCAGCCCTTCAAGTACCTTGTTCCCAAGCCATTTAAGGGCTCTATAGGTTAGAACCAGAACTTTGAATTGTGCCCAGAAAGAAACTATGTGTGTGGGACAATAATGTAATGTTTGTTTTTTACAGAATCCCAGTACACTCTCAGGGCAGAGGCATGCATTGAATCATGGCCAGAACCCACTACCTATATACATGGTTCTCAACACCAGAGACAAATACTGCCTTCCAGAATTTAAAGGTAATATAATGCATATCACACTTGATTTGGAAATGAAAACAGTCTCATTCATATGGTGATGTGGTAGCCTAGATCTGTCTTTCTTTCACACATACCTTCAACAACTGCATTCTGAACTAATTGAGCATTAGCTTGCTTGTCTTCTTCTTTCCTGCTTTTACATATGAATTTCTGATATATTATTAACTATGAGTTTTTAGTGGAACATAAACAAAGCAGAAATAGAAAGCGTGGAAGTGTTTTGAATGTCATACTATGAAGCACACTGAAGCATACTGAAGTCACTTCCACACACCCTAAATAATGCATGTGCAATCCACTTTAAATGCACTTTGCAACTGGATTTTGCTGTGTGAAATGGAAAAAGTAAGGCTGATTCCGCACTCACCTTGGTCTGGGGCAGGCTTCCGTTTCCACGCGGAGCAAGCTGGTGATTTTGCACCAGTTGCTCCGCACCACCATTTTGCGCAGGGCAAACCTGTGATTTGCCCCACCGCAGTGTAAACCTGAAAAAACAGGTTTACACTGCAGCAGGGCAAATCGCGGGTTTGCCCCGCACAAAATGGCGGCACGGAGCAACTGGTGCGAAATCACCAGCTTGCTCCACACAGAAATGGAAGCCTGCCCCGAACCAAGGTGAGTGTGGAATCAGCCTATTTTGCAAATGGTTGCTAAAGTAGATTGAACATGCATTATTTAACATGTGAGAAAGTACCCTGGATGACCTCTGCTAAGCTTCGCCTGCCTCACAGTATAGTTAAAATAAAATGGAGGGAAGAACCATGAAAACCAACCTAAGCTGCTTGGGAAAAGAGTGACATAAACTGACAGAAAGGAATAGACCATTTGTTTTGGTTCTCTCTCGGCTTGACTTCGTGAACGAAGATTTAAGAAGGGTGCAGTAGTCCACGTCTGCTGCAGGCTCTCTGGTGGCTGACAAGACCAATGCGGGACAGGCAGATCCGGCCACAGTGGCTGCAGGGAAAAGTCTGATTTGGGGTTGGTGCTGTAGCAGTGCGATTCTTCCTCAATCTCCTTTTGTCCTCAAGACCAGCTATGCGTGCGTTCTCAAAGGAAGAGACAGCCTGGTGGATGGTGTGCCTCCAAGCTTTGCGATCTGAGGCTAGGTCAGACCACTGGTGATGGTTGATGCGACAGGTGCCAAGGGATTTCTTCAAGGAGTCCTTGTACCTCTTCTTTGGTGCCCCTCTATTTCGATGGCTGGTGGAAAGTTCGCCATACAGAGCAATCTTGGGAAGACGGTGGTTTTCCATCCTAGAAATATGCCCTGCCCAGCGCAGCTGCATCTTCAACAGCAGTGCTTTGATGCTTGTAACCTCCGCCCTCTTGAGGACTTCAGTGTTGGTCACAAAGTCACTCCAGTGGATGTTGAGGATGGTGCGAAGGCAGCCCTGATGAAAGCACTCAAGGAGTCGCAGGTGATGACGGTATAAAACCCATGATTCGGAGCCGTAGATGAGGGTTGTCATCACAACCGCTTTGTAAACATTGATCTTTGTGCCTTTTTTCAGATGCTTGTTGCTCCACACTCTTTTGTGCAGTCGGCCAAATGCACGGTTTGCCTTTGCCAGCCTGTTGTCAATCTCCTTGTCGATCTTGGCATCTGAGGAGATGATGCACCCTAGGTAGCTGAACTGCTGGACTGTCTTCAGAACTGATTCACCCACAGTGATGCAGGGAGGGTGATAATCTTCCTGGGGTGCAGGCTGGTGGAGAACTTCTGTCTTCTTCAGACTAACTTCTAGGCCGAATAGCTTGGCAGCCTCTGCAAAGCAGGACGTCATATGCTGCAGAGCTGCTACCGAGTGGGAGACGAGTGCAGCATCATCAGCAAATAGTAGCTCTCGGATGAGTTTTTCCATTGTCTTGGAGTGGGCCTTTAGTCGCCTCAGGTTGAACAGGCTGCCATCAGTGCGATAGCGGATGTAGACACTATCGTCATCATCTAGATCTACTGCGGCTCTTTGAAGCATCATGCTAAAGAAGATCGTAAAGAGAGTTGGCGCGAGAACGCAGCCTTGCTTTACACCTGTGCCTATTGGGAAGGGCTCCGAGAGGTCGTTAAGAACATAAGAGAAGCCATGTTGGATCAGGCCAACGGCCCATCAAGTCCAACACTCTGTGTCACACAGTGGCAAAAATTTTTATATACACACATACACTGTGGCTAATAGCCACTGATGGACCTGTGCTCCATATTTTTATCTAAACCCTTCTTGAAGGTGGCTATACTTGTGGCCGCCACCACCTCCTGTGGCAGTGAATTCCACATGTTAATCACCCTTTGGGTCGTTGCAGTGTCTGACTTGGCCTCGCTGGTCTTCATGTAGCTGGATGATCATGCTGAGGAACCTTGGGGGACATCCTAAACGTTCCAAGATTTGCCACAGGCCTTTCCTGCTAACGGTATCGAAAGCTTTGGTAAGGTCGACAAAAGTCACATATAGACCCTTGTTCTGTTCCCTGCATTTCTCTTGGAGCTGCCTGAGAACAAATACCATGTCGGTGGTGCTCCTGTTAGCTCTGAAGCCGCACTGGCTCTCTGGGAGGAGTTCTTCTGCAATGGTGGGCACCAGTCTGTTCAGGAGTATTCTGGCAAGGATTTTGCCTGCGATGGAGAGCAGGGTTATCCCCCGGTAGTTGGAGCAGTCTGACTTTTCTCCTTTGTTCTTGTGTAGAGTGATGATGATTGCATCGCGAAAATCCTGTGGTAGTTTGCCTTGTTCCCAGCAGGTGACAAGTACTTTGTGAAGTGTGCTATGTAGTACTGTGCCCCCATGCTTCCAGATCTCTGGTGGGATTCCATCAACTCCCGCTGCTTGCCACTTTTCAGTTGCTTGATGGCTTTAACAGTCTCTTCTAGGGTGGGGATCTCATCCAACTCTGTTTTCACTGGTTGAAGTGGGGTGAGGTGGATTGCTGAATCTTGAACTAGGCGGTTGGAACTGAAGAGAGCCTGAAAATACTCCGACCACCGGTTCAGTATGGATGCCTTGTCTGTGAGGAGCACTTGGCCGTCTGCACTACGCAAGGGACTCTGAGCCTGAAATGATGGGCCATATACTGCCTTCAGGGCTTCGTAGAACCCTCTTAAATCACCAGTGTCTGCACACAGCTGGGTTCTCTCTGCAAGCTTGGTCCACCACTCGTTCTGAATGTCTCGAAGCTTGCGCTGGAGGTTGCTACATGCAGCGCGAAAGATTGCTTTTTTCCCAGGACAGGAGGGCTGAGCAAGATGTGCTTGATAGGCAGATCTTTTTTTCGCTAGTAATTCTTGGATCTCTTGATTGTTCTCATCAAACCAGTCCTTGTTTTTCCTTGTGGAGAACCTGAGGACTTCTTCAGAGATCAACAGGATGGTAGTTTTTAGATGTTCCCAGAGTGCTTCTGGAGAAGCGTCTGTGGGGCAACTGGGGTCCTCAATTCTTGACTGGAGTTTTGCCTGGAAGGCAGCTTTAACTTCAGCTGACTGAAGGCTGCCAACCTGAAGCTTCCTCCGAGGGATACCTCCTCTCCTGGGTGTGGGTTTAAAGTGAAGACGGAGACTGCAGCGTTCAAGACGATGATCCGTATGACATTCCGCACTGGGCATTACTCGGGTGTGTAAGACATCTCGAAGGTCTCTCTGGCGCACCAGAATGTAGTCGATAAGGTGCCAGTGCTTGGACCGTGGGTGCATCCAGGTTATCTTCAGGCTGTTCTTCTGCTGAAAGATAGTGTTGGTGATAGTGAGCTGGTGCTCCGTGCAGAATTCTAGCAGGAGGCGCCCGTTATCATTGCAGTTGCCAATGCCGTGTTTGCCAAGTACTCCTTTCCAGGCTTCCGAGTCTTTACCTACTCTGGCATTGAAGTCGCCAAGGATGATCACCTTGTCCTCTGTAGGGGTCTTCCATACGAGGTTGCGTAGATCAGCATAGAACTTGTTCTTTTCTGCAGGATCTGCTTGAAGGGTTGGGGCATACACACTGAAGAGTGTTGCATGCTGCTTGTTTTGAAGTGGGAGGCGCATGGACATGATGCGATCTGAGTGACCTGTTGGCAGGTTTTTGAGTTTGGAGGCAATGGAGTTCCTGACCATGAAGCCAATGCCAGAAAGGCGGCTCTCAGCCTTTGACTTACCTGACCAGTAGAGGGTATAGCCAGCACCATGTTCTTGAAGACTACCTTCCTCAGGGAAACGGACTTCACTGAGAGCTGCTATGTCAATATTCAACCTGAGAAGTTCGTGGGCAACTAGAGCAGAGCGTTGTTCAGGGCGACCACTGTCTACTGTGTCAAGCATGGTTCTGATGTTCCAGCACGCAAGCTTAAGTCTTTGCACACTTTGTTTAAAAAGATTCAACCCTTTGTTTTGTTTCAAGCAATCCTGCACTTAATTTAGCAATTAACCCTCTATTACAGATTACTTTAGACACTCCAATTAATGAAATTTATATTCTGCATAGGCTTTATACGAACAGTAGCTAAGAGAGAAGAAATTGTTAAATCTAAGAGGAGACAAATAGGCTTACAAAACGCAGTCTTATATTTTTCCACCTCTGCTCCCTTCTAAAGTCTTTCTTCCTTCTTCTTCAGTCTCTCTTTTCTTCCAGTAACTTCTTCTCTATTCAGCAACTTAATGTCTTAGTCTCCAAACAAACAGCCAAAATAAGGCAGAGTCCAAGATGTTACTCACAGCTGTCACAGCGTCCTTTGCAGTTACAGTCACTGATCCTGTCTCTGTCTCTGTCTCTGTACTCAGATATCAAGAGTTACAAGTATAACTCTAGCAGTAGGACCCAGAAGCTTCGGTAAAGTGCAGCCGTGGCGAGCCACTCAGAACTGCTGCTTTACCCTTTAGATTGTTTAACGTTAATCCCGGAAGTACTTCAGGCAGTAGACAAAGCAAAAACCTCTTTCAAAACAAACGATAGAAAATAAAGAAAAATAAAGGGGGCTGAAGAAAGAAAAAAAAAACCCAATCATTGCAGATGCCAAGACGTAATAAGTAAAAGAAAGTAAGATAGGGAGACCCATGCAGCTACAAAGATCAGACGCCTCCAACGCTTTCAAAAAAAAGGAAAAAGCAGCTAGATCACCCCATCAGCAAGCGCGGCTGCGTCCGCCATTACACGGCCCCTTCCACTCCAATATAAGTCAGACCAGTCAAGAACCGAGTGAGGCAGAAACCGCAAAACAACCCCCCCCAAAAAAAGAAAAAAAGGGGGGGAGAAAAAAATAGATCTTACTCCCTCACTGTCCCACTCAAGCTGTAATCCGAGCCACCACAGCTTCAAAGGCTCCCTCGTTCGCTCACCCGGTCGCCTTTAGCACTCACGCCTCCAGCCGCCTCTCAGCAGTCGCACTTCCAGTAATCTTCCCAGACCGCAGCACCGCTCAGACGCCACAGGAATCCAGAACTAGCAAGTTCAGCTCCTTTTTCCAGGCTCACTTTCCGAGGTATGGCGATCCAGATAAGAAAAAGACTACTAAGCAGGTTGAAATCTTAGGGAAAATCAAGATAGCTTTCCGATCTCCCTCTCCGGCGGCACAGTTGGGCACCAAGGTGTTGGGAGGGTAACGGCCAGGAGGAAAACTAGCACTGAGCGAGGAACCTCCGTTCCTCACTCACGACCAGCAAGCCCACCAGGCTCCGGAGCGTCTCCAGACTGCTCCTTTAAGAGGTGCCCCCAGGCTTGGAAGCCCCCACAATCACCCCCCAAACGGAGTTCCCTCCTGAGACAGGGAAAGGAGCCCCGTGTCACTCCGCCATCTTTCCGGAAAGATTTTAAATCTATTTGATTTGTATTGCATTTTCTCCTGTGGTGGCGGGGTGTTTAAAGTTTGGATGGTTTAACTGATCTCTTAAGTCATAGTACTGATTGCAAATATTATTGATTAGTATAGTGCTCACCACGCATTGCTATATTGCTACATTGATTGCAAATAATACAGTAAATATTATTGTTTCATCTTTTTTATTTGAAATTGGACTACAGTAAATTAGAATTGAGTTCAAAACCCTGGGTAGGAGAAATATACTACCATGATGGAAACAAAGATTAAAAAATATTTACAAGGTACCCCCCCGTCGGGGGGAGGTAAGGTAACCCCAGGTCCAGCAAGCCAGGACGCTTTGGAAAAATTACAAAATATAGTCACAACTGGATTCAAAAAGAATCAAGAAGCTCTTGATGAGATGAAGACAGATTTGTTGTTCCAGATTAAGAAAACTAATGACCAGTTGGTGGACTTTCAAAAACAATTACTGGCTAATACGCAACAAGTCCATGGTTTAACTGCAAAGATGGACAGAATGGAAGACAGAGAAAGGCAAACAAGTAATATAGTCAGAGAAAACCAAACAGAATTGATGGAGTTGGAAGACCGGGTGATGAGGCTGGAAATGGAAAAAGCTGCAACTATTCTCCGCTTTCAAAACCTGCCAGAAGAGAAAGAGGAAGATTTGATTGGCAAAATTACAACCATTTTGATGGTGGATGATGAAGATTTACTAGAAGAAGGCCCAAGAGATATTCTTTGGGCTAAAAGAGTATCTTCCAGCTACACAAGGAAGTTTAAACTTCCCAGAGAAGTTCAAGTAAAATTCGTCCGCCCTGAGACCAGTGGAAGAGTCTTACAAAAAGCAAGAGAGTTTGAAATGAATTGGAAGGGTACCAAAATTAAGATTTTGAAAGAAATACCTTGGAGTGTTAGACAGCGGAGATTCAAATTTAAGAAATTGTCCACCTGGTTGGTCAAACATGAAATTCAATTCAGATGGCTCATCCCACAAGGCTTATTCTTCACATATCAAGCCAAAAGATATAATATCACCACGGAGGCAAAGATGGAAGAATTTTGGGAGGAGCATGTCAAACGGAATGGATCTGAGTCTGATGAAGAGCAGGAAGGTGCCAAGGGACCTCTTGAGGTGTCTCCCAAAAAGCAGCGTGAGAAGATTAAAACCAGACTTCAGAGCAAGAAAGACTTACCCAAGATACCTGATAGTATTGATCCAACAAAATGAATTCTAGGATGGGAACCAAGATACTCTCTTTGAATGTTAACGGCTTAAATGAACCTGGGAAGAGAAAGAGAACTTTTCAGCAATTGTTTAAATCGGGTGCACAAATTATCTGCTTGCAAGAAACCCATATTAGGAGAGACAATGTGAAGTATCTGGCTAACAAAAAGTTGGGTACCCTATACTCATCATGTGATCCTCTTAAAAAGAAGAAGGGTGTGGCCATATTTATATCCCACCATATTAAATCGAACTGTCTATATTCAGATGAGCAGGGTAGAATTATTATTGTGGAATTGGAACTGAATGGTCTTAAAACAATAATTGGAAACATCTACGCCCCTAATGAAAATCAAGAGAAGTTTTACCAGGATGTGTATAGCAAACTTTGTGAATACAATTCGGATAGATACTGCATTGTTGGAGATTTTAATGCTATATTTGACATCAAAATGGATAAAAAATATGATGACCCTCAAAGAAAGAAGAAACATCGAAATTTATTACCTAGTACCTTTTTGAAAATGGCACATGAATTGAATTTGGTTGATGCTTGGAGGACAAAAAATCCAACTACAAGAGATTTTACTTTTTACTCCCACGCACACAAATCTTGGTCAAGAATTGATATGTTTTGGATATCTTTGGGTATGATATTGTCTGTTAACCAAGTTGATATTCTTCCCCAGTCCTACGCTGACCACAGCCCAATTGTGTTAACTTTACAGGAGCAGTCAAGAAACCCCCGTTGGTCCTTAAATTTACAAATTTTGAAAGAGCCCCAATTTTTGGATGGGGCCAAAAAAGAGATTCAAGAATTTTTTAAATTAAACTTGGAAAAAGATACGAAAATGTCAACTATATGGGATGCATTCAAAGCTTTTTTCAGAGGCCTTGCGATTAGATATTCATCAAAAAAGAAGAGAGAACAAAGGAAAGCCTACAATGAACTTATTACAAAATTGAAGCATCTTGAGGAACAGCAGAAAATTGGAAACTCAAAGGAGATGAAGTCGAGAATCACTTTTGTTCAACATCAAATAAACACTCTTTTGGCGGAAGAAATTGAGAAAAAACTGAAATGGGTAAGGCAAAATTACTTCGAAAACGCGAATAAAGTGAGTAGATGGTTGGCCTACAGGTTGCGAAAGGAGAAAGAGAAAAAAACTATAAAAATGTTGAAAAATCAAGTTCAGGAGGAAGTATTTCAAAATCTTCAAATGAAAGAAATTATTCAAGACTTTTACCGGTGTCTCTATAAAAAGCAGAAGATGGAACTACCAAAACAAGAAGAATACATAAAGACGGCAGAAATGAAACAATTAACAAAGGAACAGCGAACAAGCCTGGAATCCCCCATTTCAATACAGGAGATTGTGGATGTAATTAGACAGCAAAAGAGTAATAAAACTCCAGGTCCAGATGGTCTTCCGATTGAATTTTTTAGAGCCTTCGAAGACTCACTATTGCTGCCCTTTAAAAGAGTACTTGAAAACGCTTACAACACAGCTGAGATCCCAGATACTTGGAAAGAAGCCTTAATTACGCTTATTCATAAGGAAGGTACTGATCCTTCTGAAATTAAAAATTATAGACCAATTTCACTTTTGAACAGTGACTACAAGATATATGCAGCTATATTAGCAAATAGATTGAAGAAAGTAATCGCTGGATTAATCCATGAAGACCAAGCTGGCTTTGTTCCAGGACGTTTGATGAGCCAGAATGTGAGGTTACTCTTGAATTTGTTTGAATACTACAGAGAGCATTCGGACAAGGAATTTGCGGCTATTTTTGTAGATGCAGAGAAGGCTTTTGACAACGTCAACTGGAACTTTATCAAAGCAACGTTGTCTGCCGTTGGTTGTGGTGAAAGGTTCTCCAAAATGGTAGAAGCGGTTTACTCAAAACAGATAGCCAAAGTGAGCTTCAATGGTGTGATGACCGATATAATAGAGATAGAACAAGGTACGAGACAGGGGTGTCCGCTATCCCCTTTACTTTTCATTTTGACATTAGAACCGTTGATTAAGAAGATTAGAGATGACACCCAAATCCGAGGGACTAGAATTAATAATGTAGAGTTTAAGACGTTGGCGTTTGCAGATGATCTTGTATTTACCTTGGAGCAACCCTCTTCCTCGATGGTATTTTTAAAGCAAAGATTAAGAGAATTCGGAGAAGTATCGGGATTCAAGTTGAATGTCGCAAAAACGAAATTTTTAACCAAAAATATCGAGAAAGAACAAATCGAACTCTTAGAACAATTGTCAGGTTTTAAATGTGAAAAGAAGATAAAGTATTTGGGGATACAGCTGACAAATGACTTAAAATCCTTATACAGAGACAACTATGAAAAAATATTAAAAGAACTTCGTAATGATCTTACCAACTGGAAAGACCTACAAATCTCTCTTCTAGGCAGGATTGCTACAGTTAAAATGAACATTCTTCCAAGAATTCTATTTCTGTTTCAAACAATTCCAATTACGCTGCCTAAATTATTTTTTCAACAACTTAACCTCATGACTAAGGCCTTTATTTGGCAAGGCAAGAAAGCTAGAATTAAACTGAAAGTCCTACAAGATAGTAAATTAAGAGGAGGTCTAGCATTACCGGATTGGAATTTGTACTATAAAGCTTGCTGTATTGCTTGGTTGAGAGCTTGGTGTAAATTGGATAATAGAAAACTATTGACCATCGAGGGCGCTGGACTGGGAGAAGGCTGGCATAGCTATATGTGATATCATACCCCTACAAAAACTGGTCGCTTTTTTAGACATGAAATAAGGAAGTCCTTGTATAGGACTTGGGAGGAAATTAAAGTTTACTACACTCATACTCCAAAGTGGTTATCTCCGATTGAAGCTTTGACTCATCCAAACTTGTATAATTGGGATATCGTGCAAGATTACACTTATCTTTTAAATGATCACAACGAATTGATCGAGGAGGAGACTCTTAAGCTAAGTTGGTGGCTTCAGTGCCAACTTAAATCAAGATATCGCAATGACAAAGAAAAGGGGTTTGCGAGCACACCACTGGACTTAGATCTTATTTTGGACTCTAAACAAAAGATAATTTCTAAGGTATATGACTGGCTGCTTCAAATTAAGATGCAAGATGAGGTTGTGAAGGAAGCATGGATCCGCTGGCTGAAGGATTTCGGCTACAATATAGATTTGGAAGAATGGGAAAGATTATGGAAGCAAAACTTAAAATTGTTGAAACCAGCAGAATGGAAAGAAAACCTATATAAAATGGTCTATAGATGGTATCTTACACCAGATAGGTTGGCCAAAATTTATCCTTCTTACTCTAACAAATGCTGGAAATGTCTAGAAGTTAAAGGGTCTTTGTTTCATATATGGTGGAAATGTAAAGCGGCAAAAAAATATTGGTCGCAGGTGAATATTTGGATCCAAAAAATCCTAAAAATGCATATTAACCATGTACCGGAATTGTATTTGCTGAATATTTGTAGACAGAGTTTGCCTCTTCCTAAACTGAAAATATTATTGTATATAGTTACTACTGCTAGAATTCTATATGCTAAGTACTGGGAAAATGACATAATTCCTAATAGAGATGAGTTTATTAACAAACTGTTGGCTGCCACAGAATCTGATTTACTATCTACAAGATTAAGAAATGGCAATGTCCAAAAATGTCAAGAGGAATGGGATCCTGTTTATAAATGGGTTAAAAGTAGAGATGCTGGAATTGAGTAAATATGGGACATTCTTTCTGTTCAATATGTAGATGTTTAATCCTTTCCATCTCCCAGCGTGTATGGCTGGGTAGGTGTTTTGTTTGTTAGATGTTATACTTGTTTGTGTTGATTTGTTTTCTGGGTGATTGAGAATGTTGTTATTTTTGTCCTATATATGTTTTTCTGTTTCTTTTGATTTCTTTACTCTTATCAATAAAATCTAAAAATTCTTTTTCAAAAAAAAAAAGTCTTTGCACACTTTGTGAGGCAGGTGCATGCCTTTTCTTTGTTGTTATTTTTGACCGCAAGTAACGATGCCCGTTGACCGCGGCTAGCCAACTGGGGTGGGGGAGACGAGCTTTGTTTAGGCCACCTTTTCTAGGCCCCTCTCCGTGTGGAGCAAGCAGTGCTGTCCCTAGATAAGGCTGCTTGGTCATTCAGGGTGCTGCCGAAAAATGCTTTCATCTCCGGGTCAGCATCAGGTGACCAATACCCTGAACCGCCTACATGCAGGATCGGGACTGCGGCTTCCAGTGGCATCTTCTACCTGCCGTTTCGCCCCTTGCCCATCGCTGCAGGACTTGGTGTGTTGTGGGTTGTGGATGTGGATATGCCCTTCAGGCCTGCACAGAGGAATTTTTAGGTGAAACACAGTGTGCACGGTACTGGCTCCACCCTTTCACCTTGGGGTCATCTGCCATGGCCCAGTAAGCCGGGACGCCGGCAGCGAGTCCTCCAGGTGGTAGGTGTTACATTAACGAGCTCTATCTGCCTGGGTTTGATGTTAGAGTTTTCCTTCTCTTGGCTGGCGAGGTTGGTGAGCCCAGCCTGCCCATCCGGTTATACCGCTGGACATTCGGTTGCACCATGACATGGCAAACTCTGTGAGAAACGGGGGGGGGGGGGACCAGCAAGAAGGTGTTGCCACGGATGCAGTAATGCAGGAGAGGCCATTGCAGTGACCATCTGCCAGGCATAGCCGGACAGTGACCACGCGGCGTTCACTACACCGGGAAGGAGAGGCTATGTATTGCGCATACACTTTCCCTGGGGGGGCAGGATACCCAAGATTTATTTATTTATTTATTTATTTATTTAATGAACTTATATCCCGCCCTTCTCACCGAAGTGTCTCAGGGCGGCTCACAACATAATGATTCATACAATTCCATTTAAAACATTTACAGATACAATAAAAGCATAGTTAATAAAACAAGATAAAATAAAGCCAGCGGTCTATAAGAGCATTTTGTTCCATCCAAAGATGTTCCATCCAAAGTATCAGTTAGGTGTTATAGGCCTGCCGGAAGAGGGCTGTCTTGCAGGCCCTGCGGAACTGCCCTAGGTCCCGCAGGGCCTGCACCTCCTCCGGCAGCTGGTTCCACCAGTAAGGTGCCGCTGTTGAGAAGGCCCGATCCCTGGTGGATTTTAGGCGGGCCTCCTTTGGCCCAGGGACTACCAGCAGATTTTGTGAGCCGGAACGTAGTACTCTCTGGGGAACGTGTGGGGAGAGACGGTTCCTAAGGTAGGCAGGTCCTAGGCCATACAGGGCTTTAAAGGTAATGACCAACACCTTGTACTGGACTCGGAATGTTACTGGCAGCCAGTGCAGATCCCGGAGCCCCGGCCGAATGTGCTCCCATCTTGGGAGCCCTAATAGCAGCCGGGCAGCAGCGTTCTGCACCAACTGCAGTTTCCGGGTCCAGCACAAGGGTAGCCCCATGTAGAGGGCATTACAGTAGTCCAACCTCGAGGTGACCGTAGCATGAATCACTGTTGCTAGGTCGTCGCGCTCCAGGAAGGGGGCCAACTGTCTCGCCCGCCTAAGGTGAAAAAAAGCGGACTTGGCAGTGGCTGCTATCTGAGCCTCCATCGTCAGAGAAGGCTCCAATAGCACCCCCAGGCTCTTGACCCTGCCCGACGCTGTCAGCGGCGCGCCGTCAAAAACTGGCAGGGGGATTTCCCTTCCCGGGCCGCAGCGACCCAAGCAAAGGACCTCTGTCTTCGCTGGGTTCAGCTTCAGCCCGCTCAGCCTAAGCCACCTAGCCACTGCCTGTAACGCCCGGTCCAGATTTTCTGGGACGCAGGCGGGCCGGCCGTCCATAAGCAGATAGAGCTGGGTGTCATCCGCATATTGGTGACAACCCAGCCCATACCTTCGGGCAATCTGGGCAAGGGGGCGCAGATTGCCTGAAGATGGAGCCCACCCCTCCCACCCCTGTTTTGGTTAATCAAGAAAATATATCAATGGAATATATATTTGCTTTGCTGACAGATTAATATACTAACCTTGTCAGTTTTTGTCACTAAAACATGGACTAGTCTGGGGGAAAGCAGACGCATGGCTGACCTTTGAAGATTTTTCACCTGTATGAAGTGTTTTAAAGGAGGAAAAGAAAAAATACAAGATTCATGAAAAGAGGAGGGGTATTTATTTATTTATTTATTTATTTTTATAATTTCTATCCCACCCTTCCCAACAAGTGGCTCAGGGCGGCTCACATAGGGTTGCCAAGTCCAATTCAAGAAATATCTGGGGACTTTGGGGGTGGAGCCAGGAGACTTTGGGGTGGAGCCAGGAGACATTGGGGGTGGAGCTAAAAGCAAGGGTGTGATAAGCATAATTGAACTTCAGGGGAGTTCTGGCCATCACATTTAAAGCGACTACACATCTTTTTAAATGCCTTCCTTCCATAGGAAATAATGAAGGATAGGGGCACCTTCTTTTGGGGTTCCTAGAATTGGGCCCCCTGGTCCAATCTTTTTGAAACTTGGGAGGTATTTTTGGGAGAAGCACTAGATGCTATACTGAAAATTTGGTGTCTCTATCTCAAAAAACAGCCCCCCCCCCAGAGCCCCCGATAACTGCGGATCAATTCCCCATAATTCCTTATGCGAATTGTTCATGGAGGTGCATGATGGTTGTGGGGGCGGGGCTTCCCCCACTGGCCAGCTGGCTGGGGGAGGGGGGAAGTCTGTAAAACCGGGGGATCCCCCGCTGGGACCTGGGGATTGGGAAGCCTAGGCTCACAGCACGTATGAAGAAGTAACATGGCTTAGTAGTTTGAAAAGTAGAAAAAGGGATTAGAACTGTTAGGAGATGAGAATTTATGTTTGCAATATAAGGCCATAAGAGTAGCCATGCTATATCAAACCAGTAGTCCATCTAGTCCAGCATCCTGTTTCATGCAGTAGCCAATAAGTTATCCCAAGAAGAACTGCAAGATAAGCATGAAGGCCAAACTGTCCCATGTTGCCCTGAGGACTGATATCCCAAAGGTTGCTGTCTCTGAATATGGAGGTTCTTGTTAGTCATCACTTGTAATAGCCATTGATGGACCTGTCCTCCATGAATCCATTCCATAGCTTCTTGAAGTTCACTAAAGTAGTGGCCATTTCCACATCCTGCAGGAGCTAATTCCATGAGCCTATCATTCTAAGAGTAAGGGAGTACTTCCTTTTGTCTGTGTTGAATCTACTGTGAAGGGGCCTTAGCTCAGTGGTACAGCATCTGCTTTCCATGTAGAAGGTCCTGGGTTCAGTCCCCAGCACCTCCACTTAAAAGGATAGGGTAGTAGGTGATGTGAAAGACCTCTGTCTGAGACCTTGGAGACCCACTGCCAGTCAGGATAGACAATACTGACTTTGGTACATATGACCAAGGTACTTACTCAGTATAAGACAGTTTCATGTGTAATTATGTGTAAATTTACTGCCCATCAACATCATTGCGTACCCAAGAGTGCTAACATTATGGGAGAGGCAGAAGTTATCTCTGCGGGAGGACAAATGGGAGAGGAATTTCTTATTTTCTATAGCCAGTATACCAGTGCTTTGTAAAATAGATAATAGAATATCCTTCCAGCAACTGTGGGACTGTCACTAATGGAAATGGAAAATGGAAAATTGTTACTTGCCCTGGAGAATCCCTTGCACTTAATTTATAGAGGCAACATGGTTCAAATCAGTTTGGACTGGGCTTTTTTGGTAGAAAAAACCCAGCAGGAACTCATTTGCATACAAGGTCACACACCCTGGCACCAAGCCAGCCGGAACTGCATTCCTGTGCATTCCTGCTCAAAAAAAGCCCTGAGTTTGGAAGCAACATCTAACCAATAAGCTTCACAGTTTTCATTCATGTGGAAAATGTTCGGTGTTTTACATGACAAGTAAGTGAGGTAATATGCATGGCCATCTAAATAGGAAAGTCTATAAATCAATTAAATTTAAGGTCCAAAATTATTTAACTGCACCATTGCTGAGGCCTCAGTTGTCAGTCAGGGTTGTTTTAATTGCTGCAGGAATAGTGGTAGAACCTGACAAGAGAGTTTTGAACCTATTTTGTAGAGTGGCTGGAATTTATTGCCTATGAGGTTGGACAAGAGAGATCTGATATGAGTTTTGAGCTAATGGTCACATGTACCATGGGTGTCAAAACAGCAGGTTGTTGTCTCTCCTTTGCACTGGTGATGTGAGAACCAGAGGTTTCTATCCGTTGTTTTTAATATTACTTTATTGTCTCTTTTTGGGATGGCACTGAAAGCTCAGCATTGGAGTAGATTGGTTTTAATTTATGGTTTTAAAAGTCAGATGTTTTACAAGATAATGGCCTTCACACGCTTGGTGCATCAGAAATCTCCAAATTGCTCTTAATTTTGTCATCCACCTTGTCTCTGACTTCCTGTTTTCTTCCATTCTCTGAACTTCCCAAGATACTCTTTGTCCTCTTCTTTGAATGTTCTTTCAGTGCCTCAGTTCTCATGCAAATGATTGTTTTTAACATTCTAAGCAGTGGTGATGGTATCATTGTTACCTGCTTTCTGTTAATGGTACTTCTTGAACTGCCAGTTTTATGAAGGGAAAATATTATACAGAAAGTAGACTTGAGGATAGTAATTGTTGGGTGTGTATGCAGATCTGGGGTGTACACACACAAAATCTCATCAATGTTTCATGCCTCAAGGTCTCCAAGGCCAGGAAGAGGAAGACTGTAACACCTACAACTGATGTCTTCCTTTTTTCCAGAGCAAAACCTGGGCCCACTCCAGAAATTCTTTGATTTGAATCGCAATGCTGTAATCTGAGCCTTGTTTCTGGTGGGGACAAAACTGTACCCCATCCCTCTTTCTTGAAGTTGAAAAGGAAAGATGAGCATGGTTCTATGTGATAATGTTATGGGCCAGCTCTAACAAGACAAAAACTTTGGGAATACTTTGAAGACATCAAGAAGCTCTTGGAATATATATTATTTTGAGAGCAATGTTGACAGATACCCAGAATCACAGTTAGGTTGTTTTTTCCTATTTTTATTTAATTATCTATTTGCTAATTATATTACTTTCAATGGAATGTAAATCTTGATGGAATGGTACATAACGTTAACATTATACATGCAAGAAAACAAACCTGCTCAATTTATGGGGTATCACTAAAACACAAGTTTTCTTTTGTGCAGGACAGTGGGGAATTGACTACAAAATTAGATCAGGAATTTTGCTGCTAGGAATGTTAGTATAATGAATTTTTCCAAGGTAGCACATTTTTGACAAAATTCCAATTAGGCAACCTCTAGACTTTTCTTCTACATTGGAGTCATTTTAAAATTATTATAAATGTTCTTGCGGTATAAAACTGTTGAATGTGTTATTTTAATCCTTACCAATACCAAATGTTTAGTTACTCCTAGAAAAGCTATTCTCTCCATAGAGTCAGAAAAAGAAAAGAAAAAAGCTTCAAAGGTAGGCTAGGCCTGCATGAGTAACGAGGCACTGGGGTTATGAACATTTCCATGACAAGTTCTCCCCTTCTGTAGTGTGTTGTATCTAGTCTCATGGCTTCATCATGTCATGTGTCAATAATGTGGAGTAAGGTTGTGACATCACAACACAAGGCAAATGAATGTATACATTTCAGAAAAAGAGGGGCAGCATTTCATGGGGATGCTGCATACGTTGGATACATCATTAGACAACTGTATCTGAGGGCAATTTCACATATTGTGATACAAACTCAGCCTCTGTTTTCTTTGTGACACTCATGTTAATTTTCTTTAGGTAACTAGTTTATACTCTAAATTTGATTTTGTGCAACAAATCATAATTTGAACCTATTTTGTAGAGTGGCTGGAATTTACTCCCTATGAGGTTGGATTACTAAAATATGGTGCCTATATTCGTTCCGACGATTTTGGAAGCAAATTCTTTATGGGTCGGTTGATGAAGAAAGTTCCAGAATCTGGAATCTGCTACATGAAAGGTGACTTACTTTATTTACTTGACCATATTTTGTTGCAGGTAACGTTATAAATCCTCCCAAACCAGTGAAGCATGAAAGCTCAAAAAGCTTAAAATATCACAAATGCTAGTCTGTGTATTGAATCTAATTCTGTTGATACTGAATGTAACTGATACCAACTTGGATCTCCTTACAAGACTTACCCAACATATTAGGTATAAGTCTGTGTGGTGTCATGGATAGTGTTGAATGAGGATCTGGATGACCCTGCTTCAAATCCCTACTCTGTTGTGATGCTTACCAGGTTATTTTGCCTGCCCCCAAGCATAACCTACCTCTCAGGGTTGTTGTGAAGATAAAATGGAGGAGCACTGAGCAATGTACTGTACCCCGAACACCTTGGATGAATGTACTAAAATAAATCACAAATGGTACAGGTTGGCTAGGAACCTAGCAATTAACAACTGCAGGTAAGGGCTTACATGTCTCAGTATTTCCGTTTCAAGAAGGAGTAACGCTGGTCTTTATATTTATCTGATGATATCTTGGTTTTCCAAGGGCATTTTGGTAGTTTTGCAAGGGAAGCAGTCAGTCATCCATGATCTCTCCAACTGCAGTCTGAAGTGGCACAGTCCAAGAAACAGGACAATACAATTATTCTGAATGTGTACAATGCTTTATACATAGAGCAAAGACAGCAAATGGTATGTCATTGCTTTTCTCCTCCTCTTCCTCCTCCTTCTCTTCTTCCCATTTGCTTCAAAGCAGAACACACATATTTGTCTGAAAATTCTGCAGTGAAACTCTTCCCAATAATTTCTGTACCCAACTTTCAGTTATGTGCATGAAAAACAATGTGTTCGGCCTAGAATCTAAGTGGAGAATCATACTGAGCTTTCGCCTAAAAAATCTAAGATGTCCAAACTTGAAGTGTGATCAAAGGGAATTTAGCTCCACCATAGCAACCCCCAACCTGAATTTAATGTGTGCATTTGCATGTGCACATCTGTCCCCCTGCAGCCCGCCCATCCTTACCTCATTGTAGGATGGGCTAGGATCAGAACAAATAGCCACTGGGAACATCTCGGTAGCAAACTCCTCCGTGTGGCTCCCTGGAACGTTTCCAGCCATCTGAATGGCTGGGGCATGCCATGCACATGCTGCACATGTGCAGGAGCAGTGTGAATGTTTTTCTGTGTGTGTGTGGCCCATGCCACTCCCAGCAGCCAGACAGGGGTTGTGTGACTGCCGCAGCATTCCTCAAAAAGCGCTGGCTTTTTCATAGATAAGATTGACTATATAGTCAATGCTACTACTAGAATGTTTCTAGCAAAGCTCTTTGTTAGAATGAAACTTTGCACTCTGCTCAGCTGTTTGGTTTAAGTGGCTTGAAGCTGAACCCAAGAAAGCCCCTTTAAACAGCTGAGATGTATGAAGCAAACCCCTCTGCGTGGATCAGCTGTTTAAAGAGACTTTCTTGGGCACTGAGCTTCAGGGCCTGGCTGCCTAAGAAAGCTGCTTTAAACAGCTGAGTGCTGGAGAAGTTTGCTGCACACATCTTAGCCATTTAAAGGGGCTTTCCTGGGTGATGAGCCCCAGGGCTTGACTGCCCAAGAAAGCCCCTTTAAATAGCTGAATGAAGAGAGCAGGCTCAGCTGTTTTGGTGGCTTTCGTGGGGAGGAGAATGCAGGGGTTTAAATTCCTATTTTTTGTTCTCCCCAAACCTCCATGAACTGCGTTAAAAGTTCATGGTGATTTGTGGCCTGGCTGCAATTTGTGAACCATGAATCAGTCAAAATTAATCATGCACAAAAGGTTCATGAGTCATCCCTAGGCTTGAGCACCATGGCAATTATCTTTGTGCCTGTACACTAACTGAATATATTACAGAGCCAAGTAGCGGTTCAATGAGCAACACTGGTATTGCAGGCTTGCAGAAGCTTTTGCACTGGCACAGTCACAAGCCATGTATTCTCAATTACTGGAGAAGCCGCACACACACCACCAAGTTCATAGTCAGGTGATTAAAGTAATCTGTTTGAAAAGTATGGAGTCACTCCCAGTTTGTTCCCTACTGTCATCATCAGATACATCCTTTAAATGACCATAGAGAGGATATGTTGGCCTAGAACATAAGAACATAAGAGAAGCCATGTTGGATCAGGCCAACGGCCCATCCAGTCCAACACTCTGTGTCACACAGTGGCAAAAAATTTTTTATATATACACACACACTGTGGCTAATAGCCACTGATGGACCTGTGCTCCTAGATACACTTGATAGATACAATGGCCTAGATACACTTGATAGTTCCTTTCGCTTTCTCACTGCAGAGCACAACTTTCTTGCTTTCTCTCTTACTGCAGCCCAAAGTACCCCTGAAATGCTGGTCTTGGGAACAGCATGTCAAAAAGCATTTGGGGCTATAGGGGGTGGGGGCATCTGAGAAAGTTGAGGCTATAGGTGGTGGGGGGGTCCTGAGCAAGTGAAAATCCTTCTGTCAAAGGAAATGCTCTGATAAATCTAAGCAATTCCCTGGGTTTTTTTTTTTTGGGGGGGGGTTGTCTCGTTACCTGCATCTATTGAAAAATAATCAAAGAAATCAGTATTAGTTAGGTTCATGGACAGATTCCAAAAACATGCATAGATAGACACCTAAGTAGTAAGTGTCAAAATGGCACATAGGACAAAATTAAGCCCCTTCTCCTCACATGCCATGGTCCTGATTAAAATCAGATCTGCACACACTTGTAAATTAAGTTTTTAGTGGGAAATTCTCAGAAAACATTGTTTAAAATGTGAATTCTGTAATGTGTAAATCAGCACTGACGAGTCTCAGTCATCTAATTCAGTATTTCAGCAGAGTGGCAGCAGAACTCTAAGGTTTCAGGTCAAAATTTTTCTTAGTTCTGATAGTCTTAGATGCCAGTCTAAGATGCCAGGGTTAGAACTGTGCAAAAGACGTGCATACTTTTTTTACTTGGAACTTTCAGTGGTTACTCTTCAGAATTTTGATTTGCCTTTTAATGTGGATTGGTAAATGTCCAAATCAAGCTTCCTAACCCAAATAATCTCTCTGTACAGGTTTGTGGAGTAATGTATTTTCATATAACGTGCTGGACACCTTGCATGGTGGATATGATGTTGCACAAGAAAACTATTGGCACAGATGTACCCGAGACAAGATAGAAAATATTGGTTGGTCAAGTATTGTTCATTGTATGTGGGATATAAAGTTTTAAACTAGCCGGATCTATTCTATTTATAGATTACCTGTTGTTGTATCCAGTTCAGGCCTAGAATACATGAAATGGCTTGGAAGTGGATATTCCCTACCTTTCTGTTCCCACAGCAGCCCTCACCTCACCTTTTTTCACCTCAAAAAGTGAATACTAAGGGCCATGGATGTCTTCTGCTGGTATGAGTGTCCTAGTTAGGGCAAGGGGTAAATGGGGGCAATTTCACCTAATCTCCCTTATTTGTATCAGTCTCCTGCTCCCCTCAGCACACAGTAGGATAAGGGAAAGATGGAAGAAATCTGCATCCGTGAGCATCCTTCTATTTTTGGATCTGATGCAATGGAAATAGCTTAATGCTTAATTTTCTGAATGACTTAATCGTTTTCATTTCATTTCATTCATTCATTCATTCATTCATTCATTCATTCATTCATTCATTCATTTTGACTTGTATCTCACTCTCCCCAGCACAGCAGGCTCAGGGCAGGTTACAACAAACAATAAAACAACATCATTAAATCAGTCAATAATTAATTCATCATGTTAACAATCATTAAAACCTAATAATATAAATTACTTCAACAGCAAACGTGTAAAGTTTTGCCCAGATACTATCGTAAGACTCCTTGAGTATAGGTAGAAGAAGCTTTATAAATAGATCAGGTAGCAACCATTATCAGCATGGATTCACAAGACCAAGGGTGGCCAAACTGTGGCTTGGGAGCCACATGTGGCTTTTTCACACATATTGTGTGGCTCTTGAAGCCTCCACCATCCCATTGGCTGGTTAAGAGAAGGCATCTGTGTCTTTAAATCACTTTGCTGAGTAGCTTTGACAATGCATTTAAAATTACTTTCTTTCCATCTCTTCCCCCCCCTCTCTCTTGAGGCTCTCAAACATCTGATGTTTATTTTCTGTGGCTCTTATGTTAAGCAAGTTTGGCCACTCCTGCACAAGACTGTGTCTTGCCAAACTAAGGAGCAAACAAAAGTTACAGGTCAGATATAGTCTACCTCTTAACAGCCCAGCACATTTTCCCACTTAACTCACTCCTGTGTAAAGTCATTGAATTACATTCCCAGGCCTCAGTGGTACCCTTCTTCAAGGCCACATTCCTATAACTCAAACATCTCTGGTTGGTATCAGTCCTTGTTACCAGGGAAACTAGATTAGGTGAGGCTCTCTTCCTGCAGCTGGAGTTCCTCCTTTCCAAAGTGAACAGACACTGCTAATTATTATGTCTAAAGAACAATATGAATTCATAAAGAATGATACATTCAATTAATAATAAAACTCTAAAACATATCACTACATAAAGGATTGGCATACTTGCTAAATAATGAATACAAATTATAAAAGTCATTGTAGGCTCAACAATTCTATTAGGAAAAGCAATAAAGTTCCAGAGGCAGATACAATCTAGTTCAGGAGGCAGATACAGTGAGTAGAGTTGCCAAGTCCCCAGCTTCCCACAGCGGGGGGCTCTCTCTCGTGTGCGGAGCATCATGATGACATCATCCGGAAGTGATGTCATCAAAATGGCAGCACCCATGCAGGACCACTCTAGGCATTTCCAGGAAAACTCTATGGTTTTTACGGAAGTTCTAGTCATTTGGGAGGTAAAAACTCTATGGTACCTATGTCCCATAGAGTTTTTACCTCCCAAATGGCTAGAGCATCCAGGAATGTCATCACGCCAGCGATGTTGGGGGAAGTTCCCCTCGCCGGCCCAGTGTAGGTCGGTGGGTTGGGAGCCTCCTGGGTAGGGGAAATCCTGCCTGGACCTGGGGCTTGGCAGCCCTAACAGTGAGGCATACCATTGCCAGGGACATGTACCTGACAAAATGACAATCCATGGCACCAGTTAATCAATCTACCTGTGTGCACCAGCTCAATCATCTACCTGTGTGCAGGTGTGCAATCTACCTGTGTGTACCAGTTCAATCATCTGCCTGTTTGCAGGTATATGATTGAACTGCTTGCTAATTAAGATCCCCACCTGTGTGCAGGTAGATGGTAAGTGATATTGAGGGAGACAAGCAGACAGGAGACAATGCAAGATTAAGCAAGCAAACAAAGCATTGTAAAGCACATAAGCAAAACAGGCTAAGCAAGCTAAGCAGGGGGAAGCTCATATAAATAGATCTCCACCATCTCAATCATAGGCTTGGTGGAACATCTCATTTACAGGCCCTGTGAAACTGCATTAAGCCTTACAGGGCTTGGATCTCATTAGGGAGAGTGTTCCACCCAGCTGGCACCAGGACCAAAAAGGCTCTGACTCTGGTTGAGGCTAAGCAGACATCCTTCAGGCCAGGTGTTGGTCTATAGAGCATGATGCTCTTTGAGAGACATACCAGAAGAGATAGTCTTGAAGATATGAGTTGTGGTCTTGGCAAATCTTATTTTGCATGGGAATAAATATTATTGTAATGAAAGGGCAGCAATGAAAGCAGCAGCCATTTAGGGTTTGATTATTTTTTTAAAAAAAAATGTCTAAGCCATTGGTCCCTCTAATATAGATTCCTCAAGGTGATGAACAATAAAAAACCATAAAACAAGATTAAAAATACATACAAATATACATATAATAAAAACAAATAAAACAAAACAAACAAACAGAAAGAATATAAATGATAATCATATGGGAGTAGGAAGTTCTTGTATCATTCCAATTTTAGCATAATAATTAATAATTATCATATGGCAGTGAGTGTGGTATAGCCAGGAAATCTGAAGATTGTCTGACAGCCTGAAAATCTAGCTCTTTTTGTGGTGATCTCAGTTTGTTTATTTATTTTATTTGGGGGGCTATGAGAACTGTGACTGACCCAAGGTCACCTAGCTGGCTTCAAGTGGAGGAGAGGGGATCAAACCCAGTTCTCCAGATTAGTGTCTACTGCTCTTAGCTGCTACACCAAACTGGTTCTCCTAATTTTAGTATATGTGCTGCTGAAGTGAGCACAGGAGTAGATGATTCTTAAGTTATGCAGCCCTGTGGTGCAGAGTGGTAAGTACCTCTGCCCAAACTTTCTGCTCACAATCTGAGTTCGATCCCGGCCGAAGCTGGGTTCAGATAGCCAGCTGAAGGTTGACTCAGCCTTTCATCCTTCCAAGGTTGGTAAAATGAGTACCCAGCTTGCTGGGGGGAAAGTGTAGATGACTGGCGAAGGCAATGGCAAACCACTCCATAAAAAGTCTGCCGTGAAAACATCATGATGTGATGTCACCCCAGAGTTGGAAACAACTGGTACTTGCACAGGGGACTACCTTTACCTTTTTTAAAAGTTATGCTGGCCTTGAACTGGGCCAAGAAACAAAATAATGTAGATGGAATGTTACTGAATTGATATGGTCCTTCTGACCCACTCCAGCCAGAACAGAGACAAACAAATTGTTTACAAACTGATTTGCCTTTAAACCTGGTATAATTTATTTATTTTTGATAGCCTGCTTTTATAACCAGGGCTTTTTTTGAGCAGGAATGTACAGGAATGCAGTTCTGGTTGGCTTGGCATCAGAGGGTGTGGCCTAAAATGCAAATGAGTTCCAGCCGTGCTTTTTCTACAAAAAAAGCCCTGTTTATAACTGAGATTCAAGGCAGGTTATAGAATAAAGGCAATTCACTCCTGCAGCATAAGGCATCCAATGAATAATGCAGTAGTAGACAACATGGACAGCAAACTGCTTAATACAAAATATTACTAAAATAGGTGTAACATGCAAGTTCTACCTGGCAGCCAGTAGAAACTAGGCTGTAGCAATCTGTATCATCTGAGTTTCTGAGATGGCTTTAAGGACATACCTACAAAGAGTGCAACTTTAGGTGACTATAGCATGGATCCACTTGGTCAGATCAGCCAAGTTAAGTTATCAGCCAAATCATGACCAGCAAGGTGTTGAATGGGAGGCAGTATTTGGCCACAGCTGAGATACAGGGACCCCTAACTCTTGGGAAATACATGGTAGCTGCCAAGTCACACAGTAACTTGATATATTTATTTGTTTACTTCATTTATACCCCGCCTTTCTCCCCTGTGAGATCAGTTAAGCTGAGAGTGAGTGAATAGCCCAAGGTTACCTAGCAAGCTTCTGTGGCAGAGTGGGGATTTGAACCTGAGTCTTCGAAATCCTAAACTGATACTGTAATCTTTGCACTAACCTTAATCTCATCATCAGCACTGTGCTGATAAATATCTACTGGATGACAACTAAGAACACTCTTCAGAGTCAGCTAATGTCAGTGTGTGCTGTGCTTGTGCTACACATTCAGACCAGTTGGCAACTCTGCACTTAAATAGTACTTGTAGAACTGCCACCTACTTCAGTTGCTTCCTTGTGTACCTTCCTATGGGGTGACTGCTGATCTTTCCTGGGCTGCCTCTCAGCAAAGGCTACAGAGTTCTGCCACACCTCACTGGTTGCATGTGCAGCCTTAAAAGCAAAATTCTGAGTTGATTAAACCACTGAGGTTGACCAGAGGAGGGATGATTCACAATGTGATTATGTTACATAATGTATTTTTATTGCTAGACATTAAAGGAGAGAGCAAAAGAGGTGAAGTGTGACTGGTTTTTTGGAGCAGTCATGCATTTGTCTGGCCTTAATAAGATTTTTCATGCGCATGAGTCATAACAAAGATTAAAAACCAAAAACAACTTTAAATCACTGATACTCCTGAATTAGCTGCTTCAATTAACTGACCTTATAATTTTTTTCTGATCTGCAGAAGAAAGGCCTCCTCAACCACTAGCACCACATCAGTTGGATACTTACCTGGTTACCCCTGCCTGTAAATTTTCTAAGTTCCTTCGGGATATTCTAACAGAAACCTTAACAACATCAGAAGTCTACAATTTCATACATGGGTTCCAGCTAAATAATGGGTACCTTGATAACAACAACTTTGCGATATGGAAAGGTAAGTGGTTCTAAGACTTTGTGGATAATTTGGGTGCATTCACACAGGGTGCTTTCACACACACTAAATAGTGCACTTCCAATTCACTTTGCAACTGGATTTTTCTGGGTGAAGTGGCAAAATCCACCAGAAAACAGTCACTGAAGTGGATTGAAACTGCATTATTTAGCATGTTTGAAAGCACCCACACACTAAATAACACACTTTGCAACTGTGTAAGAATAGCAGCACCCACCTGCAAACAATTGCTGTGTGAAAGCATACATTGTTCTTGCATTTTCCTTCCAGGAGTTGTTTTCAGCTTTAAGTTTTATATTCTTTTTCAGTTGGTACTCTGACAAAGTGTGGTTATCTTGCTGATTTGCAGGTTTGAGAATTAATAGTAGTATGGGAGCTGAGCCAAAATGTATCCCTATCTCTTTCACTTAAAAACTAGTGATTCTCTAGTAGTCACTTTCCCCAAACAACCCTACCTTTTCATTGCTGCTCTGCCCTTCCCACTTTATTCCTTCTCAAATGATCCCAGGTCAGTCAGTGATCATATACCTGATATGATGATATTATGACAATACAATCAGCCTTATGTCTAATGTAAATAATGGCAAATTAAGACCATTTAGAGTGAAGGTAATGCTTCCTATAATGGTTGCATGACTATCCTAGACAATGTGAAATGATTCCAACAATAATACTTCTGTAGATATTTCCCATCATATCAGCCTTTGAATTTGATTCTCACAAAGATTTCTATGAAATTCCTCTTTCTTCTCAGCTTGGCCCTAGTAGTATATCTTTAGAGACTAAGTGAGTGTCATGTTTTCCTGGCTGTTTCCGCATTTCTTTTTATTGTTCATTTCTCCATGCATTTCCATCACTTCAAAAATCTGTTTCCAGATACACTCCCACATTCACCTCACTTTCCAGTCGGATTAGTTTTCCTTCCACATTTTTCTTCAAGAATTCTGCGGTCACATTGCTGTTTGTCCATCATTTCCAAGAGTGGTTTTATTTAGAGGAGCATTTCCCTCTCCTTCTTTTAGTTCACTTCCAAGCCTTTAAAAGCAGACATATTTCCTCAGACTTCCTCCCCACTCTCCTGGCAGGCTAGTTAGTATCTCCTTATTGGTCAGTTTTGAACTAGGCATGTCATTTAGAAAAGGAGATTAGGAAAGTAATTGCCTTTGTCTGACTTGTTTGCAAGAATAGCCAGTTAACTCAGTTCTATTGACTGCAAGGTTTTTAGTTCGATTCCCCTTTTGGGGCAATTTTGTATTTGGGAATAAAAAGTTTCCTTTTAAATTGACTCTGACCACAAACATTTCAAACGTGAGGATAATGCTGTGGAACCTACTTTGGGGCAGCAGCAACCTGTTTTTGGGTTTTTTTAAAAGTCTGGTCCATCTCAACATCTTGTTTTCCCTTTTATCATCTCATTCCTAGATAAAGGGGGGGGGGGACTCAAGCTGCAAAGCATTAACAACTCCCCCTCCCCCCTCATGAATTGCCTGCCTACCAGTTATTTTTTCCCCCTCCAGGCATCCCAGATTAGCGTTTAACTACTTAAGGAGCGGGGACACTAATAATAACCCCACAGTAAATTCAGCTGGAAGAATATCCTATTTCAAAAGACATACCCAGTGTGAAACTAACCAATCAGGAGAAACCAACCCCACAACACTACCTGGGTTTTCTCACTGGTATGCAGAATATATTCACCACAATTCTCAATATAAATTGGAGAGAAAGAATGCAGGTACAGTGCATTATTTGTAATCTAAACAAATAACAGTGTAAACCACTGCAGTGGGTAGGAGTTGGTTTGGATAAACTCCTATGTTTCCAGCACAACTTTGATGAGAATGAGGCAAACTTATGTTCTTATAAGTATTTCTTCACCCAAAGGGTGATTAACATGTGGAATTCACTGCCACAGGAGGTGGTGGCGGCCACAAGTATAGCTACCTTCAAGAGGGGTTTAGATAAAAATATGGAGCACAGGTCCATCAGTGGCTATTAGCCACAGTGTGTGTGTGTATATAATTTTTTTTTGCCACTGTGTGACACAGAGTGTTGGACTGGATGGGCCGTTGGCCTGATCCAACATGGCTTCTCTTATGTTCAAACAAGAACCTAAACAACTGAGAGTTCTAAGTGAATCTGAACAAATATGTGTCAACTTCTTTCCAATGATTTACAGATGCTGCTAGCAATTCATACAGAGGTGGAGTGCACTGTTCAGCCATTGTTGTGATTTGCTGAGCAGCAAGAACAGTGACATGCTGTGGGCTGCAGATACTGCACTCCAAAACATGGAGAGTGGTCAAGAATGGGCAAAGTATGCTTTAAACAACATCAACACTGGATGCTCCCCAACTGTCCATTATGCTGTCACATGGTCCTAACCTTTTCCTTGCCTCTATCACTGCCCAAAGGTAGTTTTGGAATGGATAATCCAGAAGCCTCATTTCCCTACTATTATCATTCATTAGTCTGCAGCTGCACAGTATGTAACTACTATTCGCTCTAGATGTTATTTATTTACTTGCTTGCATTATTTGTAGTCCACTTTTTTCACTTGAACTCAAGGCAAGCTATGCAGCGTGAACTAGTACAATCAATAATATGGGATATTCAGTAGACAATGAAATAGGATTTGGGTAGTAGAATCAACCAAGTCTAAATACAGAACTGAAGCAAAGCATAAGTGTTAACATGATACATTAAAGGATGCAAAATTACACATTAAAGGATGCAAAATTGCACAAGTATCCAACCCACACAAACTATGCAGAGTAGCACACAGACCACAGTCCCAATAATTTATCCAGGTAAAATGAACTAATGTACAATATTTTGTTATAGCTACTACAACTACAGAAGGCAGCATCTGGCATGGCTTTTTGGAAACCTGAACTTTGTTACAGCCTGAGGTTAATGTTTGTATAATCTCAAAAAAAGCAGCAGATATTTTCTTAAAACAGGTATTTTCTAACTAGAATGTTTTCTTTTCAGATACTGTACTAGATGCTCTTCCCAACAAACTGACAATAGCACCAGAATACCTGTCCCTTGCAGATACTGCAGCCTATATTGACACCAGCTACCCTACACTCATGAGGCCGGAGAGAAAAGTGGACATAATTGTGCATCTAAATTATTCTTCGGGAGCTCAGACAGAAGTGAGATTATACATTTTTAAACATGAATATATCTAATTTTCAATGTGGCTACTGGCAGAAACTACTGAGTGACGTCTTACCATGCAAGTTCCATGAATCACACAGGCCAAGTTGCTCACTATTGTTCAATAGCAGCCCATGAAATCCAGTGTGGTATTTCAGGCTAGGATCTGGGAGATCCATATTTGAATCCCCATTTTGCCATGGTGCTGAGTAACCTTGGGCAAGTCAAACATTTTCAGCATAATTTACCTTACAGGGTTGTTGTGAAGATAAAAGAGAGGATAAAAGAATGATGTAAGCAGTTTGGGTTCCCTCTGTGGACAAAAGTGGGGTATAAGTGATGTAAATAAATAAATATAACAGAAGATGAGGGGCAGATAAAAGGTAGGATGGTGGGTGGGTGGGAAGGAGAGAAGAAAACAGGGAAAAGTGGGGATGTGGGAGTTGCCAAGAGGAAGAAAAGAGGTTATAGTGTGGGAAGGTGGATACAGGAGAAAGTGAGGTGCCGGCCATAAATGCTTGCAGGTTCCTTATTGTACAATTGGGTTCAGCCAAACAGGGAAATCTGAAGACAGGGAATGCAGATAAAAGGAGATTGGCTAGAGACTGGAAGCAGGAAAAGGGGAAAAGAAGTATGTAGGAAGGAAGAAAAGGGGGCTTTTAGGGAAGGGAAAGAAGAAATAGTGGGCTAGGGAAATATGAAATCCCCCCACAAGCCCCCTTCTTATCAATGTAATTATCACTATGGTCCCATCTGTAGATAATTTAATCTGGAGACTGGTATCATAAACACAGAACACAGATCTTTCTACAAACCTGAGAAAAGACCCAGGTATGCAGACAAACTGAAAAGAAAAAAAATACATCTGGGGTTAACTCATCTAGATAATAGAAACAGTGGGTGCGATCACACAAGCAGTCTGGCCCAACATAGCCACCCCTCTCCTCAGGGTTAAATAGACATGATCAACTGGGCACATCTGGCTTCTGTCCTCCACTCATCCTTACCTCGTGCTAAAACGACTCCCATGTGGATTAAATAGCCAATGGCAAATTCCTGTGGCTACCTCAACAAAGTGCTCTATGGCTGATTTCTGGGCATCTAATTGGCTGGGCACACTATGGAAATGTATGAGTAGTGTGATCATTCAATTCAATTTCCGGTGCATTCTTTTCCCCCCCACCCCAGTCTAACATGCATTTCAGCACCTCCATAGAATGTGGCCAGGAGTGCATGTGCACTTGTCTGCTTCTGCACAGACACAGCAGGAATTTTGGGGGGAAAGCAACCTAGTCACAGGCCCATGGTTGTGGCATGTTAGTGATGTGGATGACCAACTACAGGCTCATGGCACAATGATGCTGGCTTATGGGGCTCTGTCTGATGGGCATAAACTGTCCCAAACTGAAGACGCTGATTTAAAGACAAAATGCTGTTGCAGCAACCTGTCTGTCTGACCAAACCCAGTGTCTTTACCTTTACAAAAGGAATGCCTTTTCAGTGGCCATGATGGGGTTGCTAGAAAAGCACAAAAATATTGCCAGCCTTCAAACCTTGGTTTCTGTAATTGGTGAGTAGGAAGGAGAGAAGAAAGCAAGAAAAAGTGAGAGGGTATGGGGGCTACCAGAAGGAGAGACTGGGGCAATAGTGTATGTAAGTGAATAAAGGGCAAAATGAAGCAACACCAACTCCTTGCACATTCCCCACTTGTCACTTCCTATTGTTATAAACTGTAAAAAAAAGAAGTACTAAGAGCCAGTTAAAATAACCATATGTTCTTCTGTTATGACTGCTGCATAGAGGCAGCTGGAAACAACTCTAGCATGTGTCTTCTGGCATTGGCAGGTTACAATCTGAGAGACGAAGCATGTAATCTGTCTGAAAGTTTTGAAGGGTTTTGTAGTTTTTATTTTCATGGTGGGTATATATGTGTCTGGGGATATTTACAATGCTTTACTATTGCTTAGGAA
Organism: Heteronotia binoei; assembly: GCF_032191835.1. Classification (NCBI taxonomy): domain Eukaryota; kingdom Metazoa; phylum Chordata; class Lepidosauria; order Squamata; family Gekkonidae; genus Heteronotia; species Heteronotia binoei. The sequence continues at coordinate 81,851,205 of NC_083243.1, read as the reverse complement.
TGGTTATCTTTTATGGCAACTAAGTGTGGGAGCTGGGGTGGAGTATCAATAATGATAGGGTGAGTCATGCCAGGATTTGATTCTTGTCTGTGCAACATCCCATCACGGTGTATGTGTGTGGGGATTTCCTTGATAAAACACTTGATGTTGTTACACTCTGAATAATAAGATCTGCCTCAATTTATTGTGGAAGGGAATATTGAGCTGGTGTATATAACCAAAACATAGCTAAATGATTCTATCTCAGGTAACTGTGGCTGGGTGTTCAGTCATTCCCAACACAACATTGAGTGGGAGGGTGCATGTATCTATATCATACTTTGACAGTAATTCTTCTTGCTTCCTGATGCAGAGAGTATTTAGCTTTGATTATATGTGGGTTAGGGACAGGTTAGTGATCTTACTGGTTTATCATCCACCTACTTTGAATTCCTTGGCTCATCTGGCTGAGGTGGTCTTGGGCGTGGTGCTTAAGATCCTGATATTTGTAGTCCTGAGGGATTTCAGCATTCATACTGAGTCTACTTTGAATTGTCAGGCTCAGGACTAAACGGTGTCTATGGCAACCATTACTCCAGGTTATACTTGGCCTAACCAATGACAAAGGGTATGTGCTAGACCAGTGATACTCACTCCACAGTTCACGAAGAGCCATATTTAAAAGAAAAAGAGTTGTTTTTTATATCCCACTTTCCTCTACCCTAAAGAATCTCAAAGCAGTTTACAATTGCCTTGCCTTCCTTTCCCCACAACAGGCACCTTGTGAGGTAGGTGGGGCTGAGAGAGTTCTGAGAGAACTATGACTGGTCCAAGGTCACTTAGCATGCTTCATGTGAAGGAGTGGGGAATCAAACCTGGTTCTCCAGATTAGAGTCCACCACTCTTAACCACTTCACCACTCTGGCTCTCAGCTATGGCTACCATCAACCAAAAGAGCCACATGACTACTGTATGCCCTGAATGCTATCTCACCAAACACACACATACAGTAAGATATTAATATTAAATATATAGCGATAAACCTTTTAATTGCCAGAGTAGTTCTGTATATATTGGATGGTTCCTCCCTTCCACTGTTGAACCAAGCCCAGCCCTTGTGTATCTGGAGTGAGGGGAAGGGCTTGCAAGTAAGACTTGTGACACAAAACAAAAAGCAAGCTTTCAGGTTCACCAGAACACTTTATTAGGCTGGATGTTAAAAAATAAATGCTTCCTTATGTTAAAAGTGCAATTGAAGCTGGACTCTAGTGTTGCAAGAGATAGAGTAGTGCTAAGTGGAAGCCACATGCAAATCCCACCAGACAATATCCTTGTGCACTTTCCAAAACATGGAGCAGGTGCCATGTTGGGGAATGGTGTTCAAAAAGAGCCATGTGTGATGTCAAAAAGTCACAAGTGGCTCCCAAGCCACTGAGTATTACTGTAATAGATTTTCCTTTTTACACCAAGTGGCATTCTGGTGTTCTGATTTAAGAAATTTGTCAAAGTCAAATTGGGTTAATGGCCCATCAAGTGCTAGACTGACCATCCTGTAACAGTGGCAGATTTAGAATGGGCCACCCTCAGAGACAAATGGATCTTAATGTTAGGACAGTAGCCATCTTGGTCTGAAATGAAGAGCTAAAGTCTTATCCAGTAGCACCATTAAATGTCTTTGGAGCTTACTTCCAGGTCAGGCCACCCAACTGGAAGTGAGCTCCGAAGGCATTCAGAGGCCTTTGGAGCCACCTCCATGTCAGGCCAGCCCAACTGAGCTCTGAGAGTTCACTTTTGAAGCTCAGCCAAGTTGCCTGATCTCAGTTCAGTTGAGTTGGCCTGACCTGGAAGCTTTTATAGGCCTTCAGAGCCTACCTCTGGGTGGAGCCTGCCCTTAAAAGGGCATATAAGACCTATAAAAGCCTTCAGAGCTCATCTGGGAGTTCAGTCAAATTGGGCAGTTCAACTCGACTTAGTTCTCAGAGCAAGCTCTGAAGGCTTATAAAGGCTCAATTGGGATAGCCCAACCTGGAGGCTCGCAAGGCATTTAAATGCCATTGGAGCTCACTCCCAACAGAGCCGAACTCTGAACTGGATGAAACATGAAATGGTTTTTCCAGTGGAGGAGGGGTTTTTTTGGAGGTTTGTGGTTCATGAAAACCCCAAACCCCAAAGAATCTCCATTTTTCTGGTTTGTGCCCATCCCTAGTCCTGACCTATTTGTACTCTGAACCTGATAGAGAGAGAGGTTACTAACCATAGTAATCCATGCAACGGTCACCTTCAGATTAGACTACTGTAACTCACTCTACACTGGCCTATCCTTGGGTCTGACCTGTAAGCTCCAACAGGTCCAGAACATGGTGGTGTGAATCCTGATAGGAACACCATGGATGGCACACATTCAACCTGTGCTGTGCCAGCTACACTGGCTTCCAGTTGAGTACTGAGTCAGATTCAAGGGTTTGGTTATGACCTTTAAGGCCTTGAGTGGTCTGGGACCAAAGTATCTATAGGACCACCTCCTCTGCTATGTCTCTGGAAGAGCAATACACTCTACTGGTTGTAACTTGTTAGTGGTCCCTGTCCTCATAGAGGTCTGGCTGTCCTCAACAAGGGCCAGGACTTTTTCAGTCCTGGTCCTGACCTGGTGGAACTCTCTGCCAGAGAACATCAGAGACAGGCAAGATCTTCCACAGTTCCAGAGGGCCTGTAAGGCAGAGATGTTCCACCAGGCTTTTGATTAGGACAGCAATGGTTGCTGAGCTGGCACTTCCCTCCTCCACCTCTATGGGGTTCCTCCTCCCAATGCAGCATTAAGGTTTATAATTTTATCTTAGTTAATTGATTTGATCGGTTTTTATATGACTATTTTATTCACTGTTGTAAATCTTACAGAGCCTGACACTAGTTGGGATGGGGCAATTCATTAAATTGAAATAGTAACAACAACAACAGTAATGTAAATGAGGGTGGTAGGAACTCTGTGTGAATGAAAAAGGGCATCACACCCCTTAACCTTGGCTCCCCACCTGCAGTATGAAGATAATACCGGCCTACTTGACTGAATTGTTCTGAAGATTATTGAGATAGTTTATGTAAACCACAATCCAGCCCCATAGCAGATGCAGCATCCTTGTATGAAGGCGTCTCATAATGCCATGAAAATGCCTCCTGTATATCCAAACATAGGGCTTCTGTTCCCATTGCAAATTACTCATTATTATGAATTGGGAAGAACAAAGACTTAAAAATCTTTTAAAATGAAGATTCCTCCTCTATGTAAAAACATTTCTAAATGTTGTGAATAAAATTGTATTTTGTAAGATTAAAGGCAATACATGTAGTCTTACCTCTTATTTTGTTCTTTCCCCACATGTAATAATCCAGTCTTTACTAAGAACCGCTCAATATTTTGCAAATCAAAGGATTCCATTCCCCAAAATAGATTTAAGTAATGTTAAAGACAAGGATCTAAAGGAGTGCTACATCTTTGAAGATGCTGAAGACTCAAGAGCCCCAATTGTGGTTTTTTTCCCTCTGATAAATGACTCCTTCAGAAAATATAAAGCACCAGGTAAATTGCCAAACTATTAATTATTATTATATCTGGTTACATGTCAAGCACAATAGCTGTCCAATAGCCTTAGAAGAGTATAACTCTGCTTAGGATGGCACTGTAAATCATTTCCCATTTCTTCTGCTTTGCTAGCTTTCATTTTTGAAGTTCATGTCAATCTCTTTTTGTACCCTCATTTTTTCAGTCATAGAATTACCAGAGTGGTTATAAATTGGAATATAAATTATGGGCCATGTCATGCACTAAAATGTCTTCCTCAAATATCTTCTGTCGTGTCTTCTTTTTGGGTTGTCAGTATTCTGAAGGAGGAGATACATTGTCAGTAAGTCATAGAAGGATTAGATATTCGTCCTGAGAAAATGATGTTCCTGTTGTGGCAATTTTGTTTATTACTTGCAGAAGTAGGGGGGAACTGTATGGCAAGCTTTAGGCAGTTTTGTATTTCAGCTGTCATACAAATGACCTGGTGGCTCTTGAAAGCTGAAATTGTATAGAAAGTAGTATCTGGTGTGCTGGAGTTGTGAGGAGTACAAGAAGTGACTCATTTTTCCTGTTTTAGCTTTTCTCTGTAAAGTTTGCAGTACAGCATCCACATCCTTCAGAGTGGTGAGGTTTAGGAGGTACAAATTATTTAATCCAGGGACATCTCTCACCTATGATGATATTCCACTTCAGACACTGGGAGGCATGGAATTAGGAAGCATAATGGATTAATGCTTCCTGGGCCCTCATACATCTTGATCATATTGATGATGTATATCACCTTCCTTATTCCAAAACTATTTAAAAGATGTTCCTTCTAATATTAAACTTGGATTATCTGGAGGACTTGGATTACCTGGAGGATTTCCATAAGAGGTGTAAATTGATTTTTGCCAATCTCTGCTTCCTGCTGCTTACCTCTGAAATTCAGAAGCTATTGAGGTGGGGGGGGGGCTTCAGAGGGATGAAAGTCTTCCTCAGCTGTGGAGATCATTCTTAGGAGCCAAGTCATAGAGTTTCAGTGACATAGTACATGCTCTGTTATTACCACAGTGCTGCATAGCTAAGGCTGTGATCACACACTCTAAACAATGCACTTTCAATCCATTTTCAATGCACTTTCTGACTGGATTTTGCCAGCTCACACAGTAAAATCCAGTTGGAAAATGCATTGGAAGTGGATTAAAAGTGCATTATTTAGTGTGTGTAAGCCTAAATCTTCTATAAACATGCCTTTTATTTCCTTGTGCCCCTCCTATTTTTCTGTGTTATACCAACTTCTCACCAACTAATCATGATTGCAGCATCTGCTCACAATAATAATGTCAATCCACTTTGTTGCTGGGGCCAGCTTTAAATGGTTTTTAAATCACAGCAGTTATAACACTCCATTCCGAATATTTATTTGTTTATGAAACCACAAGCCATTAATAGTAATGAAGTCAGGAAACACTGCAGAAAAATCAAAAGGAAAAATAGTGTTTTTTCCTAAAAAAATTCTCAGAACCTTATAAGTAAGTATTGAGTGATTTCTGATGTTTATTGGTCTAACAGAGACTGATCCCACAGTAGCAGTCACTCTGCCCTCAGGCTTCTGTTTCCCTGGCTCAGCTGATCAATTTCCCACCAGTTGCTGCACAGCTGCATTTTGACCCACAGCTCTCTCTAATTTCCCCTGCATCTTCCTGATCTTGTTTTTTTTTTTAAGAGATCAGGAAGACATGGTAATTGGAGGGAGATACAGGTCAAAATGCAGCCGCACTGCAACTGGTGGGGAATTGATTGGTTGAGCCAGGAAAGGCAGAAGCCTGGGGGTGAAGCAACTGCTAGTGTGGAATGAGTCAAAGTGTGAATTGTTCTTCAGATTGTATTGTAGGCTTCCCAGAGACATCTGCCTCACCATTGTGGAAACAGGATGCTGTGCTAGAGAGATCCTTGGACTGATGATCCAGCATACCCCTTCTCATGATTTTGTATACAAACCAGGAATGAAACATTTGAATGTAGCATGACCACACTGTTCTGTTACACGGTGCTAGTCAATGTTCCCCAATAGATTGCCTCAATGTTTTTTGTTCGAAATTCATAGTGAATGTTACATGAAAGCATTGTTCTTTCATATGCTACAGGGCCACACAAGTATGTAATGCCACACAAGCCACAGCAGTTATTTGTCAGGAGGTTGGACAAGAGTCACATAGTTGCCTAGGCATGACGGACCTTCTTCTGAAAAAACAGCAATAACTCCTGTGAAGCAGTACAACAGTTTGCAGTATGAAACATTTCTGATGTAACAGTTCACTTGCCTTTCATATATATATATATATATATATATATATATATATATATATATATATATATATATATATATATATTTAAAATTAGTCATGCAGGTACGATGGCCAAGAATAGTAGCCATGCAGTGCCCAAGCACTTTCTTTGTTAGTGGAACTTTTAATAATGAAGATATGAGAATCTGTGTGAAAAATTATAATTATCATGAAGATGTGAAAACACACATGCATGAATTAGGGACACCTCACATCTGTAGGTCACTTTGAAAATGTGGGTTTTGTTGTTACTTTTATAGAGTGGCAAACTGCAGGTCCGAGAAAGCAGTAGGAAAAGTAGTAGTGGTGGCAAAAGGGAATTGCAGAAAAGCAGTATGAAATCACACATGCGCTATTGCCTTTTCAGCACAATTGAATATGTTCAAACTGTTTGAAACCTGCATTACTTTCCCCCTCAACACAAACTCTATTGCTCACAACTAATGGACAGTTTCCAAGCTAAAACAGTGGGTGATCAAGCAACTCAGATACAGACTAGGGCTGTGAAGCTTGGTTCAAACAAACAGATTATTCAACCAAAAAGGTGCTTCTGTTCTTGGGCAGATTTTTAAAAACAAAATGTATTTTTATTGGAAGTATTTATGAAAAAAGGTGAATATCATCTTGAGAGAAGCATTCCCTTTCATCTTTCACAGGGGAAGGAACAGCACTTATAAATTAATAGTGCTGTGACAGATGCTTGCACCGCCCCCCCCCCAAAAAAAAATCAGATGTATTTTTTCCTTCAGGATGATTATTTTTATTTGAATGCAAGAAAGGAAACTTAATTTAACTGAAACTCAAATTATTAGTCATCTTTTTAAATCAAGTGATAGCCCTAGTGGTGACGTGGGTGTTGGGCACAAGAATGGTTTAAAGGTGCCTGTGGTGGTTTCATTCCAGAAACTAAGAAATCTCATTTTAGCCATTGCCAGAATTAGAGATTGCCCGCTGCTCTGGGTTTCTGATTACAAATTTAACAAATCCGTTTGTTTTGGATTGCGCTGTAGGTGTGTGAATGTTCCCTCTGCATGGTTTTATAATTTTAAACCCATGAAATTTGGGTGCTGGGTGTGTGTAAAATCCCCATACCTATGTAGAGAGCTCTTTCACACAAAGGACTTCCCATTTGGAAGGGTGGCCACATGGTTCTATTTTTTCTGTAACCTCTGCACAGCCCAGATCTCATGAGCAAAAATTTATACTGGCTAGCTTTTACAATAGCAATGTAAGAGGAACATGTTCTTACATCTGCTCATGTGTCCTATAGAGTCTCATTGTTTGCCCTTCAGCTAAGAAGATAAGAGCAAGTGTAATATCAAACGCTGTAACTTCTTGAGGTTAGCCTTTCTGGGGTACTTTTAAGGTGTTAATTGAAAACTTTGTTGTTCGGGTTCTGTTTTGTTTTGTAATGGCCAATGGCTATACACAATAATTTTTTGACTGTTCTTACATCAGCAAAGTCTATGAGGGATAGAAGCACAGTGAAAACAGACTGTGTGGCTTTAACTGAGCCTTGGACTATTCTCAACACTACAATGATATTTAATGCTTTGCAGGTGTGAAACGCAGCCCCTGGGAAATGAAAGAAGGTGAAGTTGATGTAATTAGTCTACATTCCCCATATGGATTACAAAACTTCACATATACAAAGGAGGAGTTTGATCAGCTGGTGGAACTGACAAGCTACAACATCCAGAATAATAAGACTATGATCTATGGAGCGTTGCGAAAAGCAGTGGAGCGAAAACAAAAGAAATAAAATGTCATGCCAATTGTATTAGGCTGCATTCAGACATTGCATCAAACCATCATTCAGCTTGAAGGTGTTTGTTGTGGGCCTTGTAGATGCACCTCACTCCTTTACCTTCCTTGCTTGCATGAACTGGGATGAAAGAGTCCTGGTGAGAAGCTAACTCCAGTTGGATGTATAAATACAGGTACACAATTAGGTTTTCCTGCCAAAAAAATCTGGGATTCTTAACATAGTTTTCAAATTTGAAACTGTATACTGGATATATTGTAGGAAATGAACACTCAACACGTGTATTGGGAGTGAATAAGTACTTGCCCCTTATGCAAGCTTCCTTTATTTAAATATGCTCTTTTTGCACCCAAGCTGACAGCATAGTAGAGTACATAATAGGAAACATACTACATACTGTCCAGGAGTTAAGATCATCCTCATCATATTTTTCCAATCTTGAGGAATCACAGTGTATCCATTAGAGAGTCCTTCTAAAAGACCTTGCACATCAGTTCCCCCTATGCCCATATCTCTGATAGCCTTTTGAACTTTACTCAAAACAGAGTGGGGCAACACAGTACAGTTAACAACCTGTTGCCTATTCTCATTCTGTGCATATGTTACCGGGAATACTGATAAAAGGTCAGGCAACTCTTCCCCTGTCAAATGTATGGGGCAAATAGACAACATTTCTGCCAGTTCTGGAACATTTTCCAATTTAGCCTGACCGAGTTCCTTCTCCAAAACTTCACAGACCATGCGTCCCAGGGCGTTAGATAGTGGGCCCATAGGTGGATCCGTTGGGGAGGAGGGGGAAAAGGAGGGGCAGGGGGCAGAACTTGGACACCAGTGCATTTTAGGGGACAATCTTTGGAGAGCTGGCTTGTGTTAGAAACGGGCATAAATTTCTCTACTGCATACTTGCATTGATGCCAGGCCTGCAGAAGTTCAACAGAAGCTCGAGGCTCTGTATGAAAGGTATTCCATATCGTCTCCCAGTCCTGTAGTTTAAGAGAACCTCCTTCCAGGTACCAGGGGCATTGCTTACCAACAGAGTCTCAAGTTGGCCAGAAGTCACGGACCCACCGGACTTTTGGATGAGGAATCGCAGTTCCTCCAAATGTTTGCTCTGGGTTTGCAAGAACTGTCCTCCCATACTCACCAATGAAGGGGTCATTGAGAACGATGGATTTCACTCAAGGGGCCTATGCCAGGCGTTGATGAGTCGGAGCTGAGATGTCCCTGTTCAGGCGCCACTTGTAGAAAATGAACACTCGACACGTGTATTGGGAGAGAATAAGTACTTGCCCTTCATGCAAGCTTCCTTTATTTATATATGCTCTCGTTGCACCCAATCTGACAGCATAGTAGAGTACATAACAGGAAACGTCTGCATATCACAAGGAGGTTTACAGAAATTGATTTACAAGCGCAGCAGTTGTCAAGAATAGATTTATCTGAGGAAGTAGGGATGTGGCTGAACACGAGTGTAAGGATCTTGTGCTCTTGTGTCAGCAGACTTTGCAGAGTATAGGTGAATCAGGTGGCATGCCGAATGCGTGATCCTCCCACACTCCTGTCTGCAGACTATGTGGGATATGGGGGACCAGGTGGCATGCCAATCGCATGCTCCCCCACAATATATCTGCAGTGACATTTTTTTGTTGGCTATTATTTATCTAAATTGTACAATATAATGGTATATATATAGAATCTGTACCACAAATAGCTTAAATTTATTATTTTTTAACAAATAAAGCTCTGAATAGTTATTTGCTGAAAAATTTTGTGTTTTTAAACATTACCACTGCTGTCAATATGAAATTACAAATAGACAATAAAAGAGAACAGTTTCTTGTTGCTGAGTATAAATTTGGTTCCACTTCTCTCCCTTTGCCTCTTCTCCTCTTTCTTAAAAAAAAGAAAAGGAAAGAGGAAAACACTGAGGGTTGGGGGGCATGCTGGGAGACTGGGCCTATGGCAGGGAGTAATAGCCTCTGTTGCATTATCTACTGTGCAGCCTCCGGATTCCTGGCCTACACTGCCAGGGTTGGGGAGGTGGGATTGGATACCTGGCCTGCATCTGAGGCTTGGATACTGCAATACTTGGAACACTCAGAATACTCAATAACCACTCACCTGTCAGCCATTTCCTTCTTTAGTAAAGCTCAGGGTTGGCCATATCCCTGTGCATCCTTTCTGGCCTGTTGGGCCTTGGAAGAGTAGTGCTGGACCTCCCCTTCTCTACCTGATGGCAGGCTCCCCATCACTTAACTCCCTGCTGGTTGGTTGAGCAGCTTCCAATTACATGTTGGTCTTCCTTCAAGACATTGCTGTTTGAGACCACAAGTTGATGCAGCTGGGTGGAAGATCACAAAAACTGCAGGTAACCACATGATTGCCTAAGGAGGCTGGACAATCTAGCACCCAGACATCTCATTCCAGCAGGGTGCCTTCTGCAGGACGGATGGAGTTCACCTGTAGGAATGGGGGCAAGACGTTTGCAGCATGATCTTTGGTGGGGCCTCAGGAAGTGATTGCAGTTGTTTTAGATTTGGAGGAAGGCAGTTTGGTGTCAAGTCGGCTGATTCAATAACGAGGCCTTGTTGATACAAAGCTTCTAGTTTATTGATATCATTGTTCTCGACTTCAGGGAGATTGAAAGACTGAAGATCATACAGTAAAGTGTAATCATATAAGGTATACTTCAAAGGGATTCTTTAGGGAGGGGGTACTATGCAGGGCACATTCACACATTGATGTTACAAATTCGTTCTCAGGCCTGGTGGCCTTGGGCGGATCCTCCCCCGGTGCCCAGCCTGAGAAGGCACCATAATCTCTTTCACATATTCCCATTTCAAAGCAAAGCTACATAAGAAAGGAAGGGAGGGGGGAGAGGAGAGTTTGAGCTAGCAGCATTGGTATACAGTGTGGCTTTTACCCAAAATGCTTCCCTCTGAACCAAAGCTGAAACACAGACTTGACCAGAGTTAAAGCAGACTTGACATTTGGTGGGAGGGACTAATAAGAAAAAGTACAGTTATGGTCCCTTGTCTCCAGATCTACAAAGATCTGCAGATGATTCAGAGCTGTCAGCCAGGATTGCGTTCATCTCATCTGACATTGCCAAATGACAAGAGGACAGGGTGCTGTTCATCCAGCCCATGTGGATGCTGCCAGGCACAGGCTTGTGGACCATTGAAATATTAACTTTTCCTTTCTGTACATATATAGCGACTTTTGGACCACCTGGAATTTTTGAACTGTTTGCAAGAGCAGCCTCACACACAGCAAGTTACAGTAGTTAGACCAAGAGCTTATGAATGTAAGGGCGTGAACAAAAGACACATGTTCCCTTCGCAATTATGTCATCAGAGCTCCCAAAAGAAATATTAGGATGAAGAATACTCACAAACTGAACCATTTCTTTTAGGGGTAATACAAACAACATTGTTATCTTCTATAGTATTCAGGGCCCTTTGGAGCTACATAGGCTTGCTTACTATTGTCATCTCCTTTTTGCCTGGATTGAGTTTCAGTTTATTCATTTTCAATTAACTGACTTCATATAATCATTCATGGAGGAACCAGTTGCCACACCTCAGTACAGGAGGGAAAGATACATACATCTGAGGGAACACATTAAAAACCCTGTGCTCTAAACCCACACATGACTTCACACAGGACTTTCATGCAGATGTTTTAAAAAGTGAGGGTGATGAGAGAGAATTTTAAGAGATAGTCTATGTATAGAAGCAGTAGTCTCCTAGCACCACCTACTGGAAGCATCCTTCATGAAAGGAAAAGAATTTCATCCAGCCTTTTGGGATGCCATGGAAGATGGTATCAGAACTCCCAAAAGATCTGTTAAGGGTATACTGGCCCATCACTTTTCCTGGTTCAGGTAATCCTGAGTCCCAGACAGAAGCCACACTGCAATGTGTCTACATGATATATTTCATCCTAGATTGTTTGGAACCAATACTTAAATATTTATTGGCCACTGTGAAGGTACTTTGGTACCTTCACAGATGGACACAAACACCTAAAATGCCTTAATAATAACCATTCTTTATTTTGAGAAGAAATGACTCCATGTTTCATCTCACCAAGGTTCTGGTAAGTTGTTGCTGAAATTAACTTCCATTTCTCCCCAGGTAAGGTCTTCAAAATAAGTAGTCCACTCTTAGTCCACTCTTACTAGAAGGTTTCCTTCAGGTGGGTAGCTGTATTGGTCCAAAGCAGCAGAACAAAGTTTGAGACCAGTGGCACCTTTAGACCAACAAAGTTTTCTTCAAGGTATAAGCTTTTGTGTGCATGCACACTTCTTCACAGAGAGACACTTTTTCAAGTATTTTATAGTCCTAATTCCTGAGGGACTTGTGCTACCAGTTCAGTTCTTCTTCTACCTGCAGTTCAGTATCTTTGTTATACTCTTCATTGTTCTTTGTTGCCTAATTTTGGTCCATTCTACATACACAGCTTACTTCTGGTTTTCACTGGAGTCAAGTTGGTTAGGGTTTACTTCGAATGCTGTGCCTACATTCTGCATCTTTCTCTTTCTCTCCAATTTCTATTGAGAACTGTGGTGTATATATTCTACATACCAATGAGAAAACCTGGGTAGTGTTCTGGGCTTGGTTTCTCCTGACTGGTTAGTTTCACACAGGGTGTGTCTTTTGAAATAGGAGATTCTTCCAGCTGAATTTACTGTGTGGTCACTATTAGTGTCCCCCTCCCCCCCCTTTATCAGTAGTCAAGGAGTTTGCTGGGGGGAAAAACCCCTGCCAGGCACTGCTTTAAAAATTTAGTGAGAGTCAATGCTGACAACTTGGCTGGAGAGGGGGGAGGTGGAGATGGCAGTGCTTTGCAGCCTGAGTCCCCCCCCCCTCCATTGTTATTTAGAAATGACAAAAAGGGAAGATGATGGACCAGACTTTTTTTAAAAAGCCAGCTGCTGCCACAAAATAGGTTCCACAGCATTATTCACGTTTGAAATGTTTGTGGTCAGAGTCAATTTAAAAGGAAACCATTTTTCCAAATACAAAATCGCCCAGCATCTTAGCCAAGCAAGCTAACTTACTTTCCTAATCTCCTGTTTCAAAAGTAATGCATACTGTGAAACTGACGAATAAGAACAGACAAATTAGCCTGCTAGGGGCGGTGAGGGAGAATGCCCAAAGGAATGTTTCTCCTTTTAAAGGCTTGGAAGCGAATTAAGAGAAGCAGGGGGAAATACTGTTCTGAAAAACCACTCTTGGAAACTATGGAGGAGTGACAGCAGAATGCTGGGGAAAGGATATGGAAGGTGTAAAGTACTGGGGTCGGCGCAGTAAGAGACCAGAGTCGGAGAATGATTTCAGCAAGCTTTACTTCAGGAACACACAAACAACACACTGAGCTCTGTTCAAACTTCCCGCTCCTTTATACAATTCTTGCCCCCTTCTGATTGGTCCTTAACTATCTACACGGATTGGCTATTTACAGGGCCCTAAGGGCCTATCAGGGTACAGTATGAGCCTGGATGTTGATTGGCTACTTATGTTTCAATCCTTCCCCTGATTGGGCACGCTAGGCCTTCTCTGGAATCCTGGTGTGGAGTTCAAGCTCTGGCTTGTTCGGCTTCCCTCCAAAAGTAACAGTTCTCCCATTTGAGCCTAGGACACAACACCCCTCCCCCCATAGTTCCCGCTATCAGGTGACATAGTCCTGGAGATATGCCGGAGGGCAGCGGTCTCGTGTCGAGCGTCAGAGCTCCGAGGGGACTGGGCGTTCTGACTCGGTTGGTGGTTCCGCGGCTGCAGAGCTGGAGACATCTGGGACGGCGGCCCCGGGAGACCTGGGTTCAGCTGTGCGGTCGGGAGTCTCCTCCTGCTGGGCCGAAGCAGGCTCCACGGAACCCTGTTCTGTGTCAGGCTCTCGGGGAGTTATGTTGTCCGGATCTGGAGCCTCTGACCTTGGCTCCCCGGCAGGCAGGCGACCTCAGAGTTGGTCGATGTGTCACCTCAGGAGATGTCCACCCTCCAAGGTCACTGTATAGGAGACCGGTCCAGTGACGTGGTCCACCTTTCCAAGGAGCCAGGCGGGGCCAGTGGTGACATAGTTCCGTGCCCACACTGTTTCACCTGGGTAGAACCCTCTGGGGGCTTTAAGGTGTTCCGGTGCCGGTCGCCTGTCTGGGGCTCGGTCAGGGTGCAGCTTGTCCAGCAGGGTGCTGATGCGGCGGCCCATGAGGAGTTCTGCTGGACTGCGACCTGTGGAGGCGGTGGGTGTGGTCCGGTAGGCCATTAGGAAACACGCCATGTCTTTTGGCCAGTCTGAGGGGCCCAGATGGTTCAAGGCCTCCTTTGCCATGTGCACCATCCGCTCTGCCTGGCCGTTGGTGGCTGGATGAAACGGGGCAGAGCGAATGTGCCTGATGAGATTCCTGGCCAAGAAGTCCTGGAACACTGCGGACGTGAATGCTGTGCCATTGTCGGTGACGATGGTCTCCGGCAAACTGTGGGTTGCAAAGATGGCCCTCAGAGCCCTGATGGTCGCCTGCGACGATGGCGAGGGCACCTGGACCACCTCCAACCACTTGGAGTATGAATCCACTAGTATGAGTAGAGTCCGCCCATGGAAGGGGCCAGCAAAGTCCATATGCAGTCTTGACCAGGGGGTTTGGGTGGATTCCCATGATTGCACTGGGCCACGTGGGGGGTCAGGCCTTGACACCTGGCACGTCGGGCACCTTTTAACCCAAGCCTCAATTTCTGCATCGAGGCCGGGCCACCAGACATAGCTCCGTGCGAGAGCCTTCATGCGGACTATGCCCGGGTGTGCCTCATGCAGGGCTCTCAGCACTTGGTCTTGCAAGGGTTTGGGGATGACGACTCTGTTGCCCCATAGTAGACAGCCTTTGCGGGTGGATAGTTCGTCTTTCCGGGCTGCAAACGGAGTAAATTCCGGCCCAGTTGAGCCCTTGGGCCACCCCCTCCCCACCCAGTCCAAGACACGGGAGAGGACTGGATCACGAGCGGAGCGGGCAGCAACGTCGCGGGAGAGCAATGGCCTGTCCGGAAGCATGTCGATCAGTAGGATCTGATGAGCCGGGGCTGGATCGGGATCCACGTCAGGCAAGGGCAAGCGGCTCCGGGCGTCAGCATGGCCCATTGCCTTGCCCGGGCAATGCACTAGGGTGTAAGTGTAGCCGGCTAGAAAAATGGACCAACGGAGGACCCGTGGGGACAACACCTGAGGGGTCTGCCGGTCTGATGCAAAGAGGCCCAGGAGGGGTTTGTGGTCCGTATAGAGGGTAAAGGGCCGGCCGTAGATGTAATCATGAAATTTTTTGACGCCGGTCATGACTGCCAACCCTTCTTTGTCGATTTGGGCGTAGTTCCACTCCGCCGACGAGAGGGTCCGCGAGTAGTACACAATAGGGACTTTGGTCCCATCAGGGAGTCGGTGGCCCAGAACTGCCCCCACGCCATAAGGGGATGCGTCGCATGCAAGGACCAAGGGCAGGGTCTCGTCAAAATGGGCAAGGACGGAGTTGGACATCAGGAGGCCCTTGATATCCTGGAAGGCTTTAGCGTGCTGGCGGCCCCACGCCCAGGGTCGGTTCTTGTCTAGAAGCCGGTGCAGGGGATCGGCCACCGCTGCCTTGTGGGGGAGAAAAGCATGATAAAAGTTTAGGAGGCCGAGGAAGGCCTGGAGTTCTTGCTTGTTGGTGGGCGCTGGAGCATCTCTGATGGCACACAGCTTGGCGTCGGAGGGGTGGACCCCCTGGGCATCGATGGAGAACCCCAGGAATTCCACCTGATCCACGCCCAGGAGGCACTTCTCCCATTTGACCTTGAGGCCGGCTGTTTCAAAACGTTGTAGGACTCCTCTAAGGCGGGAGGCGAATTCTTCAGGCGAGGCTGCCACGATCAGCACATCATCGAAGAATGGAGTGTCTCCGGGAAGTCCTTTTAAAAGAGAGTCCATTAGTTCCTGGAACAACCCCGGAGCCACACTCACGCCAAATTGCAACCTCTTTACTCTAAAGGCCCCCCGGTGGGTCACAATTGTTTGGGCGTTGGCTGTGTCCTCATTCACCGGCAGCTGTTGGTAAACTTGGGCCAAGTCCAACTTGCCGAAAATTTTTGCGCCAGCTAGGGTGGCTAGAATGTGGCTGACGATGGGCACAGGGTATGCGTGGGCCTGAAGAGCCTTGTTGAGGGTGCACTTATAGTCTGCACAAATCCGCACCTCCCCACTGGGCTTGACTGGAGTCACGATGGGAGTTCCCCAGGTTGCGTGGGTGACAGGCTCTAGTATTCCCTGTGCAATCAGTTTATCCAGTTCCTCCTCAATTTTAGGCTTGAGCGCAAATGGAACTCACCGTGCTTTAAGCCTAATAGGCCGCACTGTGGGGTCGAGGTGTAGTGAAACCAAGGTGCCATCGAAACGACCGGGAACTCTTCGCAAACCTTGTTAAAGTCCACTCCAACAGTCTTATTGACCCCCCTGATCTCTAGTCCCAGGGGCTTGAACTAGTCGAGACCCAAAAGGTTTGTAAGGTGGTTCTTGACCACTAGCACTTGTAGCTGGCCCTTGAACCCCTTGTATTGGACTGGGACCGGGCCCACTCCCAAGATAGGCACCTTATTCTTCTGGAAGTCCACTAAGGTAAACCCTGGGTCCCTGAGACGAGGCCTCAGCCTGGTGGGAATTTTAAAAAATGTCTCTGCCTCTATAATAGATGATGCTGACCCAGAGTCCACCTCCATTTGGCAGGGCACCCCCCCCCCCCGATCCCTACATTGACCCAGATTTTGGAGGGCCTGACTGGCGAGGGTAGGTACTGTACCGGGTATCGGAGGGCGTGGAGAGCGTCGATCTCGAAGTCTGGCTGGCCTTCGGAGTGCATATATCTTTGCGGGATGCGTGCTCGGGATTTGGATCTGCAGGCGCAGGCGATGTGGCCTTCCTTGTTGCAGAGTCGACAGGTGGCATTCCGGAATCGGCAGGTCTTCCGCTCGTGCTGGCCCCCGCAACTTGCACATGCAGGTGGTGTCTTGTGGCTCATGCCTTGTGAGACGTGGGTGGTCTTCCTTCCTGCTGAATGATAGCCGGTTTGTAGAGCTCTGTCCTCGTCCGAGTCCTCAGTAGATGGTTCAGGGTTGATCTGGTGTGCCGCAGCCTGTCTTGTCAGCCGTGGCTCTGCTGATCTGCCCTTCTCCCAGCTGGTGGCCACGTCGATTGCCTTTGTTAGGTCGCAATCAGAGAGGGACAGGAGTTTCCGCACTAGTTTTTCGTCCCTCAAGCCCCATACAAACTGGTCGAGAAGGGCTTCGTTGAGGTCTGCGAAACTGCATCGGCTTGCCACCCGGCGCAGTCTTGTTAAGAACGTCATGGCGGGTTCGCCTGCCTTCTGTGTCCTTTGTCGGAAGTCCCAGTGCCAGGTGAGCTTGGTTGGCTGGAGCTGGAAATACTTCTCCAGAGCGCTGATGATGTCATCCACCGGCATCTCTGAGAGCTTCCGGGGTTGGAGAAGAGCCCTGGCTAAGTCCACGGTCTCCGTGCCACACGTACTGATAAGCAGAGCTCTCTGCATGGTAGTCTCTGTAATCTTCCGGAAGGTCAGGTATGACTGGAAGTCTTCGACCCACGAGTCCCACAGCTCGAGGCGATCGATGCTAAAGGGCTGTAGGAGGTTGGCTGGAGCCTCCATTCTTGGCAGCGCGTCTGGGCGGCTTGCGAGCGGGGGTGTGCGCAGAGCAGAGGTGCGGACCCAGATGGCTCAGATTTAGCCACTTTTCCGTGTTCCTGGTTCCGTTGCTGGTTCTTACTGGATCCCACCTTCGTCGCCAGTGTAAAGTACTGGGGTCGGCGCAGTAAGAGACCACAGTCGGAGAGTGATTTCAGCAAGCTTTACTTCAGGAACACACACACAACACACTGAGCTCTGTTCAAACTTCCCGCTCCTTTATACAATTCTTGCCCCCTTCTGATTGGTCCTTAACTATCTACATGGATTGGCTATTTACAGGGCCCTAAGGGCCTATCAGGGTACAGTATGAGCCTGGATGTTGATTGGCTACTAATGTTTCAATCCTTCCCCTGACTGGGCACGCTAGGCCTTCTCTGGAATCCTGGTGTGGAGTTCAAGCTCTGGTTTGTTCGGCTTCCCTCTAAAAGCAACAGTTCTCCCATTTGAGCCTAGGACACAACAGAAGGAATTAAAAAATCCAATGGGAGAGTGAGGTGAGTGCGCAAGTAACTATGGAAACAGATTTTTAAAGAAATGGAGGAGGGAGGTGAGAGCCATAGTAAACACAAAAGCAGAAATGGCCTTCAACAACTCTCAATTTTTCTCCCACTTAAATACTTGCCATCCTGTCAGGGAAGCTACCTCTTCTCTCCTCTATTTTTTCTCCTTTGTTGTCATTCTCTCCTCTTGTCATGCCCTTCTTTCCTCTGTTTCCACTAATCCCTTTGTTGACTGACTCTGCCCTTGCCTTTGATTTTTTTTCCTGCCCAGATATAAACCAAACTGTGGGAGTATTTTCTTGGACAAAGCGGCAGGCACTCGTGGCTCTTTCTTTCAATTTGGGCATAGAAAATCACTACTACGCAAAAGGGAACCACTTCTGAATTGGAAATTTGGTCCTTCTTGCTTTTGATGACTGCTTGCCTTCCTCCACTGACCTGTCTCTATCAGGTTGACTGGGAGAGTTGGGTGGCTGTCTTCTGGTTCCTGCAGAGCTGATACTGTTGAGAGGAAAGTTGCTCAGAGCTTTATTTCTTGTTGCTTCTTCCTGCAGTTGCTCTTTCCCCTCCAGGGTGTTTCTTCCTTGTACTCCATTGCTAGGGAATCTTATTTTTGAACTTAAGAAGAAGACTGCGGATTTATACCCTGCCCTTCTCTCTGAATCAGAGACTCAGAGCAGCTTACAATCTCCTATATCTTCTCCCCACACAACACACACCCTGTGAGGTGGGTGGGGATAAGAGAGCTCTCACAGCAGCTGCCCTTTCAAGAACAACTCCTGCAATAGCTATGGCTAACCCAAGGCCATTCCAGCAGCTGCAAGTGGAGGAGTGGGGAATCAAACCTGGCTCTCTGAATGAGGCATGGGTCCCCAAGCTCCTATCAGAACAAGCTGTTTCCTTTCCTCTCTCCCCTCTTTTACAACCACCTTTTTGCCCAATCGGGGTCATCAAATTTCCCATCCACCACAGGTCTAGGGCAGGAGGCTTTAGGAGCAAATTTATGGTAGTATCCTTGAGGGTAGATGGTATTATTTTTTCCCAGAAAGATGCACTCACCAGAGCTGTGATTGAATTCAGTGATAGCCATGTGTGAAGACAGTTATGGGGCAGGGCAGCAAGAGATGATGGGCCCTGAGAGTCTGAGTAGACATAGGGTCACTATTCAACATGCAATAAGGCTGAGACAACTGTGGGAGAGAAGAGGCTGAGATGTTCAGATATCTCACAAAAGGCAAAGTCTGCAGTTCAAGAGGATGCCTGCTGTAAGCCACACAGCACTTCAGTTTCACACACTCTCAACAAATGTGGTCCAGCCAAGAGCAATGAGAGTCAAGTGAGCACACTATTGGGCAAACTTTACTCATCATGTCTGTATTCTTGATGGTTGGGAACATAATCAATGAAACTAAAGATTTTATCAATTCTAGACCTCTCTGCTATAGATTCTGTTCTCAAAGTGATATCCAGATTAGAACTGTAGTGACCGGGGTCACTTATTTTGAAATATCAGTCTGTAACTTTTAGACCTTGGGATTACTGCTTGCAGCAGCCTAGCCCTCAGCTGGAATCACTGAGACTGGCAGGCCACCTGTAGGCTCCTAGTAGATTATTTGGATTCTCCTTAACGATCTCTGTCAAACTAGATTGTTTCCATCTAGCCAAGTGTAATTGCAGATGTTAAACTTGTGATTAGCTAGGGGAATCAGGTGAATTGAATTATGGCCTATGGTTCCCATAGAAGTTAAAAGAAGGGAAGTTTTCCTCCCCATTATGTTTAGACTAAGGTTTAGGCTGAAGACAAAGTTTAGGCTTATCTTTGGGAATTACCTATTTTGTTGGGAACCCTGGATTTATGCTGATCTACCTGGATTTTATTCTAAGAATTTGTATTAATGATTGGTGGAACAACCAAAGTAATTTAATCTTGCACATTAATAAATTCTAAAGAAAGACCTTTGGACTGGTCTATTTGTTAGGGCTCTGCAGAAGCTTTCAGTTGCCTTAGATCCTACTTGAAGAGAGTTAATTCTGGGACTTTAAACCTGGGCAAAAAAGCCTGCATATGGGTATAATATCTTAGGAGAAACAGAATGGGCTGGTGATCCGCTTCCGATAAAAAGAACCAGCCTACTGGCAGCATATCAATCAAGTGTACCTTGCCTGTCAGGACCCCTAAGCAGCTTCCCTCTGAGAGCTGAGGAATGGCAGGCTGAGCACTACAAGAACAGATCCTAGTAATTAACTGGATTAACGCCTCCCCCCCCACCCCCGGGGGGATAATGTATCTGGATTTTGCAGTCTGAATCTCCTAATCTAATTGCCCTTTGTGGGTGATTTATCCTTCTCTGAGCCCCAGAGCAATTGTAAAACTATTCCTGGCTCATCACAGATACAGCTTCATGGTGCTGAAGGAAGCCTTTTCAAGTTATTGACATTTGAACCCACCAGCCTTGAAGGGGGCAGGACTGAGCTGGTCAGGACCCAAAGTGGTGCCATGTCCCGGTTCTCTCTGGATTCAGCAGGCCAGTCATTCTCACTGAGCTGAAACACCAAGATGAGAGGAGGTGAGTAGCCCTTGACTTGATAGAATAGATCTGCAAGCAGCTGAGCCTACTTTACATCTCTCTTCCAGAACCTTTGACCACCTAGATGATGCCAAACTGTGATCCAGTTTTCAGGCTGGTTTATTGATCAAGAAAAAGGGTGCTTCAAATCCAGACATAAAACTAATTAGTCCTGATTGTATCTGTAAGGAACAGATCTGATACCATAAACAAATAATGGAAAGACTGCACTTAAACTCAGTATGGTCTAACCACACACCTACGGAACACTCATGCAGGGTGATAAAAATGTGGGATGACAGGCCCTTGCCCATCAATATAGTATAACAGTGAAGAGTGGGGTGAATAATCTTTCCCTCTTCAATTAGACCTATAACATGCCAAATACTAATCCATGCTGGATGAAAAGGGAGAGTACTAATAGTCCTTTCAATCTCTATACAGTCTGATATCATTCCCAAATTGACATTTAGTAAGGAGAAAAATGTTCTGTCCCTTTAATAGATGCTTAAAGTATAGAAATGGGCAGCTGCTTTCCACACCATCACCTGGTAATTAACATTCCATTAGGCCTCTATAAAAGGCAATACACTTTCTTTCTGCAGGCAGTTGGAAGTTCTACATCCATTCCAAGGGACAAAGAAAAGGATCTTATAAACTTTACCCCCCCCCCCCCGCAGAAGTTCCCAAGTAATTTAATTCACTGTTTACTAAAGCTATAGAAATAAGTCATCTCGGAATGCATCAAAGACCAATAGAACCTTTTAAAAATTCCTATAAACCACAGAAGTGAAACACAAACCTTGAAAAAGTATACTATAAATCTTGCAGAAGCTTCTTGGGAAATCAGAATCTCCTCATCTTCTTTTCAAGGGGGATGTCTCTAACTCATCACTCTACTAGTTTAACAGATCTTAAAATCCGTTTTCGCCCCCTGCTTACAACTTTAAAAACTAGTGTGACATTTACAGTCGGAAATGGTTGTTTCCTGTTGATTTTAATGGAATTTCTGTTTTAAAATTTCAGATTGCAAATTTAAAGAGTTACAACTCTGAATCTGAATTTTAGTGCCAGTGCACACCCTATTTGTGCTCCTAAGCACTAAGTGTTGGCTGCTGGGTTTTCCTTCTGTGCTGTCTCATAATCCTAACTGCAGACATTTTGTGTTTTAGAAGAATTTCTGCATGCCAGAATGAATTTCACTGAATGTTGCAGGTCAATGAGGGTCAAATCACATGCAATTAATTTACTTGGGGGCTTCAAAAAAAGTTGAGCCTCAGGAGGCATTATCCACATATTGCCGGGGAGGGGGAAATGAGAAAACAAAATCAATTTATCACCTAAATATAAAGCCAAAACTCTGAACAACAAAAAGCAACTTGAGAACTTAATCCTGAATTACTAGAAGAGCATACCTGTCAAAATGCTGGTGTAATATTTCTGGAATGTTCAAGCAACATGGTAATTATACACTGCAAAGTAGTGCTGTCTCTTATCTTTTATGTGTAGGTTGTTATAAGTTTGAATATTTTCATCACTGATTACAGTGGTCTCAGATCAGGAGTTGCCACTATGCTGGTCAAGCCCTTCCTTGGCCCTGTAACTGTTTTCTCACACATTGAGGTATTGCCTTCCCCAGTCCCTCATTACACTTCTGTATCCATCCCCCAAGGTTCCAATCTCTCTCAGTTCAGCTTTGTGACCAGGGTCTGTCTTCCCTCTACTGTTCTTTTTGGCAGCCATCTTTGTTGCTGGCTCATTAAGTTCCTCTGCTACTCAGTGATCCTTATGATCCCCAATGCTTGGTGCTTTGCCTTGGGGGCTGTGATGGCAGCTGTCTCTTTTTATCCAGCCCCTGCCTCCAGTGTCCCTGCCACCACTTCCTTTCCTTCCTGAAGTACTGCACCCACTCTCACCGGCAGTGGTAGCCCACTTCTAGCTTGGTCATTTTTACATCCAACTATGTTATGAGAGGCCTCTGTCCTCTGGCTGAGCCTTGTGGGTCTGCCTCTTCAGCCACAGTTTTAAACATATCTGTCTAGGATGGCACTTTAACCACTGTGCCTACCCAGCAGAGGGAAGTAGCTGGAAAGCTTCTCTTGCCTCCAGAGTGGTAGCATAAGGGATCAGCACCCTGGGAGGGGCCAGTTTGGGGTTGGATGCAGTGAGGCTCTGGAAATTGCCAGCAGACATGATGCAGCCCCTGGGGCAGCCACAGGATGCAGCATGCCTTGCGGAGCTGCAGCTGGATGCAGTGCCACCCTAGGAATGGCTGCAGGAAACGAGGTGGCCCTGGAAGTAGCCACACATGGAGGTGAGTCCCAGGGAAAGAGGGAGGAGCAGACAATGGTGGGAAACAAGAAGGGCAGCCTTCTTGGGAGTGGCTGGAGTGGCCACACAAACATACAAAGATTCCTAGGGGGGGCAGAAAGAGAGGGACCCACACTGAGCCTCTTTATTGGCTCAAAAGCATGGCACTCCCATGACCCTGGCTAATGAGACTGGGGCTGTCCCACCCCTGGGAGAACCTTATAATAATGGGTTGAGAGAGGGGGTGGAATAGTGAGGTTCCAGCTACAAGGCTGGTGGAAAGGACATGCCAGTGTTGGAGAAGGGAAATGGGTGAAGGCAAACCACCACCCGCATTACTGAAGCTTCTGAAAGACCAGCTCCTTGAGAAGGGAGCCCCTGGAGGACCAGAATCCAGACAATAACTTGTATATTTTTCAAACCATACCAATTTAAGCTAAACAACTAACAGTTTAATTTCTAACCTAAGAGCCATTTCGGTGGGAGGGAGTGGGGCATGGTGGGTTATTCTGTGGCACAGAGAAAGAGGGAAATCCACCAGACAACAAGAATTTCAGATCTATGCTTGGGATGGATAGGATTGGATTTCACTTTTCTGCAAATTTAGAGATTATATCCTGCTTGGTAACAGGCAGCTTGGTAACAGTTTGGTAACAGACAGATTATTGTTTGGAGCCTATTCAGAATTCTGAGGACTATTATAATGAAAATGAAATGTAATTGTATATATGCCAGACAGTAGGTTGGACCCAGAAAACACTTTCCCATTGCAGATGATCTCTCTGAAACACTGCTCTTTGGAAGTGAGTGACCATTTTGGAGAAACCAATGTGCTGCAGAAGGAGGAGGGAAGCAGAAAGTCTCCATAGCACTGATAAAAGTGCCTGTCATAAACCCACCCTGGCTCTATGTATTCTTTCACTCATGTTGCATGTTTGCATACATGCAGGGGTTGCTTTGTAGAAAAAAAGGTGGTGGAGGGATTGTTATGCAGCTGCACCTACTATTCAATGGACAAGGTGGGAAGGAGAAGGTAGACCTGTCAGAAAAGTTCAAGAGCTATGCTCCTGTGATCTCCCACTGAATCTGAGGCCTGCATACATGTAAAGCATGTTTCCTCTTCATTGTGCCAGCCTCCCAAATTAAAATCCAGCTTCCCATGCTACCAGTGCTTGGGGGAACTCTGGTTAAGGCTACCTCTAAGCAAGTACAAAGGGAAGAGCATCCCAATTACTTCAGCCCAGGGCTTCTTTTTTGTAGAAAAAGCCCAGCAGGAACTCATTTGCATATTAAGCAACACCCCCTGATGCCAAGCCAGCTGGAACTGCATTCTTGCTCAAAAACCAAAGACTAGCTTTAGCCCATCTTGCGTGAGTGCGTATGCATGCATCGTGAGTGTGAGTGAATGATTTAAGGCACCATGAGGAGCAGTTGAAAATACAGGCATTTTTCACATTACCTTAAAAATCCACTTGCATTACCTGATGTTAGTGTGTTCTTTTCTTGTGTTCAGAAAACTTCATAAACATCCCACAGGTATCTCACAGCTTCCCATTTTTTCCTGTTCTTAATAAAACTGTTCCTCCCACACTTTCCAATCAAAGTGAAATGTATTCACAACAATGCCTCTGCTCATAATCTGAATTCAGTATTTTGCATTGGTGACTCTGGGCACAACCGCTCATCCAGAAAGGGATGGATAGCTTTGGGTGTTATTATTATTATTAAATTTACAGCCCAGCAGAGAAATGTTTGAATGATGGAAGGTACCTGTGTTGAAGCAAGCAATCCTTCACATGGTGGGAGGGAGGGGCTGCTTCTCTGTGTGTTAGGGCTGCCAAGTCCCTTGGAGCCTCCGGAGGGGGACTTCACGCATGCATGGCACAATGACGTCACCAGTGAGTGACGTCATCACAGCCTAGAGTGGCTGCTGTGCAACATCACTGGTGTAATGGTGTCACTTCTGGGTGACATCATCGCACCGGTGACATCGGGGGAGGTTTCCCCTGCCGGCCCAATGTGGAATGTTGGGAACCTCCCAGGCAGGGGATTCCCTGCCCGGACTGGGAGCTTGGCAGGCCTACTGTGTGTGTGTATGTGCATCTGGTCTCCTCTCTCTGCATCTCCTCTGCAGCCTCTGCCTTCTTAAAAAGGAAAAGGCTTTATTACTGTAGATCAGGAATAGCCAAACTTGCTTAACATAAGAGCCACAAAGAATAAACATCAGATGTTTGAGAGCTGCAAGACATGAACATGAGATGTTTGAGAGAAGGCAGGCAGGCAGGCAAATGGATAGGGGAGGGGAGGGGAGGTAGAGATAGAAAGAAAGTAACTTAAATTTTAAATGCATTCTCCGAGTGCTGGCTGGTTTGGCGAACTGATTAATGAGACAAATGCTTGATTAATGAGACAAATGCTGGTCAATGGGATGGGGGTGGGGCTTCGAGAGCCAAATAATATATGTGAAAGAGCCACATGTGGCTCATAGGCCACATTTGGCCACCCCTGCTATAGATTAAGCTAGAGCAAAGACATGGAAAATATCTACCAGCCTAGTGGTTACAAATCTAAGGAAAAGAACATAGAACATAAGTCTAAGCTAAATTACAATACAGAACATCTACACCAACAGCCCTGACTGACTGTCATGGAATAAACGCACCTCCAGACCCACTATTGCTCCCTGCAGAGGAATTTGGCTTCCAGTATTTAGTCACAGTATTTGGATAAAGCATTTGAACAACTACAGCAAACCCCCCTGTTACCCCCGACAGAATTATTAATTATTGCCTTTAATATTTATTTGGTGGAAATTAGCTTCAAAAGGCAGAGCATATCAAGAGATGGGGCAAATCAGGATCTTTTAACTACGTTTACAAAGATAGTCCCAAACAGACCCTCTTATTAGGGAGGAAGTGGGGCATAGTGGGTTATTCTGTGGCACAGAGAAAGAGGGAAATCCACCAGACATTAGAAACTGGGATCTTTGAATGATGGCAATTGCCCTGAGGAGGGAGAAGAAGAGGGTGGGGGGAGGAGCATAGAAGAATTTTGCAACTGGCTTGTTACTGGAACCTATATCTCTCTCAGATCCAGCAATGGCTCCTAGCAGACACAACGATAACGGCAAGCCAGGCATTTCTGATGCCACTGCTGTGGAGGCTATGAGTCTCTCTGGGTATTGGGGTGTCTCTACTCATGGGGAAACACCACCCCTGGCTGGAGGGCAGGTGCCCTGGCAACACCTGCCCCCCCCCCCAAAAAAAAGAATGAATTATACATTCTTTTAAATCTTCCTGACTTAATTGGCAGGAACCTCTCCCAATCCAGATTTAGGGACTTGCCCCACATGAGAAGATACCCCAGAATTGTGCCAATCATGCTGGAGCTCATGTATCTCACTGCTCCATACCTAGATCATGTTTTACAACAACCATCCATCCTATGCTTGCCAGCCTCCAGGTGAGGCCTGGAGATCTCCCGCTTTTACAACTGATCTCCAGCTGGCAGAGATCAGTCCCCCTAGAGAAAATGGCTGCTTTGAAGGGTGGACTGTATGGCATTGTAATTCCACTACTGTGATAATGGGGAATAAATTGTTAATGTGGAATGGCCCTGTATCTCTGAACCACAGCAGTGCTTTCCATTAATGCAAGTTGAACTTTGAATCCAACCCAACATCTTTTATGAAGATTTTTTTAAAAATAAAAATATATAAAAATATATTCAAATATTTTTAGCTTTCTATTGGCATGCTACTTTTGCTTGTTCTTTTTCTCTCTTTTAGTCAAATGATGACTATTTCATGCTTGGCCTTCTTTTTTTCTTTTCTTTTCTTTTTGCTGTAGTTCTTCAATGAACTGCAGATTTCCCTCTGGCATAGCATATTTTGAGACTTCCTGCTTTGCAGCTATGACATACTGTGACCTAGGTGATATGGGTTAAAGCACAAGGAATGTTTACTTGTGAGATACCCATGCAATAATGTTGGGATCTAGTCATTCTATGAGTCATGCATAATATGCAAACCAATACATATTTGAAATTAACAGATTATTATAGATCCTATGCAATTCAGATATGTTGAGAGCAATACATTAGAAACTGTGATCAGGCAGCTGCACTTGTAGTTGAGATATATATGATATATCTCAGTAGCAAGTGATATAGTAGGTAGACTGAGTGGTACAGCAGGTGAAATAAGTCCTAGGGCTGGGGAGAATCAGGTTCAAATTTCTATGCAGCCATAAAGCTTAAAGGCTTTAAACTGTGCCTTACCAGAGACTGAGCACATTGCAGAGACCTTGGCAGCTGGGGAATTGCTGAAAACTTTTGAGTTCCTGTGAAGGGCTGAAGGTGAAGGTGATTGTGGCTGATTGATTAGAGTGGCTGTGTTGCCCACCCTCTTTGCATTATTAAGCTGTGCCTTGCCAGAGGTGCAAGCTGAAGGGCGCGAGCTAAAGGGCTCTTGGCCTGTGGCTCTTAGCCTGGGGGCTGTGTAAGGACCAGGAACCCAGATTCCTTGTGTTCCCAATAAGGTAAATAGACTCTCCAGGCGGGGAGCCGCAAAAACAAACAGGGTTTAAAAGGGGACTGCATATTTTTTAAAAGCTATCATGAAGGTAGAATGCCACCAGGGGGGTGGGGGCTTTCCAGTGTTTTGCATTGAGTGTCATATGTATGACTATCTGCCCACAGGACAGAAGTCTTGGGTGTGTGCTCGATGCAAGGAGCTCCTGGTCCTCAGGGAACGAGTTCGTACCCTTGAGGCTGAGGTGACTGACCTGGAGAAGCAGAGACAGTCAGTTAGGCACTCGCAGAAGACTCTTGGGGATGTGTTAGTTGAGCCCCGCTCTGAACATGGCAGCCCTGTTGCTGCCAGCGAGCCTGAGGGTTGAAAGGGAACAGGGCACCAGGCTGAGGATAAGGGGAATGTGCCCTCAGAAGGGAGCTCTTCTTCGGTTGGTGAGCGGGTATCCTTTTGCGCCAAGGAACCATCCCTGGGCGGGAAGAGAGGGAGGGTCTTGGTAATTGGTGATTCAATCCTTAGGCAAGTAGACAGCTGGGTGGCAATACCGCGTACTGATCGTATGGTGACTTGCCTGCCTGGTGCGAAGGTAGTGGACATTATGTGTGTAGTAGATAGGCTGATAGACAGTGTTGGGGAGGAGCCGGTGGTTGTGGTGCATGTTGGCACCAATGATATGGGGAAATGCAGTCGTGAGGTCCTGGAGAAAAAATTTAGGCTGCTAGGTAGGAGACTTAAGGCCAGGACCTCCAAGGTAGCCTTCTCGGAAGTGCTACCTGTTCCACGTGCAGGGCTGGAGAGATAGGCACAAATTAGAAGTCTCAATGTGTGGATGAGACGATGGTGCAAGGAGGAAGGGTTTAAGTTTGTTAGGCACTGCGATGCTTTCTGGAACAAGCAGGAGCTGTACAAAAAAAGATGGTCTCCACTTGTCACTGGATGGAACCAGGCTGCTGGTGCTTAAAATCAAAAAGGTGGCAGAGCAGTTTTAAAACTAAATCTAGGGGGAAAGCTGACAGGAGATGAAATGTCTCTGATTCGGGAAGACTCATCTCAAAGAGATGAAGGGTTAGCTGATATTTTTCTACCGGGTAATGGAATAGAGTTGTCCACTGAGACGGTGACAAACAAAATGGACTGCCTGCCAGAGTCTCCAGGCAGCAGGAGGAAGGTGGTGGGCCTAGCTTGCCTGGAAAATTATAGATGTTTGTACGCAAATGCTAGAAGTCTTTGAAGTAAAATTGGTGAGTTTGAATGTTTAGTGTTGGGGGAAAACAGACATTGTGGAAATTTCAGAAACTTGGTGGAATGAGGAGAATCAGTAGGACACGGTGATTCCTGGATATAAGTTATACCGAAAGGATAGGGAGGGAAGGGTTGGAGGTGGGGTGGCTCTGTATGTCAGAGAGGGCATACGGTCCAGTAAGGCTGAGGTCAGAGAATTGGACTCCCTTATAGAAATGCTTTGGGTTGAAATAGAGGGCCCAAAAGGCAATTTAACTATGGGAGTTTGTTATCGCCCACCAAATCAAAAGACAGAGGACGACTATAATATGATGAAAGGCTTAAAGATGGTGGCTAGATGAAAAACTGTATCGTCATAGGTGATTTTAACTACCCACAGATTGATTGGGTCAATATGTGTTCTGGTCGAGAGAAAGAGACTGAGTTTCTAGATGCTCTCAATGACTGTGCTATGGAGCAGATGGTCACAGAACCTACCAGGGGTGGGGCGATCCTGGATTTGGTCCTAAGTAATGCCCAAGATCTGGTGAGAGATGTAAAAGTGATCGCACCACTTGGGAGCAGTGACCAAAATGTTATTGATTTCACTATTTGTATAAATAGGGAGTTGCCCCAAAAGACTGGCACGACCACGTTTAACTTTAAAAGGGGTAAATTCTCTGAGATGCGGAGGCATGTGAAGAGGAAACTGAAAGGAAAGGTAAATACGGTCAAAACCCTTGGGGAAGCTTGGAGGCTATTTAAAACTACAATCCTAGAAGCACAGATAAAATATATAGGAAAGGCACAAACAGGTATAAGAGAAGGCCTGCATGGTTAACAAACAAAGTAATGAAAGCTGTAAAAGGTAAGAAGGACTCCTTTAAGCGGTAGAAAGCTAGTCCAAGTGAGATTAATAAAAGGGAACACAGGCAATGGCAAATCAAATGTAAGACTGTGATCAGGCAGGCAAAAAGGGACTATGAGGAGCATATTGCAAAAAACATAAAGACCAACAATAAAAATTTCTTCAAATATATTAGAAGCAGGAAACCAGCCAGGGAGGCAGTGGGGCCCTTGGATGACCAAGGGGTCAAAGGATTACTGAAGGAGGATAGGGAAATGTCTGAGAAGCTAAATGAATTTTTTGCCTTTGTCTTCACTGTGGAAGATGAGAAGTGTTTACCTGCTCTGGAACCACTTCTATTGGAAGGGGTGTTGAAAGACCTGAGCCAGATTGAAGTGACAAGAGAGGAGGTCCTACAACTGACAGACGAATTAAAAACCAATAAGTTACCAGGTCCGGATGGCATACATCCAAGAGTTCTGAAAGAACTCAAAGTTGAACTTGTGGATCTTCTGACAAAAATCTGTAATCTTTCATTGAAATCTGCCTCCGTTCCTGAGGACTGGAAGGTAGCAAATGTCACCCCCATCTTTAAAAAGGGTTCCAGAGGAGATCCGGGTAACTACAGGCCAGTCAGTCTGACTTCAATACCGGGAAAGTTGGTAGAAACCATTATTAAGGACAGAATGAGTAGGCACATTGATGAACACGAGTTATTGAGGAAGACTCAGCATGGGTTCTGTAAGGGAAGATCTTGCCTCACTAACCTGCTACATTTTTTTGAGGGGGTGAACAAACATGTGGACAAAGGAGACCTGATAGATATTGTTTACCTTACTTTCAGAAAGCTTTTGATAAAGTTCCTCATCAAAGGCTCCTTAGTAAGCTCGAGAGTCATGGAATAAAAGGACAGGTCCTCTTGTGGATCAAAAACTGGCTAATTTATAGGAAGCAGAGAGTGAGTATAAATGGGCAGTCTTCACAGTGGAGGACAGTAAGCAGTGGGGTGCTGCAGGGCTCAGTACTGGGTTCCATGCTCTTTAACTTGTTCATAAATGATTTGGAGTTGAGAGAAAGCAGTGAAGTGGTCAAGTTTGTGGATAACACTAAACTGTTCAGGGTGGTAAGAACCAGAGAGGATTGTGAGGAACTCCAAAGGGATCTGTTGAGGCTGGGTGAGTGGGCGTCAACGTGGCAGATGATGTTCAATGTGGCCAAGTGCAAAGTAATGCACATTGGGGCCAAGAATCTCAGCTACGAATGCAAGTTGATGGGGGTGTGAACTGGCAGAGACTGACCAAGAGAGAGAGATCTTGGGTTCGTGGTAGATAACTCACTGAAAATGTCAAGACAGTGTGCAATTGCAATAAAAAAGGCCAATGCCATGCTGGGTATTATTAGGAAGGGAACTGAAATCAGCCAGTATCATAATGCCCCTGTATAAATCGATGGTGCGGTCTCATTTGGAATACTGTGTGCAATTCTGGCCCGGCATGCGCATGAGCAGTCTGAATGCTCCTCTTGCACTTATACAGCCCATGGCTCTCTGGGCAGCTGGGCAGGGCTGTGTGATTGCTTTGGCACAGATCAAAGAGAACTGGCTTTTTTAGAGCCAGGATTCTGCCGCACCAAATCTCTTGTGTGATCTCACCTAAAGTCACAACAGATTATCCATCAAGTACTGCCCCTGTGACCCAGTACAGGTACTGTGGAAATTATGAGCTGGCTCTCAAACTCCTTTTGTTGTCTCTTTCATCCCTTTTATCAAAACTTCCGGGAATTCATCTGCTGTACAGGGCTTGTATGTTTATTTTACTATTAAAATCTAGCAGAACCTAGCAGAAGTTAGGATTTAAACATCAGTTGTTGTATTGTGTGTGTATGAATGTGTGCTCTTTGTACCTGATATGTCTCTTACTAATCCCTCAAGCTATTAACTTTTTTTTTTAATGAAGATTCAATGTTAACTCATGCATATTTATTTCAGGGACTTGGCCATCCTGACAAAAAGTGACTCCCAGTTCCAGGACTGTGCTGTGACAACTTCCAGGTCTGATCATGTCCATTGTCTGCGATTCTCCCTGAGCCCACTTGCAGGGAGGGCAGAATATAAATCCAAAAAATAAATGAGTGAATGACTACATCTCCAGATACTGGGCCAATACTACTTAATTTGTTCATAAATTATCTAGAACTGAACATGATCAGTGTAGTGGCCAGGTTTGCAGATGACACAGATTGATTTAGGACTGTGAAAACCAAGGACAACTGTGAAGAGCTCCAGGAGGATCTCCACAAATTGGATGAGTGGACAACAATATGGCAAATGAAGTTTAGTGTAGGTGAGCATAAGGTGATGCACAATAGTACAAAGAATCCAAGCTTCAAGTGTATGCTATTGGGGTCTGAACTTGCTGTGACTGAGAAGTGAAAAGATCTTGGAGTATAGTAGATACTGAAAATGTCAACCCACTATGACACAGCAGTAAAAAAGGTAAATTCTATGTTGAGTTATTTGAAAAGAGATTGAAAATAAAACAAACTATGTTATAATGTATAGATCTATGGTGTTGCCTCATTTGGATTACTGGGGGAAGTTCTGGTCATTATATTGCAAAAAGGATATCACAGAGCTGGAAAAAGCACAGAAGATGGCCACCAAGATGAGTAAGGGTTCAAGTGCCTTTGTCATGAGGAGTCTGATACTTTTCAGTTTAGAAAAGAGATACCAAGGAAGGTACATGATAGAGGTTTACAAAATTATGCATGTACAGGCTAGACAAAGTGGACAGTAGTTGATAGACAGTAGTTTCAGGACAGACAAAAGGAAATATTTTACTCAATGAGTGGAACTTGCTGTCAGAGGATGTAGTGATGGCAGCAGGTATAAATGACTTGAAAAAGGATTAGACAGATTCATAGAGGATAGTTGTTCTATCAGTGGTTACTGGTTATGGCGACTAAAGGGAACCTCTACTTTCAGAGGCTATAAACCTCTGAAATCCAGTGCCAGGAGACAACATCAGAGAAAGACATCTGCTTTTGTGCCCTCCAAAGTAATTGGCAACTGTGTGAGACAGGATAGTGGATTAGATGAACAACTGGTCTAATCCAGCAGGATTCTTCAACACATATGGAAACATAAAGCTACCTTTTTGGTCCTGGCCCTGACCTGGTGGAATCAGTTCCCTATGGAGATCCGGGCCCTACCTGGCTTGCTGGCCTTTCGTAGGGCCTGTAAAACAGAGCTGTTCCGCCAGGTTTTTGAATGAGGCAGCAGGCATCTATCTATTCGATCGCTTGGCCTCCCCCCTACTGCCCTACTGTATTGTGGTGCTGTATGGTGGTACTCTTTTTGTGCTATTCCATCTTGCTGTCATATCATCTTGCTGAATCATCCTGTTGCACTTTACTGAATGTTGAAATTGGTTTTATTATGATATTTTTATTGTGATTTTATTTTTATTTTGATGTACTCTGCTCTGAGTCCCCAAACGGGGGAATGGGTGGAATATAATAATAATAACAATAATAATATACTGACTCAGACTATTGGTCCATTGAAGTCATAGAATCATAGAACTGGAAGGTACTTCCAGGGTCATCTAGTCCAACCCCCTGTACAATGCAGGAAACTCACAAATACCTCCCCCTAAATTCACAGGATCTTCATTGCTGCCAGATGGCCATCTAGTCTCTATTTAGAAACCTCCAGAGAAGGAGAGCCCACCACCTCATGAGGAAGCCTGTTCCACTGAGGAACTGCTGTAATGGTTAGGAAGTTCTTCCTGATGCTGTCAGAAACTTTTTTGATTTAATTTCAACCAATTGGTTCTGGTCCTACCTTCTGGGGCCACAGAAAACAACTCCACTCCATCCTCTATATGACAGTCCTTCAAGTACTTGAAGATGGTGATCATATCACCTTCAAGTACTTGAAGGGCTGTCATATAGAGGATGGTGGTCTACTCAGACCAGCAGTGTTTCTCCAGGGTCTCAGGCAGAGTTCTTTTAGCTGGAGATACTGGTGACTGAACCTGGGGCTTTCTGCATGCCAAGTAGATATTCTTCCATTGAGTATTTCTTCTTATGGTCCCTCTTCTTATGTGCTTAGTTTTTTGGTATACATTTGATAGCTCATATTTGGTTCTGATACTCTTTTGAACAAAAGTAGCCTCACATTTAATTGCTCTGTTACATTTGACTCACATCCACCCAACAGTGAGTCCTTTGCAGTGTTTTCCAATGGCCTCCGGGAGGCACTGTTGGCAAAATGTTTGAAGAAGTCACTGCAGATACAAAGTACGGTATGTGTTTAGAAAGTACAGGGGAATAGAAAAACAGAAATGCAATAGTTAAAAGACATGTGAAGAAGGAATTCTGGGAAACAGAGCATTTTTAAGAGAATAAGATAGAATAGGGCTATGATCATCAGTCTTTTGAATCTGGGTAGAATTGAGGATGTTTGAGCCTGCATTGCAAGAGTATGGCTGCATTTCAAGGTGGTGCAATGAATGCTCACTGTAATGAAATCGGGAGAGGCACAGATGAAAAAGAGAGATATGCAAAAGGAGAGCAAGTTTGCTTCCATGAGCAGCCCTATTGGGGGAGATCATGTTTTCAGACTGTCCAGAATGGGAAGTCTCCTGCCAGAATGGGAGACGTGGCTCCTCTATGGCCATGGAATCATAACTTGCTGCTGATTTATATGCTTTTGCTTTCCTACCTTTCTCTGTGTACTTAGTATTAATCAAAAATGTTCACCTTAGTTTATTAGAAGAATCCTTATTTCCTTTACCACTGGAGAAAGTGCATGCCAAAGTAGCCAAGCTGTGCGTAGGTACATGATCACAAAGACTTGGGTCAGATTATGCACATCTGTGGACATCTGCATATGTCTACCCAGGTTCTTGAAAACAGGAATGCCTGAGAAGCTTCCACTGTTCCCAAATCACTGTCATGAAATCATTATGATGGTACATTCAATGTGCAGCCTGTGAAACATTGTTAAAGAGCACACCACATCTGATAGTTCTTTCAGGAGGGAGGATAGCTATTGCCTTCTTTAAAAAGATATACATTAATGACTCATGCCACCAAAGCAGAATCTCTCTGCTAATCTTAACTATCTGTGGTGGAGAAGGTTCCAAGAGTATGGACTGTTCCAGCCTGCAGCACCTACCTGGATGACATTCTTCTGCAGTCATAATGACAGCAGAATAATCCTCGGCTACTTTGGACACCAAAACATTGTAGGATGAATAGTGTTCAGTTTTCCTAAGCTGAGAAAGGGAAAGGTGCATTGTTTGATTGCACAAACACTCTTAGCTTATTGGTTTTTGTATGCATTAATTGTGGCAAAGCTTTATCCTAGAAGCTGCCTTTGGTTTAGTTCTCCTTACTGAACTATTATATGGGGTTGCCAACTCCACTTGCCAGTTTGATGTGGTGGTTAAGTGTGTGGACTCTTATCTGGGAGAACTAGGTTGGATTCCCCACTCCTCCACTTGCAGCTGCTGGAATGGCCTTGGGTCAGCCATAGCTATCACTGAGCTGTCCTTGAAAGGGCAGCTTCTGAGAGAGCTCTCTCAGCCCCACCTACCTTCATAGGTTATCTGTTGTGGGGAGGGGGGGAGGTAAAGGAGACTGTAAGCCGCTCTGAGACTGAGATTCAGAGTGAAGGGTGGGGTATAAATCCAATATCATTATAATCTTCTTCTTCTCCTCCTCCTCCTCCTCCTCCTTGAAATTTGGGGGCAGGGCTTGGGGAAAGCAGAATTTGGGAAAGGGAGAGAGCTCAGTAGACTCCTCCCTTCAAAGCTGCCATTTCCTCCAGGGGAAATGATTTCTGTGGTCTGGAGATGAGTTGTAATACCAGGAGCACTTCAGTCCCCATCTGGAGGTTGTCAGCCCTAGCTTGCACTTTGGGATCTTTTGACTGAATGCTGCTCCTCCAAACAAAACCAAAAATTCTACATAGAAAATTATGTATGTCAGAGAGAAGGATTCAAGTGCAGCTTTTACCTTGACCCCCCCCCCGCCCCATGTTTAGGGATTTCTTTTGTACAGAGGAATATTCAGTCTTTTAGACACTTGCCTGAAGTTTGAAATGGTACACTTGAGACATAAGTTTACTATCTCACTGAGAACTAGTCCATCAGATATACAGCTGGAAAGCACCAGAAGCAGGGCCTTTTGAGTAGTAGTGCCTTATATGGAACATCTTGGTCCTCCCAAGTGATGTTCATCTAAGCTTACCAGGCCCTCAATGGGCAGGGAATCCCCCACTGCCATAGAATTTGCCCCAAATGCCAGCAACCCCTGCTTCCCCAAAGCAATCACTTCTGGATTCTTGGGGAGTGATAACTGCAGATTGCTGGTAAGGGTCCCTCACTGTAAGTCCCCCTGCTGGTTCTCAGACCCCACCTGGTAACCCTGTGTTCCTCATGCTCACTCGATCTGAATTTTCAGGAAACTGGGCAAGACTTTCTGTTCTAGGAAGTACTGAGGGGTGGAGAGAGGAGAGGGAAGGACAAATGATTTTAAATTATATTTTACTTAGGAAGTGGCATTGTTGATTTTATGGTGATTGTGTTTGCTTATTATGTTCATTTGTGTTTTAAGCGCAGGTCACAATCAAATAAAGGGGGGAGTTTTAAAGCAAGGGTGTAGGGAAGCGAAATGGCTTAGTATTACGGTCATATTCCATTATTGTACAAGTAATATCTATTTCCCCACAGATCTGTCTATCTTTAGATTAGACTAGATAGCCTCTAATTTTTATTTAATTACAGATAATCCTAAATTGAGTTACACCCTTCTAAATCCAGGATATAACTCTGTTTAGAATTGCACTATTAGATAGCTTTATCATGCCTGTATTTATTTTTGAAGTTGTCTCAAGTGTTCTGTTAAGTCATGTGGCAAACTAAAGGGTTTTAAAATAAACAAAAGTGATTGTTTTCATTCATAGAAAACTGATCATTTAGTTCTCGTTATCTAGCATGGATCTAGCCTCCCTTGGGATCTACTGCCCCACTGTAGACCCACAGAGGCACAACCCTACTCCTTTTGGCAGTATGTCTCATCATGTTGCAATCTCAAGACTTTGCAATTGCAAGACTTCCTCTCCTACTGTAGCAGGAATTTCACAGTAGTAGGAGATAAATGGGCTGGGATACTTTGCTCTGAAATCCTCTGCCGTACAAAAGGGTGTTCCCTGAGTCTAGTTTTTAAGACACCTTCTTAATGACTGCCGCCAGTATAGAAGTTGCAAGTATGTTTCAGAACTATCTGCCAGTTGAACTGCCTTTTGTAAAAACACACAACTTGACTGCAGTTACAGCATCATCATGTTCTTGCTGGGTAAGAAATATTTTATAACAAAAGAATGGTTTTTTTTAAAGCTGTGATCAGATCTAGCTTGGCAATGTTCTATTTTATTATAAGTTATTTTCTAGCTATGCACTTACTGGGCACTCAAAAGATAGCAAAGTTCAATTATGCCAG
The DNA here is from genome assembly GCF_032191835.1 of Heteronotia binoei. NCBI lineage: Eukaryota > Metazoa > Chordata > Lepidosauria > Squamata > Gekkonidae > Heteronotia > Heteronotia binoei. The sequence continues at coordinate 81,814,363 of NC_083243.1, read as the reverse complement.
GAAATAAAGTGGCTGTGAATCTCAGGTGTCAAGAATTTATAAATTTATACAAGGAGGGAAACAGAAGATTAACTCTTCATTGGATAAATATCTCAGTGCCATTTTTTAATTCATGCTTCTCTCAATTTAAACTGGGAACAGTTACCATAATAAAAGTTGTAGAACAGACAATGAGTAAAGGGGCAGTCAGGAAACAGGAGATTGACTTTCAAAGTGAGGGGAATATTTCTTTTGATTTTGTTAAAGTCTCTTCAGTTAGTGTTATGCTTTTTATTCATGTTATTCCTAGGTGAAAATCTAAATAGAAAGTTTTACAAAAGAAAGTTGTGAAAATCTGAGCACATATCTTTTATCTTTATTTGAAAAGTCTCTTTCTCATTCATTATTTCATTGAGAAAAGTGTAACCTCCATTTTGAGCAGGGTGAGATTTTTGCTCCTAATTCATCATTCAAGAGCATGTGCCCAAACAACTGTCAGTTGGCTTTTAAAGTATTGCCTTCCATGTGTTACATCCAGTCAAATATAACACTTAACTGGTCTTCCTCTGAGTTTATATGTAGCAAATGATTACAACATGATAATAATTAACAAGATTGTTTTACATTTTAATAATAATACATTTGTCCTTTTTCTTTCTTCCCATCCCCCCAGAACTGTGGCATAAATATACTTCCTGTGGAAATCTGTCAGCCAATGAACTTGCAAGAAGCACAGACCAATTCTCAAAGCAAGGTATTTTGAACATTCATAATTAAACTAGTTTGCTGGGAAAGGAGAAGTGTTTGACAGATTTTACTGATTGTCAAATTATGTGAGTGAATCATTAGTTAAAGAAGTCCAGATCAAGAATGCTATTTAATATATTTCCTTTGTTAATGCAAATGTTAATTGCCAAAAATCTCAAGTGTAGGCCTACAGCTGATTCCATGTGTTGCATTTCATTTCCCTTGTGATTTGTCTCTTATTCTCATTGTGCCAGAATGTCTTGGCACCTATTTCAGAAATCAAAGGTGGCAGAGCAGGCCATAGACTTGCTTTAGGCATGTGTTATGTATATATAATTTAGGTGGTTAAAGACGTTAAAGACCTTCATTCAGCATAAACTCATGAGTGAAGTATGGACTTCAATAAAAAAGGAAAATAAATGTTTCCTCCCAAATCCCCCCCCCTTTTTTTTCTTTTGCATTATAGAGGGTGAATATTTTCAGGATCTCTTTGAATATTTGAAATATTCATAGTAGATGAGAAAAGACTGCACAACATTAGTTCTTGGAAGCTGTTTCATACTCTTGTGAGTGAAAAAGCTGAGTAACCATGGGTTGCTCTAATACAGACTAGCAAATCCTCACAGTAGGATCCTCCAGGAGAAACACCACATTTGCAGAAAAATACAGAAACATGGGGAAAAGTAGTTTAAAAAACATGTAACAGATAGATCTCTCTCTAAGAACAGAGTCTGGGCAGCATTTTGGGTTGCTAAACCAACCAAAATGGGACAAACACTAAAGCAGTTGGGCTGGACAGCAGCAGAGAGAGGGGAGAATGAGGATACAGCAGAACAGAGAAAACAGGGACAAAAACAGTAAGTTGTGGCTGGAAAACAGTGAAAACAACAGCAGGGAGAAGGGAGGGAAGGAAATGGATCAGGAAATGGGAACAGGGGTCAGGTGACAGCCAAGAGACAGGATTTTGAGGTTGGAGTGCGAATGCAAGAAATTGTAAGGGAACAGGGAAATAACAACTGCTTAGAACAGTTGGACTGTCAGGATAAAACATTTAGGAAGCATCTTGGGTTGGCTAAAGGAACTCAAAATGCCACCTGGAGACCAGTGTGACAAACATAATCTCATTGCTCTGGTTCTCTATGCTGTTGTGCAGTGCCTGCCCATGAGAACGTGTAATTTCTTCTCCCATATTATTGTTCAGAGGCTGCACCATTTATTACCTACATTTCTTCATCAGCTTCATCTACATTTTTTTGGGCTGTATGTTTGAAATTCAAGTGACCTTAGATTAGTACATTAAATATTATCCCAAGTCTTTAGGCAATTAATGATATCCAGGCCCATAGCTACGAGCGGGCCTGTGGGAGCACAGCCCCCTGACTGCTAGGCAGGGCTCCCTATCTTGGAGCCCCTAACCAGCCTCCAGTGCTTTGGCTGCATCCTTCTCCATTCTGCCGTCATCATACACCATTGCTTCTGCTTGCTTGGGGGCTGGAAGAAATCTCTGACCCCTCAGCAAGCAGAAACAACGGGGCACTTTCAGCACCCAGGACTGAAAGTTAAGCTCCACCTTGTTTCTGTTTGCTTAGGGGTTGGAAGAAATCTCTGACCTCTCAGCAAGCATGCCCCACCACTATTGCCTTGAAGGTGAGAGTGGCTGGACAAGGTGTTGGCATGTGTGCTCCTCCGACTCTACCTTCCCCTACAAGGGAAGGTGGGCTCGGAGGAGAGCATATCCCACCCTGCTGCACTTGCCTTGAAGGTGAGCATGGCTGGGCAAGGCGTTGGCTTATGCGCTTCTTAGGGTCTGCTGGGGGCAGGGTGGGTGTGGGGCCTAGGCTGCCAGGAACTCTGGTGCTGGGCCTGTTGCAGTGGATAGCCCAATGAAAAATGTTGACCTAATGTGAGGCAGTGGTGAAAAACGCAGCTCCATGTTGTGGAATATTAGGAATAGGATTGAAAATAAAATGGCCAGTATTGCAATGCCCTTATATAGAGCTGTGGTTCAGCCTCATTTGGAATACTTTGTACAGTTATAATCGTTGTATCTCAAAACATATTTAACGGACCTAGAAGAAGTACAGAAGAGGGCAATTAAGGCTGCATTTAGATGGCCAATTTGGCCTAACACAGCCACCCCAGCCCTGGATTTAAAAGGTGTGTTTACATACACACATCTGGGCCCTGAGTCGCAAGTGCACCCACCTCATCCAATGGCTCTACTCCTCTTCAAAAAGCCACTGGGTGCTTCCCAGTGACAAACCGGTGAAGTACTTCCCCGGAGCATTTCTAGGCCATCTGAATGGCCAGGGCACGCCATGAGCAGTGTGCATGAGCAGTGTGACTACTCCTCTAGAGCACATGCAGTCTGTGCCTCTCTTGGCAGCCTGGTGTGTGGTGTCTGTTTATGGCAGTGTCTCATAGTGTACCAGCTTTTAAAAAAGCTGACAGGCCATCAAGAGCTGCCCGTCTGAATCCAGCCTAATACGATTAAGAGATTGGAGTGCCTTTTGTAAGATGAAAGGTGGGAGAAAGGTGGAAGAGTGTGGGAGCTAGAAGAAGTACAGAAGAGGGCAACTAAGGCTGATTCAGATATACAAAATCTGCTCCAGTATCTTCCCTGGGGCAGAGGTCAGATTGACTGGCTTGTATTTTCCTGGATCATCTTTCTTCCATTTTTTTTAAAGACTGGAATACTGTTTGCCTTCTTCTAGTTAGAAGATGTGTAAAAATATTTTAGAGGGTGTCTGATAGAGGGCAAACTGTTTCAGCTATTTTGGCTGTGTTTTTATTTTGTGTGCTTTGTTAGCCACTGAGTCAAAGGAAATAAGTTGGGATATAAATATGAAAAATAAGCAAATAAAATGCTTATTGAGATATCCCTTAAACAAAATACTGTCTCTAAGTTTCAGTTACTCATGTGTAGATAAGTGACCTACTTCATAGTCATCAAGGCAAACCAGATACAGACCGTAAAGCATTTTCCCCTTAGCAGTTAAATGATAAATAACATTTAGTTAATGAGAACATACTTATTATCTTCCATGCAGTTAGAACCACACCCACAGGAAAGAAAAGTGTGCAAAGAACATAGAGATACTTCATTCTACTAATGGGCATCATGACAAAGTATCCTGATAACAGGAAATTATGATTGTCATAGTAGCATTTCACCAGCATTAGAGAATCTACAGGCTCCTTAAAAAAAAAAAGTCTGCACATCATGAATCATATTGTTTCACTTGCCATTTAGTTACAGTTTCAATTAAATTCCACCTGAAAATAGAATTAGAGGTGATTTTTGATGTGAATGGAAATGATAACAAATGTCTTGACTCCTCAAATGGTACTCCCTGGAAATTGCAACATTTTTGATGTTGCATTAAGTTCCACAGAGTTGTGCAAACCCATGTAATTTATTCATTCTTTTCAGCCAAGTAATGGAGGTTGATACCCAGGTGTTTCTAAAGTCCAGGAAATGCATAATGAATAATGGAGAGAAGGAGTATTTCATAACTGCCATCTTGGAAGCTACTAACAACTCTGGAATAATAAAATGAATGCCATGAACTCATATCCATAATATTTTAAAAGGAATTATATAAAATTCCATAATGATGAATCCACTTTGTCTAACTTAACTTCACAGTGCATTTGTTTAAGTAATGTGGAAGGAAGCTGTCTAAATAGTGGATACTCCCTGGAAATTATAGATAACATGGGGAAAATGAGAATCACTGTTATCTTTTGTTTGATCTGTTGTTACATGTTACTATTGTTATTGTTTATCATATATTTTAGCTTGTTTTGAAATATGATATATACCACCCTGAGCCTTTTAGGGGAGGGAGGTTTACAATTTTTAAATTATTATTATGATTTTATTAGCATTTAGCAGTTCATCTGTCAAAAAGACATACCTAGGATCCACTCACTATAGGGTGGGAGTGCAGAGAAGGGAAGAACAAGTGCACTGGTCCAACCCCTACTCATGACCAAGCACACAAGCCTCAATGGCACCTACACATGTTCCTCAGCATAAATGCAGTGCCTACATTGATTGAACTGTATTCATAAAGCCCAAACATTCCAAATATATGTGATTAGAGAGGTCTCCACACAACCCTGAAATAGCACAGCTGTACAGTGGAACCTCACCATTCACAGTGGTTCTGTTCCTGGGATGACTGTGAATGGCAAGTCTGCAAACACTGGAAGTCAGAAAGTTCTGCTGCTACCAGAGATAGACTGGGAGATCAAAAGAGCCTGTAACAGCCCTGATCCCTCTCCCCTTCACAAAGTAGTGGCCATCTCACCAGCCCAACCTGGGCAAGACACATGGCAATGCTAGAGCAAAGCAATGTTGTTGGCTAGCAGAAGAGGTAGCTGCCAGCGATAAGTGAGTAATTTGTCTGGGCAAGAACAGTGGCTGCCGCCATGTTGGTCACCTAGCAAGTGTGATGGCTGCCAGGAGGGCACAGTGGCCGCCATATTATTATCACTTCCATAAAACCTTCTTCCTCCATGTGTAGGCACCATGTTGACAAGCCAAAGGTCAGGCAGAGCTGACACCAGTGCACGTGTCCACTCTCTCTCTCCTAACAGGTAGAGGGGTCATGCAATGAAAACAGTTCCATTGTGTGGTCAGGCAGAAGAATGCAAATAAGTGAAATTGTAAGTCACAAGTCCTTGAATGTTGGGGGTCTACTGTATATGCACACTCATAACATTGGATTCAAGCTAAATTGGCAATTTCCACTGATTTCTCCATTCCTGCTGCAGATCTCCCTCAAGTCATTCCTTAGGGTCTTCTGTCCCACCCAGGAGGAGCAGTTTGTGGAGACTGGTGCACTGCACTGGAATGGGATTGCCAGGAAGTTTCTGTTCCTCCACTGTTAATGGAATACAGTCTGGGCTCTAGCCATACATTCCAATCAATGCATGTAGGTGAAGTTTCTTTCCCTAGCCCTGTTCATTCTTCCTCCTTAGAATGTCTGAAAAGGGCTACTGTGAATGGAGCAGTGACCTGGAAAATGTGGATTTTCATTCTTCAGCCTGTACAAGTATTTAAATGTCATTGTGCAAAGTGACTAATGGTTTAGTTTACCTTTCTTGACAGGGCTCTTACTCTCCATAACAATTTAACATTTACTGTGGTCTTCTAAACCTTGTTTTTCTAGTCAATGGACACTTTTCCTTGCAACTTGCTTACTGTGCGAATAATACGAATGAGAAATCTCCGAAAGGCTGATGTCTGTAAGTGCCCTTCCCTTTCATAGTGATAAGCTAATAATGTAATAAAACACTTCACGATCACAGATGTTGGTAAAGTAACTGGTGCTCCAGAACGTGCTACAGGATTTCATCATTCACTAGATTATTTCATAACAAATTTTATTCTATTGATCAAGTATGTCTTACAGTTTGATGACTCATAAACTCATAATTTGAATAAGAGAAATGATTTATATTGTTTGTAAGTGGAAAAGCAATTCAGAAACATCAGTGAATTGAGAAGGATCAGAAGAAACGTGAAACAGAAAAACTATAGGGTGCTAGGAATTGCTTTGACTTCCTTCACAGGGCTACTAAAATCCAATATACCATAATTAAGGAAGTATTGTTTGCATACATTCTATGTTGAAATCCATAGAAGTGTCCTTCAGAGAGGAAGTGTCTTTTTATAGGAGGATTTTAATTATTTGTCTTTACTTGCACCTGTGCAATCATAGGAACAGAATCACTAGTTCTGAGCAGGAATGCCATGAATTTCACTGTGAACTTTTCTGGAAACCAACTATATCCTATTAGATTCTCACAATCAGACTGTGCTCCAAGCAGGGGCAGGTTCAGCTTGAACTAAACTGTATGCTGAACAGGATAGCAGCTACCCCGTTGGTCAGAAACAAACTCTCAGCTAATCAAAGGACCAGCTGGGAGTCTGGTTCTGATCTCTCCACACTCCCCAAGTACAAGGCTTCCTAATATATAGCAGAGTTTCAGGGGAGAATCAGAAGCTGACTCACAGCTGATCGGAATATCAACTGGAAAGTGGGCTTCTGACACCCCTCCCCCAATTACCATACAACAAAGCTAAGAACCAGTTTGGTGTAGTGGTTAAGAGTGGCAGACTCTAATCTGGAGAACTAGGTTTGATTTCCCACTGCTCCACATAAAGCCAGCTGGCTGACCTTGGGTCAGTCACAGCTTTCTCAGAACTCTCTCAGCCCCACTTATCTCACAAGGTGCCTGTTATAGGGAGAGGAAAGGAAGGAAATTGTAAACTGCTCTGGGACTCTAAGTGAAGGGCAGGCTATAAAACCAACTCTCCTCTTCTTTCTCCTTTGGATCTCTGGCTTGGATGTTCCTTATGATCCTGTGACTTTTTGCATTCTCTTGAGTGGAAATCATTTTATCAATGCAAAGCTGAGAAGCATGGAGATGGGATATAAGTGATCAGCTTCATATATCTCCACACGAAGATGCTGATCCCTTGTGTACCCCCCCTCCATTTTGGAGGAGGGAACAGCAATGAACTTCTCATTTCTCCACCCAAGCAGTGAGAGGAGAAGCTGATTGCTAATGGTGGGGGAGAAAAGCAATTTGTTTGTATTCTTCTTGTCCCAAATGTCTTCATGTGTCCTGAAAAGCAACAACTCAGAGAGAACCTGGGAAGGAAGTAATCAGCTGAAAGACAGTGGTCTCTTGTACCCTCCTTGCTTCTCTCTGCAATACTGGCACACAGAGACAAGTTTCCTCTTCATGCCAAACAGGCACAAACAGCCAAACTAATTGACAGAAATAAGCCATTTGAGCACCAGTGTCTATCAGGAAGTGAACTTAACCGATAGGTGTTCAGGAAATCCTAGTTCCGCATGTTCCTAGGAGACACTGGAATGACATCTCAATGCAATCAAGGGCGTACCCAAAATAACAGGTATACAAGTGCGGGAGCAGTTGCATGAGGACATCACCCATATGGGAGCTGGTTTGGGTGCCCTTTATGTGAATTTTATATTTGGCTGCATATGTCTACAAAGTTTACCAAATCCTTAATTTTAGTAATTTATGACACTGACAATGTTAGCCATGATCATGCATTGTTAAATTATCATACCTAAAGTTCTAGCCTAAATAACATTTTGCATGTAGGAGGATGCAAATCTGAGAATGGAAACAGGATAAGTAGTTCAGTTGGAAGTGCCGCTTCATCACTGCAATGTCCTTTAGGATTATGCAATAAACACTAACTGAACTAGATAGTATGATTTTATCACAAAGAAAGAAGGTTGTGGAAACAGGTTGCACAGAGATATTGAAACAGATTTGCTGGCTGACACCTCCATATATCTTAGGAAAAGCATAGCCATTGTCAGGGCTCGGATTGAGCAGGGGTGCCATTCCTGAACCTCAAGCAACCCACCCATCCCCCCACCTTCCCCTCCAGCCATGGTCTGTTTGCAGTGGGGAGAGACCTCCCTGCTGTGCACAGATTCTAGGACTGGCTTCTGTTTCCAGGCGGTTTCTCTTGTAAGGTGGTTCTTTCCTTCATTCCCATCTTCTTTCTCTCTTTCTTTACAAGTGACACTCCCTCCCTATTTATTTTCTTTGTTTTCTTTCTCTCTGTTTCCCCTCCTCCCTCTCCCTTCCTCTCTATTCCTTCCTTCATTCCTTCCTTCTCCCCATCTCTCCCCATCTATTTGCTTTCTTTCTCTCTGATGTTCTCATTATCACAACTTATAACTTCCTTTCTCTTTGATTCTCTTGTTAGCATAACTCATTTGCATATGCCATACCCCCTAATATAGGGTGGCCATAATGTCTGAAGGCCAGCCAGGGACACCTTTGGGGGGGGGAAGGTAGGGGTGAAAACAGGAAGCCGGAAACAGGAAGTGATGGCACTTCTGGCGACGTCACTTCCGGTGATGTCATGCGACCGCCAGAAATAGGAAGTGACATCACTTCCTGTGACATCATTTCCCCCGTGCCACCTGCCGGAAACAGGAAGTGACATCACTTCCTGTGACATCATTTCCCCCGCGCCACCTGCCGGAAGCAGGAAGTGACATCACTTCCTGTGACATCATTTCCCCCAAATGCCACTGCCGGAAACAGGAAGTGACTTCACAGCACTTCCTGTGACGTCCCCAAAAATCCCCCAAATATCACCGCTGGAAACAATTTTGTTCTCAAATCCTGTATATACTTCATCAGTATATGGGATAAGGCACTTTCTCAACTGTGCTGCATAATGCAGCCTATTTATTTTGTCCTGTTTGCTCTGTTGGCTCTATCTGTGCCACCTTCATCACTTTCGGGGTATGGATCCCCCAGTGGGGTGGTCTCCTAACTCCCTCCGCCGGCTGTTTCTGATAGCCCTGCACCCCCTCTTTCATTTGATATGTGTCCCGTGCGGGTGCCACCCTCCCGCCGGGAGATGCCGCAAAATGAGCCCCCTTGAGGCTTATGGCGACAGGGCTCGGGGGAAGCGAGCTAGACTGCTGTTCTTTTGAGGGGTTATAGAGTGTTTCGAGCCCGTCCCTGTGGCATCAGTCCCATCGTTGTGGGACCCAGGGGGCCGGCGCAGCGGCACGCCGAAGCAGCCTGTCACTAATAACACAGGTCGAGATGCAGGACAGGAACCCGGAAGTGACCGACAGGCTGCTTCAAGACTTGCACTAAAAACTTTGGAAGAGATTTACCTTGGCTAAAAAGGAGCTCTGTAGAGGGTTCCTTTGAAGCTTTGAGGGGTCTCAGAAGTTTGCATAGTTTTCGTCTGCAAGATTCTTCAAAGTCATTGATTTGGCATAAGCTCATCAGGATCCTAACCTTCTGGGACATTTCTAAACAACTAAAGCTTTGGAAGACCAGTGGAACTTGGATAAGCGGAGAAAAAAAGGTACAGAAGCTCTTTTTTCACTCCGGAGCTATTTACAGACTAAAGGGACGTATTAAAGGTGGGGAAAAGGGGGAAAATATAAAGCGTGCAAGTAGAAGAAGGAGATGGTGAAGTTTGGACTGTTTCAATATAAAAGACAGTGTTAAAAACTGCTAAAAATTGAAAGGAGATCAATGTTTTGTCTACTTGCGGTTTGTGAAAAGTAAACAGCCACGTTGCACTGGAATATACTGGAACGGAGCTACAACTCTTCTGAGCAAGACAGGAAGTGCGTCAAGTATCGTGAGACTTCCGTGAGAGTTGATGGTGACTGAGACAGGAAGTAGTAAAGAAAAAAGCCTACTCTACATCATAGAGAAACATCGGCAGCCATTGCTGGGAGGTCCAATTTAAAACATTGTTTTAAAAAGATTTGGGACATTAAAAATTGACAGAATCGACTGGAAAAAGGGTAAGAAGACAAGGACTATTGACTATATTATTGGTGGGCTCCTGGGGTGATTTTAAAAGGGAAAAAAAATTTTAAAAGGAGAAAAAATCGCGGCCGCCATTTTGGAATTTTAAAGACTTTTTTGATAAATATCTTGGCTTTGGAGGCTCAGAAATCAGCGAAATTGGGCTTGCTGGAAAGGGCAAGCCCTGCTCTATTGAACCTGACTGTCAGATTTTAAATTGGTGAGGTCAAAAATTTCGTCATTTTTTAAAGGGGAATTTTTTTTTAAAAAAATTTATATCTGGGCCTGGGAAGCTCAGAAGAAAACAGAACAAAGCTTAAACAAAAAAGAAAATTCAGACTTTTTGAACTTGGTAGTCCAATCGGTAATTTGTGAGACGGAAAATTTTGGTATTTTTATTTCATCCCTTTGTTCTTTGCTTAAATGTCAGAGCCCAGGCAGCCCCGAACAAGAGCCCTTTCATTAGAAAAAATGCAGGACCAAATGGAGGCTATGGAAGCCAGGATCATGAAAGGAGTTAAGAAAATGATGGAAGAATTGAAGGAATAACTTACCACAGTGATTAAAAAAGAAGTGGATGAGCTCAAAAACCAAATTGGAGAAACAGTTAAGAAAGTGCAGGAGGTGGAAGAGAAAGTTAAAATACATGATACCACCTTGTTGAAAGTTCAAGAAAAAGTGACGATCCATGACTGCAAATTAATGGAAAATCAGATACGTTTGAGAGGAGTACCTGAAGAAGAGAATGATGATTTAAAAGGATATATAATAAACATAATTGCAGAATTCTTAGAGGAAGACCCTGATAAGACTAAAAGCATGTATGATCACATGTATAGAGTTAATTCGTTATATGCCAAAAAAAACAACTTGCCAAGAGATGTTGTTGTAAGATTTATGACAAAAGAAATGGTGGGAAGGATTATGAAGAAAAACTTTGAACAGTCATTGATAGTAAGAGGTAGCAGAGTGAGAATTATGAAGGAGCTACCTAAAGAAGTGATAAACGACAGGAGAACATACAAAAAGTTGACAGAAAAACTGAAAGACAATGGCACAAGGTACAGATGGATAATACCCGAGAGTGTGAGCTTTGAACTTCAGTGTCACGAGCTGGGGCCAGGCCAGGCGAAGTCCAGGGGCAGTCCAAGGTCTGTAACCGGTGAGCAAGAGTGTCCAAGGTGCCAAAGCCAACTCGTTGTCCAGGTATCGTAGGTCAGAGGTTCAGAAGCCGTAGTCAGGGGGTCCAGAAGTCAAGCCAAGGTCAGGAGGTCCAAAGTCAAAAGCCGAAGTGGATGCTAGGACGTCAGGTAGATGACTAGTTGCTTCCACAAAGCCTCCTCCCAAAGCCTACAGCTATATAGCCCTCTGCTGGCTGTTGCCCATTTGGGCTAATTGCTGGCTCAGAGAGGCAGCCAGGATCCTGTTGCAACTCAAGCATCCTTGCTCTTAGAAGGGCCAGAATCCTCTCAAAACTCAGGGCTCAGGGAGCGTCTTGCTTGTGAGCGTGCCGCCCTCCTCCGATCCCTGAGGTCCTGACGGAGGCGGTCACGCACACGCGCCACCCGAGAGGGCGAGGCAGGGGGGCTGGGATCTTCTCCAGCAGGAGGCAGGGGCACTGGTGCAGGTGGCAGGGGCACAGTTTCTGCTGCAGGCTCAACTTCCTCTACAGGGTCCCCAGCACCCATGACACTATCCCCCCCCCCCAGGGCCCCCCTCCGTCGAGGGGCCTGGGAGGTCGGGGTGGTCGTTGTGGAACCGTTGCACCAAGTCTGGGGCATGAAGATTGTCCACGGGCTCCCAAGACCGGTCTTCTGGGCCGTATCCCTCCCAGTCCACAAGGTACTGGAGGCCTCCACGATGGTACCGGGAGTCCAGGATCTGGCGCACCTCGTATTCTTCTTCATCATCCACCAACACTGGTGGTGGTGGCGGTGGAGAAGGAGGCTGAGCTGGGTCAGGGCGTGCAGCTGGAACAAGGAGGGAGCGATGGAACACGGGGTGAATGCGGAGGTGGGGTGGCAACTGGAGCCTGAAGGCGACGGGGTTTATTTGTTCTAAGACAGGGTAGGGTCCAATCAACCGCGCATCCAGCTTGTGAGACTGACCAGGCCGGCGCAGGTAGCGAGTTGAGAGCCACACCTGATCCCCCGGCTGGATTGGGGGGCCTTCCTGCCTCTTCCGGTCCGCAGCTAGTTTATAGGCTTCCTTGGCCCGCTGTAGCTGCTCTCGGAGCAAGTCTTGGCTGGCGCGGAGTTCTTGCAGGTAGGCCTCAACGGCGGGGACATTCGTGGGTGGCAGGATCGCCGGGAAGAACCGAGGGTGGTACCCGTAGGTTGCAGCAAACGGGGTCATTTGGGTGGAGGAATGGACTGCGTTGTTGTATGCAAATTCCGCTAGAGGCAACAGAGTGGTCCAGTCGTCCTGCTGGTAGCAGGTGTAACAGCGGAGATATTGCTCTAGCGTGGCATTGGTGCGCTCTGTCTGACCATCTGTCTGTGGGTGGTAAGCTGAGGACAGGTGCACTCGAGTCCCCAGGCTGGAATGGAGGGCTTGCCAGAACCGAGAGGAGAACTGGGGGCCCTGGTCTGAGATCAGGTGGGCTGGGAGTCCGTGCAGACGAAAGATGTGTTGCAGGTAGAGCTGGGCTGTCTCCTGAGCTGTGGGAAGTTTCGGGCACGGAATGAAGTGGGCCATCTTGGTAAATAGGTCGACGACCACCAAGATGCACGTCTGACCCTTGGATCGTGGAAGTTCCGTGATGAAGTCCATCGAGATGGTATCCCAGGGTCCTGAGGGTGTGGGCAAGGGCTGTAACAACCCCGAGGGTTTGGCTGGGACGTCTTTGGCCCGTCGGCAGACGTCACAGGAGCTGACATAACGGGCAACATCGGAGTGAACTCGTGGCCACCAGAATTCCCGTGTCAGCAAGTGGGTGGTCTTATGTTGTCCAAAGTGCCCAGCGGGTAACGCGTCGTGGGTCATGCGTAGTACTTCTGCCCGCAAGGGCCCGGGCGGCACATAGAGGCGTTCGTGGTGTAGCAAGAGGCCGCCTCGAGTCGTGAACTCGCCTGTTGAGCCATCTTGGAGTGCCTGGAGGTGTTGCTGGACCCAGGGATCATTGGCCTGGCTAGCACGAATGTCCTCCACGAGTGCTGGTGAAGTGGAGGTGGCTGCAAACACTGAGGGTGGCAGGATGGGAGCAGCAGGCACAGTCTCAGTCGAAGCAGGAGCGTATCCCGGTTTCCGCGAGAGTGCATCGGCTTTCCGGTTCTGGGTATGGGGGATGTAGGTGATCTTGAAGTCAAAGCGGGAGAAGAATAGGGACCACCGGATCTGGCGCTGGTTGAGACGGCGGGTGGTCTGGAGATGCTCCAAGTTCCGGTGGTCGGTGAGCACTTGGACAGGGTGGCGAGCCCCTTCAAGGTAATGTCTCCAAACCTCAAAAGCCACCTTGATCGCGAGCAACTCCCTCTCCCAGATGGTGTAGTTCCTCTCTGCCGCAGTGAGCTGGCGTGAGTAATAGGCGCAGGGCTGGAGTGGCTGGGACGGCTCCTCGCGCTGGGACAGCACTGCTCCCAGGGCCACGTTGGAGGCATCAGCTTCCACCGTAAAGGGAAGCTGGGGGTCGGGGTATCTCAGGAGTGGCCCGGTGGCGAAGCGGGTCTTCAGGGTGGAGAAAGCGTTATCGGCCTCTGGGGACCAGTGGAAAGGTTCTTTGGGGCGGAGTAGTTGAGTCAGGGGTGTTGTCAGAGATGCATAGGCTGGGATGAATTGCCGATAGTAGTTGGCAAAACCAAGGAACCGCTGCAGGTCTTTGCGATTCTGAGGGGCCTGCCAGGTCAGGACCGCTTCCACCTTTTTCGGGTCCATGAGGATTCCCTGTGGTGACACAATGTGACCAAGGAACTCGACGGAGCGCAGGTCAAAGTCGCACTTCTCCAGCTTGGCGTAGAGGCCATGGGCTCGTAGGCGCTGTAGGACCTGGCGGACGTGCTCGGCATGCTGGGCAGGATTGCGGGAGTAAATTAGAATGTCATCCAGGTATATGATCGCGAAGCGGTCGAGCAGGTCCCGGAATACATCATTCATGAACCTCTGGAAGACAGCGGGGGCGTTGGTCAATCTGAAGGGCATCACCAGGTGCTCGTACTGCCCGTATCGGGTCCCAAACGCGGTCTTCCATTCGTCTCCGGGCCGTATGCGCACCAAATTGTACGCTCCGCGGAGGTCCAGCTTGGTGTAGATTTGGGCCCCCTTTAAACGATCCAAGAGTTCAGGGATCAGTGGTAGAGGGTACCGGTCGCGGATGGTGATCTTGTTCAGGACCCGGTAGTCATTGCACAGCCGGAGCTCCCCGCTTTTCTTCTTCACGAAGAGGACTGGAGCAGACAGGGGAGAAGTTGAGGGTCGGATGAATCCGCGCTTCAGGTTCTTGTCCAGGTAGTCTCGCAAAGCTGCCAACTCAGGCTCCGACATTGGGTACAGACGCCCCACCGGGAGTGGTGCCCCAGGTACCAAATCAATGGCACAGTCATAGGGTCGGTGAGGGGGAAGCTGATCTGCTCCTGTCTCTTCAAAGACATCGGCGAAATCTGCATACTTCTGAGGGAGCTGAGGACCACCACTCGGGATGCCGGCTGCTAGAGTGGTGGGAGGAGTCAGATGGGGGCATGGGTCTCGGAAGCGTAGTTCTTGCTGAGCCCAGTCCACGATGGGGTTGTGCAGCTTCAGCCAGGAAAGGCCTAGAATCAGCGGGAAGCGAGGCATGTGGGCGACATCAAACTGCAGCTGTTCTTGGTGCTGCTGGACGTGGAAGGTGATGGGACAGGTCTCCTGGGTGACGGGGCCAGAACGGAGGAGGCGCCCGTCAATAGCCTCCACCAGCGTCGGAATCTCTTTTGGCTGCACTGGGATCTGGTGCTGCTTTACAAAGGCGGCATCTACGAAACAGTGGGCCGCTCCCGAGTCCAGCATGGCATACACGAACAGCCAGCGTCCATCGGGCAGATGGAGTTTGACTGGTAGCAGGAACGGGCCCGGGGTATCAGCCTGTTGTTCGGAGGACCCAGCTAGTCGCCCCAGGCTGGAGGGTCCACTTACGCCTGGGGCTGGCCTTTTGGCGGCGGTGGCAATGTAGGTGGAAGCAATCTGTCACGAGCTGGGGCCAGGCCAGGCGAAGTCCAGGGGCAGTCCAAGGTCTGTAACCGGTGAGCAAGAGTGTCCAAGGTGCCAAAGCCAACTCGTTGTCCAGGTATCGTAGGTCAGAGGTTCAGAAGCCGTAGTCAGGGGGTCCAGAAGTCAAGCCAAGGTCAGGAGGTCCAAAGTCAAAAGCCGAAGTGGATGCTAGGACGTCAGGTAGATGACTAGTTGCTTCCACAAAGCCTCCTCCCAAAGCCTACAGCTATATAGCCCTCTGCTGGCTGTTGCCCATTTGGGCTAATTGCTGGCTCAGAGAGGCAGCCAGGATCCTGTTGCAACTCAAGCATCCTTGCTCTTAGAAGGGCCAGAATCCTCTCAAAACTCAGGGCTCAGGGAGCGTCTTGCTTGTGAGCGTGCCGCCCTCCTCCGATCCCTGAGGTCCTGACGGAGGCGGTCACGCACACGCGCCACCCGAGAGGGCGAGGCAGGGGGGCTGGGATCTTCTCCAGCAGGAGGCAGGGGCACTGGTGCAGGTGGCAGGGGCACAGTTTCTGCTGCAGGCTCAACTTCCTCTACAGGGTCCACAGCACCCATGACATTCAGGGGAAGAGAGTCACAATTACAAATGCCCAAGAATTGAGAAGATTTTTTGAAGAAAATAAAGAATTTGCACCATGATGGATTACAAATTACTATCTTGGAATGTTAATGGACTAAATTCACCACAAAAAAGAAGGGCAACTTTTCATTGGATCAAGAAGCAAAATTGTAATATAATTTGTTTGCAAGAAGTTCACATCAAACAAAAGGATTACAAATTTTTATGGAACAAACAATTGGGAAGGGAATTTTTTTCGTTAGCTGAACAGAAAAAAAGGGGAGTAGTTTTTTATATTAAACAAGACCTGGAGCCAAAATTGGTGTTTAAAGATGGAAGATGGAAGATTTGTAGCAGTGGAAATAACATCAAATGGGAAAAAAACGCTGTTATTGGGACTATATGCACCTAATGGTGCAAAAGATGTTTTTTTTAAAGACGTTATACAACAATTAGATGAGTTGACCTACGATCAAATACTCTTAATGGGAGATTTTAATGGAACAGTTGAGAACTCATTGGATAGATCCGGAGGAAAAAAAAATAGTGGGAAAGAAGGGAAATTGCCAAAGTCTTTCTTTGAATTAGTTAAACAGGAAAATTTGGAAGACATATGGAGGAAGTTCAATCCTGAAGTGCGGGACTATACTTTTTTTTCTGCAAGACATAAGACCTTTTCTAGAATTGACATGCTGTGGGGAACCAGAGATTTAGGCCTTATAACAAGGAAGATAGAGATTTTGCCTAAAATTGGTGCTGACCATAACCCAATAATGTGGATTACAAAATTGTCCAAAAGATTGAGAAGATGGAGACTGAATGAGGATTTGCTACAGAACAAAGAAACAGTGACTTTCCTAGGAAAAGAAACTAAGGAATTTTTCCAAATGAATGACAAAGAAGATATTGACTTCGAGACGGTCTGGGATGCTTACAAAGCAGTAATGAGAGGGTTGTTGATTACTCTGAACAATAAAGATAAAAGGGAGAAAGAAAAACAACAATTGGACATTCAAAATGAAATAAAGAAAAAAGAAGGAGAGCTGAGGAAAAGACCAGGGAAAAAGAAAATTTTAAGGGAAATTTCAATATTGCAAACTCAATTAGGACATTTACTAAACAAAGAAGTGGAATGGAATTTGAAAAGGCTTCAGCAGAAATCATTTGAAGGAGCAAACAAAACGGGGAAATACTTGGCGTGGCAGCTGAAAAAAAAGAGGGAAAACAAAATAATTAGTAGAATTGTGATAGATGAAAGAGATGTAGTTACTCAAGAGGGACTAATCCAGGGATTGTTATGCAGCTGCACCTACTATTCAATGGACAAGGTAGGTGGGGAGGAAGAGGGGGAACCCTCAGAAAGGTTCGGGAGCTGTGCTCCTGTGAGTTCCTGCTGAATCTAAGGTCTGGTGCTGACAACTGGGGAATGGGATACAAATGTCACTGTCTGAATGAGCATTTTTAATCTGGAGGGGAGAAGCGATGGCATCAGATCAAACAGCTTGTCTGATTGAAGCCCTGATGTTAAATAGCATTTCACTCATTCCAATTAGGCTTGCCAATCCCAGCAGGGGTTCTCCCACTTTCACAGGCTCCTTCCCACCCCCAGTCAGCTGGCCAATGGGGGGAAGCCCCGTCCCCACAGCCATCATGTGACTTTCCACCTCTGGAGGCTTCAGTCTCTATTGGAAAGGCTTCCTCTTGGCATGATGTGTCTGCGTCTTTAAGGTTGAAGGGGGAGGAGGCAGAACAACATGGCTGTGAAAGGAGCCCAGACCCTCCGTTTGTTGCACAATCCTTGCTGAGGTCATTTGCATAGTGTGAAGGGAAACTTGAACCTTTGGTTGCCCTGTGTTACTGTGAAAAACTTGGAAGTTCAGCAACTTGTGAGTAGAGGTGCCAATCCCCAGGTGGGGGCAGGGGATCCCCTGTTTGAAGGCCCTCCAGAGCTTCAGGGTCATCAGAACTTGTGGTGGGGGGGGGGGAGGCACGGAAATGTCTGCTGAGCCATAGGGTATAATGGAAAATTAATCCCGGGGTATCTGGGGGTCTGAAGGGGTGGTTTTTTGGGGTAGAGGTACCATATTTTCAGCATAGCATCTGATGGGTCTCCTCAAAATGCTCTCCAAGTTTAAAAAAGATTGGACCAGGGGGTCCAATTCTATGCGCCCCAAAAGAAGGTGCCCTTATACTTCATTATTTCTAATGTACAGAAGGCATTAAAAAGGTATGTGGTCCCCTTTATTGTGATGGCCAGAATTTCCTTTGGGGTTCAGTTGTGCTTGTCACAACTTTGCTCATGACTCCACCCCCAAAGTTTCCTGGCCCCACCCCCAAAGTCTCCTGGCTCCACCCCAAAGTCCCCAGATATTTCTTGAATTGAATTTGGCAATCCTAATTCCAATACAGAAAATATTGTGTCGATTTTTATTAGTCAAAATTTGCCAAAATTTCTGATTTTGTGTTGGAAAAAATGGGGGAGGGGTCCCTGGGATAAAAATGTAGGTTTCCCCCTGAATTTCTCCATCCCCCCTCCCCTCGCCCGGCCTTCACAACTTAAATCTTGAGGCTAGTGTTTATGTTAAGTTCTGTGGGCTAGTGGGTTAGATGCCTTAGAAGGAGAGAACACTGGAGGCTTATACCCATTTTTGTGCTTCAGTTCATACCAGCTGTATTTGTCTCTATTCCCTGCCAGAATCTCGGTGCTGTGCTTTCTTTTCATACAAATCCACACAACTGCTTCCTACTTTCACTTTGTATGTGGGGTCATCTCTTTTGGTTTAGACCAGTGGTGTCAAACTCATTTGTTATGAGGGCTGGATCTGACATAAATGAGGCCTTGAGGGGCCGGGCTATGTCGGGTTAGGCCAAGCCATGTCGAGCCGGGCCATATGTGTACTTGATTAGGTAGCAGAGATATAAATTTTATAAAGAACACAAACACAAATACATATTTTTTAAAATTTTAAAACATGCTTAAAACATGAGCACTCGGTCTTAAAGGTGCTTCCTTTGTATTTCTCCCATGGAATCCAGGGAACTGGGCGAAGAAAGCTCTGGCTCTTTCCTTCCTTCCCCAGGGGACCAGGGAGGGGAGGAGCCTTGGCCAATAGAAGGGTGAGAGGCTTGGCTCAGTAGCGCTGCTGTGTGATTGAGAGAGCCTGGCAAAGCATGCTATTCCTCCCCACTTCCTCCCCAAGGGAGGAGCCTCAGCCAATGGAGAAAATAGAGGTTTTGCTCTGTAGCTCCTGTGAAGTTGAGCAAGCCTTCCAAAGCAAGCTGTTATGCAGAAGGAAGCAAGAGCGAGGGATAAGGAAGCAGATGACAGCCAGTTGCTTGGAGGCCTGATAGGAGCCCTCAGGAAGCCTGATGTGGCCCCGAACTGCATGTTTGACACCCCTGGTTTAGACCAACTATGGAGGATTCCTTGGGAAATGTTGTCCCACAACATAATATGCCATCTTTTCCCAGCCTTTGTGGATGAGAATAGAGCTTTCATCACATGCTCTGCAGATTTTACATCTTTAAGGGCAACTGAAATTAATTGAATGAGGGTTGTTTCCTGGATGTTTTTACAATTTGTTGACTTTTTTAGTGACTTCTATCTATTTGTAAGCTTCTATTTCTGTCTATTTGTAAGCTTCTATTAATGGTTTATACATTTAAAGTAGTCTAGAAACCATTCATTAAATAAATGTTAACCACATACACTTGATTTACTTATTTGATTCTATTTATATCCCGCCTTCCCCGCCGAAGCAAGCTTTTATTGATCACAAGTCAATAAAAGATCTTACACATCATTATGCCATGTAGCAATCAGATTTAGTTATACAGTGGTGCCAAAGATTATTAACAAGAGAAAGAAATGTAAATGTAAACACATTTATGAAAGATAAAATTTCATCTGCCAGAATTGCAATGAAGTTCAGCAAAGGAGAACAGATTGTTTTCAAATGCATTTGTCAGCACATCAAAAGAGGTCAAACAAAGCAGAAGAG
The DNA here is from genome assembly GCF_032191835.1 of Heteronotia binoei. Lineage (NCBI taxonomy): Eukaryota > Metazoa > Chordata > Lepidosauria > Squamata > Gekkonidae > Heteronotia > Heteronotia binoei. Next base: position 81,794,542 of record NC_083243.1, on the reverse strand, counting down.
CCAGTTGGTTTAACACCTCTTAATTTGAGGTTACAAAGTTAATGGTGCATCTCCCTGTAATCATTTGTTTAAATCGGAGAGCCAGTTTGGTGTAGTGGTTAAGTGTGCTGACTCTTATCTGAGAGAACCGGGTTTGATACCCCACTCCTTCACTTGCACCTGCTAGCATGGCCTTGGGTCAGCCATAGCTCTGGCAGAGGTTGTCCTTGAAAGGGCAGCTGCTGTGAGAGCCCTCTCCAGCCCCACCCACCTCACAGGGTGTCTGTTGTGGGGGAGGAAGGTAAAGGCGATTGTGAGCCGCTCTGAGACTCTTAGGAGTGGAGGGCGGGATATAAATTATTTATTTATTTATATTAGGATTTATACCCCGCCCTTCTCACCTAAGTGTCTCAGGGCGGCTTACAGCATAATAATTCAAACACTTCAGTTTAAAACATTTAAAAATACAATTAAAATACAATTAAACCATAAATTAATAAAAACAAGATAGAATAAAACCGGCGGTCTATAGATGCATTTTGTTCCATCCAAGATATTTTCATTGTCAGTTAATGTTATAGGCCTGCCGGAAGAGGGCTGTCTTACAGGCCCTGCGGAATTGCCCTAGATCCCGCAGGGCCCGCACCTCTTCCGGCAGCTGGTTCCACCAATAAGGTGCCGTTATTGAGAAGGCCCGATCCCTGGTGGATTTTAGACGGGCCTCCTTTGGCCCAGGGACTACCAACAGGTTTTGTGAACCTGAGCGTAGTACTCTCTGGGGAACGTGTGGGGAGAGACGGTCCCTAAGGTAGGCAGGTCCTAGGCCATATAGGGCTTTAAATCCAATATCTTCTTCTTCTTCTAAATGGTTCTGTATTAATTTTAGGGTGGATCCAGTGCATCCTAAAGTGCCTGTCTGATTCCCTAATTTTATGATAGCTTGAATATGGTCAGTGACCCTAGAAGATTTCAGTCAATTCAACAGTGACAAAGCAGATGTACCAACCCTCCATTCAGTTTGAATGAAGCCTTTCTCCAGCCTTAGGAGCATTCTGCCATATTTAAGTGGCTCTTCTAGATGCAAAAGTTGAAGAAAGGCTTCCTAGGCTGGAAGAAGACAAACTCTGGTGATTGGAAGATGCATTCCACAGGCAACTGTGTCTAATACCTGAAGTCTGTGAGATAGTCTCAACTCTATGCAATCTGTTCCTCTGCTACCATACTATGTAACTGTGGTGCCCCTTCTCCACTCATACGAGTGCCTGCCATCCTCTCAAAGCTCTCTCTCAGGCTATGAGTTGCACGTAGGTCAGAAAATTACACTCGGCACCCCTCTTGTATTTTTTTTTAAATATAGAGAGAGTCTTGATCACTTCCCCTTTCAGGTCCACTCTCACACTCAAAGAGACATCCACAGACAGGGTAGCCCATCTATTTATCTACTCCCAACAGTGTCCTCTATGTGCGGATACTTATTTCCACAGATAGGGGACACATGGAGGATAAACAGATCTTCTAGCAAAGTTGGGGCACTCCCCAGATTTGCAGAAAAATCTTTAAACTTAAAAAAAAATGTGGGGGTTCACATTTTCCCCGAAAGAAAAAAAATGCTGCCTGCACATGACAGACTGTTGAGGGCTAGGCTGCTGCTACTTCTCTGGAACTGATTGCAGACAAGCTGCATGGGTGAGGAATGCTGGAAGCTGCTCTGGGCCCAAAGCAGTGATTTGAGTAGTGCGCTCTCTCTCTCTCTCTTTGTATGTGTGTGTGTATGTGTGTGTGTGAGAGAGAGAGCTCTCCTCTCCACAAAATTCTATGGCTCAGTACTTTTCAAATTTAGTAATTCCCTCTTGGTTTAGAGCATTTATGCTGGTTAGATTCAATATATTTCCCTTGGCCATGGTTACAGGCTAGGGTTGCCTGCCAGGGAAGGCTGGGGATTTTCGTGTGCATGCTCTGTGTGCGCACGACGCAATGACATCACCCGGAAGTGACATCGCTCTAGGTGTTTCCGGGAAAACTCATCCAGTTTTCCCAGATGCTCTAGCCATTTGGGAGAGGGAAACTCTATGGTACCTATTGTTGGGGGAGGTTTCCCCTGCTTGCCCAATGTGGGCCAGCGTGTTGGGAACCTCCCAGGTGGGGGAACCCCCACCCGGACTGGGGGGCTTGGCAGCCCTATTATAGGCAGATATAATATGAGACTAGGTTCTGCAGGTGTCACTGCAGCGAACCTGACTCTGAACAGTATAGCCACTTATATTGCATGTTCTTTACTCAGTTATGCTTACACTTGATTAATTCTCTCTTCCAAGGCTGTGAAGAGAGGCTGTAGAGGCATTCCAAGGCTATAGAGGCACTGAATTTTTGCTTGCAGATAAAATCCCTGAAATTACTGAGCAGGTGACAGAGGTTTTGGCATATGTACTGAGGAAAAAGGAAAAGAAAGAGGGGAAAGGAAAAGGGAGGGAGGAGGAGAGTGAGTGGAAATCTATATAATATTTAATCATGTCCCCCTTCTGACTGTAAAGCCCTTTAAAAGTTTATTCTTTTTTTTGTCTGTGATACTCAAGATTAAGATTATTGTCCTTTTTATCCCTATTATTATTAATTATAATAATTATTATTAATTATCAATTGGTGTTATAATTTGTTTTATCTTGACATATGGGCAAATTGTATGCTCATTTCTTTCTGTATGCTGCTGTTATGCCATAAAAGGTTATTGGAATTGGAGAGAGAGAGAGCGCCTTGGCTTTGAATCTCCAGGGGAAGCAGTGATTTGAAGGAGGTGCATGTATGTGTATATTAGAGAAAGAGAAGGGAGCTTGGCTTTGAAACTCCAGCAGGAAGAATGTTCAGCTTTCTATTTATGGGATAAATATAACACAAAGGAAAGGAAAGTATAAGTAACATAGGGTTCCCATTCCCCTGCTGGGAGTGGGCTTCTCCCCCACACACACACAATTTTGGGGACCTCAATCTGCCACCATGGAACTTGCTGGTGGGGGGGAGCCCTGCCCTCAAAGAGCACCAGCACACCCAATGTGCCCAGCACAATGACATCACATGGAAGTGACACCATTGCACTGGGCATGTTGTTCATGGGATGCTCTATCATCCACCATGCTCCTTTCCCTTCCTAATAGTGCCATTTTTCATAGAGCAGCCTAGTTTAAAGAGGGCGGCTGTGTTGGCCTGCAGTAAAAGAGCTACATTTGAGTCCAGTAGCACCTTAGAGATCAACAAAAGCTCCCTTCAACAGATACTGAAGTACCCTATTGAACACCTACAAACAGGTCAACAAACCGTCAAACTGATCATTGAAAAACTGGTTTCCTGTTTGCAACAAGTGAAGAGGGTGTTAGCTGAATATGTGGGTGCTGGAGCATTCCTTGTTCCAAACTGAGATGGAGGCATTCATCCATCTCTGGTGTTCCACCCAATCTTTGAGATGTTCCATTTTTTAAAATCGATAAATGGACTTCTGAGAGGTAGAAAGATACCACAGGAAAACCCACTACCTTGTCTTTGCATTCTTAATCTCTTGCAGTTTCAGTACCAGTGTTAGGGTTTCTTTCTTCTTTATATCATGGACCCAGCCAGCCAGAGATCAGGAAGTGAACATGATGACATGTTCCATGTAGCCAGGCGGATTAGGTTTGATGGTTTTTCTGGGAATAAACAATGCTCCCCCCTCTTTCTCACTATGAAAAGAAGGGGAAAAGGAACTCAGACAATACCCCCTGTCTTGCCATACTGCATTAGCAGTACTCAGCAAGATATTTCTGTGATCCAGTACTTGTCATGCATAGTTTCACACAACTGTCTTAAGGTCCATCCCACTGAAAGTAATGCAGCATGGATGGATTCCATCCACATGTAAATGTATATATGAATGCTTATTTGCACAGCCTCTGTGAGTTAGGTTAGAGAGAGAGGGAGAGAGCAACTGACTCAAGGTCCAGTGAGCTTCATGAAAAATTGGATTTGAACCCAGATTCCCCAGATCCTGGTTCAACTTCTGGTCTGATGTGACCCGCCCTGAGCCCATTTGGGAAGGGCATGATATAAATGCAAATAAATAAATAAATCTCTAACCACTATACTACACTGGGTAATAAACTATGTATGACTTAATATAGGAAGGCAGCCTGACACAAACCCCTTGCCAGCATTTTCACTCATTCTCAAGGTGGTGTGGAGGCACATTGCAAAGAAGGATCAGAAATTCAACACTATTTTTTCCTCACTTCTGTTTAGTAATTTACATCCATGTGCCATTCACATCTGTAACTACACTTAAGAGGAAGGCAGGCAGCCTGGCTGGCTTCACCTGACCTGATCCTGTACATTAAAAATCATCAGTTGAATTTTTTATGGCCTTTGTGTTGATATTCCTTATTACCTGCTACTTATTTCAAATCCAGCTGTTGTTTAAAGGGGAAACCACAAGTGCTGGTTCAAAGAAGCCAATGCTAAGTTATTCTGTTCTTTTTTACACAGTAAGCCAGTCTGACTGTTACGTGACCCTCTGGTTACCAGCTGCTACATGTGAAAAACAGCGGACCAAAACTATTAACAATTGCAAGGACCCTGTTTGGAATGAAAGCTTCTATTACAGGATTCAAAAACAAGTCAAGGTGAGAAACTAAAAGATCCTCCTTTAACTGCTTTTGGTCATTGTTACTCCACCATAGACTTCTTAATCTGGCTAACCTAAAGGGACAATGGGTGCGGCCACATGAGAGATTTGACCTGATCTAGCCATACCTCCCTTCCAGATTTAATATGCACAATTACTTGTGCACATCTGCTCCCCTAGTCCCACCCATACTTACCTCATTTTAGGACAGGCTAGGAACAGATTAAATAGCTACCGGGAACTTCCTGGTAGCAAATCTCTAAAATACATGCGGGGCATGTTTCCCGGCTGTCTGAATGGCCAGGGCACGCAATTCACTTGCTCCGTAAACACAGGAACAGTCTAAATGCTCCTTGTGGGTGTGGGTGTGGGGCTCGTGCCTCTCCTGGCAGCAGGGCGGGGGCTGAGTGATTGCTGTGGCATGCATCAAAGAGAACCAGCTTTTTCAAAGCCAGGATACTGCCACACCAAATTCCCAGTGTGATCCCACCTAATATATGTACTCCAGAATCTAATGTGTATTTTTCTCCTGAAATACTGCAACTTGAGGGTATCCCATGAAACTGATGGGTAGCAGGTTCAGGATGGACAAAAGGAAATACTACTTTACACAGAGAGCAATTAAAATGTGGAATTCACTGCCAGAGGATGTAGTGATGTCCACAGGAAGAAACAGCTTTAAAAGAGGATTAGGTGGTAACTGAGCCATGGTAACTGAGCCATAGTAACTCTGCATCCAGAGGCTTTTATTTTGACTTTTATGTTTTTAATGTATTTTATGTGTTTTATTTATGTTGTAAGCCTCCCTGAACCCCTTAAGAAAAGCAGCTAATAAATGTTTTAAATAAATAAATACAAGTTTTTAAATTACTGTCTTTTCACGCTTACTTGCAAGAAGCAGTAGTTCACTTAAGCACTTCAATGGCAAAATACTCCACTTCTGTACTTACCTACAACTAACTAATTTTATCACTGAGTTAAGTACTTACACTTCTGAAATAACTGCTTGTGTTAGCTGCTGCTTTTTGAGAATGAAGTTGGGCGAGGACCCAGCTTTTCACTTTAAATAAAACAAATAGGGAAGTGTGAGAGGCACCATGTCTTTCCCTGCTATCATCTTGCCTGTTGGTGGGTCGCACCTGCTGGGCCTTAGAGCATCCTCTGTAGAGGAAGAGAGAGATAAGGGAGTTGGTACTAGCTTGTTTCTTATCCTCTGCAATTTGGAGCAATACCAGGCACCCCCTCATTGGCCTTTTTCTCTGCCTTTTTGAAGGCTGCATGGCCAGCCTGGCATGCCCAATTGAAGCGTCCTCTTCCTCAGAAGGAAGGAGACATTCCTGTGAGATCTGGAGTCATGCAAACCATTCTTGTTTTCCCTGAAGCTTCCCTATCAGCTGTGGAAGTGGCCTGTTCTCTCCCACCCCAGGCTAGTGCCTAGTAAATCCAGGGAGCTCTCTGCCCCCAGATGTAAGGTAGGTATGATGAAATTTCTGGCTCACACCACATGAACTGCTGTAAAATTGCACCCAGACTTCTAAATTATAACTCCTATGTTATCTCTAAAGTTTTAAACCTCATATAAACCATCTAAACCAATGGGGGTATGGAGCAAAACAAATGTAATTTAATAAGAACTCATTAACATCAAAGATTCTTGTGGTATGTAGTTAGAGCTGAAGCCATTTGTTGTGTGGCACAAGCCCTCTCAGGCATAAGCTGACTTCACCAGGTACATCAAATAAAGACAGCTCTTGCAAATGAAACCTCATGCCATAATAACTTTGTTAGTCAAAAGGCTCTTAATTGCTTCTGCTTCAACAGAATCATATGGCTGCACTTCAGATAAGTGCTGCACTTCAGATAATAGCCTATCAATTTACATAAGCAAAATACTTTGCATGCACTAGCAAACACATAGTTGTGTTACTACATGTTAGAATCCAGTTATTAAGTTAAAATATAACGATTATAATATTGTTATTACATTGTAATAAAAGCAAAAATATTTTCTCTTTTCATTGAACATAAAATTATCGTTTACATTAAGGTATCATCAGTACATTTGTCACTTTCTCCCAGACTATGTCACCTCACAACGCAGATGTAAGGATAATACTGAGGATCAGAAAACTCTGTATTCCTCAGACCTCCTCAGAGGAATCATGATATACAAAGATAATTTCAAACCCTCAAATTATATCTTTTTAAATAAAATAGGCACCAATAAAACTAATGAAATGCAGAAAACATAATGTTTTGCTTCTAATCACTATGGATAGCTGTTTTACTAACAAGTTAGAAAAAAAACCCAGGAAAAAAGGAGATGATGATATTGGATTTATATCACACCCTACACTCTGAATTTCAGAGCAGTCACAATCTCCTTTACCTTCCCCCACACACACACACAGCAGACACCCTGTGAGGAAGGTGGGGCTAAGAGAGCTCTTACAGCAGCTTCCCTTTGAAGGACAACTCCTACGAGAGCTATGGCTGACCAAAGACCATTCCAGCAGCTGCAAGTGGACTGAGGAATCAAATCCGGTTCTCCCAGATAAGAGTCTGCGCACTTAAACACTTAACAGAGATATTAGTTTCTTATTTCACTACATATGGTAAATTTACACCTGTATTCTCACCAAGAAGGGCTATACATCCTCTTTATTTTGGTGTATCTCTAATTTGGAATAATAGAGTGGTAGAGTGATTGTAATGCAATGAATATTAGAATGGTATATTGACATGCATTTATCTGATTTGGTAACAAAGTAGACTATGAACTTTTTCACACAGCCTATGTATTCCGGTATGGAAGCTGGTCAGTTACTGAACAGTAACGGGTTTCTGCTGGCATTTCAGACAGACCCAACTCAGTAACTGGCTGCTACTGGAATACTCTCACCTTTTCACACAGTCCCGCGGCTGTCCCAGTAGTGAGGCATGCCTGAGTCATTACTAACAAAGAGCAGCTTCTTCCAGTTTTCAGCCCCTCCTTCCAGGTTGAAATCGGTATGGGGCGCTGTGTGAAATGTCCAGTATCTAATTCGGGAGCAGTTTTCGTGCCCTTTTTCGCCCGCTGGTGCACAATCTCCGGCTTTTTTGGGGGGGGGGGAACGTCGGGCTAAGATCGCTATAGTGCTATAGCGACATATTACAACAGCCTTAGTTGTGATATGTACTATCTGATCTAATGTACATCACCATAGGGATGCCTGGGTTCCATTAAGATGCCAGAGATCGCTGCCACTGAAACTTGGTAACTTATCTCAATGGAGCCTAGCCATCTCTATGGTGGTGCTGTTGTGATACTCCCATCCCTGTCTCGGATTACTGCAAGGTGGCACAATACCGACTCCCTTCCGGTTTCCACTGGTAAGTGTGAAAAGGCCCATAATATTGCACTACAGATCACCCCACCCCAAGGAAAAATATGCTATTAGTTAACTCCATGCTTGAGAGAAGGCAGATGGAGCGTAAGAACAAGGTGTCAGTTAATTACTCTTAGCATTCCACAACTAAGGATACATTTACATAGCTGTCTCTAATTTTGACATATTTATTTGCTTTAATGTTTCTCCTCAGAATTAAATTCAAACAATGGTGATCTTATAAACGTAGCTTGTTACTTAGCTTTGCATTTCTTAAAACATTTTCATTATGTTGTATACCAATTTGCTGTTCAACCTCTGTGTTATATGTATGGGCTGGTAAATTCCATTTTATTGTATCTGAGGAAGTGTGCATGCACACAAAAGTTCATATCTTGAATAAAACTTTGTTGGTCTTTAAGGTGCTACTGGATTCAAACTTTATTCAACCAAAGCAGAGTAAATTCCTGTAGTTAGCACTATTTATTGAAAGTCAGTAGTTTTAAGCATACGTAGATTAATATTCTTCTTTATCTAGTAGGGGTTTTTTTTGTCTTATTCTTATTGTGTTTTCTACATGAACAAAATAAGAACTTATGTGGAATTCAGTGCTAAAGGATGTAGTGGTGTCCACAGGCATAGATAGCTTCAAAGGCAGATTAGACAGATTCATGGAGGATAGGTCTCTCAGTGCTGATTCAGAGGCAGTCAACCTCTGAATCCCAGTGCCAGGAGGCAACATCAGTGGAAGGCCTTGACTTCTATGTCCTGTTGCTGGACCTCCAGAGGTTGGCCACTGTATGAGACAGGACACTAGATTAGGTGTTCTTATGATTGCTTTTTGTAACTACATTATAGTTGGCATCTGATCTAATGTACTTCTCTGGTCTTCACAGAATGTATTGGAGCTAGCAGTTTGTGATGAAGATGTTGTTACTCCAGATGACCACCTCTTCACTGTACGATTTGACATTTCTAGGCTTCCAGATGGTGAAAGTGTTTTCATGACCTTTAAGTCTGATCCAGAGGTGAGATCTGAAATATTATGTCAAGAAGACTTGTAACAATGGCATATTTCAGTGCCAACAGTCCAAACTTGTGATAACTGAGCCAAAAAAACCCCAAATCTTCTGGGGTGCAAATCTCCTGTATTTTTTCTCTACCTAAGCTTGCAAAACCCAGGGCTGGTATGATCACTAGACCTACAATTTTGTTTTTTTAATCTATTGTCAATAGATTATAAAGCTATTCTAATTGCATTCCATGCATCCAGAATTTGGCAAATGTTGGGGAAATGTTATGTTGCTTTGGGTACTAAGAGGTGACTCTTTCAGGCTACCAAATAACCTATACGGGACATCTTAAATAGATCTCTTTCGAAGGGCTCTTTTCCAACACCCCTGAAAGAGGCAGTAGTCCGCCCTCTCCTGAAAAAGGTTACATCAGATCCGGTCGAATTGGCTCACTATCGGCCGGTCTCAAATTTGCCCTTTTTGGGCAAAATTATAGAGAGGGCTGTGGCGTTGCAGTTACAGGGTTTCCTGGATGACGCTTCCACCTTAGATCCATACCAGTCTGGATGACCTCCGGCGACATCTGGATCAAGGCGGCTCGGCAGTACTGCTGTTGTTAGACCTATCGGCCGCGTTCGATATGGTTGACCATCGGCTGCTGACCCGCTGCCTCACCAACGCAGGAATTCGGGGGCTAGCCTTACAGTGGCTTTCCTCCTTCCTTGAGGGTCGGGGACAAAGGGTGGCGATTGGAGGAGAGCTGTCCCAGAGACACCTACTTAATTGTGGGGTGCCTCAGGGGGCAGTTCTCTCCCCGATGTTGTTTAACATCTACATGTGCCCCCTTGCCTAGATTGCTCGGAGGCACGGGCTGGGTTGCCATCAGTATGCTGAGGACACCCAGCTCTATCTATTGATGGGCGGCCGGACTGATGATGTCCCTATAAACCTGGACCAGGCGTTGCAAGCCGTGGCAGGTTGGCTTAAGCTGAGTGGGCTGAATCTGAATCCAGTGAAGACAGAGGTCCTTTGCGTAGGTTGCGGCAGGCTGGGAGAGGAGATCTTCCTACCAGCCTTTGACGGTGCGTCACTGATACCAGTGCGCAGGGTCAAGAGCTTGGGAGTGCTGCTGGAGCCTTCCTTGACAATGGAGGCACAGATAGAGCCACTGCTAAATCCGTCTTTTTCCATCTTAGGAGGGCGAGGCAGTTGGCCCCCTTCCTGGAACGTAGCGACCTGGCAACAGTGATCCATGCAACAGTCACCTCGAGGTTGGACTACTGTAATGCCCTCTACATGGGGCTGCCCCTGTACCGAACTCGGAAACTGCAGCTAGTGCAGAATGCAGCAGCCAGGCTGTTAGTGGGACTACCTCGGTGGGAACATGTACGGCCTAGGCTGCGGGAACTGCACTGGCTGCCATTTGTGTACCAAGTTCATTACAAGGTGCTGCTTATTACCTTTAAAGCCCTATGTGGCCAAGGACCTGCCTACCTTAGGTACCGCCTCTCTCCATATGTTCCCCAGAGAGCACTGAGATCTAGTTCTCAAAATCTTCTAAAAATCCCTGGACCAAGGGAGGCCAAGCTAAAAACAATGAGGGAGCAGGCCTTCTCGATAATGGCTCCCCAATGGTGGAATCAGCTGCCAGAGGAGGTGCGAGCCCTGCGGGACCTCAATCAGTTCCGCAGGGCTTGTAAAACTGTCCTCTTTCAACTTGCTTTTAAGGTAGAATCCTGGTAATGACATCTAGCTATCTTTATATATATGTATTGTACTGTAGCACCTTCAATTTATACTGGTTTTAATTTATTTATTTAACTGTATTTAATTGTATTTTAACTGCATTTTATTGTATTAATTGTATTTTATTGTAATCATGGTATGCGCCATGTCCTGTGAGCCACCCTGAGCCTGCCTCGGCGGGGAGGGCGGGATATAAATAAAAGTTTATTATTATTATTATAACCTCTAATTGCTAGGACATTTTGGCTTAACATATTAATTTTCCACTTCTTGCTTTATGTTGATACTAGCAGTAAAGCCTGTTGTAGGAAGAAATACAATGGGCCCTTGAAAAATATTTGGGATGATCAATGTGTAGGTGGCAGCATGGCTGGCACATGGGAGTAGGTCATGTAGGCTGCTGCTTGGGGCGCTGCCTGGCCTATGGGGTGCAGCTAGGCACCCCCTCCCCACATGCCACTCAGTGCCCTGCCGCCCCTTCTGCCCTCCCATCTCGGGCAAATTAAAGACGCAGTGAAGCCTCACTCTGAGGCTGCCTCCCCTGAATGTAAAGGCAGCTTCAAAGTGAGACAAAGGTGCTGCGCTGCTACTTTTGCCCACCTGGGACCCAGGCAGACTCACTCCGAGGCTGCCATCTCTGTGAGGAAAGGCAACCTCAGAGAAAGGCAAAAGCGGCTCACTGTCTCTTTCACCCGCCCTAACTGGGTGGGAAAAAGCAATGGCATTGCAGCCACCGGTCTCCTCACCATTCAAATCAGCTGATTGGTGGGGGTCTTTAAATGGAAGGGGGAGGCAAATTAACTGCTTCTGCTGCTTCTCTGCATAGCGGGGAGGTGGCACAAGAAGCCCTGCCTCCCTCTGTTTAAAGACCACCCATGGAGAGCAGGGACAGGAGCACAGGTGGGGCAGCAGCCTAGGCAGCAAAAACCCCAGCATCATCCATGGGTGGCAGGAAGGAAGGAAGATAGACAAACAGAATGAAAGAAAAAGAAAGAGACAGTGAAAGAATGATAGGGAAAAGATGGAGAGAAAAGAGTGAAAGGCCCTTTTTCTGTTCAGCTTTGCTCCAGATCAACTGAGCACTGAATACAAACTCACATCATTCAAAATGCTTCTACATTTAAGAATCTGCTCCTCACCAGACTTTTATTTCTATATTTGAAAAAGAAGGACACCCCAGGCAATTGAGGGGTGACATGATAGAGGTTTACAAGATTATACATGGGGTAGAGAAAGTAGAGGAATAAGTGCTTTTCTCCCTTTCTCACAATACAAGAATTCATGGATATTCAATGAAATTGCTGAACAGTTGGGTTAGAATGGATAAAAGGAAGTACTTCTTCACCCGAAGAGTGATTAACATGTGGAATTCACTGCCACAGAAGTTGCAAGTATAGATGGCTTCAAAAGGGTATTGGATAAACATATGGGGCAGACGTCCCTCAGTAGCTATTAGCCATAGCGTATTTTTGGAACTCTCTGTATGGGGCAGTGCTGCTCTGTATTCTTGGTGCTTGGAGGTGGGGGCGGGCAGTGGAAGGACTTCTGGTGTCCTTGCCCCACTGATGGTCCTCCTGATGGCGCCTGATTTTTTTGGCCACTGTGTGACACAGAATGTTGGACTGGATGGGCCATTGACCTGATCCAATATAGTGTCTCATATGTTCTTATGTTCTCTTAAGTGCATTATTTAATGTGTGTGATCACAGCCAGAATGAAATAAAAAGACAGAGATACAGAGAAAAAATGAGAGAAAGAACAGAAGGGAGGTAGGGAAAAAGGGGGGGGAAGGAGTGAGAGAAAGAAAAATGAGAAGGAACATAGAATGAAAGACAAAGACACTCAGATAGAGAGAGACAGAAAGAATGAGAGGAATGAATGAAGTGAGAGTTATGTAAAAGTTTCTGAGAAAGGAATAAAATAAAGTGGAAGGAAGACCAGTAGACAGAAAAGTGACAGGAAGATAGGCAACCAGGCAGGCAGCCATTAGAAGCCTGCCTTTCACCCCCTCTCACTTTCAGGTGGGAGGAGCAAAAGGGAGCCTTCAAATGGCTTCCTGCCTCTTAAAGTAAGCATTCTACTGTAGCTTAATTTGAATAGAAAGAGTGAAGACTATTTGGAGGTGCTAAGGGGGCTTGATACTACTGACCGTATTAAACTTTCATTCATACTACTGAACTGCCCCCTCCCCCAGTTGTGATGGAACATTCCTTTTCTGTCAGTTGAAGAGATTTAATTGTTTTCTGTCAGAGTTTGCTTCAGTATATATAGTTATTAAATGATGTTCAATGTTACTTAAGCAAGTATGTGTGTCACATAATATTAGTTCACGCTGGATTCAGCTACAGACTGTGCTGTAAATGAAGAGGTGGCATATTTCCCCCTAAGAAGGATTTTCTGACATATTTATAAATATAATTAATATATACCTCACCTCCCTAACAATTAGGGTTGCCAAGTCCAATTCAAGAAATATCTGGGGACTTTGGGGGCGGAGCCAGGAGACTTCGGGGGCGGAGCCAGGAGACTTTGGGGGCGGAGCCAGGAACAAGGGTGTGATAAGCATAATTGAACTCCAAGGGAGTTCTGGCCATCACATTTAAAGGGACAGCACACCTTTTTAAATGTCTTCCTTCCATAGGAAATAATGAAGGATAGGGGCACCTTCTTTTGGGGCTCATAGAATTGGACCCCCTGGTACAATCATTTTGAAACTTGGGGAGTACTTTGGGGAGATGCACTAGATACTATACTGAAAATTTGGTGCCTCTACCTCAAAAAACAGCTCCTCCAGAGCCCCCGAAACCTCCAGATCAGTTTCCCATTATACCCTATGAGAATCGATCTCCACATAGGGAATAATGAAGTGCTCAGCAGATGTTTCCCTCCCCCCCCCCCATTTCTGGCAACTCTGAAGTGAGGGACTGGCCTCTCTACTCACGAGTTGCTGTCAGCTTCTTCAAAGTAACACAGATACACCATCCCAAGAGGAAGCCTTTCAATTGGAGACTGAAGCCTCCGGAGGTGGAAAGGCACATAGTCCTCTGGGGGCAGGACTTCCCCCTCCCCACGGCCAGCTGACTGGGGGTGGGAAGGAGCCTGGGAAAGCAGAAGAACCCCCGCTGGGACCTGGGGATTGGCAAGCCTACTAACAATAGGGGTGGGGGCGTACTCAGCGAGTGCAATTTTGGTGGGGAGTGTTAATTGAAGGCGGAAAAACTGTGGCTGTGGGGTTTTTTTGGGGGGGGGCATGGACTGAGGAGAGGCAGTAGTGATCAGTATAGCTCCAAAAGAACCTCTCAGCAGAGAACTGTCTCCCTCACAGGTTACAGGCTGACTGATGGGGTTCTGGCCTTACAGGACCGGCTGTAGGCAGGTCACAGAGAGGCTACCCAATTACAGGGGGGAGTGGTGACAGACAGAGTGCAAAGCCACTCCTGTGGTTGCCACAACTTCCAATAAAAATTGAGGGATGAGCCAACGTGTTTGGGGTTTTTATTATTTCTATCATAGAAACTGCTGATCATTGAACATTCTTTGTACATCTTTGAACATGGCTGCCTTATATTTTATAGATCCCTTTTTGAGTTACTTACTTATCAGTATTTAAAAATACAATACCTTCCTTACACTACAAAAGCAAAATTCACAAAATAATGTTGACAGTTTTTTTTTCCTTTTGGAAAATTGGGTCAAAAGATTATCAAGAAAACTGCCATCATAACAGTTGTACTTCAGTATTCTTAGGTTGGCCATAAAGCTGTCTTATTTGTTATGATTGTTGATGCAACTACAAGTGTTGGGTAGGAAAGTGAATAGTTTTATTTAATTTATATTTTCCAGATATTTGCTTACAAAATAACTAATATTTATGCACAGCTTGGTTATTAACACATACCCTCTGTTCTGGCAACTTTAATGAGATTTTTATTTCAGAGATAAGGCACTCATCTCAATTTTATTTTTGTTTGCTTTGTCTTCTGGGGATAGGCACAAGAGGAGCTGGATGTTGAATTTTTAGTGGAACCTGCGTAAGTAAAGGGCAAATCTAATTATGAGATGCAAAATGAATAGAACAGTAAATCAGCAAGAACTGTCATTTCTCTTTTTTTCTAGGAATCAAAGGACTAATTGGTGTCTTTTGTTTCCTTAATTTAATAAAATCCCTATAAATGAAAGAGCTGAAAAAAATGCTTTGCCAATATTAGAATGCTTATATTTTCAAAAACAAAATCTTTTTTTGTTTTTAACTGTATTTCAATTGATTCTATTTTGACTTGTTTGATAGAAGCAACAAATCTTAAATCTGACTGATAATGTTTTAAGGCAGCAGTGTTAAGTAGGAACTGGCCATGCTCATTGTTTACTTGTATACCTTGGCATGGCTCCAACCGGAACTTGGATCAAGGGCAACTTCTCACTCCCCTCTCCTGCAGCAGCTGCTGAAAATGTCCCTTAAAATGTACTTGCTTGGGGGAGGGGCGTTTCTTCAGTCTTCTCTCTCTCACACACAAGACAGCCTTTATTGACATATATAAAAATATAAAATGGAGGGTTGGCTAGTTACATATTAAAAGAATACAAAATCCATAAAGAATAAAATTAGGATTACAAGATAAAAACAAAGTAACAACATAGTACTACTTAGTAACCATAGCTCTATAAAAAAACTTTGTTAATAATACTATTTCTGGATCAGAATTATCAAGCAAAAAAAGCACCTTAAAATCATCAGAGGTCTCTAAAATATGGGCGAATATGGGGTATAAAAGATCCCAGTGGGACGCCAAATAGAGAGGACACTGGAGAAGAACATGGGTGACAGTCTCAACACAATCTATTTTACAGGGACAGCATCTACTTGAATAGAGAGTCCCTTGGAATCTGCCAAATAAAATGGCTGTGACATTGAATCTGGCCAAGGAAAAGGCTCTGTGTAAACTTGGAGCTAGAAGTTGATAGAGGTACACAGCTGGAATATTTGCATTCAGAACAATACCTAAGTTAGAAGAGAACAGGTTCTGTTGGCAAGGCTATAAAAAGTTTGTAGCTCTGAGTCCAGTAGACTAGATTTTATTTTTTAAAAAGCCTCAGACTCAGAAAGCAAGGATAAGGATTCTAAAAATAGATCCAGGGAACTTATTTTAGCTTCAATGTAAGATAGCCAGCTAGAATTATCAGATTCAGAAAGGAGCTGGTACAGAAAACTAAGCAAATCAGAGTTGAAGTGGAGTCGTAACCAGAATTTAATAGTGTGAACCCATGCCTTAGTAGCCAACAAATTCTGACTACACTCCAAACATAAAGTGGCATAAGGAACACACATAGGTACCCCCATGATCTTTCGCAAAAAAGTAGTTCAACTGAAATGTCAACTGCGTCAATCCAGAGAGGTACCCCATACAATAATTGTGCTCAAGTTTTAGCATTAAAGGCCTTAAGTGCTGCTGGCACATAATGATTACCTCTGTCAGAAATAAAAGCGAGATATTGCTGTAGCACTAACTTTAGCTACATCAATAGCCATTTTGCGATGGTAGGTCCAAGTAGCTTTGGATTGAAAATAAATGCCCAGGTATTTTAAGTGTTTAACCTGTTCAAGTTTGTTACTGCTAATAATCCACTGATATGATTTTTGGGAAAAGGGGAAGACCAGTGCCTTTGATTTTTCATAGTTCAGCTCCAGTCTGTTAGTCACACAATATTTGTGACAAAGGTTCAGTAAGCGTTTTAATCCAACACAAGAGGTAGACAAAAGAACTGTATCATCTGCATATAATAACAAGGGAATGTGAGCAGAACCAAGGCTAGAACTGTAGACATCAACTAAAGACAAGAAAGAGGCAAGATAATTTAAAAAAAGGTTAAACAAATGGGGAGCTAAAATGTACCCCTGCTTAACCCCTTTGCTTATGCGGATTTGGGGGGAGAATCTCCCAGACAAAGAACACCTGACTTGACAGGACGTGGAGGTGTGAAGTCTTTTGATAAGAAACAATAACCTCTTATCTAAAGACATCCCCTTGAGCTTTACCGAGATAAATTCTCTTGAAACCAAGTCAAAAGCCCCTTTAACAATTTAGACCTTTTCCTTCTCATGTACTTTTTGATCAAATGAGTGAGGACTAAACAGTGGTCTAAAGCTGACTTTCCCTGGCAGAAACTCACCTGTTCTGGTCCCAAAATTTTACTAGACAGCATCCAGGTACAGAGCTTAATTTGTAAAAAAAAAAAATGCATATAGTTACCCAATAACAGATAAAAGACTAATTGGTCTAAAATTAGAGGGATTGAGATGACAGCCCTTTTTGTAGATGGGAACAATTATTGCATTAGTCCAGGTTGCTGGCATCTGACTGGTCTTATTTATCAGGGTGAAAAGAGCAGCTAGTGGAGGGGCCCACCACTCTGGATCAGCTTTCAGTACCTCAGGAATTATCACATCTGGGCCAGGAGAGTTGTCTAATTTTAGTTGATCTATAAGAGTTGTTATTTCCTCAGGGGTAACAGGAGGCCACTCCAGGAGACCATCCAGGGGGGGAATGATCCGGTTGCATTCTTCAGTCTTCTACAGAGTGTTTCAGGGGACATTTCAGGCTGCAGTAGAAGTCATGTTCTGTGATCATGTGCTGCAGGTGGAAATCCTTTCTTCTCTGGAAAAATTCAGCTGAATTCAAGCTCTTAACTGGAAATGATTTTAAAAGAGAAATATATTAGATAATATAAATTAATTCTTTAAAAGAACAATGACAAATGTTTCCTCTATTTGATTTCATTTCTAGCCACAGTGTTATTGAAGCATATTTCCATTTGTTACTAGCCCTTATGAATTGTCCTCTCTATACACACTCAAGAAAGAGGGGTGCCTCACGTGACATCATGGAAATAATTGGTGCTCTCATTGCTGATCAATTGTTTGAAGGGCATTGAATTTAGGTCCTCACATTCTGCATTCTAAGAGAGCCAGTTTGGTATAGTGGTTATGCATGTGGACTCTTATCAGGGAGAACTGGGTTTGATTCCTCACTCCTTCACATGCAACTGCTGGTGTGACCTTGGGTCAATCGTAACTCTCAGAGCTGTTCTCTCAAGAGCAATTTCTGTCAGAGCTCTCTCAACCCCACCTACCTCATAGGGTGTCTGTTGTGGGGAGGGGAAGGGAAAGGAGATTGTAAGCCACTCTGACACTCCAGTTGAAGTTCAGGATATAAATCCAATCTCCTCCTCCTCCTTAGATGAGCACCAGCAATGATTTGATTGGCTAGGAATATCTTTGCTAATGCATGTGAGAAGACCTCTTGATTGGGGAGAGAGGGATCTCTATTTTCCATTTTTATTAAGAAACACATTTCTGGCCCTCATTATACACTTCTAGCCATTATAATTACAAAATAAGTTTATTTGTATAAAACCCAGAGGCATACATGTTTCCCTTTTCTTTTTAGGCAAGGTCCTCCTGAAACCATTATTACAAATGGAGTTCTAGTGGTAATTATTATTTTATGTAATATTTCTGCCATTTATTAGTTGCTGATATTTCTGCCATTTATTAGTTGTGTGATCTAGGAAATAGTTCATATTGGGACTCAGGAATATTGGGGAACTGAGATACTGCGGTTAAAGTGCTTTTTAAAAATGTTCTCTGCAACCAGAGGAAGGGGAGGGCAAAGTTATGCTTATCCTGTCACTGAATATGCAAAGGGAAAAGAACAGGAAAGCTGAAGGTGGGGTAAAGTCTAGCAGAATCACAGAGGCTTTTTTTTTTTTTTTGCTTTTATTCAAATATTTGCAAATATTGAGGAATATTTTTAGTGGTCTCAGAACTGCAAAAAGTTAGTGCAAACCAAGTAGGGTTGGTAAATACAGGCTGGGAAACTCATGACAATTTGGGGATGAAGCCTGGGCAGGACAGGGATCTCAGTGGGGTACAATAACACAGAGTTCACCCTCCACAGCATCCATTTTCTTGATGGGGACTGATCTCTGCAGTGTGGAGGTGAGATGTAATTCCAAAGGATCCTCAGGTCCCATGTGGAGGATAGCATTCCTGAAATCAAGCTCTGTTGAGGGGATTTGCCCATCCTTACATGAAATCCTTACCTGAGATCAGCATCATAGGATGAAGTTTCTGAAACTAATCAACCAGTCCTAAGGGTAAAGCAGCAGTGGGCTTGGGTAGGCAGGTAACTGAAGGCTTGCAGTGGTTGCTATCTGCCACAGCTCTCCCAGAATTTATCTTGGCTGGTGCTAAAGCGTTAATTTTTTTCTGAATGTTTGAGCCAGGGAAACTAGAGGAAGACTGTTCCATATCCCCTAAGTATCTCACAAAACAAGTATGCACCATCTTTTCTTTAGCAACAGGTTTTTAATGCAACATTATACTTACTTTTTATAACAGTGTGGAATGTACCCTATTACCTCCAGGTATCACCTAAGAGAATGTGTTCCTGGTTTGTACAGACGAGAAACACAGGCTGGCTCTGAACTCCAACTCCCCCATTATGGTTTCTGCTATTAATATCTACATGTCCTATAACATACACACAGGCCATTACTTCTTCCAGTTACACATTTCTCTGGTTATGTATGTTCAAAGAAATCTGGCCAATGCCACCAGAACTCATTATCCTAACTAATTTTGTCTCTTATCTCTGTTGCAGTGTCGAGAGGTTTGCAAACTGGAAGCTGAGGTGGATCTGTCAAAGCCACACAAGTCAAGTTAGTTTATGGATACTTTCACGATATGTATTTGAATTGTTGTATTATGGCGTAGATAAGCCCTCTAATCATTGGTTTCACTGTTTATGACCTATGTTGCAAAAATGGTAATTAAAAAGAATTTGTTATAGGAATGGAACTTTTAAAAGCTGCCCTGTAACAACTGAGATAAAGTATATGGCTTATATTGTTAAGTACATTGACTACAGAACTTTAAATAAATAAATAAGTAAGTAAATAGGTTATTGTGTGCCACGTATATGGTAGAGTAGCAGAAGAAGAAGATAGAACTTTAATCTGGTACTTGCTCTCAGCCGCTAGGACATTGTATGCGCAGTTGTGGAAGCAAGAAAAAATATCAAAGAAATGGGATTGGATTATAAAAGTTATGACAAGGAGTGAAATGGACAAATTAACAAGAATATTAAGAGACTATGATTTAGAAGTTTTTAAGACAGAATGGAAAAAGTTTAGAAGATATGTAGAAAAAGAGTGGAAAATAAAAGGACATTGGACAATTTTTGATAATGATTAAGTTTTTAAAAGAAGAAGAATATAAATTTTTGTTTTAATAGTTAAGGGTACCTTTAAATATTTGCATTTTAAGTAAATAACACCGGTGGGGGTCAAGTAACGGGGGGAGGGGTGGGTAGAAAGTAATATATGGAGTAGATAAAAGAAGCTTTTTAAAAAAAGATGTAAGATATAGATTTATTACCATATGTTACCAATAAAATTATTTTAAACAAAAAAAAAGAAACTTGGGGGGTACTTTGGGGAGAGGCACTAGATACTATACTGAAAATTTGGTGCCTCTGCCTCAAAAAACAGCTCCCCCAGAGCCCTCAAAACCTCCAGATCAATTTCCCATTATACCCTATGAGAATCGATCTCCACATAGGGAATAATGAAGTGCTCAACAGATGTTTCCCTCCCACCTCCCACCCCGTTTCTGGCGACTCTGAAGCGAGGGATTGGCCTCTCTACTCATGAGTTGCTGCCAACTTCTTCAAAGTAACACAGACACTCCATCCCAAGAGGAGGTGGAAAGGCACATGGTCCTCTGGGGGTGGGGCTTTCCCTCACCAGCCAGCTGACTGGGGGTGGGAAGGAGCCTGGGAAAGTGGAAGAACCCCTGCTGGGACCTGGGGATTGGCAAGCCTATTGCAGAGGCTAAAGCTGAAAGCAAAGCTGCTAAGAAAATGTGGAATGGATTTTCTTTCAGGCTTCTGGGCAGAGCAGACATGAACAGAAAATCCACACCATGTTTTCCTTGCAACTTTGGCTATGTGTTTTAGCAGAGAAGAACTCAGTTTAACTTCTCAGTATTCCTATGGCCAGCTGAAGCTTCCTGGAGTTGTGTCCTTGCAAATAAAGCATTGATGCTTCGAGCCAGCTTTGTCTCTGCTCAATGGAGTGAGAACTAGTGCCTAGTAAGTACTCTGTTTGGGAACCCACAGCCAAAGGGGGATATTTCACTGGAGAGCCATTGCTAATCTGAGTAGACATGGTGGGGGGAGAAGTTTGCAATGCCTTGCCATTTCAGGTTTTCCCAGGCTGAGAGCATTTTATTTTTTAAAGTTTCTGCTGTGATCCTTGTGCTTTTTCTTGATATTTGGCTGTAACTTGGCAGCATTTCACACACACATACACAAACACATACAGTAACTTTACTATCAGAAAATGAGGGAAGAGAAAAGAGTCCTGGGTCAGAACAGAGTTACCAAGCCCCTGTGAGCTGTGCTAGTTCTATATTCTCCCTCTCCCACTGACTGAGCACAGTTGTGAAGTGGGGGCAGATAATGGGAAACAGCAATTATGCCACCTCCATACAACTGGAGATGCTTGTAAAACAGCAGGGGTGGGGCATTTTAAACTTCTTATACGACCCATACGAGATAAACCAGACTTGGAAATCTTTTATAATAACATTCAAACAGCTGAGTGCATATAAACTACTCCCCCTCAATGGCTTCTCTGGTAAAAACAGGAAATGCATTGTCGAGAAGCTAATAGGGTCAAGGAACTGTGTCTAGGATATGTCCACCGTAAAGAAGTCACTCAATGCTATACCACCCTAGGTATAACATGAAGTGTGTGTGTGTGTGTGGGGGGGATCTTCTATGCAGAGTGAATGTTCATGCAACAGTTTTCAAAATGGATGCAGCAGTTACCTTTCAGATAGTGAGAAACATTTCAAGAGGCCTAGAACCACTGCTGGGGGAGCGGGCAGTGGTGGGCAGAGAGATTAAAACTAAAGTGAGCAGAAAGCATAGGAAAGAAAGATGGCACCCACAGGGTCACCAGTGGGGTGGGGACAGGAGTACAAAATTCCCAGGGTGTGAAGCTAGAATGACAAATGTATTTTAGGGTGGTTTTCTGTTTTGCTTTGCTTTGCTTTTAAATGCAGTTTTACGCTGCAACCAGTAGGTGACAAGGCACGGCAGAGCAGAACAAACAATTCTGACTTCCTGATGTTGGTTGCCACCATATTTTACAAGTAGGGAATCAAACCTGGTTCTCCATATTAGAGTCTGCCACTCTTAACCACTACACCAAACTGAACCAGTGCCAAACCAAAAAGCAGTGGAATTTATCCTTACTTCCTAGGACACTTTCCAGCCATAACAATATTAATTTTGTCATTATCATATTGCTCCTACGCATTATATCGCAAACTTAATGTGGTTGTGAGCCAATCAAGTCATTATATCATTACTGTTCAGAGATGATGGAGAATTACTACAGCTGAAAGACAATTACATGAATGAGGCCAATGCCATGCCAAGTTATTCATGCCCACAATAAACTTTCCTGCCCTCTATTGAATCTGACAAACTTCAATGTGTTTGAAGTCTGTCCTCCTGCCCCAGAACATTCAGATATCAAGACAACCTTTGCAACAATAGTATTTAAGATTTTTTGGTTTAATTAGAACATGCATGTGTTCTTAAATCTGAATGTGACACTTTTCTTCCCTACCAGAATTCATTTTCCTACATATAATGATAGGCATCATTATGACTGCTCTGCAGTAGCCATAATAGCTACTTGAATTTTCTAATTTGGTTGATGGGCAGTTAACATGTGGCTGGGAATTTTTTCACCCTCAGAGGGTAATGTTTATCTTGATTTACCAAGGGATTTGGGGCATAAAAATTTCTGGAAATCAAACGGAGACTTTAAAATAATATATTGTTTATGGACATACATATAATAAATGGTTATGTTTCTGTCTATGCTTTGCTTCCTATGTTTAGAGAGAGACCTTTCACTTGCAGTAAAAGGATCCTGTGAAGGCAGTCACTGTTTTAAGCTGGGCTCTGATGCAATCATCATGCCCCCATGTCCCACCACATTCCATTTTGTCAAGTACAATGAGCCATCGCTGGATGTTATGCTGCCAAAGAAGAAACCACGTTACAATCCTGTATGTTAACTGGGTTTAATAATTATATTTAAAATTATAGCCTAAAAATACAGCGTATTGTGAAACAGGACAATCCTTTTCTTAACTGGAATTATTCCTCCTCCACAGTGTACCTGTTCTTATAAAACCAAACCAGGTGTTCCAGTTGTGATGCTGAATTCACTACCAAAGGGAGAAAAAGTGCCAATAGTGGAGGTGAGTACCGCCATTATCTAGTTTCAATATAAGATAGAGTAGGAAAGGATCATATAACTTTTAGCTGTAACTCCATGTGAACGTCAGAGATGGCCAACTGGTGCCTATGACCCCAAGAAAGCCTGAAAGATCTAGTTATCAATATAATGGTTCTGTACAGGAAAAACTACTTTCTCCTTCTATAGCATTCCACCCCCCCCCCCCCCAAGCATAAGTGATTAGTTTCTCACCTAGTGTTAAACTTAGGCTCTTCTATGAGAATGACCTAAGACATCTCTTAGGAACTATGTGAATGAACTGGTTCTCAGATAACAAAAATATACAAACCCTGGACTTAAGATATTTGCAGTTATAAGTTGTTTATTGTACATTTTATTGTCGAGAAGCTGACACCGAAAAGGAGTGACAGTTAAGGCCATGCCCAAATCAGTCATTACATGGAAGTCTCATTCTTCCTGTACAGAACCATTATATTGATAACTAGATCTTTCAGGCTTTCTTGGGGTCATAGGCACCAGCTGGCCATCTCTGACATGGAGTTACAGCCAATGGAGTTACAGCTAAAAGCTATATGATCCTTTCCTACTCTTCCTTCCTATGGAAGGAAGGCATTTGTTCACAAACTTGCTATCTCTTGTTACCAATTTCAAGGCAAGTCCTTGGGTTCTCCATGAATTACAACTGATCTCAAGACAACAGAGATTAGTTTTGCTACAGGAAATAGCAGCTTCAGAGAACGGACTCTATGGTATACAATACAGCCCTAGGAGAACCAGAAGATGGATCTTCTAAAACTTCAGTTTCTTCTATGATAAACCATATAGACTAGGAGAAAATGATTGTCACCCAGAGGCCAGCTGGAGACTGAGAGAGATAGGACTGTTGTTGGGTAGTATCCTCCTTTGGGCCTTCAGAGTAGATTTTTTCCTCTTAACACTGAAGAAAACCTAGAAAGTGGGTTTTGTTTTTGGTTTAGGATGATTGAAACATAACTGAATAGTAGTCAGATACACTAGCACAAATATTTAGGATCAAAGGGTTAGTATGAAAGTGAGATAGAACCC
Organism: Heteronotia binoei; assembly: GCF_032191835.1. NCBI lineage: Eukaryota > Metazoa > Chordata > Lepidosauria > Squamata > Gekkonidae > Heteronotia > Heteronotia binoei. The sequence continues at coordinate 81,770,384 of NC_083243.1, read as the reverse complement.
TGCATGTGATTTAAGGTGGGGGGAAAGGTGAGGATAAGTGATTGAAGGTGGGAAATTTGGATTTTGGTGGAAGGAGGTGACCTCATAGGAAGTGGAGAAGTTTCATCAGCTGGCCTTTGAACTGGATGTCACATTATAGCTCTGACATCACTGCTGAGCTCTCTCCCCATAATCTGCCCTTCATAAATCTCTAGGCTTGCCAATTCCCAGGTCTCAGTGGAGGTTTTTCTGCTTTCCCAGGCTCCTTTCCACTCCCAGTCAGCTGGTTAGCGAGGGGATGCCCCACCCCCACAGCCACCATGTGACTTTCCAGCTCTGGAGGCTTCAGTCTTTGATTGGAAAGTCTTCCTCTTTGGATGGTGTGTCTGTGTTACTTTGAAGAAGTTGGCAGCAACTCATGAGTAGAGAGGCCAATCCCTCTCTTCAGAGTCGCTAAAAACGGCGGTGGGTGGTGGTGGAAGGAAATATCTGCTGGGCACTTCATTATTCCCTATGTGGAGATCAGTTCTCATAAGGTATAATGGGGAATTGATCTGGAGATATCGGGGGCTCTGGGGGAGCTGTTTTTTCAGGTAGAGGCACCAAATTTTCAGTATAGCATCTAGTGCCTCTTCTCAAAATAACCCCCAAGTTTCAAAATGATTGGATCAGGGGGTCCAATTCTATGAGCCCCAAAAGATGGTGCCCCTATTCTTCATTATTTCCTATGGAAGGAAGGCAATTTAAAAGGTGTGCTGTCCCTTTAAATGTAATGGCCAGAACTCCCTTGGAGTTCAATTATGCTTGTTACATCCTTGTTCCTGGCTCCGCTCCCAATGTCTCCTGGCTTCACCCCCAAAGTCTCCAGATATTTCTTGAATTGGACTTGGCAACCCTATAAATCTCTGACCCCAGATCTCCAAGCCATAGATGGCAATCCCAGCTATATCACAGAGGTTGTTACAGATTACTATTTATATGGCTATTACAGTATTCTAGGATATATTTTTGAAGTTTGATTCTTCTTTTTCATTTGTATCTACAAAGAACTTTCAAGTCTTAAGAAGAGCCAGAGGAATATTTGCCTTGGATCATAAAAATGAAAAATGCTTATTTATTTTCTTTCATTTCTATCCCATGTTCCCTGCATAGTGGGCTCAGGGTGTCTTACAAATCATGTGATATTGTGATGGATAAAAATTCAGACAGTGAAAAGAAGTTAGACAGAAAACAAATGAAGTTTGAATGCTGCCTATTTATTTATTTATTATTGTACTGAAATAGCACCTAAATGTTATTTTTACCTAATGTTTTTATATTGTTGTTGTTTTGATCATGAATTGTGAGCCACCCTGAGCCTGCTTCGGTGGGGAGGGTGGGATCTAAATCAACTAAACTAACTAAGTTGCTGATATACCAGTAAAACCCTCTAGGCAGTGTCATGGAATGTTAACAGAGCTGATAGCAGAGGAGGCCAGAGATGGAGGTTTGGATGTCTAGTTGCCCTAGCTGAAAGCCTGGCAGACCAGCTCCATCTTACAGGCCCTGAAGAATTGTAATAAATCCCACAGGGCTAGGCTTTCCAACCCTCCCGCCCTGGCGGGGGACCCCCGGATTTGAACCCTCTTCCCCCGCTGTGCAAAAAAACGGAAGCGGGGGGAGGGAAGGGGGGAACGGCGCAAAGGCCGCGAGTCCGGGTCCTTCAGAGGCTGCTGAGCCCGTCTTAGAGGAGCAGCAGCAAGTTGAAGGCGAGAAGAGGCGGCTCCCCTCCCCTCTGAGGTCAATCAGAGTCTCTGATTGACCTCAGAGGGGAGGGGAGCGGAGCAGGCCGCCGCCGCGCACTGCCGCCGCCGCGAGCGAGTCCTCCGAGTACTGGCCTGCCCCCTCCCCTTCTCTGAATCAGAGAATAACACCTTCACAACAGGTGTTATTCCTATTTGTCTTATAAAGAAAAAAAGGGTAGGTTACATGCTATGACCCATTATAGTACTCCACAAGATGGCTTTTTAATGTGGAATTGTTCACCATGTATCTGGACCAGTTTTTCTTATAGCCATGGGGTGGAATTCTAGCAGGAGCTCCTTTGCATATTAGGCCACATATCCCTGATGTATCCAATCTTCCAAGAGCTTAGAAGGCTCTGTAAACTCTTGGAGGATTGGAAAAATCAGGGGTGTGTGGCCTAATATGTAAAGGAGCTACTGCTAGAATTCCACCTCGGCTTATAGTTATCCAAAAAGAAACGAATGCCCATGTACTGAGAACATTACTGCTAAATATAGAGTTATTTAAGATGTTTGACTTAGCATATAACAGCAGCTACAGTGTGCAGCAATGTATTTATTTATTTTATTTTTATTTATTTACCTTAAATTTCTATCCCGCCCTCTCTGCAAGCAGACTCAGGGTGGCTAACAGTCAGTTCAGACATTTATATTTACAATTTAAAACCAATAAAATACAATGTAAAGTAACTATTGTTCTCTATGGTATCCATAGTATATACATTAAGCCTCAGAGAAGTGGAATGAATAAGATGAAATTCTTCACTCCATCCTCTTGATTCTATTGTTTTCTTTGTACCTTCACATTTCTACATTTACTCCTTAACTTTACAGCTACTGAGTCATTCAGCATTAATAGATTTGCAACTTAGTGTAAACTGGAAAGTACATCCTGTTAGTACATAGTTCTAAATAAGTGTGTGGGATGGAGGTGTCATCCATAATTAGTTTCCTGGTGTTTTAAAAAATTCTGTGTGCAAAGGAAGGTATTTGGGAAGCCAGAAGCACCACCCCAATGCTTGAATGAGTGGAAAGATGTTCTGTTCTAATTGCCTTGTATAATACTTCCTTCCTATTTTTAGGAGAAAAAGTACAATTTGCATGTGACAGTGAATGACTGGTAAGAGCTCTGAATATTCCATCTTGTTGTTTTGTTAGTTACAATGTCAGCTAAGCTAGCCCTTGTTTTGTATATCCTGGTAAATTTTTGTATATGGGTTTTAGACACATCATCATTCACCACAGAATTTGGCAATTTATTTATGGTATTTTTGTGTGCGTGTGTGCGTATACACACACACATCCAACTTGTTCTGAAAGGCAAAAATGGATCACCATATTAGGATAACGGAAGTATTAAAAAAAAGAAAAGAAACCTGAGTGACATAATTTGCCTGCATCGCAACTCCTCCTAGTGGTCTAAATGGGCATGATTGCAGCAACATAAAGGCCTAACATAGGTCCTTCTAAAGTACCTGTTAAATGTTCTTTCCCCTGTCACTTTCAGATAAGTTTGCAAAAAGGAAAGGAAGATGAGGAACATATTCCATTTTGCACCTTCAGTCTATTTAACAAGTTCACAATACATTTTACAAATAGTTGCTATGCAAATATTCTTCAGTTTTTTCACCAGATTAGTGTTCATACTCAGTAATTTCTTTCCCACTAATTTTCTGCACAGTAAAATCCTGTACTTCCCTGTAAGAATAAAAAATACACTAATATGTAATCAGTGTATTTGCCATATGTTAATGTATATGCTGCATTAAATTCTGATCTTGGATCATAATAATAAACTTGATTTTACTATAAAAAACCCATAATATGTTTGTGTATATGTCCCCTTAAGTCATTGTTCCTGCCCAGGGGACCTAGATGTGCGCTTGGGATATGATCTGTGTCCACAGGAGCAAGATTTCTTATGTAAGCGAAAGAGGCATGTGGCTCAGGCTTTGAAGCAAGTGCTCCACTTAAATTACGATTTGAAAGATCATGAGGTATGTGACATATCAGAGTGAATTAACTTTTTTATTACAGGAAAAAGACAAGAAATCTTCTTTTATAATTCCCCTATGGGAAAGCTTTTTCTGTGTTTGAGAAACATAGTTGTTTAGTGCTCAGGAAGATAAGCCTTCACCAGGGAAAGTTCACCACATAATAATAACCTGTTACTATAGACTCAATCGAAATGTGGTTTTGGAGGAGAGTTTTATGGATACCGTGGACTACCAGAAAGTCAAATGTGGGTTCTAGATGAAAGCAAGCCTGAGCTGTTCCTAGAAGTTAAAAGGAATAAACTGAGGCTATCATACTTTGGTCACATTCTGAGAAGACAAGAGTCACCGGAAAAGACAATAATGCTAGGGAAAGTTGAAGGCAAGAGGAAAAAAGGAGACCCAATATGAGATGGATAGACTCAATAAAGGAAGCCATAGCCACCCATTTTTCAAGACCAGAGCAAGGCTGTTAATGATAGGATATTCTGGACAGCATTCATTCATAGGATTGCCCGAAAGAAGGCAGAGATATCACAATGCCATCTAATTATCACCTGGTAGCCTTATTGAATTACAAATCTTTTTACTGCAATCTTAGCAATGAGATTCAAGAAAATAATAAGTGAGCATATAAAACTGTCTCAAACAGGGTATATCCCAGAGAGGAAAATAGAAGATAACATCAGATGTACTTTAGGGATAATTCATCATTGCAATATAACAAATCAGGAAGGGATGATAATTTCCATGGATATGGAAAAGGCCTTCAGTACCTTGAGGAAAAAAACTATTTTATAGATATTTTTGAGTATATAGGTTGTGGAAGCAGATTTTTACATGCAATCTCAACATTGTATAGAAACCCAAAGGCCTTTGTGAAAATAAATAACACATGTTCAGAGGTGTTACAGACAGATAGAAGCACTCATCAGGGATGCCCCTTCTCACCTCTATTATTTGCCTTAGCAATAGAATCGATGGCAGAAGTAATTCAACAAAATAAAAACATAGAAGGAGTGATGATAGGGGAGATAGAACATAAGATTTCTACACTCACTGTCAATGTGGTTATATATATGGCATCACCTCATAGATGATAATAATAATAATAATAATAATAATAATAATAATAATAATAATAATAATAATAATAATAATAATAATAATAATAATAATAATAATTTTTTTTAATTGGCTGAGGAAATTAGTAGTGGTTAGAATTAATTTATTAGGTGGAGTGGGTGAAGGAATAGAATGCGTTTATGTTGCGGCTGTTGATCTGATACAAGTGACCCGGATTTTTTTGAAGATCCTTGATAAGTGATGTCAGGTCAGGGGATTCCAGTGCTCCTGGGGAGGGGAAAGTACAGCGGTGGGAGCAGGCAAAGTTTGAACGGAAGGAGTCTGAGACACAAGAGAGCTCGCTCCCCTTCCAGCCTGTGTCCCATCCCAAGGATAGCAGGTAGGAGGGCCAAGTGGAAATACTCGCCTCCGTCCCTGGTAATGTGCAATGCCAGGTCCATAAATAATAAAACCTCAGTCCTGCAAGATTTTTTATCAGGCAGGATATGGACCTGGCTTGCGTGACGGAGACCTGGGTGCGGGATGGGGAGACAGTTGCTCTCTCCCAAGTGGCCCCACCTGGGTTCTCCGTCCTTCACCAGGCTCGGACTAGTGGGCGGGGGGGAGGGGTGGCTTTTTCATACGGGAGGATTGCTCCTTCAGGAGACTTCCGCCGCCAGAGATCAAGGGTGTGGAGTGTGTGGCCTGGTGTGGGACGCTGGGGAAAGTTTGGCTATCTGGCTGGTGTACCGTCCGCCTAACGCACCGGCCAGTGCCTTACTGTCCCTGATGGAGGCTGTGGCAGGCTGGGCATTGGAGCACCCTCGACTGATAGTCTTGGGCGACTTCAATGTCCATGCCGAGGACGCGACTTCCACTCGGGCGACGGACCTAGTGCTTTCCATGGCAGCACTGGGATTTTCCCAATATATAACAGCGCCCACGCACCAGGCTGGGCACACACTAGACCTGATCTTTGTGGCGGGAGTAGTGGTGGATCAGATATCTGCCGAGGCAGTGCCATGGTCTGACCACCAGGCCTTGAAGGCTTGTGTGAACATGCCACCCCTATCCCGTTTAGGTGGTGAGCAGGTTTTAGCTCGCCCGCGTGGCCAGATGGACCTGTTGCGGCTTCAAATGGCCATGCGGGATCCCTGGCCCTCTGGCGATTCATTAGATGAACTAGTGGAGATCTGGAATGACCAGCTCTCCACGGCCATCGACGAAATCGCTCCCCGACGTCCTCTTCATCCTCGATCACGATCTGCTCCATGGTATACCCTGGAGCTGCGATCAATGAAACGGCGATTAAGACGAATAGAGAGACAATGGCAACATACTCGCGACGAAGCTACGAGAACATCATATAGGTCATTTATGCGGACCTATGAGATGGCAGTTCAGGCTGCAAAGAAGGCTTACTTTGCGTCCAGAATTGCATCTGCGACCTCGCGCCCAGCACAATTGTTTAGCATAATTCAGTCATTAACAAATTTGCCGCAGGGCAAACAAAATATTAGAGAATTGGAAATTGGCTGTGAGGCTTTTGCGAGTTTTTTCGCAGATAAGGTCTCGTTGCTCCGACGCGACTTACCTGCCATAATTGATACAGTAGAAGAACTTGAGGCACCAAGTGTGTCTTTTGGTCCAATTTTGGATTCTTTCACTCCACTCAGCCTGGAGGAGGTCGACAGGATCCTTGTAGCTGTGCACCCTACGACTTGTAGGTTGGACCCGTGCCTGTCTTGGCTTATAAAAGCGAGCCAGACGTGGCTGCATGAACCACTACAAGGTATTGTCAACAGGTCCCTAGTAGAAGGGATCTTTCCCATGCCTCTTAAAGAGGCAGTGGTCTGCCCTCTCTTAAAAAAACCATCAGCGGACCCGGCCGTATTGGCGAACTATCAGCCGGTATCGAACCTTCCCTTTTTGGGTAAGGTTATAGAGCGGGCGGTGGCAATTCAGCTACAGGGGTTCCTGGAGGACACTTCCGCACTGGATCCATTCCAGTCTGGCTTTCGGCCAGGTCACGGGACAGAGACAGTTCTGGTCGCCCTCATAGATGACCTCATGCGACATCTGGATCAGGGCGGCTCAGCGGTGCTGTTGTTATTAGATCTGTCAGCCGCGTTCGATACGGTTGACCATCAGCTACTGACTAGCCGCCTTGCCGATGCGGGGATTCAGGGATCCGCCTCACAGTGGCTGACCTCCTTTCTCCAAGATCGGGGACAAAGGGTGGTGATCGGGGAGGAAGTATCCCAGAGGCACTCTCTTAGTTGTGGGGTGCCACAGGGAGCGGTTCTATCCCCGATGCTATTTAATATCTATATGCGCCCCCTTGCCCAGATTGTCAGGAGGTATGGATTGGGTTGTCATCAATATGCGGATGACACCCAGCTTTATCTATTGATGGGTGGCCAGTCCGACTGTACCCCGGAAAATCTAGACCTGGCTCTACAAGCCGTGGCATCTTGGCTCAGGCTGAGTCGACTGAAACTGAATCCAACAAAGACGGAGGTTCTCCCTGAGTCGGGGTGGTCCAAGGGGAGAGATCCATCTGCCGACTCTTGACGGGGTGCCATTAACACCGGTCCCTAAGGTCAGGAGTTTAGGCGTGGTCCTTGAGTCCTCCCTTACAATGGAGGCCCAAGTAGCAGCCACTGTTAGATCTGCCTTTTTTCATCTTCGGCGGGCATGGCAGCTGGCTCCTTTTCTGGAGCACAACGATTTAGCGATGGTAATCCATGCTACGGTCACCTCAAGAATAGACTACTGTAATGCTGTCTACATGGGGCTACCCTTGACGCAAACCCGGAGACTATAGCTAGTGCAGAATGCTGCGGCACGGCTGTTAATGAGGCTGCCACGATGGGAGCACATTCAGCCAGTGCTGAAAGAACTGCACTGGCTACCTGTTGTGTTCCGAGTTCGCTTCAAGGTGTTGGTATTGACCTTTAAAGCCCTTTATGGTCAGGGACCTGCATATCTATGGGACCGCCTTTCTCCGCATATCCCCCAGAGAGCACTGCATTCAGGGGCAAAAAACCTACTCTCGGTCCCCGGACCAAAAGAAGCCAGGCTATGCGTGACAAGATCTAGGGCTTTTTCGGTGGCAGCACCAGAGCTTTGGAATGCTCTTCCAGAAGCCATGCGGGCCCTGCGGGATCTGTCTGCATTCCGCAGGGCCTGTAAGACCGAGTTGTTCAAGCAGGCCTTCGAGGCTTGACGAAGACGGCTGCCACCGGACATCACACAGAACGCCGGTGTTCACGGCTTGGAATTCTAATGCCGCTATAATGTATTCAGCACTATATAATGGTTTTAATAATCTCGAATTGTAATACGTTTTTAGACTGAAAATGTATATTATGGTTTTATATATTTTATTTGTTTAATTGTGTAGATACTGTGAGCCGCCCTGAGTCCGCTTGCGGAGAGGGCGGGATATAAATCAAATTTAATAAATAAATAAATAAATAAATAGATAGATAGCTCATGAATAGCCCTTTAGCAAAATTTACAACTATTTGCCCAAATATCCACATTAAAAATGAATGCACAAAGAACTATATTAGATCCCATAAATGTACATAGAAATATGATAAAGGTAATAAGAGACCAATTACCATTTTCTTTGGTCCAAAAATTGGAAATATTTGGAAGTTTATATGACTAAGCACATGGATGAAATCATTAAAAATTTTGAATTTTGGTAAATTAAAAAAAGAAATTTTGCAACAATTAGATAAATGGAATAAACTAATTTTAATATGGCCAGAGAGAATTTCTGCCATAAAGAGTTTTGTTATCCCTAAATTCTTATATTTGTTTTGTACCTTACCAATTGAAATTTCTGATTCGAAACTACAAGAATGGCAATAATTAATCAATAAATTTTCCACTTTATATAAACCTTACCAGGAGGGAGGCCTTCAAATCCCAAATTTAAAGGCATATTATATAACAGCCAAATTTACACAATTAGTTAGGTAACTAAACCCAAAAGCAAAAGAGAAATATGCAGAACCATTAACAATTGCTAGAAATATTTGGACAAAACCAAAGTTAAGCTCCTATTGTACACCAGCAAATACTTTTTTATCAAATATGATAATGGGACAAATATAGAAAAAAATTAGATCATACAATATCACCATTATCTTCCATGGTAAATCAAATTTGGTTTCCACCTGGGTTGTATCCAATGTTCCCTCTAAGTCTTGTAAGCAAAAATTCTACATTGTGAGTGACTGGCATTAAAGTTGTGAGCTACTGCATAAATTGTTGTGCTCTGGCATTATCTTTCCTGAGCTAAGACAAAAATGTGTGAGCTGAAGGCTAAAAATCTGTGAGCTAGCTCACGCTAACTCATCCTAGAGGGAACACTGGTTGTATCATAGTCCTTTTTCAAGAATCGGCAGAGAAAGATCTTGACAGACCCACAGATTGGTATAAACAAGGAAAGATTATAGATAAAAGAGTAGCAGAGGAGAAATTAGGTAAACCTATCCCTTGGTTACAATACTTTCAAGTAAGAAATCTAATTCAACCCTAATTACATCTGGGATATTTGAAAGATCATTAACAAAATTTGAAGAGATAATAAAAAGAACCAAATAAACATAGGAAGTGTATAGTATCAAAAAATTGTAAAATAATAATATAAATTTTGTATCCCAAACCTCCAACATATATAAAGAATTGGCAAAAATAATTTATGATGGAAAAAATTGAGATAGATTGGACTAAATCTTGGATTTTGCCCTCAAATACATCCAAAATTGCAACAATAAAATGTCAGTATTATAAAATGATATCTTATCAAAGATTTCAGGTTTTCACGGCTGGTAACATCGTTAGCGTTTGTAGAATCTTTCAGGATCAAGTGCCATGTTCTACTGGAGAAAGTTTTCCTTCCAGACGTTTCGTTCTCAGCTGTGGAGAACATCCTCAGTGGTGTTGCAGCCGGAGCAGGCACTCAGACCTTCTTTGCTGCTGTGCATTGAGTGGGGCCAGGGCTGCTGGAGAGCTGCTATTTCTAGGCTGGAGGGGGTGTGATGAAAGGGCAATTGGTTTGTGGATGTGCCCATTGTTTGGTGGGGCTTCCTGGAAGGGTAGTGATAAGGAAACTGGCTGTTGAATGTGACCATTGTTCTGTGTTAATTGCTGGGAAGGTTGGAAGGAGTTTGAAGATAAGGAAGATGGTTGTTGACTGTGCTAATTGTTCTGTGGAATTTGCTGGTTGTTCTGAGACTTTCTGCAATTTATAGTCTGTAGGGTGTTTTGCAGAGCTGGGTACCAAGATTGGTGGATGAAAATGCCTTCTTCCTTTCTGTTAAAATTCTGCTGGTGTTTGTAAATCTCAATAGCTTCTCTGTTCAGGCGGGTATGATAATGTGAGACCGTAGAAAGGACTTCAGTTCTTTCAAAGTGGATGACGTGGTCTCCTTCTTGAAGTGCATGTTCAGCTACAGCTGATTTTTCTGGCTGAAACAAGCGACAGTGTCTCTTGTGTTCGGTGAGGTGGGTGTTGATACTGCGTTGGGTAGTGCCAATGTAGACTGCACCACAGGAGCAGGGTATTTTGTAGACTCCAGGGGTTGAAAGTGGATCTCTCATATCTTTGGCTGAGCGCAGCATGTGGCAGATCTGTTGTGTGGGCTTGAAGACTGTCTCCGCAGCTGAGAACGAAACGTCTGGAAGGAAAACTTTCTCCAGTAGAACACGGCACTTGATCCCGAAATATTCTACAAACCCTAAAAATTATATCTAACTGGTATCTAATGCCAGATAGATTATATAAAACTACTGGGACAAATTGCTGGAAGAAATGTTACTCATTAGGAACAGCATTCCATGTGTGGTGGTCATGTCCATATATTCAAAGGTTTTTTTGGGGAAGTATATGAAATAGTGAAGGAAATTGTTATGATTTCACTTTTGAGCTATTAGTAGTACATATTTGTCCTCAAATGTCTCCCAAAAAAGAGAAAACAATTTAATATCAAGTATGTTTGTGGTGGCCAAATTAGTTATTGCCAAAACTGGAAAGCTCAATCAGCTTCAACAAGGGAGCAATGGTATGAAAAATTGTGGCATTTCTATATAATGGGTAAAACTTTGAATAATCCCTTTTTTGATGACAAGGATCTGAAACAAAAAACCGAGGATTTTGACAAGTTATCTTCTATCTTAAAGAAAAGTGTTTATACCAGATAGAAGATTCTCAATAATTCGTAAATAAATGTGACAGCCCAATAGAGATTGTAGCACTGAAGTAATTTAAGGTATAAATATCTTTAATGGATATGTTGTCTTTCTGTTTCTATAATGGAATTCTATAATAGAAATATGAAATTAAATTTATCTTATTCCCTTTGCTTTCTACATATGATATATGACAAAATTTGATATATAATGTAGGTATATAAAATTTAATTGTGGTTAATAATTTTTTTTAAAAAAAATTAATTCATAGGATTCCCATAAGTCAGAAGTGACTTGATGGCACTTAACATACACACATTATAAAAGGTTATGTAATGACAGTGTGCCATGAGGTTCAGTTACTGTGATCACCTTCATGGGGTCCTTTTCAAACTCTGGGATGTGACTCTTCCAGGTGGGTGAGTCACAAGATTAAAAAGCTTCAGTTGGGACAGTGGGAAAAAGAGAAGACAGTGTGGAGCTGCTACATTCCTTCCTGCTTCCCTATTCATTCCTAACCACCCATGGTGCAGGAGGTAATGGGCATAATGTATACCCATTGGCTTCTGGACCATATGTTACAGATTCCTAACCTAACCAATTATTTTGAACGTTAAAGATTAACCCATCACCTTTAGATCTAACAGTTATGGTTCTGTTTCCTAAGCAACCAAAGGGGCTGGAGCATCAAGGGGACTGAGAACAGGTATATGTATGACATGGAAATTGTCCATTCAGAACAGCTGCATTTTTATATTCAGCATTTCGTAAAGTTGCCAATCCCCAGGTGGGGGCAGGGGATTCCCTGGTTTGGAGGCCCTCTCCCCACTTTAGGGTCATCAGAAAACCAGGGGGGGGGTGGATATGTTTGCTTGGCACTCCATTATTCCTTATGGAGACCGATTCCCATAGGGTATAATAGAGAATTGTTCCACAGGTATCTGGGGCTCTGGGGGAGCTGTTTTTTTGAAGTAGAGTGTAATGTACTCGGAGATGAGATGTGTTGAAGGCAACGTGCTTTATTGGATGGTACATTACAGAACTGGAACACGCGAGCCGGGCCCCGCTTTATATACATTCATCCCGGAACAGCCCCCCAGCTGGCCTGCCCAATCCTGGCCAGTCAAAGTTCCCGCCACTGATCTTGATAGGCGGAGTCTTTCCCGCGCTGTGCTGGGTGACTGTGGGACTTCCCCTGGTCGCCCTTACTTGCGGGACCGCATGGTGCTTTGTTTAAGCACAAGACACTACACTCCTCCCCCCCTAGTCTAAGATACATAGTCCTGCAGATAGGCTGGCGCCCTGCGTTCCTGGGTCGATCGCCGCAGGGTTGCTTGTGGTGCGGACGCGGGCTCCAGGCAGGGGGCCGCCTCTTGGGGATTCTCCGTTAGTTGCTGCCGGGTCAGCTCTGGTGGCCGTTCAGTATCGGCCGGCCTCGGGGACCCGTATGTCGGCAGGCTTGGTGCTGGCGGGGCCGCTTCTGGGGTTTCCGATGCTGGTTCTCTCTCGCTCGGCGCTCCCCCTGCCTCGGGTGGTTCCTCTGGCAAGGTGCGGCGGCGCAGCTGATCGATGTGCCTCCTCAGCACCTGGCCCCCCTCGGTCGCTACCTCGTATGATCTGGACCCCGTCACCCTCAGTACCCGGCCGGCTACCCAATCTGGGCCGCTTGCGAAGTTCTTCGCATAGACTGGATCGCCCGGGAAGACCCCTCGCACCGCTTCCCTGATCTCTGGGGAACCGCGGACGTCTGTGGCTCGGTCCGTGTGCAGCCTGTCCAGCCGGGTAGTCAATTTCCTCCCCATTAGCAGCTCAGTGGGACTGGACCCTGTTGTTGGCTTGCGCTAGGTCCAGCTTCCCAAAAACCCGGGACCCTGCTAGGGCTGCTAGGACGTGGCTGACCACCGGGACTGGGTAGGGGTTGTCCTGGAGAGCTTTGTTTATCGTGCACTTGTAGTCAGTGCAGATCCTCACGTCCCCATTGGGTTTAACCGGCGTTACTATGGGGGTCTCCCATGCCGCATACGCCACGGGTTCTATAACCCCCTGGGCTGTGAGGCAGTCCAGTTCCGCCTCTATCTTGGGCTTTAAGGCGAACGGGACGTGCCTCGCCTTGAGCCGGATAGGCCTGACCATGGGATTGATTGGTAGGGTGATGGGCCGACCCATGTAACTGCTGGAAACTCCCGGCAGACCTCTTCGAAATTACTGGTCTGCACGTGTCCCACCCCCACCAGCTGGATCCCCAGTGGTTGGAACCAGGCCAGCCCCAATAGGGTGGTAAATTTAAGCTTGACCACCAGGATGTCTAGGGGCCCCTTGAAGTCCCCTCGTTCTACTCTCACCCGGGCCCATCCCACAATGTGTACTGGGTTCTTTTGAACGTCCCTCAGTATGAAGTCCGCTGGCATCATTTGGAGGCGGCGGCGGGGACATAGTCTCTTAAGGGTTTCCTCCGAGATAATGGAGATGGAGGAACCCGAGTTCACTTCCATGATGCAGGGGGCACCCTCGATGAGGACCGACATTTTGACTTTGTCTGGGGCTGCGAGGGGCAAGTTTAATACCTGCAGGCTGGTGGACACCGTTGTGTGAGCATCCGTAGAGTCGTGGTGCGCTGACGGTTGCCGGCAGCTGTTCTTGGCCCAGCAAGCCCGAGCAATGTGGCCTGTCTTTCCGCAGCTGCGGCAGTCCAGGTTGCGGTACGGACAGTCCCTCCTCTCGTGGGGGTCGCTGCAGCTGGCGCATCTGGTAATGGGGGCCCTCTCCGTCGTTCGTTGCTTCAAGGGGGCCCTTGGGTCTGTCCTTTGTGGTCACCGGAGCTGGAAAGCGTCTTCCTCTTTTCGGTCCCCCGGCTCCGTTTCTTCTTGGTGTACTGCCTCTCCACGTGGGGGGCTGTATGCTCTTGTGGCCCTCTCGAAGGCCGTCGCCTCGTTGAAGGCTTGTTGGAGGGTGAGCTCTTCCTTGGCGAACAGCTTCTGCTGCAGCCTTTCGTCTTGGAGGCCCCAGACGAACCTGTCCCTCAGGGCCTCTTCCCTTTTGTTGAACTCGCAGTTCTCCGTGATCTGTCAGAGAGCGGCCAGATAGACTGCCGCTGTCTCTCCGGACTTCTGATCCCTCTTGTGGAAGAGGAATCAGCGGGCCATGATGGATGGTTGGGGCGCGAAATGCCCTGTGAGGAGTCTGATGACCTCCCCGTATGTCCTTTCGGTGAGCTTCGCTGGGGCCGAGAGCCCTCGGGCGATCTCGAAGGTCGCCTCTCCACAGATGCTCAACAGGACATTCCACATTCTGTTGTCGTCTGTAATTAAGTTGGCCCGCAAGTAGCAGTCAACTCGTTCGGTATACGTTTCCCACCTCTCGGGGTGGTCCGGGTTGAACTCGGCAAGATGGCCCGTCGTTACACTATTGTTCGCCATGGTGGCGGTGGGCTTCTCGGTTCTTGCGGTTCAGCGCCTTCCTCATCTTCGGCTAGGTCGGATTCCTCCCACGGACGCCTCCCTAGCTACATCCCACCTTCGTCGCCAGTGTAATGTACTCAGAGACGAGATGTGTTGAAGGCAACATGCTTTATTGGATGGTACATTACGGAACTGGAACACGCGGGCCGGGCCCCGCTTTATATACATTCATCCCGGAACAGCCCCCCAGCTGGCCAGCCCAATCCTGGCCAGTCAAAGTTCCCGCCACTGATCTTGATATGCGGAGTCTTTCCCGCGCTGTGCTCGGTGACTGTGGGACTTCCCCTAGTCGCCCTTACTTGCGGGACCGCGTGGTGCTTTGTTTAAGCACAAGACACTACATAGAGATACCAAATTTGCAGCATAGCATCCGATGCCTCTCCTCAGAACACCCTCTACGTTTCAAATATATTTGGACCAGGAGGTTCAATTCTGTGAATCCCAAAATAAGGTACCCCTATCCATTATTTCTAATGGAGGGAAGGCATTTAAAAGGTGTTCAGTCCCTTTAAATGTGATGGCTAGAACTCCCTTTGGAATTCAATTGTGCTTGTCACAACCTTGCTCCTGGCTCCATCCCAATGTCTCCTGACTCAATGACCAAAGTCCCCAGATATTTCTTGAATTGGACTTAGCCACTCTAGTATTTCCACTTCCTGTCAATTACTGCAGCATCTTAATGGTTTGGCGATGGCTTTTTTCTTTTATACAACCATGGATTTTGGTTGCCTGAGATGTTCTGTTTTCTAGGGCTCTGTGTGTGCTAGGCAAGAGAAAGTCTTCAGTTGCACTAGAGGACAAGGAAAGGGAAAGAGAGGAAGGAAAATAGAGCTGGAAACACAGCCTGACTCTCCTTCAGTGTTAGTCTGCTATGCAAATGAAAAACGGGGTAGTACTTATAGTTCTCCCATGTCTATTGCGACAGGGTATGATGTACCAGAAGAGCCCCGTGGTCAGGGCTGGCTCGCCCACTAGGCAAACTAGGTGGTTGCCTAGGGCACCGAGAGGAGTGGGGGTGGCACTCTCCCCCCCAGTGTCCCAGGCAAGTGCTTAGCTTACCTCCCTCTCCCCCGCTGCTGCCATGACCGCTGCTAGCCCCCGGCCGCTGCTGGCAGCCCCCCCGGTGCGGCGTCCTGCCCACCCATGTCCCCCCAGCGCTTCGCTTGCCTCCCCACCGCCAATAAAAGCGGCAGTGCTCCGCTCACTTGCTCCCTTCTCCCTGCTCCCCAGCTAAAAGTAAGCTTTCCAGCTTCGCAGCTCGCACCTGCACATTTTATCTCTTAATAAAACACGCCGGCACAGGCTGCGAAGCCAGCAAAGCTTACTTTTAGCAGGCAAGCAGGGGGAAGGGAGCGAGCAAGCGGAGTGCCACCGCTTTTAGGGGTGGCAGGTAGATGAGCAGAGCACCAGGGGGCGGGCGGGACACCGCACGGTGGGGTGGGCAGGGCACCAGAATGCGGCATTTGAGCCGGTTCTGGCATTGCAATTGACATGTGGGGAAGAGAGGGAGGGGGCATGCAGCCACAGGGGGGGAGCCATGGGGGTGCTTTGGGGGGGGGCGCCAGGCAGCAAGTCTGCTTAGCTTGCCTCTCTTCCCCCCCGCTGCTGCCGTGGCCGCTGCTGGTGCAGAGTGGTAAGCTACAGTACTGCAGTCTTAGTTCTCTGCTCACGACCTGAGTTCGATCCCAGCAGAAGCTGGGTTCAGGTAGCTGGCTCAAGGTTGACTCAGCTTTCCATCCTTCTGAGTTTGGTAAAATGAGTACTCAATTTGCTGGGGGGATGACTGGGGAAGGCAATGGCAAACCACCCTGTAAAAAGTCTGCCGTGAAAACGTCATGATGCAACGTCATCCCAGAGTCAAAAATGACTGGTGCTTGCACAGGGTACCCCTATCCATTTTATGCTGTACCAGACATCAGTGAAAATAGGTGAAATGAATAGGCTTTCTTTGAGATGTAAGATTTCCAGAAAATGTGAAGCCATTGGGGGGGGGGGGGGGGTGTTGGTTTCCTGTGATTTTTTTTTTCCAGAAAAAAAGTTAAAATGGAGGGGGGATGTTTGAAGTGTATGAAATCCTTATTTTCCGATCGAACATAAACATTTCACTGTTTTAACAACAGCATTCATCATTTATAATATAGGAAGCATATAAAATTGTACTATTTGCCATAATCCTGGAATTTCAAAGTATAAATGTCTTCGTTTTTGACAAGCAAAACTGCAAATATACCCAATACATGAGAGAGACAGCATGCTGCTAAACCCTATGCTGCCTTAGCACATAGAACTTCATTTTTGCCGAGATATAGGGGAGGAAATAAAAGCTGAAGTTAAAAAAAACAAATTTGAAGTCATTGGTCATAGAAGGGTTAATTCTGCTTAGAACTGCACTGTTCGTTTTTTGGTCTTATAATTGTATCCCTATGTGCCTTTTTAACTTTTGCTAGGGGGTGGGGGTAAAAAATCCTTCTACCAAAGAAAAAGGGAAAGCAATAGTCACTGATTCTACCTCCCATGGTAGATTCCCCTGAGGTAGTCCAGACCTCCAAAGGCTCATGGGGAAATTTATATACCCAGTGTTCCAGTAACACAAGATAGTCTATGGAAATATTGGTTTTATGACAATATTGTGCAATTATTTATACTAATGTGCTACACAGGTTCCTGTGGTGGCAGTCATGACAACAGGAGGCGGGACAAGATCATTTACCACAACACTTGGCAGTTTAAGGGGTCTGCAAAAATTAAATCTCCTAGATTGTGTTACATACATATCTGGTTTGTCTGGGACATCCTGGTAAGTGGCTCTAAATGTGGATTTTTAGTGAAGGATGCTACTGTTGTGCTGATAATGTCTCTTTAATGGTAAGGAACACTCCATCTGTTACTCCTATAAAGTTAAAAGCTATATGCACCTTTCATTCATTTGAGTTCCTCAATGAGAGATATTTCACATATTCAGGTTTTAAAGGTGTACTCCCAATATGTTATATGACTTAAATGACAGCAATGTGTGTTTCCAGCTGTGTTGTACAAATGTGCATGCTAGTGACTTAAGACACACATTTTGCCACTATTTAACTTGCAAAGCAGTCCTGAACTGCAAAAGATATTTATCAAAAAGATTTATTTTAAAAATATCATTAAAGAAAAGGATTTTGCAAAGTTTGGATAATGTATTGTACTAGTTGGAGTGCAAGTAATCCTCAAAGGACATTAATACAAATAAATACTTTACTAGAAAACATAAGGAAGGGTTACATTGGAATGAAAATAATGAATATCCCACCTAAATTACCTCTTGTCTACATGCTAGGCCAGACTGTTGTTGTCTGATAAAAGTATTCTATGTTCTGAGAGATGAGAACAAAGGAAAATTTACCCCAGTCTCCTTGTGTATATGACAACTTGCATGTGACATTAGTCTAGCCAATAGGAATTCTCAAACACGACTGTTAATTGGTTCTAAGCTAACTAGCTAAGAATTAGCATGCATAAACAAACAGGTTAACTCTTTCATGACTGAATGAGTGACATTTGCAATATCCCAACAGTATATCATCATCCTGTAGATATTTATTTGTATTTTTTAATGTACACTGAGGACTACTTAGTCTGGGGGTTTTAATCTAGAGGCCAAATTCAAAGTCTATGTTTTTAATCTGCATTTATTGCACTCAACAATATTTTTTTTTATTTTAAGGCATTTTAAATCCTGTTCAACCTTTATGATACCTAGGGTGTGGTCACACGTACCATTAGTGGCGACACAGTTCCATCTCGCTGATGGATTAAATATGTTCATCCATGTATCCACATCTGGCAATCGAGCATCATCCAGGGTCATTCCGACTTGCTGCGGATCAGTGCTGCATTAATTTGACAGCACAGAAATTCCGGCCCTTTTTCAAAAAAGCAGCACAAGATCGGCTTTTTCTTGTTTGGACAGCTCATGCGCAATACTGCCCCTTGGAATGTTTACCACCCTTCCCACCTTTAAAAAAAAAAAAAAAAAAAGCCCCAGCAGACATGCGCATTGCCAGATCATCTGGGAATCTGAGGTGACACTTCTGCTTCTCCAATCAACACAGGATCGGAGGGGGGGGATGTTATCCCACTATTCAGAATAGAAAAAAAATCTTTTTTTTCAATGTGGAGGATTTCCAGATATCATTGTCACTGCCAATTTCTAGGAAAGTAATTCCTGGCAGTTCCTTGGTTTGAAACGGCAACATTAATTCTGGAAACTTTCCCCCTTCCCCCCTGCCTCTGAAACAATGTTTGATTTCTCACCTCCAAACAGTTGGGCGCATGTTCAATGGACCCCCCCCTCCCAGAAATCACCATATGATCACGCATGCTCCAAGAAAAGAGCGTGATAGTATTGGATTCTGAACGCTCAACATCAGAATGAGTAGCATTCTTGGATGCTCGTCTGAACGACCCTGCATTGAATCAATATTCAGTGGTTCAAATTTGAGCGCTACACACCCGCTTTTAATGTGACATGTGACCGCAACCCTAGTGCAGTTTTTTTGGTTGGTTTATATTTTCAATGTATTCTTATTTCCCTTTCTACACATGTTTACCCAATAAGTGTACACTATTTCCAGGTCTATATATTTCATATGTGCACTTTGTATGCATGGGCACTCTTTTAGAAGTTATCTTGAAGAAGGAGGATTTATAGAAATTATGCCCATTAACTCCATTCTTGCTCCCTGTGTATGTTCACACTGCACATACAGCCACCCTGAGGCTGCTTCAGCGGGGAGGGCAGGATATAAATTAAAATTTATTATTATTGTTATTATTATTATTATACAAGCTGGGCATGAGCCTGTTGGTAATTCATATGAGTAGCTGCTTCATATTGTAAAGAGGGGTTGATCTAGAAAGCATTTTGATGCTTTGTCTCTTGTATTCATGAACCCCATTTGGGATCTCCTATAAGGAAACAATGTAGGGACAATCTTCAGGTCACACACTCATCTTTTCTACTACAAAACTCAAAATGACAGGACTATGGCTATAGGGTATCACACATCTTCCTTTTTATGCTTACTATTTTTTCATTAATGTACTATACTTCTTCAGGGCCATGGCACACTTGTACAGACACGCTTACTGGTCCCATGGGAATCTGGATGAGCTTATAAATGAGGCTAAGAAACATGTAACCAAGAGCAAGATGGGTATTTTTTCCATTGATCGTGTGAAATATTATCATCAGCAGTTGAATCAACGGAAACAAGAAGGATATAAAACAACTTTTATTGATCTCTGGGGACTCATCATAGAATATTTGCTAAATGAAGGGGTACAGTATCAAATTTTTATTCCAAAGAACTACAGGTATTTATTTATTTATTTGAAATATTTATATTCCAGCCTCTTCTCTAAGGAAACCAGGCTCCAAGGTTATGTAACAAAATTAAGCAATTCAAAACAACTGATAGCCGCCCTGAGCCTGCTCCGGCGGGGAGGGCGGGATATAAATAAAATGTGAATGAATGAATGATAAATAATGACAGTATAGCATTAAAACACCTATCAAAACTGCCAGCAGAAACATGAATTTAAAAGTAAAGACATCATAAGAGGACGAAGTCCCAAAATGGGAACAGTTGCTGAAGGCTGGAAGGATTTCTGCCTCATTGGAGGGAAGGAACTAGGCATGAGCATGGAATACAAAAACGATTTTTTGTATTGGTTCATGCGATCGCCTGAACCAGAGGTTCATTTCATTTCATGATTCATAGGGTTGCCCAAACCAGTTTGTGGTTCATTGTTTTGTTTGGTTCAGGAAATGTAAAACTCACCCGAACTCTTCAGCAAGCTGTCCTCCACCCACCCTCCAAATTTGGCAAAGATTGGATTTGAAATGTCTGAGTTATAGACCCCCAAAGCAGGTGCCCCCAGCAAAGCTCATCTTCAGCTCTCACGATGAAAACTAACTGTTCTCTCTTTGTGCTGCAATGCAAAGTGAAAGCAGCAGAATCAGGGTGACTGCTCCCATAGAGCAGAATGGGAGCTCCTGGAACTGGAATAACAAGCATGGTGTATATGGTCACTATTTGTTTGGGTTTAATTTCAGGGGGAAACATAGTGAAGGAAATAAATATATCATAATTTGAGATAGATGGGCAGATCTATCCTTCTTTAATTGTGGAATGCTGAGAGTAATTAATTGAGACCCTGTTGTTACGCTTCCATCTCCTCTCAAGTGTGGAGGTTATGGTACAGCACCCTTTTCTTTAACGTAGGGTGATTGGCTATGCAATGTATATCTCCTTTGACCCCAAACCAGAGAAATACATTTCAATGTATGATTCCAAATTACATTACATAGTACTATTAATTGCGTTGTA
Organism: Heteronotia binoei; assembly: GCF_032191835.1. Classification (NCBI taxonomy): domain Eukaryota; kingdom Metazoa; phylum Chordata; class Lepidosauria; order Squamata; family Gekkonidae; genus Heteronotia; species Heteronotia binoei. Next base: position 81,749,523 of record NC_083243.1, on the reverse strand, counting down.
TTACAAATTGCTATTCCAATTTAATCTTTCAAATAAAACAAGGAAAAGAAATATAGCCCTTCTGGGTAAGAATACAGATGAAAGGGCTGAATGAATTTAGCTTATATAGTGAGATAAGAAATCAATATTCCTATTAAGTCCTGGGAATTCCATTGTTCTGTATGCTGCAATAACTTGCAATTTAATAATTTCCCTTTCTAGTCTGTTCCTGAAGGTCCTTTATAATAAATTAGCTACTTTGAGGTTACCCATTGAATGTCCTGGAATATAAAGAAAGTGTCATGCCCCTCCAAGGGGAGGGGTTCCCCATAGAGCCAGATTAACAATTAGACCAAGTAGGCACTGGCCTATGGGCCCCCATGCCTTTAGGGCTGACTTTTCCTCTCCCCCCCCCCTGCTTTCAGCCCTCCCAGCTTGCACGAGCAGCCAGCAACTTAGCTGCTCTTTGCCCAACTTGCCTGTTGCGACTGCTACTGGCATTGTCACCAAGTTTGTCTCTCTCTGCCTCTCCCCTGCAGTTTAGTAAAAGGGGCTTTTAAGAAGGTGCAGTGGGGGCCATGAGTGATGGGGCAGGCACTCAGACTCTGAGATAATTTGCAACACCCCCCCCCCCAAGATTTTGACTTCTTAGAGGCCTCCACAGGGTTTAATCTGGCATTGATTTCCTGCCATTCAACTTGTAGCCAGGTGGGCCATAGGTTTTCTGGGTAGAGGCTGCCAAGGGGAGGGAAGGAGGGCAAGGTAAAGTTGCAGAACAGATAAAGGTAGGTCAGCTGATGGATGGAAAGAAGAGTAGGACACCGGAAATGGGGGAGAGGCTATAGGGGCATTCAGAGAATAGAAAGAGGAAATAGGAAGCAGGAGGAAGAGTTGCCAGCCACTGACTGCAAACTGGGGGGAATCCAAGGAGCAGAAACATGGGGTGTTGCTGCCAGGCAATGGAGTTACATTACTTCATTTCCTTGGAAGTGACATAATATCTCGCTAGGCATCAATTAAAATTCTATGGTCACCCGTAGAGTTTCTGCTAATTCTTAGAGACATGTGATGTCACTTCTAGGTTATCCTCAGAAGTAACATAATGCCATCCAATTAAAAAATTTTCCCCTCCCACCAGTCACCAGAGTGCTGGTGGGCAATGGGACTTGCGGGTGGAAAATCTCCTGCCCCCAGCAGGCAAATGGTAAACCTAGTGGGAAATGAGATGGTGCCACAAATCCTCATGGACTCCCCACATGTCCTTGTATATACTCATCAGTCTTGAAAGACCTGTAGATGACACAGTCATGTAAGTCTTCATGAATATGTTCATGGACTTTTTATAGATAAGCAGAGTTGAGTGAGATTCATATTGATAGCAAAAGCTTTTCCTCCCCTCCCTGTAAGCCAAAATGCCCTCAAAATGAGGTTGGGGAATTATCAGGTGGGCACCTGGCTCACTCAGGATCTTTTTACCTATGTATACAAGGTTCACATCCAGAAAGTAATGCTTAAAATATTAGGGACTCTAATTAAGTAAAAACAATTAAAATTTATTAAGAAAAATATAGGCTTCCATACAAGATAAAATACTCATCAAAACACACATACAGTCCTAGGAAACATAGATAGAGAGATAGGGGAACACATGGGTAGACAAACAGGGTGATATTTACCTATCATAGTCTTCAAGAAGGCTCCAATGGCGACGTAAGAGGATGGGGGAACTGGACCCAAAACTGTGGCCAGAATTGGGGATGGATCTAGACAGTGGAACTGGGATACTGCTAGATGCACACATGTGGGGAGCTGTGTTACAGGTTATAAAGACTACCTTGAGCCCTTAGGGGATGGGAGGTACAGGGGTGGATGACAGGTGGTCAGCTGGTACATGACCTCAGAAAAGGGGAGGCTCTGCAGTGACCATAAGGGCTGGACTACTGCGACAACCAATAGAAAGTTCATTGGTGGCACCTAATTGGGTGCTTGCTCTTAACCAATGGACTTGCCTGGATCCTGGATACCTGAGTGAACTTTCAGGTTGAAATGGACCAGGGAGAGGCTCCAAAATGACAGTTGGGGAGAAGAATAGAGAGATTACTTGGGTGGGGAGATGCTTAGGACTATTGGACTTATCTGAAAGGGTGACAATAGAGGGTCAAATCATGGCCTAGGTAACACTCAGTTTGTACAAAGGAACTTGGCTCTGGCTGAAGATGGTCTTCCTCTTCTTTAGTTTTCTTCCTGGCACCAGTCTTTGTCCTGAGTTCTGTTGGACAAAGGCTTGAGTGGTCTGGCAGGATCCACGCCCAAGATAAGCTTGATTGCTTTTATGCAGAAGTTGAAGCAGCTGTTGGATATGGAGTCAGGAAAACAAGATGGATTCTGGTGGTGTTAGCTTTTGGTTCATGGAAACAGGCTGGAAACTGTTTGCCTGTACAGTTCATGGTGGTGTGGCTTCTTCCACTGCAGCAGCCAAGACTGGGCACGCAAGGAACAGCTGGAAGCTCGTCTGTAGTTCTGGGTAACACCCATCCAGAGATGTAGAATGCTGCTGCAAAGCTGAGGCTTATAGTATCCACATAAGCCTTAGCAACCATGGGCAAAGTCCACTTCTTAGAGCAGATGTGTGTGAGTCAAAACTCCAGGCACCCTGGCAACCATACTGGTGATCACGATGTCCATATGTATGAAAAGTAGGGGGCTTTTCCTTATATCCCATATAGTGAATTTACACTTAAAAGACTCATGAGGAATTAACCCTCTGCCTTAACTCCCTCCCATGCTAACCTGCCCAAAAAGAAGAATTTACAGTTTGATTTCCAAATATATCTGAATATGTGAGTGATATCTCACAAAAGCTCATATTGAAATAAATGTTGGTAGTCTTTAAGGTGCCACTGGACTTTTATTAAAGTCCAAACTACTCATGATGTATTCAGCCCTATATTTATTAACATAATACTTGTCCTAGAATAATTGAATAACATCACTCAGATAAGCTTATACAGTCAAGGAATTTTCTTGTTGTTTGCTTTTTATATTTATTCCATTGCTTTCTTGGTAACATTCTTTTCTTTCCCCCCTTTACATACAGAAAGATAACCACAAGCTCTCAGAACAGAGAGAAGCTTTGATAGAAGGTCAGAACCCACTGCCAATCTATGTAGCTCTTAATATCAAGGAAAAGTACAGCACTCAAGACTTTAAAGGTAAAGGACAGACTTCAAGGAAAGGGAATACAAATATTTATCTTTCATAGCAATTAAATGAATTCTCTATTAGAATCTGGTTGGAATCTACTATTCTTGAATTACAAATTATATTAATAAATAGGAGTCTTAGGCCATTTCTGTTAGCAAAACTGAGTTCTAGAGCTCATTGAATCAGTTGCATGTTCTTTGTCCAATGCAAGCTGTAGACAATAAACACCTATGATAGAATAAAAACATGTTTATCTATAAAATGCCACAAAACTTCTGTTTATTTTTGCCTAAATTATATTAGATTAATTAGAACCCATATATTAATTTTGTGTTGAAATTTGACCCTTAGAATCTATGCTTACCTTTTAAAAACTAGTACCACATCCAATACAAAAAATCTTTCTCACTGATTTTGTTTTCTTCAACCTGAGGATTTTTTGTATTACATTGACTGAGGTTTAATGTGCACGAGTGATGGTGAAGGCTGAAATATCAGAACTAGGGTTTATGGTAGCAGTTCATTTAAGTTACTGAATACTTCTACAGTGTGCTCTGTGAATAAATACCTATTATTTTAGTATAGATCCAAGTGGGCAGCCGTGTTGGTTTGAAGCAGTTGAACAAAGCAGGAGTCAAGTTGCACCTTTAAGACCAACCAATTTTTATTTAGAACGTAAGCTTTCGTGTGCTCTTAAGCACACTTCATCAGACGAGGAATCCAGCACAGTGAGCAAAGCCATACATAGCTGAGCAGAGCCATACATAGCTGGTAGGCAGTGGCCCAGAATGCAACATGGTACAATGACAGAATAGTAAAATTAACAAATTGAGCAAACCTTTCATCTGAGTAGCATGAGCATGCTAAAGCAACAAAACAGCAGTATGCAGTAAAATTAACAAATTGAGCAAACCTTTGATCTGAGTAGCAAGAGCATGCGAAAGCAACAAAACAGTAGGGTTCAATATATGTAATGGGATAAGCAACCAAAGTCCCTGTTTGAGTGTGTCAATACAGCTAAAAGAGAAATACATTGGATAGTGATGTTCTTGTCCACCTAATTTACTTTTTAACATGTAAGCATAATTCTAGTTTGCCATAGGAAAAAGGAATACAATAAAATATAGTGAAAATTGGTAAAGCATACGTAATGAGATATACAGCCAATATCCCTATTTTGAGTATGTCAATACAAATAATTATACTGATACACAATTCTAAAAAAGAAACACATTGGAATACTGTGGATGTATAGCTATACTCACTGAGAGTGGGTTTAGCATCTGTAATGAGATAAAAAACCAATATCCCTGTTCAGTCCCGGGGAGGTGTTTGTTCCAAGTTTCATAGTAATTTGTAAATTCAGCAATTTCTCTTTCCATTCTGTTCTTGAAGTTCCTTTGCAGTAAAACAGCTACTGACAAATTGTTTTAGCATGTTAGCTATATCATTGTTAGTATAGTAATGTGTTTATAATTTACTAACTGTTTGGTCAAAACAGGGGTGAGATTATAACAGTATTAAGTAGGAAAAAGGACAGATTATGCTACCTATGCTCCAGTGGGCTGCATTTGCCTAGCAGTATCTTCTCTTCCTCCTTTTTAGGGAACAATTTTCCATCAAAGTTATTTGCCATGAATTTGTAGAAGCTTTAAATACTGATTTGCTTTGAAAAGTGCTCCTAATGAAAACCCCATTAGTTCCTTTTTTGTTCTTTCACAGTTCCACAGTGTTATTTAAATGACTGATTGCTCAGAAAAAAAGGATCTGAAATTGGATTTTTTTAAACCAAATATCTTCATATCGCATGGCAAACATTCTTTAAAACTAAGAGCACTTACAAAAGCAGATGGATGTCACAAGTTTGCAGTTTATAGGGGGGAAGTAAAAAATCCCAGTGGGCTCACCCAGAGTATGTATAGAACATAGCCACATATTTTCATATGGACCATCACATTTATCACTGGCTGAAAATTTGGTTTAAAAGCTATCAACTGACAAATTGTACTTTGCTGAAAATGGTTTGCTACAAAGCAGACCTCTAGTACAGTATATCACAGGGTTGTCAAACATGCGGCCTGAGGGCTGAATCAGGCCCCTGGAGGGCTCCTATCAGACCTATGAGCAACTCACTGTCATCTGGTTCCTTCTCTCTCTCTTGCTTCCTTCTGCATCACAGCTTGCTTTCCCAGGCTTGCTCAATCACACATGAGGTCAGGGCTGGATTAACAATTAGGCCAAGTAGGCACTGGCCTAAGGGCCCCCATACCTTTAGAGGCCCCGCCTTCCCCCCCATTTACCCCTTGCTTGCAGCCCTCCCAGCCTGTATACTCAGCCAGCAACTCAGCCACTCTTTGTCCAACTTGCCTGGTACTGCTGCTGCTGGTTTCGCCACCACCTCTCAGCCTTTCCCCTGCAATTTTGTCAAAGGGGCTTTTGGGAAAGTGCCTGCAGGCTGCAGCGGGGGCCTCAGGTGGCAGGGCGGGCACTCTAACTCTGAGATAATTTGCAAGAGGGGCCCCGAGGTTTTGAATGCCGAGGGGCCTCCACAGGGTTTAATCCGGCACTGCATGAGGTACAAAGCAAAGCTGCTATTTTATCCACTGGCTGACCAGCACATCACCAGCACAAAAGCTTGCAATGCCCAGCCATTTCGTGTTTTCCTCTGGGTCTTAGACTCAAAGCATTGACCCTGAAATTTCTATAATCAATGTTAATAAATCAAAAGTAGGTTTGCAACTTACTGACACACACCTGAACAATACCTGAACAGCATACTCAAGATTGCTACAGCACAGACACTGTCTTCTGATTTTACTGCAATAATTCAAAGCAAGAAGTGTCAGTTATCAGAAACTGTTAAATAAACATATTTCAAGAGTACTAATCTTTTAAGCATATTTTATTTTTAAGTTTTTTTAAAAAAACATTTAATTATGTTTATCTATGTCCTTTATGAAATTTGTATCTTCACTACCTGGCATTACATTTTATGGTATACAGGGCCTGGCCTGACAAGGTCTCATTTATGTCAGATCTGGCCCGCATAACAAATGAGTTTGACACTCCTGGTATATCAGGACTCAGTTTCAAATCCCCATTCAGCTGTGAAATTCACTGGGTGACCTTGGGACAGAAAAAGTTGTAAAGCCATATTGCTCCATGCAGACTCCATAAACCAGAGCAAAAATCCATGTCAGTATAGGGATGCCAATCTGCAGGTTTTACAGCCCCTAGAATTACAGCTCATCTCCAGACTACTCAGGTCCGTTCCCCTGGAGAAAACGGAATGCTTTCAAAGGTGGACTCTATGGCATTGCATGCACTGCCCTCACCAAACTACACACCCAACCTGGAGCTGGCAACCCTATTTCCCACACCAGTGGCCAGAAAGGATCTAGCAACCCTATGTTAATATGTTTTTAGGACTAATTAAATTGACACAAAACATTATATACACTTTTGAGGTTTGCGCCAGGATGGATGTTTCACAGAAGGGTGAAAGGTTTTTCATGCCATGATAGAATCATAGAATCACAGAGTTGGGAGGGGCCATACAGTCCAACCACCTGCTCAATGTAGGATCAGCCTACAGCATCCCCAACAAGTGTTTGTCCAGCTGCTGCTTGAAGATTGCTTGGGGGGGGGCAGGCTTACCACCTCCCTAGGTAGCTTAGTCCACTGTTGAACAACTTTACTGTAAAAAAGTTTTTCCTAATATCCAGCCAGTACCTTCCCACCTTTAATTTAAACCCATTATTGTGAATCCTCTCTGCTGCCCTCCTCTAAGTGACAGCCCTTCAAATACTTAAAGAGAGCAACTATGTCCTCTGTCATGAGCTCTGATGAGGGGGAGCTGGAAGAGTTAACAGACCTGGAAGAGTTGCCAGCCAGTTCCTCAGCTGAACAAACAGCAGCTGGCACATCAATCACTCCCCAGGCACCAGTGGCAGCTGTTGATGATCAATCTCCTCCAAGCTCTCCTCCCATCTCAAGAGTTCGAAGCAGGCTCCGGAAAGAACTTGCAGAGCGAAGACATGAGGCACACCGATGCTTCAGATCTCTCAGCCTTGAGTTCTAGCAGAGTCACTGCCACCCAGGGAGCAGGCTGATTGAGGTTCCTATATAGCTCCCACCCAGGACCTGGTAACCTTGTGGAAGCAACAAGTCTATTCTCTGGCTTGCATCCACGCTCCTTCCTGATCCTGACCTGCTTGATTTCCTTGGCACCCTGACCTTTTGGCTTTTGGACATTGACTTCTGATTCCAGTTTGTGATTCTGCATTGGTGACTTGGCTCCTGCTTGACTTCCTAGACTTTGACCTTGGACTGGCTTTGGACTCCTGCCTGCCTGCACCCTGAGCACGTGATATCCTCCCTCAGCCTCCTCTTCTTCAGACTGAACATTTCCAAGTCCCTCAGCCTTTCCTCATAAGACTTGGTCTCCAGGCCCCTGATAATCCTCATTGTTCTCCTCTGCACCCACTCCAGTCTGTCCACATTCTTCTTAAAGTGAGGCCTTCAGAACTGCCCATGATATTCCAGGTGCGGCCTGTCCAATGCACTGTACAGTGGGACTATGACATCTTGCAATATGGATGTTATGCCTCTGTTGATACCTCAAGATGGCATTAGCCTTTTCTGTCACTGCATCACACTAGCTGCTCATATTTAACTTATGATTAACTCATAGCCCAAGATCTTGTTCAAACACACTGCTATCCCCATCCAGTACGTTACTTAGATGTAAGCACCTATCTTTGTTAAATTGCATCTTATTCACATCTGTCCACTTTTCCAGCATGTCCAGATGTTGTTGAATTCTATCTCTATCTTCTAGTGTGTTCATTGCTCCTCCCAATTTGGTGTCATCTGCAAATTTAATAAGTAGCCCCTTATAATCTGATTTTGCAGGCATCCTCTGTGGAATGTTGTTGCCAGTCTGAGTAGACAGTACTGACCTTGAGGGACCAAGGGTCTGATTCAGCATAAGGCAACTTCATGTGTGTACCAATGGGGTGATTTGTTCTTAGTGCAGACACAACAGCTGTTGGGAGAATCAGGCACATTAACTGCAGTGAAAACCTGTCCCTACCCTAGTGCTATTGGCATGTAGGCAACACACCAGAGATCACATGGAATGGGAGACATGATCACACTTTTCCTCTCTTCATGATACACATTTCTTGAGTTGTAGAATTTCAGTTACAATTTCTTTATTACTTAAAAATGTTTTAATCTCTTACTGTCTCTATTTGTAGAATGGGTAGAATTTACTCCTTATGAGGTTGGGTTCCTGAAATATGGAACATTTGTGTGTCCTGAGAATTTTGGAAGTGAGTTCTTTATGGGCCGCATGATCAGGAAGCTCCCAGAGTCTCGGATAAGCTATCTTCATGGTAATGTATTGAATTATCCTATGGAACCAATTAACAGGAGTATTCCCCTGTTGTAGTATCCCTAACCTGCTTCCCTAGTCTTTCATTAGTAAATGCTTGCTTGAATGAGTTTAGGTTTGGAGGAGCAAACCTCCCTAGATGCTGATGAACACATAAATATAGATCTAATCCATGCATGTTGCATATATGAACCATAGTTGTGGGGGTGAAATATTACATATAGACCAATTTCGCACTAGGCCTTTAATCCTGGTTTAACTCTGTCCTAAAACTGACATTCTACACTACAATCAGAGAATCGGAGAAACAAACTCTGAGACTCTACAATTCTATGATTTTAGTGTAGAATGTCAACTTGAAGACAGGGCTAAACCAGAATTAAAAGTGTAGTGTGAAATTGGTCATAGGCTTTATGATGCAGTCGGGTTCAAAAAAGTACCACGGCTCCAAGCCAAAAGTGTTTATTGGAGTCTGAGAACACTGATAGATCATGCTTCATGCTCAGCAGGAGAGCAATTGCCTCTGAGGAACAGTACCTTATTATCTCTATACAGCAGACAGTGTGGGGGAGTGAACAGAACTTTTTTCCAGTCATGTTTGTTGTATCATGTATTATAAGCGTTTGTGAATTAAGTATCATGAGTGGTTAACAAGTTACTAATGATGACTATTGTTATGCACATATTTTGATAAATGCAGATTGCATATATACTATTTGTGTAAAAGTGTTATTGTTATTCCAGTGATTTTTGACAATTATTCATTTACATCAGAACCTGTTGATATTTACCCCTGGAAAAAATGGCTGCTTTGAAGGGTGGACTCTATGGATTGTATCATGCTGAGGCCCCTCCCCTCCCCAAACCCTGCCCTCTCCCAGATCCATCCCCAAAGTCTCCAGGTATTTTCCAACACAAACCTGGCAACCCTACATCCAAACCAGGGTATCCCCTGCCCCCAACTGGTGATTGGCAACCCTAGCAAGAGAAAAAAAAAAAAAAAAGGGTTCAGCTATTTGCTGAAAGTTTCTGGTGATTCCTAGGAAATGACAAGGGTAATCTTACTACAGAGTTTCTGGCTATTGCTAGAACTATCCTTGCCACTTCCAGGTACCTCTATGAATCTTGAAAGTGGCAAGGATAGCTCTAGCAATTGCCAGCAGAATAGTAAAACACCACAGAGTTTTTTGTGGTAATCTTACCATAGAATTTCTGGCAATTGCTAGAGCCACCCTTACCACTTCCAGGTAGTTTTGGGAATCATCAGGAACTTTATGGCCAGAACTCCCTGTAAGCACCCAGAGCCTTTTTTTTTTTTTTGCAGTTTTTCTCCCCAAGACAATTCCCCCCCCCCCCCACTTTGGCCCTCATTTCTGCCCACCGATCAGTAGAGCATTAGCAGGCATGGATTGTAATTAGCCAGAGATCTTCCACCATCAATAGGTAAGTGGAAAACCTATGCTCCATGGATCTTGGAACTACTATAAGCATGCCAGTTTCAGACCGCTGACTGGGGTTTCCTATAGAGAAAATATTTCAGTACTCGTAAAACTGGCAGGCAGTTTGATTCCAAGACCAATCCAAAGTGCTGGTTTTGAATTTTAAAGCCTAAACTATCCGAGACCAAGATATTTGAAAGAATGCCTTCTTCCATACTAGGGACGTTAGGTCTCTTGTTATAGTGTTAGGTCTCCTGGCATCCTGCTGGCACCTCCAGCACCAGTGGGAGGACAGTGGGAGTACAAAGGTGCACCTTTGTCATTTCTGGTAAAAACTGCTCTACCATTTTGCCAAAACAGTACCATTGAGTTTCACCATAGAAGAAGAAGATGATATTGGATTTATATCTTGCACTATACTCTGAATCCCAGAGCGGTCACAATCTCCTTTACTTCCCCACCCCCCACAACAGACTCCCTGTGAGGTAGATGGGGCTGAGAGAGCTCTTACAGCAGCTGCCCTTTCAAGGACAACTCCTGAAAGAGCTGTGGCTGACCGAAGGCCATTCCAGCAGCTGCAAGTGGAGGAGTGGAGAATCAAACCCGATTCTCCCAGATAAGAGTCCACACACTTAACCACTACACCAAACTTGCAAAATGCTAGAGCATCCAATGTGCCATTTCCAGTTTTTACCAGAAATGACATAATCATACAAGTGGAATGCCACATACTAGGCACCACCCACATTTTCCCCTAGGGATGGTTGGTTGCAGTCTGGCAAACCTATTTAAATTCCTGCCTTCAGTTAAGGTTTGCATTGTTTTCTCTGCCACCAGTAACTGAGGTAGATGATTACAAAAAGTAGCACCTTTTCAGCCAAAGCACCTCAATTGTATAATGTTCTCCCCATGAGTTGATCATCTGGTGCTACCGATCATCTGAGTGTACTTTCAACAGTGAGATAAGGTTGTCAGCTTCAAGATGGGGCCTGAAATTACCATTCTCCAGACTATTACAACACAGTTCCCCTGGAGAAAATGGCTGCTTTGGAGGGTGGACTCTATGGTGCTATACGCCACTGTGGTCCTATCCCTTACCAAATCCTGCCTTCCCCAGAATCATCCCCCCCCCCCAAATAAAATATCCAAGGATTTCTCAATGTGGAGTCCTCTCAGTTCTCGTCAGATGAACATTAATCTGTGTGACTTTACGTTAATCAGTTGGTGTTTTGTTTCTTGTTTTTGGTTTACATCCTGTTGTTTATTGTGTAATGCTTTGTCATGCTTTTCTTGTTCTATTTTGTAATCAGATTCCTAATTACTCAATATTACTCTGCCTTATAATCAATCTATTTGCATTTTTGTTTTATTTATACTTCATTGGTCTATTTCAGGAGCGGCCAAACTGTGGCTTGGGAGCCACATGTGGCTCTTTGACACATATTGTGTGGCTCTCGAAGCCCCTATTATCTCATTGACCAGATTGGAGAAGGCATCTCTTTAAATCACTTCTCCAAGCCAAGCCAGCCACAGGCTTACAGAATGCTTTTAAAGTTAAAGTTGCTTTTTTTCCACCTCTCTCTACCTCCTCACTCTCCCATCTATTTTCCTTCCTTCCTTCCTTCCTTCCTTCCTTCCTTCCTTCCTTCCTTCCTTCCTTCCTTCCTTCCTTCCTTCCTTCCTTCCTTCCTTCCTTCCTTCCTTCCTTCCTACCTACCTACCTACCTTCCTACATCTGACATTCATGTCTTGCGGCTCTCAACCATCTAATGTTTATTCTATGAGGCTCTTACATTAAGCAACTTTGGCCACCCTGGTCTACTTTATTATAATGTTTGCTGGTGTCTTACTTTTAATATCAGTATTTTCAGGAGCTATTTTCTTCATATTCTTCATCATCTAAATGTGACCACTGCCTGTATTATGGATATACTATTATTACCAGGGCTTTTTTGTTGTTGAAAAATTCCAACAGGAACTTATATGCATATTAGGCCACACCCCCTGACATCACCAGAAGTAACATCACCTGTTCAGTAGGTTACTTTCTGCATATTGATACAGAATATCATCTGTATTTCATGGATGTGTATTCTTGCACAGCCCAACGAGAGTCCTTGTTTTGCCTCCCCTCAGAAAACACAGCCAGAGAGAGAGAGCCACATACAGTGGAGCAGGCAGTAGCAGGCTCAGCTTCTCCTGGGAGGGGGTACTTGTCGGCAGCTCCGCATCTCTCGCTTTCTTTGCAAGCCCATTGGAGGCTGGAGGCCACAGAGAGAATAAAGCACACAATCTGGGAGTATGTGGCTGCCTAGTGCCTTCCCTCTGCCTTTTTTGAGCCAGAGCCCTGCCCAAGCCATCTGGAACTACATTCCTGTGTGTTCCTGCTCAAAAACCCCCTGATAATTACTGTTAGTTACTATATTAGGGTTTGGACACGTTTTAATTATTATGTTATAAGAAGAGCTACTCTTTCTTTTTCTGCCTCTCTGCCCCAACCAACTGGTTCCTTCTCTCCTCAACCCACATTATTCATCTCCCTCTATCCAGACGACCCAGTTGTCTGTTTTCCTTCCTTCTCCCAGTTTTCCTGTTTCCTCTGCTCTGCTTAACCTGCCAACCAGCCATTCAGCTGGTACCTTTTTCCTTATGGCCACCCCGTCCCTTTATATTTTTGTGTAGTATCATGGGTTGGTCAGCAATGCAAAATGTCAGCTTTGTGGGGGGGTGGGGTGGGGTATGTGTGTATGTGTAAAGTCTGCAAACTGGATAGACTTTGCTTTTACTTCGGAGGGATTTTAAGTCCCATTTTATTGAACTTTTCATGTTTTTTACAACCCTGAAGATTAACCAAAGTTTACACAAAAAGATACCTTAGTCCTGGGTGGGTCCCTGTGCTGATTTTTGTAATCACTGTCAGCTGATGAGCGCGTTTTGTATTGTATGAGGACTATCAGACCTGAGGGGCAGGATAGATATTTTCCAAATAAAGAAATAATGGTTATTCAACAAAGACCCTAGATCAGGTCTGAAGTGAATGTTTTCATAGTCTTGTAGTCTTGGTGCATGGGAAGGTGTGGTTGAGCAAGATGAAAGATTTTTCTAGTTCTTATTTGCTTTCAGAATTTTACTAAATCTATTCTTTGTGTACTCACCCTACCCTTAATATCTCTCCTTTCTTAGGAATGTGGAGTAGCATATTTTCAGTGAACCTCTTATATCTCTTGAACAGAGTTAGTAATTCAGAAGAATTCTGGCACAGATGGACTCGAGACAAAATCATAGATCTTGGTGAGTGATTTTCTTGTTTCTGTTTTAGCCTTCTCTCTATTTTTAAATTGGTGTTTTTTGATTACTTGACATGTTGCTTAGCAGGCAGCATGCCAAAGCACAATGAAGTGTCATAATACAGTCAGATATACAGTTGACCATGTGTCAGTACAGGCAAAGCTAAAAGACAGCCTTGTGCAGAGTAGCTGTGTTTATGTCTTTGGGAAAGGCTTTTCCCTTTTGGCTCATCTGGGACTACTAGAGGTGGAAACCTCCTTGGGTAAAAGACAACTTTTTTTGTGCACATATTTCATCTATCAGTTGTGTGCCTATGATGAGGAAGTTTCTAGATGGAAACCTACAAATTTCTCCCAGCACAGCTCTATAATCCTATGCATACTCACTAATAAAGAAGTCCCATTAAAGTAGACTTATCTGCAAGAACGTGCTTTGTGACTATATGGCTCTGACCATACGTGCTAAATAATACAGTTTCAACCCACTTCCAATGCACTTTCAAACTGGATTCTGCCAGTTCACACTGTGTGTTCCCCAGTCTAACAAATGGTGTTGTTCTTGCAGGATGTTTGTGAATCTTTACTTAATCACCACTGTGTTATGGAAAAGTGAACACCAAATCACTGTCGCCTTTTGTGTTTTCAGAGGAAGATCCTACTTTGCCTACAAGGCCATATGAGCTGAAGACCCATATGTATGTCCCTGCAGGAAATCTTTCTAGTGCATTTCGAGGGGTCTTGACAGATCGCCTTTCTGTTGCCCAATATCACAATTTTCTTAAGGGTTTACAGCTGCATAACAATTACTTGGAGAATGAACAGTTTCAGAGATGGAAAGGTAAAAAAAGTGCATGCATTGTTTTTAGGGATGCCAGCTTCCAGGCGGGATGTGGGAATCATCTGGAATTACATCTCTTCCCCAGGCTACAGAGATCAGTTTCCCTGAAGAAAATGGATGCTTTGAAGGGTGGACTCTATGGCATTGTACTCTACTGAGGTCCCACTCCTCCACAGCCTCTATTCTCAAATCTTTAAGAGTTTCCCATTTTAGATCTGGTAACCCAACCCCACCACCACCAGTGGCTAGGGAGACCTGGCAATTCTAATGATTTATTGGGACCAGAGTGGATTTTTGGGGAGTGCAGGTGACTGCAAAAGGAAAAGGGAGGAGGGAAAGATCCATTCTATAATCAAAGCTCTACTTGCAGTTCTCTAGATGGCTGCTGATAGAGTTCCAGATCTGTTTCAAGGTGCTGGTTCTAATCTTTAAGTCCCTGAGTGGCCAGAGACCAACATACCAGTGGGACCGCCTCTTCCCTTATGTATCCTGAAGGGCCAACCATCATCTGCTGACTTGCCAACCAACATCTGCTGGTAATCCCCAAGCCAAAAGACATCCATCTAGCCTCAACTAGGGCCATGGCCTTTTTGACCATGGCCTTGGCCTCAGCCTGGTGGAATGAGCTCCCCATAGAGATTAGGGCCCTGCAGCACTTGTTACAATTCCACAGTCCTGTAAAATGCAGCTGTTCTGCCACACTTTTAGTTGAATAATAATTGAAAAGAACTGTGCACCAACACTGTACATAAAATCCAAATTATTATATTATTATAAACAAATTAATGTACACTACAATTCTGTATGTTCAAAAAGACTGTATCATACAGATAAATATACAAACTGTTTTCTTCAAAGGATGTAAAGAAGGAGTGTAGTAGTTTCAAGTCAAACTATTAGGAACAGCTTCAAACACGTTTCCCACATTCAGCTGGGACATAGTTCTCTGAAGTGGACCGTACTGAAACGTACCGAAGTCCACTTCGGAGGCCTATGTCACAGGTGAAATTATAACAGAGTATCCACCTGGAACCAAATCTAATCAGATCTGATCTTGAGAAGGAATGTGGGAAACATGTTTGGAATAAGCTAGCATTCATGTCAGAGAAAGAAGGAAGATCTGTATGATGAAGATTTTTTTTTGTGTGTGAACTAAAATTGAACACTTAAGGAGTTGTTCCTAATAACGTTCCTAATGGGAGAGTAGGGAAATCAGTTTATGGCTCTCCTTACTCTCCCACTGGCTAAGCCACCTGTCGCTCTGCTTTGCAGAGGAGAGAAAGCAAGCCTTCCCTTGGCTGGCTGAAAGAGGGAGGAGGAGGGAAAGCGCCATAGAGAAAGCCTTATCACAATTTGCTGAGGCAGGGAGGAGAAGAGAAGGCTTTCTCTCAGTTGGTTGAGGACTCCCTTGATTGGCTGAGAACTCCTCCCTTTCCTCTTCTGGAGGGGAAACAGAAAGATTTGGGGGAAAATAGCATCCTTTAGCAGCAGGCCAGATACAGAGAGATAAATGGGGAGGGAAAGCAAGAGACAGAGACAGATTGAAGTCTTGTGTCTAAGACCAACAATGAGAGAGAATGTGTGTGTTGGTCTGAAAGGTATCACTAAGGCCTCTGGGGGGAAACTCATTGAGGCCAGTCCTAACTACAGCTGTTAGTTCCAGGTTGGTAGGAAATTCCTGGAGATTCTGTGGTGGAGTTTGACAAGGGCATAGGAGTTAGGGCTTCAGAGCAGGGTCTGCCAGACCCAGGTTCTTGCTGTGGAAGCTGACTGGATGATTTCAGACCAGTCACAGCCTAACCTGCCTCATAGGGTTGTTATTCAGATCAAAGGAAGGAAAGGAGAATGATGTAAGATGCTTTGGTCCCTACCACTGTGGAGAGAGACTGCTTTCCCTAGGTGGAGGCTGCAGGGAGGAGGAAGGTGATGGAAAGCTGAAGTCAGAGGAGCAGATAAAGGGGAGGAGATAGAGTTGCCAGCTCCAAGTTAGAAAATTCCTGGAGATTTCCTGGAGAGGGTGAGGTTTTAGGAGAGGTGGGACCTCAGACATGCACAATGCCATAGACTCCACCCTCCAAACCAGCCATTTCTTCCTTGGGAACCACTGTTGCCAGGTGATGGCTGGAGATCACTCAGAATTACAACTGCTCTCCAGATGGCAGAGATCAGCTCCCCTTGAGGTGGTGGTGGGGGAATGAATACCTTTACTTGGGTGGGTGGGAAGACAGCAAGGGGGGACACTAGCCCAGAGCCTCTTTTTAAAGCCCATTGTATCTTCTCTTCAACTGACCTTACTCCTAGTAGACAGGACTTTTTTGTAGCAGGAACTCATTTGCATATTAGGCCACACCCCCCTGATGTAGCCAATCCTCCAAGAGTTTACAGGGCTTATTACAGGGCCTACTGTAAGCTCTTGGAGGATTGGCTACATCAGGGGTGTGTGACCTAATATGCAAAGGAGTCCTGCTACAAAAAAAGCCCTGCTAGTAGATAATAATTCTCTTATGATGGTGGCCAAATGGAGCACTGCCATTGGCTGATACATGCACTGAACAAATAATTGGTCCATCATGGCTCAGTCATAGTCTGTGGCCTCCCATTGGCTGACTCCACTACCCCCATCTACTGCAAGCCCAGGAATGTTGAAGGCCGCTGAAATAGCTGGTGAGCCATTGTCATTGTAATGTGACTAGGCGGCAAGCTGTGACCCTGCTGGCAATGTTTTCTCAGAGGTCAAGGCTGCTGCCTGGAAAGTGCTAGCCAGAGGCTGTTGCTAGGTCACCAAGGCTGCTTTTGTCAGTAAAGGGGGATGTCTCAGGTGAATAGAATAGCATAGAGTCCACCCTCAAAAGCAGTTATTTTCTTCAGGATGGGAAGAGAGATCTGTTGTCTGGAGTTCAGTTGTGATCTCAGGTGGGGGGAGTGAATGCCTTCACTTAGGTGCATGGGAAGACAGCAAGGGTGAGGGGGGCACTCACCCAGAGTCTCTTTCTAGAGCCCGTTGTATTTTTCTCCAAAATGGACCTTATTCCTAGTTAATATATAATAAATAAATAGGTCTTTCCTAATGGGTAAGGAAGTTCTAGAATAGCTTTCAGGAATGTATCACTTGACAATGGGAGATACCAAGCAGAAGAGAGCCCTTTGAAGAACCAAATATCTATTCTAGTATGGTGATCATTTGATTTGCTATTGTGAGAAATTTAAACTTTAACTGTCTTATCCAAGGATGAATAAATAAATTAACTAAGACTAAATTTGAAAACATAACTTTGAACTTTACTGACACTATACATGGCTACACTAAATGTTGTTAATGCAAGACTGAAAGACAGCCAATTTAAATGGAGCATACTTCCCAGTAATATTTGTTTTACATTCACATCATAGATGCAGAAAAAGAAAAACATGTTTCCTATGCTTATTTACTCAGAAGTAAACCCAATATAATTCAGTAGAACTTATGTCCAAGTAAATATCCATTGTATTGCAGTGATTCTGCACTGCTCAATGAAATAGCTGTGCATATTAGGCTGTAGTGATATTTTCTTATAACAATTCCCCACCCTTCCCCTTCTAGCTACTGTGTTGGATTGCTGCCCCAATCAGCTAACAGAACATGAGGACCATGTGGGATTTGTGGATGCAGGATTTTTCATCAATACCAGCTGCCCTCCACTTTTAAGAAAAGAGAGGAAAGTAGATGTCATTCTGCATTTGAGTTACAGTGCTGGCTCACAAACAATGGTAATGAGTTCTGTTTTGCGATGTTGCATTTTCTAACAATAGGGTTTTGGTTTTCGTAATGGTTCTCTCTTTTTTTCTTCCTAATAATTCATTTCTTTCTAATAATTCTCTCTTTGGTTTTACTAATAATTCTCTCTTTTGATACTCCTTGATTTAAGTGGGAAATATTTAAATCATTTTTAGATGTGTAGCTGTATATTAGTCTGTTACTGGCAAATCAAACAGTTTTATTGTAGTTTAAACTTACAGGAGCAGATTGCATCTTTGATACAGAGATTGAAACCTGAGAGTATATGCACAGCTGGTGTTATGGTCACTGAGTCACATCTCTGCCCCTGGCTTTGTGTAGTTCTGCTTCAAGAAATCTTTATACATTTTCAAGTTCGTACAAAACTATTAATTTAAATGACTACATTAAAGGTATTTCTCAGCATTGAAAAAGTATTGTCAGTTAATTCTTATACTGTTGTTTTAAAAGGTATCCCCATCTTTTGTTTCACTGTGTTTAGCTTTAGCACTCTCACTTGTAATCTCATCTGCTCCCCACGTCTCTTAACTGGAGAACCAGTTTGGTGTAGTGGTTAAGGGTATGGACTCTTACCTGGGAGAACTGGGTTTGATTCCCTACTTGCAGCTGCTGGAATGGCCTTGGGTCAGCCGCAGCTATTGCAGGAGTTGTCCTTGAAAGGGCAGCTGCTGTGAGAGCACTCTCAGCCCCACCCACATCACAGGGTGTCTGTTGTGGGGGAAGAAGATACAGAAGATTGTAAAACGCTCTGAGTCTCTGATTCAGAGAGAAGGGTGGGGTATAAATCTGCAGTCTTCTCCTTCTCCTCCTTCTTCACCACAAGCTTTGTAGTGAAATTTGATTAGTATTTTAAGGCAATGCAACATCAATAGCTGGGCACCAAAATGGTTTGTTCTTAAATCTCATGGAGCCTTTAATTTCAACTACCGTCTTAAATTAGCCTCTGGAAAAAGCCTGCAAGTTTTACATGGAGCAAGGTATCCCATTTCCAAATGTTGTCCTTACTGAAGAGGATAAGAAAAACCCAAAAGAATGTTACTACTTCAATCAAACAGGAGCTGCTGAGTGTCCAGATGTGCTTTTCTTCCCATTAGTGAATGATACCTTCCAACATTACAGAGCACCTGGTAAGTTATGTGCATTAGCCAAGAAGTTAGCTACAGCCTTTCTGAAACCTGGATATTAATTTTTCATTCGACACTTATTTTTTATTCTTCTGCTTGCTGAAGGAATTGAGATTTAAAACTAATTCTGAAGAAATGTCATGCACATGGAAGCTTGTACCTTGAATAAAACTGTGTTGGTTTTAAAGGTGCCACTGGACTCAAACTTTGTTCTGTTTACCCTAATATATGAAATGTGGATGCCTGGCTTAACCAGATCTGCCCTTCCAAAAAACTAGGATTCCCATCCCCACCCACCCACACACTAGGGTTCTTAATCAGGGTTTAATTCAGGTTTAGAATCTCAGTTTGTATTGAGAGGTGCAAACTAGCTTTGATGAAGCCAACCACCTATGTATGTATCAAAGTTAGCTTTAAGCTAGGATTCCATATTCTATGAAGTGTGCAGGCCGATGAAAGCGTACACCCAGAATTAAACTTTGTTGGTCTTAAAGGTGCCACTGGACTCAAACTTTGTTCTAAGGGAAAATACTGAATGATCAATGCAGTCCCCATTGCTTATGAGCTCTCAGGCGATTTGTTCTTCTGGCTGTACTTGTCATTGCTTGTCAGGATAAGAAAATACATGAACAATTCTAAGAACTTCATTACTAGAGAAAAACTACTATGATAAGCCAAATATAAAAACAATAAGAATTTTTTTGTCTCATTATCCTAGGTGAAAAACGGAATGAGGATGAGCTGGATGCAGGAGATGTTGATGTATCTAGTATCAGCAGCCCATATGGTACTTACCTCCTCACATACAGTGATGAGGATTTTGACAAACTGGTGAACCTGAGTGAATACAACATTGTGAATAACCAGCACATGATTCTACAGGCTTTGCATGCTGCTGTGGCACGGAAAAGGCAAACTTACTACAGCAATTAATCTATATATATTAATATGTGCAACAAATTGTTTGTTTTTATTTATCCCCCAAAACATGAGATGCAAGCATTATATAGAGATTACTCTATTGGCTGATGTTAATAGTTTGAAGGCACCGGTTTGAACTGTATTCTCCATTCAGAAGTTGGTTGCTTCACCAATTGACAAAGGGCCTCATCTCTTATTTTAGGAGTGAGCAGAGAGATCTTAGTGGACAAGAGGCCAAATTCACAGCAAGTTGCAAAGTCTCACTCTCAGGACTGCCAATAGCCACCATGGCCCCCTGGACAAATATTCCATTTGGGTCTCCCATATGACCCTGATCCAAACCAAACCAAATAACATAACAAAACAAATGGCTGTTAGCATGCATCTTTAATAAAAAAAATAATTCATGTTTTCATCTTTCTATCCATTTGTGGCAGTCATATAACTCATCAGAAAATAAAACTAGGAATGTCAAAACCAGCTTCAGGATGATCATGGGAATTCCAGGTCCAAAAATGAAAGGAACTGGAATATCTTGTCCCAGGTTATCTCTGATCCCCAAGCTATTTGCAATGGAAGCTAAGGATGTGTAGTGGTTAAAGTGTCAGACTATGATCTGGGAAATGCTGCAGAAACTTGCTGGGTGACCTTTTGTCCATCACACCCTCTCAGCCTAATGGTAGTGTGGAAGTGGTAGTGAGAGTCTTCCCAAAGATTTCATGACATGGAGCTGTTTATTGGAAGCCTCTTGTGATAATGGTGAACATCTAAGTCTTGTGTGTGTGAATCATACCTGACACAGCAGTATGTGTGTACATTAGCCTTGGACAGGAAGAAGCTAAATTCAAGCTACAGTTTTTAAGACAAGAAAAAATTTAAAAAATATGTATTTTGATTTCCTGCCTGGAATTGTTCTCAGATTAAAATGAAATTGCATTAGATAAAGGGCAAATATGGAGAAAACTCAAAGCACAATATATTGGAGTTTATCCTTTCTAAGTCTTATTGCTTGTCAGGATCAAAAGACAGCACATGCTTAATCTTCTGCCACTAAAATCAATGATACTGAAACATGCTCTGGTCCAGCAGGGTAAATGCTATGTGCTAGTGACAAAGCAGTGGAACTTTTTGTGGCATCAGTAATGCATGGTAACTTTGAACGGGTTGAATAGAATTATGTTATATATTCAAACAAGCCTATGAAAATATACTGAATTCATTAAATGCCAGAAGTCAGCTGACTGCTTTTTTGTTTACATCAACAGTCATTAGACTTTCTGTGTTGTGGTTTTCTTTTCTTTTTTTTTAAAAAAAGCATATTTTGTGTCATTTTACTACCTGTTGTCTACAGAAGACTGTTTACATCATGTGTTATAAAGGTTTGATGCAGAGCATCCAGTCTTAGTATTGACTATAAAAGACTACTTCATTGCCCTGTGAAAATGGTCACATTTCCCACCTTTCAAAAAGTGTAGTCACAGGTGAGGTTTGAATTTTGTTTAGTGGAGGTACCAACTTCATTGGGTCTCCCGGGATCCTGTGAGTGGACAGGAGGATTTCAAAGATTGAAATCTTGATGGACTTTCTGAGATTTTGTTCTATAGTTAGTTCGATATGCTGTTAATTTAGGCCCCATTCTAGTCCAAGTGCAAGCACAGCATTGCAAAACAGAGGACTCCCACATGGCTCAGTACACATCTATTTTCTTGTTCTTCATATCCTACCTACACAAATGGAAAAAGACAATTCAGGGAAGATTATGTGTTCACTCCCTTAGCCATGACTCTGTGGTTTAAAGTTGGAAGCCAATCCAGTACCCAAGATGTCAAAAGCTTGTCCTATTGTTATGGATAAATTCAGATTGATCTTGCCTATGGATGCTAACAAGAGCCTTGGGAGTGTGAGGGCCACCACTTGTGCTTCCTGAGGGGAGACCCCTTGCTGGAGATTTTTAGGAGGCATTGCAAGGCTTACTAGTTAGCCAGGGGGGCTGAGTGGTTTGAATGGCAGGTATCTTTTAAGGGGGGGGGGAAGGTATTTGGGGGTTATTTGGTTTTGATCTGTAATGTTTAATTATTATTTGCCAGCTGCCTTGAGAAACAAGGAAAGGCGCAGTGTAAACATTTTACTAAATAAAATATTCAGAAAATATCTTCATTGCATAACTTTTTCTGTATGGTTTCCACATAAATACATAACACTAGCACATTTACTAGAGATATGCAGTCACCTGCCACTTTGGTTCTCATCTTCCTATGTGAGGCACACATACAACGAAGTAATACATCTCAGCTTTTAAAAATCTGATTATGTGCCTTTAACAATTAGAAGTAGCAGCAGCTGCGCTCAGCCTTCCTTATGGTCCAGTTGTCATAGCCATACATTACTACTGGGAACACCATCGCTTTGACTATATGGACTTTTGTTGGCAGGGTGATGTCTCTACTTTTTATTATACTACTCAGGTTCACCATAGCTGTCCTCCCAAGGAGCAAACTTTTAATTTCATGGCTACAGTCACCATCTGCAGTGATCTTGGATCCCAGAAATGTGAAGTCTGTCACTACTTCCATGTCTTCCCCTTCAGCTTGCCAAGGTGTGATGGCGCTGGATGCCATGAACTTAGTTATTTTGATGCTGAGTTTCAAGCCTACTTTTGTGCTTCCAGTTTCAGTTAGCTCCCACTGGGTGTCACGTTCTCAGGGTGCAGGCAGGCAAGAGTCCAAAGCCAGTCCAAGATCAAAGTTCAGGAAGTCAAGCAGGAGCCAAGTCACCAATGCAGAATCACAAACCGGAATCAAAGTCAGTGTCCAAAAGCCAAAAGATCAGGGTGCCAAGGAAATCAAGCAGGTCAGGGTCAGGAAGGAGTGTGGATGCAAGCCAGAGAATAGACTTGTTGCTTCCACAAGGTTACCAGGTCCTGGGTGGGAGCTATATGGGAGTCTCACTCAGCCTGCTCTCCGAGTGGCAGTGACTCTGCTAGAACTCAGGGCTGAGAGACCTGAAGCATCGGTATGCCTCATGTCTTCACTCTGAAAGTTCTTTCCAAAGCCTGCTTCGAACTCTTGAGATGGGAGGAGGAGAGCTCGGAGAAGATTGATCGTCAATAGCTGACACTGGTGCCTGGAGAGTGATTGATGGGCTAGCTGCTGTTTGTTCAGCTGAGGAACTGGTTGGCAACTCTTCCAGGACTGTTAACCCTTCCAACTCCTCCTTGTGGGTGGGGGGATCATAGAATCATAGAGTTGGAAAGGACCTCTGCAGTCATCTAGTCCAACCCCCTGCACAATGCAGGAAACTCACAAATACCTCCCCTAAATTCACAGGATCTTCATTGCTGTCAGATGGCCATCTAGCCTCTGTTTAAAAACCTCCAAGAAAGGAGAGCCCATCACCTCCCAAGGAAGCCTGTTCCACTGAGGAATCGCTCTAATGGTCAGGAAGTTCTTCCTAATGTTGAGCCAGAAACTCTTTTGATTTAACTTCAACTCATTGGTTTTGGTCCTACCTTCCGTCGTCTCTGCAGAAGTTCTGAGACGCTCCTGAGTCTAAAATCCATGTGCCACGTGCAGCAGCCACATCTGTGACCACGAATGTGGCCTTTTGGCTGTGTGAAGAGTTGTGAGGTGGCCATATCTGCCTCTCTTCTTCCACTCTGGGCACGATTGTCTCAGATGCTTTGTAGATCCACAGCAGAAGCATCTACGTACTTTTAGAGCAATTTGAGACACCTCTCCATGCTTTTTACTCTCTGCTCGACTGGTCTCGCAACTGGCCCCTTTCACCTCTTCCACTTTGGAACGCTGCCACATCTCTGAGGAACTCAACTCCCTCTGCCTTTGTTCCTCTTCCAGCAGGCGTCCGGTAATGTAATGAGTGACTGGCCAAAGATCACCCAACAAGCTTCCATGGCAGGCAGATTAGAGATTCAAACCTGGATCCTAGTTCAATACTCTAACCACTACATCATGTTGACTCTCTTCTATTTTGTGCTTTTAGCCATTTCAAGCAATTTCTGGTGAATGCATGATATAAATCATTTATTTATTTATTTATTTATTTATTTATTTATTTATTTATTTATTTATTTATTACTTTTCATTTATATCCCGCCCTCTCCGCAAGCGGACTCAGGGCGGCTTACAACATTATAAAACAATTAATCCAATAAAACATATAAAACCATAATTTACATATCAACTTTAAAACCATTCTATAGCGCTATAGCCCTATGATGTAGGTAAGTTTTAAATAGATTTCCTCAAATTATACACTTCTTGATGATTATCTGCACAAGGCTAGATAGGTTTTTTTTTTTTAAAAAAAAGCAGGAGATCTTAATAATAAAGTACTGGTATTACAACTTGGATACAGAAGGGACATGTTACAAAATTAAATACTATGTTCCTTGAATTCACAAAAGCATTTAACAAGATTATCCAAGTTATATATTCACCAGCACAGATCTTGTTTAGTAGCTTCATTTATGCTCCACCTTTCTCTTTAATAGAAACCTAAAGTGTTTGACATTGTTCTCTCCTACATTTTATCCTCACAACAACCCTATGATGTAGGTTAAGTTTGACTAACCCCATGGCTTTTTTTTGAGCAGGAATACACAGGAATGCAGTTCCGACTGGCTGGTGTCAGGGGTGTGTGGCCTAATATGTAAATGAACTCCTGTTGGGCTTTTCCCACAAAAAGCCCTGTGTTAAACAATGGTGATATCAGGGGTGTGGCCTAATATGCAAATGAGTTCCTGCTGGGCTTTTTCTACAAAACAAGCCCTGACTAAGCCAAGGTCAAGTAGGCTTTTACACATGCTAAATAATGCAGTTTCAATTCATTTCAGCAATCATTGGAAGTGGATTTTGCCATTTCACACATAAAATCCAGTTGCAAAGTGCATTTAAAGTATGTTATTTAGTGTGTGTGAAAGCCATGGCTTTTTTTGAGCAGAAATGCACAGGAACACAGTTCCAGCTGGCTTTGCCTCAGGGGGTGTGGCGTAATATGAAAATGAGTTCCTGCTGGGCTTTTTCTACAAAAAAAGACCTGGAAAGCACTGAATCTCCAAGATCCTCATCCAACACTCTAGCTACTGCATTACACTGATTCTTGTGCCCAGTCTTAGTAAAAGTCCACAGCCAGAAACATTAAAGCCATTATTGTTCCCCCAAGACCCAGAATGCAAGGCTACTACCCGTTTCCATCTCTGCTAGCAAAAAGTTGAAATACTTGAGTAAATTAATGATGCAAAAACAATTATGACATGGCCCTATACATAGCTTTGTTCTCAGAGGCAATAAAATAGATTTGGAAACAGATTTTATTTTGGGACTTAATTGATAGTTTATGTCTCATGCACTCTGGTTATGTTGCCTGAGACACTCACTAACAATGCAATACGGGAACTTACAGTTTCAGGAATGGCTGCCTAACCAGACTAGACTCAGTGGAGCTCAGACATCTACATATGAAATACTGAATGATGTTTTTTTTTTTCCTTACCCTTATTACAAGAAACACATTGCACTGGAATTAGTTTGAGCTACTCCCATGTGGGTAGAACATTGTAAGATCCTGCAAAACAAGTAGTTTCCTGGATCGGATGAACGTTCCAAAAACAAGTTGGCATCCAACTAACAATCTGGTTCCAAAGCAATGTTATCAACAAAGGACTCAAAGATGCTGCATGATAAATATTAAGGGAAACTCTAAAAGGAGTCATCCTGCTATGAAACAGGGCAGATTTGTATTATGTGGTTTATGGGCATAGGAATAGTTTGAATCCAATTTAGGTGTTTACTTAGTGGAGTTTGGGTTTGTATGGCCATGGCACAGCGGTAGAACATCTGCTTGGCATGCAAAAGGTCCCAGGTTCAGTTCCTGGCACCTCCAGTTTAAATGACAAGGCAGTAGGTGATGTGAAAGACCTCAGACTCTGAGACTCTGTAGAGTCACTGCCAGTCTGAGTAGACAATACTGACTTTGTTGGACCAAAGGTCTGATTCAGTATAAGGCAATTTCATGTGCGTGTTTATCCTAGGAGACAGATAGTTTGATGGATAGATATAGTTTTCATCTGTTCCCATGTTAATGTTAGATTGCATTTACCCCATTAAAGTCTTACTTATTGTTAGAAATTAATTATATGAACCCGCTGCTTAGAAATAAATTTAATCCACCTACTAATATAGAGTGGGTTTTTTTTTTTTACTGTCAAGTCACAGCTGTGTTGTAGTGACCCTGTAGGGTTTTCAAGGCAAGAGACATTTAGAAGTGATTTGCCATTGCCTGCCTCTGTGTAATGACTTTGGTATTCCTTGGTGGTCTACTATTGAAATACTATCTAAATACTGAACATGACTGATTCCGAGATCTGATAAGGAAAAACTATTTATTTTAAACAGCAATTGTGAGGTAAATTCAAAGGGCCAAATGTATCATTAAAATCTTGAAGCAAATCTTTGCAACATGTCCATCTCTTTTCAGAGGATAGCCTTATTGTACATGTATTAGCTGGAGCAGTACATTCCTTCTTTATGCCACACCAAACTCATCCCACCAGTTCCTGTATTCCAAACTACCCTGGCTACAGTCAATCTCTGTAAATTAGCTTTTTAACTCAAACTTTAATTATAAGTGCTTGTATATCAGAAGTATGCAGTCACATTCTTTTTATAGCAGCACAGCCAAGATGTGATACCAATTATAATATACATATATAGATACCAAGATTTGTGTTTGAAAAGCAAGCTTCAAGGTTCCAGAGACTTGTAATACAGGTATTGTTGTCAGATGGTTCTTGATTAAATTACACTCCCACTTTTGATGTAACAGGTAATTAAATAAAAAGAGACCGCTGGTCAAACTTGTATCTGGCCATTGCTCATAAACTCATATCTTGGTCTTGTCATGTAGCATTAAATGCAGAAACAACAAGAAGAAGATATTGGATTTATATCCTGCCCTCCACTCCGAAGAGTCTCAGAGTGGCTCACAATCTCCTTTACCTTCCTCCCCCACAACAGACACCCTGTGAGGTGGGTGGGGCTGAGAGGGCTCTCACAGCAGCTGCCCTTTCAAGGACAACCTCTGCCAGAGCTATGGCTGACCCAAGGCCATTCCAGCAGGCGCAAGTGGAGGAGTGGGGAATCAAACCCGGTTCTCCCAGATAAGAGTCCTCACACTTAACCACTACACCAAACTGGCTCTCTCAAAGTCCATGTCTACTTGCTACAGATTTGGGGGGAAGCTAGTGATTCACCAGTGCTCTAAAGTATGTTTTTTGGTATGACCTAATTTCAGAAGCTAACTGGTACATTTTCAAGATTAGTATGATGTAATAAACTATACCTATCATTCTTTTAAAAAAAAAAATCCATAGAATCCATAATAGAATCCATATATATATCAGGGCGGAGTACAACATATGATAAAACAATAAAAACATTCTATAAACAGACAACTCAACAGCACTCAGTTTACCATGTCATCACATATTGCCCAGCCTTGCCATCTCACATCATGACAGTTTTTATTCCATTTCCTAGCACAGATGACAGTGCTGGCCGGGGAGGCCAACCAGATCAAGAATAGACGCCTGCAGCCTCCGCTAAAAGCCTGGCAGAACAGCTCCATTTTGCAGGCCCTACGTAAGGCTAATAAACCAGGTAGGGCCCGGATCTCAATAGGGAGCTGATTCCACCAGGTTGCGGCCAGGACTGAAAAAGCCCAGGCCCTAGTTGAGGTGAGGCAGGCATCTCTTGGACTGGGGATGACCAACAGATGTTAGGAGGCTGAACGTAAAGACCTCCTGGGCATATATGGAAGGAGACGATCCCCCAGGTGTGTTGGTCCCAGGCCGCATATATATATAAAGCATAAACACCAAATTAAAATAGAACAGAAACAAAATTTCCCTCCACAAATTAGTACTTTGATTAATCTGGCAAGGAAGATGAATGTACATTTAGGAGCACTGTATGGTTGTTGAGCCCCTCCTGGCCATTGGTGGGGGATGGGGCACTTAAACTTAGTGCATTGACCTCTACATTACAGTGCTCACCCAGACCCATTTAATATGCTGCTGCAGAAGAATGCCTCCTGAAAACATAAATGTAGTCAATTTAATCGGGAAGGAGGGAGTCTCAGTCCTGACCCAAATATAGCAGTTTGCAAGTGAACCAGTGCACTGTATTCTAAAACACTGGATATGTAATGCCACCATTTGGAAGGAAAAGGTGCATCTATTCTCAGCATTTTCATTCTGTCAGTCCTGGAACCTTCAAAGATTTTTCTCCACTCTGACACAGGCTCTAAATAACAACATAAAGAAGATTTTGAACTTTTTTTCCCTTCCAAAATGAGAGGAGGCGTGGCTCTGAGTCACTTTGGAGAGAACTGTGCATCCACCTCTGCTGGGTTAGGCAATAAATGTGTTTCGATGTAGTTAAAGAGCCACCAGCAGTCCTGGATTTTTGTCCTTGGCTGCCATTAGGAACGCCAGCACATTCTTGCACAGAAAACAATGGATGGAGGTGGAAGTTCATCCCATCTGGTGAGTAGTCATGGATATTCTTGTTCAACTAAATGAAGTATAAAGCTCATTTAGTGTGCCTTTTAAAGATTATATAATTTTACTATATTTGTAAATGTTTCCACATTCATCTTCCTTGCCAGATTAATCAAAGTACTACTATGTGGATGGAAATCTTAATTATGTTTGCAAATTTTGTTTCTGTTTGCCATTCTTCCCAAAAAAGGGAACTCCTGTGCCTTTCTCCAAGATTATGATAAGAAAACAAAACTTTTGTTTATGATCATGTATAACTAAACATGGCATTTAGCTGTGGGCCGTTTCTCTTGTCATTCAACTTCAGCTAATATTGTGATAAAAAAGATTTTGAACAGGGGTTTAGAATATCCTGAATAGTTTTGAGTAGGCAGATTATCTGGACATTTTGCAATCTGGAATTTAGATCTGGGTTTGGGCTGAAAATGGCCTTGATCACCCTCACTGATGATCTTTGCTGAGAGAGTGATGGGGGGGGAGCGTACATCCCTATTGGTTCTCCTTGACTTTTGCTACTATCAATCCTTATGGAGAGACTGACTGGATTGAGAGCAGTGGCACCATGCTTCACTGGTTCTGCTCTTACATGGCAGACTGATTTCCGAAGGTGGCGTGGTAGGACTGCTGCTTGACTTTGTAACATTTATACTGTAGGATCTTGTAGGGATCCATCTCGTCCCTCATACTTTTTAACATCCACATAAAATAACTCCAGGGATTTGGAGTGCAGTGCCATCCAGGGCCAGTGCGTGGGAATAGGCAAAGTAGGCAGTCGTCTAGGACACCACCTGACCTAGGGGGCACCACTGGATGCCCCCTCCCAGACACATTACTCTGGCTCCTGACCACTGTCACCTTGTCTTCTCCCATCACCAAGCTGCCCTCAACAATGGAAAAATTTCCAAAAGAAGATAGAACTTTAATCTGGTACTTGCTCTCAGCTGCTAGGACATTGTATGCACAGTTGTGGAAGCAAGAAAAAATACCAGAGAAATGGGATTGGATTATAAAAGTTATGACATGGAGTGAAATGGACAAATTAACAAGAATATTAAGAGACTATGATTTGGAAGTTTTTAAGACAGAGTGAAAAAAGTTTAGAAGATACGTAGAAAAAGAGTGGAAAATAAAAGGACATTGGACAATTTTTGATAATGATTAAGTTTTAAAAAGAAGAAGAATATAATTTTTTGTTTTAATAGTTAAGGGTACCTTTAAATATTTGCTTTTTAAGTAAATAACACTGACGGGGGTCAAGTAACGGGGGGAGGGGTGGGTAGAAAGTAATATATGGGGTAGATAAAAGAAGTTTTTAAAGATGTAAGATATATATTTATTACCATATGTTACCAATAAAATTGTTTTAATAGACCAGGCTGCCCTCAACAAAGCCAAACCACCCCCCTCACCCGAATATGCGACTTGGTCTCTCACCTCATCCTATCCCACCACCCTCTTTCCTGGTGTGGCCAGCAAGCACTTCTTCTCACAATTTTTTTTATAACATATCACATTTTTTTAAAAAAAAATTAAAATTAAAAATAAGTAAATTAAAAATGTGAAAAGTTTCAAGTTTGGCACTCTTCATTTTCCCTATATTTTTAAATAAAGGGGGGGGGGTAGTGGGTGATTTGCCTAGGGTGCCAGAAAGCCTAGCACTGGCCCTGGTGCCATCAATGAGAAGATGACACTCAGCTCTGTTTCTCATTATCAGCTGAAATGAATGGGTAAAGCTCCGTCCTAAGAAACTGAGATACTGTTGGTCATAACATAGGGTTGCCAAGTCCAATTCATGAAATATCTGGGGACTTTAGGGGTGGAGCCAGGAGACATTGGGGGTGGAGCCAGAAACAAGGGTGTGACAAGCATAATTGAACTCCAAGAGATTTTTGGCCATCACATTTAAAGGGACAGCACCTTTTAAAATATCTTCCTTCCATAGGAAATAATGAAGGATAGGGGCACCTTCTTTTGGGGCTCATAGAATTGGACCCCCTGGTCCAATCGTTTTGAAACTTGGGGGGTACTTTGGGGAGAGGCACTAGATACTATATTGAAAATTTGGTGCCTCTAGCTCAAAAAACAGCTCCCCCAGAGCCCCCAAAACCTCCAGAACAATTCCCCATTATACCCTATGAGAATCGATCTCCATATAGGGAATAATGAAGACATTTCCCTCTCCCCCCGCCCCCCGTTTCTGGCGAGTCTGAAGCAGGGGATTGGCCTCTCTACTCACCAGTTGCTGCCAGCTTCTTCACAGCAACACAGACACACCATTGAAACTTTTCAAGTCAAGACTCTGGAGGTGCAAAGGCACATGGTCCTTTGCAGGCTGGGCGGGGCTTCCCCTCCCCCCCCCCCCCCCGCCAGCCAGCTGACTGGGTGTGGGAAGCAGCCTGGGAAAACGGAAGAAAGGCTGCTGCGATCGGGGCTGGGTGGGAAGGTAAGGGCAAGGAGAAGCTGCTGGGATCGGGGCTGGGTGGGAAGGGCCGCCATTCCCCCCCCCCCCTGCTTTCCGGATTTTTGGCGAGCGGTGGGAGGAGGCTCCAAATTCCTCCTGAAGAAGCAGGTTCATAGATTGGGGGCCCTGCTGTTGTAAATCTGAATCTGCACATCTGAAGGTCCTTAGCCAATAAAAGACATATAGCCAGAGTCCAGGTGAAGGAAGAAGGGGGAGGGGAGTTTATTGCAATAACCAGAGAGCAGAGCTAGGCCATAGCCAACATTACCAAACTGTTCTGAAATCAACATTACTAAACTGTTCTGAAATTGGTTACAATCTCATATACCCTTGATGACATATTGATGACACACTGTCACATTATCATATACACATAGTAATTGGTTGCAACATCCTGCTTAATTTTATTATGAGAGCCAGCTACTGATAAACTTTCCCTGCCTGGAATTTTCCATTGGTAGAAAACTGTGGCTCTCATAAAACTGTGGCGTATTAAGAAATTTAATATGCCTGCATCTGCCCTGACCAGATAAATCCAGTTTGGCCTATAACTCCGCCCCCTTTCTCTGTTGTTACCTAGAAACACAGTAGAAATGCAGTAAGACATAGTTCAAGTTTAGATAAGATGGTATGTTGGTACTCTTCTGTCTTTTTTTCTTCTTCTTAGTCAGGCATTGCTGTGTGTTAACCTTTAAGGATGTTACTTAAGCGTGCTTGTGGCTTTCCCAACTAAAGCTGTGTCCCACAAGTCCCCCTTTTGGTTCAGTGACCTTATGATCTACTGACACCACCCATACGTTGATATTCTTCATACTGCTGGGTAACCATTATAATTTGCTCACCTATTATTGACAGTTCTGGTATATAAGTCTTGTACCATGCTAATATAATAGAAAACATTGAATAGAGACATAATCCATAAAGAACTAAAATAGTTATGAAATAAAGTCTTAGTGTGTGCTCCTTAGCCTGGTAACCAACCTCCAAAACAATCTCCATCTGAAATTGTTACCTATGTTACCTATGTTTGTTAAGGTTCCCAAACCTTTTAATATATCCCTCTGAAGCTGACACATGTCTGTGTCACATATGCAAGTTTAACTGACATCACGTCCTCAGTGAAACTTCTGGTGAGTGGTGTAAATCTATACAATAGGGAGTGTCAGGGCAAAGAATGGTATAATGTTTTCAAATACTTCAGACCTGTAGGGACTCTCCATAAACATGAGCCCACTATATATGCAGAAAGTGTCTAATCTGAAACGTTTTGCTAGACTTATCCATATATTCTGCTCAAAGTTCTCTTCATCCTTGGATAAATCATTCTAATGGACCCACTAAGAAACTAGTATAAGCCACCTTTTATAGCATCCAAATACTCTTGGGAACTTTATTCAAGTCACAAGTATGCTTTGCAGCAAAGGATCCACTCAAAAGTATATGCATACTTGCCCCCTTATGTCTCAGAACTGTCTAAAACTGGATTCCACCTGATAGGGTGGATCTCTGTCTTAGCCACCTAGCCTTGGATAATTGCTAAATGCCAATTTGTGCAAGGGGACCGGGTTTAGAGCATGGGATTCTAGAGTCCCCGGTCCATCTATGTGGGTGGTTTGTCAAAATAACACCTGGAATCCTTCTAGAGGCTCTGAAGACCACAAATCTCCAGGCTCCTCTGGGGTATTGGAAACCCCAATGTCATCTGATTTTGCTCCCTGGTCCCCTTGACTCTGGTTGGGGCCAATTGCCCTCTTTATTCTGGTATGGTGGACCCACCTGTTTGGCACAGGAGTCTTGATGGTCTCTCATCATATGTAAAGGCTTGGACTGCTCTGCTGTCAGCATCTTCTCATCCTGGTCTATTGACAGGAACAGAAACTTTCTTCCCTCGGGTATGGTATAGCTAGATGCAACCCCAGGATTTGAAGAATTGGGGGGGGGGGGCTGATTTTTTTCAGGGGGCACATAGTGGCCCCAACCTCCATGGCCTTCTCTCCTACCACCCCTGAGGAGGAAAGCTGCCAGCTCGCTGCCATATAACCTCCCCCCTTCCCACAGCTGCCCCATGGTGATCCCTTTCCACCCCTCTTCCAGCAGCTCTAGTGGGGAGCCACTCAGAGGTTTAGATACATGCCACACGGTCTCCTGCCCTTACCTGTAGCATCCAGCTAGGCAAGCCTGGTGGAACAAGGGTGGCGGGGGGGTGGGGGGTGGAAGGCACCACCAAGTCGCAACTGACTTCTGGGGCTACAAGACCTCCAATTCGGATTTCTTCCTGTCGGAGGGCGAGCCGAGGCTGCCCAAGCGCAGTTCCCACCCTCAGGTGGCCATCAAGACCAGGCCAGAAAACCCCTGCAGGCGAACCACCTCTCCACTGATCACCAGCCCTGGACTGCAGCCGGGACCTTCACTTGTGTGCGCCAGCCTACCCTACACTGCCCTATCTGCAATGGAGCCATCCGCCCCCTACCTCCGCTGCCCAACTTGAGGGCCTGAACGGCCTCTTCTTGCAGGTGCCCTCTAGCCCAATGTCAGCCCAACGTGGAGCTTAACTTTCAGTCCTGGGCACTGAAAGTGCTCCATTGTTTCTACTTGCTGAGGGGTCAGAGATTTCTTCCAGCCCCTAAGCAAGCAGAAGCAACAGGGAGCTTAACTTTCAGTCCTGGGCACTGAAAGTGCTCCATTGTTTCTGCTTGCTGAGGGGTCAGAGATTTCTTCCAGCCCCTAAGCAAGCAGAAGCAAGGTGGAGCTTAACTTTCAGTCCTGGGCTCCGAAAGTGCTCCGTTGTTTCTGCTTGCTGAGGGATCAGAGATTTCTTCCAACCCCTAAGCAAGCAGAAGCAACACAGA
This sequence comes from Heteronotia binoei, assembly GCF_032191835.1. Lineage (NCBI taxonomy): Eukaryota > Metazoa > Chordata > Lepidosauria > Squamata > Gekkonidae > Heteronotia > Heteronotia binoei. The sequence continues at coordinate 81,715,670 of NC_083243.1, read as the reverse complement.
GCTTAACTTTCAGTCCTGGGCACTGAAAGTGCTCCGTTGTTTCTGCTTGCTGAGGGGTCACAGATTTCTTCTAGCCCCTAAGCAAGCAGAAGCAACAGGGAGCTTAACTTTCAGTCCTGGGCTCTGAAAGTGCCCTGTTGTTTCTGCTTACTGAGGGGTCAGAGATTTCTTCCAGCCCTTAAGCAAGCATAAGCATAGGGAGCTTAACTTTCAGTCCTGGGCACTGAAAGTGCTCCATTGTTTCTGCTTGCTGAGGGGTCAGAGAATTCTTCCAGCCCCTACGCAAGCAGAAGCAAGGTGGAACTTAACTTTCAGTCCTGGGCTCTGAAAGTGCCCTGTTGTTTCTGCTTACTGAGGGGTCAGAGATTTCTTCCAGCCCTTAAGGAAGCATAAGCAATAGGGAGCTTAAGTTTCAGTCCTGGGCTCCTTGAAAGTGCCCTGTTGTTTCTGCTTGCTGAGAGGTCAGAGAAGTCTATCTCTTGCTAATCCCCTCATCAAAAAGAGGAGATTCTAGCAACTCTTGTAACACCTTCCTGGAGAATCCGCTAGCTTTCTGCTGGCTGCTACTTGCCCTAGCCAGGAGAAAGGTGGAAGACTCTTTGTGGGTGATCCGCCCCCCCCCCCCTTTTCTCATGTTGATACTGTGCTTCCTCACAAAAAACAGGGACCGATTCCCCACTAGCCTTATGCCACTCTCACTCTCCTCTTCTCCACGGGGCTTCCATTGGATTTCACACTAGCTGCCCCTCACTCTGCAACTCACTCTGCCTCTTTCACAAAGCAAGCAAGATCCGCTAAAAACTAGTTTCTGATTGCTGCTTGAAAGAGGCAAAATGAGTTGCAGCCCCAGAGCAGCTAGTGTGAAAACTGATGGAAGCCCTGTGGAGAAGAGGAACGTGAGAGTGGCATAATGCTAACGGGGAATCGGTCTGGGAGTAAGACAGTAAAAATTCTTATCTTACTCTGTGCTGAAAGAGACCATATTTTTGATTCATCAGCCCTGGTAAAGCTCCTGATCACCTTTTGAACTAGTTACAGTATTTCCATACTATTTAGTTTTTTCTTCCTGTTATTTTTCTTCACTACATACATACAACATACAATTTTTATTTTTTTATGTCTTTATTTTTCAGATAGAGACATCACCTTGTTACTTGCTCACAGTAAGAGTGATAGGAGCAAAGAATATCCGACGAGCAGATACCTGTGAGTATTTTTACTATTCTCGCCTACAAGCTAGGAGTTGACAAGGAAATGTATAGGGAATTCTGCCCTCCAGCGCTTTAGACACTGATTTCCACTCCCTGTTCCTTTTCTCCCCTCTTTAACTGATATTATCCATTGTCAGCAATCTGTCCCTTCCAGTTCTCATTTAGTCCATATCAAGCTGGTTTTTGAGTACAATTTTCTTTTTTCTAATTTACCTCATGTCTTTTGCATACTTGAAGTGTCCTGCAATTATGCAGAAACTCCTCCCTTGTCTGTAAGTTTTGCAGCTTTTTTGATCTGTACAGTGGCTTGTTTAGTATTCAAATAGAAATGATGGGTTGGTGATAGGACAAATTACCTGATGAAGAGTGCTGTCAATATTTAACAAGGAGATTTAACAATTTAACAAGGAGATTTTTTTTACTATCCTAATGGACAAGTTCTTAAATGTGAAAAAAACAAAAAAAGTGAAAGGGGAAAGGATTTAATTCAAGAGAAAACCATTCTCTGAGGACATTCCCACCTCCACCTGGGCAAGAGCTGGCTACATCTTTTTTTCCTATAGGGATGGTTTATTTTTGTGGACTGGCCTCTGTGGCTGGCAAAGCAAAGGTAAGTTAGTGATAGATTTATAATAACTTCTAAGGACTTACTGAGTGTGTTCCTTACATGATTTTAGTGGCCAGGATGGGCAAGAATCCTGGCACAAGTAGCAGCCTTCACAGATCCCAGGATATTGTCAAAAACCGTTTTCGCACACAGCTTACCTTGCAGTCACAATCCTGTTCCCTCCGCAGCATCTGTCGTATTTCCCACCATCTGCGCCGGAGTTACAGGAAGTGCTGCGGCTTTTGCATAGCAAACGTAAACTGGGTTTTAGCAATTTATGTTTGCTACGCAAAAGCTGTGGCACTTCCTGTAACTTCGGCGCAGATGGTGGGAAATCCAACCAGACGCTGCGGAGGGAACAGGATTGTGACTGTGAGGTGAGCTGTGTGCGAAAACGGTTAAAATGTCATGGAAACGAAGTCAAAATGCTCCATAAATAGATCAGACTGTGTATTAGGTGTTTCTTCTGTCAAACTGGCATTCAGATCAGAGCGAATTCTCAATTTTTTATCAGCAAAGATTTTACAAAATACAACAGCTAATTGTCCGTTCCTGAGACACTAAAGGCTCAGAGTAAGCAGATATCAAGTCATCTTGAACAATTGGGATAGTCATAAACTAACTGATGCAATAGTAGCAGAGAAGTAACATTTCTTTACTGCCATCACCCCACTCCATAGGCTTCCCAATGGGCTCTATAGCAGGGGTGGCCAACAGTAGCTCTCCAGATGTTTTTGCCTACAACTCCCATCAGCCCTAGTCATTGGCAATGCTGGTTGGGGCTGATGGGAGTTGTAGGCAAAAACATCTGGAGAGCTACCGTTGGCCACCCCTGCTCTATAGCATAATCTGTCAGATTCAGCACAAGATCTCCACCAGCATTGTTCTAGATATCGCCTGCCCTTTTTCAGGTCATCCATCTCCATAGTAAACCAGAAGGCTGGGTTCTTCCTCTCTGACATACATCTTTTTTCCTGTAATCCTTTCTGATTTAGCTAATTATAATTTTCAAAACTTCAGAATTCAGAATATACTAGCAAATTACAGAATGAGCACCAAATCAAGGAAACTAATATTTTAATACCAAACTTGATATTTTGGGAAGTTAGATGTGAACCCAGTACACATTATTGACATATCTAATTCTCAATGTGATTCCATCTATGGATTCTTAAATCTGGATATTGGGGCCATGTAAAGAGAAAGCAGAGCTTTCTACAAATTTGGGGAATCTGCCATGTTTGAACCGAAATCCAGACAGTTTTTTAAAAATAAAAGGGGTTTAAATTTCTCCCAAACCAGTGGACCATGGTCTGTGCTTGCGCCATTGGCCAGCCTTTATCCATCCTCCTCATAGTAGAGACAAAATGGTGGGCTACATGGCAGGAAAATGGCAGATAAGGAGCTAGATTCCCCACCTACCACCACTACATGAACTGCAGATGCAGCAGTGATGTAGATGGGTAGGAATGGAGCAGCAAGGGCTGTAGAGGCAATGGTGATGTGGGTGGAGGAAAAGTGGAATTGATTCCCACTGCTACTGCTGTGTGAGCTGTGGAACAAGGGCAATGCGGGTGGCAAGTCTCCTACCAAAAATTATGCAAGTCCCCCACTTGTTTACACATATTAAGAAAATAGATGCAATACCTACTGTCTTGTTGCAAGGAATATTGTGTCTGCTATTACATTGTTATTTGTGGTTCATTTTTCTCAAAAGTTAGCCACACAGATTGTTACTTGACCCTGTGGCTTCCGACTGCTTCTTCCACACATTTCCAAACAAAGGCTGTTGAAAATTCCAAAGACCCAGTCTGGAATGAAACCTTCCATTTTGTGGTCCAGAGCAAAGTAAAAGTAAGAAGCCAATTATTCCTTCTAAATATGTTCCAACTAAGAATATTTCTACCATCCCACTATAATTTGTCTTGAGGCTGTTGGGGGGGGGTGTATTTTGAGGTAAGAAAAGGTCTGACCTTGAAAATAATTGTATTATATTTTGACTGAAAACTTTTCATTTTTAATCAAAATTATCTTGAAATATTTTAATACACTTCACAATTTCCACCCAAAAGTTCAAAAGTAACTATTGAAAATCTACCTATTATTTAAACTATTTTGTGAGCATGAATATTCTAGTGTAACTATTTTTGCAATAACTTATGCAGATCAGGAAAGCTAGAAAAAAATGCAAATGGTAATTATTATCTCCATTGCTTATATGGGTGCCATGGCACATCTTCATCTTATAGCTGGTCTGACCAGAAGTAACCACAACTAGAGCAGAAGTGATGAGAGAGCACCAGCAGTAACCAGACATGGTTGCCATATTTAGACATTAACACATAAAGCTGCCCTATACTGAATCACCAGCGGCCTGTCAGTATTACCTAGTCCAACCAGCAGCAGCTCTCCAGGCTTTCAGGTGCGGTCTTTAATATCATGTACTACCTGGTCATTTTCAACTGGAGATGCCAGAGTTAGAAACTTCTTGCAAAGCAGATGTTCTACAGTGAGCCACATCTACTCACCTTTCCTCTAGTAAGAAATGTTAGCAGCCAAAAATACCCAGTAATTTGAAATAGCACCACTGTTCAGCAGCAGTCAGCTGTAGAGCTACTCAGGTCAAAGCCAACTGGCTAGGTGTTATTAGGACTTGCAACCAGAGCAGGGAGTATGCCCTTCAAGGACAAATGCTGAGATCATGAGGCTAATCTTTCCCTATTCTATTGCAGTTTAAAAAGCCATTTGTATTGTTTCTTTCTAGTTCATTGCCACATTGCACACACACTTCAGAACTGAGCAGTAAAATCCTAGAACTGTTACGATGTCACAACAAAACATACAAGCACAGCACAGGATACTGTGGCCATAATTCTCCGTTGTACCTGCAGTCACCTAGAGATGATTCAATTACACAGTTCTATGTCAGTTTTATAACACCTGAAAGTTTTAGGATTATTCTTCTAGTGAATGCATGTCTGGAGAGATTTTGATATGCCTTCCTTCATGTGCATTCCAAAGTATAAGAACTATATAATATGCCTACATCAATATTTTAATTTACTTTTAGAACTGATCTAATATTACAGTGACAATGTAATACCAAAAAGCACCCACTTAGATAGTCCATGAAGCTGAAGTAACATTTAAGATGCTCTTAATCCTGTGGTTGTGCACAATGCTTAAGAGATGTTTACATTTTATGATGCCCATGCAGAATGCCTTCATAGATAGGTGCTTTTTTATGGTTTCCTCATGATTGTCACAATATTTAGATCTTCAATTTGATATACCATACAAGGAGTATATTCCATGCAAGGGAGGAGGCAGTGGATCTGTAAACTGGTTCAAATTGATGTGGCCTTCACCCTCTAGGGACTCCCATTTTTGGCATGGCTTGTTCCCCTATTTTGTTCATATGCACACCTCAGTGTGGGCTTAGGCTTGATAGAAGGATGCTGTATTAAACTAATGTCAAAATGGCAGTGAGTTATGCTAAGGCAGATGGCAGGGCAGTTCCCCTATCAATCATGCAAATACCCACCCTAAGAGGGATTCAGTTGAGGGCCATTTCCGTCAAGGACCTTGGAGCTTCCTTCCAGATAATTTGATCCTAACCAACAACCCATATTTCCAAAACAATAAACAACAGGTGGATTCCAGCAATTTACTCCATATATCAATTATCAGGAAGATTCCAGCACTTCCCCAATCATGACAAGTGCCTGGTCATGCATTTCTAAATTAAAAAGACTTATCATTTAAGCCTTCTTGCCCTGCACTTTTATAATAGGGAGTATCCGTATCATAATACTTTTATAATGTGGGGTGTCCAGAACTGTACATGGCTCTTGTGGGAGGAGAGAATAATTGATCTTCGGTCTTTTTTTTTCACCTGTCAGAATATACTGGAGCTGAGCATCCATGATGAGGATAACATTTCTAAAGATGACCACCTTTTCACTGTGTTCTTTGATATAGCTGGACTCCCACTAAATGAAAAAGTTCTTATGCACTTCAAGTGTAATCCAAAAGTGAGTGTTAAATACTCTTCCTGAAGTATCCACATCTCACAGTCCAACATTAATATGCACAGATAGATCCATGTGGGTAACCGTGTTGATCTGAAGCAACAGAATAAAGTAAAAGCCCAGTAGCACCTTTAAGACCAACAAAGTTTTATTCAAGGTATAAGCTTTTGTGTGGTACACACACACACTTCTTTAGATACAATGAAATGGGAGGAAAGCATTCAGATTTATAGACAAAGTTGAAAAAATGAATTAGCATATAACATGGTATAAACATGTTGAGACAAAACAGGGAAAACAAGCCAAATGTACAGGGTTAACAGCTGTATGGGTCCAATCAAGGGAAAACAACATTTGACATAATAAATATATCAAAATAGGAGATAAATGTGTAAGAGAATCTTTTCTAATTGTGGGAAAGTTAACTTTATAATGCCCATCTGCCTCCCCTCAAACGTGAAGGTGACAATCACTATCTGTTGTTCTAAATACTATATCAATATGTTGTTCTTACAGGTGTTGTGTCTGAAAAATATTTTATCCTTTATATTGCATTCTATTACAAACAGTATTCTATTATGTTATTCAAAAAGGAGAAAACAGAGAGAGAGAGATGGGAATGCATAAAAATACAGAGGATGTATAGTCCTTACAAAGGATGTATAGGAGGGAGGGAGAGGGAGAGAGAGAGAGAGAGAGAGAGAAATACATAAAAATACAAAGGATGCATGCTCTTACAGAGGATGTATAGTCCTTCCTGGTGAGAATGAGTTCAGCATATATAATGAGATAAGAAACCAATACCCCTGTTAAGTCCTGGATGTGTGTTTGTTTCAAGTTTTGTAATTATTCCCCTTTCCATTCTATTCTTGAAATTCTTTTGCAATAAAACAGCTATTTTGAGGTCACCCATTGTATGTTCTGGGACGTTAAAGCATTCTCCTACAGGTTTTTCAGTCTTGTGATTCCTGATGTCAGATTTATGTCCATTTATCACTTGGCATTTGTCCTATGTAGATAATTGAAAGGCACTGTTTGCATTTAATGGCATGTATAATGTTAGAAGAAGGGCAAGTGAATGAGCCTGAGATGGTGTAGTTGATGTTGTTAGGTCCAGTGATTCTGTTGTCTGGGTGTATGTGGCAGCAAAGTTGGCATCTGGGTTTATTGCAAGCTTTGGTACTAGTGTCCATGTTCACGTTAGATGTTACATTAATGTTGGGTGAGGAGTTGTTTGAGATTGGGGGGGCAGGGTGTCTGCAAGGAAAGGTTTGCCCCCCAGTAGATGTGAAAGACAGCTGTCATTGTCCAGCCAGATGGGAGATCATATGTGCAACTAAAAGCAAGACATAAGAACATAAGAGAAGCCATGTTGGATCAGGCCAACGGCCCATCAAGTCCAACACTCTGTGTCACACAGTGGCAAAAAATTTTATATACACACATACACTGTGGCTAATAGCCACTGATGGACCTGTGCTCCATATTTTTATCTAAACCCCTCTTGAAGGTGGCTATACTTGTGGCCGCCACCACCTCCTGTGGCAGTGAATTCCACATGTTAATCACCCTTTGGGTGAAGAAGTACTTCCTTTTATCCGTTTTAACCTGTCTGCTCAGCAATTTCATCGAATGCCCATGAGTTCTTGTATTGTGAGAAAGGGAGAAAAGTACTTCTTTCTCTACTTTCTCCATCCCATGCATTATCTTGTAAACCTCTATCATGTCACCCCGCAGTCGATGTTTCTCCAAGCTAAAGAGTCCCAAGCGTTTCAACCTTTCTTCATAGGGAAAGTGCTCCAGCCCTTTAATCATTCTAATTGCCCTTCTCTGGACTTTCTCCAATGCTATAATATCCTTTTTGAGGTGCGGCGACCAGAAATGCACACAGTACTCCAAATGAGACCGCACCATCGATTTATACAGTGGCATTATGATACTGGCTGATTTGTTTTCAATTCCCTTCCTAATAATTCCCAGCATGGCGTTGGCCTTTTTTATTGCAAACGCACACTGTCTTGACATTTTCAGTGAGTTATCTACCACGACCCCAAGATCTCTTTCTTGGTCAGTCTCTGCCAGTTCACACCCCATCAACTTGTATTTGTAGCTGGGATTCTTGGCCCCAATGTGCATTACTTTGCACTTGGCCACATTGAACCGCATCTGCCACGTTGACGCCCACTCACCCAGCCTCAACAGATCCCTTTGGAGTTCCTCACAATCCTCTCTGGTTCTCACCACCCTGGACAATTTAGTGTCATCCGCAAACTTGGCCACTTCACTGCTCACTCTCAACTCTAAATCATTTATGAACAAGTTAAAGAGCATGGGACCCAGTACCAAGCCCTGCGGCACCCCACTGCTTACCGTCCTCCACTGCGAAGACTGCCCATTTATACTCACTCTCTGCTTCCTATTACTCAGCCAGTTTTTGATCCACAAGAGGACCTGTCCTTTTACTCCATGACTCTCAAGCTTTCTAAGGAGCCTTTGATGAGGAACTTTATCAAAAGCTTTCTGGAAGTCAAGGTAAACAACATCTATCGGGTCTCCTTTGTCCACATATTTGTTTACCCCCTCAAAGAAATGAATAAGACATTTATTCCCTCTCTGATCCACCAATTGGGTTTGTACAGATAAGGTTGATCTACACATTACAAAGTCCTTGTGTCTGATAGGAAACAACACAAGAACTTTATATTATATGTAGTTTTATATTAAGTGTAGTGCAGCAGCACTATGGCATAATCTGAGTGCATGAAAACAGCAAGCCAAGGTGGGGGGTGTCTCCCTGTGTGCTCTGATGGCAGATAAAAAAGAGACAGTGTGCATACAAGAGGCACAGAACTCACATTGTATGTGTGATACAAAATCCTTGTTCTGTTCCTCAGCAAACATGAGGATAAACGTGTAGATGAAGTGATTATCTAGGTAACTTTTAAAAAAGCTAAAAATCCTACCTATTAACTATTCAAGAAAGGAAGGAGGGGTCGGATTCAAACCATCCTCCAACTCCTCTTCCCTCCTAAAAATGATTGTGCTATCTAGATCCAGGTATTCTGTTCATATTCCCTTAGATCGAGACAATTCATGAGCATACACAACTTTCAGCGAAACCTATGACAATCTTCCATTAACTTTAATGGCTTAGATTTCACTTTTAATAAATCGAAGAGCATTGTAACATAAAGAAAATAAATAAGGGAGCAAAAAAATATCATCATATATCCTTGTGTGGCCTCATCTGTCAATATTTAAATCCTTGGATTGGGGTAACAGAGAAAGAAAATACAGATCTGCAAACCTGAGACACCCCCCCCCCCCCAAAAAAAAAAAAAGCTTGCACATACACACAGTCTGCACACTTACCTCATATTCCAGTGGTCAGGGGTGACTGAGAGCTGCAGCAGCAGTCCCTGCAGCATAACCTTGGTGTATGAGGAGGCTGGGAGCTATGGTGGTCCCAGCAGCATTAGCCTTAATGTATGGGAGAGGCAAGGAGCTGCAGTGGTACCAGTAGCATCTCCCTTTGTGTGTATGAGAGGAGAGGAGCCATGGTGGGTCCCTGCAGCATGGTGTGAGTGGGAGCCCAGGAGCTGTAGCTGTTCCAGCAATGTTGCCCTTGGTGGTGGGGGGGGGGGCAGGTGCCACCCTCTGCTTTTCCTTGCACAGACCAAGTCAGATGCTACCACCTTCCCTGTTTAACCTCTTGTGCAGAGGTTTTGGGAGGAGGAGCCAACAACAGTGTTGCTGTTCTGGGATTAAGGCACATTTGCTCCCATCCTTGCTTACTGCAGCATGTTCTGCAAGAACGGTTGCAATGGTGTCAGCATCAGGAAGCAATCTTCAGAGGCCTCCAAAGCCAGATGGAATTCTGCTGGGTGATCTTTTCCCGCTGCTGAGTCATAAGAGGTTGGTGTGCTGTTGAAGCTTGGTGCCCCTCTGTGGCTGTAGCCAAGGTAAGGCCACCTTCTCCCACCATGAGGTCACAGGAGGATGGAATGGGCCTCTGCAGAAGCTACAGGGTTGCTGGGTGTGCAGACTGGTGAAAGTGGTCCATGAGGGATCCCCACCCCCACAGTGGCTACAGAACAGGTTATGTGAGCCAGGGTCAATTCAGTGAGAGCAGAAGGGAGACTAACAAGCAAACAGATGTGAGATGAATATAAGACTTTTTGAAATCTTTAATGTTGTTTAAAAACATCTGTAGCCTTTCCCTGAGACAGAGTAAAAAAAACACCCCTTGGCCAGAGCTGCTGCTAGCAAACCTCCCATCCATAAAGCAGTGTGAGTGGTGCTAAGCGGGGCTTTTTTTTCCTGGAAAAAGAGGTGCCAGAACTCTCAAGAGTGAAATGAAGGAGAAACACAAGGGTGCCCCTCATGAACTTTTAAACATTTTTCAGAAAGTGGGAGAGGTGGCAGGAGACAGAGCCCAGCCTGCCAGAGCTCTGCACAAGAGGTGCAACAGGGGAGGTGGTAACACCCGGCTTGGCCTGTGCAAGGAGAAGCAGAGGATGGCACCTGCCATGGCTGAGGCCAGGTGAGGTCAATGGCAGTGTCCCGCCTGGTTGAGTCTCACGAAAAGCAGATATGGTGATACTGCCTGGCCTGGTCAAGCCCCACATGAGGTGAGGAGAGGCATATGGCTTCTCCCCTATCAAAAGCACCACTGGCAGGCCTGTAGCTACAGTGAGGCCCGGGGGGAAGGCTAGGCTTCCCAAACCCCTTCCCTGGCGGGGGACCCCCGAATCAGCAGCCTCCTCCCCCGCTCTCCAAAAATCCAGAAGCGGGGGGGAATGCAGGCTCTCCGGGCAGGCTTCACTTTGCTGTCAGAGCTTGGGGGTGGAGGATACTATCGGGCTCGTTGCTTCGCTGCGGCTGGGAGGCTTGGGAGCTTTTATTTAGAGCTATGTGCTCACTCGTGGGTGGCTAAGTAAATCGGGAAGAGTTGGGACTTGCCTGCCTAGTGCGGAATTTGGAGCAAGAAATTTCCCCTGCTCCTTTAAACAGGTTCCCTAGCTTCCCCCCACCACCACCACCTCAGCTCCTCCCCTCCCAACTCAGTTCCACTTCGTCACCTTTTTTCCTTCCCGAAGTCTCTCTTGCTCCTCCCAGACTCAGCTTTTCCTCCTCCTTCCTCGGCTTCCTTCCACGTGGTCTCCCAAACAAACTTTTGCTTCTTCTCTCCCAACTGCACTGTAAGTTGTAATTTTTTTTCTGAGTGTAAAGGTGGGCGTGGGGGAGAGGTTTGGACCTGGACAAAACAGGGCTCCAGCAACAGGATTTCAGGGCCAGTTTTGAATTTAAAAATAAAATAAAATAAAGGGCACAGAAGAGGATTTTCCAGGGGAGAAAGACTTGCACAGTGGAGGGGTGGAGAATAGAAAGAAGCAGAAAAGCAAGGAGCTAAAAAACCAAGAACAGAAGCCTTTCTGCAGCATATCCTGGAAAGATGCCAGCCTCCAGGTGGGAGCTGGGGTTCCCCTAAAATTACAGGTTATCTCCAACCTACAAAGATCAGAAGTGGACAAGAGCTATTCTGTGCTAATCTCCAGGGGAACTGAAAGGATAAGTTATTTCTCTGTTTTAGAAGCAGTTTGCTATGTACAGTCATGCAACTTATCAGAGTCACGCATAGTTACAAATGTTTAAAAACAGCCTGTTGTGAAGAATATTTTTCCAGCTATGCAAATATGTCAGGGTTTGGTCCTTGATGGCCCACAAGCCTGTTTAAAAGGTGGACATGAGACATATGCAAAGAAATAGTTTTTCTTCTTGGATTTGGCTGACAGAGGTGCTAAGAGATTTCTTTATGCCAGTTATGGAATTGCTTTGGGACTGTTGTTGCTGTGAATCTAGTTGTGCCTTCCTTCTTTGGCAGCCTGTAATAATTCCTAGCAGGGGTCATTTTGTAGAAAAATAGGTGATGGAGCTCATCCAGGGATTGTTATGTAGCTGCACCTACTATTCAATGGACAAGGAATGTAGGTGGGGAGGAGGAAGGGGAACCCTCAGAAAGGTTCAAAAGCTGTGCTCCTGTGAGCTCCTGCTGAATTCAAGGCCTGATTCCTAGACATTTGTGAACTGATTACAAAACAAAATAACATCCAGTGGATGCTAGTTGTTCAACTAGCAACTGGCACTGTAAAGAAGAGGGGCTGGAACACCCTATGACAGGAGTAGCGAACGGTAGCTCTCCAGATGTTTTTTTGCCTACAACTCCCATTAGCTCCAGCCAGCAAGGCCAATGACTGGGGCTGATGGCAAAAACACCTGGAGAGCTACTGTTGGCCACTCTTGCCTATGACTCAGGGAAGGAGATGTGTGAAACACAGTTATACCCTCAAGTTTTCAGTTGACAGACTTAATTTGCAAAGTAAACAAATTCAGTAGTACTTTTTGTTATATATCATAGTTAAGATGCAGATGTGGAGTCTGGGAGCTGTAATGTTTGGGGGTGGGAAGAAGTTTCTTCAGAGGAAAAGGTAAGTTTGGGAGAGTGCCCAGAAAGTGATGTCAAAGGAAGAAGTGGGGTTTTAGTGGAGTGTGCTGGAAGTGACATCATCGAATGAGTGGAAGTGACATCACTTGATCTTTGACCTGGAAGTGACATCACAGAAAATGACATCACAGAAGTCTCCTCACTCCACCCCCAAAGTCCCCAGATATTTGTTGAGTTGGACTTGGCAACCCTAGTAAAGGCCCATCCTTTCAACTCCCCTTCCAACTGTATGGCCCTTTCATTGGAGAACCCCCAATCTTTCCCCCTTTGCTCACTGCCACTCTGAACAAGTAGTAGCATTGCTGCTGGTCTTCTTGCTTTTTTTCTCCCCCCTTCCCTAACACAGCATGCAAAGCAAAGGGTGGGGGAGAGAGTCAAGAGGTCTCTGTCTCTCTAAGAGAGAGCCACATAAGAAAGGGGTGGGAGGAGCGGAGCTGCTGTGACTGTCCAAGGTTAGCTTGTGAAACTCAAGGCAGCTTACAGTGCTGAGAGCCCAGGGCTGCCAAACCAGGTGGATCCTTGGCCCTCCCCAAACAAGAAATCCTGCCATGAGCCCTACCAAACATGAAATCCTGGCTACAGCCCTGCCACTGGGTCACAGGCTAGTGAGGAGAGGGAACAATGGTGGGGTTTATGGTGCTGGTAGTGTCAGTTTCTCCTCCCCTGCCAGAAGCACTGCCACCACCAACAATGATGCTGCAGGGACTGCTGTAGCTCCTGGCCTCCCCAATGTATCAAGAGTGAGACTGCTGGGACCATTACAGCTCCCAGACTCCACCATACATTAAGGACAAGGTAGCTGGGACCAGGGGTGGAATTCTAGCAGGAGCCTTGTAAGCTCTTGGAGGATTGGCTACATCAGGGAGGTGTGGCCTAATATGCAAAGGAGCTTTTGCTAGAATTCTACCCCGGGCTGGGACCAACATGACTTCTGGCCTCCCCTACACAAGGAGCTGCTGTCAGGACTGCTGTGGCTTCCAGCCACTCCTACTGCTAAAAGAGGAGGTAGATGTGCTCTCTGCCCATGTGTAGAAAACACTTTCGTTTTTAGGAGGGGATATAAAACCTGAATGTAATTTTTTTTAATATTTGAGATTTTTCTGCAAGTCTAGAGAGTCCTCCAAGTTTGCAGAACTATCTGTTTACTTTCTCTATGGTCCCACATATAGTACTACACTTTAAATAAAGCAAATAAATAATAAATATAGCAGAAGATGGCGGGGCAGATGAAAGTTTGGTGGATAAGTGGGAAGAAGAGAAAGAAGCAAAGAAGGCTGAGGATATGATGGTTGTCAAAGTTGAGATAGGGAAAATGGATACCCTTTGCAAGTACTTGCAGGCTCCCCACAGTGCAACTGGGCATGCCCTGGCAATTGGCACTGCACAACTTGGCCACAGTTTTCCTAGGTAGAGAGTGCCAGGGATAGGGTAGGGCAGAAAACTGAAGATGGGGAGAAGATAAAGGTTAGTTAGCTAGCAGAGGGAAAGGAGTGGAGGCAGGAAAGGGGAAGAGGCTAAGTCACCACTCACCCAAAAAGGTTTTGTGGCAACTTACAACATTAAAACCATACAGATAAGTTTAAAATGACATAAAAACAGATAACAACACTGACAAAAACAAACCAAATGTGGATAACACTCCAAAGGTCAACCTAAACAATTCAGCCCTGAATGCTTTGTGGAAACTAAACAAGTCTGGTTGGGCAAGGGTGTCATAAAAGAGTATTTTACAGGGAGGGCCCAGGCCACAACTGAGAAAGCCATTCTCCCTGAGAAGGGAATAGTGTGGAAGAGGGAAATTCTCCCATAAGTTCTTGCAGGTTCCCACCTTATCGAGCTCTTTATCTTGCTGATAACAATAAACTTGCTGATGACAAGAAAGAGAATCTAACATGCCTCATTTACAGAGGCAGCAGAATAAGAGAACTGATGTGGAATTTCTATGGGACTGTACCAATAGAGACAGCAGATTGGGGATTTTATGTTTAGAATATTTCTCTCCAAGAAGAAAATCCGCAGAGTAATGAGTGCACTGGGCAAATACTTTTCTGTGTGATGTGCTAATGATTTATTTGCAGGGAGTTTTTATTTGTAAGAGCATTTATAAATATAATCCACCACCTGCATCCTGAAATGGTACAGTCTGTCTACCTCCTCAAGGTCCTAACATTCAGCAGGTGGAGACCAGGCTTTAATGGCCTGCAGTCAAACATTTTGTAGAGCAACAATTAGGGTTGCCAGGTCTTACCTGGCTCCCAGTGGGAGATGTCCCTCATGTGCATGGCACAATGACATCACTCAGAAGTGATACCATCACACCAGGCATGTTGCATGGGGGGAAATCTAGCATTTGGGTTAAAAACTCTATGGTGCCATAGAGTTTTTATCCAAAGGCTAGCCTCTAGAGCATCCACATGTGTTGTGCCCAGTGTGATGACATCACTTCTGAGTGATGTCATCATGCCAGCCATGTCAGGTGCAGACAGAGCACTTCAGGGGCGGGGATCCCTCCACTGGCCAGCTCCATGCTGGTGGGTGGGGGGCCTCCAAACCAGGGGAAAACCCAGCAGGAGGCTGGGAACTCTAGCAACAATGTAGGGGTTATTGTTAGGAAGCCAGTAGGAGAAGGGCTTAACTCACTATTTTTTCTCGTTTCAGGATCATGAAGAGCTAGAGGTGGAGTTCCTGTTATGTAACAGGTGAGTAAAGTGAGTTACTTCAGAATCACTAAAGTAATATCTTTCATCCTTTTACACCCAGAACACAGATCTGTGAAATCAATTATTAAAATCTGAGGAACCTCACCACATTTTTTTCTAGTGGAAAAGAAGATATTACCAGTATTGTGGATTTACCCTATATCTGGCATGCATTTTAACAAAGGAGCATAAGAAATTTAAATCTAGAATTTCCTGGATGGCACATCAGTGCTAGACTCAGTCCAGTCCATTTTTCACCCCAACCATAGGGTGGAGACAGCCTTGGTCAGTCTCACAGATAATCTCCGTAAACAGTTGGATCAAGGTGGGTTGGCTGTAACTACTTGATCTTACAGTACTGTTCAACATGGTTGTTCATGATCTTTTGACTCACCACCTTGCCAGCATAGGAGTTCATACTCTTGAAGTTGTTCTCTAAGGTCAGGGACAAAGGATGGCACTGAGAGAAAGGGTGTCAACTAGGCATCCACTAGTATGTGAGGTTCCTCAGGGGGCAGTCTTCTCTCCAATGCTGTTTAACATCTACATGTGCCCCTTGCCCAATTGGTGGAGAGTTTCGGGGTGGAATGTCACCAGTATGCTGATGACACTCAGCTATATCTATTGATGAGTGGCCAGCCGACAAATTTGGCTGAGGGGCTGGAGGCCATGTTGGAATGATTGAAACAGACCTGGCTGAGACTGAATCTTGCTGAGTGGAGGTTATGTGGCTTGGGGGCAGGGTGGGGAGACTTAGGTTTGGGATGCTGACTCTTGGCTCTTGGTGGTGTGTCCTTAACACTTGCACCACCTGTCAAGAGCCTGAATGTGATTCTGGATGCCTTACTATCAGTGGAGGCCTAGATCACAAATGTTGCCAGAGTGACACTTTTCCAGCTATGCCAAGTCAGACAATTGTCTCCCTACCTGTCTCATCCTGACCTGGCCACAGTAATCCATGCAACAGTCACTTCCAGATTAGACTACTTTAACTCACTTTATGCAGAGCTACTCTTGAGATTGACCCAGAAACTGCAGCTAAACCAGATTGCAGCATTGTGGGTCCTTACCAAGACCCTGCGAATGGGACAAATTCAACCTGTGCTGCATGAGCTGCACTGGCTCCAAATAGAGGACCAGATCAGAAGAAGAATTGCAGATTTATACCCCACCCTTCTATCTGAATCAGAGACTCAGAGTGGTTTACAATCTCCTTTACCTTCCTCCCCCACAACAGACACCCTGTGAGGTGGGTGGGGCTGAGAGGGCTCTCACAGCAGCTGCCCTTTCAAGGACAACCTCTGCCAGAGCTATGGCTAACTCAAGGCCATTCCAGCAGCTGGAAATGGAGGAGTGGGGAATCAAACCCAGTTCTCCCAGATAAGAGTCCATGCACTTAACCACTACACCAAACTGGCTCTAATTAATTGCTAATTAATATATGTATATATCAGATTCAAGGTTTGGGTGTTAACCTTTAAAACCTTAAACCATCTGGGACCAACATATCTTCAGGACAGCCTCTTCTGGTATATTCCTCGGAGAGCATTTTTCTCAGCAGATAAAGAACTTTTTGGTAGTCCCCCACCTGAGAGACATCTGGCTGTCTTTGACCAACCTAGTGGAACTCTCTGTTGTGTAACATCTGGATCCTGCAGGATTTAATGCAATTCTACAGGGGCTGTAAAGCAGAGATGTTCCACCAGGTATTTGGTTGAGGATAGCAATGGTCTTCATCTGTCTGGCACACCTACCTCTCTCTTATGTGGCACTGGCATAATTGATAATGTCACATTATTAGGTTGCTTATTGTATTGTACTGGATTTTAATTGTTTTAAATTGTTCAATTGTTCTTATTGCTAATTAATATAGGTATATTTTAATTATTGTACACTGCCCAGAGCCTTGCTTTACAGGAGAGGGTGGAATAATAATGATAATAATAAATTGTTGTTGTTATTATTTACAGTATAAGGAGAGGGTAGGACCAGCATACTTGAAAACCTGTAATATAATGTTCCCATGCTTCAGTTGTCCTATGCTACTGTTGTTCTTGGTATTTCTAGCAGGTGCCCTAAGGCCAGAAGCATAAAAAGTTACAGTTATGCCATACTGTATTAGTTAATCATAAAATATGTATATTTCACTTTCTTTTAGTTCAATTGCTGTTGAAGCTGTCATTACTAATGGAGTTCTTCTGGTAACATTTATTTATCTGTGTTTTCTTACTCTGTAATTATCTAGTACATGCAACATTAAAAGCTTGTAATTTATATTCAAATTGTCAAGGTCTAGGGTTTCTGGAGGTGAGTCCAGCAAGGCTCCAGAGTTCCCCTTTTTCCTGACAAATCTTTTGGCAGGCCTTAGACAGCAAAAGGGTGAGGGGATTTTTGTTGTCACCCCATTCCCTCTACACTGTAAGCTTTAAGATACCTGCACTCTTCCTCTCCAGCCTGTTTCCTCATTTAGAAGAGAATAGGATTTTGGATTTATGCCCTGCCCTTCACTAACCAAAGAAGTCTCAGAGTGGCTTACAATCTTCTTTCCCTTTCCCTCCCCACAACAGACACCTTGTGAGGTAGTTGGTGCTGAGAGAGTTCTGACAGAAAATGCTCTTGAGAGGAACAGCTCTGCAAAAACTTGTGACTCAAGGTCACATCAGTAGGTGTATGTGGAGGAGTACAGAACAAGTCCTTTGAGGAAAGGTTGAAGGAGCTGGGTATGTTTAGCTGGGTGAGAGGTGATATAATCACCATCTTCAAGTACTTGAAGGGCTGTCATATAGAGGATGGTGCAGAATTGTTTTCTGTTGCCCCAGGAAGTCAGACTAGAACCAACAGGTTGAAATTAAATCAAAGGAATTTCTGACTAAACATTAGGGAGAACTTCCTGACAAAGCAGTTCCTCAATGGAAAAGACTTTCTTGGGAGGTGGTAGGCTCTCCTTCTTCAGAGGTTTTTAAGCAGAGGCTAGATGGCCATTGGACAGCAATGCTGATTCTGTTAATTGGACAGATCATGAGGAAGAGTTGCATCAGTGCTTAGTTCTTGTAGCCCTTTCTTACATGCCCAGGGAAATGCTGATTGCCACTTTGGGGTCAGTCAGCAATTTTTCTCCAGGCCAGTTTGGCAAAGGATCCTGGAGTTTTTGCCATCTTCTACACATGGAGCAGGAGTCACTGGGGATATAAGTGTGTGTACAGGTGGAGGTATTTGTGAATTTCCTGCATTGTGCAGGGGGTTGGACAAGATGACCCTGGAGGTTCCTTCCAACTCTATGATTTTATTAATCAAATCTGGTACTCCCAGATAAGCGTCTTCACACTTAACCACTACATCAAAATGGCTCTTTTAATGTTTTCCTCAAAGGCAGGGCCCCCAGACTTGCTTGCTCTCCCTTTCCAGGGGCTGGGTCCTGCCTGACTGGCCAATTTCCTCTCCCCTAAAGATCCAGCCCTGCTGTGCCACCCCTTCCATCCCATCACTACAGGATGGTATCTCAAATAAGGCCTTCCTTCTCTGACCTCCTCCCTCCTCCCAAGGAGTCTCCAGATGTTTTGCTCCATGGTCCTCTTCCTGATATCCTTCACTTTGCACTTATGCATCAGCCAGTGCCTCTAGTTCATATGCTACTGCCACTGACTCTGCTGCCAACTCTGCATCATCTCACAGTGGGGCTGGCCTCAAGCATCCCTCTCCCACTTTGCTGCCCTGCCTCCCTCCTCCAGACTGCTAACTGAAAAACATCAACTTACCACCTCCAGCAGTTGGTAGAAGCCCTGTTATCAACTCTGCTGGTAGTAAATATATTGCCGGGGTGGGGTTGCCCTAGGACATAGGTATCAGATTTCTTGTGAGATATGCATGGAATAAAACTGAGTGTGACTTTCCCCTTGATCTACTGTGTACCATCTCCTACACAGGTCTGGAGAAATGACCTTATCAAACACCTTCTGATGAACTGATAAAAGAATACAGATAGATAAACGTTTCAAGCCTTCATATTAAAAATTCAATCCTACTTCCAGCACTAAATAATTGCAGAACTACAAACCTGTACAAATAACAAATTTTGCACCAGTATTGTCCTGTGTTGAAAGAGGAATGGAGTAGACATGTCCCGCATTTATTTGAATTCTGCTCAGATAAGCCAGGGTGCTTACATGGGCCAGTACAAAAACACTGCCTCCCATTCACATTGTCCAGTATACACAATGTGTTGCACAAGCAATTTATTTACACATTATTCCAGTACAATTCCTTGCAGAACAAATGGTGAGATTAGAAAGATTAAGGCCATTCATAGTCATTTTTTATTTACTCCATTTTTTAAAGCACTGCAATGATTACCACAAGACATTTCATAGAAGAAGAAGATATTGCATTTATATCCCGCCCTCCACTCTGAAGAGTCTCAGAGCGGCTCACAATCTCCTTTACCTTCCTCCCCCACAACAGACACCCTGTGAGGTGGGTGGGGCTGGAGAGGGCTCTCACAGCAGCTGCCCTTTCAAGGACAACCTCTGCCAGAGCTATGGCTGACCCAAGGCCATTCCAGCAGGTGCAAGTGGAGGAGTGGAGAATCAAACCTGGTTCTCCCAGATAAAAGTCCGCACACTTAACCACTACACCAAACTGGCTCATCAGTATAGTCACTTGTGATTTTATTAAGCATATTTTACCTGAGCTAGTTGCCTCTTTTGTACACCTAAAAACATTGAGCTTTCTTTTGAGAGCTAACATTGTATTATGGATAGTTATTTCAACTCTTTCTTAATAAGCTTTTAAAGAACTTAATGCTATCAGCATAAAATACCTGTGGAACAAATTCAGAAAGGCTAAAATTCTCACCCCACTCAGAAGCTGAGGTAAGAGTTCAGGGATGTTAGTTTAGGTGGCAGTTATGGAGGTGGACAGTGGCTTCTCAACAGCTTGATTCCATAGCTGATGCCTAAGCTGCTGTCCCTAAACTTTCCCATTGGCTTCCAACTGGCAAGACTGTGGGGAGCAGTGCTGGAGGCCCCTTTTCACCTCATTTCTCCAGCACTGGTCTCACTGGTTAGAAGCCAACAGGAAAATTTAGGGAGGATGGTTCAGGAGGTGCGCAAGTGAGAAGAAGCCTTGTCTGCCACCCACCAACTTGCCTACATAGGTGCTGCCTGAGCCACCCTCCTTAAACTTTCCCATGATCTTCTAGTTAGTGATTCTGGAAGGAGCAGCACTGCAGATGGGGGGGGGGACTCACAGCACAATCTGCAACATTTTGTTGTGGGTTCCATTTGTCAATATATCTCATTCTCAAAGTGGCCAAAAGTGGATACTTAAATCCAGAGACTGGGACAATGGACAGACAATACAGATTTTTTTGCGAACCAGAGAAATGCCCCGTTTGCAGAAAAATCTGAAATATTTTTTTTAAAAAAAGACACATTGGGGTTAAAAAGGGACAAAATAGTAGAGCCGCATCTATAGCAAATACCTTCTGTGCCTGTTGCTTGGCAACCAAAACAGTATTGCCAGGTGAAATCTTGATTTCTATCTGTAAAAGACAGGGGGAGAAGCCTTTCCAGGACTGTTTTGTCCTTTGAGCGAGAGCTTTTTAGGAGCAGATCTAGCAGCAGCCAGTGGACAACTTGATACCATGCACCTTGCATGAATCACCCAGAACTGGCTGCTTGCTACTGTTCCACAACATCCACCTTGTAAAGTCAGTATGGTGTTGTACTTAGGGTTTCAGATTAGTATCTGGGAGAATCAGGTTTAAATCACCACTGTTTCATGGAATCTTGCTATGTGACTTTGGGCCAGACACACATATTCAGCCTAATTTACCTCAGAGGATTGTTGCAAAGATAAGAGAATAAGTTTTGTGAGAGCCAGTTTGGTGTAGTGGTTAAGTGCGCGGACTCTTATCTGGGATAACCAGGTTTGATTCCCCACTCCTCCACTTGCACCTGCTGAGATGGCCTTGGGTCAGCCATAGCTTTCATAGAAGCTGTCCTTGAAAGGGCAGCTGCTGTAAAAACACTCTCAGCCCCACCTACCTCACAGGGTGTTTGTTATGGGTGGGGGGGGGAGGTAGAGAAGATTGTGACCGCTCTGAGACTCTGAGATTCAGAGTATAGGGCGGGATATAAATCCAAAATCTTCTTCTTCTTCTTCTAATGTAAGTTGCTTTGAGCCCACAGTTTGTGTAAAGACTGGGTACAAATGCAGTGAAGAAATTATAAATATAGCTGAAGATTTGGGGAGCAGATAAAAAGCAGAATTGTTGGTGGGCTGAAAGATGAGAAGGAAGGAGGAAAAGGAGAGGATATAGAGGTTGCCAGGAGGTGGGAAAGAAGAAATAGTGTGGAGAGGGGGTATACAGGGGAAATTGAGGCACCTGTTGCAAGTTCTTGTAGGTTCCCACTGTGCAAAAGGGCCTAGCATGGCAGCTGCTGCAGCAAAACTCCACCTGACTTTTCCCAGAGAGAGCCTTCCAGTGGGAAAAGGGGGTAATGATAGATTGGCTGGTTGATGGGAAGAACACAATAGGCAGGAAAAAGGGAGAGACTACAGGGACATTCAGAGAAAGGAAAGAGGAAATGAGATTTATCCTGCAAGTCCTTGTGTGTCCACTGCTTACATAATTTTAACTATAAAATATAACTTAAAAATAGTTTGCTATAGAGGCAATATACTGATAGAGGAGAATTCAATAGAACTGGGAAATATCTGTTCAGTTCAGTTCATACCTTTATTGCCATAAAAGCAATAACGATTCACAATCAAAAGTAGATACAAAGGCCTGAACTATAGTAAGGACAATACATAAAACAATCAATTAAAATAGCACCCAATGATACAAATCAAGAGTAGACACCAACAATTAAAATACAGTAGTATGCCTAGATTTAGTTTTATAGGCTTCTACTAAGAAATTTGCAACACATGTAGTAATGTGGGTATTAACATCTTCTAAAAAGTAGGTTAGAGCTTTCCTTTTAGTAAATACATTGTGTTGGAGGTATTCAACTAAAAATTGTGAGGCCAAGAGACGGCATTCTAAGATACTATGGGAAATAGAATCAAGGACTCCTAATTCACATGGACATAACCTATTTTGAAGACATATCTGTCTAAACCTACCAAAGAGAACTGTTGGTGGGAAGGCATTTAAACTTGCCAGAGTAAAAGTCTGATGATGGAATGGGGAATTTAAAGTAAAAAAATAATGGGATATCTTCCCATGTCTTTGGAGTTTATTTATTTATTTTATTTATTTGGGATTTATATCCCGCCCTTCCCACAAGTGGCTCAGGGCGGCTTCCAGTGATAGATCCAACAAAATTACAGTATTTAAACATATAAAGCATTTAAAACAGATAAAAACAGCATTTAAAACAGATAAAAACAGATAAAACCATGGTTATCAATAAATCAGCATTTAAAACAGATCAGCATTTAAAACAGATAAAAACAGATAAAACCATGGTTATCAATAAATATTAATAAATATTTCAACTGTATATAAAAGAAATCTGGCAAGTTACATTAAAATTCTCAAGCTAGGTATAGGCTAGCCGGAAGAGGGTCGTCTTACAGGCCCTGCGGAACTGTACAAGGTCCCGCAGGGCCCTCACCTCTTCCGGCAGCTGATTCCACCATGTAGGGGCCATAACAGAGAAAGCCCTTTCTCTGGTGGATTTCAAACGGGCTTCCTTCGGCCCAGGGATAGTAAGGAGATTTTGTGTTCCCGACCTCAGTACTCTCTGGGGAACGTGCGGGGAAAGACGGTCCTTCAGGTAGACAGGTCCCAAGCCATACCTAGATTGGCTGCAGAGCAAACAGGGGGATGTGAGGGGAACATTTTTTGGTATTCGTGATCCATAAACCTTAGTTGGATTGTTCTTAAAATATACAATTCGTCACATAAGAAAAGTGTCCACCTCAATACCAAGTTTTGTAGTTTGTGGGTAAATGTAGAGAGTCAAGTGGTGCTGTGCCTGTCTTTCATCAGGTAGTATAGTAAACTTCCTGAATCCATTCTGAAATGGATTTTTAACCAGAACTTAAAAGCCATAATCCAGGCCCTGGTTTCTAGAAGGTGTAAACCTAGCTCTGCAAAAGTAGATGAGTAGGGGACACAATTGGGAGCACCTAAAATCTGACAGAAGAATGATGATTGCACATTCTCCACGCAGGGACAAAAGGCTCCAATCCATAAAGGTATATAGCAACTGATGAAGGATTTTGGCATTATAAATTTTCAGAGCTGTGGAATGAACTGGTTACCTCCTAAAAAATAGAACTTTTTAATATGTGCCAGAGAACATTTTACTAAACTTACAGATCTATTACGATGCATTGACCATCTAAGTTTGTAGTTAAAGGTAATTCCCAGATACTTGAAAGCCTTCACTTGTTCAATTTCTTCTGTACAAATGTGCCATTTAAATAAGTGCCAGCTCTTTTTTAAAAAAGCCAGGATTTTTGATTTTTCATAATTAATTACCAGTCGATTGAATCTACAGTATTGGTGAAAGGCTTTCAAATATTTTTGGAGGCCAATTCTGGTACATGAGAGAATAACAGTGTCATCAGCATATAGCAGTAAGGGCACTGCTAATTGTTCTAAAAAGGGAGGGTGACCATTCACAGCAAACATATGTTGGTTCAAGACATTCAGAAACAGATTAAAGAGATAAGGGACAAGAACACAGCCCTGTTTTACTCCTTTAGTAATTGGGAAACTGGAAAAGAGTTGACCATCAGGGGATACTTTAATAACACCTGAGGTAGCATCATGTAGTTTCTTGATTAGGAAAAGTAGGCATGGTTCCATCCCCAGGATTTTAAGTTTTTCCCATAGCAGATCTCTAGTGATTGAGTCAAAAGCACCTTTTAGATCAACAAAGACTGCATGCAATTTCCCTCTTTTAGGCTTCAGATATTTATCTGCCAAGAAGGCAAAGGTAGAACAATGATCAATTGTAGATTTTCCTTTGAGGAAACCAGTTTGTTCTGGACCAATTATCTTCTCTTTGATTAACCAATTTAATAGGTGACGTTCAAGATGTTTAGAATACAGCTTACATGAGATGAAAAGTAGGCTGATTGGGCGATAGTTTCCAGGGGAAGCTGAATTACCTTTTTTTACATTGGATATATTAATGATCTTACCCAGGACTCAGGGATGTTTCTGTTATGGTCAATAAGAGTAAATAGATTTGCCAGTGGGATAACCAACCAGTTCACATGCTTCTTAAAGAGTTCAGCTGGAATCCCATGTAGACCAGGGGCCTTACCAGTCTTCAATTCAGAGATTAAATCAATTATTTCCTCGGGACTCACAGGAGGCCATTCTGAATTGGTTGAAGAGGTAAATTCTTATCTGCTTTACCATACATTGGAAAAATATTGTTTTCCATTGTTTCTTGCAGATGAGCAAATTTCACCCAGTCTACTTGGATGTTCTGAAATGTACCAATCTATAAAATTATGAACCATGGTCAGCCTATTTACCAGTTTTCTTTTCCCTATCAGGTTGTAAAATCCAGGTTAAGCAATAATTGTAACCAGAAACCATAACAACTCCTTAATACCTTCAGTTCTTATTAGGCCTTTTAGTTCTCATTAGGCTTGGGGCATGGTGTTGTACAGTTTTTATAGGGAATCAGTATTACTGCCCAGACTGGAATTGACCTTCTGCTGTAGTGCTGATACCAATAAAATGGGCTTGGAATTAGATTCTCAGAATGTTCTTGTTGAATTTTCACAGTCTCGCCAAGTTTGCTGTTTGGAATATGAAGTGCAGGGGGAAAAGGCAAAAAAATCAAGTAAGATTATCATTTTATTAAATGGTTTGCTAAATTATATGGTTTTCTAAAAGCAACAGTTTGGGCTATATTTCAAATCAAGGGATACAATAATTTTAAATAATTTAAAGGCTAGGAAATCTGTTTAACATCATTATATAAAATTCTCAACCGGGCCCCATGTATGGATACTTTAATCTGGAGATTCAACTGGCAGTTTACTGAGAAGCCAGACCTTTCTATGAACCCAAGAAAAGCTCAAGATTTGCATAAAAATCAGAAGTCTAAAAACATAAAAACATTGGGGGGTAGTCTCCCCCCCCCCCGCAAAAAAAATAGCAGCAACAACTGCTCCACCCCCAAAGTCTTCAAACATTTCCTGAGTTGAACCTGGCAACCCGATTAATTTGCCACCCCATGTAGTCATATTTGTTTAAAGCTGATATATTCTGTATACATACATTAATGACAGTTCAACTAGGAAGGTCTACATACGTGTAACTCATGCAGTTGTACTTTTGAATGTACATTTGTATCCATATGACAATGTTCAGTGGGACCAATTGAACAGGCTGTGTGTGTTTTTTAATGGCAAGACACACAGATTATTATTCAAGGCAAGTTATGAATGGCTGGAGCCAGATCAGGGCCTGTAAGTATTTCATAGGCCGTATTCGGTTCATTTTAGAAATATAAATGCTGTCTTTAGCCATGGCATTGCAGTGAATGCAAATGAAAATGAGTTGTGTGCATAATTTTAAGGAACAGATTTGGTTTTATAAAGGCTTTTCGAGTTTAGCATAGAAAATTCTTACAGAGCATTTATGATCATTTTTCCTTTTCTCTCTTTTAGAGCAAAAACTATGCTTTATGGTAAAAGGATCCCATGAAGGATATCAAGAATGCAATCTTGACTCTGAGTTTTCTATCAGCCCTGCATGTCATTCAGCATTCCATTATGTGAAATATAAGCAGCCAACATTGGATGTTAAACTACCAAAGACGGATCTAGACTATGCTTTTGTATGTTGTTCAACAGTTTTCTTAGCATTAACCATAAAACAATGCCAGTATCTTTACAGGTACATGGATGTGAGACTTATCAATCTTTCTATCAGAAAATCACACTATTTTTTTTCAGGGCTCATGTGTCTATAATAGAGAAGAAGGAACCCTGAAAGCACAGATCAATTCACTTCCTACAAAGAAGCAGTTACTGCTAGCAGAGGTGAGAATATATGGCAATAATGTTGCAAATTTATATAATGCCTTCAGATGACCTTCAGAATAGGCTAGATTGTTCTCCTATAAGAAAGGAGGAATCCTGGAGGCAACATTGTCACTGATGTCAAAATGGTCAAGGAAATGATGCACAAATCTATATGTAAAAAATTGTCAAGTTCTGTTCCAGAATACCCCAAATTGTGTATTATGAGTTAATTAAGCAAATATTTATGTTGCCTGCTTCAGAGGAACAACAAAAATCTATGTAGGATGGACAAGTTTTACATGTATTTTGACTTCAGCAAAGTTAACAAGATGTCATGTTCAAAATCTTGCTGTTGGGAGTCTAGATGGATTCAGGGCAGAGGATCAGTGGCAAGAAGCAGAGACAGGATCAAATCAAGGCTCAGAAATTCAAGTGAATTCTCCTGAGTACAAGGGGCCAGAAGCAAGAACTATAATCCAGGGCAGCTCCAGGAAATCATATTGTGCTTGGCAAGAAGAAACACTGGGGTTTCTCTGGAAGTGATCTTCTCAACCTGCAAAGCTGGACAGAGTGAAGAATAAACTTGCAAGCTCAGAGTTCACAGAGCCTAACCCATGTAGTTGACTCCTATGTGCTTAGGATAGCCATCATGTGCTGTGGCCTGGAGTTGGCTCTGTGGTGCTTAGGGTAGCCAGGCCATGCTTGGAAACCAGTGAGAATCTGACGGAAGGGCGTGTGGGGATGCTGTCGGTGAGAACATCAACAGGAGAGCTTCTAGCCCAGAGGAAGAATGTACCACTATATTGTGAATGTTACAAAGGCTGTAAGGCTCCAGAGATAAGAAGCATTAAAATAAATATTTTGAACTTGATGCATAGTTTTGAGAATCTCAGTATAAAGGCTTAAGTTGTTTATATGTGCATCTCTAGATAAAGATATTTATTGAAACAGGAAGTATAAGGGTTGAAATTCCATTGAGAACCTACTTTATGCACATTTGGAGAATTTATATTCACACTACTCTTGAGTGTTGAATATTCTTTACACATTCCTTGGAAACCTGGAGTTGTGCTGGAATTTGGTGGTTTAGTTTATGTAATTCTAACCATTCTAATTCTAATTCTATTGGCAGTGTGTGTGTTACAACATTTTGACTTTTTTGCCATATGTATTACTAGTGTTTTGTGTATTTTTATTTCTTTGTGTAATTAAGTACATTTTTTCATTGAACAAGGGAGATACCTGGTGTTTTCTGGTTGGTGAGAACATGACATCACTTCTGAGGAAAGACTATGGTTTTACCATAGAGTTTCTGGAAATTCTCAGAGAGGACTGAGGTCACTTCTGAGTTTTTCCCCGGAAGTGATGTCATACCATCCCTGTGGCAATTGGTTTTTTGTTTTTTTAAAAAAATCTCCCACCAGCTGCTGGACTACCAGCAGGCAATGAATGCTGAGGGCAGGACAAGTCCCACCCTGGGCAGCCATATGACAATGCTATTGGTCAAGGTTGTAAAGTACTGGTCCAGGAGTGACAGAGTTCTGGTTGGAAGGCCACTCCGGCACCTTGCAGCTGCATGGAAAAAAAATCATTGGAATCTCCAAACATTTTATAACTGCCTTACCACTGGCATTCATTTTATGACTGGATCAGGGATCCCATGAGCTTTGGAGATTGTATAAGAAGCCTACATTTGGAGAAGTTATTTTTATTTTATTTATCAGATTTATATCCCGTCCACCCCTGACAGGCTCAGGGCGGCTAACAACAGTTTAAAAACATTAGCAATTTACAAACATTAAAATTAAATATATAAATAAAAAAAGGTAGTGGAAAGGCAGGCCAAGGACTTCAAATTCATTCCAATTACTGTTCTTTCAACTATTGTAATGAACAGGAGCATATAATCAGGTAAAACAACTCAGGCAGGTGGCTTTTTAAATATGCTGTAGTCTAACCGCTGTCGAATATTTGGCCATCTGAACTGTAACTTGGTTTGTATATTTCTTAATAATCAAGAACTTTTCTCATCCAGGGAAATTTTCTCATCTGGGAAATCAAAGCCAGCTCCAAGTAATGAGAAGAATTAATTTTGATCTTAATTCTGAAAATACAGGACAATGTAATACTATATGGTCAATAGAGTCTATTCAGTCTGAACCACAGGTACATAATCTACCTGAAAATGTGTATATACCTTGTTATCTTCTCATTAAGCTGAAGATGGCAACACATTCAGCCCTGCTAACATAAAAACCCTTCTATACCTTGGTATTCTCAGCAGACGAACATATCTTGGCATTTTAACTGGAAGGGGAATACCAATAGTGAATGTAGAACACACCCTCCAGCATCTAGTAATCATGCTTCTGTAGTCTAGATCTTCAACTGACATTTCATCAAATTGTTTAGTTCCTGTTTCTCAGGGGCAACTATAATTTTGTTATATTTAGATATAACAAATTTCTCCCCACCATCCTATCTCAACTGGATTTATAATTATCACTTCTAACTAGGCTCAAAATAAGAATTTTGATTTTTTAAAAGCTGTCTCCCACATTTTAGCTTCCAATGATATTTCTCCTAGTTTTGCAAGCAAAACTATCCTGGCAACACATTTTGGGGGTTCCAGAATACAGTATAAAAAACTTAACAAAAGGCAATAGGTCACGGACTTCAGATTACTCCTGTCTTGAAAAGCCAGGATCACAGCTTGGAAGTGCTGTTTGACACAGTGGTCACCATAGAAAACCAAGTGGCTATGGTGGTCTGAAGTGCTTTTGCCCAGCTTCTGCCATAGAGTTTTTACACAAATGCTAGATCATCCCATGCGTGATGTGCCCGGTGTGATGATGTCATCACTGATGATGTCACTTGTGTGTAACACGCACAAAAAAAGTCACCTGCTGGCAGCCAAGTAAGACCTGGCAACCCTGTCTCCCATACAAATACTAGCCAGGGCCAACCCTGTTTAGCTTTGAAGATCTGATAAAATTGAGCTAGCCGGCCCTGGACCACCCAGGTTAGGGCATCAACAACATTATTAAATTTATATCTGTGTTTTGTATTTTTTAAATGAAAACCATGAAATACAAATAGTAAAACAATAAAAAAATGCAACCATACAATAAAGCACAGTAACCAAGATAACTATTGACACTGTTACAAAGCCTAAATTCACAATTACCAACCACCTAGCTTTAGTTGAATCAAGGAGATTATATCTTTATCACATAAAAATCCAAAACTGGTTTTCATGTTTCATCATATTATGGATTATGCAAAATTCTGCCCATCAAAAATTGTTCCCAGAGTTTCTGGTACCATTGTCTAAGTAAAGATCTTGTGGGGGACTTCCAATTCCTGGCAATAACCAGGTGAGCAGAAGCAACTAACGTAGAGACAAAAGATTTGTTTTTATTTATCAATGAATCAGCCCAAAAATCCAGTAACAATAATTCCGGGGAATAAGGCAATGGAAGACCCACCATGTTGGAAATCTCTTTATGAACCTCCCTCCAAAAATCCTGAACGATATGGCATTCCCACTGTAAGGTATTGCCTTCCTGGTTACAAGATCCCCAGTATAATGAGCTCAA
Organism: Heteronotia binoei; assembly: GCF_032191835.1. Taxonomy (NCBI): domain Eukaryota; kingdom Metazoa; phylum Chordata; class Lepidosauria; order Squamata; family Gekkonidae; genus Heteronotia; species Heteronotia binoei. The sequence continues at coordinate 81,686,008 of NC_083243.1, read as the reverse complement.
ACAACATTTTGATGTTTTGTATTTTCAGAATCATGAATTTGCCTTGTATGTGAAGACAGAGGACTGGTAAGAGATCCATTTTTGGATGATAATCTGAACTATTTTCTCTTTTTATCTGTTGGGATACAAGTTCTACTAGAGGTTAGCAATGTGTGCATCCTTTCAAACAGGGTATTTATTCATTCTAGTGAAAATGGATACTGATAATATGTTGTATATGGTATGGATACTGTACGTGTAATCAGTGATGGTCATTGAATATCTTTTCTAGTGAGTGAGTTGGTATACCTAACAGCTTGAGAACTGTTTGTAATCATATTTCTGTGGTGCCATTCTCTTTAGTGTCAGCTATATTCTGAATGGAAAAGGTTGTGCAAGTTTTGCCTAGGTAAAGGTAAAAGGTAAAGGTAGTCTCCTGTGCAAGCATCAGTCATTTTCGATTCTGGGGTGATGTTGCTTTCACAATGTTTTTACGGCAGACTTTTTACGGGGTGGTTTGCCATCGCCTTCTCCAGTCTTCTACACTTTCCCCCCAGCAAGCTGGGTATTCATTTTATTGACCTTGGAAGGATGGAAGGCTGAGTCGACCTGGAGCTGGCTACCTGAAAACCCAGCTTTTGCTGGGATTGAACTCAGGTTGTGAGCAGAAAGCTCCGACTGCAGTACTGCAGCTTTACCACTCTGCACCACTGGGCAAAGCTTTGTCTTCTGCCTGCTTAATGTGGATATGATTTAATACACTGTAATTATTTTATATTAATTGCTTATTGCAGAATTGTTGGAAATAGATCTGTATATTATTTGCACTTTCAAGTTGTGTAATGGATTCTAAAAGCTCAAATTGAGTACGCAAGCCTGTTTCTGTCTTTGTTGGCATTCTAGTCAGAATGTCCTAGATGTGCGCTTGGGGTATGACCTGTGTTCACAGGAGCAAGATTTCCTTTGCAAAAGAAAGAAGATTGTTGCTGGGGCACTGAAAAAAGTTCTTGGGCTAGAAAGGGACCTGCAGGACCATGAGGTATGTGATGCAGAATGTCCTAACTGATTTCCATCACACTTCCATCACAATGATGGCAGTAGCATCTAATAATTACAATAGTAATAAATAGACAATGCTCAAGAGGCTTTAGAGGCAAGTAACTGGCTCTAAAGGAACTAAGCATGCATCTGAGTGAGCATGAAGGGTGTTTTTGCCCCCACCAAACTTTGAAAAGGAATGTAAGTCTTTTTTTAGAGGTAATAATCTTGCTGGGTGATGCTGTGCCTAGGCTATTTGGCTCCCAGAGCAGATAATTTTTTAACACTCCCTCTTTCTACTTTTTTTGTCATCAAGTCACAGCTGATTTATGGCAACACAAGAGTTTTCAAGGCCATTGTCTGCCTCCATGATAGCCCTGCTTAGCTTCTGAGATCTGATGAGATCAGGTTGGGCTGGGGCTATCCAGGTCAGGGCCCCTCCTCTATATGACAAAATTATTTTCATTAATAATCATGAGATAAAGTGAATAATAATGTTGGCTAGAAAATAAATTCAGGTGAGTAGCAGTGTTGGTCTGAAGCAGCAGGACAAAGTTTGGTTTTAAATGGGTCTAGATTTTTCTGTCACAACATGGGAAGCTCATGGGTAGTAAATTGGAGTTGCAGAGGCTATATTTGGCATTCTGAATGTTGATCAACAACTTATATTCAACTTCTTATATTCAACTTCTCATATATAATCATGCTAGTAAAATTCAAATTCCAACATGCTATTCCATCATGAGAGGCAACGTGGTGTAGTGCTTAAAGTATTGGACTAGGATCTGGGAAAACCAGGTTCTAATTCCCACTTGTGCCATGGAAGCTTGCTGGACCTGTCACATTACTCTCAGCCTAGCCATTATAAAACCTTCCCCTTTTGGGTAAGGTTATAGAGTGGGCGGTGGCAACTCAGCTACAGGGATTCCTAGATGACACTTCTGCACTGGATCCATTCCAGTCCAGCTTTCGACCAGGTCATGGGACGGAGACGGAGATGCCCTCATAGATGACCTCATGCGACATCTGGATCGAGGCGGCTCAGCAGTGCTGTTATTACTAGATCTGTCGGCCACATTTGATATGGTTGACTATCAGCTATTGACTAGCTGCCATGCTGACGTGGGGATTCAGGGTCTACCTTACAGTGGTTGGCCTCTTTTCTTCAAGATCGGGGACAAAGGGTGGTGATAGGGGAGGAATCATCCCAAGGGCACCCACTTATATGTGGTTTGCCACAGGGTGCGGTCCATCCCCGATGTTATTTAACATCTATATGCGCCCCCTTGCCCAGATTGTTAGGAGGTATGGGCTGGGATGTCACCAATATGCAGACGAGACCCAGTTCTATCTATTGAGTAAATTGGAGTTGCAGAGGCTATATTTGGCATTCTGAATGTTGATCAACAACTTATATTCAACTTCTTATATTCAACTTCTCATATATAATCATGCTAGTAAAATTCAAATTCCAACATGCTATTCCATCATGAGAGGCAACGTGGTGTAGTGCTTAAAGTATTGGACTAGGATCTGGGAAAACCAGGTTCTAATCCCCACTTGTGCCATGGAAGCTTGCTGGACCTGTCACATTACTCTCAGCCTAGCCATTATAAAACCTTCCCCTTTTGGGTAAGGTTATAGAATGGGCGGTGGCAACTCAGCTACAGGGATTCTTAGATGACACTTCTGCACTGGATCCATTCCAGTCCAGCTTTCGACCAGGTCATGGGACAGAGACGGAGACGCCTTCATAGATGACCTCATGCGACATCTGGATCGAGGCGGCTCAGCAGTGCTGTTATTACTAGATCTGTCGGCCACATTTGATATGGTTGACTATCAGCTATTGACTAGCTGCCTTGCTGACGTGGGGATTCAGGGTCTACCTTACAGTGGTTGGCCTCTTTTCTTCAAGATCGGGGACAAAGGGTGGTGATAGGGAGGAATCATCCCAAGGGCACCCACTTATATGTGGTTTGCCACAGGGTGCGGTTCCATCCCCGATGTTATTTAACATCTATATGCGCCCCCTTGCCCAGATTGTTAGGAGGTATGGGCTGGGATGTCACCAATATGCAGACGACACCCAGTTCTATCTATTGATGGGTGGTCAGTCTGACTGTACCCCGGAAAATCTAGACCTGGCTCTTCAAGCCGTAGCATCTTGGCTCAGGTTGAGTCAGTTGAAGCTGAATCCGACAAAGATGGAGGTTCTGTATCTGAGCCGGGGTGGTCCAGGGGGAAAGATCCCTCTGCCAGCTCTTGACGGGGTGTCACTAATACTGGCCCCTAAGGTCCTTAGGTGTGCTCCTGGAGTCCTCTCTTACAATGGAGGCCCAAGTAGCAGCCACTACTAGATCTGCCTTTTTTCGTCTTCGGCGGGTGCAGCAGTTGGCCCCTTTCCTGGAGCGCGACAACTTAGCAATGGTGATCCATGCTACGATCACCTCAAGAATAGATCACTGTAATGCTCTCTACTCTTGGTGCTGACCCGGAAACTACAGCCAGTGCAGAAAGCTGCAGCGCAGCTGTTAAAGGGGTGAAAATGGCAGCGAGGACAGAATGAATGGCGAGTTTTGAGAATGGAACCAGACAGAAAATGGCGATGGCGCTGGAAAATGAACTGTGAGTAGAAGCAAGCATTGGTTGGTAATTGCAAGTAGTAGAGGGTCTGTGGAAGGCTTGAATGGGACTAAGGTTAATGAAGGTTTAGGAGGACTAAGTGTGTAGAAGAAACCCCAGGAGTATAAGATTCAGAACTGCTTGGAAGATACAGGAAGTTTAAAGGAGGGAGAGGTAGTTCTTAGCTATCTTGTATGGCGGCTACCTCTTTCTTGAAGAGTGGCAGAGGACGGTGTTAGAAAGAAACAGAAAGTACTGAGACTTTGAGGAAGAGAGAACTGGGAATAAGAGATAAGGATATATAGTAAGAAGAAAGAAAAAGGAAGATAGAAGAGGAAGAACAGAAGAAAGAAGAAGGAAGAAAAAGGGGACTGCATTTAAATAATAGTATAATAATTTAAGATTATATAGTTGATTTATTCCTGATAACAGTTATTCATAGGATATTGATAAGAAACTTAAGAAATTTGTGATGTAAAAGCTTTGGGAATGTCATTTGATTAATGTATAGCATATAATTAATTTTAGGATGATTATTTGAGAAGGAATTGATTGGAAATGATTGGGGAGTAAATTCTGTAGATAATGAACTGTATTTATTATGTTAATTAATGCGTCAGAGGGAATTTAAATGAGTATTGTTTAAAATAGTTAGGTAGCTGAGGGAATTGATTGGTATAACAAATTTAATCAATTAAATTAATTGGCAGAAGAGTTGATTAAGCTAGCAAAAAAGCTTAAGCCTATTAAAAGTAAGGGAAACGGAGAGAATTCATAGAAATGGACCCTAAAATTAAAAAAAACTTGGTCAAGGTACCCCACCAGGGGGAAGTAAATTGGGATCCCCAGCAACTAATCAGGATGCGTTGGAAAAATTACAAAATATAATGATAGCTGGGTTTAAGCAGAATCAGGAAGCCCTAGAAGAAATCAAGACTGAATTAATGGGGGAAATTAAGAAAACAAATGAACAAGTAACGGAATTCCAAAAACAGTTGCTAGTTAATACACAGCAAGTGCATGAATTGTCAGTAAAAGTAGGAGAATTGAAGGATCAAGGCGAAGCAACATCGGCAACAAGAAAAACAACATCAGAAAACAAAGCCAACTTGCTAGAACTAGAAGATAGAGTAGCAAGGCTGGAGATGGAGAAATTGGCGTATATATTAAGGTTCCAAAACATTTCTGAGGAAAAAGAGGAAAATATAGAAAACAAGATCGTTGAATTGCTGACCATAGATGGAGAAGAACTGTTGGAAAACGGGAAGACGGAGATTGAATGGGCAAGAAGAGTGGCGTCTGCACATACTAAAAGACTCAACATCCCAAGAGAAATTCAAGTTAGATTTATGAGAATTGCAATTTGTGAGAAGATTTTGAGGGCAGTAAAGGAAAAAGGCTTGAAATGGGAAGCCAGCAACATTAAAGTTTTAAAAGATATACCCTGGTCCATAAGAAAAAGACTGTTTGAATATAAAAAACTAACGAGCTGGCTTATGAAACATTCCATACAATTTAGATGGTTGGTACCAGAAGGATTTTTTTTTTATTTATCAAACTAGGAGATACAATTTAACGTCAATAGAAAAGATGGAAGAATTTTGGGAGAAATATGTAGAACCTCACAGTCAGGAATTGGAATCTGGAGAAGACCGAGAAGAAGAACCTGATTATAATAGTGCCGGGAAAAATGATCCACAGAAAAAGAAAAGAGAAAGAATCAAGACAAGATCACAATCAAAAAGAACAAAGAAGGATACCGGATAGTAACTTAACAACAAGATGATGACTAAAGCTGGATTACAGATTTTTTCTGTTAACATAAATGGATTGAATGAACCAAGGAAAAGAAAAAGACCTTTCTGCAACTTCAGAAGATGGGGTCTCAAATAATATGTTTACAAGAAACACACATAAAAGAAGGGGATACAAAATATTTGCAGAATAAAAAACTAGGACAGCTCTACTATTCTTATGACTCGAAGAAAAAAAGAGGCGTTGCTATTTATGTGAAGGACCACATAAATTCTAAATTGTTGTATAAGGATAAGGTATAAGGTAGAATTGTAGTAATAGAAATTGAGATTAATGGGAATAAAATAATCTTGGCTAACATATATGGGCCAAATAATAACCAAGAGCAATTTTACGCTATGCTACATGGAAATTTATTGAAATATGGTCTGGAAAATTTTTGTATTGTGGGTAACTATAATGCTGTATTTGATATAGAGAAGGACAAAAAATATGAGAAAGCCAAGGCCAAAAATCTTCATAGTCAGCTACCAAAACCCTTTTTTAAATTGGCGGATGAGTTCAACTTAGTTGATGTCTGGAGGATGAAAAACCCACAAAGAACAGATTTCACTTATTTCTCTCAGGTACATAATTGTTGGTCTCGGTTAGACCTGTGCTGGATTTCGGCCTCCTTGGGTTGGTCGGTAATCCAAGCAAATATTAACCCCAAAACATATGCTGATCACAACCCAATTCAGATTATCTTGAAAGATGCCTCACGTAAGACGCGTTGGACTCTGAACTTGCAAATTCTAAAAGAAGAAGCGTTTACTGAGAAGGTGAAAAAAGACATAAAGATGTTTTTTGAATGTAATCTGAAAAAGGATACCCCGATGCAAGTAATTTGGGACGCCTTCAAAGCTTTCTTTAGGGGGATTGCAATTAGCTACACTACAAAAAGGAAAAAAGAACGAATGAAAGCTTATAATGATCTGATAATGGAATTAAAGGATTTGGAAAAACAACAAAAAGTTAAAAACACAAAAGAAATAACAGTAAAGATTTATGCATTACAGCATGAAATAAATCTATTATTGGTTGAAAAATTAGAGAAGAAGTTGAAGTGGACAAAACAAAATTATTTTGAAAGTGCTAATAAGACCAGTAGGTGGCTAGCATATAAAATAAGAAAGGAAAGGGAGAGAAAAGTTATAAGATCACTCAAGAATGAAAATAAAGAAGTCTCAGAAAAATCCCAAATGAATATAATAGTGCAAGACTTGTATCAGAATCTTTATAAGAAGCAAGAGATCGCACAACAACTTCAGGAGGAGTATATTGAAAATGTTGGGATTAAGCAAATAACAAGAGAGCAACGGGATGAATTAGAGAGTGTTATCACTATACATGAAATAACAGAGGCATTGAAAAGACAGAAAAGTAATGTCACCTGGTCCTGATGGACTACCGATTGAATTTTTTAAAACATTTGAAGAGATCCTGTTGATTCCTTATAAAAGCATAATAGAGGAAATACAAGAAACAGCTAATTTACCCTCATCCTGGAGTGAGGCATTGATATCGTTGATCCATAAGAAAGAGACAGATTCTACAGAGATTCGTAATTATAGGCCAATCTTGCTTTCAAATGCTGACTACAAAATATTTGCGGCAATTCTGTCTAACAGGCTGAGAAAGGTCATATCTATGGTCATTGATGAAGACCAAACAAGGTTCATTCCCGGGAGAATGATGAGACAGAATATAAGATTCTTCATGAATATTCTAGAGTACTATCGGATACATCCCGAGAAGCAGTTTTCAGGCATTGCCCTCGACGCAGAAAAGGCATTTGATAACATCAATTGGAACCTTATTTTAAAAGCATTAGCAGCTATTGGATGTGGTGAAATTTTTATTAAATTAGTGAGAGCCATCTATACCAAACAAATTGCAAAGATAAATATTAATGGGCATCTTACAGAAACGATAAGAATTGAACAGGGTACTAGACAAGGATGTCCATTATCTCCCTTGCTCTTCATCCTAACATTGGAATTCTTAATAATAAAAATAAGGGAGGATGATGGAATTAAAGGTACTAAGATCAAGGGGGAAAAATACAAAGTACGAGCCTTTGCCGATGACTTGTTATTGATACTGGAAGACCCCATCTCTTCGATAGAACATCTGATGAAGAGATTGGAAGAATATGGAGGAATATCAGATTTCAAAGTTAATATCCAGAAAACTAAATTTTTGACCCAAAATATGACTAAGGATGAAATTGCCCAATTAGAAATGAAATCTGGCTTTAGCCATGAAAAGAAAATCAAGTATTTAGGTATCTACTTTTCAAATGATTTAAAAACATTACAAAGAGATAATTATGACAAGATCCTAAAAGAAATTCAATCAGATTTGCACAAATGGAGAGACCTACAAATTTCCTTATTGGGGAGAATTGCATCAATCAAGATGAACATATTACCAAGAATCTTGTACTTATTCCAAACGATACCAATCATTTTGTCCCAAACATTTTTTCATCAACTAAATAAATTGATCACCATATTTATTTGGCAAAACAAAAAACCCAGAATCAAATTTAAGGTTTTGCAAGATAGCAAATCAAGAGGAGGGCTAGCTTTGCCTGATTGGAATACATATTATAAGGCATGCTGTTTAGTATGGTTAACAGACTGGTTTGCACTGGAAAATAAAAGGTTATTGGTATTGGAAGGTATAGGTTTAGTTAGAGGCTGGCATTCTTATATGTGGTATCAGCCTCCAACAAGGAATAATATTTTCCTCATACATGAAATAAGAAAATCGTTATATAAAGTATGGAATGAAGTTAAAAATATGATCTATACATATATACCTTCATGGCTATCACCAGTAGAAGCCTCTAGCCAACCCAATTTATATTGTTGGGAAAATAATTACAATTATGGATTTTTATTGGACAAAGAGAATAACTTAAAACTGGATGACAATGTGAAATTGGATTGGTGGCTGAAGAACCAAGTTAAATCTAAATATCAATCAGATAAGGAAATAGGATTTGTTAAGAAGCCAAACGAATTTGATATGATAATCCGTGACAATCAGAAACTTATATCTAAAATATATAATTGGCTCTTACAAATCAAAATGCAAAACGAAGTCGTTAAAAGAAAGCTGGATAAAGTGGTTGAAGGATTTTGGATATAGTATTGAGATGGAGGAATGGGAAAAAATTTGGAATCAAAACTTAAAATTAACCAAATCAGCAGTGTTTAAAGAAAATATATATAAGATGATGTATCGATGGTACTTAACACCTGAAAGATTGAGTAAAATATACCCTAAGTACTCAAACAAATGTTGGAAATGCAGGAAAGTAAAGGGGTCCCTCTACCATATTTGGTGGCAGTGTGAATATGCAAAAAAAATTGGGCCCAGATTAATTTCTGGGCACAAAAAATATTAAGAATAAGGCTGCAACATACCCCGGAATTATACTTGTTGAATGTGTGTAAAGGGAGTTTATCCAGACAAGAAAAAAAAATGTTGTTGTATATAACTGTCGCGAGAATCCTGTACGCGAAAAACTGGAAAGTCTCTAAATTACCAGACAGGAATGAGTTTTTACAAAAACTATTTGAAGCAACTGAGATGGACACATTAACTGTAAGATTAAGAGGAGGAAATCTACAAAACTGTAGGAAGACATGGGACTATTTATATGTATGGATAAAAAGCATGGGAATTACTATGAGAAAGTCGGAACTGTGTTACGGTGAAGCCCCTTAAGCTGCTTGGCTTGGAGGGATTGGTGGTGGTTTGTTTATGTTTATGTATAGCTTATGTATACTTTTCTTTTGTATATGGAACTGTTAAATAAAGGATTTGTTAAAATTTCAAAAAAATAAAAATAAAAAAACAAAGGGGCTCCCCCAGTGGGAGCACATTCAGCCAGTTCTGAGAGATCTGTGCTGGCTACCTATTGTGTTCTGAGTCCGTTTCAAGGTGTTGGTATTGACCTTTAAAGCCCTCTATGGTCAGGGGCTTGTCTATCTATGGGACCGCCTTTCCCCACACGTTCCCCGGAGAGCACTGCGTTCAGGGATAAAAAATCTATTGTCCATCCATGGACCAAAAGAGGCTAGGCTGCAGCTGACGTGAGCTAGGGCCTTCTCGGTGGCAGCACCAGAATTGTGGAATGCTCTCCCGGAGGTCATAAGGGCCCTGCGGGATCTTTCTACTTTCCGCAGGGCCTGTAAGACCGAACTGTTTCGACAGGCCTTTGAGATCTAACTGGGAGAGAGCTGCCTCCCTACATCATTATAGAGTACCATGATCACCATTCATATTATATTATATTGTAGTGATACAGCATCATGAAACGAAATGTTTTTAAATGTTCTTAAATGTTTTTAAATAATTCTAAACTGTAGCTTTTTATTGGTTAAATTGTAAAAATGAAGGTTGCTAGCCGCCCTGAATCCGCTTGTGGAGAGGGCGGGATAGAAATGTAAAGTAATAAATAAATAAATAGCCCTGACCTGGATAACCCCAGGATAGTCTGACCTCTGAAGCTAAACACGGAGGCAAGCGATGGCAAACCACCTTTGAATGCTGCTAGCCTTGAAAACCCATTGGGTCACCTTAAGTCAGCTGTAACTTGACAGCAAAGAAGAAATACATCACACCACTCATGTTCTTAGCAGGCACTTGAGGGCTTCTGTTCTCCATTTTGAAGACCAAGAAATCACCATCCCAAACAAGGCATTTTTGAGAGTTAGGAGTCTGACATTGTATTAACTTTTACTAACTAACAGTAGCCAAAGGATCAAAAAATAGTGATTGCAACCTTCACCAAACTGGATGTTAAGAAATACACTACCTCCCAAAGAAGGTACCCTTATCCTCCATTGTTTCCAAAGATCAAACCGCAGAATCTCTGCAGTAGAAGCTGGCATTTTTGCACCCCAGCAGAACTAGTGCAATGTAGAGAAAACCCAGTATACTATTAACAAAAGTTTGCAAAGCTTTCTAAAGGTGCCACCTTGCAAATGGGTAAGATTAGAAGCTATCCATTCATATATATTCCCTGTTGTGGCACCTGCTTTGTAAAATGGCCTGCCTGAGGAGGTCAAGAAGGTTACCACACTTCTGTCGTTCCACAAAATGAGCAAAACTGTAATGTTCAAGACAGCATTTTTTAAAAAATATATTACATCTGTAGTAGAATGAACAGCCCAGGAGGGCACCTTTATAATGGAGCAGAATGGTAATTCACAGCAATTATTATTATAGGTTTCACCTGCTTTTCCTCCACTTTCTGTACTGTTTATAATATACCTTGCCTTAGAAAGTCTGTTGTGATGTCATTCTCTAATTCTGTAATCCTAGTCTTATTGCTGTGTTCATCAGTTATTTTATGCAGGCTGATTGCAGTATTTATATCCTGAAATCCACCTTGAGTCTCAATAGAAAGGCTGACTATAAATATAGTAAATAAGTAATATCTGGCTTCCCCACATATCATCATGCAGAACGCATCTCTTTATTATTCCTTATTTTTATATCTTGGGTGTGTATAATAGTTTTTTTAAAAAAAATCCAACATGATGTTCTCATATGTTGTCTCTTTTTTTTTAAACCTGTTTCTTTCTTGCTAACAACTTGTAAGTATGCTCAGGGCTCTTTTTGTAGAAAAAGCCCTGAGCATACTAACATTTGCATACTAATATTTGCATATTAGGCCCCACCCCCTTATATCACCGTTGTTACACATAGGGCTTTTTGTAGAAAAAGCCTAGCAGGGACTCGTTTACATATTAGGCCAAGCCAGCCGGAACTGTGTCCCTGCTCAAAAAAAGCCCTGAGTATGCTTATGTGCTACAGTATTTTTGACCCAGCAATGGATTGGCTTTGCTATGATTTTGCCAGATTTCATCATACTATAGTATACAACCATATGTAGAGGGGATATAACATTGCACTTGTGGCATACCCTCATTTCATGTGGCTTTTAAAAAAATCATGAAGTATTTTTTTTTCCTTGACATGTTTTGTGCCAGTATTTTTAACAAGAAGCAGGGATAGGTACAGACAAGGCTTAACTTAAATGTTTAAATTCCTCTTAAACTTGTATTATCATCTCTCTGTGGTCTATCTTCCTTTCTCCCTGTATTTTAGATTCCAGTTGTGGCAATCATGACAACAGGAGGTAGTACAAGATCATTGACAGCACTGTATGGAAGCCTACAAGGTCTGAAGAAGTTAAATTTCATAGACTGTACTGCATACTTGACTGGTTTTTCTGGCACAACATGGTAAGCTCATGGGTAGTAAGTTGGAGTTGCAGAGGCTATATTTGGCATTCTGAATGTTGATCAACAACTTAACATGAAAAAAATGTATATAAGATCTGTTTTTAAGGTCCTTCTAACTTGATATGAATTTTAAAAAAACCAGACCCAGTGCAATTCATTTTAAAGATATCCTAAGGAGCCTATGTCTCTCCACCATGGATTCTGTGACCTCGTTCTCCTCAAAATTCACTTCTTCTATGAAATTGGAGATAAATTCCTCATTCACACAGTGCTCAGGGGAATTTAGAGTATGAAGACATTGCTCTGAAGCCCACTGGTCCCTCTAAGTAACTGCTCATGAGCAGACTTCGTGCATAAGTACTGTAGAAGAAGAATTGCAGATTTATACCCTGCCTTTTTCTCTGAATCAGAGACTCAGAGTGGCTTACAATCTCCTTTATCTTCTCCCCCCACAATAGACACCCTGTGAGGTGGGTGGGGCTGAGAGGGCTCTCACAGCAGCTGCCCTTTCAAGGACAACCTCTGCAATAGCTATGGCTAACCCAAGGCCATTCCAGCAGGTGCAAGTGGAGGAGTGGGGAATCAAACCTGGTTCTCCCAGATAAGAGTCCACACACTTAACCACTACACCAAACTGGCTCTCCAACCACTACACCAAACATGCATTTAACCACTACACCAAACATGCACTGTAATATCAAAGATTGTACCAGCTACTTCTATGATTAGAAAATTTACGTAGATGCATTTTTCTAGGAACTGAAATAACTTCTCTGATCTTCCAAATAACCTACTTCAGATCTTAATGTATGCATGAAAAAGCAAATGTAAAATCTTCCATTGAGAGCAGCTTTTATTGAAAACTGGTATAGCAACTTGGAAGTTAGTCTGACTGAACTCAAAGTGACACAACTGTGCTTGGTTTGGGCTTTTTACACATATTCCCTTGCACTTTTTAACAACAGAGAGGGGAGCACTGCTCAAGGGACATTCTTTTGAAATGTATTAATTTAAAATATTTCTATCCAAACTTGTATCTACAAGGTAGCTTACAAAAACGCAACTTATGCAGCAATCAAACTATAAAAAACAATATACCTCACCTCTCTGCCCTTTCCTCCATGAGATAGCAGTGCTGGCCCTGACCTGGATAGCCCAGGCAAGCCTGATCTCGTCAGATCTCAGAAGCTAAGCAGGGTTAACTCTGGCAAGTACTTGGAGGGGAGACCTCTTTGAAATACCAGAAGGCAGGTGGCTGGGGCAGGCTTTATTCAGCCACCTCCATGAATATCCTCCAGGACACCAGTAGGGTCAGTCACCAGTGGTCACCTAACTTGCAGGTGCATGCACTTTCTCTCGCACACACACTCTCTCACACACAGAGATATTAAAAAATGCAAAAGAAAACCAAAAGAGAGCGGCACTGCTGGGGTTTTAGTGCCATCTTCAGTTACACCACTGTGTTTTATTGTTTTACCTGGTTTTCATTGGTTTTATTTGATGTTTTATAGGATCATGCTGTATACCACTCTAAAAGCCTGGCTCTACATTGGGAGGGTGGTTGATGAATTTAAAAAATAACAACATCCACAACAACTATAGGACAAAAAGGAAGTTAAAACAGCAGCAGAAAACCACAAAATGTAGTATCCTAAAAACGTGAACAGTTAAAATAACTGCAAGTTTAGAACAACAGAGAGACAGATGCAGCTCTTAAACAGTAAGGCTGCCAACACTTTGTTGGGAAATTCCTGGAAATTTAGGAGTGGAACTTTGAGAGGTAGAGTTTGGGGAGGGGAGGGGCGTTAGTGGGGTACAGTGTCTTAGAGTCAGCCTTCCAGAGCTGCCATTCTCTCCAGGGGAACTGATCTTGATAGATGATCCAATTCTCCCTGCATCTTCTCAGTCTCAAAAAGAAAAAAAAATGGGAAGGCACGGAGAGAACTGGAGGGAGCCCCAGGTCAAAATGTGGCCATGCAGCAACTGGTAGGGAATCAGTTGCTTGATTTGCCAAAGCAGAAGCCTGGGGGCAGAGCAATAGCAACTTGCAAAATTGGTATCAGTTATCTAAAAGCTTGAGGAAATATAACATGTCTTCACATTGCACCTAAAAGAATTTGAAGCTGGCCCCAGGTAAGCTTCTGTGAGAAGGGAGGAACCACAACTGGGATGCGAGGCTGTAGCCTTGGTATCAGGGTTGCCACCTCCAGTTGAGAGCTGGAGTTCCTCCAGAATTATAAATAATCTCCAGAGTTTAGAGATCTGTTCCCCTGGAGAAAATAATATCACATCCCTTCTGAGCTCCTTCCCCTACCCAAACTTTGCCATCCCTAGGATCTACTCCCAGATCTGAAATTTTCCATTCTGGAGCTGGCAACCTTACCTGGCATTTGCCCACCTGTCTTCTGATCATGGAAGATCACAGAACCTCTGATAACAATCTCAGCTGTAGTCAAGGTACCTGAGAGTTTCTCTGATGAAGCAGAAAGTTGACATAATAGACTGGCCCATAATGTCCAGAAAGAATGAGTAGACTTAGATTAGATAAGAGCTTGACTTGATTTTCCAGTCTTCAATCTGGGAATGCGTAATAGTGATCATAGCTGAAAGAGTAGGATATAAATGATTAAATAAATTTATAAAACACAAGCTGTAAGACCACAGGTGTTATTATGTTCTGTGGACCCCCATCTGGTGGGAGGTTCCTTGAAGACTCATGACAACAATAAAAGGCACAAGGGAAGCCCTGGTCTGGGATTCTGTCCTCACACCTCCCAAATTTTTCTCAAACAAACACTCCATATCAACCAGACTCTTTGTCACCCTTGAACAACAGGCCACGTGAATATGGAACCAGTTGCAGAACTCCTCTGAGTGTTTTTTCCTCACACAGCAGCACACAGGTGTCTAGGTCTCTGGGTGTGCGCTCTGGCTACTCATGCATCCAATCACTGCACAGAGTTTTAAACTAAAATAAACTGCAAAAAAAATCCCCACACACACTATGTGAAAGCATGTTCTCCAGACAACAGATCAGTTCACCTGAAGAAAATGGCCGCTTTGGAATGTGGGCTCTATGGCATTACACTGCTTTATTCTGGTTCTATGTATTTATTGTTGTTTTAATCCTATATTATTGTATATCCACTGATGTAAGCCACCCTGGCCCCTGGTTGCAGGGAAGGGTGGCCTAGCAAATAAACAACAAACAAACAAACACCACTGAGGTCCCTCTCCTCCCCTTAACTCTGCCCTCTCAGCCTACCCCTTCAAAATCTTCAGGTATTTCCTAACCTGGGACTGGCAACCCTGCCT
This sequence comes from Heteronotia binoei, assembly GCF_032191835.1. Lineage (NCBI taxonomy): Eukaryota > Metazoa > Chordata > Lepidosauria > Squamata > Gekkonidae > Heteronotia > Heteronotia binoei. The sequence goes on along the minus strand of NC_083243.1, from coordinate 81,670,988 downwards.
GTTCTGGCATGGGTCTTATTGTGTTCTTATGTTTTTATTTTCATTTTTCATTCCCAGGACCATGACAAATTTGTATAAAGATGCTTATTGGTCACAGAAGGATCTGGATGCACAAATTAATGAAACTAAAAGACATGTAACCAAATGCAAGGCATATGGATTTTCCATAGAGCGTCTGAAATATTACAACAGGCAGTTGCGTCAGCGGAAACAAGATGGACACAAAACTTCCTGTATAGATCTGTGGGGACTCCTTACCGAATATCTGTTAAATGATGGGGTATGATATCCTTGCTATTTCCTGTATTCACTGTTTGCTTAAATGGCATACATCAGTGTGCTTTATAATTATGCATAAGAATTGTCATGCATGCAAGACAGAAATGTATACATTTAAAATTCAGGTCCAGGCAGAGAAAGGAGTTATTGTTTGTCTGCATTAAGTGGATATATTTATAAGAGCATTGAACTTTAAAGAGCTCTGGGAGGCATATTCCCTTCTTAAGGCACATAAAGAAAACTATTACTTCTGGTAAACAGTTTTGCAGATATTTCAAAACAATGTGTGTTTGCTAGACATGAACATGGGATATGACTATGTAACACAAAGAGTGATCTTTGCTTTAAACTGCCCCAAGTTTTTTGGGGGGAAATGCTATCTGTCTCTTGCTGCGGTGTCAAAAAGCAGTGAACAAATTCTTTTGAATATGTATCCAATAGGTCAGGGGTGGCCAATGGTAGCACTCCAGATGTTTTTTGCCTACAACTCCCATCAGCCCCAGCCATTGGCCATGCTGATTGGGGCTGATGGGAGTTGTAGGCAAAAACATCTGGAGAGCTACCGTTGGCCACCCCTGCAATAGGTCGTTGGCCACCCCTGATTTCATCTGATCCTTCCCCCTCTGCATTGAATAAAATATTTTGTTATTTTAAAACTTTTAAAAAGCCTCTTGTGTGTAATTTCAATAGTTTAAGTTATAGGGGTTATCTTGTCCCTTCCCTCCCATCGGCTGAGCCAGCAGCAAAATATCATACTGTGACATGGTAGGACAGCCATAGATCTTTAGAGAAGAAGAAACTAAATAAAAAGGGCTGCTCAGTCAGAAAGGGAGAGAAAAATGAAGGGGAAAATTTGCCTCTGACTGAGGCAGGTGGGTGCCGTAGTCATAGGAGGCCTTCAGGAAAGGAGAAAAGGAAATTGTGGAGGATGGAGAACTAAGATGTTTCCTGCAAGTTCTTGTAGGTTCCCACTTGTCCTGTTTATTTCTCTGCACTGCATCAACTGTAATGACATTCTGAAAGCTCAATATGCATTTGGATTTAAGCATTTCCTACAATACCATGATAGGTTATCATTACTTTTTAGCAGTGAACATTCCATTCTTAAGTATACTGGGTATTGTTTTTCATATATTTTATTTGTACTAGAAGAATCTCTTGTTTGTTTTTCAAAAAACCAGGAAGACAACCATAAGCTCTCTGATCAACAGCAAGCAGTGAATGACGGTCAGAATCCTTTACCCATCTATATTGCAATCAATGTGAAAGAGAAGTACAGTACTATGGATTTCAAAGGTAGCAATATATGCAGAGATTTCTGGTTTTAAAAGTGTGGGCATCCCCATGCCTTTGTGCTTTCAAGAAGAGAGTGAATAACTGGTATGGGATTGCATTTACTTAAAAAGCTACCTCACAGTATCACAGATCTGACCTGAGGTTGCCACCATGATTTTAAAGGGATTAAAATTGCCATTGGGGTCTGATCCTGGTCATGCCCATAGCACAGTGGGCTGAAGCATCCATCCCCCTTGTACTTTTTCAAGTGCCAAAACAGCTCCCCCCCACCCCTATATCCCCACAGTTATTTCAGCACTAGAAAAGAAACAGGAGGGGGGGGGAGAGTGACTCAGCCAACTGCAGTATGGATATGATCACCATCAGGCCCTCACAGTATTTTTAAATTCCTTAAAAATGCTGGCGGCATTCATAGGTTGGATCCACGGATGCCCTCACATCCAGTTTGGCTCCCTGTATGCAATGATGGGATATAAGCTTTACTTACACATACACACATTGAAGATGCTGGCTCCACAGATGTATAGACCTGGGCAGGCCTCAGATTCAGTGGGAGCTCACAGGAGCACAGCTCCTGAACCTTTCTGAGAGTTCCACCTCCTCCTTTTGAGAGTTCCTCCTCTTCCCCCTGAGAGTTCGACCTCCTTGTCCATTAAAGAGTAGGTGCAGCCGCATAACAATCCCTGGATGAGCCCCACCACCTATTTTTCTACAAAATGACCCCTGGACCTGGGTACTACAATTAGGCAACAGATTGCACTGGCCTGCAGTTCAAATCCTTAAATTATGCTCAGCTTCAGAGTCGTGCCGCAGTATAGATCCAACAGGATGATTAATATGAAACTTTCCATTTGGAGAGTGGCCAGATATTTCAATCAGATTTCAAAATTTAGGAGAAATGGCTAATTATTTTTTTATCACAGCTGCTCTTCTTGCAACCATAGCAGACTTTTACAACACTACCTTAGGATATATGCCAAGGGCATATATTGTAATTTACAATAACTTGGAATACATAATCTTTATTACAGAGTATATTTTACATTTTAGTATTATGATGATCATTATTTATTAATAATTATAATAATCTACAAAAATAAACATACACAGCCTATTTATTATTACAAGTACACAGCCTCCTTATAACTACAAAATACATTAAATTTACATTACTTATTTTAAAAAAATCACTTTTATGTATGATCCAAACAAGATGATCTTACTTTCATTACATTATAGGGGTTTTTTTAATTTATGATATAATCAAATGTGAAGGAAAAAACATAATCAAATATTAAATGGAGGGAAATAAATATCTTCATTTGAAGAACTATGGTGTGTATGTTACACAGTGCATGTATATGTGATTCTTCTAACTACAGAGTGGGTTGAGTTCACGCCCTATGAAGTTGGTGTACTAAAATATGGAGCTTATGTTCGGGCTGAAGATTTTGGAAGTGAGTTCTTCATGGGTCACCTGATGAAAAAACTTCCAGAAACTCGGATCTGTTACTTGCAAGGTTATGTTCTTTTGATCTTTTGATATTAGACTGGCAACAACTAACTGTACTTTTCAATCAAGGCCAAGCGGTATGGGTTGACATTAATTACTGAGGCTAAAGGGACAGTGGCTTGCCTAATGCCTTCCAGTGAGTGTAAGACTGAGCTGAAGTTCATGTAACTTATGGTCATAACCACTTTGTTATATTTACTCATACTGCTCATAGTGCAGGGAGGCAGACAGGATTTTTCTTTTAGGCCCCCTTCATGAAGCTATGGTTTCTGTCTAGGCTGCCTTAGCTTTTGCAATGACCAAGGTTAACTCTGAGTTTAACATCTTTATTTAATGAATCAGATAGCAATGGCATGTGTTCCATCTATATCTTGTGGCTAATAGCCCTGTTCTATGACCCAAAGTGGCCCCGACCCAGGTGCCACCAGGAGGTCCACCAGCAGGGCCAGAACACCAGAAACCTTGCAACTGTTGCCCCCCAAGCACCAAGAATACAAAGAATTACTGCTCCAGACATAGTGTTCCATCTATATCTTGTGGCTAATAGCCACTGATGGACCTCTGCTCCATATGTTTGATTTTTTTAAAAACCTGAAATACATTATCTGAATGCAGCATGACTCCTTGAATTTTGACTCCTGCCCCTCTTGGTGGCTCTGTACCAGTGTTTGCACACACACATGCGCCCCAACAGAATGAGCAGTGGGATGAGGGAATGTTGTACATTGAGTTTATCTCCCCCTCAGTGCAGAAGAGAAGAAAGGAATGTTCCATAAGCCCAGCAGTACAGGGGATTCTCACTGCTAGGTTCTCATTTGGTTCAGAGCTATATGCTGACATTGTCATAGAAAGGGAAGGTACTAGCCCCATAGCATCCTACTGAAGATGTACCTCTTTACAGGCACAGATAACACTCAATGGATCAGGGGAAATGTTTTACAAAGAGCTATTTTAGGTAGAACGAAGAGCTATTTTAAGTAGAACAAAGTGGCGCAGTGGTAAAGCTGCAGTACTGCAGTCTGAACTCTCTGCTCACAACCTGAGTTCGATTCTGGTGGAAGCTGGATTCAGGTAGCTGGCTCAAGGTTGATTCAGCCTTCCATCCTTCTGAGGTTGGTAAAATGAGTACCGAGCTTGCTGGGGGGGGGGGGAAGTGTAGATTACTGGGGAAGGCAATGGCAAACCACCTCGTAAAAAAGTCTGCTGTGAAAACTTTGTGATGTGATGTCACCCCAGAGTCGAAAATGATTCATGCTTGCACAGGGGGCCTTTCCTTTCCTATTTTAGGTAGGGTTGCCAACAGACCTGAATAAAAGTGTCCTGTCCTTTACTAGTGGCTAAAGGTGTGGAAATTGACTGCAAAAGCTTTTCATGACACGGAGATAAAAAGCATCACCTGGTAAATAAAATCCCATTAAGCCTCAACCAAAGCCTCTGGTATTTCTCTAGTTGGTAACTCTAATTTTAGGCAAGCCCAAAGGTTTGACTATTTCTAGTGTGATTTTTTTTTCTTTAATAGCAGACTCTTGTGCTATATCAAACACTGCTTTTCAACTATCATTTGTTTCAAAAGAGATAAGAAATGGAGAGAAACTGGCTGAGATATACAATCCCAAACTCTATGGTTGCCATCTTCAGAGGCCTTTTGCATGTGCCCCCACAATCTGAGGCTAGATGAATGGCAACGCAAGAAAGGATCTTCTAGGTCATGGCACCAAAGCTTTGGAACTCCTTCTCCAAGAAAATTTGTCTCTCCCTCTGTCATTGCCTTCCCACTACAGGAAAGACAACAGAAAATAATGAATAAAATGAAGACCATTTAACTGTCTTGGCTTTATGATTAACTATTTAACTCTCCATTCCTTTGTAGGCATGTGGAGTAGTATATTTTCTGTTAATCTCCTATATATCTGGAATTTATCTCATAGTTCAGAGGATTTCTGGCACAAGTGGACTCAAGATCAAATAATTGACATTGGTTAGTTGGTTTTATTCCTGGCTGTTTTCTCATTATTCATGTTCTGAACTGAAATATGAATACTTGGGAGCATTATGGTTTGTGTGGAAATATTTGTCCAGTTTTTCCAGATGTAGGCCCTCCATTTGAGCTGTTAATGGTAAGGTATTTTGGAGAATATGAATTCATAGGGTCACCTTAAGTGGGAAGCAACTTGACACACAGATATTTACTTTATGTAAATAAATTGAAATTATGGGAAACAAAGACTAATGTCCTTGATTTCTGACGCAGACATAAACCAGACTAGACTAACCAAGTGTTTCATTGTTGTTACTTTTTCTTCTGTAGATGAAGAGCCTCATCTACCTACAAGGCCAAGTGAGCAAAAGACATATCTGCAAACCCCTGCTAGTCCCCTCTCCAGGGCTTTCAGAGATGTGCTCACTGGTCGCCTATCTGTTGCCCAGTACCACAATTTTCTAAGAGGCCTACAACTAGATAATAGCTATCTCAAGCAAAGCAGTTTTCATAGATGGAAAGGTATGTTCAGTTGTTTTATAAGTTACTGTTTTGTTGGTTTAGGGTTGCCAATCCCCAGGTGGGAAAAACAAAGAACTGTGTATAACAAAAATAAAAAAATGCTAGAAATTTAATTTTTTTGTATTTTTATGTTATTATTACTAATACACAATTCATATAAAATACAAAAGATACCAATTTTCACAGTAAAATAATGTCCAACGAGGGGGCAGGAACTGACTACATAATCATCATGATTAATTATAAATATTTCCAAATGTCTCAAAAATTCTTTCGTGGAGTCCAGATCCCTTGAAGAATCGGGCTAAAGAATAGGAGTTCTTCCTTTACGTGTTTGTTGACTAGACACATGTTTTGCATGGGATTGCTTTTTCCCGAAGCCAGTTTTTTTCTACAGAATGCAACAACCTAGGTCAGAAGAGCCATCAACTTAAAGTATAAACGCTATCCAACATAAGATGAACCATACCTGTATAAGAATCAAACTGATGTCAAGCAAATTTCTTTTACCACATTCTCATATGGCTTAAGCTCTATCCTATCTCTACTGTATATCCATTATTAAAATGGCCCACAAGTGTTACACATTAACATCATTATATGGGAATAGTGTTATTCTGTGCAGGCCAAGAGGAACAGGGTTTGTGAGCTAGATATTGCTGTAGGTTTTTCTATGTTTTCACCTGCTTTAATATGCTAGGGATAGCAAAAAGCCAGGGCTGGGAAGACAAAAGGAGAATGACTAAATACAACTTCCCCAGAAATAACAATAATAATGCAGCCTTAGAAAAAATGAAACAATATGTTATATTGAATAATTACCAGAAATACTGAAAAATTGCAAGAAATTACAAGAAATAGAGTAATTACAGTATTGTAAACATAACACTCCAAACATATACAATAGAATCCAGCTGACAAGCAAAAACACTGTCAGCAATTTGCTCTTCAGGAACTGATCTGTAATGTCTTGAGTTGTAATTTTGGTAGAACTATGGGCTCAACCTGAAGGTTGGCAACCCTAGTATGAACCCAAGCAGTTTACAACATCATTCTCCCCTCCTCCATTGTATCATCCCAACAGCCCAGTGAAGTAGGTGGGGCTAGGAAACAGTGACTGACCCAATGTTACTCAGTGAGCTTGCATAGCGGAAGAAGGATTTGAACCAGGTATCCTTGATCCTAATCCCACTCTAACTGCTACACCATGCTCACCCACAATAGATGTCTATGACAATAAATAGCAAACAGTGAACACTAAACATCATAGTAAAATAGTAAAAGATTAAGAACACCAGTAAAATCAAAAGCTGCTTTTAAGCAGATTTTTCAGGTCACAGTGTTAGTGCTTCCTCATGCCAGCCTATGCTGGGTTTGCTGAATGGCAAAGAAGGTTGCCACAGGCCAGAATCAAAACAAGACTTCATTTTAAAAATTGAATCCACAATATCAATTCTCCTTCTCCGAGTCTCTATTTTCCCTCTTTAACTAGCAAGACTTATGTCCAAGTATGGGGAGGGATCTCAGCAGGGTGGAAGTGATCTCTGTAGTCTGCAGCTCAGGCATAATTCTGGAACACCTCCAGAATGCACCTGGAGGCTGGCAACTGTAAATCCAAGTCAAGATCTTTAAGATGGCATAAAACCTAGCAGAGCTTTCTAATAGACTAAAAGTAGGACAGTTGATAAAAGTTCATAAGGGAGGGCCCTTTGGTGTCCCAGGCCTGCGCCTGTTCCACCACTGCCCCCACCAACCCACAAGGAGGGCAGGGGTGTGGCAGGCGAGGGCTGTGCACACATGGCTCACCTGCAGTCCCCACTCAGCCCTTCTTTGGGCAGTCTTGGAGTGCCTCTGAGAGCATATTGCACATATGCAGCTCACCCACAACCCCCACTCAGCCTTCTTGGGTCTGCCTAAGAAGGGCAATCTCTGAGCATCTCTGGAGCACATGCACTGCCCCTGCTCAGGGGAAGCACAGACCCAGGAAGACTGAGCAGAGGCAGTGGGTGTCATCGAAGGCACTTGGAGCCTGGCCTCAAGGGAGAACAGCCTCCAAATGCCTCCGAGCACCCCTATGGCTAGGTGGCGCCCCAGGTGGCTGCCTACTTGGCCTACTTGGATGCACTGGCCATGGGGAGGGGAATTCAAAAGGCAAGGTGTAAGAAGCAAAGAATTGAGCAAACTCTCCTCAGATGGCACTTTGGGGTGATTTTTTGCCCCAAGTAACATCTTGGGTTGCTCAGGTGGTGGACTGGACCTATATACCTAGACAGAAGTCTTGGGCTATTTTAAAGACTAACACATTTATTGCAACATCAATTTTCATGGGCCAGAGCTCAGATGGCAGCGCAAACAATGGACCAACTGCATGAAGTTAGATGTGCACAAGTGGGAACCAGCAAGGACTTGCAGGAGGCACCTCATTTTCCCCTCCTCCATTATTTCCTCATTCTTGAAAGCCCCCATAATAACCTGTCCCCTTGTCTAGCTTCTCTCCTTCCAAGGTTGCCAATCTCCGGGGGGCCTGGAGATCTCCTGGAATCACAACAGATATTCCAACTTCAAAGACCCATTCCCCCTTAGGGTTGCCAGCTCCAGGTTGGGAAATTCCTGGATATTTGGGGCAAGACCTTGGGGGAGAGAGGTATTGGAAGGGAATCAATCTCAATAGAGTATAATGACATAGACTCTACCCTCCAAATAAGCCATTTTCTCCAAGGGAACTGATCTCTGCCATCTGGACAGTAGTAATTCTGGGTGATGTCTCCAAACCCCACCTGGAGGTTGGCAACCCAAGTTTCCCCAGATGAAATCTCTGCTTTGGATGGTAGACTCTTGGGTTGCATCATACACCTCTGAGATCCCTCCCCTCCTTAAACCACATCTTCCCAGGTCCCATCCCCAAATCTCTAGGAATTTCCTACACTGGCATTAGCAACCCTATCTCCTTCCCACCCAACAGCCAACTTTCCTTTATCTACCCTTTTGTCTTCAGCTTTCCCTTCCCCCCACCCCCAGCAACCTATAGTTAGGAAAACTGTGGCCTGGTTGCGCTGTGAGAGCCACTGGACCAGTCCCACTTCCATCATAGGGAACCCTCAAGGATTTGTGATGTGGTACCTCACTTTCCCCTGTATCCCTCTCCCCACACTATTTCCTCTTTCTCTTTTTCTGGCCACTCACATACCCTCTCCCCTTTCCCTGCCTCTATTTATCTGCCTCACATCTTCAGCTATATTTATTATTTAGTTAGTTCATTTATACCTAACATTTCTCCACAGTAGGGACCAAAGCAGCTTACATTATTCTCCTCTCCTGTATTTTATCCACACTCTATGAGGTAGGATAGGCTTAGGATTCCCATCCCCCTGATGGGGGCAGGGGTTCCCCCACTTTCAGGGCCTCCAATCTGCCACCACAGAGCTGGCTGGTGGGGGAGCTCCACCCCTCAACAGCTCTGGTGTGGCCAGTGTGCCAAGCACAATGACATCACCCAGAGATGATGTTATCTCACTGGGCACATTGTGCGGGGGACACTCTAACATTTGGGCAAAAACTCTGTAGTGACCAGAGACTCCCCCCAAAATGATAGAGCATTCCGCATGTTGTGCCTGGTGGTGATGATGTCACTTCTAGGATTTAAATATCCAACAATTTTAATATCCAACTTGGCTTTTAGTATATAGATAACCAACACACAGCAGTTTTGACACAACTAACACATGCTCTGTTCATAAGAACATAAGAGAAACCATGTTGGACCAACACTCTGTGTCACACAGTGGCCAAAAAAAAAAAACCCCAAGTGCCATCAGGAGGTCCATAAGTGGGGCTAGAAGTCCTTCCATTGTGCCCCCCCCCCGACAAGCACCAAGAATACAGGGCATCACTGCCCCAGACAGAGAGTTCCAACAATATGCTGTGTCTAATAGCCACTGATGGACCTCTGCTCCTCTTGAAGCTGGCTATGCTTGTAGCTGCCACCACCTCCTGTGGCAGTGAATTCCACATGTTAATCACTCTTTGGGTGAAGAAGCACTTCCTTTTATAAATTCTAACCAAACTGCTCAGCAATTTCATTGAATGATACTGTCCACTCTGGTCTGCATTTCAGATACTGTACTAGACTCTTCTTCACCTAACCAGCTGACCCAAACAGAAGAATACTTGTCTCTAGAAGATACTGGATTTTTCATCAGTACTAGCTCAGCACCTCTGCTGAGACCAGAAAGGAAGGTGGATATTATTCTACATTTAAATTACAGTGCAGGGTCACAAGCACAGGTGAGAAATTTGCCTCTTCCTGTCATCCATCCTCTTCATCATCATTTAATGCTTGTATGGCTATCATTATATATGCTACTGTCCCCTTGAATGTATCTCTGTATGTATCCCTTTCCTTCCATTCTTACATATTTGAGACAGTAACAAATATCAGTCCTGAGGAAAGAAAAGAACAGGAATTGGAAACTGGGTGTCCAGAGAGGAAGAAACTGAGAGAGAAGAGCAAGGTGGGTAGAAGAAATTATGTGTGAAGAAGTGAGTCTGAGAGGAAATAAGCTGACTTGGAGGCAAATATTCTGACTATGGATGTGTTCACACACATTAAATAATGTGCTTTGCAACTAGGTTTTTACTGTCATAGAATCATAGAGCTTTTTCCCATACAGCTTACCGCGGAGCGAAGTCCCTCCTCACCGCGCAGCGTCTGCTCAGATTTCCCACCAACTGCTCCGCGGAAGCAGGAAGTGCTGGGCCTCTTGCGTCGCAAATGTAAATCACTAAAACCCAGTTTACGTTAGCGACGCAAAAGCCGCGGATCTTCCTGCTTCTGCGGAGCAGTTGGTGGGAAATCCGAGCAGACGCTGCGTGGTGAGGAGGGACTTCGCTCCGTGGTAAACTGTGTGGGAAAAAGCTCATAGAGTTGGAAGGGACCTCCAGGGTCATCTAGTCTATTCTGTGCAAGAACAGCAAAATCCACTTGCAAACAGTTTTCCTATGATAATTTTTGTGACCTTGCCTGAATTGCCATGATGTCACAGAATGTTCTGGGAGGCTGCAGAAAGATAAGAAGAATTTCCTATAAAACTTCTGTGTCACCTAATGACTAGTTTTAATAGAGGAAAACCAAGCACAGTTCAGACGTCGCATGAAACTATGATTTTATTAAACTATCATTAGTGTGGTTGTCTGAATGCATCCACTCTATGGTAACTTTGGTTACATCAAAGAAGGATTTGTAGCTAGCATTTGAAGGTGATATATTAACCACAGTTGGTTTTAACCATGGCTTTGGATGATGTACAATTGCAGACATCCTAGCTCAATCCCAGGCTGATGCTGGCTTTTTCTTCTGTACACCTTCCCAAGTTACAGAGAGGCAATGAAACCAATGTTTGCAAAAGCAAAGCAGGATATGAGATTAATGTGATCTGAATCCTGAGTTCAAATGATAATCATAGTTAAAGTAAACCATGGTTTCATGTGATGTCTGAACTGAGCCGCTCTTTGAACTATGAATACGTTGTCTTGGGAAAGCATACAGAAAAATGAAGAAGAATGAATCTCATATAAACCTTTCCTCAAAGTTTTGTAGACTTTTGTTTTAAAGTCTAGTTTGAAAATATTAGGTTAACATTTCCTTACAACTGTTACCTGAAACCTAAATTTTCATCAGTGTGAATGTTCAGTCTTTCATGTCATGTGTCCTACCTGCAGTCCATTTCTGTTTGATCTAGTAATGTCATGCTCATATACTCTTCTGCATTCTGCTTATTCATCTAGTTCTTGGAGCAATCATGCAAGTACTATGCAGAGCAAGGAATCCCATTTCCCAAAGCTACACTAAGTGAAGAAGACAAAAAATCTCTTAAGGAATGTTATTTATTTGATGATGCAGAGAATCCAGAAGCACCCATATTATTATTTTTTCCACAAGTGAATGACACCTTTCGGTATTACAAAGCACCGGGTATGCTGTCAACTATTATTGTTGCTTTGTTGTTGTTATTGTTGTAGCCCTATCACAGTAAATGATGACTTACAAAGGGTCATAGCAAAAAAGCAGGTACCTGCTTGAGAAGCTAACAGTGTAAACCAGTGTTGAGCATATAAGTACTTTTAGAATGTTAAGAACAGTGAGTCACTACCACTGAAAAATGGCAATCACAAAATGGCTGCTATCAGGGGCAAATGGACCATTGTATCCACTAGAAGATTTCCTGATGGACCCATCCTCTCCACACAGGCTGGACCAGCCCAGTGGCAAAGTGGCCACCGTGGCCCTCACACAATGAATGGGAGGCAGCACCTGCCCATCCCTCACATGGCACACCCAGTATTCACACGGTACCTGTCCAGTCCCCTTGCATGGCTTACTTAGCACTTGTATTTTGAGGGGGAAGCAGTGCCCAATTGGCCACCATGTGGCAATGATACCACCCCTTCACAGCAAGGGGGAAGTGGTACCTGAGCAACTCTTGCATGGATTGCCTGGCCCTCCTGGGGTGAGAGACGGGCCATGCCTGCCTGGCTCTTGTGCAATTCACCTGCTGAAGGGAAGGCAGCCCCCATCCAGCTCAGCAAGCAGGCTGTCTCCCTTTCCCTTCCTCCTTTGGGTGGATGGGGACACGGTGGGGCAGTGCTAGAAAGGCAGATTTCTTCTTCCTCCCATCTTCCTTTGGAGGGGAGGGAGTATGGCCAGGGCAATGTGAGGGCTATGACTCTCTTCAAGGGCTGTGTTCCTTCCCATCGGTGCTCGAGACATTAACAACACATCTGGAGACTGCAAGCTACACATCCTTTGTAAGAGGCAGCAGTTTTGATTTCTCCCTGTAGACTTGAAAGTGATACCTCCTGTTCCAATGAGATGGAGTAAAGCCAGGATCAGCTGTTTGGTTTGAAGAAGATCCTTTGTCAGAGGAGCAAACAGCCTCTAGGAAACCCATCAGCATACATCATTGCACCCACAGGCACATTTATTTGTATGTTTTTATATATTTGCACCCTGCTTTTCTCCCTACTGAGGACCCCAAGCAGCTGACACCATCCCCCTCCTACATCCTCAGAACAACCCTGTGGGGTAGGTTAGGCCGAGAGAGTGTGCCTAACCCAAGATCACCCAGTCAGCTTTCATGGCAGTCTGGATTTAAGTGAAATTAATCAAATATTTTTCTATGAACATCAAGATCAACCTATGCACCAAAGAAAGTCTGTCCTTTTGTTCACAAGATTGGCCATAAACCAGAGACCAGATGTGGCTCATGAGTCATGTGTAGCTCTTTCACACATATTGTATGGCTCTCAAAGTCCCCACTGCCCTGTCAGCTGGCTTGGAGAAGGCATTTGTCTCTTTAAATCCCTTCTCCAAGCCAAGCCAGTTGGCAGCTTGGAGAATGCATTTAACGTTAAAGTTGCTTTCTTTCCACCTCTCCATCTTTCTCTCTCCCCTCCCCCCCCTCTAAAATTAAATGTGTTCTCCAAGTCCTATCCCCAGCAGCAGCCCAAGCACATGTGGCACCCCAGGCAGGCACCCCCCGCTGCCCCCCACAGCGCTTCAACCCCCCCCCCCCGGGCACCAAGGTGTGGCGCTCTCCCATCCCCTTCTTCCCTTCCTTTCTCATTATTCATTCATTAGACCTTTATTAGCATTAATGTAAGAATACAGTATAGTTTAAAACCAACAGTAACACTATAGAATATAATAAAATCTTTAAACCCAGCAAAAGTTAAATGACATAAACTAGCTGTGGGCTATGCATGAATAAAAGCCTCTCTGATTTGGATCGCAACCTGTAAAAAGCAAGCAACATGGGTAGTGACAAAATTGTGTTTCCCGTGGAGTAAAAAGCGGACCTTGGCACTGTCAGAAAGGCCTTGATGGTTGGAGAGCAGTGCATCTAGGTATCTTGCTTGAGGACTGCTATAGAAAGAGCAGTCCAGAAGAACATGAGGGACCGTTTCGATGACTCCTTGACTACAAGGGCATCATCTAAGATTGTGGGGGATTCTGTGGTATCTTCCAAAAAGGATGGCCGATGGTAGTGCATTGAATCTAGCCAGCATGAGTGCTCTTCTTTGGTGAGGATCAGTTAAAAAGTGGAAATAGGGAGCTAGAAGCCCAGGAGTCTGGGATAAACCCAGGTGACTTGGGGAGCAAGATTTCCGAACTGCCTCAGTCAGACGTTGCAGCTGGATATCTAGTAGTCTACGTTTGATGGATTGAAATACCCCAGAATCAGAGGATAGATAGAATGCATCCAAAGAAATTCCTATGGATGTAATTTTCTTTTGGATCAGGGTCAACCATTTTGATGCATGATGGTCCATCAGCATCAAAAAGGTGAAAGAATTCTGATCAGAGTTAAATAAAAGGCGCAGCCAAAACTTAAAGGTCAGAAGCCAGGCGCGAGTTTCCAGCAGCAACAGTCCAGTTTCCATGCAAATTGCAGCATAAGGAACACAGTTGGGTAATCCCAGTATTTTCCTCAAAAATAAAGATTGTAGGCCATCAGTGGTGTGATCAAAGGCCGTCGCCTTCCCTCCCCCACTGCGCGCGATCACAGCAGCATGCTATCATCACGCGGGGGAAGAGGGGACGGGACAGGAAGGGAAGGGAAGGAGGGGGTGGGCGGCGATGAGCAGGTGCATGGACAGAGAAGGAGGCAGGCACCTGGGGGGTGGGGAGGTGAAGGGAAAGGAGGGGCGGGCGGTAGCAGTGGCAGTGGCGGGCGCCCAGGTGGGCATGCAGGCATTGGAGGCAGGCAAACTAGGCACTTGCCTGGGGCACTTGGAGCGGGGAGCCCAATTCGGTGCCCCACCCTCCCAGTGCCCTAGGCAACTGCCTAGTTTTCCTAATAAGAGAGCCAGCCCTGCCTATCCCATTGCTGCACCAGTTGGCTAGCTTGGCTCAGAGAAGGCATTTGCTCTTTAAATCCCTTCTCCAAGCCAAGCTGGCTGGTGTGGGTGCAGGTGGGGGGCTTGGAGAACAATTTAAAAATATATGTGCTTTCTTTTCACCTCTCCCTCCCCCATTTGTTTTCTTTCAGTCTCATTTTTTCTCTCTTTCTCTCTGCCTGCCTTCCTTCCCCATCTATTTGCTTTCTTTCCACCTTTCTTTTCCTTCCTTCCTTCCCCCATCTGTTTGCTTTCTTTGCTCCTTTCTTTCTCTCTCTTTCTCTTGCTTTCCTCCTTTCTCCTTCCCTTCTCATCTATTTTCTTTCTTTCATTCTTTCCACCTCTTTCATTCTTTTTTCCACATCTCTCTCTCTCTCTTTCTCATTTGTTTCCAATTGAGGGAGCTAGAGAATGTTTGCCAAAATATTTCCGTTTCAAGGGAAAAAAATTAGGAAACAAATAGTTCTAGTTATCTAGTAATTCAGTTTATTACCATCAAAGATCAGTTTAAAATTGAAATAAATAAGATGTTGTGCTAGCAGCTCAAGGCTGTTTTTATTCTTGCCTGATGTGCGCTCTCTCTCTCTGTAATGATATATAACTACACAGTTAATTGGATGGGGGCATGGTCAGCATCTCAGGAGCTGGCAGGCCAGAGCAAGACTGGCCTCGTTCATGTCTTGGGGTTCTCAAGCATCTGATGTTTATTCTATGTGGCTCTTATGTTAAGCAAGTGGCCACCCTGCCATTGACCAACTCCAGAGATCATGTCCAGTAATCATGCAGCAGTATTACAGTCAGATGATTGGCAGGAGGTAAAACTTGATCTTTTTGGAATAGCTACAGATACTATTACTTCTCTATAAGGGTGTATTTTCTAGTGTCTGAGATTTGTATCATCCACAAAATTGACTGAGATAGTCCTACCATTGATGCACTTTCAGGTTCTTTTTAAAATCATATATGAAAATTCTTGTAGTCTTTCTTATACATAAAAAGATCCACATTAAGTGTTAAGAATCACCAACATACCCTCTTTGATGGGAACCGTGCTTTTCGTTTCACTATGGATTTGCATTGGATAAAGAATTGTTTCATACGTGTTACCATTCTCTATAGGGTTCTCCATTTGTTTTCAGCCCTAGCTGCCTCATCCAAGAGTTGACTTAGCTCTTCATATAATTGCTGCCATATAGCATGATAGAGATCTCACTTGCTCCCTTATTTCTTGTTTGGATAAAATTATTAGCTGTCATGGAATGGCTGCACTGACCTACAAACCCTATTCCATTTTGGCCTGATGAGGTATCTAGGACCTCAGCTGTCATCCTGAGTCTCCATTTGGGGACACACTACTCACCTGAGTCCACCCACTGCTCAGAGAGGTATTCCTACTTTTGTCTGGTTTTTCCATTGTCACCAGTTTTCCAGATACCCACTAAGAGGGCCAGCACATCTCAGCACTCTTTCTGTGATACTGTAAGAACATAAGAGAAGCCATATTGGCTCAGGCCAATGGCCCATCCAGTCCAACACTCTGTGCCAAAAAAATCAGGCGCCATCAGGAGGTCCATCAGTGAGGTCAGGACACTAGAAGCCCACCCACTCTGCCCCCCCCCCCCCCAGCGCCAAGAATACAGAGCATCATTGACCCATTTAATGGATCTGTCTTGTTTACATCTGCTAACCAAGTACTGCTTAATACAGGGATTGCTTACTGCATTTACACTCCCACAGAATAGTGGTCTAACGACCAACCAGCTCCTTTCTTTGGCAGCAGTTTTAGTCAGCATACTGGCATTTAAAATAGAAAAGTATTTATTGAGAAAGAAAATTCCAGACACATGTTTACAACAATGGATCAAGCAAGAAATACAAAGAAAATATGCAAGCAGTCTGTCCCTCAGCCTTATATATACCCTAGCTGCAATAGAATAAGTTCTAAGGTGGGCTCTTTAAATTTAGAAGCAACAGCATTCTAAAAGCTTTCCATTACCTTGGAGTCTTTGTCTGGGCTTCCAACCCTTTGTTATTTCCACATGGCAATTGAGTCCATTCAGATTTAACTGGAGCTTGGAAAAAAGGACCTTGCTCCCCTCATGTTTAGGAAAATTATTTCCTTTATGGGCCTATCACTCTATGGGTCATTATTTTTTTCCTATAGTTTCCAGGAAGAGACATCTGCCATTTGGCATCCCTATGTCTTTGTCCCTTCCAAGGTGTCACATTTCTGCCTGAGTGTGAGACCGATTCCCCACTAGCCTTACGCCACTCTCATTCTCCTTTTCTCTGAGGGGTTTCAGTCAGATTCCACACTATCTGCCCTGGGGCTGCAGCTCACTCCACCTCCTCTGCGCAGCAAACAAGATCCTCTAAAAACCGGTTTCTGTTTGCCACGTGAAAAAGGTGAAGCAAGTTGCAGCCCTGGGGCAGATAGTGTGAAATCCGATGGAAGCCCTGCAGAGAGGAGGAGCATGAGAGCGGCGTAAGGACTGGGGAATCGTCCCAGTTGGCTCTTTGCTTGTTCTCTACTAGCTAGAAGTATTTGCATAACTAAGCCTTAAGTGTTTGAGGGTGCTTGGAAAAGCCATCAATGTAATGGGGAAAGTGCTTCAAAGCAATTAATTTATCTCTTGTTTCCTTCTGCTAACAGAGAAACTTTGTAAAATGAATGTGGGGCAGGGAGGTTGTAGCCCCAAAATGGAATGCATTTTTCTACATTGGCTGTATTGGGAATGTAATTTGGATAATCTATTTCACTGTGATCAGTATATTCCTCTTCAGAGTAGCAATTCAAAGGGAAAACTCATTTCCTTACTCTGATGCTGGGATTTTGAGAAAGTCTCTCCCCTATCCACAGCAAGGTAATAGCTATATGTCTCATATAATATTTTAAGGATCCTAATTTCCTAACACTTATTCATAGAAGTAATGTAGCCAGGAGCAGCCCAAGGCCTTGGGGGAGCCCTAGGAATAATCACTGTTCTCATCTTCCTCCCACTCCCTCTTGTCTCCCTTCTTTTCCCATCATGGTGAGGCAAGGTGGTGAGGTGTGGTAGTGCCCACCTTCCTCACGCTCCCATGTTCGGCGACACTGAGGTGAGGCAGTGCCTACCCTTCTCACACCAGAGCAGAGCAGGAAGCAATCATCAGCCTCAAGTGCAGCTGCAAGGGAAGGAGGAAGAGGGTCAGCCCAGCCCCACAAAACAGACACACATGGGAGGGAAGGAAGAAAAGAGAAGCCTCTCTACAGGTACCTATTGAGGCTGGGGTGTGCCTCCCAGGCTGCTATTTGTTGTGGCAGGCTCAGATATTGTGTGAAAATCTGAGGAGGCAAAATTGTGGTTGGCAACCTTCTGCCTCTGGCACCATAGGTGATTGCCTACGGCTGCTTAGTGGAAAGGCTGCCTTTCAGTATAGCAGTACTACAAGCAATGCTCACCTTGAATTTCAGAGTTAAAAATGACTTCACTTAAGTGAGGCATTTTCACAGCCACCCAAAAAGGTTCCAAATAATTGTGTGTGTATGTGTATTTGTATTGCCTGTGAATCTTTATAAATGACCTTGCATTCTTCCATTCCCATTCTTATCTCTTATCACAATGTTTTTCCAGGT
Organism: Heteronotia binoei; assembly: GCF_032191835.1. NCBI lineage: Eukaryota > Metazoa > Chordata > Lepidosauria > Squamata > Gekkonidae > Heteronotia > Heteronotia binoei. The sequence continues at coordinate 81,652,889 of NC_083243.1, read as the reverse complement.
GTGAAACGCTCTGAATCAGAAATGAAAGATGGCAGAGTTGACATCTCTAGTAACTCTTCTCCCTATTCCACCTATTCACTGACATTTGCTGCTAAAGAGTACGATGAACTGGTGAAACTGAGTGAATACAATATTTTGAATAACCAACATCTAATCCTTCAAGGCTTGCTCTCAGCAGTGGAACGGAAAAAAATGTACAAGAAATAATACCATTTTCTGAGCATCTGGATTCATTGAATGAGCAGCTAGGATTGGTGTCAGGTTTCTCTGATGATGGTTCACAAGATGAATTGAATTCTTCTTCAGTCCAAACAATGAATGGAAACCAATTAAGGAATGGTAGGGCAAGGAGACTATATTTGGACACTGTCAGATCAGCTTCTTCCCAAACCTGTAGTATTTTTATGAAGAAATAGTTCCACTCCATATGTCAGACACTTGAAACCTAGACCTGCTTGGTTTCTCTATTTTGTTTATTGCTATTTCAAGCACCCCAATGGTGGAACCAGCTGCCGGAAGAGGTGCGGGCCCTGCAGGATCTTGGCCAATTCCGTAGGGCCTGCAAAACCGCCCTCTTCCGGCTAGCCTTCTAAGATGGAGCTTGGAATAAACATCACACCATCATTAATATAACTGAGATAGCAGCACTATTAGATTATATTTTAGACCGTTTTTAGATTATTTAAATACTTAACTGTTAACTGTATTGAACTGTATAATCTTGTTTTACTGTTTTAATATGGCTCTTGCCATGTCCTGTAAGCCGTCCTGAGCCTGCCTCGGCGGGGAGGGCGGGGTATAAATAAAATTTATTATTATTATTATTATTATTAACAACTATACTAGCAGGATTAGTTAATGGAAAGCAGTAGTCCTCATGCAGATCCAATGACATAATCAGGGCAAACTGGAATGTCATAACCATCCAGGAGCAAGATGAGCCATACTGTCTCTGCAGTGCTGCAAAAGCCTTTCGACTTTGACCTGACTGGTTGGTGGTGCATGGGAGGAGACATGAATTGCTGTCAATACTGGTCTGTGTTGAGTGGCCCTTGCAGTACTGCTAATGCTGCTATAGGGCATGGCTTGGTCTGATCCTGGGCACAAGCCATCTTACAGGGCAACAGCCTGCCAGGAAAATTCCCAGTGCCTCTCTGCCTCTTCATATAGCATAGCTTCATGCCTTTGGAATAACAAGTATCTATTGTAGCTTTGTAGCTGTTATCATAGGGACAGAAACCATATAGTCTGTCATGTGCTCTCTATGAATTAACCCTTTGAATCTGATTATGGCAAATAATTTTGAAACTGTCAAATAGTGATCAAGATAAATAGAGTACAAGGTCATACATGCTGTTGATTGAGTGTAGTGAGCGAAAGGTTAGACTTAAAAATTTGCTGCAGAATGTTTGCTAATAGATAATTTTATGTTATGCTTTGGTTTGCATTTCAGAATTGCAGAAGGGAGAAACAGTAGATTTCACCTTATCACTCCCTCATGAAACCGTTGCAAAAATGACTAGTTATGCTTTTAACCCTGTTCTGTTGGAATAAATATAAACAGTATTGCTTTCATTTATGTAGTTCTTTTCCTGAATGATCCAAACACAAGACTTTGGTAATCCTTATCATAACATTTTAAGTTCTGGACACAGCAAAGCAGTAATGGGAGAAAGAATGGCCAAAAATATAAAACACACCAAACATGGAAAGTAAACAAGCCATAACACTATTGACCAGACATCAGAAAGTCTGGCAACATAGACAGGGACAAATATGCAGTTTTCCAGCCGAAATGTTGGTGCTAAAGTGCTTTGCCTGATTATTTGTCCAGCCACCATGGTTCATTGCGATGGTAAGGAAATGGCATAAGTAAAGAGGACAGCACATGTTGGACTTTCATTCACCTTGCTTCTCCCTGGGAGTGTGCTATTACGTCTTCCTCAGTCACAATATTGGTTTGGGTGTTAGCTGTTTCATCATCATCATCCCCACTTAAAGGTCATGGGTGACCTTCTCTGCCTCTCCCACAAAAACTGGACATTCAAACGACAGAGAATTCAGATGCCAAACTGAAGCAAGTTTTGCAGGGCATGACTGGTACTGCAGTTACTTCATAAAAGGGGACATATTCACCCTGGAAGAAGTGTTGTTGAAGGGAAGCATGGGAGTTGGTCCACAGGCTAATATGCACAGGGAAAGCCCAGGAATTAATTCTGGTAACAGGCTAGAACTCACACTCCTGAAATGGTTCAGCTTGTGACTTCTGAAGCAGTAAAACTGCATGTCTAAAGCCACTCTTGAGTAGATTTTAAATACTAAATTATTGACAGCAGCCTGTGCATTGATGTAGTGCTTTGACTGTTGCTGTGTAGATTTGCTAATTAATAGTACATTATTTTTATCAGCGTTAAGAGAGAGTATGGCTGTTTGCTCCTGTTGCCCCCCCAGTTGGAATGGAGAGGCTGACACAGTGTGTTGGATAAACTGGGCCGCTTTATTAAAGATAACTTAATCAACTAGAATGGCAAGGGGTATAGGCCTTTCAGGACAAGCCCTGGGGTCAACCACAGGACCCCGCCTTGTCTTTAAAGGGCGAGCCACCCTGCCCCCAGCACGAGCCCAATATTCTGGTTGGTGCTGAGCGGCCAGGCCCAAACTCCACCTCCACCTAGGCCAGCATCAATCCCTCTGGAAAGATCTGCCCCGGTGAGGCTTTGCCATGATCTGCACTTCCAGCATTGAGCCGTACAGCCCATCTGCAGTTTATACAGACCACCTGCACCTACTAGTGCAGGGCCATAGGTGCTCCCCTGAACAAACACTGTAGCCCATACCTCATCCTGCCACCGCCAATGCCAAGCCTCTGCTTAGGCATTAGCGCCCACCAGATGGCCCAGAGCTGACCACAACCTCAGCCTAATCTCTTCCAAAAAGGCCTGGTTACACAGCTCTGATAAATGCATCCCTTCTGGCCTATACAAGGCGGCATTCTCGACTCGTATAGCCGGATGAGGGGAAAATATCCCTAAACCCCCTTCCATGACTTTCTGCAAGGCCCTATTGGCCTTGCGTCTGGCGTGTTCTATCCCTGCTGGGGACAAAGCATATCGCCAGACTTGGCGTGGCAGAATTCTTGACTACACCGAAAGAACTCATGGCCATCTCTGCTTAATGGCCCGCAGATCCTCCCGCGCCTGCAACGAAAGGGCCTTCCCTTTCATGAACCCAAGGTCATTACCACCAAGGTGGATAACCAGAATATGTGGAGGAGGCGCACTCCTCCCATGGAACAACAGTGGCATGATCCCTGGCCAAAGCAGGCCATGGCGACCCAGCCACTCCACCATTACCCACTCACTGAGACCCAGCTGGGTGCCAACTGGCCATCTCCTGGCCTGGTGGGCGGCCCAGAAAACCATACTGTGCCCGCAGATGAGGATTTGACGCCTCTCCCTATGAGCCACAGCACCTGAAAAAACAGAAAAGAGTCACAAACCAGAAAATACATGCCAACAGGCAACATAACCACTACCTGCCCACTCCCCCACGACCTCACTGAAAGGCCAACAGGCATACATATGACCTGTAGGCAGATGACCGCCAACGGTCCAACCGCTGTATGGCCAGCGGGGTATAGCCTATAGCTGCCACAGTGGATGCGGCACCAATTCGGAATGAATGTGTAGCGAATTTAACTCCCCCTAACCCCAACTTTGCCAGTGCCTTACCTGTTACTGCCCAAAATTGGTATTTAGTTAGGGGGGAACCCCCACTACGGCAAAACAAGGGGCCATCGCCCTCGCCCCTGAGTGGTAAATACCGCTCCAATGCAGTGACGGGGCACACACTGACCAATTGTAATGACTGTGCCCCTCTGATGCTGGTCCGTCTTGGACCGTCTTACTGTCAGCCGAGCTTGTCCCCCTTCCAACTTGACATCCTTGGCCTGAAGTGCCCGGTTAGAGGTATCCTTTTTCAACCGCACCACCAACTCACTGATCCTCAGTGCACCGAAAAAGGCCACCAAAGAGGCCGCATGAAAAAGCACGGCCTCTAGGGTGACCAGACCGTCCCGGGCGCCCGGGAATGTCCCGGTTCTGGCCCCCTATTCCCGCCTCCCGGGTTGGCTATACTGGGACCATTTAGAGGTCCCGGTTTAGCCAGCCCCGGAGGCGGTGGGCTGCGGGCGCGGGCGGGGAAGGCGGCGAGGGAGGGAGGGAGCATCCCTGCGCGTGCGCAGGGCCCCTGCGCACGCGCAGGGACACTCCCTCCCTCCCTCGCCGCCTTCCCCGCCCGCGCGCGGGGCCCGGCGGCGGTGGCGGAGGCCTCTCCGCGGCCTCCGCTGGTCGCTGGAAGCCCTCCAGAGACTCTGGAGGGCCTCCAGCGACCAGCGCCGACCAGCGAAGGCCTCTCCGCGGCCGCCGCAGGTCCCTGGAGGCCCTCCAGAGGCCCACTGAGGCAGCGGAGAGGCCAGCGCTGGTCCCTGGAGGCCCTCCAGAGACCAGCGCCGGCCTCTCCGCCGCCTTCCCGGCCGCCGCAGCCGCCGCCAGCCCCGCCAGCAGCCCGGAGGAGAGGCCGCCACCACCCTGGATCAAGGTAAGCCGAAAGCGGGGGGGGGGCGGCTGGCGGAGGGGGGGCGGCTGGCCTTCCTTCTTTCCTTCCCTCCCTCCCTCCTCCCTCCCTCCCTCCCTCCTTCCTTCCCTCCCTCCTCCCTTCCTTCCTTTCTTCCTTCCCTCCCTCCTCCCTTCCTTCCTTCCCTCCCTCCCTCCTCCCTTCCTTCCTTCCTTCCTTCCTTCCTTCCTTCCTTCCTTCCTTCCTTCCTTCCTTCCTCCCTTCCCTCCCTTCCTTCCTTCCTTCCCTCCCTCCCTTCCCTCCCTCCCTCCTCCCTTCCTTCCTTCCTTCCTTCCTTCCCTTCCTTCCCTCCTCCCTTCCTTCCTTTCTTCCTTCCCTCCCTCCCTCCCTTCCCTCCCTCCTTCCTTCCCTCCCTCCCTCCCTCCCTTCCTTCCTTCCTTCCTTCCTTCCCTCCCTTCCCTCCCTCCTCCCTTCCTTCCTTCCTTCCTTCCCTCCCTTCCCTCCCTCCTCCCTTCCTTCCTTTCTTCCTTCCTTCCCTCCCTTCCTTCCCTCCCTCCCTCCTCCCTTCCTGACTGAATGGGCCACTGGCCTGATCCAACAGGGCTTCTCTTATGTTCTTATGTGACACAGTGTGTTGGACTGGATGGGCCACTGGCCTGATCCAACAGGGCTTCTCTTATGTTCTTATGTGACACAGAGTGTTGGACAGGATGGGCCACTGGCCTGATCCAACAGGGCTTCTCTTATGTTCTTATGTGACACAGAGTGTTGGACTGGATGGGCCATTGGCCTGATCCAACAGGGCTTCTCTTATGGTCTTATGTGACACAGAGTGTTGGACTGGATGGGCCACTGGCCTGATCCAACAGGGCTTCTCTTATGTTCTTATGTGACGCAGAGTGTTGGACTGGATGGGCCACTGGCCTGATCCAACAGGGCTTCTCTTATGTTCTTATGTGACAATACTGACTTTGGTGGACCCAAGCACTGATTCAGTGTAAGGGAGCTTTGTGTTTGTGACTGGAGTGGACAATACTGACTTTGGTGGACCCAAGCACTGATTCAGTGTAAGGGAGCTTTGTGTTTGTGACTGGAGTAGACAATACTGACTTTGGTGGACCCAAGCACTGATTCAGTGTAAGGGAGCTTTGTGTTTGTGACTGGAGTGGACAATACTGACTTTGGTGGACCCAAGCACTGATTCAGTGTAAGGGAGCTTTGTGTTTGTGACTGGAGTAGACAATACTGACTTTGGTGGACCCAAGCACTGATTCAGTGTAAGGGAGCTTTGTGTTTGTGTCTTCTGGTGCAATTTTGTTCTCAGATCCTGTATTTACTTCATCAGTATATGGGATAAGGCACTTTCTCAACTGTGCTGCATAATGCAGCCTATTTATTTTGTCCTGTTTGCTCTGTTGGCTCTATCTGCGCCACCTTCATCACTTTCGGGGTGTGGATCCCCCAGTGGGGTGGTCTCGCGACTCCCTCCGCCGGCTGTTTCTGATAGCCCTGCGCCCCCTCTTTCATTTCATATGTGTCCCGTGTGGATGCCACCCTCCCGCCGGGAGATGCCGCAAAATGAGCCTCCTTGAGGCTTATGGCGGCAGGGCTCGGGGGAAGCGAGCTAGACTGCTGTTCTTTTGAGGGGTCATAGAGTGTTTCGAGCCCGTCCCTGTGGCATCGGTCCCATCGTTGTGGGGCCCAGGGGGCCGGCGCAGCGGCACGCTGAAGCAGCCTGTCGGTCACTTCCGGGTTCCTGTCCTGCATCTCGACCTGTGTTATTAGTGACAGGCGCTTTGCGCGCGCACACCCCTACCTTCTCCCCCCCCCCCAGGTGTCCCTGGCTGGCCTTCAGACATTATGGTCACCCTAACGGCCTCAAAGAAAGATAAACATACGTCGGGCCAAATCCTATGAAGCCCCTTCAACACTGAAGGAGATATGAGCTGTGGTGCATCCACTCACAGCCCATGTTCCCTTGCCCAACCTTCCAGCATCTTCCTAACCCTAAAGTCGCCAGTGCCCTCAGCAAGGCCCTGTGATTTACTAAGAAATGAAAGTGCAGCTAATTGTCCCTTAATTGATTTAAGCCCTAGTCCTCTGCCCTTCTGATAAATGCAGAATTGCAATATGTGCACCACCGGGACCAGCCAGCTATCCGGAAACCCGGCCATGCTCCTAAAAACCCGAAATTCAGCGACCGCCCTGTCATAAGCTTTCCGGGTGCTTGGCGCAAGAGCTAATCGAATTGCCCTACCGGCTTTGGCTTCCCAAGCTGCCAAAGGTCCAGTGTGTTAGAGAATTTGCACGCAGCAGAAGAGCTGATGGAGAGGAACAGGCAAACACAGGAATTAATAGACAAGAGAAACAACTGTATGCAATGGTAGATATATTTACCAGGATACTATCCAATATTCAGAGTCGTTGCCAGGCCAAGGTCATACATAGTAATCAGTACACACTTCAGTAGATAACAGTATACACAGCACGATCCAAGCACAGTAGCATAGGATCCAACACCAGCAGTGTTCGCTGCCACCCAGACAGTGAGCCTCTTAGTACCCACAATCCTTACAGGCAGACAGAGCAGGCTCACTGAGCTTCCCTAAATACACATATCAATCCTGCAAGCTCATCAGAGGTTGCATCAGCTCTGTGAGTCAGCACAAAGCCTAATTACAGGTGAGGTAATTCCACCTTACTTCAGTAACAGGTAACAGCTGGACCATGATGCAGCATGACTCAGCATGACATTGCAGAAACAACATTACTATTACTAAGATGGAGTCAGTCAGCCATTTTAGGACTGAGTTCCAACACAGTGGCATTCGGGCTGGCTGCAGATCTGCTTCCAGAGCGAGCTGGCGAAAACGCTTGATCTGTTGACAAGATAGAGCGTCCGCCACCCCATTGCACACTCCCAGAACATGCCTTGCCAGGAATAGAATGTTCAAACGAAGGCATCACAACGTGAATGCCCACACCAGATTCATAACCACTGCAGACTTGTATGACAAGGAATTGATAACATGTACCACCGCCATGTTATCACACCAGAAATGGACTGTATGGTTGGCTAGCTGCTCTCCCCAAAGCCAAACCGCCATTACAATGGGAAAGAACTCCAAAAATGTGAGGTCACGACAGAGACCACTGGCCAACCATGTGGTGGGCCACTGTTCCGTGCACCAGTGTCTCCAGAAATAAACTCCAAAACCAGTGGCGCCCGCCACATCCGCTTCTACCTTCAAATCCTCCCACCAAAATGAAATTCCATTAAAGGATTCCAAAAATTGCTCCCACACCTCCAGGTCCCTCTGCATACCTGTGGTCATCCGAACTCTATGGTGAGGAAGCTGCAGGGGCCCCATGGTGTCACATAGATGCCTCAAAAAGGCCCTCCCAGGCGCAACAACCTTGCATGCAAAGTTGAGGTGCCCCACCAACTGCTGCAGCTCCAAAAGTGAAACCTTGCGCTACTTCTTGAGAGAAGCTAAACGATTCTTCAGACCCTCCACTTTATCTGCAGGCAGCCGTGAAGCTTGCCGCATAGTGTCCAGCTCAATGCCCAAAAAAGTAAGCACCGAACTGGGCCCCTCCGTTTTTTCATGGGCCAAGGGGATCCCAAGCTCCCCTGCCAGGTCCTCGAATGACCGTAACAAGCTTGCACATTGCCCAGACCCTGCCAGGCCCATGAAAAGGTAGTCATCCAGGTAATGCACCATGTTGTCCAACCCAGCCTTAATCCAAAGCGCCCATTCCACAAAGGAACTAAACCACTCAAAAGCGGCACAGGACATTGAGCATCCCATGGGTAGGGCCCTATCCATGTAATATTTTCCTTCAAAGGAGAAGCCCAGAAGATCAAAATCTTCTACTGGCAACAAGCGAAATGCTGACTCAATGTCACATTTTGCCATTTCGGCCCCCACACCACAACCCCATTGAGGACCCGGCCATGCCCCTTGCTACAGCAACTGCTGCTGCCCACCCCATGGCAGCACGCCCAGCGCTGACTGTGAAGTAAAGGCGCCTTGTGACGCTGGTGTAGCCGCTGACTGCAAAGGGGGCTGTGGGGCAGAACCAACAGTGTTCTAGCTTTGGAGCCCAAGCCCAAGAAGGTCCTGTCTGACTGTATTGCACCAAAGGGGCCAGCTGCCCAGGCGGAGACACTGCCATACATGGTGTACTGTGGAGAACCGACGGCTGGGGAAGGCCCCATGGCCAAGTTGGCAGCTGGTGTTGTAACGGGGACTTACCCACTGCCTCCGAAGGGGTAACAGCAACTGCCACTGCCGGGGTAGTCTCCACTACCACCCCTACTGTGCTCGGATCAACAGGCCCCCCACCAGGGTCCACTCTTGTTTCCACCTCTGCTTCCTGATCCGATTCCTGCTGCATATCCGAGCCAATGACCTCGCCCTGTAACGCAGAAAAGCGAGCCAGCACTTCCTTCTCAAAAGTCAACTTGGATGACCGGCCTGTTGCCCTGCGGTGCCCCTCCCATGTGGGAGTCCCCACAGCACCCCTCTGTTGCTCCAAAGCATTCAGCTGTCCAATGATGGACTGACATAGCTGGGTCTCCTCACCCAAGTCACCAGGTGGCCTAGATTGCTGTCCCTTCTTTCTAGCGGGTTGTTTTCCCTTAGAGGGGCCCTGACCCTTCTTGGGAGCCATCCCTCCCTTATTAACAACCCCTTTAGAAACCTGATCCCCCACGTAAACCTAGCTCCCCCTACTTGTCACCCAACCCACGGGCAACCAACCTTCTAAAATGGTATGTGTGTTGGGGGGGGGGGGGATGGGCAGTCACCTAGACTAAGCACCCACCACCCTATTAACCCACAAGAGAGGGGGGAATGGGTGTGAGTACACACTCCTGGCCCCACAGGGGGGGAGGGAGGGGGGGTAGTTGAATAGGCCTCTGGCCTGGCCCACGCACCCTATGCTCCCGTTCCTGCCTCCAGGAGCCCCCCCGCTTTCCGAACTGCTCCGTTTGCACCAAACAGCTGGGACACCAGCGCTGGAGCCGCCGCTCGCGCTAAGGACCCAGCACGCCTCGCAAGCATCGTAGCCTCTGCCCCTCACTCATGCTGCCGCGCCCAAGCCCAGCTGCGTGACCAGAAAAGCCCAGACGCTGCTCTCACTCCGAGAGCTGAAGAACTATGTGGTCTGGGGCGGGGCTTTTATAGCACCAACGCCACGCCCAACAAGCCTTCCCCTGATGCCAGAGATGACGGGGCCAGCCTTCCCTCCTTCCGGGAGGGCAACGATGGCCCCCAGCCTCTAGCCGGCGATGCCAGCCCGGCTGGGAAGGGGCCGATATTATCTTTATAACCTAAGTAAAATAAAATGTGTTCGTTTAATTTAATAACAGTCTTTATGTCCCTATTTCTTTCTCTAAAATTAATATGTGATTTGAAAAAGATATTAAGAAAAAATTATCAGTGGCTGCTCTCTTTCTTTTTACTGAGAGCACACTTAGGGCAGAACTACATATTAAGGAAGAGCTCATCAGCTTCCCACTGGTGTGGGAGATCTCCCACCACCCAATTCCATTGCCTGCCGTTTGACTTAAGTGTTGATAGTAAGAAATTGATTTAAAATGTGGTTTGTAAAGTCTTGGAGTTTTTGCAAGCCCTAGAGCAGCCCTCAGCAATAATGACATCATTTCTGGTTTTAAACAGAAGTGATGTCTGCACACCAGCACAATGCCAACACCAGTGTCTACCTTCAAAAGGCTTCCAGGATTCATGGCTGTGGCTTAGCAACCCTAGTTAATGGATATTTTGATCGGCCTGCAAAATTGGCCTCTGTGTGTCAAGTTCTCCCAGTATTCCTCAGAACATAGCAGTAATTATCCTGGGCCATAACACTATGACAATTCGGCCCCTTCCCAGCCGAGCGGTCCATCGACCGCTGAGGCTGGGGGCCGCACATTGCCGCCCCGCGCGGATGCGAGACGAATGGTTCTTCCCTTAGTTGGAGGGGGCGTGGTGCGGCCTTAAGAGGCCGCTCCCGCCCCCCTTCTACGCAGTTTGAAATCCGCTCTCGGCCCGAGCAGTCACATACCAGCTGGCTGCGGGCCTGTTTGAGAGCGGAGGGCTGAGCCGGCGTCTTCAGAGGCTTGCTCCAGTGCGTCTTCTCCCAAGCGCCTGCCGGCGGAGTTACCGGCGTTGAGGCTGTCGGCGCGGCGTCGGGACGGCGACGTGAGGCCTGCGGGCCTGCTTGGTTTGCACGGTTTGCCTCCCCCCCCCCCGCCCCGCCGCTTGTCGCCGGCCTCTTCAGGCCTCATTAGGCAGGGGGGCGGCGAGGTTAAGGCCTCGGGGGTGTGTGTTCCGGTGTGCTTCTCCTCCCCTCCCCTCCCCAGCGGGTGTTTGCAGGCCTAGTCAGGCCTCGTCGAGGAGCGGGCGGCGGGTTCGCCTCCCCACCCCCCACCCCCTGCCGGGTGTTTGAGGGGCTTGTTGTGAGGACCATCCTAGTGGAGGATTGGGCTGGTGGGCCTGGGCGAGTGGCTGCAGGTGGCTCACCGGGCGCTGTAGTTGCTGCGCGTCAGGCTTTCTGGGGCCCTGCAGCCCCCCTCCCCCCCCTTTTTCGCGTTTAGTGTGATACACACTCACCCCCTCTTTTGATCGTGGCCTCTTAAGGCCAGTTAGTTAAGTGGTCGCTCTACCCTCAATAGCCCAGGGTAGTCTGCCCTGTCAATACCTTGGAAGCTAAGCAGGGTCAGCCTTGGTTGGTATTTGGATGGGAGACCAACTAGGAAGTCAATGGTTGCTACACAGAGCCATGCAATTGGCAAACCACCTTTGAATGTCTGTTGCTTGAAAACTCTGTGAGATTGCCATAAGCAAGGCTTCTTTTTGGCCGGCTGGTTTTGGGTGGTGGTAGACGCCTCCACTGGGCCAGTAGTTGGGGCGGCCCCTGAATTAGGTACCGGGCCTTCCTCCCTCTCCCCCACACGCATACCAGCCTTTTGCTGGGTGGCGGTGGGGCGGTTTAAAAAAAAAAAAAAAAAAAAGTGGAATAACAGGCGGAGCAGCCATGGGGCCTCAGAAGGGCCGGGGCAATAAGAAAGGCAAGCAGCCCGCAAAGCGCCCTGCCAAAAGGCCGCCCTCCGAGCCGCTCCCTAATGCAGACAGCAATGAGGCCCAGACCAGGCAAGCTATTATTGACCAATTGGCTGCCTTGGAGGAGGCGAGAGGTTTGCCCGGCCCTTCCAGGAGGGCTACCGGCCTGTTAGGGCCAGACAGGGCTGCCACCATTTCCTTTCAAAAGGAGGTGCTGGCTCGTCTTTCTGTGTTGCAGGGAGCAGAGGGATCCAGTGCTGTGGCGAAGGAGGGAGTGTCGCAGGATAACGAACAGCAGGATGAGCCCGATGTGGTTGTGGTGGCGCCGGCGGTAGGCGATGGTAAGTTACCCGCGCTACAGCAAGGGGTGGCATGGCCCTGGGGCCCGTGGGTGCCCAATGTAGCTTCGGGTTCCAGGCCGGGAGCAGGTGCTCAGGCTGTGGGGACTAACTATTTGAGTGCAGTTCCACTTACTGGGCGGCAGGCGGCCTTTGGTTTTCTTCCCCAGTCAGGTATTTCCTTTTCTTCTCCCACACCGGATGGTGTTTGGTCGCCTTGCGGTTTGGTCCCAGGGAGCAGCGGTTCTGAAGGCGGCCCAGGGACCGGGGGTCCTGGACTGGTGACGGGTGTGTCTTCATGGGGATGGCAGCAACCCCCGTCCATGTCTTTACCGTGGGCTGGGCAGCAGGGGGTGCTCTGGGGTTTTCCGTCGCACCCCCCTGTTCCTTACAGCTCATTGGAGTTTCATGCTTTGCCTTTTGGAGACCCGGCCATGCCGTTGGGTGACCATCTTACCGCCGCTACCCGGGAAAAAATCCTAAAAGGTGAATACGTAGACGTATTCAGCCTTCTCTATAGGGAATTGGAGAAAAAATCTAAGGACGAGCTGGACGAAAAAGACAAAGAGAAGCTCAGGCGTCGAAAAGTTGATAGGACGTGGGCAAATTGGTTGCCCGGTTTCCTTATTTATGCTGGCGTTATTGCCAGGGCCCAGCCATGGAGAGCAGCCCCATTGTTCCAGTATTGCGACATTATATACCGTGCATATAATGACTTTGCTGGCGGGGCTTGGCTTCAGTATGATGAACAGTTCCGCATGCGTGCGGCTGTTAATCCTGGCCTTCAGTGGAATCAGATAAACCAGCAGCTGTGGCTGCAGCTCATGGCGCCCGCAAAACCAAACGCTGGTGAGCGTTCGGATAGCGGCCATCTGGTCCAAAAGACATCGTCACCAACTGTTACAGGCGCCCGCGCAGCCGCAGGGCAGTCGATTCAGTCACGGCTGCTTTGCTGGGAGTTTACCTCCCATGGCTCGTGTAACAGGAAGGATTGTAAGTATAAGCACGAGTGCCCGATCTGTGCGGGTCCTCACGCCTTAGCAGCCTGTACCAGGTCCAAACAAAGGTGGCCTAACAAGCAGACGGGCAGCGGGCCTGGGCAGCACCCTGGTAAAGAGTCCCAGCCCCATTCGCCTGATGGTTCTTAGGCAGTTAATGGTTTACCCTCATTCCAAGTAGCGCGGCACCTGTTGAGTAGTTTGTTGCAGTTTGTTGCGCGACGCTTCCCTGTCGCACAGTTACTTCTGACTTTCACCCATTTCTTCTGAATACGCGCCGCTTCTACGGCTGTGGTGCCGGGCTATGGGAGTGAGAGCTTCGTCGAATGGGGACGTTGTAGGTCTGTGGCTCACCGAGTATATATCGGGCCTTTTTGGTCTTAAAGTTTGGTTTTTACCCTATTTCTACGGGGTAACTGTTTGAGGCATTATGTTATTCATTTGTTCAGCTGGTCTAATAGTTTTTTCTTCCAGGTGCTGTGTCTGGTGGCAAGAGAAAGGATCCTTATGCGGCCACAGCACTGGGTTGGGCGGCACACCTAGCCCGATGGACGCTGATGGGATCGCTGCCGGGCCTAGGCGAGGAGCTGTGATTGCATGGCAGGGCCTTCATAGTATACGAGGCCTGGGCTCCTTCCCCTGAAGACTATTGTTATTGTGGTCTGCCATGCAGTCGCGCCAGGTTGGCGGTCAGCTGGAGACCCTGTGGCTTGGTGCACGCTGGTATGGGCCAACACGGCCTTGCGCAAACCCCTCTTGGGGGTCCCTGGGATTACGTGCCTCATTTTCTTATTCTTTCCAGCATGCCGGAACTGTCAGAGTGGATGTGTCCATCTGTCAGTGAGGGGCCGCAGCTCTTTTTAACTGACTTGCGGCAAGGGCCTTTTCGATGTTTATAGTTTGGGGGACAGCGGCCTAAGCTGAGGCTTGGCGCTGTCTGTGGCAGTTTGTGCTTGGGATTATGTTTTGGGGGTCGGTGAGCTCCCGTTGCATCGCGCCATTTTCGCGCATGACTTCCCTGGGGGACTGTAAGCTGTACGGCCCAAGGTTGGCTCTAGGGAGTCGGTGGATCCCAGCACGCGGCGAGTGTCCGCATCCCAGGCGGTGCGTCTGTGGTATGGCGGAGCTCGGGTGAGCGGTGATCATGATGCCGGGCCGGCCGGGTCTGAGCCGTTTGATTGGCTCATACCCGGGGCTTTGGGGGCTCGCCCAGTCCAGGTCAAGGAGGTGGTCGGGTTGACCCCTGGCTTGTCCTGTCCCCATGTTTTGCCCTTGCCGTTAAGTTTAATAAAGTGGCCCTTTAATCCAATCTGGCGTGCGTCTCGTTATTCCGCCTGGGGGGGCAATTCGGCCCCTTCCCAGCCGAGCGGTCCATCGACCGCTGAGGCTGGGGGCCGCACATTGCCGCCCCGCGCGGATGCGAGACGAATGGTTCTTCCCTTAGTTGGAGGGGGCGTGGTGCGGCCTTAAGAGGCCGCTCCCGCCCCCCTTCTACGCAGTTTGAAATCCGCTCTCGGCCCACCCGCCCGCCCGTCAAGCAGTTCAGGCAGAGGCTGGTCGCCTGTTTCTGGGGCCGGGTAGGAATTTTTCGCCCTCGGAATGATTGGCCTATTCTGGGGTGTTTTTGCCTACCCTGTACTGCTGATGTTTGGTGCTGGCAATTGGAATGGTGGTGCCGTTATATAGGTTGGTCACTGGCAGTTTGTGCTTGGGATTATGTTTTGGGGGTCGGTGAGCTCCCGTTGCATCGCGCCATTTTCGCGCATGACTTCCCTGGGGGACTGTAAGCTGTACGGCCCAAGGTTGGCTCTAGGGAGTCGGTGGATCCCAGCACGCGGCGAGTGTCCGCATCCCAGGCGGTGCGTCTGTGGTATGGCGGAGCTCGGGTGAGCGGTGATCATGATGCCGGGCCGGCCGGGTCTGAGCCGTTTGATTGGCTCATACCCGGGGCTTTGGGGGCTCGCCCAGTCCAGGTCAAGGAGGTGGTCGGGTTGACCCCTGGCTTGTCCTGTCCCCATGTTTTGCCCTTGCCGTTAAGTTTAATAAAGTGGCCCTTTAATCCAATCCGGCGTGCGTCTCGTTATTCCGCCTGGGGGGGCAATTCAGTATTTCTCCCCTCCCCCCTCTCCCACTGCTTTGGCTGCCACTGGTAACAATGCTTTTGGTAGCACCCAGATGTCTGATATAACACATATTTGTGGGAAGGGTTTTTTTAAAAAATCCAAAATTATGTTCCTCATCTTTCTGCACTCTTTCCCAAAAACAGAACACAGCCATAGGAATCCTGTTACCAGGAGGCAATGAAAATATTCCTAAAGAACACACCAGAAATTCAGCCCTCCTCTGCTCTTCATAGTCCTTCTTCTCACAGCCCTTCTTTCTACTCCTAGAAGCTGCTTACAGCTTTTACTTGACACCATAAGAACTAGGACAGACCAGTCCCAAAGGCTGCTGCAGTGGTGGTGGTGGTGAGCTGCTGACATAATTGCAACAACCAAAGAAAAGTGATACAAAGTCAGCCCAAAGGGGTGATTGCATAAACACACAGAGTAATACAGTCAGTTTGGTGTAGTGGTTAAGAGCAGCAGAAACTAATCTGGAGAGCTGGGTTTGATTCCCCACTTCTCCATATGAAGCCAGCTGGGTGACTTTGAGTCTTTCAGAGTTTTCTCAGCCCCATCTACCTCACAGGCTGTTTGTTTTGGGGAGAGGAAGGGAAGGATATTGTAAGCCTGTGGACTCTGAGTGGAGTATGGGGTATAAATCCAATCTCTTCTTCTTGGAAGCTGGTCTATGGCATCGCATCCCTGCTGAGCTTCTTCCTCTCCCCAAATTCTGCCCTCCCCCAATCACCTTATTCTGTCTCCCTCCCTTGAATGTGTAGTACCAAACATTTTTTTAGCCACTCAATAGATATGAATGCATTTATATCAGTCAACAAAACAAACAAAAAAAGACTATTAGCAACAATTATTGGATTGATAGCAGTTACAGAAATCAGAATCACAACTTATAAAAACAAATGAGAGAGGAATCTATCAATGTATCCCAGAAGACCTCTGGTTCAAATGACACAAAACTATTACAAAGATCTCAGTTAATGTAGGAATAAGAGAAAATGCAGTAAAAAACATACTGATAGTGTGGCAGCTATGGTGTATAGCTATGTGCTTCCTAAAGGTCTCTTATTTGGAAACCTGCTAGACCAAAGCAGAGCTAAACAGAGATCACTTTTTCTTTGACATTTGACTTGAGAGACAGACACAGATAGAGATAAATCACAAAAGTTTATTTAAAAGAAAAAGAAAAAGAGCAGAGCAGCTCTGATAAGCTGAGACAGCTGGAGAAGTTGCTGAGAATTTCTGAGTTTTGAAATACTTCATTCTGAGGCTTGTGTGACTGCTGAAAAGGCTGAGTTGTGATAGCTGGGGAACTGCTGTATGTTTGGGTGAGTGGGCTAAAGGTGAAAGTGATTGAGAGTGATTGTTGATGATTGCTTAGGAGTGGTCTGCTCCACCCTCTTTGCATTTTAAGCTGCGCCTTGCCAAAGGCTGAGCACATCTCAGAGAGGCCTGAGAGGAGCAGAACAGAGCAGAGCAGCTCTGATAAGCTGAGACAGCTGGAGAAGTTGCTGAGAATTTCTGAGTTTTGAAAGACTTGCCAAAGGTGTGAGCCTTTGGCACGAGCCGAAGGGTGAGAGCTAAAGGGCTCTTTGCCTAGGGGCAAGTAGACAGCTGGGTGGCAAAACCGCGTATTGACCGTATGGTGACTTGCCTGCCTGGTGCGAAGGTAGCGGACATTACGCGTGTAGTAGATAGGCTGACAGACAGTGCTGGGGAGGAGCCTGTGGTCGTGGTGCATGTTGGCACCAACAATGTGGGGAAATGCAGTCGTGAGGTCCTGGAGGAGAAATTTAGGCTGCTAGGTGGGAGACTTAAGGCCAGGACCTCCAAGGTAGCCTTCTCGGAAGTGCTGCCTGTTCCACGTGCAGGGCAGGAGAGACAGGCAAATTAGAAGTCTCAATGTGTGGATGAGACAATGGTGTAAGGAGGAAGGGTTTAAGTTTGTTAGGCACTGGGGTGCTTTCTGGAACAAGCGGGAGCTGTACAAAAGAGACAGTCTCCACTTGTCTCCGGATGGAACCAGGCTGCTGGCGCTTAAAATCAAAAAGGTGGCAGAGCAGTTTTTAAACTAAATCTTGGGGGAAAGCCGACAGGAGATGGAATGTCTCTGGTTCAGGAGGACTCATCTCAAAGAGATGAGGGGTTGGCTTCTATTTTTCTACCGGGTAACGGATCAGAGTTGTCCACTGTGATGGTGACAAACAGTATGGACTGTCTGCCAGAGTCTCGAGGCGGCAGGAGGGAGGTGGTGGGCCTAGCTTGCCTGGGAAATTATAAATGTTTGTATGCAAATGCTAGAAGTGTCCGAAGTAAAATTGGTGAATTGGAATGTTTAGTGTTGGGAGAAAACATAGACATTGTGGGAATTTCAGAAACTTGGTGGAATGAGGAGAATCAGTGGGACACGGTGATTCCTGGATATAAGTTATATCGGAAGGATAGGGAGGGAAGGGTTGGAGGTGGGGTGGCTCTGTATATCAGAGAGGATATACGGTCCAGTAAGACTGAGGTCAGAGAATTAGATTCCCTTTTAGAAATGCTTTGGGTTGAAATAGAGGGCCCAAAAGGAAATTTAACTATGGGAGTTTGTTATCGCCCACCAAATCAAAAGAGAGAGGATGATTATAATATGATGGAAGGATTAAAGATAGCAGCTAAACGTAAAAACTGTGTCGTAATAGGTGATTTTAACTACCCGCAGATTGATTGGGTCAATATGTGTTCTGGTCGAGAGAAAGAGATTGAGTTTCTTGATGCTCTCAATGTGCTATGGAGCAGATGGTCTCAGAACCTACCAGGGGTGGGGCGATCCTGGATCTGGTCCTAAGTAATGCCCAAGACTTGGAGAGAGATGTAAAAGTGATTGCGCCGCTTGGGAACAGTGACCATAATGTTATTGATTTCACCGTTTGTATAAATAGGAAGTTTTCCAAAAAGACCGCCACAACCACATTTAACTTTAAAAGGGGTAAATTCTCTGAGATGAGGAGGCATGTGAAGAGGAAACTGAAAGGAAAGGTAAATACGGTCAAAACCCTTGGGGAAGCTTGGACACTATTTAAAGCTATAATCCTGGAAGCTCAGATAAAATACATACCACAAGTTAGGAAAGGCACAAAGAGGTATAAGAAGAGGCCAGCATGGTTAACAAACAAAGTAATGGAAGCTGTAAAAGGTAAGAAGGACTCCTTTAAGCAGTGGAAAACCAGTCCAAGTGAGATTAGTAAAAGGAACACAGGCAGTGGCAAATCAAATGCAAGACTGTGATCAGGCAGGCAAAAAGGGACTATGAGGAGCATATTGCAAAAAACATAAAGACCAACAATAAAAATTTCTTCAAATATATTAGAAGTAGGAAACCAGCCAGGGAAGCAGTGGGGCCCTTGGATGACCATGGGGTAAAAGGATTACTGAAGGAGGATGGGGAAATGGCTGAGAAGCTGAATGCATTTTTTGCCTCTGTCTTCACCGGGGAAGAATGAAAAGTGTTTGCCCGCCCCAGAACCCCTAATATTGGAAGGGGTGTTGAAAGACCTCAGTCAGATTGAGGTGACAAAAGAGGAGGTCCTACAACTAATAGACAAATTAAAAACTAATAAGTCACCGGGTCTGGATGGCATACATCCGAGAGTTCTGAAAGAACTCAAAGTTGAACTTGTGGATCTTCTGACAAAAATCTGTAATCTTTCATTGAAATCTGCCTCTGTTCCTGAGGACTGGAAGGTAGCAAATGTCACCCCCATCTTTAAAAAGGGTTCCAGAGGAGATCCGGGAAATTACAAGCCAGTCAGTCTGACTTCAATACCGGGAAAGTTGGTAGAAACCATTATCAAGGACAGAATGAGTAGGCACATTGATGAACACGGGTTATTGAGGAAGACTCAGCATGGGTTCTGTAGGGGAAGATCTTGCCTCACTAACCTGTTACATTTCTTTGAGGGGGTGAACAAACATGTGGACAAAGGAGACCCGATAGATGTTGTTTACCTTGACTTCCAGAAAGCTTTTGATAAAGTTCCTCATCAAAGGCTCCTTAGAAAGCTTGAGAGTCATGGAGTAAAAGGACAGGTCCTCTTGTGGATCAAAAACTGGCTGAGTAATAGGAAGCAGAGAGTGAGTATAAATGGGCAGTCTTCGTAGTGGAGGACGGTAAGCAGTGGGGTGCCGCAGGGCTCGGTACTGGGTCCCATGCTCTTTAACTTGTTCACAAATGATTTAGAGTTGGGAGTGAGCAGTGAAGTGGCCAAATTTGCAGATGACACTAAATTGTTCAGGGTGGTGAAAACCAGAGAAGATTGTGAGGAACTCCAAAGGGATCTGTTGAGGCTGGGTGAGTGGGCGTCAACGTGGCAGATGCGGTTCAATGTGGCCAAGTGCAAAGTAATGCACATTGGGGCCAAGAATCCCAGCTACAAATACAAGTTGATGGGGTGTGAAGTGGCAGAGACTGACCATGAGAGAGATCTTGGGGTCGTGGTAGATAATTCACTGAAAATGTCAAGACAGTGTGCGTTTGCAATAAAAAAAGCCAACGCCATGCTGGGAATTATTAGGAAGGGAATTGAAAACAAATCAGCCAGTATCATAATGCCCCTGTATAAATCGATGGTGCGGTCTCATTTGGAGTACTGTGTGCAGTTCTGGTCGCCGCACCTCAAAAAGGATATTATAGCATTGGAGAAAGTTCAGAAAAGGGCAACTAGAATGATTAAAGGGCTGGAACACCTTCCCTATGAAGAAAGGTTAAAACGCTTAGGGCTCTTTAGCTTGGAGAAACGTTGACTGAGGGGTGACATGATAGAGGTTTCCAAGATAATGCACGGGATGGAGAAAGTAGAGAAAGAAGTACTTTTCTCCCTTTCTCACAATACAAGAACTCGTGGGCATTCAATGAAATTGCTGAACAGACAGGTTAAAACGGATAAAAGGAAGTACTTCTTCACCCAAAGGGTGATTAACATGTGGAATTCACTGCCACAGGAGGTGGTGGCGGCCACAAGCATGGCCACCTTCAAGAGGGGGTTAGATAAAAATATGGAGCAGAGGTCCATCAGTGGCTATTAGCCACAGTGTGTATGTGTGTGTGTGTGTGTGTGTGTATATTTGGCTACTGTGTGACACAGAATGTTGGACTGGATGGGCCATTGGCCTGATCTAACATGGCTTCTCTTATGTTCTTAGTAAGGTAAATATTATGTGTGGATGACTTCAGTATAAAAGGGCTTTCCCTGGCTTGTGTGTTCCTGTTGCTTTGGGTTTTTTTTTTTCCTGTTCTGCAAATGTTTTGAATACTCTAGTGGTTGATTCAATATTACATTACATTATGTCCGGCATATCTCCCTTCAGGTTAAAACTGCAGCTTTTAATGCTGGACAGAAAGTGTTATAATATAAAATTGACCTCTAAAGGGAGAAAAACGTCTGCTGAATAGAACACCCATCCCACCCCACCCCCACCCCTCAAAGCAACAGGAACACACAAGTGAGGAAAATGAAAATGTGGAAAAGCCATAAAGTAAAATTGGCTCTTCCAGGATGTATATAAACTCTGAAGGGAGATTTGATTTCCCTTCAGCATATTCAAGGCTATTCTTTTTGCACCTTTCCATAGAACCTGTACACAAGTTAGGAATGATGGGCCCTTAATGGGATGCTTCTTTGTCACACTAAAAGAAGTTTTCTTTTCTTCCCTAAGCTGACCACCAGATTCCTGTGATCCCAGGATAGCTCTCCTAAATATTCTTCCTGAAGATTTGTTGTTGTTCAGTCACACAGTTGAGTCCAACTCTTTGCAGCCCCATGAACAAAGTCATGCCAGGCCCTCCTGTCTTCCACCATCCCCCAAAGTCTGCTCAAATTCATGTTAGTTACATCAGTAATGCTGTCCAGCCATCTCATCTTTTGCTGTCCCCTTCTTTTGCCTTCTGTCTTTCCCAGCATCAGGATCTTCTCCAGTGAGTGCTCCCTTCTCGTTTGGTGGCCAAACTATTTGAGCTTCAGCTTCAGCATCTGACCTTCCGTGGAACAATCAGGGTTGATTTCCCTTAGGACTGACTGATTTGATCTTGGGACTCTCAAGAATCTTCTCCAGCACCACAGCTCAAAAGCATCTATTCTTCTGCACTCGGCCTTCCTTATGGTCCAGCTCTCACAGCCATACATTACTACTGGGAATACCATTGCTTTGACTACACAGACTTTTGTTGGCAGGGTGATGTCTCTACTTTTTATTATACTTCCCAGGTTCGCCATAACTGTCCTCCCAAGGAGCAAACATCTTTTAATTTCATGGCTACAGTCACCATTTGCAGTGATCTTGGATCCCAGAAATGTGAAGTCTGTCACTACTTCCATGTCTTCCCCTTCTATTTGCCATGGTGTGATGGGGCCGGATGCCATGATCTTAGTTTTTTTGATGTTGAGTTTCAAGCCTACTTTTGTGCTCTCCTCTTTCACCCTCAACGAGAGGTTCTTTAAGTCCTCCTCACTTTCTGCCATTAGAGTGGTATCATCTGCATATCTGAGGTTGTTGATGTTTTCCCTGGCAATCTAAATTCCTGCTTTTGCTTCATCCAGGATTCCGCATGATGTACTCTTCATGTAAATTAAATAAGAAGGGTGACAATATACATCCTTGTTGAACTCCTTTTCCTACTCTAAACCAATCAGTTGTTCCATATCCTGTTCTGACCGTTGCTTCTTAACCCTTATACAGGTTTCTCAGGAGACATGTGAGGTTGTCTGGTACTCCCCTATCTTTAAGGGCTTGCCACAGTTTGGTGTGATCCACACAATCAAAGACTTTAGCATAGTCAATGAAACAGAAATAGACATTTTTCTGATACTCCTGTGCTTTCTCCATAATCCAACGAATGTTGGCAATTTGATCTCTAGTTCCTCTACCTCTCCTGAAGATATGCAACAACAAATGAAATACTGACTTATAAATCTCTTGACAGTGGCAAGGCAATTGTTAACTCCCTCAGTTCTCTCCATGATGCCACTGGAGACCTCAAGAATCCTAGGTTCCAGAGCGTTTGTGAAGGGAGGGATGTGTGTCTGCACAAAAGGAAGGGATGTGTATCTGCACAGAAAGACCACTTGATGGATAACAGTTTCAGGTAAGCACAACCATGTTTTCATCATTGTGGCTTCTGTATAGTTCCACATTGGGAGATTAGCAAGTTCACTGAGTGAAGGAGGTGGGTCTGAAGCTCTCAAAGGAAGAGTCCATGGAGGATTGCCTTCCCAACAGTTGTTTAGCATCCCACATTGATATTTACCCCAAACTGTCTTAGAAAGGTGCTGGGAGCTCTCTGTAAGCATCTCAACTGAAATAAATGCAAAAATGTGGCAAAAAAACCCCAAACAACTCCAACTTTCTGTTGGAAAGAGCCATGATATGTAAAGTGGCACTGAGCAGCCAAGCGCTCAAGACAGAGTGTGATGGCCTTAACCAACTCATAGGATGGGTTATGCGAGGATGCCAACCACTCCTTTTTGGAACAGGAGAGGCCAATACACAGTAGTGTTGGGTCCCTAGAGACCCAAACCCAAAGAAGTCACATTCAAGGAATATAACGGGTGCATAGATGTTTGGCATCATACACAAGTATAAGGACAGCATTGTGCAACCTGAGGACTGAGAGACAATTCCTGGCAGGAGATTCTGCCCAGGGCATCAGACATCCTAATCTTGTGAAACTTTATGAATGGAGGCAGCATAGGATAGAACCCACAATGTTCTCATTCCAAACTTGGAAGTGCTGCATACTATATTCATGCAGTGTAAAAAGAGTGTAAAAAGATTTGTCACATACATCACAAACATAAGCTTTGAGACAAGGTGTGTCAAGCTCTCTTCAAAGGAGATAGTAAAAAGGCCATTAGGCCTGTTGATTCACAACTTGAAGGGAAAGTACAGCAGAGAAATTCTGCCTCCCATCCAGGCTAACAGCTGACAGCACTCACACTCCACAATGACTGAATGAGAGATGACATGCTATTTACCCTGTGGGCCATTCGTCAACAACAATTGTACACGTGGAGCAACCCATTTTGTGACTTTAACATTGCCAACATCTACCATTTTATGAAGTCAACAGTAATAACATTGTGCATATGCCAAAGCAAACTCTCACACATCACAGAATTCTGCATGTGGGACAGTGGGTCATAATAAATACATTATTATCTTTCTCCTGTACAACCCCACATGTTCTTCTTAATATTTATTCTACTGATCCCTCTGCAAGGGTGATTAAATCAATGTGCACCGTGTACAGTCACAACCTCATGGTGATAAAGGGCGGAGGAGAAACTGCATTGTAGTTGGACATTTTAAACAGCACCCTGCAGCAAATCAGAAGTGCAATGAAGAAGTGAAAAAGGAAGAAAGCAGTTTCCCTCAATAATGGCTCAGCCCCACTTTGCCAACAGGATGCAAGTGGCTTTGTAGGAACAAGTAAATAAAATCAATTAGTGGCCAGTTGCTAAAACAGTTGTATCTGAACTGACACAAAAACCCATTCACAACCTGCTACTAAAATTGATTACAAAAGCTGTCTGAAGTGGGCCTTGGTCATGATGAACGAAGAAACAACGGCCTTTTTTTGGGGGGGGGGGGGTTGTCTTGTGGAAAGGCTGTGATTGGCCCTGTTGTGTGGTGAGACCATAATGTTCAGCTGCCAGTGCAATAGGGTTGCCAGATCCCCACCATCTGCCAGCAGGGAACATTTTTCATGCACGCAGTGTTTGCTTCATGATGACATCACCTGTAAGTGACATATCACACCAGGCATGTCACTCAGGAACAAAACCTCTATTTTCTCCATAGGCTGAGGCTTTTCCCTTGGGGAGGAAGGGGGGGCAGAGCTTGCTTTGCCGGGCTCTCTAATTCACACAGCAGAGCTACTGAGCCAAGCATCTCTTCCTTCTATTGGCTGAGGCTCCTCCCCCTCCTGGTTCCCTAGAAAGGAAGGAAAGAGCCAAGGCCCCATGGGAGAAATACAAAGAAAGCACCTTTAAGACCAAGTGCAAATATTTTAAGGATGTTTTAAGATTTTTTTCAAAAAATCCTTGTTCAAAAAATCCTTTATAAAGTTTATATCTCGGCTACCTAATCATAAATAGGTACACACATGGCTTGGCCCAACTAAACATGGCTTGGCTCAACAAGGTCTTATTTATGTCAGATTCGGCCCTCATAATAAATGAGTTTGACACCCCTGCTCTAGGAATTTGGGGAAAACTCCATGGTTTTGTGCAGGGATGATTTAGCAATTTGGGGGAAACGCTATAGCACCATAGAGTTCTCCCCAAATTCCTAGAGTATCCCTGTGTGATGTGCCCAGCACAATGTCACTACTGAGTGACATCATCACACCGTGCACCACTGCATATGATGAAGCTCTTTGGGGGCAGGGATCTCCCTGGCAGCCCTCTCTGTGCTTGTGGGCTGGGGGCTCCAAAACCAGGGAAACCCCTGCCCCCAGCGGGAGCTTGGGAACCTGAGCAACTCTCTTTCTGTGACTGTCAGTACTGAGGCAGCACCTTTATGAAGTGCAGAAGGGCATGGGAACCAACATCCCAGAAGATTTACTTACCTACTTCATTTATAGTGTGCCTTTCTCATTTACACTTGAGTTGGACTTGGCCAAAAATATAATAGATGTTTTGGCACGCATAGTTAGGACAGACTTGGCCTCACAAGGAAGCATGAAAAGAAGAGAGTGAGGAGACCCAGAATAGAATATTCTTGAAGGGCAGAATGGCAACATTTATATGGCTTTGTGTAGATTAGAAGTAGTCTAACCCATTATCAATAGATACAATTTGTTGAGGCCTGTCTGAGAACTGCAAGAATCACCAACTTCAAAGATATGAAGATATGAATCTAGAATGGAAGTATTGTCTGAGAACCAAAACATACCCATATGTATGAGAAACTTGTAATCATTATTTGAAAATAGACTTTGTTAAGATAAAAAGTAGCAAGAATTATTTTAAGTAAAGATAACATTGTATTGCATTTGAAGTTATACAATAAGTAAGCCAAGAATGTGTGCCCTTATCACATGGGACAGTTAGCCATTGTTAGATGATTCTGAAATCCTATCAACAGGAAAAGTTATATTGATCAAGGGTGCAGTCACACCTACCATTAAAAGCGGGTGTATAGTGCTCAAATCTGAACTGCTGAATATTGAATCGATGCAGGGCAGTTCAGACGAGCATCCAAGAATGCGATTCATTCTGTTGTGTGCGATCAGACATCCAATACTATCACGCTCCTTTCTTGGAGCATGCGTAATCAGATAGTGATTTCTGGGAGGGGAGGGGGTCCATTGAACATGCGCCCAACTGTTTGGAGCTGGGAAATCAAAACTTTCTTCAGAGTCAGGGGGGAAGGGCAAAAGTTTCCAGAATTAACATTGCCGATCCAAACCACGGAATTGCCAGGAATTATTTTCCTAGAAATTGGCAGTGACAATGATATCTTGAAATCCTCCACATTGAAAAAAAATTTTTTTTTCCTGTTCTGAATAGTGGGATAACGTTTCCCCCCTCCAATCCTGTGTTGATTGGAGAAGCAGAAGCGTCACCTCAGATTCCTGGATGATCTGGCAATGCGCATGTCTGCTGGGGCTTTATTTAAAAAAAAAGGTGAGAGGCAGTATTGCGCGTGAGCTGTCCAAACAACAAAAAGCCGATCTCGTGCCGCTGTTTTGAAAAAGGACCAGACTTTAGATGGCGGCGGCAAGGTGAGGAGCGAGACGCTGAGGCTCCCGGCACAACAGCATTTTCAGATGCCTATTCCATCTAAATAATCTCTTCAGATACCACCAAGGACATTGTGCCAACTATATAGCTGCTGGGGAAGGCAAAGGCGAACTTAGAACAGCCTCCTTTGGAAAACAAAGTGAAAATAAAGTGGAAGTGCTTACCAGCTGGGACGACATCAAAGACAGCGAGGGCCGCGGCTGGGAAACGCCGGGCGTGAGTGGAGGGCCGCGGCGGGGAAGTGCTAAGTGCAAGCGGGGTTGAATTGGAGCGTGGAGTGTGGAGCGTGGAGTGCCGAGGCCTGAAAGTAGACGGCGGAGCACGGAATCGGAGGGGGGAAGTATCGACCAGGGAATTTGGAGAGCTGAAGGACGCCGGCGAGAGGTTGGAGGCTGTAGCAGCGGCGTCTGTGAGTTGCAGGACGGGGCGAGGTACCGACGCGGCTCAGCTGCCGGCGGGACGACGGCCCTACCACCCCCCCCCTCCTTTCATTACGGGGACCGGAGGCCTGTGGACTGGAGAGTTGGGGAATGGAATGAGAGGACGCTGGCGAGAGGCTAGAGGTAGCGGCGGCGGCGCAAAAGAACTGTGGGACGGGGCGAAGTATCGAGGCAGCGGGTCTGCCGGCGGGACGACGGCCCTGGCTTTTTCCCCTCCCTCTTTCCTCCCATCGTCAGAACTGAAGGTCTCCGGGCGCCTGGGTGACGTGTTGGTATGCGCCGCCCTCATGTAAGATCAGCGCCTAAGTCTCAGGCCAAGACACCCGCACTTTATAGACACTACTGCACTTTAGGCCAAGACTGTTTGCACTTTATTGTCATCAGCACCTTAAAACAACTGTATTTAAAACAGTAGCACTTTAACCAATTAAGATCATTTGCACTTTATTGCCTCCGGCACTTTAGTCGGCATAAACTGTACCCTCCTACCCACTGGATCCTATCTCCCAAATTATTAAGATTGGATCAATTTATCAAGATTGGATTAATTATTGGTTATTTAAACTTGTTTTTATTGACTAGCTAATTTAATGGAATTATTTGTGGCAAATTAATAGAAAAAAAAAGGGGATAATGATTGCAGATTTTAACTAAGGAGCCAATTGGATTTATAATTTATTATTGTTAGCTAGTGAACTGGATGGGCTGGGATGAATGTATATTAAATAACTATTAGAATATTAGTGGGTAACTTATTGATAGGCCAATTGGAGGTGGGAGGGCTGAGAAGAGACAAATTTTGAATATCTGTCAGTGGAAGGACTGGTGGTACCAGTGAGAGATGATTGGTCTGGGGATTCCGGTACTCCTGGGGAGGGGAAGGTATGACGGTGGGAACAGGCGGAAATGGAAGGGAAGGGGATCGAGACAAGATAGTGCTCGACCACCTTCCAGCCTGCGTCCCATCCCGATGGTGACAGGTAGGGGGACAAGGCGAAATTACTCGCCTCCGTCACTGGTGTTATGTAATGCCAGGTCCATCAATAATAAGACCTCCATCCTTCGGGAATTCCTGCTTGAGCAGGACATGGACCTGGCATGCGTGACCGAGACCTGGGTCCGCGATGGGGAGACTGTAGCTCTCTCCCAGATGGCGCCCCCAGGATACTCGGTCTTTCACCAGTCGCGGACTAGCGGGCGGGGGGGAGGGGTGGCCCTGTTCATTCGAGAGGCTTACTCCTTCCGGGCCCTCCCGACTCCGGAGATCAGGGGCATTGAATGTGCCGGCCTGGCGTGGGATGTTGGGGAGGGGTTGGCCATCTGGCTGGTGTACCGACCGCCTAACGCACCGGCCAGCGCCTTACTATCCCTGATGGAGGCCGCAGCAGGTTGGGCATTGGAGCACCCGAGGCTTTTGATCCTGGGTGACTTCAATGTTCATGCCGATGACGTGGCCTCCAATCAGGCGATGGACCTAGTGTCTTCCATGGCGACACTAGGACTCTCCCAAGTAGTTACGACACCCACCCACCAGGCAGGTCACATGTTAGACTTGATCTTCGCGTCGGGAGTCTTAGTGAACGATCTTGCTTCTATAGCAGTGCCATGGTCGGATCACTATGCCCTCAAGGCTCGTGTGGACGTCCCACCCCAAACCCGTTTGGGCGGCGAGCTTATTTTAGCTCGCCCGCGGAGCCTGATGGACCCGGAACGGTTCCTGACGGCTCTGCGGGATCCCTGCCCCCCTGGCGATTCCCTCGATGACCTGGTGGAGTCCTGGAATAATAGGCTCGCTGGGGCCATCGACGAGATCGCACCTAGGCGTCCTCTGCGCCCTCGTTCAAGGCCGACACCCTGGTATAACCAGGAGTTGCGGCGGTTGAAACGGGGACTCAGACGACTAGAGAGGCAATGGCGGCGTACTCGAGACGAAGCGACTCGAACATCTTATAGGGAGTACCCGAGGCTTATGGTCCTGGGTGACTTCAACGTCCATGCCGACGACACGGCCTCCATTCAGGCGATGGACCTAGTGTCGTCCATGGCGACACTGGGACTCTCTCAATTTGTCACGACTCCCACGCATCAGGCCGGGCACACATTAGACCTGATCTTTGCAGCCGGGATTTTGGTGAACGATATCGCCGTAGAAGCGGTACCATGGTCGGATCACCTAGCCCTTAAGGCCCGTGTGGGGATGCCGCCCCAACCCTGTATGGGCGGAGAGCCTATTTTGGCTCGCCCTCGGGGCCTGATGGACCCGGAACGGTTCCAAACGGCCCTGAGGGATCCCTGGCCCACTGGCAATTCCCTCGATGACCTGGTGGAAATATGGCAGGGCCAGCTGTCCAGGGCTATCGACGAAATTGCACCCCGGCGCCCTCTGCGCCCTCGTATGAAGCTGGATCCATGGTACACCTTGGAGTTGCGCCAGCTGAAACAAGGGCTCAGACGACTAGAGAGGCAATGGAGGCATACTCGGGACGAAGCAATGAGAACATCCTATAGAACGTTTATGAAGTCTTATGAGATGGCAGTCAAGGCTGCAAAGAAAGATTACTTTGCAACCAAGATTGCATCTGCAAATTCGCGCCCAGCACAATTATTTAGAATAATTGGGGATCTTACAACGTTGCCACAAGGCAAACCAAATGTTAGAGAATTAGAAATAGGCTGCGAGGCATTTGCGAAATATTTTGCAGATAAAATCTCGCTGCTCCGCCAAGACCTGCCTACCACATTAGATACAGTGAGTGAAATTGAGGCTCCGTGCCTGTCTTCGGGTTTAGTGCTGGACCACTTCGACCCACTCAGCCTGGAGGAAGTCGACAGAATCCTCTCTGCTGCTCGCCCGACAACATGTGATCTGGACCCTTGCCCCTCTTGGCTGATTAAATCCTGCCAAGGGGAGCTTAGATGTCCTTTACGGGACATCATAAATAGATCCCTTTTAGAGGGGCATTTTCCAACACCTCTGAAAGAGGCTTTGGTCCGCCCTCTCCTGAAAAAAGTTACAGCAGACCCGGCTGAATTGGCGAATTACCGGCCGGTGTCCAATTTACCGTTTTTAGGTAAAATTATTGAGAGGGCCGTGGCGCAGCAGCTACAGGGGTTTCTGGATGACGCTTCTGTCCTAGACCCATGTCAGTCTGGTTTCCGGCCGGGCCATGGGACGGAGACGGTGCTGGTCGCCTTAGTGGATGACCTCCAACGGCAACTGGATCGGGGCGGCGTTGCGGTACTGATGTTGTTAGACCTGTCGGCTGCATTTGATACAGTCGACCATCGGTTACTGACGCGCCGCCTCGCCGACATTGGGGTTGAGGGGTCGGCCTTGCAGTGGCTTTCCTCCTTTCTCCTAGGTCGGGGACAGAGGGTGGCTATCGGGAGCGAGCGGTCCCGGAGGCGCACACTGGATTGTGGGGTGCCTCAGGGAGCAGTTCTCTCCCCGATGTTGTTTAACATCTATATGCGCCCCCTTGCCCAGATTGCCCGGCGGTTTGGGCTGGGTTGCCATCAATATGCAGACGACACCCAGCTCTATCTACTAATGGATGGCTGGCCCGACTCCGCCCCAGGGAACCTCGACCGGGCATTACAGGCTGTTGCGACATGGCTCAGGCTGAGTGGGCTGAAGTTGAATCCAGCGAAGACAGAGGTCCTATGCGTGGGTCGCGGCGCTCTGGGAAGGGAAATAGCTCTCCCGACCTTTGATGGTGCGCCATTGAAAGCAGCGCGCCAGGTAAAGAGTCTGGGTGTTTTACTGGAGCCTTCACTATCGATGGAGGCCCAGATAGCAGCCACTGCCAAGTCAGCATTCTTCCATCTGAAGCGGGCAAGGCAGCTGGCCCCTTTCCTTGAGCGCCGGGACCTCGCAACAGTGATCCACGCAACGGTCACCTCAAGACTAGACTACTGTAATGCCCTCTACTTGGGGCTACCTCTGTGCCGGACCCGGAGATTGCAGCTAGTGCAGAACGCGGCGGCCAGGCTGTTGTTGGGACTCCCAAAACGGGAACATATACAGCCGGGGCTACGTGAACTGCACTGGCTGCCGATTATATACCGGGTCCAGTACAAAGTGTTGGTCGTTACCTTTAAAGCCTTATATGGCCGAGGACCTGTCTACCTGAGGGACCGTCTTTCCCCATACGAACCCCAGAGAGCACTGAGGTCAACCGGGAAAAACCTAATGACTGCCCCTGGGCTGAAGGAAATTAAATATCAGAGTACCAGAGCACGGGCCTTTTCGATCGCGGCCCCTACCCTGTGGAACCGACTCCCAGAGGAGGTGCGGGCCCTGCGGAACCTTGAACAGTTCCGCAGGGCCTGCAAGACCACCCTTTTTAAATTAGCATACTCGGACTGCTAGGAAAAACGGTAACCAAGGGTCCGCCGATGCGGTCTAAAGATCTATACCGCATCACAACTGTATTACTGGATTGGTTTTAAGTTAATATTTTAATGTTTTATTGCTCTATATTGTAATTTTAAGGTTTTACTTGTTATTGTATGATTGTAGAATGTTGTTAGCCGCCCTGAGCCTGCCGTGGTGGGGGAGGGCGGGATATAAATGAAATAAATAAATAAATAAATAAGTTTATGAAGTCCTATGAGATGGCAGTCAAGGCCGCAAAGAAAACATACTTTGCGGCGGAGATTGCGTCCGCAATTTCGCGCCCGGCACAACTGTTCAATACAATTCGGACTCTTACAACACTGCCACAGGGCAGACCAAACTCTAATGAATTGGAAATTGGCTGTGAGGCTTTTGCGAATTTTTTTGCGGATAAAATCGCATCGCTCCGTTCCGACTCCCCTGTCATATTAGATACAGCTAGCGAACCTGAGGCTCCGTGCCTGTCTTCGGACTGTGTACTGGACGGCTTCAGTGCGCTCAGCCTGGAAGAAGTTGACAGGATCCTCCTATCTGCACGCCCGACAACTTGTAAATTGGACCCATGCCCCTCTTGGCTTATTAAGACCTGCCAGAGGGAGCTAAGATATCCTATACGGGATATCATAAATAGATCCCTACTGGAGGGGCGTTTTCCATCAGCGCTTAAGGAGGCGGTGGTCCGTCCCCTCTTGAAGAAAACAACGTTAGATCCGGCCGAATTGGCACACTATCGGCCGGTCTCGAATTTGCCCTTTTTGGGCAAACTTATTGAGAGGGCAGTGGCGTTGCAGCTACAGAGTTTCTTGGAGGATGCTTCTATCCTTGACCCCTACCAATCTGGTTTCCGCCCGGGCCATGGGACGGAGACGGTGCTGGTCGCCCTGGTGGATGACCTTCAGCGGCATCTGGATCAAGGCGGCTCGGCGGTGCTGATGTTGTTGGACCTATCGGCAGCGTTCGATACGGTCGACCATCGGCTTCTGGCGCACCGCCTTGCCGACGCTGGGATTCAGGGGCTGGCCTTGCAATGGCTTTCCTCTTTCCTTGATGGTCGGGGACAAAGGGTGGCGATTGGGGAGGAACTGTCCCAAAGACACACGCTTGACTGCGGCGTGCCTCAAGGGGCGGTACTTTCCCCGATGTTATTCAACATCTATATGCGCCCCCTTGCCCAGATTGCCCGAAGGTATGGGCTGGGTTGTCATCAATATGCGGATGACACCCAGCTCTATCTGCTTATGGACGGACGGCCCGCCTGCGTCCCAGAAAATCTGGACCAGGCGTTACAGGCAGTGGCTAGGTGGCTTAGGCTGAGCGGGCTGAAGCTGAATCCAGCGAAGACAGAGGTCCTTTGCTTGGGTCGCTGCGGCCCGGGAAGGGAAATCCCCCTGCCAGTTTTTGACGGCGTGCCGTTGACAGCGTCGGGCAGGGTTAAGAGCCTGGGGGTGCTATTGGAGCCTTCTCTGACGATGGAGGCTCAGATAGCAGCCACTGCCAAGTCCGCTTTTTTTCACCTTAGGCGGGCGAGACAGTTGGCCCCCTTCCTGGAGCGCGACGACCTAGCAACAGTGATTCATGCTACGGTCACCTCGAGGTTGGACTACTGTAATGCCCTCTACATGGGGCTACCCTTGTGCCGGACCCGGAAACTGCAGTTGGTGCAGAACGCTGCTGCCCGGCTGCTATTAGGGCTCCCAAGATGGGAGCACATTCGGCCGGGGCTCCGGGATCTGCACTGGCTGCCAGTAACATTCCGAGTCCAGTACAAGGTGTTGGTCATTACCTTTAAAGCCCTGTATGGCCTAGGACCTGCCTACCTTAGGGACCGTCTCTCCCCACACGTTCCCCAGAGAGTACTACGTTCCGGCTCACAAAATCTGCTGGTAGTCCCTGGGCCAAAGGAGGCCCGCCTAAAATCCACCAGGGATCGGGCCTTCTCAACAGCGGCACCTTACTGGTGGAACCAGCTGCCGGAGGAGGTGCGGGCCCTGCGGGACCTAGGGCAGTTCCGCAGGGCCTGCAAGACAGCCCTCTTCCGGCAGGCCTATAACACCTAACTGATACTTTGGATGGAACATCTTTGGATGGAACAAAATGCTCTTATAGACCGCTGGCTTTATTTTATCTTGTTTTATTAATTATGGTTTTATTGTCTTTGTAAATGTTTTAAATTGAATTGTATGAATCATTATGTTGTGAGCCGCCCTGAGACACTTCGGTGAGAAGGGCGGGATATAAGTCCATTAAATAAATAAATAAATAAATAAATAAATTTATGTACTGTCAAATTAATGTGCCATTCATGCGTAGCAAGCCTGGATGAGCCCGGATGACGATCGATTGCCAGATGTGGCTGTCTGAATGAGCACATTTAATCCGTCAGCCAGACGGAGCTGCGTCGTCACTAATGGTACGTGTGACCGCACCACAAGAGCTTCTTCTCATAAGGTGCTCCTTGCTTGTGACTTACTTACTAATGGGTTAAGAAACTCTAATAGACTTAGTAATTGCTTTCCTTTAATTATCTATGTAACAATGATGGATAGATGGTATAGTGCTTTGTGGAATTAGTCTAATATTAAAAACACAGTAATTATGCTTCAATAAACAGGCTTAGAATGGAAGCAGAGATTGCCTAAAAGTATTTACTTATGTACTACCCAGAATGACCCTACAGCATTACTGAAGTGTACCTCATCTAGGAATCAAATGGTCTGGTAAAAGAAAGCTAACTAGATGTCTGGGGTTTCTTAAGTGTATGCCTGACTGGAGTCATCCAGAACAATCTCAGAGCACTAATGTGAAAGCATGTGGTGGTAGTGATGGTGAGGAAAAGAGGTTTTTTTCTTTGCTATTATTTGTCCACTGAATCTCACCTATCTGATTTTTTACAGTAGTTTCAAATTTAATCGTTGTATTCAGCTGCAGACATCTGAGATGTTTTTGCAAGATCATTTTCAGATAACATCAGACAGCTGATCCAAGCTGAGTTTGATACTAACTTGAAAACCATCAGTCTGAAGAGTTTTCTAATGCAACATCTAGTTAAGTAGTTACATAGATTCAGCTCAACCATTCCAATGGATGTTGGCAGGATTCTTGGAACTGTGAACACCACCACCAATAGATTAGATCCTCATTCCTCCAGGTTCCTCCATCTGTGCTGAAAGAAAGTTGAGGTTCTGCTTGGTACACTAGTAAACTGGCTCCTAACAGAAAGGAGTTCTCCTGATCTTTGAAGCAGGCTTTTATTACACTTATTCGGTCCCCACTCAGCCGAGTGGCCGATCAGCCGCTTTAGGCTGGGGGCCGTCCATTGCCTCCCCTGAAGGATGGAGACAATGGACTTTCCCTCAAGCTGATAGGGGGCACAGGCAGCCTTATAAGGCCGGCCCTGCCCCCTGTTGCGCAGTTCAAAAGCCACTCTCGGTGGAAGCAGCTTGGCCCCACATCAGCTGTTCGTGCTGGGCGGCTTCAGGGGCCCGAGAGTGTTCATTCCCGGCGTCGGGGGAGTGTACGGCCGCACATCAGCTGTGTGGTCTGAGCGATTGGCGCAGCAGTTTTTGGCGCCGGAAGACAGCCATCCCCAGCAGCGTGGGCTGGACAGGCTTTGGAGCAGCGTGTAGTAATGCGTTCGGAAGCCCCCCCACACACCAGCAATCAGGTTGTTAGGGCCTGGGGTGGGAGGATATTAGACGCGACGGTAGAGCTGGGATGGAGCTCTAGGAGAATGTTTTTGCAGGGGCCCTGAGTGGGGGGTGAAGGCCGGTCAGAGCTTCCCCTGTGATTAGGGGGTGGTGCCCTCTGTGTCCTGCTGTCTGGGGAGGCTTGTACCACCCAAGGGTTTTGAGAACTGCAGGCAAGCTTTATTTTTGGGCTGCAGCTAAGGGTTTTACATGGGGCCTAAAAAGGACAAGGCCCTTCCAAAGGGAAGCAGCCTGCTAAGAGGTCCCTTAAGAGAGCCCTTCCTGTTCAGCCTCCGGCTGATGAAGGTGAGGAGGTGAGGACTTGGCAGGCCATATTAGACCAATTGGTCATTTTGGAGGGGGGAAAGGGGTGGCAGGCCCATCGCATAGATTTGCTGGGCTTAAGGGCTCCGGCAGGGCCGCCACCATATCCTTTCAAAAAGAGGTGCTCACTTGGCTCTCTGCCTTACAGGGTGGCGAAGATGGCAGTATGAGTGAGGTGGTGCCGTTGGATGAAGAGCAGTGGGAGGAGCCGGAAGCGGTTGCGGTGGAGCCTCTTGACATGGAAGCTAAGTCACTGGCCCAGCAGAGGGGGGTGGCATGGCCTTGGGGTCCCTGGGGCCCAGCAGTGGCACCTGGTTCAGGCGCGGCGGGAATGTCCCCGGCTATAGGGTTCCCCTATGTGGGCAGGGGCCCGTCCACAAGTTATCAAGTGGCGTCGGGCTTGACAGCTAATCAGTGCGGTGGTCTACCTACATCTCCTGGACAGGGCGGGGCCTGGTTGCCTTGGCCTTCATCGTCATCTGGAGGAGGCAGGCTGGAAATCCAGGGGCAATAGGGACTTCTGTGGCTGGGGGTGGCAGCAAGCCGCTTATTTGCCCCCAACTTGGTTCCTGCATCATTGGGGGAGCTGGGGATTTCCATTGCATCCCCCGGTTCCTTATAGTACAGTGCCGTTTCATGCGCTACCCTTTGGGGATCCAGCTATGCCGCTAGGTGACCATCTTACAGTGGCAACTAGGGAGAAGATATTAAAAGGAGAATATGTAGATGTTTTCAGCCTTTTATGCAGGGAGTTGGAGAAGAAGTCCAAGGATGAGCTGGACGAAAAGGATAAAGAGAAGCTGAAGCGGAGAAAGGTGGATAGGTCATGGTCGAATTGGTTGCCGGGATTTCTCATATACGCTGGGGTTATTGCCAGGACCCAGCCATGGAGGGCAGCCCCCCTCTTTCAGTATTGCGATATTATTTATCAGGCGTACAGCGATTTTACCAGGGTGTGTGGCTGCAATACGATGAGGAATTCCGTATGCGAGCAGCAGTTAATCCCAGGCTTCCTTGGGACCAAATCAATCAGCAGCTTTGGCTGCAGTTTATGGCACCTGCAAAACCAAATGCTGGTGATAGATCGGATAGTGGTCATCTAGTGCAGAAGACAGTAAACTCTGCTGGCACCCGCGCGGCCGCGGAGCAGTTGGTTCAGCCATGGCTGCTTTGCTGGGAGTTTACCTCCCAAGGCGTGTGTGCCAGAAAAGCATGCAGGTACAAGCATGAATGTCCACCGTGTGGTGGCCCCCATGCCTTCACAGCCTGTAACAGGTCCAAGCCAAAAGGGGCCAACAAGTGGCCGGGAGGTGGGCCTGGTCAACAGGCTGGAAAAGGGACCCAGCCGCATCCATCTGAGGGTTCTTAGAGAATTGTTGTGGGACTACCCGCGTTTGGAGGAGAGACGTTATTTGTTGGATGGGTTTTCTCACGGGTTCAGAATTCCTTATCAAGGTCCGCAGACCCCGTTTTCTTGCTCGAATTTACGGTCAGTGCAGGGTTTAGAGCACGTGGTGAGGGAAAAAATTAAAAAGGAATGTGCAGAGGGCCGAGTGTTGGATCCTTTCAAGGTTCCTCCGGTGCCCAATTTGTGGGTTTCTCCCTTGGGGGTGGTACCTAAATAAGCAGCAGGGGAGTTTTGTTTAATTTATCATCTATCCTACCCGAGGGGGCGGTCGGTTAATGATGCTATCCCTGCTGAGTTGTGTTCTGTTAAGTACACAACTTTTGACCAGGCAGTGCGGATTTTGCGTCGTTGCGGGGTTGGCGCGGAGCTGGCGAAATGTGACATTAAGTCAGCTTTTCACCTCCTCCCCATGCACCCTGATGATTTTGAATTGTTGGGTTTTGCTTTTGAAGGCTGTTTCTACCTAGACAGAGCTCTGCCAATGGTGTGTTCCGTATCATGCGCTGCTTTTGAGTGGTTCAGCACATTTTTGGAATGGGCTTTGCAGTTTAGGACAGGGGTGCATGATACGGCGCATTACCTGAATGATTTTGTCTTTGTTGGCCCTGCGGGCTCTGGGCAATGTTCAAGCTTGTTAGCAGCATTCGAGTGGTTGGCTGCAGAGCTAGGTGTTCCATTGGCTTTGTTGGGCCCAACTACAGTTTTGACTTTTGGGGGGATAGAGCTTGATACCGTGCGTCAGCTATCTTGGCTGCTGTTGGATAAGTTGGAGAATCTCCGGACCAGAGTGATGGCCATAAAGGTTAAGCGGAAGGTCACTCTGTTGGAGCTACAGCAGTTAGTGGACCACCTGAATATTGCGTGCAAAGTGGTGGCTCTGGGACGGGCGTTCCTGCAACAATTTTGTGATGACATGGCGGGCCTGTGTTTACCGCATCACTACACCCGATTCACTAGGGGGATGCGCAGTGACCTTGAGGTTTGGGAGACTTTTTTTGAAAGATTTTAATGGCACCTCCTTTTGGCGGGGTGTGTTGCAGTTGGAGGCTGAGCTTCAGATTGTTTCGGATGCTGCCGGCACCACTGGTTTTGGAGTGTACTTCTGGGGGCATTGGTGTGCCGAACCTTGGCCAAGGGAGTGGTTGGGCTCCGAGTTGTCGTAACTTGACTTTCCTGGAGTTTTTTTCCCATTGTGGTTGCTGTTTTTCTTTGGAGGCACTCTCTTGCCAATCACACGGTGCATTTCTGGTGTGACAATATGGCAGTTGTCCACGTTGTCAATAACCTTACCTCTAGATCTCAGCCAGTTAGGGTGTTCACTTTGCGTTGCCTTAAGTTAAATGTTTTGGTTTTGGCGAGGCATGTGCCAAGCATTAGTAATGGTGTGGCGGACGCCCTGTCTCACCAACAGATGGTGTGTTTCCATCAACTAGCTCCAGAGGCCGACTCTTTACCCATGTGCATACCAGCAGAAATGTGGTGGATTGGAGGGATGAAGTTAGCCGGACTATTCACCTCGCCGTAGCACCTAGCACAAAAAGGTCGTATGACAGGGCGGCTAGTCAGTTTTCAGTTTTTCAGGAAGGGGCCAGGCTTATGGAGGCTTGGCCAGTGCCTGTAGAGCATCTGCTAAAGTTTTGCGTTTGGCAGAAAGAGAGAGGCCTCTCCGTGAAATCCATTAAGGGACAGCTGGCAGCATTGTCCTTCATTAGTAAGGCGCGGGGGTATCTAGAAGTGACTAGGGATTTTCGCATTTCAAAGATGCTGTAGGGATGGTCGCGGGAGGCCGGGTGACAGGTTGACCGTAGGCAACCAATTTCCCCTTCAATCCTTTGAGGGCTTCATGCCACCTGGGCTTTGTTTGCGCCTTAGTTTTTGAACAGGCGCTATTTCATGCAGCCACCTTGACGGCTTTTTTCGGGGCTTTGCGGGTGTCCGAGCTGGTGGCGCTCTCCCGTAACGATGCTTCGGTTAGGGCTCTCCAGGTTGAAGATGTCAAGTTTGTTGAGGGTCAGGTGGCCGTACATGTCCATCGGTCTAAGACGGATCAAAGGCAGAAGGGTTGCACAATTTCTTTGGGACCTTGCTCCGAGAGGGAGTTGTGTCCGGTGGCCGCCCTCACTCATTACGTGGACTTGCAAGGGCTGGCGGAGGGTCCTTTGTTCCACCATAATGACTCATCCCCCTTGACTAAATTTCAATTTTGGACCTTGGCAAAGTAGGGTCATGGGGGTGAAATTCAGCACTCTTTCCTTTAGGATAGGAGCTGCATCTACAGTCACAGCCAAGGGTTACAAGGGCGAGGCAATTTGCCTCATGGGACGTTGGAGGTCTGGGGCTTATCGTGCCTACATACAGCCTTTACGGACGTAAGGTGGTTTCCAACTGTTGGCTTCCCCTCCTTGATGTTTAAGTGTGTGTTCTGTTACGATGGAATAAGTTCTAACGGTTTTTCTTTTATAGGTGCTGTGGCTGGCGTGGAAAGGAGGAGGATCCTCATTTGTGGCCACAGTATCAGTTTTTGGGTGGCATATCAGGCCCAACGGACGTCAGTTGGCTCTCAGTTGGGCCTGAGTGAGCAGGCCATCATTGAATGGCAAGGCCGACGGGGCATGAGGTGCTTGGGACTCCTTTCTTTTCTTTTTGTGGAAAGGAAGGACCCTCCGCTGCATTTGTTGGTGATTCACCTGGGGGAGAATGATTTGGGTCTAATGAAGGGTAAGGCCCTTTCACTTCAGGCCCAGAATGACATCACCCTGATCGGTAAAAGGTGGCCGGGCGTCCTTATCCTGTGGTCGGCCATGTTGCTGTGCCGGGAGTGGCTGGTGGCTTGGGACCCAGCAGGTTTGGAGCGGGCCAGGAAGAAGGCCAATAGGCGGGGCTGGGAGTTTATGTGCCACATCCATCCATTAAGGCCTGTTGTAAGGACTTGTACAGGCCGGATGGGGTCCATCTTTCAGTAAAGGGCAACGAGGCCTTTTTTGGCTGAGTTACGGCAAGGGCTGGAACATGTTCTGGGTTAGTGTGGGTACAGTGGCCTAAGCTGAGGTTTGGCTCTGTCTGTGGCTGTTTACTGTTGGGAACATGTTGTGTGGGGTATTGGTGAGCTCCCGTGGCACCGCACCATTGGGGTGAATGGCACCCCAATGGCACCGCACCATTGGGGTGACCTTTAAGCTGTACGGCCTAAGGTTGGCTCCAGGGAGCCTTGGGATCCCGTCATTTGGAGAGTTGTCCACATCCCAAGCTGTATGGCTTGGGGGATGGTGGAGCTCAGGTGAGTGGGATCTTGTGCCTGGCCGGCCGCGTCTGAGCCTTTAGGTTGGCTCACACCCGGGGCCTGGGGCTCGCCTAGTTCCAGGTTAAGGAGGTGGTCTGGTACTGATCCCTGGCTTGTCCTGTCCCCACTGTTTTCCCCTTGCCATTGAGTTGAGTTAAATAAAGTGGCCCTTTAATCCATATTGATGTCTGTTTCGTTATTCTGACTGGGGAGGCAATTTACTTTATCTAAGGAAGATCTAAATAATAACAAGGCAGTTTCAAACTTAATTGCAGAGGGGTAATGCAACAAAATTGCTAGAGACAATTTTTAATGGGGAAAAAATGAAAATTGTCAATCTGAGGGGTTGTAGCAACAGATCACTATAATATTATTGTGCTTGAGATCTAACAATTGCTGATTATCACACACACCCCACCTGCCTGTGATGGCTCAGGGGAGAGCAATCTATTTAAACAATTGTATACCAAATGGAATAGTGGCATAGGCAGGAGAAAAGGAAGTAGAAATGTGGGTTGTGTGAGAAGGTACATGTACAAAAAGTCAATTGTGTTATAGTGCCCTGTTGGGAAGTAATATTGGGATTGTGGTGTTCATGCATAAGTGTTCCTCCAGTTTTAACTACGTTTTAATTACATTTTTCATACTTCTCACACATTTTGATAATTTTATGAAGCTGGAAAATTAGTTCCTGGTATCAGAAACTAATCATGTATGTTATCTTTAACATTGCAAGTAGGAGCAGGAATTGCAATGGAGCGTCACATACTCCAGTGGTTCCAGCTTCTGAGGTAAAGTTGAAACAGAATGTCAGGAGTTCAGTTTACCCAAGCATGACCATGAAATTAGGTCTGTTTTCACCTTTGTAGTCATCCTCAAGATGATGCCCTCTAACCCCGGAGGGTAGCTGTAATGAGTAGATCTGCATTCATTCCTCCCACTCCCCGCCCCTTGCACTGCTGCTTTTGCCATCTAAACCTCTTCTCCCTCTTCTCAGTTCCCCCTACCCTGCAGCTCCTGCCACTTCTTCCCCAACCATGTGCACCTTCTGGAACTACTTCCTCCCACACCCCTGAAATAATATTATTGATTTTAAAATGCCTGGTTATAATACCATTTATGATCTCATAAGATAGTGGTTGCCATTTTTGTTTCAGTTGTGAAGTCCACACAGGTTCCACTGCTGCTTCTCCAATTTGGTATTTTACATAAAAACATTTTTAATATACATTTGTCCATTTTTCCTGCAAACCTTCAGGGTTTGTAGAAAAATCCCTCTTAACTATACATGGTCACATTGTGCAGATGTTTAAATTCGTGTTTAAGATTATGTTCAGAATTAGATATTAAATTGTTCTGTACAACTTGGTACGTATCATATTGCTGTCACAACAGATGCCAGTTAACCAATTTGTCCAGATAACATGCTGGTGGGCACATTTTTACTGTCTTTATTTACAGTACTGTACAGGGTAATTTCTTTTAGTGGACAGAATAATAAACTAGGGTTTGGGAGAATTCAAAACTCATTCAGCCATGAAGCTTGCTGGGTGATCTTGGGCCAGTCATGTTCCCTCAGACTAAGGTAGGGAAGGATAAATTAGAGGAGTCCCATACACTGCCCTCAAGGAACAGCAGATTAAGAATCTAATAAATAATAATCTGTATTTTTATGCCGATTATCATTGTTTCACAAACAGGAACCGCTTTCATCACAATCACTTTCCTTGATGAAAATGGCTGCTTTGGAATGTGGACTGTATGTCACTATACCCTTTTCCAAAACCTGACCTCCCCAGGCTCTACCCCAAAATATCCAGGTACTCCCCAACACAGAGCAGGCAAACTTATTACATAAAATTGTAAATGGTACTTTCATTGATAGAGCATACATCTCAGGAGTTTCATATGGGAGAGAAAGCACCTGACATAATTATGTCCCACATCATTTCAGGCTTTGTAGGACAAAACCAACACCTCAAAGTATGCCATGGAACAAACCAGCAGCCAATGCAAATGAGTCAAAATGAAATGCAGTACTAAATCATCACTGTGTTCCCATAAACAATTAACTGGAAGAATATTACACTAACTCCATCTCCAGATTGTCTTCAAGGGCAGCTCTGCATAGAGAGCCAATTTGGTGTAGTGGTTAAGTGCATGGACTCTAATCTGGGAGAGCAGGGTTTGATTTCCCACTCCTCCACATGTAGCTGCTGGTGTGACCTTGGGTAAGCCACATGTTCACAGCAGAGCAGTTCTCTGAGAGCTCTCTCAGCCCCACCTACCTCACAGGGTTTCTGTTGAGGGGAGAGGAAGGGAAAGGAGATTGTAAACCACTCTGAAACTCTGAGTGAAGGTTGGGGTATAAACCCAATCTCCTCTTATTTTGCTGTGTTGTGTTTCTCAACCTGGTTAGGCTGCCTCAGATTTGTCAGCTTTTGAACTGAATTCTTGGAGAAGGCCTGGTGGTAGACATTTCTGACTTGAGGTGGGGAGCCACTGCATAAATTAGTTCGCTCTGGGGCCATGTTTCCTGAGCTAAGACCAAAAAAAAGTGAGCTGGAGTCTAAAAAACTGTGAGCTAGCTCACACTTACTCAGCTTAGAGGGAACACTGGTTGCCATCTCTGGATGGGGTAATTCCTGGAAATTTGGTGGTGGGGCCTGGGTAGTGGAGAGGAGAGGGGGGAAATCTCAGTCCAAATATAACAATAACACTTTAATTTTTCTGGAAAATGGTTCGTTGCACTGGAATATTTGTCTAAACAAGAGGTTATTCTAAAAGAGCTTACATCTTTCAATTTACTGCATGTATAGACACATATAGACATAGTCACTACTATGATACTGTCACTACTAGATTAATATACTATTATTAGTCTAGGGATTTTTCTTTTAAATAAGACCCTGGGTTTTTTTTAAAAAAATAGGACAGCCAGTATCAACTGAAACATCAATATATTCCATTTTAGATCGAAATAGCACCTGAACATTGTTTTACGATATGTTTTATATATTTTATCTATGTTGTATTATTATTTTTATGCTTGGCTTATATTAATACTGGTTTTTATGACTTTGAATGTGAGCCGCCCTGAGCCTGCCTCAGCGGGGAGGGCGGGATATAAGTCAAATAAATAAATTTGCCTTTTTCTTTGTTGATATTTAGTACATGCCCAGATCAAAAGCATTGCATTAATATGTTAACAGTTATATTGTATTCTATTTTACTTCTCTATACCTGCTCAATTGAATGTTTTATTGATTGTATGTGATTTGGAAAAATTGCAACAAAATAATATTGGTGGGGGGAGTCTACCCTTCAAAGCAGCCATTTCCTTCAGGAGACGTGATCTCAGCAGTCTGGAGATGAGTTGTAATTCTATGAGATGTCCAGCCCCAAGTGGCTGGCAACCCTTATGGATATGGTGAGGGCAGCTCACCAGGTTCACAACAAAGGAGACCAGAGGTAGAAGTCATCAGGTTGGAATAAATTTGTGTATTCACCAAAACTGTGCAGAAACTGATTGCGGGGGAAGTCTTGTCTTTTGCTTTTTTGGTAGCTGACTTAAAAAAAAAACCCTGATCCAATTAGTTCCCTCCCCCCATCCTTGGCAACTCTATTTAAGGTCAATTTGTGTGATCAAATCAGTGTAGTAATTCGGCAAGTTAAGCAACCTAGACTGTTGTACTCAGACTATAGTGGTCATGTGATTGCTTCAGCAGTAGGAAATGTCAGTCCCTTCAGAACAAGCGTTTCTCAACTTAGCTTTCCTGAGCTTGTATTTTTACCACATTTGGGTGGTGAAATCAGGTCACAGAACAAAGGAAGAGAGGAACCTTAAATAAATATGACTAGCAAGGTGATACAGATGGTAACTAATGGCATTTACATACATAATGCAAGAAGCACATTTTTAAAATTCTTTGAGTAATTTTTGCGCAATTTTGGCTAGAACATACGCATAATTTAAAATCATACCCTTTATATTCTGCAAGAACAACATTCATATGTGCCCACACAAAAATGGAACATAGTTTCAAGAGCTTTTTTAGTTTCTTGAGTGAAAACTCAATGTAGGAGTAAAATAGGGATGTTGTTGACATGTTCCTTATCCGAATTTCTCCCCGAGCTTTAAAATCCAAAATACCTGACCTTGTTTTAAACACTGAACTACTGGAAAAAAAGGCAAAACCAAATGTTACATATAAATGAATAGGAAATTACCATGATGGAGATTTGGTCATGGTAGCACTCAACAGAAATTTTAATGTAATGTATAATAGTGATGAAAGGCCAAATTTTACGCCACATATTATTAGGAAAAGAACTGAAAATGAGCCAGCATTATAATACACTTGTATAGATCTGTGCTCTAACCACTTAGAATACTGTGTATGATTCTGGTCATTAGTCAGAGCAAAGCATGATGCACAATCTGGGAAAAGAGCCTGGCTTCAGTTAATTTGACTTTAGATTGTTAAATCATGATTACTATTCTAAAAAAAAAAAAAAGCTGCAGTGAATAAATCATGAAAATAAATATTGTTGCTGTTTTTCTAGGTTTTAGGTGTTGTTTTTCTAAAGTTTTTCTTGGGGATGGAATAGCTATATTCTTGCTTTACAGTCTTGCCCTGTGGTGCAGAGTGTTAAAGCTGCAGTGCTGCAGTCCTAAGCTCTGCTCACGACCTGAGTTTGATCCCCAGTGGAAGCTGGGTTTTCAGGTAGCCAGCTCGAGGTTGACTCAGCCTTCCATCCTTCTGAGGTTGGTAAA
Source organism: Heteronotia binoei (assembly GCF_032191835.1). Taxonomy (NCBI): domain Eukaryota; kingdom Metazoa; phylum Chordata; class Lepidosauria; order Squamata; family Gekkonidae; genus Heteronotia; species Heteronotia binoei. The sequence goes on along the minus strand of NC_083243.1, from coordinate 81,608,690 downwards.
ATGAGTACCCAGTTTGCTGGGGGAAAGTGTAGATGACTGGGGAAGGCAATGGCAAACCACCCTGTAAAAAGTCTGCCGTGAAAACGTTGTGAAAGCAATGTCACAATGTTGGAAACGACTGGTGCTTGCATAGGGGACCTTTCCTTTTCCTTTCCTTTAAACTGCATGAAAAGCCAACTAATTTTAAAATGAAAACAAACATTACTCAAGTTAAATGCTACTGTCCAGGAGACCTAAAGCACAATATAAAGCACCTTTTTCTCTGATTAATGGATTTTTGTTAGTAGCATTATTTAGTTTTTATATACTTCATTCCTTCCACAGGAGACCCAGGGCAGCTCCCCACCCTTTTAGTCTCTCTGCAATGCTGTGCAGAATTTCAGCTGCTCTGTGTGACAAGCCTTTTCTGTCAACTGAGGAGACAGACTAGGCTTCCCAACCCCCCCCCCCTCCGCTTTGGCGGGAGACTTCTGGGTTCGTAGCTTCATCCCCCGATCTCCAGAAATCAGGAAGCGGGGGGGGAGGGGGGGAGAACATACCTGAAGGGTTCATGTTGGTGTAGGGCTCCTGAGTCCTGAGCAGTTTGTAAAATTTCTGCCCCTTTAAGGCTGGGCAGGAAGGAGGAAACAGGAAGGGCTTCGGAGAATGGCCCCTCCCTTTCTTTGCTTTCGTTTTCACAGCAGGCAGAGGGAAGAGGACCAAGTGCGGTAAGTGTTTGTTTGTGTGTGAGAGAGAGGGAGGGGGCAGGGAGGGGGCAGGGAGGGGGGGATTCCCTGGTATGGAGGCCCTCCCCCTTCCTTTAGAAAGCGTGGGGGGGGAGGGAAATGTCTACTAGGCACTCTATTATTCCCTATGGAGAACAATTCCCATAGGGAATAATAGGGAATTGATCTGTGGGTATTGGGGGCTCTGGGGGGGGCTATTTTTTGAGGTAGAGGCACCAAATTTTTAGTATAGCATCTAGTGCCTCTCCCCAAAATACCCCCCAAGTTTCAAAACGATTGGACCAGAGGGTCCAATTCTATGAGCCCCAAAAGATGGTGCCCCTATCCTTAATTATTTCCTATGGAAGAAAGGCATTTAAAAAGATGAGCTGTCCCTTTAAATGTGATGGCCAGAACTCCCTTGGAGTTCAATTATGCTTGTCACATCCTTGTTCCTGGCTCCACCCCCAAAGTCTCCTGGCTCCGCCCCCAAAGTCCCCAGATTTTTCTTTAATTGGACTTGGCAACCCTAAGACAGACCCACAGGGCTTCTTATACTTTTAGGAAACCAAGTTTGTTTTAAAGTGTAAACCATCTACTCAGTTACCAGATGTTCTTCAGGTACTAGCAATTATAAAGGGTTTGCTGCTATGAAGAAAGCTATGTGGTGAACAAGTAGAACACACTGAGGCAGGAATTGTATATAGAAGATATTGGATTTATATTGGATTTATTGGATTTATATCCCGCCCTCCACTCCAAAGAGTCTCAGAGCGGCTCACAATCTCCTTTACCTTCCTCCCCCACAACAGACACCCTGTGAGGTGGGTGGGGCTGGAGACGGCTCTCCACTAGTCTCTGGAAACACAGCTGCCACCTCAAGGAGAATGAGGTCAGTGGTGGGGCTTTGGAAAGTGAGAGCTAGCAGGAAAGGTTACCCCGGCAATCTCTGGAAACACAGAAGCCACCTCAAAGAAATGCTGGTCAGTGTTGGGATTTTGGAAAACAGGAGCTGGCAGGAAAGTTCATCCCTGGCTGGCCTTCAGACATTATGGTCACCCTACTGGATACAGAGATGCCACTCCAAAAGAGAAACAGATCAGTGGTGGGGATTTGGAAAGCAAGTTTAGAGAGCTGGCAGGAAAGATCACCCCAGGAAATCTCTGGATATGCCAATGCCACCTCAAAGGCAATCAGGTGGAGCTTTGGAAAGTGATATTGATGATGATGATGATGATATTGGATTTATATCCCGCCCTCCACTCCGAAGAGTCTCAGAGCGGCTCACAATCTCCTTTATCTTCCTCCCCCACAACAGACACCCTGTGAGGTGGGTGTGTTAGGGAAACTGCTCTCAAAATAAAGTTGGGGAATTAGACTGAGAGACAGCTAGCCCTAAAAAGGAATCTTTGTTATCTGTGTATACGAGGCTCAACCGATCAGAGAGTCAATGCTCAATAAAAGGACTCTAATTTAATAAAATCAATTGTGGTTTATTTGAAACAATAGTTCTTTCATTCAAGGTACAAAATCAATCACACATTCACACAGGTCTAAGAAATATAGAGAGATCGATAGGGGAACATAAAGGATGAACATACAGGGTAATACTACCTCTCGCAGACTCCAATGGAAGGCTCCGATGGCGACGAATGAGGGAATAGGGGTAAGGTCCCGAAACTGATCAGGAATCGGGGGTGTAACTACACAGCGGGAGTGGGGTTTACTGAGTAGAAGGCACACCTGTGGGTAGCTAGTCCACAGGTTATATAGAGTCACCTTAGTCCTGAGGGGATGGGAGGTGACTGGGAGTGGTAATGGGAGGTTCTGCTGATGACCAGGAAGGCTGGACATCGGCTGGACCAATGGTGGGTCAATGGCGACACCTGATTGGGTGTGTGCTTCGACCAATGAACATCACCTTCATCCTGGGCATCCTGGAAACTTCCAGGTTGCGACAGGGCCTGGGGCGGCTCCGTTGGTATCAATGTGGGAATGGTTGGGTGATTGGGAGGAGATGGGATTAACTGGGAAAGGGACAATAGAGAATCAGATATGCACCTAGGTATTCCGGTGTAGACAAAAGGGCTTGGTGGTATCAGGAGAGATCCTTCCTCTTTCTCAACTCTCCGGGGTGAAGACAGTTGTTTAGGAAATCACTGGGCAATCAGGATTAATAGTGGAGCCATTAATCCATTCATAGACTAGGTGGGTTGCTTGCGGGCTAGGAATGACTCAAGGTGTGTACGTGAGGTTTCCACCTCGAAGGAATGAATCCCATCCAGGCAGGAAGATGGCTACATGTGGTGTTAGCAAAACACAGTGGTTTCCATGCTTAGCGCTTCACACCGTTCGCCTGGACAGCTCCGTGGCGGCGTAGCCTCCTCCTTACCATGGCGGGTTTCACGCGATGGCGGGGAACCTTTAGAGCGCGGCTGCAGACACTTTGTGCCTGACTCAAGCGCTTATATACTTGTTAATAGGTACACGGGAGTCTTATGTAGTTCCTGGGTAGCGTCACTCGCATTCACTGGCCAGGCGGATGCAAGCTTACTTCTCCAGGCGCCCTGGCAACCATGATGGTAATCATGATGTTCACGTGTATGAAAAGTAGGGGGCTTTTCCTCACAGGTGGGGCTGGAGACGGCTCTCACAGCAGCTGCCCTTTCAAGGACAACCTCTGCCAGAGCTATGGCTGACCCAAGGCCATGCTAGCAGGTGCAAGTGGAGGAGTGGGGAGTCAAACCCAGTTCTCCCAGATAAGAGTCCGCACACTTAACCACTACAGCAAACCACTACACCACTACACCAAAACAGAGCAGGCAGTGAAATTGACCCCAGGAAGCTCTGGACACAACAACCAGGTCAATGTTGGGACTTTAGAAAGGGGGATCTGGCAAGGAAGGTGATCCCAGGCATTCTCCATACATATAGCTGCCACTTCAAAGACAAACAGTTGGGGGGGGGGTTTCGAAATGGAGAACTGCCAGTCAAAGGAATTCACCCCAGTATTTCTGGACACACAGATCACCCCCAAATAGAACAAGATCAGGGGGTGACTGAAATGAAGAAGTTACTAACCGGATGGCACCCCAATACGTCTGGACACACAAATCGTCTCCCAAGTAGAGCAAGATTTGGGGGGGATGTGTTACTGGCAGTAAACGGAAGGTATCCCAGTAATTCTGGAACAAGTTCCCCAAGGCAGGCTGGGAGCAAGGAGACAGGCTGACAAACACAGATCAGACCCCCAGAAAAAGCAGATAAGTAGAGGAGTTTCAAATGAAGAACAGCAAAGCCAGTGGGCATTAAAATAAAGACAAACACAGATCACCATAAAACAAAGCAGTCCAGTGTGTGGGAAGGGGATAAAATAGCAGAGAACTGAGTTGAAACCTCCTCACCCCCCAAGATCCCAAAGATCAATCCCTCCACTGCAACTCAGTGTGTGGGGGGGGAGGGGATGAAATGAAAAGAAAAGGGAAGAGAAACCCCCAAGAAAGCAGACAGCAGCAAACTCCCGCTAAACCAAAATACTTGCTATGTGAAAGAGGAATTTTATCCTGATTTTCCCACCCTTTGTACCAAACAAACAAACAAAACCCAAATCAAAGCACAAAGGAACCCATGGCAAAACTAAGCCCCCAGCCAGCGACTGAGTAGGCTAGCTAAGCAACCCACCACCACCACGCCCAGCAGCAAAGCTCTTTTGTGCGCTGGTACACCCTCTCCATCCCAAAACACCCCACCCCACCACCAAAGGGTGTGCTTGTTCAATGAGTATATACATCATTGTCTCCCATAGTGAGCAATGGGAAGGGAACTCTGCCTGTCAAGCTTTGAGGGCCCCCTTTCATGTTTCCAAGGCTGGAAAACATCACCCATCCACACCATTACCCAGCACTTTTGTGCCAGCCTTTGTGGGTGGATTTCATTGTGCCAGTCTCTCTGAGTCACACCCCAAAACTTGGAGATTTATTCAATGAACACGTCAGTGACAAACTTTGACTTGTGAGCTGCAAACCAAAGTTCAGTTCAGATTTTGGCTCATCATGCAGTTCATGCCCATCCTTACAGACTATTACTGCACTCTCCCTGAGGCAGATATAAACTCTTCCTGCTGCTGTGCTTCCCTCCAATATTCCATCTACCTCCTGAAAGGTGACTGGATCAAACCTCCAATGGCTAATCTGAAGCCTTGCTGGGCAGAAGACTACCCTAGCCCCACCCACTTTCTAAAAACACCTCTGGACACTAGAAAATGTGGTGCTGAGCACCATGGTGCCCACAGGTACCATGTTGTGGATTGATTGATTAAATTTATAGATCACCCCATCTCTGCCATAGCAGGACTTTGGGCAATATACAGCATACTCAAGCAATTAAAATAAAATAATCAATAAAAACAAAATTAAAAACGTACAGGACTAGAACAATATAAAAAAAGAACAGATGGCAGACTTCTGGCTACAGGGAGGGGCAAACAAGATGAAATGAACAAGACAGGATGCCAGTACTGGATGATCTGTCACTGTCCTCAATTGAAAGCCTGGTGAAACATCTCTACCTTGCAGGTCCTGCAGAACTGCATAAGAACCTGCAGGGCCCTGATGGAATTTGGCAGAGAGCTCCACTAGGTTGGGGCCAGGATCCCTGCTCTATGGTAATGACCATTTAATGATGGCATTTCTATAACCAGAGAGGCCTGAACTCTTAGCAGAAAGGCATGATAGTTCAGGGTAGAATACAAAGTACTCCCTTTCCAATTTGATTTCTGCTACAGTCCTATGAGGTAGATGAGACTGAAAGAGAGAGAGTGCCTGGCTCAGGCTTACCCAGATTGATTTCTGGCTGAGTTGAGGTTTGAACTTGGGTCTTCCTGGTCCAGGACCAAAATATACATTATATACATAACATAGTGTGAAATATAGCCCAACAAGTCACTTCAAGAGGGGCTAAATGCAAATGTATGATTGGAATCCCCTTGGAAAGGATATCTGGAGCAGTAATATGTTAGAGAAAGAAAGAGTTTATTGCCCCAGCTCCTTCTGTGCACACACCTGTACATTCCAAATGGAGAAGGGAAATATGTACCTACATTTGCACACATTTATGAGTAATGTCTACCTGACTCTTAAACATATATTTTAAAAAATTGAGAGAGCTGAATGTAAGCTTAATAGATTGTTACTATTTAGCATTTATCTTTAGCAGGGCATTTTTTGAGCAGAAATGCTAAGGAACTCAGTTCTTGCTGAATTGGCACAAGGGGGTGTGGTCTAATATGCAAATGAGTTCCTGCTGGGGGTTTTCTACAACAAAAATCCTGATCTTTAGTATTTGTGGTAATATTTTCCAAAAGGAAAATATTACAGAATGCAATTGTAGTTCTGTCATTGTTTGCTCATAAGTACCCTTTATCAGTCCTCTGTTGTGGAATCTACAGACTATGGATTTTCTCTAGTTTCAGTTCTACAGTCACCCAGTGGGGGAAAAAAAAACCCTCTCTTGCAACAGGCTTTTGCATGGTGCAAGCTAAAATGGGTGGGGATTCTTTCTGTTTCTGAAATCCCAAAGAGGTGGGGCTCTGACTCAGTGTTTATAACACCTGCTGAACAGCTCTGACAATTTCAAACTGTGATATACACTTGAGGAGCCATGGCTACATTTTAGATGTACTGTTCCTAGCATCTAACAGGAATGCAGTGAAGTCCACAATGGGATCACCCACTACCTTCCCCCTGGTAAGTTGATTAAAACTGGACAATTTATTTGGAGATTCTAAATGTAATGCTAAAACAAACAGAAGATTTAGTGACTAACAAGTTTTTATTCCAGCATAATTTTTTGTGGACTGGAGCCCATTCACCAGATGCAAAGTAAAACATATATTCTTCTCTTCCAATCCAGCCCTGTGATTCACTGATACAGATAGGCTGCTGTGATAAAACTAATGTTTCTACCATAATCCCTATGCTTCTTTTATCACACAAGACACATTTTCTTTAATATTTCTAGAGGCAGCAGACAGGGTGGCTTGAGAACAGACTGGACTGATAAAAAAGCCAGAGTGAGAAGACAAAACATAAATGAAATGCCCAACATCAGAAAGGATTGTTGAGTGAGATCATCTTGAAAAACCAAGTAGAAACTTCAAATGGTTCTTAATTGAAAAAAAAAAAGTAATGAGGTGAAGCCGTCGGTATTATCATTTGTAAATCAGCAAAAACCTCTGTTCTTGCTGCCTCAGCTCTTGAGAAACAAGAAATGAGAAAGTTTGGTAACAGCATGGAGAGCAATCAAATTATATGTAATCAAGGACTGAAACAGAATCAAAGAAGGATTTGTTGCAGTAGATACCTGATGATAATACAGAGAAAGAAAGAATGCTGCATGGCCTTTGGAGTGGCACTCTTGGTGGAAGAGAACCGTAGGCATGTGTATGGCTGCATATTTCCTAGAGATGCCAGTGTTCACCGGGCCAAATTCTGGTGTGCTAGTATACCAGTCTCATCTGTGCATTCTGTGACAAACCAAATTATGATTCAGAAGCTATCTGAATTTTTCTGAAAAATTTTCTGAAAACAACATCAGGGAGAGGACCGCCCCCTGAGGCACCCCACAATTAAGTAGGTGTTTCTGGGATAGTTCTCCCCCAATCTCCACCCTTTGTCCCTGACCCTCAAGGAAGAAGGAAAGCCACTGCAAGGCTAGCCCCTGAATCTGTGCTTCGGCGAGGCAGTGGGACAGCAACTGATGATCGACCATATCGAACGCAGCCGAAAGGTCTAACAACAACAGTACAGAACGGTGTAATGATACAAATTAAAACAGTACATTTCTAAAACCCCGAAGGTGTCCTGGTGATTTTGTTCTTCATCCAGATTTTTGGAACATATGGGGGGAAAGGGGGAGAGCAGAGCAGCATTATCAGCGTAAAGCAGAGCTGGAATATAGCAACTGGCCAAACGGGGTGGATGACAAAGCTCATTAGAGGAAGTTGAAAGATCATTTATACATAGATTGAACAAAAATGGGGACAAAAGGCAACCTTGCTTAATCCCTTTATTGAGGTTAAATGGCTCAGTCAGCTCACCATCATAGTCACAGTGAACCTGAGCTGTAAGGTCCACATGAAGTTGCTGCAAGAGCTATAGCAGCCTTCTATCAATTGTGATATGACACAGCTTTTCCCAGAGTCTTGCTGTAGGGATGGTATCAAAAGCCCCTTTCAGATCAATAAATTCTATGTAAAGGGTGCCATTTGAGAAATTGGTGTATTTTTCTGTCTAGTGATATAGAACTAGACTGGCCAAAGGTTGAACTATCTCTTCTGAACCCTATGCTCCTGGCCTAGAATATCATTCTATTCAAGCCAATCAGATAAGGCATCTAGCAAATACAAAGAGTATAATTTGCCAAAGCAAGATAATAAACTGGATGATAGCAGCTTTGCTCTGAGCACTGACCCTTCTTGAAGATCAGAACTAATGTAATGGCCAGTGTTACTATGGTTGCTGCCAGGACAGCTGTGTGGAAGCTAAGCATGAGTCTTGTGAATAAGATGCTGGTGGCATATTGTAACATTTGAGGTTCAAGGGACAACTACAATCCAGTGATGTTTAAGTGTATTGGTTGCTTATTGGAGATCATGTGGATCTTGCAGGGTGATCACATTTGCCCAGAGAAATTATAGGGAAGAGTCCACTGGGGGGAGGGGTGTTTGAGCTAAGTCTTCTAGTATTATTTATTTTATGTTCAGACATTCTCCATTTGTAATATAGTACATTCGAGTTCAAGTACTTTAATGATTCACCTTCCCCAAAATGCCTTGTTTTCCAGAGAGTGGCATCATCTTGCTATATACTCACTGTAAGAGTCATACGGATGCGAAATGTCCACCAAGAAGATTTTTGTGAGTATTGGATTTGTCATTATGCTTCCTCATCACTCTAAAATTGCTATGTCTGAATACTAATATTAATTGACCCTTAAGATCACCATTTCAAGGGGGAACAGATGGTGTTACACATGGCTTCCCCCCCCCCCCCCCAGTGGCCAACAGCTGAGGGGGGGGGAATGTAACAGAGGCAATGTGCGGAAATGGGCAGTTGAAGCTTTTCATGGCATGGAGGTAAATAAGCCTCTCTTAAGGATGCAGGACATTGTGATAGTCTGTTTTATAAATACTGCAAGTTATACCGTACAGTTTTGGTTTAGACATCATGCCAAACTATTACTTGAACTTAAACAAACAAAATATGTTTGTTTGCTTTCCTTTTCAGTCTGCATAACATTCTCTTTTTTAAGTGCAGAGGCAGAGCAATGACAGTAATAATGGATTCTCAATTCAGACATCACAACAAACCATAATTGGTACAAACCATAGCTTGCAAATCCACTTCTGATTGTACTTTACTGGCTAATTGCAAACTATAACTCACCAATCAAGATGGGCACAAACTGAGAATATGCAGTTCCATTTGGTTCATGGCAGACCCACAAGCTGAACCACAAACTGTCATGAACGAAAAGACTTCATATGAACTAAACTGGTTTGTGATGTGGTAGGCCCCCCGAGTGCTGGAGACAACTAATTTGTAGGGAATCTCTGGCTGACTCTCCTCTACCTTTCCTCCAAGTGGTGGCTATTGGATTTCCAGGGTCCAAGTTACAGCCCCCCAAAGAAGGTGTCCCCAGGAAAGTGCTTTCTGGGGAAATGGCAGACACAGGTTCAGGAAGTTATAGAACAGCCCAGCAGAACCAGTGCAATGTACCCTAAGACCACCTGAGACCCAAACCCAAACCTGTATGCAATGATGTATGTAGACATGGTGGCTTGAAGTCCTGAGACATATGTAGATATGGTGGCTTGAAGCCCTACTGAGACCACCCAAGACCCAAACCCAAAAGTATGCAATGATACATGTAGACAATGGTGGCTCAAAGCCCCCATGCCCATGATATGTATATAGACATAGTGTCTCAAAGCCCTGAGATGGATATAGATATAGCAGCTTGAAGCCTTGAGTCCTCCCCTGACACTCAAACCCCAAATGGTACAATAATGTATGTAGACATGGTGACACAAAATCCTGAGTCTAACTCTGACACCCCAAACCCAAAGCATGTCCACAATGATCACAATCCCCCAGCAGGGCTGAAACACATAGCCAGTTATGATGCACCCCTTCCACTTCCTTCCCTCAGAGGCTAGATTTTCCCTCCATTTCTCTTTCCTTTCACCAACTGAGCAGCCCTGGTAACTTGCTTTCTTCTCACCTGAAGAAACTGTGGCTGTTCCACCCTGTCAGTAAGATATATTTTGGCTATTTGCTCAGCACAGGAACTTGAGGGAAGGGATAGGATCACATTTCCCTTAAATCTTTGAAAATGGCACTTGAGACACTTTAAAATTCAAAAATAACAAAACATTTTATTTAACACTGAGGGGAAAGGTCAGGTAAAATCAGGGGATTGAAACTATTGAGGTAAAACTAGTACAAGCACAGACTTTTGTTCTTATATATCAGGCTCATGAGAGGTGCTTAAATTATTTACAGTTATTTAGATCTTTATATTGAGAGGCTTTTGTTCCAATGTTTTCACAAACACTCTAATACGCTTTGTTTATATAATTGCTGACTCTTTTAGTTCCCAGAAGATTGGTACCCTCTTCCCAGTACCCAAACCCCTTCTCTTGGAATGCCAGCACTCTTCTTGAGTTTTTTTTTTATAAAAAGTCAGAAGTAAAGCCATCCAGCCCTGGTGATTTACCCTTTTTGAGCGCTTTTATTACTTCCTTTATCTCTTGGAGTGTAATCTCAGCACCCAGTGAGGCTTTTGCTTCCTCCTCTATAATTAGCTTAGGTGCGTCCCACACCTCCGTTATATTCTTTTTCATATATAAATTTTTATAGAAGTCTTCAAATGCCTTAGTGATTTCCTTAGAGTTTTGAGTTGTACTATTATTAATTTTAATAGTTCTAATTGATTGTTTTGCCTTTTTAACTTTCAAATAATTAGCTAATCTTTTTGCTGTATTAATGCTATTCCTCTGGAAGTTGTTCTTAACCATTATTTCCTTTTTCCACATTGTTGCCATATCTAGGGCCTCCAACTGTTTTTGAATCTCTTTAATTCTAATCTGTAAACTAGGATTACACTTTCCCACTATTTCTTTTTGTAACTCCTCCAATTCCTTAAGTTTTGTTTGCCTTTTTTTATACCATTCACTTTTTATGTCTTTTTCCTTCCTAACCAAATGGCCCCTTATTACCGCTTTAGCAGCGTCCCACAATATATTAGTTGACACAGTTCCTCTATTTTCCTTAAAATATAATTTTAACTGTGTCATTAAGTATTCCCTATCCTCTTCTTTTGTCATTACCAAGTTGTTATACCTCCAAGGTCTATTTTTCGAGGGAAGATTTAATTCTAATTCAATACTTAGAGGGGCATGGTCAGAAATCAAAATTGGATGGGTCTTGATCTCTTTAACCACCATATTATTATTTTTTTCCAAAATTATATAATCTAAGCGGGATGCTGTTTTATGTCTACAAGAAATATGTGTCGGGCTGGGTCTCGTATTGGTGAACTCATGAGCGTCCTTCAAGCCCCAATCTCTTAGGTTAATACTATTGTTCTTAGTTATGTCCATATTTAGATCGCCCACTACAATTAGTTCGCCCTCTGAAAACTGTTGTATCTTCTTAAAAACCAAGTTTAAGAATTTCCTTTGTCTTTTATTTGGTGCATAAACATTTACTATAGTGATTTTTATGGCTTCCAGCTTAAACTTAACTAAGAGGTATCTACCTTCCTTATCTACTAATTTTTCCATGTTCTCCACCTTAATATCCTTACGAATCAATGTAGCCACGCCTCTAGCTTTGGAAGACCCTCTTGCTTCTGCTAAAACCTGCCACCTCAGATCTTTTATCAATGGTTTTCTATCATTTATTTTTTTGTGAGTTTCCTGTAGGCACAACAAATCTATTCTTTGTTCTTTAGCCATTTTAATTACTCTGAATCTCTTAAGATTTGATGATAGACCATTCGCATTCAGTGAAAGGACTCTTAAAGATCTATCCATTCTCTTTATATGTAACAGACTTGGGCCCTAATGGCTGAGGGTATTTTTCTATACTTCTTACTGAACCCCCCCCCCCCTATTCCCTTCCCCTGTGGCACAGACAACTTCCTGGATGAAACCATCATCCTGTCTTTCACCTTCCAGGGGGCACGCATCCCGCCCTCCCCTTCAAGCTTATAGCTAAATTTAGCTCAAAATATTTTATACTTCCCTTTAGTAGTCCGTTCTTGGCCTTTTCTCTTGTCTACTTGAGCTTCCTTCTCCCGGGTCCACACCGAGCTCCACTGTTTCTTCTTCTTCTTCTTCTTCTTCTTCTTCTTCTTCTTCTTCTTCTTCTCTCGGGTCTCTTAGGTCGTCTGTGGCGATGCCCAGGCGAGTGAGGAGATCTTTTGCTTCTTTAGGGTTGCGGGCCACCAGCCTTTTTTCAACTTTAAAAATAATTATTGAGGAGGGGTACCCCCAAGAGAATTTAATCTTGTTGTCATATAATTTTTGCCCAAAGGGTCTCATTAGCCTTCTCTTTCTGATGGTTTCCTGGCAGAAGTCTTCTCTCACCCAAACTTTCCTTCCTCTAAAAGAAAGGTCTTTCCTTTTTTTCAAAGTCTTGAAAACTGTCTGCTGAGTCTTTTCCCTTGAAAATTTAATTATGACTTCCCTTGGGGCACCCCCATCTTGTCTCCTTTGCAGTCTATGAGCTCTCTCAATATCCTGAGATTGCAGAGTGACTCCTTGCTCACCCATCCAGTCTATAAGGGTTCCTTCCAGGAGCTTATTATTTATTTCCTCTGAAATTCCACCCAGGATCAGATTCGCTCTTCTGTTACGATCAGAGAGCTCTGTAAGTTGCGAATTCAGCTGGAGTATTTTTTGTTTATTAGATAAGGCCAGCTCATTAGCAGAGATTGCAATGTTCCGTGTGTCCTTGAGCTCTGCACTCAACTCTGTAAAAGCGTCCCTCAGTGATTTAATTTCAGATCTCATCTGGTCCTGGGACGACATTATTAAAGTCTGGAAAGCTGATATCTGCTCAGATAATTCTTTAATTGTCTTAGCCATGATGATTATTTTCCGGAGTTACCCGCGACCGCTGAGTAATTAACCAGGGCGTTGCCTCGTTAATTTGATAGTAAAAGTTGTTGTCTTACCCTCTGGGACCCCAGAAAGGAATTCTTATGATCTTCAGACCTTCGTAAGTAAGCTCGTTTTTCAAATAGACTTGCCAAAGAGCTATTTACAGTCTTTTGAGCTATTTAAAATTCCAGTTCGAAGGGGAGGACGAGCACACAGCCGGCTTAGTTAACGCATGCGTACAAACCCCCCGAGTTTTTGACTGACTTTTAAGATCTCTACAGGCAGTTTCTAATCACACCAGACCAGGGAACTTTGTACTCCTTGGTGATAACTCTCCATGTTAGACTGTCTCTAGAAGATCTATCTATCCTGTTTCCTTTGTCCAGAATGGGAGAGCAACAGGCTTGGTATCTCCAGTATCGATCTTGTGTTGAGCTAACTGGGTTCTCTCTAGGAAATTGGAATAATTGGTCTGATACTCTGTTAAGACGTATCTGCCATCACTGGTCTTTGGTCAGGGTTGGTGCCAAATTAACCTTACTAACCATGCTTCCCTTGGTTATTTTCCCCCAACTCATCAATGCAATTGGCCAAATGGGACAGGAGAGTGAGAAGTGGCAGGTCTTTGTGCTTCTCGCAGTCAACTGGCTGCGAAAGAAGGAAGACTTGGTCCATGGAGGCCGCCTCTCAGGGGCATAGCCAGGATTTTCAGGTCAGAGGGATTTTAAAAATTTGAATGCCCCTCAGATTTTTTAATAGCCCCCCCCCCCCCAACCTAAAAAATCCTGTCTATGTCCCTGCTAGCTGGCAGACTTACATTTGACAAAGGCAAACAAGTGGCAGGGCAGGGTGAGAACTCTGGAATTATTCAGAAAAGTCACCCCACATGAGAAGCTCAAACAGAGTATGTATTCAGTGTAATTTTATCCTACTTTTCTTCCAGAGGATCCATCAAAGGACCTTAAAAATAATAATACATTTTAAAGACATTTAATTTAAAACAACAACAAGTGGTACACATAACATCCTGGGCTGTAGCCATCAGTTATACCCCCTATCCCCTATATCCCCAGTGGTCAGGAGGGAACCTGGCAACCCTACCCACTGTCTTCAACTGACTTAGAAGGGTATGAACCCTGCATAGGGTTATTCTCATAACTGAAATAGTAAGAACTATAGGCATTGCATGAAAGTACCTTACTGCCTTCTTTAGACCTATAACATATGTATCTATCTGATTCCACCTTTTGGGGGCATACTAGTTTGATATACAGAGATGCCAAAATATGGAAATATCAATATAACACTAGAACACTTTATAGAACAATTGTTGTAATAATCAATGTATCATAGCATAAACACTCATGAGCTTGAGCTCACTTCATGAGATCATCAACAAATATCAATTCTTTTTCATATGATTGTTTAATATTTTCTCTATCTTTCTGTTTAATTAATTTGAGAATAACAAGGAATAATAGAAAATGTTCCTCCATTTTTTCTGCATAATTTAATTTTAATTTAATTTACTTTAATTTTTCAATTTATACTCCACCCTATCCCGCAAGCGGGCTCTGGGCAGCTTACAACATTAAGAAACCTTATAAAACATCAAGCAAACTACATTCAAACTAGATAATCTCATAATTACAGAATTGACAAAAAACATGATCTACGTAATTGGCAACAAGTCATAAACCACATATAGGCTGTTAATGTTCAGCATAACAAAAGCATAAGGTGCTGGGGGGAGCGATGATTTCAGGGGACACCTACTGGATCAATTAAAAGACTGATGGAAGAGCTCCATCTTACAAGCCCTGCAAAACTTAGATAAATCCTGCAGGGCCCGGATCTCCAGCAGGAGCTCATTCCACCAGGTAGGGGCCCAGATCGAAAAGGCCCTGACCCTTGTTGAAGCCAGTCGGGTGTCCTTAGGCCCAGGGATCATAAGAAGATGTTGTGCAGCTGACCTCAGAACCCCACAGGGGTTTATATGGGGAGAGGCGATCCCGAAGATATGCAGGCCCCAGGCTGTAAAGGGCCTAAATTGTAGTAATAACAGCCAAACTACATATTACGTAGTAGGGCAATGAGCAGATTTCCTGAAATTTTCATTTTTACTTAAACACAAATGCAAGGAGATGGGAGCCACAGTACAGGAGAATATTTAACTCTGTTCCCATGGCATTTTTTTGTGATCTAAACCACTTCCTTTGGATGTATGTGTATGTGTGATACAAAAAATGGCACCAAGGAAGAGTCAAATGCTCCAATTCCCCAAGCACCGCTGTCCCAATCACATTTGGAGTTTCCTGTAGCTGCTATTAAGTAACAATTAAAATGTCAGCAGTCCAATCAGGGATTGCTGGCAAGCTCGTATTTCACCTTGAGTCCTTAGACTGAGAAGCTTATGTTATGCTGATCAGGATTCATGTTATGCTGATCAGGACTTACTTACCAAACATCACAGCTTTATGGGCTTTAAAAGATGGGGTTAGATAAATTACTAAACCCAGCTGAGTATTCCTCCATGAAGCTCACCACAACATTAAAAAGATGCACTTAATTCTGAGATATCTTTCAGGATTTAAATGACAAATAGATACCTGCTGCTACCTGGCAAGGCACACCGTGCTTTCATGTCATGCCTGTCGAAGCTGCAGCAACGCCTCCTTCACCAGAAAAACCTGAACACACCATAATACTGTATATAAACTGAATGATATCTTAATAACAATATTAAATGCCAAGTCACCCAAAGTCTGTCATTATTCGTTTATCACACTATTAATTTAAGAGGTTATCAGAACATCTGTATCCTAGTTTGCAAGATGAGGTCTTCAGAACAATCAGCTAGACATGTGATAGATTCATGTGATAGATTCAGGTTCTGAAGCAACAGAACAAAGTTTGTTCAAGACATGCAATGACAATCATCTGATTTATTTATCTCATATTTATACCATTCATACATAGAATGTGTGTGGGTGTGCTGGAAGTCTAATTTTTAATGTCCAAAAAAGAGACATAAGAGAAGGAAATTGAACCCTCCTGCTCCTACCTTTGTATAGAACATACCCCATGGACTTTTATCCCAGTTTGGCTCACTTTTGCTATTGGAAAAGAGCTGAGAGAAGAAAAGGAGCTTGGATTTAGAGTTCAGTGTGGAGAGAGACTTAAGAGTCAAAGTAACCTTTAATGGCATATAACAATTTAACAAATAAATGGCCAGCAGTAGAACAATAATCAAGAGCTATTTTTGGTACAATCTCTCCTCCTAGAGGCAAAATACAAAAACTTGGCAACTGCTTCGATTGTACCAACACAACAACTGAAGAGTACAAAACGTGTCTTATGTTCATCAGGCTGATTTTTTTGTTTTCTCAGTAAAGGCTCTAGATATAAAGCACGAAAGTCACAATAACAACAATAGAAAAACACATGGTCTAGAGATTCTATTTCGTCTGCACTACAAGCACATAGTCTTATCACAATATGGGATTTGATGAAACCTCCCATACAGAACCGCAGAAAGTAACACATTAAAGTGGGCTTGCATATTGGCTCTTCGAAGATGTGGAACTGTTATGCAAAAAAAAAAAAAAAAATACTCTGCTATAGACCTTTGGGGGAAAGTCCCTAACCTTATGGGGGAGCATCTACAGGTAGCCCGGCTGATAAGCTCTTGTTGTTCAATGTCTATAAACTTTTGCTTGATGAGGATAAAGGCTGTTTTTTTCTGTGAGAAGACAGAGTTCCTCAAGGCTAAGCCCTAGTAAGACAATCTTCTTTTCTAT
The DNA here is from genome assembly GCF_032191835.1 of Heteronotia binoei. Classification (NCBI taxonomy): domain Eukaryota; kingdom Metazoa; phylum Chordata; class Lepidosauria; order Squamata; family Gekkonidae; genus Heteronotia; species Heteronotia binoei. The sequence continues at coordinate 81,592,017 of NC_083243.1, read as the reverse complement.
ATGAGATAACCATACAGATGATTGGGACTCCACAAACATTTGTGGGATGAGTGAGCAGTGGTTGGTTCTAAAGGGTAATTTAAGCCAAAATTTGAATGTTGTAATCCAGGCTATTGTAACCAGAAGTCTTTGATTGAGTTCCAAACAGATAGCTGCATATGGAACACAAAAAGGGAGGCCTAATATCATTCGCAGAACTAATATCTTTTTCAGAACTTTGTCTATTTCATTATTGATGGCTGTGATCCAAATTGGGATCCCATAGAAGAATTTGGCTCTGATCTTGTAATTAAAGATTCTGAGCACAGTGGGTACATAATGATTACCCTTGGTGTAATAAAATCATGTGATTGCAGGTGTGTTAGTGTTAATAGAGTTAATCATTTCCTTCTTTTGGACCAGCCATCTGGAACTATAATGAAAATAGACTGCTAAATATCTGAAACTTGGCACCTGCTTGATCCTATTGCCTCTTACATTCCAGTTAAAGGCTTTCCACACTTTCCCAAAATTGGTTGGGGAGGGACGGTGGCTCAGTGGTAGAGCATCTGCTTGGGAAGCAGAAGGTTCCAGGTTCAATCCCTGGCATCTCCAAAAAAGGGTCCAGGCAAATAGGTGTAAAAACCTCAGTTTGAGACCCTGGAGAGCTGCTGCCAGTCTGAGTAGACAATACTGACTTTGATGGACCAAGGGTCTGATTCAGTATAAGGCAGCTTCATATGTCCATGTCCAAAACCCATGATTTTTGATTTTTCAAAATTTAGAGTTAATTTGTTTAGATCACAGTACTCCAAAAAAATGAACTAGCAGCCTTTTCATTTCAGTTTTTTGATAGTGAAAGAAGCAAGGCATCATCTGCATAGAGGAGAAGTGGGAGATACATTGTCCCAAGTTTTGGACTGTTGCCATCAATGGATTTCAAAAATGAATCCAGATCATTCACAAACTGGAAGAGCCAGTTTGGTGTAGTGGTTAAGTATGCGGACTCATATCTGGGAGAACTGGGTTTGATTCCCCACTCCTCCACTTGCACCAACTAGCATGGCCTTGGGTCTGAGACTCTTCGGAGTGGAGGGCGGGATATAAATCCAGTATCATCATCATTATCATCATCATCAAAAAGGTTAAATAATAGAGGGGCTGGAATACAGCCTTGCTTTACTCCTATATTTATTAAGATCAAGGCTTTTTTGGAACCCCGCTTGTTCTGGGTCCAAGATTTGCTGCTCTAGCAACCAGAGTCTGAGTTTATCTGCCAGATATCGAGCATACAATTTCCTGACCACAGACAGAAGACTGATCAGCTTGAAGTTACTCGGAGTTTGTCAGTCTCCTTTTTTAAATATTGGGCCAATTATAACATTTGTTCAAGTTTCTGGCATTAAACCTGTACAATCAATTACAGTAAATAGGGCAGCTAGAAATGGAGACTTCATTTTATGCCAAAATTAATCTTCCCCATACAAATACTTTATATCAGTGGAGCAAACATATGATTAAAGAAGTAGCTACCAAAGATGGAAGACAGTTGGATCAGTGAAATTCTCAACATATGCATTCAATACACCAGCATGCAATGTGGGAATGTTGCCAGAAAGAAGGCAGACCACTTATCAATACCAAAGGGTCATTTCATAGAAAAAGAGGTGCTGGAGCTCATTAGCACAACTCATTTGCATAACTCATTTGCATATGCCACACACCTTTGATATCACTGGAAGGTGTGCTAAATTATATCAGCTCAGCATCTACCTTAAAATACTTATTAAATTATAATTATCATAATAAAAACTGACTCCCATTATACTTTAAAAATTACTTTCTCCTATGTGGCCACAGTGGTATGCTTTATATGTTTTGGTTATTTTCCCATTTTTTATGGGGGGAAATATTAGAAAGTTTGTCAAATCTCAGAGCTCAGCAAAATTCTCACCAGGGGTTTGAACAATGGAGCCCAGAAGCAATTTTTTTTTGCGGGGGGGGAGGGGTAAGAAAGAAAGAGCATAGTAAAATTTAGAGGTTCTGGAGCTCCACTGCCCAAAATGAGGCCTGTCAATATCATACAAGAAAGCTAAAAAGAAGACAAGATAGGAAGACAGGGTAGGCCTGCCAGAATCCCCATTTTTGTGGGGTGTTTTCCTGCCATGGGCCAGCTGGCTGGTGGGGAAAATCCTGTCCACGACTGGCCCAAAAGACAATGTGATGACATCATCTAGAAGTGACATAATCATGTCACTGATGTCACATGGCAATGCTCCAGTTTTTGGGCAAAACTCTATGGTAAAATAAAAATTGGATACGAACCATAGAGTTTTGCCCAAAAACTAGTGTCGCCCCCCGACTTTCAGGTGACATCATTGTGAAGCGCACATGGCAGAAGATCCTAAAGACGACCAAGGATCCCCCCACCAACTGCCAGGTAGGACCTCACAACCAAGAGTGATTCATAGTATGTAAGTTACAAACAGAAGCAAAAAGCTGTGAACATAAGTAACATTATAATCATAATTTCAAAACATGGATTGTATTGTACAACAATAATTTACAATAAAGACAATATGAATAAAGTGTAATATATGTAAATCAGAATATGAATAAGGTGCAATATATAACAGCCTTTCCAAATACAAATAATATAATCCAGCTTCCAGCCTCTTCAACCGAGTAGGTACAAAAGTGCTTAGGTCAACCCTATGAATTTCCAATAAAGTGCTTCAAAGAATATAGTCTTTGTCAGTTTATTCTTGTGGATTTTCAGCTGATGATTTCTCTAGATGAAATGGATGTATTCAATTTGTGGAGTTGTTTCTTAATAATTCTTCCTCAGAGAGGCATAAGAACAGTCCATATCCTTCAACAGTCTCAGGCACCAATTTTCTGGAGAAAAGCACTTTTGTACCTATTCGGTTGAAGAGGTTGGAAGTAGGATTATATTCTTTGTATTTGTATTGCACCTTATTCATATTCTGAAAGACTTACATACATAGGAAGGGAAAAGCTATATGCAGTCAGACTTATAGGTTGGACTTCAGAAAGGCAAACTTCGATAAACTTAGAACTATGCTGGGTGAAATCCCATGGTCAGAAATACTTAGGAAGAAAGGGGTTCAGGAGGGGTGGGAGTTTCTTAAAAGTGAAATACTGAAAGTGCAATCACAGACAATTCCTATGAGAAGAAAAAATGGAAAAAACCTGAAGAAGCCAAGTTGGCTCCATAAATAGCTCTCTAAAGACTTGAGAAATAAAAAAGACTCCTTTAGGGGTTCTTTTCTTATGTTCAAAGAAAGAAAAAGAGCATGGACATGGTAGGCCCGTTGCGAGGGCATTAAAAAGAGAAATTGTAACAGGTAATGAAGAGAGGGCGGAACTGCTCAATTCCTACTTTTCCTTAGTCTTCTCTTCTGAGAGAAATAGTGCTCAACATGGCAAAAACAGAACAAATAAGGAGGGTATGAAGTTCCAACCTAGGATCAGCATAGGGTTAGTACATAAACACTTGGTTTCTTTAAATGAAGCTAAGTCCTCAGGACCAGATGAATTGCATCCAAGGGTTCTAAAAGAGCTTGCAGATGTAATTTCTGAACCTCTGGCTATTATTTTTGAGAATTCTTGTAGAACAGGAGAGGTGCCAGAAGATTGGAGGCGGGCAAATGTTGTCCCCATCTTCAAGAAGAGGAAAAAAGATGATCTGGGTAACTAACGACCCTTCAGTTTGACGTCTATACCTGGAAAAGTGTTAGAACAAATAATCAAACAGTCGGTCCTGGCCTGGAACATTTAGAAAGAATGGATGTGATTACTAAGAGCCAGCAAGGGTTTCTCAAGAACAAGTCATATCAGACTAACCTGATCTCCTTTTCTTAGAAAGTGACTACCTTGCTGGATCAAGGGAATGCTGTAGACATCATTTATCTTGATTTCAGTAAGGCTTTTGATAAGGTTCCACATACTATCCTTGTTGACAAGTTGGTAGTTTGGATCCTGTTACCATTAGGTGGATCTGTAACTGGTTGACAGATCGCACCCAAAGAGTGCTTGTGAATGGTTCCTCATCCTCTTGGAGAGGAGTGACAAGTGGAGTGCCTCAAGGATCTGTCCTGGGACCTGTTTTGTTCAACATCTTCATAAATGATTTGGATGAAGGAATAGAGGGAATGCTTATTACATTTGCTGATGATACTAAATTGGGAGGGGTTGCAAATACAGTAGAAGACAGAAACAGGTTACAGGATGACCTTGACAGGCTGGAAAACTGGGCTAAAATCAATAAAATGAATTTTAACAGGGTTAAATGTAAAATTCTGCAATTAGGTAGGAAAAATCCAATGCATGGTTATAGGATGGGGGAGCCTTGTCTTAGCAGTAGTATGTAGGAAAAGGATCTAGGGATCTGTTGTGTCCTAGGCTCAAATGGGAGAACTGTTACTTTTGGAGGGAACTGTTACTTTTGGAGGGAAGTTGAACAAGCCAAAGCTTGTACTCCACACCAGGGTTCCAGAGAAGGCCTAAGCGTGCCCAATCAGGGGAAGGATTGAAACATAAGTAGCCAATCAACATCTAGGCTCATACTGTACCCTGATAGGCCCTTAGGCCCCTGTAAATAGCCAATCCATGTACATAGTAAAGGACCAATCAGAAGGGGGCAAGAATTGTATAAAGGAGCGGGAGGTTTGAATAGAGCTCAGTCTGTGTTTGTGTTCCTGAAGTAAAGCTTGCTGAAATCACTCTCTGACTCTGGTCTCTTACTGCGTCGACCCCAGTACTTTACACTGGCGACGAGGATGGGATGCCAGTAAGAACCAGCAACAGAACCAGGAACATGGAAAGGTGGCTAAATCCAAGCCATCTGGGTCCGCACCTCCGCTCTGCACACACCCCATCTCGCAAGCCTCCCAGACACGCTGCCAAGAATGGAGGCTTCAGCCAACCTCCTGCAGCCCTTTAGCATCGATCGCCCCGAGCTGTGGGACTCGTGGGTCGAAGGCTTCCAGTCATACCTGACCTTTTGGAAGATTACAGAGACTACCATGCAGAGAGCTCTGCTTATCAGTACGTGTGGCACGGAGACCGTGGACTTAGCCAGGGCTCTTCTCCAACCCAGGAAGCTCTCAGAGACGCCGGTGGACGACATCATCAGCGCTCTGGAGAAGTATTTCCAGCCTCAGCCAACCAAGCTCACCCGGCACTGGGACTTCCGACAAAGGACACAGAAGGCAGGCGAAACCACCATGGCGTTCTTGACAAGCCTGCGCCGGGTGGCAAGCCGATGCAGTTTCGCAGACCTCAATGAAGCCCTGCTCGACCAGTTTGTATGGGGCTTGAGGGACAAAAAACTAGTACAGAAACTCCTGTCCCTCTCGAAGTGCGACCTAACACAGGCAATCGACGTGGCCACCAGCTGGGAGAAGGGCAGATCAGCAGAGCCGCGGCTGACAAGACAGGCTGTGACACACCAGATCAACCCTGAACCATCTATGGAGGACTCGGACGAGGACAGAGCTCTACAAACCGGCTATTGTTCAGCAGGAAGGAAGACCACCCATGTCCCACAGGGCATGAGACACAAGAAATCACCTGCATGTGCAAGTTGCGGGGGCCAGCACGAGCGGAAGACCTGCCGATTCCGAAATGCCACCTGTCGACTCTGCAACAAGGAAGGCCACATCGCCTGTGCCTGCAGATCCACATCCCGAGCACGCGTCCCGCAAAGATCTGCGCACTCCGAAGGCCAGCCAGACTTCGAGACCGACGCTCTCCACGCCCACCGATACCCGGTACAGTACCTACCCTCGCCAGTCAGGCCCTCCAAAATCCGGGTCAATGTAGGGATCGGGGGGGGGGGGGGTGCCCTGCCAAATGGAGGTGGACTCTGGGTCAGCATCATCTATTATAGCGGCAGAGACATTTTTTAAAATCCCCACCAGGCTGAGGCCTCGTCTCAGGGACCCGGGGTTTACCTTAGTGGACTTCCAGAAGAATAAGGTGCCTATCTTGGGAGTGGGCCCGGTCCCAGTCCAATACAAGGGGTTCAAGGGCCAGCTACAAGTGCTACTGGTCAAGAACCACCTTACAAACCTTTTGGGTCTCGACTGGTTCAAGCCCCTGGGAATAGAGATCAGGGGGGTCAATAAGACTGTCGGAGTGGACTTTAACAAGGTTTGTGAAGAGTTCCCGGCCGTTTTCGATGGCACCTTGGGCTGCTACACAGGTCCCCCGGTTACACTACACCTCGACCCCACAGTGCGGCCTATTAGGCTTAAAGCGCGGCGAGTTCCATTCGCGCTCAAGCCTAAAATTGAGGAGGAACTGGATAAACTGATTGCACAGGGAATACTAGAGCCTGTCACCCACGCAACCTGGGAAACTCCCATCGTGACTCCAGTCAAGCCCAGTGGGGAGGTGCGGATTTGTGCAGACTATAAGTGCACCCTCAACAAGGCTCTTCAGGCCCACGCATACCCTGTGCCCATCGTCAGCCACGTTTTAGCCACCCTAGCCGGCGCAAAATTTTTTGGCAAGTTGGACTTGGCCCAAGCTTACCAACAGCTGCTGGTGGATGAGGCCACGGCTAACGCCCAAACAATTGTGACCCACCGGGGGGCCTTTAGAGTAAAGCGGTTGCAATTTGGCGTGAGTGTGGCTCCGGGGTTGTTCCAGGAACTCATGGACTCTCTTTTAAAAGGACTTCCCGGAGTCACTCCATTCTTCGACGTTGATGTGCTGATCGCTGCAGCCTCGCCTGAAGAATTTGCCGCCCGCCTTAGAGGAGTCCTACAACGTTTTGAAACAGCCGGCCTCAAGGTCAAACGGGAGAAGTGCCTCCTGGGCGTGGATCGGGTGGAATTCCTGGGGTTCTCCATCGATGCCCAGGGGGTCCACCCCTCCGACACCAAGCTGCGTGCCATCAGAGATGCTCCAGCGCCCACCAACAAGCAAGAACTCCAGGCCTTCCTCGGCCTCCTAAACTTTTATCATGCTTTTCTCCCCCACAAGGCAGCGGTGGCCGAACCCCTGCACCGGCTTCTAGACAAGAACCGACCCTGGGCGTGGGGCCGCCAGCACGCTAAAGCCTTCCAGGATATCAAGGGCCTCCTGATGTCCAACTCCATCCTTGCCCATTTCGACGAGACCCTGCCCTTGGTCCTTGCATGCGACGCATCCCCTTATGGCGTGGGGGCAGTTCTGGGCCACCGACTCCCTGATGGGACCGAAGTCCCTATCGCATACTACTCGCGGACCCTCTCGTTGGCGGAGCGGAACTACGCCCAAATCGACAAAGAAGGGTTGGCAGTTGTGGCCGGCGTCAAAAAATTTCATGATTACATCTACGGCCGGCCCTTTACCCTCTATACGGACCACAAACCCCTCTTGGGCCTCTTTGCATCAGACCGGCAGACCCCTCAGGTGTTGTCCCCACGGGTCCTCCGTTGGTCCATTTTTCTAGCCGGCTACACTTACACCCTAGTGCATCGCCCGGGCAAGGCAATGGGCCATGCTGACGCCCTGAGCCGCTTGCCCTTGCCTGACGTGGATCCCGATCCAGCCCCGGCTCATCAGATCCTACTGATGGACATGCTTCCGGACAGGCCATTGCTCGCCCGCGACGTTGCTGCCCGCTCCGCTCGTGATCCAGTCCTCTCCCGTGTCTTGGACTGGGTGGGGAGGGGGTGGCCCAAGGGCTCGACTGGGCCGGAATTTACTCCGTTTGCAGCCCGGAAAGACGAACTATCCACCCACAAAGGCTGCCTACTATGGGGCAACAGAGTCGTCATCCCCAAACCCTTGCAAGACCAAGTGCTTAGAGCCCTGCACGAGGCACACCCGGGCATAGTCCGCATGAAGGCTCTCGCACGGAGCTATGTCTGGTGGCCCGGCCTCGATGCAGAAATTGAGGCTTGGGTTAAAAGGTGCCCGACATGCCAAGTGTCAAGGCCTGACCCCCCACGTGGCCCAGTGCAACCATGGGAATCCACCAAAACCCCCTGGTCAAGACTGCATATGGACTTTGCTGGCCCCTTCCATGGGCGGACTCTACTCATACTAGTGGATTCATACTCCAGGTGGTTGGAGGTGGTCCAGGTGCCCTCGCCATCATCGCAGGCGACCGTCACGGCTCTGAGGGCCATCTTTGCAACCCACGGGTTGCCAGAGACCATCGTCACCGACAACGGCACAGCATTCACGTCCGCAGTGTTCCAGGACTTCTTAGCCAGGAACCTCATTAGGCACATTCGCTCTGTCCCATTTCATCCAGCCACCAACGGCCAGGCAGAGCGGATGGTGCACACGGCAAAGGAGGACTTGAACCCTCTGGGCCCCTCAGGCTGGCCAAAAGACATGGCGTGTTTCCTAATGGCCTACCGGACCACACCCACCGCCTCCACAGGTCGCAGTCCAGCCGAACTCCTCATGGGCCGCCGCATCACCACCCTGCTGGACAAGCTGCACCCTGACCGAGCCCCAGACAGGCGACCGGCGCTGGAACACCTTAAAGCCCCCAGAGGGTTCTACCCAGGTGAGACAGTGTGGGCACGGAACTATGCCACCACTGGCCCCTGGCTCCCTGGAAAGGTGGACCACGTCACCGGACCGGTCTCCTATGCAGTGACCTTGGAGGGTGGACATCTCCTGAGGCAACACATCGACCAACTCCGTGGTTGCCTGCCTGCCGAGGAGCCAAGGTCAGAGGCTCCAGATCCGGACAACGTAAGTCCCCGTGAGCCTGACACAGAACAGGGTTCCGTGGAGCCCGCTTCGGCCCAGCAGGAGGAGACCCCCGACTGCGCAGCTGAACCCAGGTCTCCCGGGGCCGCCGTCCCAGATGTCTCCAGCTCTGCAGCCGCGGAACCACCAACCGAGTTGGAACGCCCAGTCCCCTCGGAGCTCCGACGCTCGACACGAGACCGCCGCCCTCCGGCGTATCTCCAGGACTATGTCACCTGATAGCTGGATCTATGGGGGGAGGGGTGTTGTGTCCTAGGCTCAAATGGGAGAACTGTTACTTTTGGAGGGAACTGTTACTTTTGGAGGGAAGCTGAACAAGCCAAAGTTTGTACTCCACACCAGGGTTCCAGAGAAGGCCTAAGCGTGCCCAATCAGGGGAAGGATTGAAACATAAGTAGCCAATCAACATCTAGGTTCATACTGTACCCTGATAGGCCCTTAGGCCCCTGTAAATAGCCAATCCATGTACATAGTTAAGGACCAATCAGAAGGGGGCAAGAATTGTATAAAGGAGCGGGAGGTTTGAATAGAGCTCAGTCTGTGTTTGTGTTCCTGAAGTAAAGCTTGCTGAAATCACTCTCCGACTCTGGTCTCTTACTGCGTCGACCCCAGTACTTTACAGGATCATACACTGAACATGAGTCAACAGTGTGATGCGGTGGCTAAAAAGCCAAATGCAGTTTTGGGCTGTATCAACAGAAGTATAGTGTCCAGATCACGTGATGTAATGGTATCACTTTACTCTGCTCTGGTAAGACCTCACCTGGAGTATTGTATTCAGTTTTTGGCATCACATTTTAAGAAGGATATAGACAAGCTGGAACGGCTCCAGAGCAGAGCGATGAAGATGATGTAGGGTCTGGAGACCAAGTCCTGTGAGGAAAGGTTGAAGGAGCTGGGGATGTTTTGCCTGGAGAGGAGGCAGCTGAGAGGTGATATGATCACCATCTTCAAGTACTTGAAGGGCTGTCATCTAGAGGATGTTGTGGAATAGTTTGCTGTGGCCCCAGAAGGTAGGACAAGAACCAATGGGTTGAAATTAAATCAAAAGAGTTTCCGGCTCAACATTAGAAAGAACTTCGTGACAGAGCAATTTCTCAGTGGAACAGGCTTCCTTGGGAGGTGGTGGGCTCTCCTTCCTTGGAGGTTTTTAAACAGAGGCTAGATGGCCATCTGACAGCAATGAAGATCCTGTGAATTTAGGGGGAGGTGTTTGTGAGTTTCCTGCATTGTGCAGGGGGTTGGATTAGATGACCCTGGAGGTCCCTTCCAACTCTATGATTCTATGATTGCACTTTATTCATATTACCTTTATTGTAAATTGTTGCAACCAATTGTTATACAATCCATGTTTTGAAATTATGATTATAATGTATTAGTGACTTATATCCATGGGTTTTTTTGCGTCTGTTTGTAGCCAGATAGGACCTGGCAACCTTAGGACAAGGAGGATGATATACCTGATGCAAAAAAAAACTCTACAAAAATTGCTGATGCCAGAAAGACAATTAGAGAGAGCAGTTGAGCTGGAACTGATACGGAATGCTGTAAGGGAAAGAAGGCCATTTCCATCATGACTAGTGGGGTGGCACTGAATTAAAAGGCAGGAAGGATTGTGGGATTCAGATAGAACTTTCTGTTGAGGACAAAGACATGAGGGGAAGAAGAGGTCATGGAGCATGGCTATTTTTTTTCCTGCATGAGGAAGTAGCAATTGAAGAGGAAACAGGAGATGAAAAGGCTATTGAGGATGGGATGAATGGGAGGCTGTCATGATGCTTGAAACCATCATATAAAGGTCAGGGGGGGAAAGGGTAGGGTGGTGGATAAATTGTTAACAGGAAGAGTAATGCGATAGGAATAAGATGATCATATCGTAAGGTTCAGTTCACCAGGTGAAGTAGCTGGTTACACATAGGAACTAAAGAAGGTATGCACTTAATAACCACTCTGCCTGGCCTGGAAACTGACTGAAGTCAAAGCAGTAGAAATCGAAACAAAAATAATTGGACAGCTGTTATGGGCAAGAGGTTTATAAAGCCAAAATAACAGCCACACCCATTTGTTCCAAGCAGGAGCCAGATTTTAGTGAGATCCAGGTGGGTGCAGAAAGCAGAGCATGTCTTAACTTGCAAAACAGTGACCACACCCTTGAAATCAAAGCAACAGCTTGCTTTTAGTGGGATGCAAGTGACACACCTAGTTTAAAAGACCTTCATTCCTTGGTTAGTAAGGGCTGATAAAGCCAGAGCAGCTGACACACCCAGCATAGCAGTAAATTGTCAATGGGATCTAGGTGGATGCAGAAAGCAGAGCACATTTAGCAACTGCCTTGCTTCTTGACTGGCAGAATACTCTCAGTTTCCCAGTTAGTCAGTTCATATCTCTTATCAATATTAGTGGGAAGGAGGAGATCTGAACTTAATGCACAGGCCTTCAGTCTTATGTGCATTTACTTGGAAGTAAGCTCCATAGAACAGGACTGTATGAAAGACAAAGCATTTTAAATTTTTTCATAAAGCTTTCAGCCTGCAGTAGTGGTAGAACTCAGAGCATTCAATGGAACTATTCCAGCTGTGCGTAACTTCAGTCTCTATGCATGAAAGCTTGCCTTCCCTATCCTCCACTCTCAAATCAGCAGCAAATGTCCCTTGAAATTCTGCTTCTTGGGAACAGGACATGCCCAGGGGCAACATGAAGGGAGAGCTGGAGGGCTACCACAAAAGTGGGAATTCTGCACGCCCCCCCCCCACCCCACCCATGGGCAGATCTTCACAACAGGATCCAAGCCAGAGGTTTTAAAAAGCACCATCTCAAAAAAAAAAAAAAAGGTACCTTTGACTCGTTTCTCCTATGCTTCTTTGTCTTTGTTGATCTGGAATTGAATCTAGTATGCTGTTTCTCCCTTGGCATGTAACAATGCAAGAGTAAAAAGAAGGCAGCACACATGTGTGTACAAAAATTGATCCAGAGACAGTATGGATCATTCCCTTCATTTGGGGGGCAGCCGCCTTCTGAGTCATCAACACTGGCATGACACTGGCACCACTATGCAGCATTCTATAGCCATTCAGCAGAGAAGAATTAAGTAAAAGGAACACCTCTCAGCAAGGTTTTGGCCACAGAGAATTCATGTTCCATTATCAACCCTGATCATGGACCAGGATGCTGCCAACACTCCTGTGATTAGCAGCTCCTGACACAACCAAGCGTAGCTCACCCATGCAGCCTGTCCCACTCCTGAGTCTCACCACCCACCATGCAGAGTGTTAGAAGACAGGAAGGAGAGAGCAGCCAGCCCTTGGACTCCCAAGAAGGAGCCACCAGTCTGTGTACAGAAATCATGATTGGAAGGTCAAGGAGAGTCAACAAGGGACCTGGTCTGAGGCTGCAGGCATTTGTGACAAATTTATACCCCAGTTTTCTTCCCAAAGAGGCTTACAACATTTTTGTCTCCTCCATTTTATCCTCACAACAAGCGCATGACATAGGTTAGACTTGTGGTGTGTGACTGGCCCAAGGTCACCCAGCATCTTTGGGAGAGGCTATGGCTCAATAGCAGAGCATGTGCATGGCATGTAGGAGGTCCCAGGTTCAATCCCAAGTGTTGCCAGTTAAAAGATCTGACAGTAGGTGATGTGAAAGACCTCTGCTTGAAACTTTGGAGAGCTGCTGTCAGTCTGAGTCGAAAATACTGAGTTGCTCGACAATGGAATCAGCTACTGAAGGAAATGGTGAGTTTCCCCTCACTGGCAGTCTTTAAGCAATGGCTGGATGCACTGGTCAGGGATGCTCTAGGCTGATTCTGGATTGAGCAGAGGTTTGGGCTAGATGGCCTTTATCTCCCTTTCCAACTCTATGATTCTATAACGGACCAAGGGGCTGATTCAGTATAAAGCAGTTTCATGTGTTCACACTTGAGTGGCAGAGTGGGGTATTTGTGCTAACTGTTCCTCTGTGGTGTTATGCCCTTTAAACATAGTGCCCACCACCCAAGAGCATCGTATTGTCCTGATGGCATGATACTGGAGTGAATAGCCTTGGACAGGATATGTGATTGGATAGTGAGCTTGGGGGGATCAAAAGCAAAGATCATGAAGGTCCATGAGGATCCGTGATTCAAAATTAAGTTTTTGGTCCATGGCACTGCCACAAAGCCGTGGATATATCATTTCTGTGGTGCAAACTCTGCCCATGGACATGATATGTGATTGGATAGTGAGCTTAGGGTGGTCCAAAGCAAAAATCATGAGGATCCATGAGTTTTTGGTCCAAGTTGCTGCCACAAAGCTGTAGATCCATGATTGCTGTAGTGCAAACTCTGCCCGTGGACATGATACGTGATTGGATGGTGAGCCTGGGGTGGCCTAAAGCAAAAATCATGAGGATCCATGAGGATCTGTGGTTCAAAACCAAGTTTTTGGTCCATGGTGCTGCCACGAAGCTGTGGATCTACAATTTCTGGAGTGCAAACTCTGCCCATGGGCATGATACAAGAATTGATGGTGAGCTTGGGAAGATCTGAAGCAAAAATCATGGGGATCTATAGGATCCATGGTTTGGAAACATGTTTTTCCACTGTTGTGGCGCCACAGATTCATGGAGGCATGATTTTTCTGGTGCTGCCTATAGTCTAAGACAGAATCTACAGCATGATGGTTGTTTGATTTCATTTCACCATAAAAATTATATGAATTCATGAGGATCCATGCTTTGGAACCCTGTTTTTGCACTGGTGAGGCGCCACGAATCCGTGGAAGCATGATTTTTGTGGTCCTGCCTATAGTCTAAGACAGGATCTATAGAATAATAGTGGTTTGATTTCATTTCAATGTAAAAATCATATGAATTCATGAAGATCCATGTAGATCCTACTTTTACCTTTTCCCCAAAAAACTTGCTCCAATGCAAGTCAATCACTGACTTCTTTGAGATTCTCTTACCAGTATGTGCATAATAATAATAATAAGTTTTTATTTATATCCCGCCCTCCCCGCCAAGGCAGGCTCAGGGCGGCTTACAGAACATAGCCGTGATCTTCCCTTCGGGCTTGTTGGCTCTAAGTCTGGAAAGGGTGGAGGGACAGGGGGTGGGGGTCTTGGAGAGAGCCAGTGGGTCTTGTTTATGGAAGAATCCCAGAGGTGGAACAGAGAAAGCGACTCTTCTTTTTATTCTGTTTCGGTAGCAGCAAATTGCCCCCCCAGGCGGAATAACGAGACACACATCAGATTGGATTAAAGGGCCACTTTATTAAACTTAACGGCAAGGGCAAAACATGGGGACAGATCAAGCCAGGGGTCAACCCGACCACCTCCTTGACCTGAAACTGGGCGAGCCCCCAAAGCCCCGGGTATGAGCCAACCCAACGGCTCAGACCCAGCCGGCCCAGCAACATGATCACCGCTCACCTGAGCTCCGCCATCCCCACAGCCGTGCAGCCTGGGATGCAGACACTCACCGCGTGCCGGGATCCACAGACTCCCTGGAGCCAACCTTGGGCCGTACAGCTTAACGGTCCCCCAGGGAAGCCCTGCACCAAAATGGCGCGATGCTACGGGAGCTCACCAATCCCCAAAACATAATCCCAACCACAAACTGCCAGTGACCAACCTATATAACGGCACCACCATTCCCAATTTGCCAGCACCAAACTTCAGCAGTACAGGGTAGGCGAAAACACCCCCGAACAAGGCCAATCAGTCCGAGGGCGAAAAATTCCTACCCAGCCCCCAGAAACAGGCGACCAGCCTCTGCCGGTACTGCTTGACGGGCGGGCGGATGGGCCGAGAGCGGATTTCCAACTGCGTGCGAGGGGCCGGGAGTGGCCTCTTAAGGCCGCTCCTTGCCCCCTCCCCTATGGGAAAAGCCATTGCCTTGCATCTGCACGGGGAGGCAATGGGCGGCTCCCAGCCTCAGCGGTCGATGGACCGCTTGGCTGGGAAGGGGCCGAATTGTCAGCCTGGATTTTTTTCTCACCTGCTTTACTTTGATGAGCTGCAGGAATGAACTGCAATTGTCAGACTACTGGCAAAGGGCTTTTTCATGCAGAGCAGAGGCTGGTTTTTTTGGGGAGGAGGCGAGATGAAAGCACTTCTGAAGTGGGGGGGAGGAGATAGTCCATGAGATTCTTCCTTCCTTCCATCCCTCCCACCCCAACACACACAACCGGTTACACTGTTGGGGAAGTGTGTAGGACCAGGCGCCAATGGGAAGGGGCTGGGGTGGTGGGGGGGGAGAGAAGAAAAGCAGCCGGGAGGGAGCTATTATTGCATTCCTGTATCTCTGCGGGTGAGGCAAAGGAAGGGAGTCCAGCGGACTGGGTGGCAGTGCAAAAGAACCCAATCTTTCTCTCCCCCCGTCATTCCTGGGGGGGAGGCGCCCAATTTGGACCCCCCCCCTCTGGCAGTGCTGGGGACAAAACACCCTCTCTGCCCCTCCCTAGATCCGGCCCTGCCCCAGGTTTGTGAGATAGTATAGATGGTGGTCTTATACAAATACTCTGTGTACTTTCAGCTACCACAGTATAAGCTTTTAAAAAATACACCATGTTGTTGGTTTCTCTCTCAGGTGCAATTTAGGAACTGCAGTGATCAGTGATCTTCCCATGCAGGGTTGCCAAGTGCGTCATTCCGCTGGTGATGTTGTGCGCCGGTAGCTCTAGGAGCATCAGGGAAAACTCTA
This sequence comes from Heteronotia binoei, assembly GCF_032191835.1. NCBI lineage: Eukaryota > Metazoa > Chordata > Lepidosauria > Squamata > Gekkonidae > Heteronotia > Heteronotia binoei. Next base: position 81,576,612 of record NC_083243.1, on the reverse strand, counting down.
TGGTTTTCCCAGACGCTCTAGAAATTTGGAAGGAAAAACTCTATGGTACCTATTGTACCATAGAGTTTCCCCTCCCAAATTGCTAGAGCGTCTGGGAAAACCATAGAGTTTTCCTGGGTGCTCATAGAGCAGCTGACATGAGCTGATGCAATGATGTCACTGCAAGTGACATTGCGCTGGCGATGTCAGGGGAGGATTTCCCCCCACTGGCCCAATGTGGGCTGGTGGGTTGGGAACCTCCTGGGCGGTGGAACCCCCACCAGGCCTGGGGATTTTACAGCCCTACTCTCATATAGTCAGCTCTACTCTCATGATAGTCCCATTGCCCTAGTATTAGAACTGTCTGGTCTTTGATTTTTTTTTTCAGAGTCAAGATGTTTTAGCAGGGGTGTTGAACTCATTTGTTATGAAGGATGGATTTGACATAAATGGGACTTCGTTGGGGCCAGCCATGTGTGTCATAAAATATAATGCCAGGTAGCAGAGATATAACCTTTATAAAGGATATAGACAATCACAAATAAAGATATTAATTTTTTAAGTTAAAATAAAAACATGCTTAAAACAGTAATGCTCTTTATTTAATGGTCTTTGATATCTGACACCTCTCAAACCTCCCCCACAGTGGCAGTGGCTCTCCAGGATCTCAGGCTTTTTTGCAGGGTGGTTTGAGATAATTTTGGTTGACTTCTTCACCATTTATTCTGCTCTCACATTAGGAGGGTGTGTGTGTTAAAGGGTGCGTGTGTTAAAGCTAATATTTCTTTGCAAAACTGGAGTTCCTTGAATTTGTAGAACTGTGGTTGGTCCCAAACTCACCCCTCCCTCACTTAAAAGGTGCCTGCCTAAAATGGATATGGGGGGGGGAGGAATAGTGGGATTTGGCAATGCAATTTTTAAAATAAAACATCAAGAAAAAGCACATGGATCACAGCAGAAACTAAAAATCTGAACTAGAAAATCTAAAATGCTCTGAGCCTAGGAAAACTTGAAATGGCTGGGCATTGCAAGCTTCTCCTCCCTGCATGTCTACTCAGAGTGGCAGTGGCTCTCCATGTAACCCTTTGACTATGGGTTCCCAAGTTAGACAACTTGCTCAGGCACCCATTCTCAAGTCCATTCAGCAAAGACAAACTGACTGAAAACACCACACTCCAGGGTCTCAGGTTTTTTACAGGGTGGTTTGAGATGGGAGATGCTTGAAGGCCTATTGGATATAATGGGAGCCAAGAATGCAAGTTGACTTGCATGGGCTCCATTGAAAAACACTGCAGCACAAAAAAGTTGTAAAGAAAATGCAGAATGGATGATCCATTAAAGTCTCTTGACCCAGATAGACTAGGGTTGCCAAGTCCACTTCAAGAAATATCTGGGGACTTTGGGGGTGGAGCCAGGAGACATTGGGGATGGAGCCAGGAACAAGGGTGTGACAAGCATAATTGAACTCCAAGGGAGTTCAGGCCATCACATTTAAAGGGACAGCACACCTTTTTAAATGTCTTCCTTCCATAGGAAATAATGAAGGATAAGGGCACCTTCTTTTGGGGCTCATAGAATTGGACACCCTGGACTAATCATTTTGAATCTTGGGGGGTACTTTGGTGAGAGGCACTAGATACTATACTGAAAATTTGGTGTCTCTACCTCAAAAAACAGCTCCCCCAGAGCCCCCGAAACCTCCAGATCAATTCCCCATTATACCCTATGAGAATCGATCTCCACATAGGGAATAATGAAGTGCTCAGCAGACGTTTCCCTCCCTCTCCTCCCCTCCCCCCATTTCTGGCAACTGAAGTGAGGAATTGGCCTCTCTACTCACGAGTTGCTGCCAACTTCTTCAAAGTAACACAAACACACCATCCCAAGAGGAAGCCTTTCCAATCTGAGACTGAAGCCTCCGGAGGTGCAAAGGCACATGGTCTTCTGGGGGCAGGGCTTCCCCCCGCCGGCCAGCTGACTGGGGGCAGGAAGTAGCCTAGGAAAGCAGAAGAACCCCCACTGGGACCTGGGGAATGGCAAGCCTAAAATTGACTACTCTTGGAATGGAAAATCCATTCTGCATTTTCTTTGCAATTTTTTTTGTGCTGCAGTGTATTTTAAGGAGCCCAGAGGAGCCTCGGGTGGACAAGAAGCCCACAAAGACAAGCTGGGGAGTTCAGCAGCCCTGCACTCAGTGACAGCTCAAGCTTGAGCTCAGAAGTGTGAGGACAGGCAGGGGAGAGGGAGAGAGCCGCAGGCCAAATTAAAGCCCTGGGCAGGCCAGTTCTGGCCTGTGGACCAGAGGTTCAACACCCATTTTAGAGTGTTGTTGAATCTGTATATCTACCTTTCTTGGACATTGCACTATGGGATACCAACCTTCAGTCAATGCAGAAACCTAAAAAGGTATCACTATGTTTTCTTTTCCTTATAATCCTATGCTCAGGGCTGATGGAAAAGACTGGAATATGAGTGATTATTCATAGTTAGAAACACCTGGATGTCCCTGCAGTTCTTTAACTGCATTCACTCATTTTTGTTGTTGTACTCATCTCATGACATGTTTGATGTTTTTCCAGTTAGGGTTACATTCATAAGGAAGCTCCAACACAGGTGAACAACACTGACATTCCTCAGTAAAATTTAGCTATTGTCACAAATACATACACCTTTGGTGAGAAAACATGAAGTGACATCATTGCTAGAAACAATTACATTGGTAAGAGGAGAAATTAATTTCAGCATATCATGATAACCTTCCTCATTTGCACAAGAGGAAGATGGCGACGAGGCAGGAGCGCAGATGCTAGAGCTCCTGAAAAACCAGGCTTCCACCTGCCTGTAGTCACCTCAAAGCAGCGAAGTACAACATATTTCAGGTAACGTAATCCCCTCACCTCACCCCGAGGAGGGAGGTGTAACATCGGAGGGGAGTGTAACAGCGAAGCGCTGATGGAGTTCGGTTTTGCCACCAACTTTGTAAGTGGGGCCTGTCGCGGACGCGGAGGTGGCAGAGGAGGCACCCCGGGCTGCAGCATGGCCAGCTGGGCGGTGAGCTGAGCTGGCAGCATCAAGTGGAGTGAGGCCAGAGATACCCGCACAGTGAGCGTGACGAGCAGGGCGCTGAACTGCTGACGTGGTCGGACGCCAGGAAAGAGTGCCATCAGGGGGAGTTTGACAGCGGCGACTGGGGTGCCGTCAGCAAGGAGGAGAGCCTATGACAACGACCCCGGGTGCTGTTGAACACACGGGTGGAGCAGGAGTCCCCAATGAGTCGGTCAATTCCGCAGGTAAAATGGCAGAGCTTTACTGCATGACGGGGAGGCACGAGGGGGGTTTCTACCCTCCCCGGGCCTGCCTGGTTGTGCGGGGAGCACTGGACTTGGACCCTTGGCTGCTTGATATGTGTTATCCTACACCCTGTGGCACGACCACTGCTCTCAACACTTCACCTAACGCGGCATTATCTCAACGCCGACACCTGACTCTGCACTTTATTTTACTCAGTGCTCTACCTCGTATTTACTCTAATTTGGAAGAACTTGTAATGACTAGCATGATAGCACTTTCCCTAACAACATTCTACTTCTCATGAACTGCTAGTTTATAATTTGAATTTCTGTCAATTAACTCGTTTTGATTATCTGTTGTTGTATAGATTGGGTTTGAATTATATAAATTTTTGGCAAATTAATTTGAGGGTGGTTATTAGGGTGGGATTTATAGTTAATTGTTGCCATCAGATTTAAATTATATATTTTCCAATTAATGTACAAAGGGAGATTGTGGGTTGGGCTTGACTGGGTTGATTTGAGAATTGGGATCTGGTGGGGCGGAGTGGATAGTTGGGCATTGGTGCTGGCTACGACAGCAGTTGCCACCAGAGGGGGATGACTGGCCTAGGGATTCCCGTGCTCCTGGGGAGGGGGAGGTATGGCGGTGGGAACAGACAACGATATAAGGGAAGGAGACCGAGACCAGTCAGTGCTCAGTCACCTTCCAGTCTGTGTCCCATCCCGAGGGTGACAGGTAGTAGGGTCAGGTCAAATGACTCGCCTCCGTCATTGGTGTTGTGCAATGCCAGGTCCATTAATAATAAGACCTCTATCCTTCGAGAGTTTTTACTCGAACAGGATATGGACCTGGCTTGCGTTACTGAGACCTGGGTCCAAGAGGGAGATACAGTGGCCCTCTCACAAACAGCTCTCCCGGGTTACTCAATCCTTCACCAATCGCAGACTAGCGAGCGGGGGGGGGAGTTATTTATACGAGAGGCATACTCCTTTAGGGCACTCCTCACCCCAAGGATTGAGGGCATTGAATGTGCCAGTCTGGCGTGGGAGGTTGGAGAGGGGTTGGCAATCTGGCTGGTGTACCGTCCACCTAACACACCAGCCAACGCCTTACCGTCCCTGCTCGAGGCTGTAGCAGGCTGGGCGTTGCAGCACCCAAGGCTGGTGATCCTGGGTGACTTCAACGTCCAAGCTGATGACCCGGCCTCTAGTCAGGCGATGGACCTAGTGTCATCCATGGCAATGCTAGGACTCTCTCAATTTGTTACATCCCCAACCCACCAGGCCGGGCACATGTTAGACTTGATCTTTGCAGCTGGGGTTATGGTGGACGATATAACCACAGAAGCGGTGCCATGGTCGGACCACCTCGCCCTGAAGGCTCGTGTAGATGCTCCATTCCAAATCTGTTTAGGCAACGAGCTTATTATGGCTTGCCCATGGAGCCAGATGGACCTGGAACGGTTCCAAATGGCTCTACGGGATCCCTGGCCCTCTGGCAATTCCCTCGATGACCTGGTCGAGACCTGGAATAACTGGCTTTCCAGGGCCATTGATGAGATCGCATTGACGAGATCGGATTAGGCTGGCTCCCGGAGCTATGCCAGCTGAAACAAGGTCTCAGACGGCTAGAGAGGCAATGGCAACGTACTCATAACAAAGCAACTAGAACATCTTATAGGGAGTTTATGAGGTCCTATGAGATGGCAGTCAAGGCCACAAAGAAAATATATTTTGCGGCTAAGATTGCGTCTGCAAATTCGCGCCCGGCACAATTGTTTAGGATAATTCGGAATTTCACTACATTGCCACAAGGCAAGCCAAATGTTAAGCAATTAGAGATTGGCTGTGAGGCTTTTGCGAATTTTTTTACAGACAAGGTCCGGTCACTCCGCCACAATTGCCCTGCCATATTGAATACAGTATGTGAACTTGAGGCCCCGTGCCTGTCTTCTGGTTTGATCCTGGATTGCTTCAACTCGCTCAGCTTGGAGGAAGTTGACATGTGCCAACTACTTGTGATCTGGACCCATGCCCCTCCTGGCTAATTAAAGCTTGTCAGGAGGAGCTAAGATGTCCTATATGGGACATCATAAATAGATCTCTTTCGGAGGGGTTTTTTCCAACACCCCTGAAAGAGGCAGTGGTCCACCCCCTCCTGAAAAAGGCTACATCAGACCCGGCCGAATTGGCGCATTACCGGCCGGTCTCAAATTTGCCCTTTTGGGGCAAAGTTATAGAGAGGGCCATGGCGTTGCAGTTACAGAGTTTTCTCTGGGACGGAGACAGTGCTTGTCGCCCTCATGGATGATCTCCGGCGTCATCTGGATCAAGGCGGTTTGGCGGTATTGCTGTTGTTAGACCTATCAGCCGCGTTCAATATGGTCAATCATCGGCTGCTGACCCACCGCCTTGCCGACGCAGGGATCCAGGAGCTAGCCTTGCAGTGGCTCTCCTCTTTCCTTGAGGGTCAGGGACAAAGGGTGGCGATTGGGGAAGAGCTGTCCCAGGGACACCTACTTAATTGTGGGGTGCCTCAAGGGACAGTTCTCTCCCCAATGTTGTTTAACATCTACATGTGCCTCCTAGCCCAGATTGCCCAGAGATATGGGCTGGGTTGTCACCAGTACGCTGATGACACCCAGCTCTATCTATTGATGGATGGCCGGGCTGACGATGTCCCTGTAAATCTGGACCAGGCGTTGCAAGCCATGGCAGGTTGGCTTAAGTTGAGCAGGCTGAAATTGAATCCAGCAAAGACAGAGGTCCTTTGCTTAGGCCGCGGCGGGCTGGGGGAGGGGATCTCCCTACCAGCTTTTGACGCTGCATCACTGGTACCAGTGCGCAGGGTCAGGAGCCTGGGAGTGCTACTGGAGCCCTCCCTGACAATGGAGGCCCAGATAGCAGCCACTGCTATATCCGCCTTTTTTCATCTCAGGCAGGCGAGGCAGTTGGCCCCCTCCCTGAAGCGTGGCAACCTGGCAACAGTGATCATGCAATGGTCACCTCGAGGTTAGACTACTGTAATGCCCTCTACATGGGGCTGCCCCTGTACCGAACTTGGAAAGTGCAGCTACTGCAGAATGAAGCAGCCAGACTGTTAGTGAGACTACCTCGGTGGGAACAAGTGCGGCCTAGGCTGCGGGAGCTGCACTGGCTGCCAATTGTTTACCGAGTTCACTACAAGGTGCTGGTTATTACCTTTAAAGCCCTATATGGCCGAAAACCCGCCTACCTTAGGGACCGTCTCTCTCTATATGTTCCCCAGAGAGCACTGAGATCTAGTTCACAAAACCTTCTGAAAATCCCTGGGCCAAAGGAGGCCAAGCTAAAAACAACAACGGAGCAGGCCTTCTCGATAATGGCACCCCAATGGTGGAACCAGCTGCCAGAGGAGGTGCGGGCCCTACGGGATCTTAATCAGTTCCGTAGGGCTTGTAAAACCGCCCTCTTTCAACTTGCTTTTTAAGGTGGAACCTTGGCAATAATATTAAGCCGTTTTATATATACTGAGACTGTAGCATCATTAAATTATACTGGTTTTTAGATAATTATTTAATTTAAATTAATTTAAATTTATGAATTGTATTTTAATTGTTATTATTCTGATTTTATTGTTATATCACGGCATACGTACCATGTCTTGTAAGCCGCCCTGAGCCTGCCTTGGCAGGGAGGGCGGGATATAAATAAAAAATTATTATTATTATTAAATCCAGTTACTTGAATGGCCACTATTTAGCTGAACTTAAGTAGGCATGCTTCTTACATAACACTGGTCAGTTCTTCTGGATTAAGTCAGTAAAATATGCCCTTCATCAGGGCTTTTTTTGTAGAAAAAGCCCAGCAGGAACTCATTGGCATATTAGGCCACACCCCCTGACATCTGCATTGTTAAACATAGGGGTTTTGTGTTGAAAAAGCCCAGCAGGACTTCGTTTGCATATTAGGCCACACTCCTTGATGCCAAGCCACCCAGAACTGTGTTCCTATGCGTTCCTGCTCAAAAAAAGTCCTGCCCTTAGTTATTTAGTTAATTGTTAGTTTATGTCATTAGATTTATATCCCACCCTACCCCACAAGTGGGCTTAGGGTGGTTACAACATATAGGAAAATATAAAAAATGTTAAAACATATAGCCTAAAAAATGGATTTGATAGTACCTCCTGCAAGATGTTAGTTAGAGTATAGTTAATTTTATTTGATTTGATTTATAGCCCGCCCTCCCCGCCGAAGCAGGCTCACCTTATTTCTACAATCTTGGAAACAGGATAACATATGGGGCTCTATGGCTGGTGCTGTGAGCAGGGGAGGTCAAGATGGTTGAGCATCCACCACTTCAGCCAAAGAACTGCACAAGGTCCTGCAGGGCCCTGATCTCAGATGAAAGCACATTCCACCGGGCCAGGGCAAAAAAAAGGCCCCGGTTAAGGCTAAGCAGACATTTTTCAGGCTGAGGACTACCAGGAGATGTTGGTCTGAAGAGTGCTGGGCTCTCCGGGGCACGTACAGGAAGAGATTGTTCTGTAGATATGCTGGTCCCTGGCTGCATAGGACTTTGAAGGTCAGCACTAAGGATGGGCATGAACTGGGGAAATGGCGGTTCATTTTATTTTGTGATTCATATGGTTGCCCAAACCAGTTCATGTTTCATTGGTTTGATTTGTTTGGGAGGCGTAAAACTCACTGGGAATCTTCAGCAGGCTCTCCTCCACCCACTCTCCAAGTTTGATGAAGATTGGATTTTGAATGCCCGAGTTGTACCCCCCAAAGCAGGTGCCCCCAGGAAAGCTCAGCTTCAGCTCTCACTCAAGTGCCAGGCTATCTGGAAAAAAGAAAAATGAACCAAATGAATCACCAAGAGCTGAACTGGTTTGGAACAAAACAAGGCTTTTTTTTTAAGCAGGAATGCACAGAAACACAGTTCCGGCTGGCTTGGAGTCAGGGGTGTGGATTAATATGCAAACAAATTCCTGCTGAGCTTTTTCTACAAAAAAGCCCCATGTGAAACAATGGTGATGTCATGGGGTGTGGCCTAATGTGCAAATGAGCTCCTGCTGGACTTTTCCTACAAAAATAAAAAGTCCTGAATTGGCCTTATTCGTACACAAATCACAATTTGTGGATTGGTTCATGCCCATGTCTAGTTAATACCCAAACTTTGAACCACATCCAGTACCCAATTGGCTGCCAGCTATCATACTGCAGTGCCCAAGCAGACAAATAGGGATGGGCACAAACTGCACTTTTGCGGTTCAGTTTGTGGTTCATGGCTGAACTACAAACGAAACCATGAACCAAACTGAATGGATATGTCAGTATCCAAACTGAAATGTTCATATAGGTTTGTGAGCTGTTTAAAGTTTAAGAAAGCGTTCTGTCTTCTGTGAATGTGGTGGGAGCAGAAGGCAGAGGTTTAAATGGCTCAGAGCTATTTAAACCAGATAGCTAAACAGTGGGTCCTCCCATTCTGAGCTATTTAAGCCTTCCAGATCTGCTTCCCACAGCTTTGAAGAAAAACTAGAGGGTTAAATATGGGGGTGAAGTGCCTCTCAAGGGGAACTTCACCCTCTCATATCTGCTGATCATGGCCAGCAAAAAGATGGGGCGAAGGACCCCCGGGAAGGCACTTCGCCCCTTCCTTTCTGCTGGCCCAGCTGTTTGGGGCTTCATTGTGCATCAGGCACTGAAAACAGCTGATCCTGTGGGAAGAGATTTCTTCACACTGGCCCAGCTGCTTTGGGCTCACTTGTGCCTGCTCAGCTGCCTCAGGATGCCTAGTATGGCCCCTTTAAACAGACTATGCAAGTGAGCCTGAGATTGCTCGGCTAGCATGGAGAAGTCTTTCTCTGCTGTTTCATGCTCCCTCTTGCAGCCTGTTTAAAGGGGCTCTGCAAGAGAGCCTGAGGTGGAGGTGAAGTGTCCCCTGGAAGGCACTTCACTTCTTCCACTTAAACTTAGCTTTTAACTCCCCATCGCTTTTAGCTTTTTAAACCAATGTTTTCTGCTCCCCATGGAAGGCTGCAGGGAGCAGAAAGCAGTGGTAGTTTACATGGTTTGGAGCTATTTAAACCCTTTCTGTTCCCCACAAAAGCCACAGGAAGCTGAAAGCAGACTTTAAATGGATCAGAGACATTCAAACCTAACAGCTGAGTGGCAAGGATATCTCAGCTTCTCAGCTCATTCTTGTGAAGACCAGAAAGTAGGGGTAAACTTCTGCTTTCTGCTTTTCACAAACCATCATGAGCCACTACAAATTGCACCAAAATTTGTGACATTTCATCCCAGTTCTTCAGGTCATAAACTTCAGTTCATGAACTTCAAACAGGTTGTCATGATCAAAATTCATAACAAATTTTGGTTCATCAGCTGGTTTGTGTCTTTCCCTAAAAACAAATTGAAATGGCTGCTGCTTCCACCAGATTAAAAGCTCACTCTAGTCTACTATGTATTTCTCTTCTGTCCATAAATTTAACAAAATTCTGTATTTTTTCTGCAGTAAGTGAAACTGATTGTTATGTAACCTTGTGGCTGCCTACTGCCTCATTTGAAAAGGTTCGAACTAAAACGGTTGCCAACTGCAAGGATCCAGTGTGGAATGAAACATTCTTTTTCAGGATCCAGAGTCAGGTTAAGGTAAGGAAATATGTATCTTACCTGGGTTCTACTCGATGAAGCAAAGAAAAGTTTGAGGCCTTTACTAATGATTTCCTCCTCTTTGGTGAACACTTTGCCTTTCCCTATCACTCAGTGCTGCTTTTTCTGATGGGCAGCAACTGTTTCTAGGAGTTTAACAGATATTTCCCAACTCTGCTACTTGAGATAACTTTGAACTGTTTGTCAGAGAGGGAGCCCAAGATCTTTGGTAGGAAAGCCAATTGCTTCACCACTGAGCTTTTAGCTGTTCCCTTTGGCGTATTATGGCAGTCAGATGTCTTCCTCTGAGATACAAAGTTGGGCAAAATGGCTTTTGGTTCACTTACAACTATGTTATGGTGTGCTTCTATAATGTATTTCCATTTCAGAATGTCTTGGAACTGATTGTCTGTGATGAAGACGTTATTCGAGATGATATGCACCGTATCATTCATTTTGACATAGCTGAAGTGCCTCTTAGAGAGTCAATTTTTAAGACATTTGAGTTGAATCCACAGGTGAGTATGTATAGTTAGCCACTGTGCTAATACACATTAATGGAAGGCTTCCATGCTTCCTATTGCTGTCTTTCTATTACAAAGGAAAGCTTAATATTATAATGAGTAACTTGGACAGATCATTTTTATATACAATTCCCACTGTAATCTCTGGTTACCTATAGTGCAATCATAAGTGGAGTTACAGCCTTCAAAGCCCACTGACTCTAATACAATTAGAAGTGTGTAGCTCTTCTTAGGATAGCATTGCCAGCCTAGGGTGGGGATCTGAAGGACCTGTTCTACTCTGCACATTGCAGCATAGGGCCAGAGATGAATTTTGCCATGCAAACCTGAGATCCCCACACATGGTTAGCCTCTATAATAATGCTGGCACTCTATAAAACACTAAGGGCTTCTCAGTTATGTAGAACAATGCACTTTAAAAAGATGTATTGTTAGTATGTCAAATATCTCTCAATTTTTAAAAAAACAAATTTCCTTCCCTTATAAATAAAGCAATATTTCTATTAAGATATTTACTTAAAATGTTATATACTATTTCACCAATGTAATATTCAAAAAGTGATTCAAAACAATAATTAATACAATAAATTATTGTTAAAGTTTGCAATAAATCAAATTAAACCAGCAAGCATAATAATATAAACTGGTACAACAAACCATTAAAAGCAGATTGAGCAAATGTCTAAAATTCAGGTGGTTAAAAAGAAAAAGCCAAAAACCCAAACAAAATAGTAACTGGCTTATAGCCATCCTATGTTGAAAGATCTAAAAGTGGGATTGGCAAATCCGTCTTGGGAAACTCTTAGGGATTTGGAGGCAGTGCCTGAGGAGGGCAGAATGTGTGGAGGAGAGGGAGCTCTGCAGAGTGATAATGTAATATAGACTTTACTCTCCAAAGCTTCCATTTCCCCTAGAGGAGGTGATTTCTGTAACTTGAAGATCAGTTGTAGTTCTCAAAGAACTCCAAGGTACAATTGAAGGTTGCCAACGCAGTTTAAAAGTTCTGAATGCAGCAGTTTTTAAAACTAAAACCATAATGAAACTATCAGTAATGAAATGCTTCACTATCAGCAGGGGTGGAGTTCTAGCAGGCCACACACCCCTGATGTAGCTAATCCTCCAAGAGCTTACAAAAAATAGCCTTCTAAGCTCTTGGAAGATTGGTTACATCAGGAGTGGGTGGCCTAATATGCAAAGGAGCTCCTGCTAGAATTCCACCCCTGACTATCAGTAGAGAATACAAAGGTTTTGGCCCAGTGTCTAAGAGTCAACAGATTGGCTGACAGGTGAACTTCCATAGAAAAGAGATGCAAAGTCTTGGCACCAGAATAGAAAGGGCCCTGTAGGTACACCAGTCAGAGGGCAGGAACTGCAGGCAACTATTTTTGTCACTCATTGTGATTGAAATTTGACTCAAAACCAGACATAATTGCCTCAGGATCTAGTCCAATCCCCTGCACAATGCACAACATTCACAAATACTTCCCCCTAAATTCACAGGATCTGCATTGCTATCAGATGGCCATCTAGCCTCTATTTAAAAACCTCCAAGGAAGGAGAGCCCACCACCTCTCAAGAAAGCCTGTTCCATTGAGGAATTGCTCTGTCAGGACGTTCTTCCTGATGTTGAGCTGGAAACTCTTCATGCATCATTGATATTCCATTTTTATTTAATCTTCACAAATCAAGAGAGAGTTCCCATTTCTGGAATATATCTCAGCTCATGACATTCTACCAAGCAATTTATCTCATTGACAAATCCTCTCTTTTGGCTTTTCTTTACTTATTTTTCCTAAGACTTGGAATGTAGTCAGACAGAACTTTCAAGACATTATTGAACAGTGATTTGTACATCAAGTTTTAGTTGGTAATCTAGATTACTTGAAATAGTTTTTTCCCCCTATTGAAATAGTCTTATTGAATTTGTTTTAGATATAAAGTATAGGATATATTGTACATGTATGTACAGTAGTTTCTTTTGGATATTGTTTAATTATTTCTCAATATACATTATCTGTATCATTATAGTTTGTAAAGCATTTGAAAATTAAAAGAGAGAGAGAGACCACTGTGTGAACCACTGTAGAACTATTGTTTCCCTTATGTTATAACTTAATTTTCAGAAACATGAGGAATTGGAGGTTGAGTTTACACTGGAGAATATGTGAGTAAGCCAATTCTTGTAAAAAAATAAGTCTTGTTATTATTCTGAGACCTGATGTAGTGCAGTTGTTGCCATGTTGGACTAGAATCTGGGAGACCCAGGTTCAAATTTCCACTTTGTCATAGAAGCTTGCTCACTGATCTTGGGCCAGTCACTCTCTCTCAGCCTAACCTACCTGCCTGGACTGTTGTGAGGATAAAATGGAGGGGAGAATAATATAAGTTGTTTTGGTTCTCCAGTGGGTAGAAAGTCAGGGCACAAATGATGTAAATAGATAAATAAATAAATCATAAAGTTTGTAATTAATACAATTGCAGCTGACAGACTAACAAAATCAACCATGAACTTTATTTTAGTCACTTGCTGTCTTTGAAAATAGAAACTCAAGATCCAGTAATTCAAATCAGCAATCTTTAGCCACACCCTGTGTGTTAGCTAGGAAGCAATTAGTAGGATGGAGATTGCCTTTATTTCAACACTTGTATGAGTAGTTATTCAGAACCAGCTTCCATGATGTCAGATTTTCCAATGATGGTTGTCACAAACCTGAAAGCAAAACAGGAATGAATGTGAGTACCTGTCATTATACAGTAGGCAGCTATAGTTTCTTGTTAAGGATGGGCACAAGGCAGGAAAATGCAGTTAGGTTCATGATGTGTCCAGTTTGCAAACCATGAACCATCACAAACTTCTAAGGGCCAAATGAACTGGTTTGGTTCCTGAGGTTCTTGATGCAGTGGAATCCCCCCTCCGGTGCGCTAGAGACATCAAGCTCACAGGAGATCTCTGGCCCTCTATCTGCCCTCCAAGTTAGGTGAGGATTTGATTTATAGGGTCCAAATTATGACACCCCCCCTTGAAGGTGCCCCATTAGAAACAATGGAGGAAAAACGGGGGAGGGGGAATGCAAGGGCTTCTATTGCCCAGCAGAACAAAATCAAAATCCCAGAGAATCTCTGCACTAGAGGGGGTGTTTTTGCAAGTCCCAGTCCCCAGACTGAAATGAAGGCCCCTGAGACTAGGATAAATGTTCTAGGACCCAAAACACTTCGACTCCCTTCCAGAGGCTGCCATTCTACCCTGGGGGCTGTCCTTCCAGTTCCAGAACACTTCTACTCCAAGGAGTTGTCATTCCACTCAGTAGGCTGTCATTCCAGCCCCATAACACTTCTGCTATTCACATGGGGCTGTCATTCCAGTTTGGGGACTGTTATTTCAGTGTTAGAACACTTTTACTCCCAGGGGCTGCCATTCTATTCAGGGGGCTGTCATTCTAGTCCCGTAACACTTCTCCTAGTATCAGGGCTTTCATTCCACTCAGGGAGTTGTCATTTTGGCTCCAGAACACTTCTGCTATTCCCAGGGACTGTCATTCCACTCTGCAGCCTGTCATACCAGTGTCAGTAGTCTTCTTCTACTATCACGGCCCCCCATTGTACTTTAGGGGCTACTATGCCAGCTCCTAAACACATCTACTACTTCCAGGATCCATCATTCCTGTCTCAGGGTTTATGTTTCACTCCCTAAACATTCCCATCACTCCCAGGGGCTCTCATTCCACTCTGGGGCGTGTTATTCCAGTCCCACAGCAGTTTATCTGAACCCAGAGACGTTAACTGAAAATCCACTCCATATTTTCATTGCAAGTATTTTGTGCTGTAATGGATTCCAATTGAGCCCATGCAAGTCAATTGGCATTCCTGGCTCCCATTGTCTCTAATGGGTTTTCAAGCCTCCTGCATCACTTCCAATGGGCAGTCCTTTCATTCTTTTTAGTACATCTCCCATCAGAACCAGTGCAACATACTAGTACCCAGTAGAACCCAGTGCCATTGTGGCAATGCCAGCTCATCAGGACTGATGTGAAGCACAGAATAAGCAGGGAGGGGGGGTTGCAAGCCCAGCAGACCAGTGCAATGTACTAGTGACCAGCAGAACCCAGTGCCATTGTGACAAGACAAGCAAAAGTAAGACTAATGTCAAACCAGAGAACCCCTGCAATTACAATGTGCAGAATGCCCTGCAGAACCCTGCGCCACTGGCATTGCAAGCTTAAAAGGACTGCTTTCAAAGCACTGTCACAACACATCCAAGCAAGGGGGTACTTTGCCAGCTCTGTGCAAAAAAATGGGAAGGGAAAACAGGAAGGTGATCAAAGGGGGAAAACCCTCTTGAAACTGACATGACTAGTTTGAAACTGACCAGAGTTTTTCCAAGGCTGGGGAGTTCTGTCCCCCTCTCATTGTTTTGAAGTTTGGTAAATATTTTGATTAAGGAGGGACAGTCTGTCTGGAAATGTATCCATTCACAAACTGCCATAAACTTCCATGAACATCTTGAAAATTCACTTCATGAACCAGCCACAATTCATCATGGACTTTAGTTTGTGAGCTGGTTTGTGTCCATCCCTATTGCTGGTTTTGTATGATTGTAGATGCTTGCAATGAGCAGATCCGTTTCAACTAGCAGAGGCCAGCAGGGGTATCGACACAAGAAATATCTGGCTTGCAAGAGTTTCATGCACTGGCACAGTGTGCTGGTCTCCCACAAAAGCATTATGATCACTAGAGAAAGCTAGCATTGGACTTCTACATCAGGAGGTAATGTTTTTAATCAAATATAATGGTGTGACCTTTGAATAATGAACCAAATATTTCCTCAGGTTATTTATATACAAAACAACCAATGACAAGTTATTTAGCAATGCAATTCTGAAACAATTTTCTGGTATTAGCAAAATGAATTATGCAGTTGCCAATCCCAGCCAGAAGTTAGGGTTGGGCCACCTCTTCACACTGCTTCAGGGATCTGAATTTCCTTCCCCTGGGAATTTTGCAAGAAGAGACAAAGAGCTGTGTCATCCCAGTCATTCAAAGGAGCATGGTGGTGGGCGGTGACAGCAGCTCTGAGAAAGTATAGCACAACTGTGTTGACCAGGATGGCAGACAGTTTGTAGGACATGATACTAGCAATGAAAACACTAACTGGATTGGTCTTGGAAAATCTTGCTGTCATAATAAATAGGTTCGCTGTCCATATCTAGAGCCAAACATCCTAGTCATATTACTCTCAGTGCACTCCTACACAGTTGTACACTGAAAAGACCATTGAAGTCAATGAGCTCAGAAGGGTGTAATACAGGATCTAAAAGATCTTGCAGGTTAATTGCTGCCTAAATTCTTTCACACATTCTTGACATTGTAGTTTATGCCAGGTTCCAATCAATAAAGCATCCCTCCTTTCTATGGAAAGTGGGTTTGATCAAGAACTCCTTGAATCTTTTTGGCCATTGTGTGTTTCACAATCATTTACTTTTTGACTGGCTTTACTTAGCAGCAAGACTTGGGGTCTCTATCACTAAAGACAATGTCCATCAGAAACAAAAAAGGAAATAAAATGTTAATAGATTTAACTATGACCTGAATTTTTTTTGTAAATTAGATTATTCAAGTTGTAACATCTCTTCTCCCCCCCCCCCCATTTTTTCTAGAATGGGTCCTCCTGAAATGATCACAACAAATGGAGCAATAGTGGTAACCTTCATTTTTTAAATTTATTTTTCTCCTATGGTACAATTAGACAATACATATGACACTACTGGGTCCAGGAGAATCTTTAAGCTGCCTTGTATCATGACGGTATAAG
Organism: Heteronotia binoei; assembly: GCF_032191835.1. NCBI lineage: Eukaryota > Metazoa > Chordata > Lepidosauria > Squamata > Gekkonidae > Heteronotia > Heteronotia binoei. Next base: position 81,560,371 of record NC_083243.1, on the reverse strand, counting down.
AGGCTGAGAGAGAAGAGAAGGACAGCAGTTTGGAATCCTTTATATAATAAAAGTCCTTTCATCTTGGCAAAATGGAGCACCCTGATTGGCTGGGATTGTTCATCAGCCTTTGGCCCATCAAATCATCAATCAACTGCTCTTGCATTGCATTGGCTGACTCTACTACCCCCACGCACTGCTGCCCCCAGGACAGATGGAGATTGGCCCTCTGGGGAAACTGCTAGGCAGTGGCTGCTGCTAGGCAACTAACCTTGCTTTCTCTCAGTAAAAAGCAACAAGCTTGGTTCTCTCAATAAGAGGTGGCAGGGGAGGTCCTTTCAAGTCCTATTTTGGCCTTTGAGGGAGAACTCATTGGTTGACTTCACTCCACTCTCCCTCCAGAGTGGCTGTTGCTTGCCATCCAAGCTGCTTGTCAGTAAAAGGCAACCACCTTGGTGCTGGCAGTTTCTGACTCTTTCTACTCTCCTTCTGGCTAAGCTGCCTGTTGCACTGCTTTGCAGAGGGAAGAAAGAAAGCCTTCCATTAACTGGCTGAAGGATGGCGGAGGAGGGAAAGAAAAAGCCTTTCATGATTGGCTGAGGGAGGAAGGAGGAGGGAAGGCTTTCTCTCAATTGGCTGAGGACTCCCTTGATTGGCTGTGGACTCCTCCCTATCTCCTCTAGAAGGGGAAAAATTGTGTCCTGTAGCAGCAGGCGAGATTCAGAAAAAGAGATAGGGAAGGAAAACAAGAGACAGGATTTTGTGAAGTCCTGTGCTTAAGACCAACAACATTATCAGAGAGAGAGTATTGGTCTGAAAGGTATCACTGAAGGTCTCTGAGGGAGAACTCATTGGGGCCAGTCCTGACTATGGCTGCCAGTTTCGGGTTGGTGGGAAATTCCTGGAGATTATTTGGTGGAGTTTGAGGAGGGCATAGGAGTTATGGCTTCAGAACAGGGTCTGCCGAACACAGATTCTTTCTGTGGAAGCTGACTGGGTGATTTTGGACCAGTCACAGACTTCCAACCTAACATACATTGCAAGGTTGTTGTTCAGATCAAAGGGGGGAGAGGAGAATGATGTAAACTTCTTTGGTCCCTCCCCCACAATGTGGAGAAATACTGTCCTTTTCCTACGTAGCGGCTGCAGGGAGGGGGGAGGCGATGGAAAGCTGAAGTCAGAGAGGGAATGAGATAGGGTGGCCAACTCCAGGTTAGGAAATTCCTGGAGATTTAAGGGGTGGAGCCTGGAGAGGTGAGGATTGAGGAAAGCCTGGACCTCAGACAGGTACAATACCATATACTCCACTCTCCAAATCAGCCATTTCCTCCTGGGGAACCACTGTTGCCAATCTCCAGGTGATGGCTGGATATCATTCAGAATTACAACTGCTCTCCACATGGCAGAGATCAGCTCCCCCAGAGGTGGGGGGGGGGGAGTGAATGTCTTCACTTGAGTGAGTAGGAAGACAGCAAAGGTGGGAGGGCACTTGCCCAGAGCCTCTTTCTAGAGCCCGTTGTATTGTTTCCCACAACGGGCCTTATTCCTAGTTGCCATCATAAAAACATAAGGGAAACCTTGCTGGATCAGACCAATGGTCCATCTAGTTCAGCATCCCTTCTCACACAGTGGCCAACCAGTAACTCTGGATAGCCAACAACAGAGCATAGAGTCCAAGGCCTTCCCCTGATGTTGCCTCCTGGCTCTGGGATTTACAGGTTTAATGTCTTTGAATGTAGAGGTTCTCCTCAATCACCATTGCTAGTAGCCATTGATAGACTTCTTCTCCATGAATCTATCTAATCCTCTTTTAAAGCTGTTTATTCCTGTGGCCATCACTACACCATCTAGGAGAAATTCTACATATTAATCACTCTCTGTGTAAAGTAATATTTCCTTTTATCCATTCTGAACCTACTGCCCATCAGTTTCATTGGATGCCCTCAAGTTCTAGTATTTTGGTAAAGGGAGGGGGAAAATATCTTTGTCAACTCTCTCCACCCTATGCATAATTTTATAAACCTCTATCATGTCCTCCTTTAATCATCTCTTTTCTTTCCTCATAGGGAAGGTGCTCCAACGCCCTAATCATCTCAGTTGCCCTCTGCTGTATTTTTCCAGCTCTGTAGTGTCCTTTTGGAGACCAGAACTGTACAAAGTATTCCAAATAAGGCACACTATAGGGACATACAGGGGCATCCTCAATCCCTTTTCTAATAATCCCTAACACAGAGTTTGCCTTTTTCATCACTGAAGCACACTGGATTAACACTTTCATTTAACTATCCATTATGACCTCAAGATCTTTTGCCTCTCCGTTTCAGTACATTCTGACCTCATTTTCCTATATTTGAAGGAGGGATTTTTGTCCCAAAGTGCATCATTTTATACTTCCCAACATTGAACTTGATTTGCGGTATTGTCACTCACACCCAGATCGTGGAGGACCTCATGGAACTCTTCACAGTCAGCCTTGGTTTTCACCATCCTGAATAATTTTGTGTCATCTGCAAGCTTGGCCACTACATTGTGCACTCCTAGTTCCAGATCACTGCTGAATACATTAAATAGTATCAGCCCCAATCTAAGCTGAGTTAGCACGAGCTAGCTCACAGATTTTTAGCCTCCAGCTCACACATTTTTGTCTTAGCTCAGGAAGGATGATCCCAGAGCACAATAATTTATGCAGTAGCTCACAACTTTAATGCCAGTAGCTCACAACTTTAATACCAGTAGCTCACAAAGTAGAATTTTTGCTCACAAGACTCTGCAGCTTAGAGGGAACATTGGCCCCAATATTGATCCTTGCAGGATACCACTGTTTACTTCCCTCCATTGTGAGAACTGCCCATTAATCCCTACTCTTTGCTTCCTGTCATTTAACCAGTTTTTAATCCATAAGAGAATGTGTCATCTTATCCCATGACTGCTAAGTTTACTTCAAAGTCTCTGTTGAGGCACCTTGTCAAAAGCCTTTTGAAAATCCAAATATAGAAAGTCTGTTGGGTCACTGTTGTCTACATGCTTCTTCATTTTCTCAAAAAAAAAACTCCAAAAGGTTGGTGAGGCCAGGGCCGGACCATCTACTAGGCAAATTAGGGATTTACCTAGGGTGCTAGCAGGACAAAGGTGCTGAATTTGGACCTCCCCCCTTCCCCTAGGCAAATGCCTCCTTTGCCTGTGAGGGCTGCTCTGTGGCACATGGTGCCCCAGGCAGACTTGCCACCTGCCAGCCCCCCTCAGTGGCACCATACCCTGCTGCCCCCTATGTGGCACCTCACCCCACTGCCCCCCACCCCAGCAACTCCTCCTCCCTCCCTTCCCCACCTTTTCAATGCCTGGGAAGGGGCAGTGGAGCACTGCGCTTCCTGGGCTCTTTAAAGGCCCCCTCACTGATCAGCTGATTGGTGGGTAAAATGGTGCCGAGGTTCGCGGCGCCTATGCTGGCCCTCTGGTGTGATCACAACCAGTGTAAGATTGAGGGGGCAGCAATGGCAGGAAAGATGAGCAAGCCACTGAAATAGTGGCTGCTGCCTCCCACCTTCCTTCCCCATGATCCAGAAAGTGAGGGAGGAGGCAGTGGTGGTGGCTGCTCTTTCAGCAGCTCGCTCGTCCTTCCCAGCACCATTTTATCTGCCAATCAACTGATTGGGGGGGGGCTTTAAAGAGCCTGGGAAGCACAGTGCTCAACCGCCCCTTCCCAGGCATTGAAATGGTGGTGAAGGGAGGGAGGAGGAGGTGCCATGGAGGGGGCAGCGGGGCACAGCACTGCTGAGGGAGCAGCAGGGTGTGTGTCAAGCATTGTGAATTTTCTAGTTGTTATAATAGTCAGAGTATAGAATTGTTACTAACCATGAAATAGATTCAGGCACATCAAAGTAGCTAACCCCCTCCATTGCTCCTTTCGCTTTTACTAATAAATGCAGGAATGTCCTCTTTGAAGATAAGACCTCCTGGGACTCATTCCCAGGCCCAGCGAGGCCTGGACCCAGGAAGAGCCAACCGCAATAGAGATAAGGAAGTTAGAGTGTGAACTTCACACGTGAATGTAGAATTGTTTATAGAACCTTTGATGTGCCATTTTAAAGCTTGTATTCTGTTGTTACTAAGTATCAGTTCCAATACCTAGCTCAACTGAGCCACATGGATTATCAATAAACCAAACTTTGTTTCAAAACCCCAAGGACTGGTTATTTTGAAATCTCATGCTTGACAGGGTGCCACCACGAAGGGGGGCAGTGGGTGGCAAGTCTGCCAGGGGTACCATGCATCCTAGGGCTGGCCTTGGGTGAGGCAGGACTTCCATTTGCAAAAGCCATGCTAATTTCCTCTCAGCAGGCTTTGTCCCTCTATGTGCCTAATAATTCTAACTTTGTTTAATCAATTGATTAATGATTTGCTCATTGTGGGAAGCAATGCAATAAATGGCAGTATAATACATAGAGTAAATGATAAAATAAAACTGAATTACAAAATTAAACAATATGATGGCTGCTTGCATATTCTTCTCAGTATAAACAGTGAGATGAAAACCCAAGCCAGTGCTTTTTGGACTTTTGGTTGTTCACTATTTTGTGGATTATTTTTTCTTATAGTGTCGTGAACTTTGCTGCTTGGAAATTCAGGTGGACCGAAGGAAAAGGAAGAAGAAAAAGCATTCTAAGCGTGAGATTATTACTTCATTAAATTCTTCTTCCAGGTCAAGATTATAGGTTCTTTAAGAATGCACTCTAGATTAAATCTAGGCTAGATTAGTCACAAATACCAGAATCCATAATTTGATATATTTTTAATTTTTTACTTCAAAATTTAAAGTCAAGTCAATTGCCCAGAGTAAAAGACTTGATTAAGTTTATGCACTAGTATCTGAGTTATTACATTTTTTTTGTTTTGCACATTCATTTTTATACTGATTATTAAAGAGTTATTTGGTATTCAGTGAACCCTTTGAGCTTAATTGCCTTGCATCTTGTGAGATCATTATGGTTACATGATATCCAGTTAATAAATGAGCTGGACTAGAACTATTCTTCATAACTGCATAATTTCCTAAAGATACATCAAGACAGTAGTTTGTTATTATAGCTATTGATTTTTATATATACCTTTCCTCCAATCATGCCCACTCACTTTCATCCTCAAACCACTCTGTAAAGTTCACTGGCCCAAAGTCATCCTAAAGGAGCCAAGTGTGGATAGTCCCTGATCTGCATCTACCACTAATCAATGCCACAGAGGCTTTCATTGTTATATTTATTTACAAAATTTGGCCCCTGCCTTTCTGCCCGATCAAGGCCACTTTCATCATGCTGATGACTTATGGTGCTCACTAATTCACCCTACCTATCATGAGCAATCTGCTTTCCTCCTGCCAAACTAGTTATGACCTAATCAATCCATAGACCAATCCTAATTATCCTTTTCCTTCCCCAGAAAATGAAATGTGTCCAGGGAAAGTCCCTTAATAAGCCATTCATAGCCATTCATTGCTTGGTTCCAATGTGCCTGGCTAGCCCCGTGTTGACTTAGGGAAAGTGGAAGGGTAGCAGTACGTGGCAAATGAAATTTACATGAACCCCCTTATATGACTTACCCCTTGGCCCTTCTCATAGCCTAGGCAACTATCTGCCCAGCCTGCACCACATTTAAATTTAGAAGGAGCTGGGACAACAGTATCCATGGCACCAATGGCTGTTAATGAGTTTTTGAAAGTGTTTTCAAGATTGAGATCCTAAGTATACTTAGAGTCTGTTAAGATAAATGTCAGATTAAGAACTGGGACACTCTGAGTCAAATCCCCATTTAGCTATGAGATTTAAATGCACACATGATGGAGTACAAGAGGTTGGTCTAGGTCCATACACTGTCAGGCAACCAAATGTGAGCTGTGGGTTCTCCTGAGTTTCCACATGAGTGCTGCCCAACAGCGATCAGAGATGTGATGGGTATCAAAAAGCCTTCCTCTCTGAACCATTTTCCCAACCTGAAACCGTCCTGAGGTGCTTTGAGGGAAATTCATGTATGCCCTGGGATATATACTGGATTCCCCCAACAGGCCCAGGTGGTAATTCTGTCTTAGCCTAACAAGGTTTTACAAGATTATTGTGAGAATAAAAGGGGAAGACAGGAGAAACATATATGTCACTCTAGCCTCCTTTGAAAATGGTTGGGCTAAAAACATGTAATCATAATTAGTGGGGAAATTTTTCATTTTCTTATTTAGCACTGGAAATGGTTTACTCATAACTCTCTGCACTGGGGTTGGACTAGATGACCCTGGAGATCCCTTCCAACTCTATGATTCTATGAATTTTAAAACAATGTATTATGTCTAAATATACAGGTTCCAATGGAAGGAATGCTGATTTTATTTACAATGGGTTTGGGTGAGATTTGGGGGTGCTAGTATAAACTCTCTTTTTTGTACTTGCTCTCTTTCTTTAGAACAAGTTGTCAAGTGTACATTGAAAGGATCCTTTGAAGAAACCCAAAACCTTTCATTGTGCAGTAAATCCTACTCGCACAGTACAGATCCCGCCATCTTCCACTATGCCAAATACAAGCAAGCGGAGATGGAGATTCTGCTCCCCAAGAAGAGGTCACTTCCTTGCTTTGTATGTTATAAATGAGCATGGTAGCAATCTGGATGAATTATAATTATCATGTCTCTAATTACTAGAGTAATTTTAAAGGGATTTTTAAAATTAAAATAAATAAATCTTGTTTATTTCAGGGTGCTTGCATGTCGTGTAAAACAAATGTACAGAGGAACAGAAGATTGACCTTGCCTTTAAATTCATTTCCCTTTGATCAGGATGTAATAAATGATGTAAGTAATGCCAGACTTTCAGGCAAGGGGGAAAGCCAAGCACATAAGATGTCTCCCAGATGCTCTATATTTATTTTGGACACTATTAGCCTACCTTTTGCTAGTCACTGACTTATGGCAAGTTAGGATATTATCCTGTAATATAGCATCTGTTGCCTTACATTTAGCTCTTTTACTACCAGTAGTAATACCCAAGCTACAGCTGTAGCAGAAATGTATGGTGCAGCTTTTCCCAGATTATTTCTAATCACTGCAAATAGATGCATATCTGAATTTATTCATTTAAACTATTTAAATATTTCTATACCATCTTTCCTCTTTTCCTGCATTATTGTCTCCTTGTAAAGAAACCAAAAATACCATAAATACCAAAAGTACCCCAAATCCAACACTATAAATTATCAAAATTTAAAACAATTTTCAGAAAAGCAGCATAAAACAACCACTGAGCTGCCTAAATGATATACATAAAAATAGGGTTGTCAGGTCTGTGTTGGAAAATAGCTGGAGACTCTGGGAATGGAGCTGGGAGACGGTGGGATTTGGGTAGGGGAGGGGCCTCAGCATGGTACAAAGCCATAGAGTCCACTCTTCAAAGCAGCCATTTTCTCCAGAGGAGTTGATCTCTGCTAGCCAGAGATCAGTTGTAAAAGCAGGAGATCTCTAGGCCCCATCTGGAGGCTGTCAACCCTAGGTTACAGTCCTTGGGCTCATAGGAGACTGTGCAACAACTAAAAATGAGATTGAATTGTAAAAAGAAATGTTTAGGCCTGTCACCTAGGCAAAAGTAAGCAGGACCAGATCTACATGGGTTTTTTTTTTTTGGGGGGGGGCAAAATTAAAAAAAGATGCCCCCTTATGGACCATTCTATTTTATGGTCCCATAGAATACAATGGACTCCATACCGAATTTGGTGCCCCCCCCTCCATTGGCACCCGGAGCAAACACCCCCCTCTGCCCCACCAAGATCTGGCCCTGACAGTAAGGCAGGCACCTGGTGAACCATAAGGGGAATGAATTCCAAAGCTGAGGTGCCACCACTGAAAATTTCCTGTTTCTAGTCACTATCCACCAAACTTTGTAGGTGGTGACTTGTAAGGAAGATCTTAATTGGCAGACTCCTTGTAAGGTTGACAGGTCTAACTCAAACAATACCTGGGGACTTTGGGGGTGAAACATGCAGATTTTCCCAGTTCCCTAAAATAAATAAATAAATAAAAATACAGCACTGCAGTTTCCCTGAATACAGTCTGCATTTCCTTGTACCCCAGCAGCTGCACTTCCACTAAATGAAAGCAAGTCCACAATTTTGTGATCTCCCTGGGGTGATTGCTTTACTCCCTGGTAGAGGGGGTTTTCTTGAAAGTGCTGGAACCTTCAAGAGAAAAATGAAGGAGAAACACATGGGCACCCCTCATAAACTTTTAAATGTTTTTTTTTTCATATTTTTTTTTCCATGAGGGGTTTTCGGAACTCTGTTCTGCCATGTTTCCCAAGAAAAAAAGCCCCGCTCATGGGAGTTACTGAATGTAACAAACTGCTGTATTTCCACCAACTTCTTCAGACTAACACAGGCAAATTAAAGTATAGAAGAGAGAGGTCTAAGGGGTGCAGTTTTCCTCCATCCCATAATCAGGTTCTAATTGACTTTTTACTATCTTTTTAACTATACAGACAACTTCTGAAATGAATACAGGGATTGTGCTCTCTTCTTCTCTCACACACTCACAAGGAAGAGCCATGTGGCTCTGCCTGCTCGCCCCTCTCCATGCAGCTTTCACATCCTGTTGAGATTTAAAGGCACACACACATTCCAAAACACAGTTTGCAAGCTTCTTCTAAAGCTGTCTAGGTCTAAAGGCACAACCTGGCTGTTGGGGCAGGGCTTCCCCCTGCTGGGCAACTGGCTGGCAGTGGGGTGGAGCTTGCAAAACCAGGGATCCCCTACCTGGACTGGAGGCTGGCAAGTCTAGCTCTTTGGGTCATCCCAGTAGGATTACTAGGGTCCCAAACTGGAGACTTCAAGCTAGAATTATGTTGGTTGTTGTGAATGCCACAGACTTGAGACTGTCAATATTCAGTCTACACTTTCTGATTTATTGGCTGAGTTCAGTCATCACATGACACCATGATTTAATTTGTTATAGTAACTTCTTGACTGAATGCAGACACTGAATTTCACTTTGGTTAGTTGGGATTCTTCACACCAAGATCTGAAGCTTATTTATTAACCACAGTTAGTCTTAAGTATGGTTTTGCATGGTGTCTGAATGAAACACCTTGATTTAATCCTGTCTTGTTCTCTGCCGATGCCCTCCTAGTCAAGAGAGAGTAAAGTAAATAGTATTTGTTGAGGGACACCAGAATTGAAGTGGTTGCCTGTGAAATGAAATTTAGTTTCACAAACTAACCATAGTTAAAAAAAACAAAATCTGGTTTTATTTATGCCCCAGAGTGCAAGAAGTTGTAAATCACTAGTGGGACCACGGTGGAATAAAAGGTATAAAGGCAAAAAAACCACACCATGAATAACTGTTCAATACTATAATGTAAATAATAAATATTTATACAAATTCTTCAATGAATTGATGTGTTTTTGCTAATATTCAAATTTGATATAAAAATCAATACAACATCATATCCACCATGTTAAGGACTTTTCAAAAGTATCAAATCCGTAAGAAGCTAGACAATAATTGTGTCAGCATATACAGTAGTTGTCTTCTGGCACAATAATTGATTTAGCCTCTTTGTGTTGCAGTTACTGAAAAAAAAAATTGTTGCTGTCCCCCCAGTCTGATGTGTGAACTCTTTAATTTCTATCCTGTCCACAGGTGGCAGTTATTGTACTTGTAGTGTCCTATCACCTGACAATAGGCATAACATGATTCCTGTATCTGACAGTAGCCATGATATGATTCCTAATTATTTGGCATATAGATTGTGCTTTCATGGTGTATTGTAATCTATCTGGGTGTTTTCGCACTTACGTTTTACTGGCGCGACGACCCTCCTCACGCCGGCGGATCTGCAGTGATTTCGCACTAGAAGCGCCGGCGCAGCCCATTGCGCCGGCTACTTCCGTCGCTAAGCCAGCGCAAACGGAAACCGCCAAGAAGCAGGAAAACGTTTGCGCTGGCTTAGCGACGGAAGTAGCCGGCGCAATGGGCTGCGCCGGCGCTTCTAGTGCGAAATCACTGCAGATCCGCCGGCATGAGGAGGGTCGTCGCGCCAGTAAAACGTAAGTGCGAAAACACCCTCTCAGAATCTTTCTGCCAGTGTTTGTTCCCTATTCACTGCTATGGATCTCAGTTTCACTATGCCTTTTGGATAACCTCTCTCTATAAACTTTTATTGCAAAATTCTGAGTTTCAGTGGAGCTGGTAGAGTAAGGGGTAATGCAAAAGTTTCAGAGAAAATGTGACTTTTGAAGAGGATTTAAAGAAAGGGAGAGAGATGGCATCATGAAGGTGTTCTACAAAACAGTTCCAGGCAAGAAGGAACCAGTTGCAGGAGCAAGAGCTACAGTCATAGTGGAAAACAGAAAATCTATCAGAGAACTGTGCTTACGACTCACAGAAGAAAATCATGAAGGCTCTGATAACATGTCAGAATTTGTGATGCATACTTTCTTGATTTGCAGGACACAGAATTTGATTTACATTTCAAAGCAAAGCAATGGTAAGATAGAATATTTATATGTTCTGTTCACAACTTATAGGAGACAAACATGCTTTCTGCATATATGTTCATACATCTGTTTGAAAAGAACCAATATATGTTCACTTTACAAATAGAACCAGAGACCAGTACCTGGATAAATGTGAGGTTTAAACCACATGTTCAGCTGTTTATGCATTGAATGTAACATGAGAATTACTCAGTGCACATATAAAGAAAAATCAAGTTTACTCTATACACATTTTTTCTGTCTAGGGCCAACACCAGGCCTAGACTTCACCCTCCTTCCTGCAGCTGGGCCCTCCCCAGAGCTGGTGAGCCTAGACCTGCCATTGGGACTGCTGACCTGTTACCTGGAAGGAGCACCATAACAGCAGCCAACAACTGGGGGTCCAGCTGCAGCTTGGGACATCCCTGAGAATGCAGGAAGGAACACTGCCAGCTGCCTCGCCAAAGCCAATGATCGCAGCAAGCAGCACCAGCTGGGGGAGGCCTGTAGTGGCAAAGAACACCATCAGGAAAGCAGTCATCACTCCAAGGGAGTACACCACTTCCTCCACCATAGCCTCAGCCCAGGCAAGGAGCCAGGGACCAAGACAGGACCGGACAGGACAGGTCTGGCTGTGGGAGGGTCCAGAACTGAGTCTCCAGTCAGGATGGAGTTGAGAGGGGCCAGTGGGAGAAAGGGAAGGTAGATGAGGCAGGAGGAAAAGCCAAAAAAGTTTGGTTCTGTGGGAGAAATCTCACATTTTATATGCATTCACTGTAATGTGAACAGGGCTATAGATGAAGATTAGCCCTGAGAACTTTCATTTTTTTTAGGATAAAAGATGCACCTCACTGCATTTTTCCCCCTGCATCTTTTCTTTGTAAAATTGTCTCTTTGCTGGTTAGATTCTAAGAACCAAATTTTGGGCATGAGAGGCTGAGAAAGTTTATTTCAAACTTTTGCTTATGATTGTGATTGGACACCTGAGAAAACAGCAAGCTAATATGGGTCAAGAGGAAGCACAGATAGAATCATAGCATGGATGAGCATGCTTATTCTCTGCCACTACGATTCTTAAATAGTAGCTTGAATTTTGAACTTGAGACTGTAATAATCTACTCTTTAATTCTCTTAATAATAAACTCTCACATACTTTAATATAATTTGTAATAACTGTTTATATCTCTGTATGTAATTTCATAACAACTAAACTAAAATATTTTGGAATCACCTGTCATTCATTCTAGAGGACAAGATTTTTACATATGACCAAAGTAGATATGAGGAATTTACATGTATTTAGAGACATGTTCATCCATACATATCTAAAGTGGGTGAGATTATTTTTAACAAAGTGTCTTACATTGCAACTTGTCATTACATTCAGAACTCTATTTCCAACCCAGCTGCAATACTAGAATTGAGCCAAGCTGGAAGAAACTGCTGAATGCTACAGAGCACAGTACAATATGGTGACAAAAGGGCAGGATTTCTCACCCCTCAATCAAGACATAAGGTGGAATGGGTCAACATGTGTATAAATACATTTCTTCTAGAGACCTCCTGGAATTACAACTGATCACCAGACTACAAAAATCAATTCTCATGAGGAAAACGGTTGTTTTGGAAGGTGGACTCTATGGTATTATACCCCACTGAGGTCACTTCCCAGGTTCCACCTCCAAATCTCTGAGAATTTCCCAATCTGAAGCCAGCAACCCTATAAATATGCATGGATCTGCCAGTCAAGTTTGGCCCATAGCTGTCAAGCATGCTATTTCTAAATGTTGGTTTTAATTGTACCTAGTAAACAGGCCAGATTTACAGCAGAGTATCACCTTTGTCTTTTCCCCTTTTTCTTCTTCTCCCCCCTTCTCTCTTTCCCCCTCTTGGATGCATAATAAATCCATCTGGATCCAGGATGTTTAGAGTAACTTTGTATTAACGGTGTAGAATGCCTCTCCCCCAGATTCACACAGCCATGCCTTATCAGCTCGCAGAGAATGTGTGAGAAATGGAGATGTTGCCATTAGGTAACATTCCTTAGTCATAAAAGAGATACTATAAAGTAGCCTTTGAACCCTCAACTCAATTTGCATCTTTATGTTATTCTTTTGAAGTTATCTGTAACCCTGCCTTTTGAAGTTTGCCTATAAGATACTATTCAACACTATGTAAGCCATTACTTCTAAGGTATCCGTCCTTGTAGCAAGCTATGGAGTTTTACAATAAAACAAGTTTTTGATTAAAGAACAAACGCTTGATTATTGTGAAATATCGATGCTTGACACATTGTGCAAGATGGGTTTGAGTTTTTGAGAAGCAAAACCAGCCCTGGATGCAGATCAGCGTCTTTTCAACAGGAAGCCACATCCATGCTGTGTGATGTATGGCTTTATGTGAAACAATGAACCAGGCAGACTGCATCCCTCATTCATGGGTGGTGGGAGAAGCTGTCTTTTTGAGATCTGGGGTTATTTACTCAGTATATAACTGCAAATTATGATGTGTGACATATCTGCCTGTGTTACAGCACGGCAGGCCCAGATGTTCGCTTGGGTTTTGAACTCTGTCCTGAAGAGCAGGAATTCCTGCAAAAACGGAAGAAAGTGGCTGCTGCGGCTTTGAAAAGAGTTCTTCATCTAGAGGAAGATCTGCAAGATGATGAGGTGAGAGAACAAGAATATCTTTCTATCTTGCACATTTTTGTTCTCATTCAAGGCATTCATGTGGGTGTATATGGTTCTCTCCTCGCCATCTCATGCTCTTTTGCTGGGTGAGCTGAGTTCTGTATGGCTGCACTGTGAGCCAACAGGCAGTCATTAACCAGTGTGTCTGCATTTGTACGTGACAGCTATGAGCAGCTGATTTTTCACCCTTCCTTATCTTGTTGCTCATATCTTGTTCTGATTTGTTAATACAAATTTGTCAATACAAATGTTTCACTTGTGCGTGTTTGTTCAACAGGTACCAATTGTGGCAATTATGACTACTGGTGGAGGCATAAGAGCCCTGACATCAATGTATGCTCATATGCTGACTATCCAGAAGTTGGATATTTTGGACTGTGTTTCATACCTCACTGGCTTATCTGGTACAACCTGGTAAGGAAATGGAAAGCAATAGATTCCTGTTATCCGTTTGGTCTTTCATGATTCAGGATGTTTCTGGATCTTTTTATCTGTAGAAAGTTGTAAGTTGCAGACAGTGCCTTTTACGTTTCTTGTTCCATCGACAGTTTGGGATCAGAAAAGAATTTCATGGAAGTCAGACTGTCAAGCAATCTCTTGTGTTTGTTTCATCTTGCCCCACAGATCAGCAGACGTTGTGCAAATCTCCCCTTGCTATCTGTCATACTGTTAGATGGAATCCCCCCCTCTCCTTTTAGTTTGGTTTTCCATGTGGTATGAATTATCTGGGGAAAATTTTCACTTAGAGGATATATTGCTAAGAGGTGAAAGGTCATTTTCCACTGAGAGATTTGGAAACAATAAGCATTCAACCAGTGAAGGAAAACAGTTTTATTGAAATCTCTTTGGTAATGTATAGAAAAGAATGCTGCCATGCCTGTTTGGGCCTGAAAGGTGTTCCTGCACTTGTGGGATGAACTTCACTGATGTGGCTTTTGGGGGAAACTGTCTTGTGAGGAAGTCAGACATACAGGCTTTAGATGCACTTAATGGACTTGCACTTTCCAAATCACTAATGGGTTTGTGACCAGCAGAGGAAATGGGAAAACACAAGGCTTCCATCATAGTTTCAGTTGACGCAAATATGCCTGTTGCATAATAAGAGGTAATCCAGAGCAGTTTGTGTAAAGGTGTTTTGTTAGAGCCTGAAGGGCTTTTGCATACAATCCTTCTACAGCATTTGGTAGGGGGACAGTTAGTTTGCTTGCTAGTTCTTCATGGTAGAAACCAGTGGCCATGTGGGCCAGATAGCGTCCCTGCAAAAATCCATTGAGTACGTTACGCTGGGAAGAAATGCTTCACAGAATTCTGATTCTATGAACTTAGGCAGATCATGAGAAGGAGGACACGAAGGGCAGCACCTATATTTAGTTCTCATGGCCTTTCTTACATGTCCAGGGAAATGCTGATTGCCACTTTGGGGTCAGGAAGCAATTTGCTCCAGGCCAGTTTGGCCAGGGATCCTGGTGGGGTGGGGTTTGTTGCAGTTGTAGTTGAAGTCTCCCAAGATTAAAAACTTGGGGTATTCCAATACTCAGCTTGCAGCAGCCTTCAATCAGCCTGGCAGGGTATCAGCTGGAGAGTTAGGTGGTTGGTACATCAGCCAGATAGCCAAGCTCTCCTTCACCTCCCACACCAAGCTCACACATTCAATGCCAGCAATTTTCAGGTCAGGGAGTGCCCTAAAGGGGAAAGACTCCCAGATCAACATTGTCACACACACACACACACACACCCCACCCAATAGTCCAGGAATGGTGAAGGACAGAGAAACCTGGAGGAGCAAGCTGGTTTAAGGCAACAGTTTCGCCATCTCTTACCCAGGTCTTGGTCATGCAAGCCAAGTCCACATTTTGCTCTGTAAGATAGTCTCAAGAACAGAGGTCTTGTTATATATGAACCTGGCATTGCACACCAGTGACATATTCCTAAGCCCACAACCAACATTTATTGGGATTGGGTGAAGATGGGAAGGAGGCCAAGCATGCTCATATCTCTGTCTCCTTCCCCTGTGATACCTAGCCCCATCACTATATCTTCCCTGCCTTCCTATAACTGGGATCTCTGACCCTTGCATGGCCCCGCCTGACAGGTCTTCTGGACTCAACAAGTCCTTCCAGAACTCTGCACAGGATCACCATTCAAAGATCACACTATGATGGTCTAATAAACTCAGTAACTAATAAGACAATGCATTATAAATTAATTCCCATTTGTAACTCCCCAGCATCCAAACCTCCCTTCTTATTTCCCTTCCCTCCACAACAGCAAGAAAAATCACTCTAAATCTAACTAATTCCTGTAATGGGCAGGTAAAAGATTCTACTGCCTAACTAGAACTAACACATAAGTCCTGAATTTAAACAAATATGCAACCCTACATATGTCAGGGTTGCATATAGCAGAGAACCAAATAAGGCCCTCTGTAAGAGTCCAGAGTGGTCTGGGGGAAATAAGGGATGGTAAATGCACAGCTCTTCCACAGTTCAGCTGGATCAACTGCAAGGGGCTGATGTAGCTCATGCTCTCCCAATCACTCTCCCAGTCCCGACTTTCTAATTCAGATCCCCCTACTTTCATAGTCACCCTAATGTCAGGGGGTGTTGCAGTGAGGATGAAGAAAGTCCAACTGTCCAACTACCAATCTGCTCTTCACACCAATAGCAAGTGGGGAAGGATGTGTTTTGAATGAAATACGTTTGTGCTGGGATAAAGCATTGGAGCGAAACAGGAAAAATAAAATCGATTAAACCTGTCGTGCTATCGATTAATTTGCTGCAGAAATAAATATATGCACACAGATGGAGAAGAAGAACGTATCTTGTGGATGTATGGCATGTAAACTTGTATCAATCCACACTTTTCTAAGGCTTATTGCTATATGGAGCAATAAACTGGATTTGCAACATAACAGTGTTTAACACAACTTTATTGAAGATATATAAATTATTGTTGCTGAGAGGTGCCTTACGGTTTTCTCCCCATAACCTCCAGGTGGGGCCTGGAGATCTCCCAGAATTACAATTGATCTGCAGTTGACAGAGATCAGTTCCCCTAGAGAAAATGGCTGCTTTGGAGGGTAAACTCTATGACATTGTACCCCACTGAGGTCCCTTCCCTCCCCAAACTCTTCTCTCCACAGGCTCCTCCCACCAAAATCCCCAGGTATTTCTAAAGTCAGAGCTTGCAACCCTGCTTGAACAGCACTATGTAAGCCTTATTTTGGAATAAACTAAGGTAATGAGATCTTAGAAAAAATCTTCAAACTTTCAGTTCCTTAAACATAGGGATGTCTTTAAATTATTATTTCAGGCTTGGGAGACCTCTGGAAAACCTCCCCAAGGCTCGGGAGACCCCGGCAAAGTCAGGGGTTGTGTGGCAGTGAGAGTGCTCAGAGCCTGGTTCTGAGCATGCGTGCTGCCTTCAGGACTTCACCAAGGACTCCTGAGGCTCAGAAGACCTTGGCGAAGTCAGGTGGTGTGGCAGCGAGCACGCGCAAAGCCTGGCTCTGAGCACACGCGTTGCCTTCCGGACTTCACCAGGGCCTCCCGAGGCTCAGGAGACTTTGATGAAGTTGGGGGACATGGCAGCGAGCACACTCAGAATCTGCCTCTGAGCGTGTGCACTGTCTTCCGGATTTCACCGAGGTCTCCTGAGACTGGGGGGGGGGGGGGGTGTGACACTGACATCATCAGTGATGTCATTGAGGTGTGCGCGCAAAGCACACACGAATATAGCCCGGAGGGGCAGAGGAGCGAGGTTCAGCCTGGAGTGCAGGAAACCCTAGTGCCAGGCCTGCACACACACAAAATATTGCACTTTCAATCCACTTACCATGTGAACTGGCAAAAGCCATTTGGAAAGTGCATTGAAAGTGGATTGAAAGTGCTTTAGTGTGTGTCAGGGCTTTTTTTGTGGCAGGAACGCCTTTGCATATTAGGCCACACCCCCGATGAAGCCAAAGAGTCTCCCTTTTTGGTAGTGGAAAGAACACTTAATGTTTCTACCCTTGGCCATGTGTTGGCTCCCTGATTTTCTGACATAAGGCTCTGATGATTGTGGATGGTACAGGTCTCAGCAATTCCGCAAAGATTATGTCAACACCTGGGGCTTTGTGGTTTGGTAGTTGGCTCATTTCCACATGCTCTCGTCCTCAAGGATGGCTGGTTCTTTCTCAGCTTCCCTTTCCTTGGCATCCTGAGGCTGGACTTGTTTGCTACCAGTGTACAGTTGTTCTGTGTATTCTTGCAATCTATTTTTGATGTCTTGTTAGTTGGACAGTTCTTTTCCTTGTTGGCTTTTGATGCCTTTATGAGCAGTGAATGGTGTTCGAATATTTTTTACTTGCATAAATGCATGCTTGGTGTCACCTTTAATAAGACCCTTTGAATGCCATATTTAATATTTTTCTGTGCCCTAGTCCAGGCTAGCCCAATCTCATGAGATTTTGGAAGCTAAGCAGGGTCAGTCCTGCTTAGTATGGATGGTAGACCTCCAAGAAATTCCTGGGTTGCTGTGCAAAGAAATGCAATGGCAAACTACCTCTGCTGGTCTCTTGCATTGAAAATCCTATGGGGTTGCCATAAGTTGGTGGCAACTTGATGACACTTTACCAGGGGTCGTTTTGTAGAAAAATAGGTGATGGAGCTCATTAGCATAACTCATTAGCATATCCCCAGCCAAAAGCAACACAATGCAAGAAAGGAGAGCCCTGGGCAAGCAAGGCCTGCTTGGGCTGCCTAAAGATCCAGCCAACTCAAGCAGGCCTCACTCTCCTGCGGCTCTCCTGGGCTGCCACCTCCCAGGTCAAGAGGCCAGCAAGGCACCCACCGCCCAAAATCACATTAGAAGTGGAGAAAGGGTGACGCAGGCCAATTCTCCACTAATGAGGGCTGCTGGGCCCCTGGTGGCTGGTTGGCTGCCCACTCTTCTAATTCAGGGATTGTTATGCAGCTGCACCTACTATTTAATGGACAAGGTAGGAGGGAAGGAAGATAGGGAGCCATCAGAAAGGTTCAGGAGCTGTGTTCCTGTGAGCTCCTGCTGAATTTGAGGCTTGCAATTTACACACATACACACACACACAATATTTTCATCTAAGTGTAATCTTGACAGCATTGCTCCTACAGCAACCTAAAAAGGTCAAGTTTGGTGCTGATTGACCACTACCACTCTTATCCAATACAATTTTCAGAAACATAAGTACTTCACAAGTTGAACTAATACATACTTGCAGCAGCTGAAAATAAAGGTACCCTTTCTTCTCCCACACATTCTATTATCTTCCAGCCTCTTCAATAAAAGGTAAACACAAGAGAAAGCTAAGGTTGTGGTTTATTACTCTTAAGAAGAGTGTCACAGGTTCATGTCAAGGGTTTTAGTCCCCCACCCCCCACCCCAAACCTGGGACAAGAATCTTTGTTTCAAAGGCAAGACAAAACAAATTACCAAAGTCCCAGAGAGAAATTAAGTCTCGTCTCTAGGTTAAATTAGTAGCTGCGACCAGTCCTTTCTAGTCTATTCCCTAGCTACGGAGCAAAGGGATAAGTCTCTGAGCCTTTCAAGGAATTATTCCAGAAAGTTAAGGTTAGCTTGCGGTTCTGAGTTTTCAAACTAAAATGGTAAGCGTGAGTGAGTAGTCCGAGACTTCTGGACTGAGCTTTTGAGGCTTCAGGAGACAAAGATCCACACCAGGTTAATATATATATATATATATATATATATATATATATATATATATATATATATATATATATATATGTTTATTTAACATGCAAAAATATTCTAAAAGGAGAAAATAAACTAAGCATTTCCAGCAGAGCTAAACACAACTAGCAATAGTAACCAATATAATCCAAGAAGGTATCAAGTTCAACAGCAACATTCTCTCTCAGAGACAAGTCAGGGCCTTAGCCCTCAAGAACAACAACCAAGATGGATTCCTCTAAACAAAGCTGAGCTTGGGTCACCACTGACATGGTGTCTTGCTAAGTGATTACCCAGCCAGTACTTTGGCAAAAGGCTAGCTAACTTATAAAAGGATTCTGACTAGGGTTGCTAATCCCCAGGTGGAAGGCAAGAGAAACAATGCTTCCTTGTAAAACATCCAAACAATACTATTAAAGAAATAACTACCAATAACAACCACTTAGAAAATTACCTTAAATTCCTTAATAGTACATAACAAAGCATACACTTATAATGGACAGAACGAATTATTACATTTAAAGGGGAACAATCAAGATTAGATTTGAACAGTAGAACAGGTAAATTCGTTTTTTCTTAAGTTGATTGTCCACTCCTCCTGTGGTGTAGATACTGAAAGGACGGACCTCAGGATGCAAGGGGAACAGCAAACTGCAGTCCAAGAGATTCTTTGATGTACTGTGATATTTTAATCGTTTTACAAGCTGAATGGGCTCTCCCAGGACTTTTGAACCTCGTTTTCACCTAAAGGGCTTTTTCCAAGCTTCAATACGTGACAAGGCACTTCCAACCGATCCAGTACTTCACAGTCTTACACTTCCCAAAAAGGTTTCAATCTTTACTTTACTGTCTATCTACACCACAGGAGAAGTGGACAGTCTACCTAAAAAAGAAAGAAAAACAAACTTACCTGTTGAACTGTTAGGCTTTGGGAATTGATTGTTCCCCTTCCTGTTTAAGTGTAATAATTTGTTCTGTCCTTTATAAGTGTATGCTTTAAAGTAATTTTCTAAGTGGTTGTTATTGATAGTTATTTCTTTAATAGTATTGTTTGGATGTTTTACATGGAAGCATTGCTTCTCTTGCCTACCACCTCCATCCGTGAGTCTCATTTTCGTTGCCAAATCCCCAGGTGGGGGCAGGGGATCCCCCAGTTTGGAGGCCCTCCCCCCACTTCAGGGTTATCAAAAAGTAGGGGGAGGGAAATGTCTGCTGGGCACTTCATTATACCCTATGAAGACCAATTCCCATAGGTTATAATGGAAAATTGATCAGTGGGTATCTGGAGCTCTGGGGGGCTGTTTTTTTGAGATAGAGGTGCCAAACTTTCAGCATACCATCCAGCACCTCTCCTCAAGACACTCTTCAAGTTTCAAAAAGATTAGACCAGGGGGTCCAATTCTATGAGCCCCAAATGAGGTGCCTCATTCTTCATTATTTTCAAATGAAGGGAAGGAATTTAAAAGGAGTGCAGTCCCTTTAAATGTGATGGCCAAAACTCCCTTCTGAGTTCAGTCATGCTTGTCACAACCTTACTCCTGGCTTCACCACAAAGTCTCCTGGCTCCACCCACAGATTCCCCAGATATTTCCTGAGTCAGACTTGCAACCTAATTTTGACTGACTCTGGGCCCTAGCGCCAATCACAATCCAATAGGTGATGTAACCTCTTTCCCTTGTTGTTTAGACATGTGACCATGTACTGCAGATAGCAGTCCTGCTTCCCAACTCCAAGGCCAGCTGTAAGGAATTTGCCAATTAAGAAGCCCTTCTAAAGGATGATATTGGCTTCACCCAAGTGCAAGCAGTTTGTTTGAAGGTCACTCACCAACTATCTCTGTAATAAAGTATGTTTGCAGCTAAGTCAGGGTTTTCACACAGGCAATTCTTGACCAAAGGTTTGTAGGAAACCAAAGTTCTTTACAGTTCAAATGTCCACTTACAGCCAGGAGGCCCTCCTCCTCACTTTCTCCACTTGTCTCCATAAAGATCCAGATCCTGTTCCAGGATTCTTTTATTGCTGCCTCTATTCACTCCACATTCACCACAGGGTTAAGTCTTGATCTAGCTAATCCCCCAGATAGTAACCTGTTGCTCTCCTGGCCAGGAATGCTACTTCCCTAGACCATAGAAGGGCCTGATCCTTTCTGACCTCTAAAACCCAGGCTGTCCAGGTTACTGCCCTTGTCAGATGGCTGTCTCTCCTCCTTCCCTTGCTCCTAAAGTTACCAACTTCAAGGCTAGACCTGGAGTTCTCCTAAAATTTCAACTGATCTCCAACATCCTCTGGAGGGAATGGTAGAATCAAAGGGCAGGATCTGTGGCATCACATCCCTGCTGAGCACTGTCCTTTACAGGAAATGTTCTAAAATCTCCAGGAATTTCCTCAAGCCAGAGTTGACAACCCTACTCAAGGCTGCCAAAAGCCACCATGGGCCCCTAGACGAAGATTCCACCTGCCCTCCCCGTATGACCCTGATCCAAACCCAATATCATAACAAATCACTTTGCTTGCTGTTACCATCAATCTAATAAAAGAATCAGCCTGCCTGTCTATCTGTCCATTTATGGCAGGGCCAAATTTGAAAGACAAGGGAATATCCTGGCCCAGGTGAGATACACTCTGTGCTATTTGCAGTGGAAGCTATGAATCTTTGTTTGTGGGGACTTAACTCATTAGATGCTCCTGGTGGCAACTAAAATGCACCCTCTCTTGGGCTGTTCCTGGGTTTTCCTGCCATACATCTAAACCTGGGATACCACAGAGTGCAAAAGTTGGACTTTCAATTCAGTGGTCCTTAATTAAAACACTTCTTTGGCAAACATGGATGAGTTTCTATCACTGATAAATTTTATCAATGGGTGTCCTGTGAAAACTAGCACCCTCAGTGGGATTCATATAGACTTCAAAAACTCAGAACATGGCCACAATAAAGTAAAGCAATGACACAATAAAGTAAAGCAATTTTATCTTACTCTGTTCTGAACTCAAATTGGTCTTTATTGTGTTTCTTTTTAGGACAATGTCAAAATTGTATGATGATGCTAACTGGTCAAAGAAGAATTTAGAGGAGCTGATCACTGATGCCCGAAGGCATGTGAAAAAAAACAAGTTCTTTGCAAGTTTTGCCCCAGAGCGTCTGAAATATTATCTAAAAGAACTAAAGCAACGGCATCAAGAAGGCTACAGCATATCTTTTATTGATCTGTGGGGGCTCATGATTGAAGCCATGCTACGTGATGGGGTATCTAATCAATCACTCTTTTTCTAATTTCTCCTCTTTCAATTAATCCATAACCCTGATTAAAGGCATAATCCTGCAAAATTAAAGCACTTCCAAATTAGGGGTTCTATGCACCCATTGACTATATACAATATAATTTTTAGCTGGGGCATATGGCATAGAAGCTGACAAAACCTAGAATACCTCATCCCTTTAACACAATTAGGAAATGGTCTGTGAACCATTCTTTTTATTAGATTTGAATTGTACATATTTGCATTTCACTTTTAGTTTTTGTATTCCATGGCTCTTGACCCTGTTTTTTCCCCCCTCAACTCCCTACATAAAATGTCTGCATAGCAAGTGTCTAGTCATCGCATCTGAAGAAGCAGGCTATAGTCCACAAAAACTTATTCTGCAATAAGTATTGCTAATCTTTAAGGTGCCACAAACCTCCTGTTCATAGAAGTGAAAGCATCAAAAACAACCATGGATGAATTCCCCATTTTAAAACAGTTTTCCTTCCATATATGTGTAAACAGAGGTAGTGGCAAAATAGTCCTCAGTATTCCCAGCATGGTACTAAGGAGTTCTAATTTTCCAGTATGGTGGCTATTATGCAGGGGTGATGTTAACTTTTATAGTTTGTGCATGGTATCTGTAAAAGAAAGATGAACACAGCCCATGCTTTGATGCTTACTGTATATGTGATACATACTTTGAACCTACTCTGATAGTCCTATCCAATTCTTAGGCTTCTCAATGAAGAAATGGGAAATTTTATCTAATGTTCAGAGTTGTCTCCATTTTTAGAAGATGCATACATTCCAAAATACAACATTTTTTGTGTGTGCAAAGAACCTTATTTATTTATTTAGGCAATTTATATTCCGCCCTTTCCCAAAACAGTCTCCAGGTGGATCACAACATTCTAAAAACAGTATAAAACAGCAGTTAAAAACCAAATACGTAAATGTGATCAATACAGTTTGATAAATCATAACAAGTTATAAATAAATAGCAGCTCAGTTGGGCACATGTGATATAAACTGAGAGTCTAAAACAATAGATAGAGTTCATATTACAGCAGAGATGGTACCGTAGCATAGGGCCAGCCGATAGAATAGGACGCCCACTGTCTCAACCAAAGGCCTGGCAGAATAGCTCCATTTTGCAGGTCCTATGGAAAGGTAACAATTCAGTAAGGGCCTGGATCTCTAAAGGGAGCTGATTCCACCAGGCTGGGGCCAAGGCTGAAAATGGCCTGGTCCTGGTTGAGGCAAGTTGGACATCCTTCGGGTCAGGGACGGTCAGCAGATGTTGTGTTCTGGATTGTAGTGATCTCTGGGGCACATATGGGGCACTTGCTACTCTTTTTAAGAAACAATAACCTTAATGGATGTTCATTTTGAATTGAGCATTATATTTTCATTACAAATCTTCTTTATATAGAATGACCAAATGCAGCAAGGTGGATTGTTCCAGGCATATTGATTTAATGCCATAGTCCATGGTACAGAATACTAGAATTCTAGCTGCTGCTGCAGCTAACTGTATGTTTTTGCAGATACATTAACTGTTTCCCCCAATTTTCACAAACAGGAAAATCCTCATAAACTCTCAGATCAGCAGCAAGCATTAACTCATGGCCAAAACCCACTGCCTGTATACCTTTGTCTCAGTGTAAAGGAGAAATTAAGTAGCCGGGGTTTCAGAGGTAAGAGTCATGTTCTACACTTTTGCCAGATTGTTAAACCTCAGTTTCCACAGAGAGTTTAAAAAGTCTGACTCAGAAATACTCAGTGACCAATAACATTTATTTTTGAATTTGATGTTCCTCATTTTCAAGAGAACTAAAACTTTGGAGGCAATTTATGAAAATAATAACCACAAGTACATTCATTTAATTTTTCAAAAATGCTCACCATTTAGTTCTATGAGATGTATTATATTTTCAAATATATGCTTATTGCTTTGAGAGCAGGGAAACAAAATATACTTGTTATTTTGCTGTACCTTATTATAATAGGATTTCTCTTTAGTGGTGAGTAATTGCTATAGCATAACTCCCTTATGCTTCCTTTTTAGAATGGTTAGAGTTCACGCCATATGAGGTTGGATTCCAAAAATACGGCGCCTACATTCATGCTGAACATTTTGGCAGTGAATTTTTCATGGGTCATTTACTTAAAAAAATCCCAGAATCTCGGATCTGCTTCTTGGAAGGTGAATTACTTATGAAAATATTGATGGTCAGGTACACTAAATGCCATTAGCACTGTTATTGAAACTTGGGTCAAAGCAAAAAGTCACATGGCAGATTATTTAGAATTCGGTTTCAGAATCTGAACACTGTTCTTTTCAGTGATATTTGCTGCCTTTGGTGCTCCTATCAGTTAAGGCTAGCTAGGTGACAACTCATGAAAAGACCCTCTTGGCCATGGTGCCAAAACCTTGGAACCCTCTCCTCAGGGAGATTCATCTATCTCCCCCTATCATTGTCCTCTGCCAGGAAGTAAAGATTTTGTTTTGTTTGGCATTCCCCCATTAACTGTTCTTGGCCTTCCTCCTTTGTTTTGTTATGTGTGTTTGTGCGCTGATACATTTTATTGTTTTTTTAAAAAAATATTTTATATAAGTTTATTTTTTAAATTTCACTGTAATGTGTTGATGTTTTAATATTGAAACATTCTAATATTAGGGTGGGAAAATGGCATAGAAATGTTTTAAATAAATAAATAAATACTTGAGTCATCTGAAACATAAATTCACAGTGCAAAGAGATTATAAATAAAACATTTCTGACAATATTCTTCTGTATTAGCCTCAGACATGACTGTTGTCATGCATTAGTTGTATGCCTGGTTTTCCAGTTCCCAAACATTATCCAGAACATGGGGGTCACTTCCTACTACTCCTAGAAAGTTCAGTTTCTGGGGCCCCTGGGTTGACCTTCCTAGTCAATGCTGTTATTTTGGC
The DNA here is from genome assembly GCF_032191835.1 of Heteronotia binoei. Lineage (NCBI taxonomy): Eukaryota > Metazoa > Chordata > Lepidosauria > Squamata > Gekkonidae > Heteronotia > Heteronotia binoei. The sequence goes on along the minus strand of NC_083243.1, from coordinate 81,535,294 downwards.
TTACTGCAAGTGTCCCTGCATCACTGTTCCTAGGAAAGACTGCAGTCCATTTGCAGTCTTGTCTGCTGCCTTGGATGTCTTCCTTTTTCCTTGCTAATGCTTGGACCATCTTTCCTGACCATCATCAGGAATGAGGACTTTTAATAACCTTCTGATTGAAATAGAAATGAGGGTTGACAGGGCTGTAGCGTATTGCGATAGCATAAGGCGGCAACCATTTCGTTATGACGCAATAGCGTTAGTCCGCGTAGCCGGACAGCGGAGGCGACTGGGGACACCCAGGCGACTCCGCGGGAAGTGCTGAGCCCGCCAATCACCAGCAGCGGCGGGAAGTTCAACAGGCCAGGATTGGGCTGGCCTGTCGGGGAAGAAGTTCCGGGAATGTATATAAGCGGGACCCGGCCCGCGTGCTCGCTCTCTTGTAACGTGTCTCCATTAAAGCATGTTGCCCTACCAACGTCTCCCGTCTCAGTACGTTACAGTGGCGACGAAGGTGGGATTCTAGCCACGTCGGCTACACCGGAGACAGGGCAACCCACAGGCCACGATCGCCGCCGCCATCAGCATGGCTCACCAGAGCGGCACCACCGGCCACATCAAGACCTTCAACCCCGTGAATCCCGAGGCCTGGGAGTCGTACTCGGAACGGTACGAGTGCTATCTGAGGGCCAACCGGATCACAGAGGATAGCATGAAGAGGGACGTTTTCCTGAGCGTCTGCGGGGCGGCCACATTCGAGATCGCCAAAGGTCTCTCGGCCCCCGCCCGACTCACGGAGAAGTCCTACGAGGAGGTCGTCAGGCTCCTCACCGGCCACTTCTTGCCTCAACCGTCGCGAGTGGCCCGCCGGTTCCTCTTCCATAGGAGGGATCAGGCCTCAGGGGAATCGGCCACCGACTACCTGGCGGCCCTACGCCAGATCGCAGGCAACTGCAACTTCCCCCACCTGGAAGAGACCCTGGCCACGTGGGCCTACGCCAGATCGCAGGCAACTGCAACTTCCCCCACCTGGAAGAGACCCTGGTTCACGTGGGGCCTTCGCGACGAGAGGCTCCAGCAGAAGCTCTTTGCGAAGGAAGAGCTCACCCTCCAGAGTGCATTCAGCGAAGCCGTGGCGTTCGAGAGGACCTCGAGGACTTTCCCCAGGGCGAAGACGGACGCAGTCCACCACGAGGAGCTGGACCCCGACCGTCAGGACGAAGAAGCGTTCCAGTTGTGCCGCCCAGCGGGGGCCACCAACCGCACACCACAGCAATCCCGAGCCACCGATCGACCCCCAGCGGCAGAGAGAGCACCAGCCACAAAGTGCACCAGCTGCGGTGACCCCCACGACAGAAGGGACTGCCAGTACCGGACCTGGGACTGCCGGAGCTGCGGAAAGACCAGCCACATAGCGAGGGCTTGCCGGGCCAAGTCCAATTGCCGGAGGACGACCACTCACCACGAGTCGGCGGAGTTCCACTCCACGGCCTCCACCACACTACAGGTACTGAACTTGCCCCTTACCACCCCCGACAAGATCAAAATGGCGGTCCTCATTGAGGGAGCCCCATGCCAAATGGAGGTGGACTCAGGCTCCTCCATTTCCATTATAACAGAGGAGACCCTGAGAAAACTGTGCCCCCGCCAGCGGCTTCAACTAAGGCCGGCGGACTTCATACTGCAGGACTTTCAGAAGAACCCGGTTCAAATCATGGGGTGGGCCTGGGTGCAAGCTGAGAGGGGGTCCTTCAGCGGCCCGCTGGACATCCTGGTGGTGAAGCGCCAGCTTACCACCCTGCTAGGACTGGCGTGGTTCAAACCCTTGGGGATCCGCGTGGAGGGGGTGGGGCAAACCCTAACACCCAGGGGGTTCGGGGAGGTATGCCAAGAGTTCCCCGACGTGTTTGACAGTTCCCTGGGGAGCTACAAGGGGCTGGCCATTTCCCTACCGCTCGACCCGACAGTCAGGCCAATCCGGCTCAAGGCCAAGCGGGTCCCGTTCGCCTTGAAGCCAAAAATCGAGGCTGAACTGGACCGCCTCATTGCTCAAGGGGTCTTGGAACCGGTGGACTACGCCACATGGGAGACCCCCATTGTAACCCCGATCAAGCCAAACGGGGAGGTGTGGATTTGTGCCGACTATAAGTGCACAATAAATAAGGCACTGCAGGATAACCCCTACCCCGTGCCAGTGGTGAGCCACGTCCTGGCAGCCCTAGCAGGGTAAAAGATCTTTGAAAAGCTGAATCTGGCACAGGCCTACCAACAGCTTCCGGTAGATGCTAAAACAGCGGAGGCCCAAACCATTGTGACACACAGGGGGGCCTTCCGAGTGCGGAGGCTACAGTTCGGGGTCAGCGTCGCTCCGGGGATTTTCCAGAGTATAATAGACGCTCTCCTTAAAGGGATCCTCGGAGTCCAGCCATTCTTCGATGATGTTTTGATCGCCGCCTTGGACCCCGAAGAATTCGGCAACCGCCTAAGAGAAGTGCTCCGCCGGTTCCAAGCGGCGGGGCTCAAGGTCAAGAGGGAGAAGTGCTTGCTGGGGGTACCAAGGGTGGAGTTCCTAGGATTCGCCATAGACGCAGCGGGAATCCACCCAACGGAGGAAAAGACACGAGCCATCGTGCAAGCCCCGGCCCCCACCTGCAAAGCGGAGCTACATAGCTTCTTGGGGGTGCTCAATTTTTACCACTCGTTCCTCCCCCACAAGGCAGCCCTTGCAGAACCCCTACATCAGCTGCTGGACAAACAAGCCCCTTGGGTATGGGGCAAACGGCAAGCCGCCGTGTTTCAGGCGGTAAAAGACATTCTGGTTTCCAATGCGGTGCTCCACCATTTTGATGAGCGCCTCCCGGTCATCTTGGCTTGCGATGCATCGCCATACGGGTGGGCGCAGTCCTGGGGCACCAACTCCCGGACGGAAGGGAGGTACCGGTGGCGTACTACTCCCGTACACTCACACCGGCCGAGCGCAATTACGCGCAAATAGATAAGGAGGCCTTGGCAATCGTGGCGGGGGTCCACAAGTTTCATGATTATCTGTATGGGCAGAGGTTCACAATAGCCACTGACCACAAGCCGCTCTTAGGTCTGCTGGCCCCTGACCGCCAAACCCCCCAAATACTTTCACAGCGCATGTTGAGGTGGAATCAATTCCTCAACTCTTACATGTACACACTAGTCCACCGAGCCGGCAAAGCTATGGGCCACGCTGACGCGCTCAGCCGTTTGCCACTGCCCGACACAGAACCTGACCCAGCCCCAGCACACCTAGTCATGTTGGTCGAGTCCCTCCCGGAGCCGCCCCTTCATGCCGCGGAGGTTGCGAAGGCCACTGGGAAGAACAAAATACTGGCAAGGGTTCTCGACTGGGTGGTGAGGGGGTGGCCAAAAGGGAACATGGGGGAAGAGTTTAGGCCCTACAAAACGAGGAGAGAAGAGCTAGCAGCTCACAAAGGGTGCATCTTGTGGGGAAGCAGGGTGGTGGTTCCCCCCATGCTGCAGAAGCGAGTTCTAGAGTCGCTTCACGAGACCCACCCCGGCATAGTCCGAATGAAGGCTTTAGCCAGGAGCTACGTCTGGTGGCCAGGGATGGATGAAGAGATCGAGAACTGGGTTCGGAGGTGCAGTGTGTGCCAGGAGTCGCGGCCAGAGCCACCCAGTGCCCCGGTTACACGATGGGAAACCACTAGGAAACCCTGGTCCAGGCTCCACCTAGACTTCGCGGGGCCCTTCCAGGGACAGATCTTCCTGATTATGGTGGACGCCTACAAAAAATGGCTGGATGTCATTCCAGTAGCGTCCACTTAGCACCCACGGGATTCCAGACACTATTGTCTCTGACAATGGGGCGGCTTTCACCTCCGGGGAATTTCAGGCGTTCCTGCAGAGGTACCTGATCAGACACATAAGGTCAGCCCCGTTTTACCCGGCCACCAACGGACAGGCAGAGTGCATGGTCCGAACTACCAAGGAAGCCCTGGGCCGGATAGTACAGGGTGACTGGGACCACAGGCTGGCCGCCTTTTTGTTTGACAACAGGGTAACCCCCAACCCGGTGACGGGAGTGAGCCCGGCGGAGCTCCTCATAGGGCGCAAACTCATTATGAGGCTCGACAGGTTACACCCCGACCGAGCCTCCGACATCAGGGGGTCCCCGGAAACCAGGGACGCAGCCAGGGGTTTCTTCGCGGGGGACCCGGTGTTCGCCCGTAACTACGCCGGAGGACCGGGGTGGCTAGCAGGACGGGTGCTGAGGGTAATAGGGTCCCGCCACTATGAGGTGTCCACAGAGGGGGGGCCAAGTCCTACGGCGGCATATCGACCAAATGCGCCGCCGCACTTTACCGGAGGGGCCCACCGAAGCGCGAGAAGCAATGCCCGGGGGGGGAGCCAGCGAGGGATCTACCCGAGGCCGCCGAGCCAGCACCGCACCTGCCCACACCAGTGGAGGCCGGGCGATCAACAGAGCCAGACCAGCATCACCCCCCGGAGATGCCCCGACCGCAGAAGCCGCCCCCATACCTCAAGCAGCACCAAGGAGGTCAACACGGGAGGGTCGGCCTCCCGCCTACCTCCAGGACTATGTACATTAACTATGGGGGGAGGAGTGTAGCGTATTGTGATAGCATAAGGCGGCAACCATTTCGTTATAACGCAATGCGGCAACCATTTTGTTATAACGCAATACAGCAACCATTTCGTTATGACGCAATAGCGTTAGTCCGCGTAGCCGGACAGCGGAGGCGACTGGGGACACCCAGGCGACTCCGCGGGAAGCTCTGAGCCCGCCAATCACCAGCAGCGGCGGGAAGTTCAACAGGCCAGGATTGGGCTGGCCTGTCGGGGAAGAAGTTCCGGGAATGTATATAAGCGGGACCCGGCCCGCGTGCTCGCTCTCTTGTAACGTGTCTCCATTAAAGCATGTTGCCCTACCAACGTCTCCCGTCTCAGTACGTTACAAGGGCCCACCTGACCATCTGCAGGGGATGGGAGGTAGAGTTGCCAGATATAGCTTAGGAAACTCCTGGAAGTTTAGAGATGGAGCCTAGGGAGGATAGGGACCTCAGTGGGATACAATGCCATAAAGTCCACCCTCCAGAGCATCCATTTTGTCCAGTGGAATTATCTCTGTAGTCCGGAGATGAGCTGTAATTCCAAGAGGTCTCCAGGCTGACATCCTTAATGGGAATTTCTGACAGGATCATGTGAACATCTGGTCAGACCACCAGCTCCATGTACTCACTGCAGAGTTCCACAAGTACACATCCTGACACATTGATAATACTTGTGTTACAATACCATACTCAAAATATTGGAAACATGGTATATGCATTTTTCCACAACTCATACCTAAAGCATGTTAAGGGCATGATTCACTCATAGCAAGTACATTTAAATTGCCTTTAAATCTTGATGCTTAGAAGTTCTTAAATATGACTGGCTTGTGCCCTCAATTTTTCACAAGAACAATGTGCAAGACATCTATTTCTGTTGGTACCAGCATATAGATTTTTCCCCTCATTCTGTTGCAATTTGCATGGAGTCAGGCAGAAAATATAAAATGCATTTGTGATATCTACAAACAATGTAAAACAAATGGCAGCAGCTTTGAAACTGCAAATCTTATTGAAATTAGAGAATGCCCTGATTAGTTGGTGGTGGCAAGTGCCATCAAGTCACAGCTAACTTATGGCAATCCCATAGACTTTTCAAGACAAAAGACCTTTAGAGGATTTCCTACTGCCTGCTTCTGCATAGCAACTCAAGACTTCCTTAGTGGTCTCCCATCCAGGTACTAACCAGGGCCAACCTTGCTTCGGTTCCAAAGTCTAATGAGATCAGGCTAGCCTAGACCGTGCAGATCAGGGCTTTGTCCTACAGTTAAATGTTATTTTTAATTGCATTATATGCCGTGTTCTTCTTTACCAGTAGATGGTACTGTTCATTCAGAAAGTAACTACAAATTTCATGTGAAGTATTATTTCATTTGGTGTGTTCATGCATGCTTCACATACATTTGTCTCTGTGATCTCCAGGCCTCAGATTTAGCAGGAGCTCATCTTCTGAACCTTTCTGACAGTTCCCCCTCTTCCTCTCCACCCACCTTGTCCATTGAATAGTAGGTGCAGCTGTTTAACAATCCCTGGAAGCCTTCATTAACCCCTGGAAAAGCCCACATCACACTTTTTCCACTTCTTATGTGATTTTGGGCAGCGGGTAACTTGCTGGCCTTTTGACTGGGGAGAGGGCGTCCCAGGAAAGCCCCAGATGAGTGAGGCCTGCTTGGGCTGGCTGGATCTCTAGCCAGCCCAATCAGGCCTCACTTTCCTGGGGCTCTCATTTCTTCCATTGGGCTACTTTTGGCTAGGGAGGGGGCAGCATATACTAATGAGTTATGCTAATGAGCTCTGCCACCTATTTTTCTACAAAACAACCCCTGGTAATCTCTAATAGCCTTTTAAAATGAAGAAGGTGGAGGTGGAGGTGGAGGTGGAGGTGGAGGTGGAGGAGGAGGAGGAGGAGGAGGAGGAGGAAGAAGAAGAAGAAGAAGAAGAAGAAGAAGAAGAAGAAGAAGAAGAAGAAGAAGAAGAAGAAGAAGAAGAAGAAGAAGAAGAAGAAGAAGAAGAAGAAGAAGAAGAAGAAGAAGAAGAAGAAGAAGAAGAAGAAGAAGAAGAAGAAGAAGAAGAAGAAGAAGAAGAAGAAGAAGTAGTAGTAGTTAAGGATTATGCTGCTAATAATGACCAAGACAAGAGCAGCTTGCCTGAAATGCCAGAGAGTTTGTGGCTGGGGCGAGATTTGAACCAGCAATTTTCCAGTTCATACTTTCTGTAGTTGGTACACTAAACCAGCATCTCTAACTTTAGGATTGTTATAATGACTGCCAGTATTCTTAGCACTTTAACAAATTATCCTGTTGTAATTCCTGTAACAACCCCAGAAAATAGGGTGCTATTATTACCCCCATATTGTCGGGGGAAGAGAGAGACAGAGAAAGTGGCTCACCTAAGATTGGCATCATTCAGACGGGGGACTTCCACCTCATAGCCCCATCTACTGTGGTAATCCAACTGATTCACAACTAGTTTATGCTTCTAAAATACTTTTTTTCGCTGAAGGTGACTGAGAAGCTAGGTTCACAGGAATGGGAAAACATCACTTATTTAGTAAAAATTGGGTTTTTTTTGATGATTTCCTAAATGTCTTCTCCCTATCACAGGAATCTGGAGTAGTGTTTTTTCTGTGAATATCATGGATGGCTGGTTTCTGTCTGTTAGTTCAGATGATTTTTGGCAAAAGTGGACTCAAGACCGAATAACTGATATTGGCAAGTTACTGTTATATTTTGTTTCTGCTTGGTTTACTAGTATAGACAGAGTGTCTTTGTGTCTTCATACGTATGTCTCACTGTTGTGGCATTCTGCAGTTTCTTTAAAGTACTACTACAAAGAAACATTTCTTACATAATTAATTTCCATGCCTTATACACTGTAATCAACACATGCTTCCAAAATACAGCACATTCAGAGTATCCAGTAGAATATGCAACTACCAAAGTTTGCAGTCTAAATGTACACTCAACAAGGACCTGCAGCCAATCATAACTCTTTGAGTATACTTGTCTGAGACACATTTTGAAAGAAGTCTTTGCCTCTTTTACACTTCACATTTTAAGTATACCTCCCAAAAGTATGAAATGAACCATAAATTGCTTTAAAAGAAAGAAAGAAAAAAGAATAATTCCACCAGCTAGCTTCTGAAGTTTGCTAAATGCTGCCTCTCTTTCAAAATCTGAAAGTATGTAATTGGGAACAAGACCATACTGGTACAAAATATGCCTTTTGTTTTCTGGAGGAAGGACTTAAGGACCCCAGATCTTAGGGGAAAGATGGTTTGTCTCATTGGCTTAACCCAGCATTCAGTATATGTGCAAGGATGGGGACATAAAGCCTAAAGTATGTAAACTGAGTAGAAGATTATTGAGTAGACTGTGGAACACAGCTTGTACTTGACCCATTGATTGTTGCTGGACCAAATAGACTACCAGACTCAGCAGAGCCTGTTTCTACATAGGGCTATTTCCTGCATAATAGTACTTTTTCTGTGTAGTGTAGTATTAGGATATGGAAATACTCATTGTGATGTGGAAAAATGACATGATATACCATTTTGTCTATCATGGCAACAGGGAAAGGGAAAAACCATCATGTGAAGTCTGTTTCCAGTTTTCTCCACATGGTCAAGGCAACCTGTAGACTGGAGTGTCAAACATGTGGCCTGGGGGCCAAATCAAGCCCCCAGAAGGCTCCTATCTGGCCCCCGGGCAACTGGCTGTTATTGGCTTCCTTCTCCCTCTTTCTTGTTTCCTTCTGCATCTCAGCTTGCTTTGCCAGCTACAGGAGCTACAGAACAAAACCCTATTTTCTCCATTGGTTGAGGCTCCTCCCCCTCCTGGTCCCCTGTGGAGGGAAAGAGCTAGCGCTTCCTTTGCCCAGTTCCCTGGATCCCATGGGAGAAATTCAAAAAAGCACCTTTAAAACCAACAAGTGCTAATGTTTTAAGCATGTTTTATTTTAAGTTTTATCTTTAGCATGTTTTATTTTATTGGTAGGGGGGGCAACAGTGGAAAGGCGTCTAGTGTCCTGGCCCCACTGATGGACCTCCTGATGGTACCTGGTTGTTTTGGCCACTGTGTGACACAGAGTGTTGAACTGAATGGGCCATTGGCCTGATCCAACATGGCTTCTCTTATGTTCTTTATGTTCTTAAGGGTTTTTTTAAAAAAATCTTTAGTCATGTTTGTCTGTGTCTTTTAAAAAGTTTATATCTTCTACCTAATCTTAAATAGGTACACACATGGCTCCGGCCTGACACAAGGTCTTGTTTAGGTCAGATCCGGCCCTCATAACAAATGAGTTTGACAGCCCTGTTGAAGACCAATTTTGAAAAAGCAACTTGAGATTTTAGTTATGTGGCCCTTGTAGGAACCTGAGGTTTAAAAAGAACAGGGAGCTCAAGGGATTTCCACATATCATGTAATAAATTGTCGTTACTTAGAAAGACTAATGTTCAAACAATGAAGCACTTACTAAGCTTTATTTCTTTTCAGATGACTGTGTGTTGTATACACATGTGAATAAACTACCTACTCATATGGAGAGTCCCCCAGATAGTCTTGCTAGTATTTTCCAAGATATTATCATGTGGCGACCAGCAGTTACCCAGGTCCCCAATTTTTTGAAAGGCTGCCCGATGCACAACAAGTACCTGGAGAGTCAGCTTGCACAGTGGAAAGGTACAGTGACAGCTCCTCTTTTCATGAAGTGTGGAACAGATTATCCAGACTGAACAGCTGTTATGAATGATGCACAAAGCTGAGTTAAGGCAGAAACTCTTTAAAAGGACTGCATGCTGGCCATTCTTCCAGAGGGAAGGGTGTGGGGCATAAGACTGTCTTTTATTCCCAGAGAAATAGCTAGCTGTCATTTGGAGATGGGATTTTGAAGCCCTAGTAAAATGCAGTATGAGCACAGAGCATAAGAAGGGGAACTGCCCTAAAGATCTTGTATAGGCAGAAGGGCAGCATTGGAGCATTTTAAATTATTAACAATGTATTCCTAAGCGGAGTTGCACACTTGAAGTCAGTGGTTGTGATTTGTTTTAGAACTGTGCTTTCTACTTCTTTACTTTCCCCACAATTAGCTACATTAATTATTGTTGACAACAAATTCATTTCTTTTAGACTGTGATCTGGACAGTTTTCCTAACCAGCTAACAGGATGTGAAGACCACCTGTATCTAGTTGATAATGCATTTGCCTTTGCTAGCAGCTACCCACCACTCATGAGGCCTGAGAGGAAAGTGGATGTCATCATACATTTAAATTACAGCTCAGCATCACAAATGATGGTGAGAAAATGCAAACTATAACTCAACTGCTGTGACAACCATAATCACAGTTTATGTGCTTTGAGAGTCAGTTGATGTTCTATGATATAAAGAGAAACTTGGTTATTAAAACATACTTCCTATTCTTCCTTCAGCTGCTTCCTCCTCTGCCAGCAGCAACTCCAGGGCTATAAAAGGGGAAGTTTAATAAATGTTATTTAGTAAATGTATGCAACCATCCTGTCTTGATTAAAGTGAGATGAAAGAGGTGTTCTTCACTCTTTATTTACTTGCACTAGGGTTGTCTGGAAATACCACCTCCACCAAAACAGTCTTAGTTAAACCTTGGTCTTCAACTTTTATGCATCTTAGCAAACAGAAGTTAACAATTTTGGGGGCATATGGTGTATGTATCATGAGTTAGTCATATTCTAGAAGTCATTTCTGCATAACAGGTTTGCTTTTGAACAATGCATGTTATTGTGCATCACAAATATATAGGTGACTGCTGATACACATGCACACACACAAATCTATTTCTAGGGGTTCTAATATCTTGTTTGGATTTTTCTTCCTGTAATTACACAGCCCCTGAAAGAAGCCTCAAAGTATTTCTCAGAACAGGGAGTTCCATTTCCTCAAAATATCCCAGATGTAGAAGAAAAGGATATAAAGGAGTGCTACCTAGTTGGAGATCAAGAAAGCCCCGAAATACCTATAGTGGTCCTTTTCCCTTTAGTTAATGATACTTTCAAAGAGTACAAAGTACCAGGTAAGTCTTTGCTCTTTTTACCTCATTATCACTTACATAGTACAAAAGAAGACATGGAAGGTTCATGATTATACTGCCACACATTTTTTTAAGATTAATGATCAGGCCATGTGAGAAAGCAATTTGGATTGAGTCCACAGGGTAATGGAAGGGGTAGTTAACCCCCCACCTTCCAAAATTGTTCTGAAATAAATAATCCTCAGCTGTTATTAGTATAGTCTAGGTTTCCTAGTAAGGTCCCCCAAGGAAGTTGATTTCCATCAAGAAAACAGCACAAGCGGAAAGAGTTACTCCTCCCTTCTGCCATGTCAGCATCTAAATCCAATTAGCAGGTTTTAATGTGCTTTAAAATATCTCCTCTTGTTGCACCCATTGTTATCTCATTGGCCAGGTAACAAAAGATCTGGGAACTGTTGGGATAAGAATATTTGCAGATTAATATACGAGGGTAGGATGTTAGGAAAAGAGGTCATAATTGGGGGCCATAAAGTATCAGAAAGAAGACAGTAAAGAATCATGAAAAGAATAGAATTTGTGTTCAGGGGTAGGACAACCCAAACAACTACATTCCATGAGTTAGGTGATGTAATCCAGATTTCTTTACAACCCTGCAGAGGATTTGGGACACATCTCTCATATCCCATGCTGCTTCACTGGCATCCCTAAACATACTACCACACCAAGTGGGCTGGCCCTAGACTATCTGGTGCCCTAGGCAAGGCTAACTTCTGGTGCCCCCCCCAAGTTTTATAATAAAGAGAATTAAAACAATAAACCCTTATTTACAATGGATAGTGGAAATTCCTTTTCCCCCATCATGAGCTGCAGAGGGCTATGTTCACCTAAGAAGTTTAAAATAACTAGAGAAAGAAAATAAGGATTGCCAGCTTTAGAAGCAAAAATCACATCCTGAAATTCTAAGCAAAGTGTTTAATAAGCAGAGCACATTAATCACTACTCTATGATGTACTGATTGTCTAATCCAGACTCCTTTTGAGTTACCAAAAATAACTTTTCAAGATGGAATGCAAAGCAAAATTGAAATGTAAGAGATAGCAATAAAAAAGTCATTTAAAAAGTTAAGTTTCAGTGTTCTTGAATTATATTTCCAGATAAAGCTTAAGCGATATTTTTAAAATTTTCAGTTTTGTGAGTTTAGGCTTTAGTACAAGAGTCAAACCTTTTTGAGTAAAGCTCTTGTACTAAGTAACATTAGACTTGGAAAATTTGTCTGATCTTCAATTTGTGTAGGGTTTTCTTCCCCCGTTTCAACACTAGTAAGTGGCCTTAAATCTATAAAAACTGGAGTAGGGCATAGTCAGTCTTAAACTTACTACAATCTACAGTGCAGTTACCATAGACAAGCTTCTTCATTCACTTCTATGGAAGGGACAGGTCCATGTGTACAAAGGAAGTAAATTTTCAGTGCAGTAAATGGGAAAGCCACTGTGTATACAGATGCTATATATGAGATTGTAGCTGAGAGATGTATCCTGTTCAGATCTCTCATGGGCTCATTAGGAAGTCCTAAGCTGAGTCAAGCAAGCCACTCTCTGTCTCAATTTCCCAGGGAAGAAAGGGAAATTGTTTCCTCTTTCCTGCAGGACAGAGAAAGCCAGCCAGGCTGCAGGTTCCCAGGGAAAAGAAGACTCCTAAAGGAGGGGTGAGGGGGAGGAAACAGCACATGGAGGAAAGGGAAGGTTGTTTTCTCTCTCCTGCAAGACAGAGAGAGCCAGGCTGCAGTTTTCCAGGCTGAATAAGAGACCTATATGGGAAGGGGAGAGGAGACAGCCCACAGAGGAAAAGGGACGGTTGTTTTCTCTCTCCTGTGCAAACAAGCCAGCCTGCAATGCAGCTTTTACCTGGAATAAAACTTTGTTGGTCTCTTAGGTGCCCTGAGATGACTGTTCTTTCTCAAGACTCTGCTCTCTTTCTCTTTCTCCCCAAAAGAGAGGGGGAGGAGACAGTCAACAGCAGCTCAGGAGAAGGAAGTAGGAGAGGGACAGTTGCTGATGAGCAGATAAGAGCCCTGCGGGCCATATCTTTGACACCAGCTCTTTCTAGGACTGCACTGAAAATTTACTCCCTCCATCCAGCTCTCTCCTCGGCACTCCAGTGAATCAACAAACTTTCCTGGTCAATTGTTTAAACAGGCCATGGCTACTTAGACTGCCATTCACCCACCAGACCCTCAGCAGCAAAGAGAGGAGTGGCAGGAAGTGGTCTGTAGCCCATTGTAGGAATGTCACATGACTCAGGGTTGATGTTCATCACACCAGTCTGTCTCTGCTGCTGTGACAGTGGTTGTGTTGCTTTATTCTTATACATACTTCTTTACACAATCATTTACTAACAACGTGCAGAATAATGAGGCCGATGTTTACCTTAGCTTATTACCCCAAATGTGTATTCCAGGAAGGAGGTGAAAGGACAGCACATTCTTGCATAGGGCAAAGTACATGAAGGCTTAAGCCTGCCTTCTAAGTCTATAGATGAAGTCGGATCAAGGTTGGCCAGGCCGTTGACCCTTCCTTCATCCAATTCTTTTCTGTTTTTTTAAGGGGTATCTTAAACATTCTGACCCCTCACCATCACTCTCTGGAATCGATTGTATTGAAGGGGTGTATTGTTCCAATTGCTTTGCTAATACGTATGCATGATTGGCTTACAAAGTATATTCTTCTCCTGACGGATTACATATTCTTGTAAACAAGACACATAAGGAAGGCAAGCATTGTACAAAGCCACACACCACTACAGCTAGTCCTTACATTCCCAAACCCCACTGACACAAAGTGCCCAACCACCCTTAGGCAGCCAGGACCATAGTGCTTCCCACCAGGATGGTAGAATGTCCTTATGAATGGAAGCAGCTAACTGCCGTAGGTTATCGAGCTGATGGTTTATTCTTTGAGAATTGTCAGTGATATTGAAGCAGCCCATATTTTGCAATGATTCGCATCCTTGGTGTTGGAGGAGCAGCAGATAGGTCTATAGCTGCATGGTTGTCTAAAACAGCATCTCCATCTGTTCTGCACTCAAAGCAGCCAAGGCGATGGATGTAGAATTAATAGTTTTTGCTAAGCTGCAAGCAATTTTACTTAATGTTCTGTGATTAATAACAGCTAAGGCTGGCACCCTGATGAGTGAAGCAGCAAGGGACACATATTCAGCTTGAGATAATAATGCCATATCAGAAGAATCACAGGTAGAGTCTAAGGGGACAGTTTCTCTGTGAGGCAGAGGATTCCATAAGCCAGGATCTTTGAGGCAACACCACAGCAAGGTGACTTAAACAACATACAGAAAGAGATATATTAGCAGAAATATAATGAACAGTTCAATGGAAGCAAGAGAAAAACCAACAAGGTGGTAAGGGAATATGGCCATAATTACTGGTTACATTGATTGTTGCATTTTTACCATCTATGCATAAGTAAGATTTTCATGGTTAGCCACATATGAGGTATATAGAGTTAAGGCATCCGCTGGAAGCTTATAGGTGGGAATGCCCTAGTTGGGTAAAGTTGCATAAGAGATTTGGGATTCATTTAAACATTTACCAAGAGCTGTATCAGTTCCTGGAGCCTTGCAAACAGGAATTAGACAGGTTCCTAATAACATATGTAAATCAGCGTGTTGTGTCAAACAAAAAGGTGAAACGTTGTTAATGTTAGCTAAGCGTTCCCAAATATTAAACTGAAGACAATCTCCAAAACTAATAGCCTTGTCAGGAGACAAAAGACATAAACACAAACAACAAAGAGTTGTTCATTGTGAGTTGCAAAAACAGCAGCCATCAAATTCTCTGGAGATGGCTCTCGCCCAGCCTCTTCCAATGTTAGTTGAGCTGGATTAGTTAGATGCTTCACATCCCCCCATGTGACATCATGAGCTGCCTGGGTGTGTGGGTGTTGTACCATCTCCCTTTTGTGGCTGAGATGGAAATTGGGAATCGGATTTGGGAGACCCTGATGCTACTCCATCTTTAGCTGGGCGAGCACAACGTGCCAGAACCCGCAAAGGACCTGCAAGAAAGAACACAGCAGCATGCCAGCACCATCAGTTAATAAGGGGAACTGGACCATGCCAAGTTAATAAGACCAAATTCAACTGTTCCTGAACCCGCATTTGGGTAGGAACCCTCATTTTCACTTCTTTTAATTGTTTTTGAAGAGTGGTTTTCAATGTCTGATTAGCATGTTCCACAATAGCTTGACCTGTGGAATTATATGGAATGCCATGCTAGATTTGAATGTTCCATTGTGTACAAAAAGCAACAAATTCAGAAAAACTATATGCTGAGGCGTTATCAGTTTTCAACATTTGCAGACAACCCATTACCACAAAGGCAGAAATAACGTGAGCCATGACATGTTTTGTGGCTTCACCACAGTGAGCAGTAGCCCAAAGATATCCAGAGTATGTGTCTACACTAACATGAACACAGTACCAGGGTTTCAAGAAAGCTATATGGGTAAAATCCATTTGCCAGAGCTTGTTAGGAAACACTTTCCCTATAAAGAAAGGTTAAAACACTTGGGGCTCTTTGGCTTGGAGAAACATTGACTGTGGAGTGACATGATAAGAGGTTTACAAGATTATGCATGGGATGGAGAAAGTAGAGAAAGAAGTACTTTTCTCCCTTTCTCACAATACAAAAACTCATGGGCATTCAAGGAAATTGCTGAGCAGTCAGGTTAATACAGATAAAAGGAAGTACTTCTTCACCCAAAGGTTGATTAACATGTGGAATTCACTGCCCCAGGAGGTAGTGGCAGCTACAAGCATAGCCAGCCCCAAGAGGGGACTGAATAAAAATATGAAGCAGAGGTCCAGCAGGTGCTATTAGTCACAGTGCATATATATATATATATATATATATATATATACACACACACACACACGCGCATAGAAGAAGACACTGGATTTAAATTCTGCCCTCCACTCAAGAGTCTCAGAGCAGCTCACAATCTCCTTTATCTCCCTCCCCCACAACAGACACCCTGTGAGGTGGGTGGGGCTGAGAGGACTCTCACAGAAGCTGCCCTTTCAAGGACAACCTCTGCCACAGTTATGACTGACCCAAAGCCATTCCAGCAGTTACAAGGGGAGGAGTGGGGAATCAAACCTGGCTCTTCCAGATAAGAGTTTGCACACTTAACCGCTACACCAAACTGACACATATATTGGTCACTGCATGACACAGAGTGCTGGACTGGATAGACCAGTGTCCTGATCAAAAGGTAATGAGAACTGTTTGACAAATGCTTTGGCATTCTGGTGAAAATAGCTATGACTGAGAGAGGGATTAGTAAATAGAGAGGTATCACTTTTGAAGCCTTATCAGCATGCATCACCCTGAGCAATCACACCAGGAAGATTAGAATGGCTTCAAATAGTGAGCAATGAAAAAAGTTAACTCACAGCAAGAAATTAAAAACTGCAAGATTAAAAATATAGCCAATCAAATTAGGGTCAATTTGAAAAGTGATACATGCACCAGGAAGTTGATGAATCAAATTTAATGCATATAAGGTGTCAACTAATAAGTTGAAAGACCTTTGTGAATAGAGCTGAAACGCCATTGTTACAGCAGCCACTTCAGCCTGCTGCACTGAGAGCTGTTGCAAAGTAAAGTGTGTCTTTTACACTTTCTCCCCAGCAAACTGGGTACTCATTTGATCAACCTAGGAAGGATGGAAGGCTGAGCAACTTTGAGGCAGCTACCTAAATCCAGCTTCTGCCAGGATCAAACTCAGGCTGTAAGCAGAGCTTAAGACTGAAATACTGCAGCTTTAACACTCTGCACCACTGGACTCTTTCTGAATCCAAATTAGCATTTTCCTTAGCCAATTTTATGATCAATTATCCTGCTGCATCAGGATTATCAACCTGTCTTCTGATTGCTGCCTGAAGACAGTTGATAAGGTCTAAGTCGGGCTCTTGTGGCTTTTGACAGATAGTTGCAAAACTATGGGCTGACCGCCCTTCTGTAGGTACCTTGGCAAAGGCCTGTAAAGCACATTTCGATACAATAGCAAGGGTTGCAACAGGGAGCACAGCTTGTGCTTCAATAGTTCTGAACTGTCCAGATCCATATAGTTGTTCAGCAGTATAAGTCCCGTTGGAGCCACGCCCTTGAGCATTAGCCAAATTACAATATTCACTGTCCCATACCACATACTGTCCAGGAGTTAACATCATCCTCATCATATTTTTCCAATCTTGAGGAATCACAGTGTATCCATTAGAGAGTCCTTCTAAAAGACTCTGCACATTGGTTCCCCTTATGGCCATATCTCTGATAGCCTTTTGAATTTCACTCAAAACAGAGTGGGGCAACACAGTATAGTTAACAACCTGTTGCCTATTCTAATTCTGTGCATATGTTACTGGGCATACCAATAAAAGGTCAGGCAACTCTTCCCCTGTCAAATGTTCAGGGCAAATAGACAACATGTCTGCCAATTCTGGAACATTTTCCAATTTAGCCTGACTAAGTTCCTTCTCCAAAACTTCACAGACCATTCGTCCCAAGGCGTTAGATATTGGGCCCACGGGTGGATCCATTGGGGAGGAGGGGGGAAAGGAGGGGCAGGGAGCACAAGTTGGACACCAGTGCATTTTAGGGGACAATCTTTGGAAAGCTGCTTTGTATTAGAAATGGGCATAAATTTCTCTACTGTATACCTGCATTGATGCCAGACCTACAGAAGTTTAACAGAATCTCAAGACTTCTGTTGAAAGGTCTTCCCTATCTTCTCCCATTCCCGAAGTTTAAGAGAACCTCCCTTCGGGTACCAGGGGCATTGCTCACTGATCTCTTGTAAGAGAGTCTTAAGTTGCCCAGAAGTCACGGACCCGCTGTACTTCTGAATGAGGAACTGCAGCTCCTCCAAATGTTTCTGCTGGGTTTGCGAGAACTGTCCTCCCATACTCACCAATGAAGGGGTCGTTTAGAACGATGGAGTGCACTCAAGGGGCCTATGCCAGGCGTTGATGAGAGGTGTCCCTGTTCGCTGTGCCACTTGTAGGAATGTCACACGACTCAGGGTTGATGTTCATCACACCAGTCTGTCTCTGCTGCTGTGACAGTGGTTGCATTGCTTTATTCTTATACATACTTCTTTACACAATCATTTACTAACAACGTGCAGAATAATGCGACCGATGTTTACCTTAGCTTTTTACCCCAAATGTGTATTCCAGGAAGAAAGTGAAAGGGCAGCACATTTCAAGGCCCTTAGCATTCTTGCATAGGGCAAAGTACATGAAGGCTTAAGCCTGCCTTCTAAGTCTATAGATGAAGTCAGATCAAGGTTGGCCAGGCCGTTGACCCTTTCTTCAGTCCATGGCCCCAGCCACCTCATGGTTGCCTTTCCCCACTACACAGCTCCTTGCTTCTCCTGCTCCAGCAGCCATCCCTAGCAGGGATACTCTGTGCTGTGACCTCAGTAGTCACGTGGGAGGCACTCAATTTGGCACCCCCTAGTGACTGGCACCCTAGGCAGTTGCCTGATTTGCCTAGTGGCAGGACTGGCCCTGACCTCAAGCAACCATCTCAGCTGCTTCTGTAGTTGTGGTGGCTGTATTTGGGTGAAGAAGTCATGCATGTGTTCTAGATACTATTGAGTTCTAAAACAGCATTTGAGACAAGATTTTGAGAGTCATTATGATTACCTGGATAAAATATTGAGCTTAGAACAATAACAAGTCTTGAAATCCTTTCAGCACAGCCATACAAATTAGGAGAGATTACATATATTACTTCTGATAAATATAGCAGCTGGCTCATAAAAACTTTTGCCGCTATGAATCTATATATCTCATTCCCAGCATGCCCCCATGCGCAGATACTAATTTCTGCAGATTGGAGGCACATGGAGGGCAAAGAGGGGTTTTTTTTGGGAGGGGGGGGGGTTGCACACTTGGGCCACTCCCAGGTGTGCAGAAACATCTTATATCTAAAAAAAAAAGTTTACGTAAATGCCCTCAAAAGTTAAACATGTGCATGTGCAGAGAACAGACTTGCCAAGGGTGTCCAGCCTTGGAATTCTTCAAGCCAGTAAGGCCGAACACAGCAAGGCCATGGTTCCCCAAGCCCATGCTGGGGCCTCCAGGAAAGCTGCTGTGGCAAGAACTGTCCCTGCCACTGCTAGGACTGCCATAGCAAGAACCATTCCCACCTCTGCTAGGACTGCTGCTGTAAGAACCGTGCCTGCCACTGCCAGGACCACTGGCAAAGAAGAGGCCAGGAGGGCAACAGCTTCTCAAGGAAACACCAGGGCTGCTGGCAACTGAAAGAATGGCAGGGCTGGGGCTTCCCAAGCCAATGCTGAGGAAAAGTGTTGGGCCACAGAAGAATGGCAGCCCACCTGACAGGGACCCTGGAGCCCACCATGGCTACCCCAAAGGATACAGGGTGGGATTCCCAAGGCCCCAAAGCAGGAGCCCTCCAAAGGCTGAGCATGAGTGAGGGAATGAGGGAGAAGGGAAGGGAAACCATTGACTTACCTTTCCAAAGAACATGAACAATGGGGGCTGAGGGAAGAGATGCTGAGCACAACCACAACCACTCACCCACAGGAAGACAGAGCGGGGAGGAGCCAAGGAAGGAGGATTAAAAGGGAAACATGGAAGCCAGTGGAGAGGGGGGGAAGGAGACAGACCAGAGAATCCACCATACATTCATGAGAACTGGAACCAGGGAGAGGCACCGACAGCAGTTACAAGTTAAAACAAGCCACAACACATTGCAGAACATTTTGTTGCAGGTCCCCTCTTGTTATTTCTATTTAAGAAGCCACAAATATTTTGGCTGCAACAGGCTGACCCTGTTACCTCTTCAGAATGTGGTGTTGTATCTATGTTCAGTTTATCTAATCTGTAGAAAGAAATGAATCTAAGAGAGATGGCTTTTAGAACAGATAGATTAAGGATCACTGTGTATTTTCACTACAAATGATTAACAACAGTGATACACCTTAGCTATAATTAATCCATAAACTCTTTTTCTCCTCATCAAGGAATATCTTTCTTTACAACAAGTTCTGTATCTGTAAAACCTTTATTAGGCATTTGTTCATAAGAATCCGGATAATAACAAGTAGGAGGCAATACAATTATCTCTCTCGGCTTGGCTTCGCGAACGAAGATTTAAGAAGGGTGCAATAGTCCACGTCTGCTGCAGGCTCGCTGGTGGCTGACAAGACCAATGTGGGACAGGCAGGTCCGGCCACAGCGGCTGCAGGGAAAAGTCTGATTTAGGGTTGGTCCTGTAGCAGTGCGATTCTTCCTCAATCTCCTTTTGTCCTCAAGACCAGCTATGCGTGTGTTCTCAAAGGAAGAGACAGCCTGGTGGATGGTGTGCCTCCATGCTTTGCGATCTGAGGCTAGGTCAGACCACTGGTGATGGTTGATGTGACAGGTGCTAAGGGATTTCTTCAAGGAGTCCTTGTACCTCTTCTTTGGTGCCCCTCTATTTCGATGGCCGGTGGAGAGTTCGCCATACAGAGCAATCTTGGGAAGGCGGTGGTTTTCCATCCTAGAAATATGCCCTGCCCAGCGCAGCTGCGTCTTCAACAGCAGTGCCTCGATGCTGGTAACCTCTGCCCGCTTGAGGACTTCAGTGTTGGTCACAAAGTCACTCCAGTGGATGTTGAGGATGGTGCGAAGGCAGCGCTGATGAAAGCGCTCAAGGAGTCGCAGGTGATGACGGTATAAAACCCACGATTCGGAGCCATAGATGAGGGTTGTCATCACAACCGCTTTGTAAACATTGATCTTTGTGCCTTTTTTCAGATGCTTGTTGCTCCACACTCTTTTGTGCAGTCGGCCAAATGCACGGTTTGCCTTTGCCAGCCTGTTGTCAATCTCCTTGTCGATCTTGGCATCTGAGGAGATGATGCACCCCAGGTAGCTGAACTGCTGGACTGTCTTCAGAACTGATTCACCCACAGTGATTCAGGGAGGGTGATAATCTTCCTGAGGTGCAGGCTGGTGGAGAACTTCTGTCTTCTTCAGACTAACTTCTAGGCCGAATAGCTTGGCAGCCTCTGCAAAGCAGGACGTCATATGCTGCAGAGCTGATACCGAGTGGGAGACGAGTGCAGCATCATCAGCAAACAGTAGCTCTCGGATGAGTTTTTCCATTGTCTTGGAGTGTGCCTTTAGTCGCCTCAGGTTGAACAGGCTGCCATCGGTGCGATAGCGGATGTAGACACCATCGTCCTCATCTAGATCTACTGCGGCTCTTTGAAGCATCATGCTAAAGAAGATCGTAAAGAGAGTTGGAGCGAGAACGCAGCCTTGCTTTACACCTGTGCCTATTGGGAAGGGCTCCGAGAGGTCGTTGCAGTGTCTGACTTGGCCTCGCTGGTCTTCGTGTAGCTGGATGATCATGCTGAGGAACCTTGGGGGACATCCTAAACGTTCCAAGATTTGCCACAGGCCTTTCCTGCTAACGGTATCGAAAGCTTTGGTAAGGTCGACAAAAGTCACATACAGACCCTTGTTCTGTTCCCTGCATTTCTCTTGGAGCTGCCTGAAAACAAATACCATGTCGGTGGTGCTCCTGTTAGCTCTGAAGCCGCACTGGCTCTCTGGGAGGAGTTCTTCTGCAATGGTGGGCACCAGTCTGTTCAGGAGTATTCTGGCAAGGATTTTGCCTGCGATGGAGAGCAGGGTTATCCCCCGGTAGTTGGAGCAGTCTGATTTTTCCCCTTTGTTCTTGTATAGGGTGATGATGATTGCATCGCGAAAGTCCTGTGGTAATTTGCCTTGTTCCCAGCAGGTGACAAGTACTTTGTGAAGTGAGCTATGTAGTACTGTGCCCCCATGCTTCCAGATCTCTGGTGGAATTCCATCAACTCCTGCTGCCTTGCCACTTTTCAGTTGCTTGATGGCTTTAACAGTCTCTTCTAGGGTGGGGATCTCATCCAACTCTGTTTTCACCGGTTGAAGTGGGGTGAGGTGGATTGCTGAATCTTGAACTACGCGGTTGGCACTGAAGAGAACCTGAAAATACTCCGACCACCGGTTCAGTATGGATGCCTTGTCTGTGAGGAGCACTTGGCCGTCTGCACTATGCAAGGGACTCTGAGCCTGATATGATGGACCATATACTGCCTTCAGGGCTTCGTAGAACCCTCTTAAATCACCAGTGTCTGCACACAGCTGGGTTCTCTCTGCAAGCTTGGTCCACCACTCGTTCTGAATGTCTCGAAGCTTGCGCTGGAGGTTGCTACATGCAGCGCGAAAGGTTGCTTTTTTCCCAGGACAGGAGGGCTGAGCAAGATGTGCTTGGTAGGCAGATCTCTTTTTTGCCAGTAATTCTTGGATCTCTTGATTGTTCTCATCAAACCAGTGCTTGTTCTTCCTTGTGGAGAACCCGAGGACTTCTTCAGAGATCTGCAGGACGGTAGTTTTTAGGTGTTCCCAGAGTGCTTCTGGAGAAGGGTCTGTGGGGCAACTGAGGTCCTCAATTCTTGACTGGAGTTTTGCATGGAAGGCAGCTTTAACTTCGGCTGACTGGAGGCTGCCAACCTGAAACTTCCTCCGAGGGATACCTCCTCTCCTGGGTGTGGGTTTAAAGTGAAGACGGAGATTGCAGCGTACAAGACGATGATCCGTATGACATTCTGCGCTGGGCATTACTCGGGTGTGTAAGACATCTCGAAGGTCTCTCTGGCGCACCAGAATGTAGTCGATAAGGTGCCAGTGCTTGGACCGTGGGTGCATCCAGGTTGTCTTCAGACTGTTCTTCTGCTGGAAGATAGTGTTGGTGATGGTGAGCTGGTGCTCCATGCAGAATTCTAGCAGGAGGCGCCCGTTGTCATTGCAGTTGCCAAGGAGTCATTGCAGTTTGCCAAGTACTCCTTTCCAGGCTTCCGAGTCTTTACCTACTCTGGCATTGAAGTCGCCAAGGATGATCACCTTGTCCTCTGTAGGGGTCTTCCGTACGAGGTTGCGTAGATCAGCATAGAACTTGTTCTTTTCTGCAGGATCTGCTTGAAGGGTTGGGGCATACACACTGAAGAGTGTTGCATGCTGCTTGTTTTGAAGTGGGAGGCGCATGGACATGATGCGATCTGAGTGACCTGTTGGAAGGTTTTCGAGTTTGGAGGCAATGGAGTTCCTGACCATGAAGCCAACGCCAGAAAGGCGGCTCTCAGCCTTTGACTTACCCGACCAGTAGAGGGTATAGCCAGCACCGTGTTCTTGAAGACTACCTTCCTCAGGGAAACGGACCTCACTGAGAGCTGCTATGTCGATATTCAACCTGAGAAGTTCGTGGGCAACTAGAGCAGAGCGTCGTTCAGGGCGACCACTGCCTACTGTGTCAAGCATGGTTCTGATGTTCCAACACGCAAGCTTTAGTCTTTGCACACTTTGTGAGGCAGGTGCATGCCTTTTCTTTGTTGTTATTTTTCGACCGCAAGTAAGGATGCCCGTTGACCGCGGCTAGCCAACTGGGGTGGGGGAGACGAGCTTTGTTTAGGCCACTTTTTCTAGGCCCCTCTCCGTGTGGAGCAATACAATTATATTATAAAAGAAAATGCCATTTAAACCTATAAACATCTACATTTAGTATAAAATCAAGGATAAACTAAAAAATAATTCTATCAATACCTCAAGTTGTAATTTTGCATTCACAAAAACCTTTGTATGATCTCTCATGAGAAACTTAGTGCATGCTCAGCACAATAGATGTTTGTTCCTGTTAAGCATCAGGCAAAAGCCATAGAATGCAAGTGTGAATTTCCTGAATTGGTAAAGTAAAACTGCAGTGCATCGTGACATGAAATGTGGTAGTGTTAAGTCTTCTTCTTTTCTTTATGTGCCGTTCCCACTGTGATTTCTCCTTACCAACTTGTGCTTCAAGTAGGTTCAAATAAGCATATACAGATCCCTCACTTCAGCAAATCCCAAGGCTAACTTCCACAAACATATTATGAGAAAAGAAAGCACAAGCACACAAAAAAGCTAAATATCACAACAAAAATGTGTATGAGTCGCTTTTTCTCCAGATCCCTTCCAAAATGGCAGCATTTTAGTTTCCACACAACACCATCATGGAATTGTTCATTTTCTGGGTTTCTTCTTGCCTCATAGTATATCTTCCCCAATCTTCTTTGGTATGATTTTCCAAAAAATGTAAAGTAGGCTTAGTCTCAGTGTGGATAGGAAGGCATGGTTTTTCAGAATGCCATTACCACATCTAGGACCATTTCCTCTCTATTTGATCTTAACACCTGCCATTACCCACCCCCACCACCAATGGGCTTTTTGCTGTTGTAGGTATATTACTGTGTAGTCATACTTACTATTAATATTTTACAAAAAGTTAGCAAAAAGCACTTTGGAGGTGGGGTTGTGAGAGGAAATGGAGGAAAAGCACAGATGATATCCCTGTGTGGAGGCTCTGTTTTGCAGCTATCTGAGCACAACAGGGAACAGTCCCCATGTAGATGGAGCTACAGTTTCACAAGACAGAATACAACATTGACAGTGCAATCATAAGCAGAGTTATACCTTTCTAAGTCCATTGAATTCTCACTTTGCCATGGAAACCCACTGGATAACATTGGGCCAGCCACTTTGTGGCTGAGCAACAAACTAATCTAATTTATAAGGTCGTTGTTGTAAGGATAAAATGGAGGAAGAAAGCAAGCTGTTGTGAGCCACTTTTGGTTCCCACTGGGGAGAAAAGTGGGATATAAATATATAACCTGAAGTCAATGGGTTTAGGAAATTTTAACCTTACTTGGAATTCCAATGTCAGGCTATGACCTGCTATATATTTTTGACAGACAATCTCAAGATGTCAGTTTTCTCAATAATAATAAAACCATCATTTTCTTTAACAACAGGTGTCAAACGTAGTCCTGAGGAGATGGAAGATGGTATAATTGATCTTAGTACCTTTGGCCCTTACAATATAAATGCTTTACGATATTCAGAGGAAGACTTTGACAAGCTGGTAGAACTGAGTCAGTACAACATCATGAATAACAAAGATATGATTATTAAAGCCTTGCGCCTCGCAGTGGAACGGAAAAAGCAACGTGTAAACAGTCTGCAATGTGGAACAGAACAGGCATTTCAATCTGGAAGGAAAGGGAACAAAATCTAAAGTGCATTGCAGTCCATCAAATGAATACTTAAGACAGTGTTCAGCCTCTTCTATGAAACCAAACACCTATGATGGATTTTAGAAAATTGTTGTTGTTGTTGCAGCTATCTGAGCATAATAGGGAACAGTCCCCATGTAGATGGAGCTACAGTTTCACAAGACAGAATACAATATTAACTTTGCAATCATAAGCAGAGTTATACCTTTCTAAGTCCATTGAATTCTCACTTCGCCATTCAGTCATGTTCGACTCTTGGTGATTCTATAGGCCAGCTCTCTCCACATTTAGAAAATTAGCTGGTCATAAAGGCAAGCATTTTGTCAATCAAACAATATTGTTTGCTTGTTTCCACATGAGGTAGTGACCAAATGAAAGATGGACACAGAACCACCTGCTCACCATAGCTCTTCCCTGTTGACCTATTTCCCCTAGTGTACATGATTAGATTGTAAGCCTGTTTTATTTTTATTTTTTTATGGACGGAGTGCTTTTAGGTGTTTTATAAATAAATATTTTTAAAAACTGGTAGGAAGTGCTGTGAACAAGTTATGAAACACACAACGTAACTACTGTTGATTGTAGCTTTCAATGCTCTATGCATTTTATGCTTAAAGAAATAAAACCTCACTCCTAAACAATCTGTTTCTGATGGATTTGGGTTTGTTGGTTTGCTTTTTTTTTTAAGTATTATTTAATGGGTTCTGTGCAACAAACTATGCATGAACAACTGCAGTAAAATTGGTGCTTTAAAAATAAATAAAAGTAGTTTGTGATAAAAGTTCTGTTGATAGTTATAATCAAGAGTCTTCCTATGCAAGGATGGGCTTCATGAGAATCTTCACATGAAGACTCCACATTAGTTTTACCTAACAGCACCAAGCACCTATTTGTTCTTGAAGAGGTGGTTGTGTGAGTGCGCAACACATGGGATTTGGGATTCTATATATCTCCCATTGCAGAGGTAATCAAAGTTGTCAGAGATCACATTGCTAAATTAGGGTTGCCAACAGTGGACTGGGAAATTCCTGGAGGTTTGGGCTGTGGAGCTTGGGAAGGATCCTCAACAAGAACCTCATTGAAGATCATGTGAATTTAGGGGGAGGTATTTGTGAGTTTCCTGTATTGTGCAGGGGGTTGGACTAGATGACCCTGGAGATCCCTTCCAACTCTCTGATTCTGTGATTCTATGAAGGTGTAATGCCACAAAACCCACCCTCCAAAGCAGCTATTTTCTTCAGGGGGCCCTGTTCTCTGTTATCTGGAGAGCAGCTGGAATTCTGGGAGATCTTCAGAACCCTGTAGGTTGGCAATCCTATTGCCAAAAATGTATTAAGAAAGAGTGTAGTCAGCATGTTTGGGTGCATGAGGATTTTGCAGATTGAGGACAAAATTATGGTTTTTCCCATACAGGTCCCAAGATAAACGTAATCAACGCAAAAAAGTCTGTGTGAACACAGATCACATTGGCTCCATTGGGAAATATACAAACAAATGGCTAACTCCTGCTTAAAATAACTGGCCCTGTTAATGAAAGATGCTTCTGCCAGAATTTACCAGACTGTCATGTTCTGTTTCCTGTCTTCATTCAGTCATTTCCTGAATGTGGAAAAACTACTAGCACGTTCCATTACTGTAAATACACCCTTTCAAATGGAACACATTAGCAGTTTTCAGGATGTACAGCTTCTTAAAGTAGAATTCATATGGCATTCTGGGATCCCTTCTTCCCTTCTGGGATTCCTTCTTCAAGTTTTCAACAGAACACTTAAAAGTTGTTTTTTAGGCATTTATGGATTTGAAAGCAGTTGTATTTTTATCCTGGTAAATAACATTAAACAATGTTGTCACAGTAAAATCTCTTATCATTGACTTCTGTGTATTAAAGATAAATGGTTGTTTTTTTAAGCATAAGAACAATTAAATTTCATTTTAAAATCATTCAATAACTACATCTCTAATTACCAGAATGTTCTACATCAACACTTTGTTAGCATTTTTTTCTGACCCAGACCCCTCCTCTTCCCTGGGTTTCCCTCCCAGTTTCATTGTGTTCTAAAACTAGGGAAGTGAAACTGAAATAATAATTTGTTTCCTAAATGAGAGAAGGTAGCTTTGCTAGTTTACTGAGTGTGTGTATGTGTGTGTATATGTATGTGTAGATATACATATATGCTAGATTAATGTGACTATGGTGCCTGTCTATTATATAACTAGCCTTCAAAGTTGTTAACCAGTTAAAAACACTAAAACGTACTGCAATTTAAATGACTGAAAATACATAGAAATAAATTGAGAACACAGATCATTTAAGCAAGTCAGAGTAAAGTAGGGTAAAAACAGTAGTAGTTGTAGATTTTCTGGGCTGTATGGCTGTGGTCTTGGCATTGTGAGACCTGATGTTTCGCCAGCAACTATGACTGGCATCCTCAGAGATATAACCCAGAAAATTGAAGTTCTCTCTGGGTCAAAGTTAGAAGATGGCAGGCAGGTAATTTATATCTATTCAGGAAGCTGGGCTAGGGCTGACTCATTATCTTATAGGAGCTTCCCTGAAAAGGTTCTTTTGTATATGGATTGGCTATTGAAATTCTAATCTTATCTGTAGTGCTGTTAATGGAGGAACTTTCCTGAGGAGGTTCTTTAGAATTTCAATAGCCAATCCATATACAAAAGAACCTTCTCAGGAAAGCTCCTCCACTAGCATGTCACAGCCTGGGAAGCTCCTACAAGCTAATGACTCAGCCCTAGCCCAACTTCCTGAATAGATATAAATTACCTGCCTACCATCTTCTTCTAACTTTGACCCAGAGACAACTCATTTCTGGGTTATACCTCTGAGGATACCAGTCACAGTAGCTGGCAAAACATCAGGTTTCACAATGCCAAGACCACACCATACAACTCTGAAAATCTACAACTACTAATGAACTCTGGCCCTGAAAGCCTTAGACAACAAATAGGGTAAAAACAGCTTTTAAAAGCAATCAGCAGAAACTGGGAATCGGGAACCAACTTCAGCCTCTTATTTGGTTAAAAAACAACAACAAACCTTATCTGATCCCAAATGCTATCTGAAATGGAAAGACTGTTATTTAGCTATCCACTACGACTCTATGATCTTTTCCCTTCTCAGTGTCAGCAACTTCAGGCCATATTAGCCCATACTTGAAGGTAGGATTTTTTGTCCCAGTGTCCATCACCTTATACCTACCAACACTGAACGTCATTTGTCACATTGTAATCCATTTACCCAGTATATGGAGGTCCTCTTGGAGAGCATCACAGTCAAGTTTAGTTTTCACCATTCTGAAAAATTTTGTGTCATCTACAAACTTGGTCACTACACTACTCACTTTTAGTTCCAGATAACTGATGAATACATTAAATAGTACCAGCCCCAATAACTTGCAGGAATCCACTGCTTACTTCCCACCATTGTGAGAACTATCCATTGATTCCTAGAAGAGGTTCCTTCTAAGGGATCACATCCCTCCTCCTCAGGCTGATGCCCTCCGACTTCAAGACTCTCACTCTCCAAACGGCAGAAGAGCTGTCAGCACAAGAATGGGACTGCTCTGGTAAGTCTCTTAGGGTCTCTTTCCCATAGTTGTCTTTCTACTTAAGCTTCTCCCGGTCAGCAACCCTAGCCTCAAAGGAATGAGCCTGTTCCAAGAGCCAAAAGCTCCATGCAGTGAGTAAACTACCATAATTTCCACCCATTAGGTAGATAATTGTACATGTCTCTCGGCCTGACTTCGCGAACGAAGATTTAAGAAGGGTGCAGTAGTCCACGTCTGCTGCAGGCTCGCTGGTGGCTGACAAGACCAATGTGGGACAGGCAGATCCGGCCACAGTGGCTGCAGGGAAAAGTCTGATTTGGGGTTGATGCTGTAGCAGTGCGATTTTTCCTTTGTTGTTATTTTTTGACCGCAAGTAAGGATGCCCGTTGACCGCGGCTAGCCAACTGGGGTGGGGGAGACGAGTTTTGTTTAGGCCACCTTTTCTGGGCCCCTCTCCGTGTGGAGCAAGCAGTGCTGTCCCTAGATAAGGCTGCTTGGTCGTTCAGGGTGCTGCCGAAAAATGCTTTCGTCTCCGGGTCAGCATCAGGCGACCAATACCCTGAACCGCCTACATGCAGGATCGGGACTGCGGCTTCCAGTGGCATCTTCCACCTGCCGTTTCGCCCCTTGCCCATCGCTGCAGGACTTGGTGTGTTGTGGGTTGTGGATATGCCCTTCAGGCTTGCGCAGAGGAATTTTTAGGTGAAGCACAGTGTGCGCGGTACGAGCTCCACCCTTTCACCTTGGGGTCATTTGCCATGGCCCAGTAAGCCGGGACGCCAGCAGCGAGTCCTCCAGGTGGTAGGTGTTACATTAACGAGCTCTATCTGCCTGGGTTTGATGTTAGAGTTTTCCTTCTCTTGGCTGGCGAGGTTGGTGACCCCAGCCTGCTCATCTGGCTATACCGCCGGACATTCGGTCGCACCATGACGTGGCAAACTCTGTGAGAAAGAGGGGGGGACCAGCAGGAAGGTGTTGCCACGGATGCAGTAATGCAGGAGAGGCCATTGCAGTGACCATCTGCCAGGCATAGCCGGACAGTGACCACGCGGCGTTCACCACACCGGGAAAGCAGAGGCTATGTATTGCGCATACACTTTCCCTGGGGGGGCAGGATACCCAAGAGGGAGCCCACCCCCTCCCCCCCCCAATTGTACATGTAACACTCTGCAAAACACTGGATCACCCTGCATTGGATCACCCTAAATTTAACATCAACACTGTCATGCTACTTCCAGGGCCCTCATTCCACTCTGGCAACTGTCTTTCCAGATCACTGTGGACATGATATAGGATTGGATAGTGAGTTCGGGGTGACCCAACACAAATATCCCAAGGACCCATGAACACATTTTGGAACCATGTTTTTGTACAGGGGGGTGTCACAAAACAGTGAGTCTCTGGAGGGAGGTTGTACAAATAATAGCTCTGGACACAATATGTGATTAGATGGTGAATTTTGGGTGACCCAATGCAAAAATCCTAAGGATCCAGAGGAACTGTATTTTGGAACCATGTTTTTGTACTATGATGGTGTCACAAACTGATGGATCCATAATTTTTGTGGTGCTGTCTGTGGTGATGGGTTTATATAATTTGGTAAATTTGGGGTGACCCAAAGCAAAAAATCCTGAGGATCTGTGCTATAGAACAATACTTTTGCAATGTGTTGATGCCTCCAAGCAGTGATCTGTTATTTTTCTGGTATAATCTGCGACTATGGGTATATGTGATATGATGGTGAGTTCGGCATGACCCAGCACAAAAAACTGGAGTATCCATAAAGATCTGTTCTTTGGCACTATGCTTTTTTCACTCTCATGGCACTATGAAGTGGTGGATACATTATTTTTGTGGTGAAATCTGTGGGCATGGACATGTTATTTGATAGTGAATTTGGAGTGACCAAGCAGGAAAAAAAAGAGGACTCATGAAGATCCAGACTTTGGAACCATGTTTTTGAGCTGCAGCCTGCTACGGTGTCACAAAGCACTGGATTCATGATTTTTATGCTGCTACCTATAGACTAAGAAATAAACTACATTTTGATGGTGTTATAACTTTTTTTTAGTGTAACAATCATACAAATTAATGAGGAACTATGCCTCAGAGCCATGTTTTTGCACAATTTCTGCGTCACAAAGTACTGGATCCCTGTTGTTTTATAGTACAGTCCACGGCCCTGAGTTTGACATATGATTTGATACTAGAATTGGTGGAATTCTGTTTAAAAAAGAAATCTAGAGCGTCCATGTATATCCGGCTTTAACTCTTTTCTTCGTACAGACCCAAACACACTCCTTTGTTATTACTTCACATGCTCCTGAAGTCACACATTTCCACCAGTTTCCGACGCTCCAGTCTCAAATTTCCTAGTAACAGTCTCTAAAAACTTTACTGTCGCGTTTCATCTTCGTATTTTCCAAAACTGACGCCAAAACCAGGACTCTGGCCTTGGTGAGCTGAAACGCTCAGTTCCTTGGTCCGACCTGGAGACAGAAAGAAAGTGCCTCCGCCCCGGGGGTGGTGTCGCTGAGTGATGCAGGCAGGAAGGGCGAGTCCCGTCATCTGCCGGCTTGGCCTTTCTTGTTGAGCGGCGAGCGAACTGCTGCCACCACCACCACCAACGCCGGCGTTCAGGATGTTTAGCTGGCTTGGGAAGCAGGGCGGCCGGCAGCGGAACGGGGAGACCGAGGACGTCGTGCAGACGGTGACAGGCGGCCTGAAGGAGCTTTACGCCAAAAAGCTGCTGCCATTGGAGGAGCACTACCGCTTCCATGAGTTCCACTCGCCCGCCCTGGAGGGCGCCGACTTCGAGAATAAGCCTATGGTGCTCCTCGTGGGCCAATACAGCACAGGCAAGACCACTTTCATCAGGTAAAACGTTCGTTCCTGCTGGCTGACGGAAGCGCCGGCTCTACTTAGGCAGGAAGTGGCGCGCCTTGATCAAACGTGTTTCTCTTTGGTTTTGGGCAGTATCGTCCCTTCTGTGCGTTAGCCAGACAACCGCCTCCCCCCGCCCCCTCCGTGCGAGGCGGCTGTATTTGGAACATCAGGCACAGGAGGGGAGAGGGCAGGGACCTTGGCTGGAGGGGAGGGGGAAGAGTAGCCTTAAGCACAAATTTACACTTCCTCAACCAGATCAGTGAAATCGAATTTATCTTCTGAACCACTGGCCATGGTAGGGAAAGCTGTCCTGTCCGTTTAGTAGAGCTTTATTGGAATGTTGTTTGCCTCCCGGCTATGAAAAGCTGCCGGTTTCCACGCTCTATTAAAGGGAGAGGGCCTGTGCTCCCAGATCTCTTGGCAGCATTAACTCTTGATGAATGGCATTCTGAGTTGGTCTTGCCTACCTTACCTTTAAAAGGGACGTTATTTAAGAAAAGGCTAATCTAAAGGTTAAACTCCGTTATCTGTTCTTGCCCACGAAAAGCCAGGTGAATTGTTTTGAGGGTGAAGGGGAGCGCTGTGTAATCCCCCTAAACTCCTTAGGAGGCAGCGTGGGATAAAAATGGAGTTGCCCGCAAACAGGAAAGTACACGGGTTTCATCTTATTTCAGTTATCCTCCCTCATAAAATTAGTTTCAAGAAAGCACAAATGAGCGTACGTTGAGGCCATACATTAATTGGAGTGACTGTCAACAGGTGTTTGTGGGGTCTGCTACTGTGCCCCACACTGCATGTGTGTTGTTATTGTGAGGGAGAGTCATGGTTTTGGTTGTAGCCTGGAAGCCCTAACTTGGTATGTAGCTGATAAACTTAGTTTCACTTACTTCAGGCTGGGATAATTGTGCATTAATATTTTCATTTTGCCATCTGATAGAACATGGCTTAGTTCTTTTTACAGTGGCACAACTGTTTGCATGCTTTGGATCCATCTTCTCATGCAGTGGACACCTTAAACTGTTCAATGTCCTTTTAAATATTCCTGCTTCCTAATTTTACAGTTTCACTGACTATGCATAGAGAAAAATATATATGAAGTACCTGTGGGACTGTCTTCTAGCAGGCCCTTATAAATACTTATAACTAACTGTTTGTGAGTACATAATTGTTTCCTTTTCTATTCTTACCTTTGTGCCAAATTATTGTCAAGTTTCCATGAGTGTAATATTTAGCTCTATTACAGAAAACATATATTAATTTGCAGACATGCAACAATATACCCTTATTTGAGAGTAGAGAAAGCAGAAGAATTTAACTGTATGGGCAGGGACCTTGAGAGGCTATTGTTTCTGCTGTGATAGGCACAATGGGGATTGCCTGGAACAATATTGGAGGACATCCATTATGTTTGATTGAAGTTATTGTTACATGAAAAGTTAGCAAAAAGTATTTTAATCTGCCCAGAATGATAGCATTTATAACCTCTCTGCAGTACCAGAACTGTAGTAGCAAGTTTAAAAAAAAAATTGTGCAAAATGAAGTCTGCCAATGTGCTCATCTGTTTGCCCAAAAGCTTTTC
The DNA here is from genome assembly GCF_032191835.1 of Heteronotia binoei. Taxonomy (NCBI): domain Eukaryota; kingdom Metazoa; phylum Chordata; class Lepidosauria; order Squamata; family Gekkonidae; genus Heteronotia; species Heteronotia binoei. Next base: position 81,502,486 of record NC_083243.1, on the reverse strand, counting down.
AAGATGAATGCTAAATTTTATTTAGCCTTTACATCCAGGGTCTAATGTCTAAGATCTGGTTAGAAATATTATATAGAATTTAACCTTTTACAGAAAATATCATTTATATATTTAAATAATTTAAGTGTTGCAGTGTTGTTTATCAAACAATGGCACTTTCTAATTATCATAAATGCTTGTTTTAAAATAATGCAGAAATAACTGTGCATTGTAAAATAATACATTCTTGGAAGACTACTCAATTTTAGTGCAAGTTCCTTTTAAAGTTGGGGGGTAGGCTGTGGAAAATGTGTGAATATTGGTTTTCCCATAAAATATTAGGTAGGTTGTTTTATTTTTACAAATCCTTATGTTACTAAAGTACATTTTGGTTATATGTTTGATTATAGGTTGAAGATATCTTTAGTCCGGGTCATGATATTGTGTGAGGAATGTTCTGCTGTGTGTTAATGTATTACAGGTTTTAGCCATTATAGCAGCTTTGCAGTAGCTATATGTGTTGATGATGGATATATTTATTCATTTATTTATTTAGATATAAACTGCCCTGAGCCTGGCCACCAGGAAGAGCATTCAAAAATCTAATAATAATTATTATTATTTTGTGTACTTCCATAAGTTTGTGTACTTCCATAAGTTTATGGTGGCTAACACATTCAAGCATACAATCAATATAAATAATGTAACAACAATCCAGTTATCGTTGAAGAGCTGCCCCTTTCCCAGGCCCAGGGGGGCCAGGCTGCTCCACCCAACCCCCCCTTCCACCTGTATGGCCCCTCCCTTTACTGCCCCGTTCTAGCTGCCGCTGCTACTCTCATCGTCCCGCTCTCCCCAGCAATCTTGTGGCCCCGCTCTACCCACCGCAACTACACTCGCCAGCCCCTGCTCTCGCCACTATACTATCTCCACCACTCTTGCAGCTTCGCTCTCGCCACTGCTGCTTTCACCGCCCTGCAGCCACAGCTGCTCTTGCCACCCCACTCTCCCCACCTCTCTCACGGCTCTGCTCTGCAACTACTCTCACCACCCCCACTCTCGCAGCCACCCTTGCTGCTGCCGCCGCTGCCCTCCTTTTTTATATATTTATTCAACTCTGGTTGGGGAGACAAATTGCCTACCTATCTGAAAAACTGAAACAGTGTGTGTGTTGTGTGTGTGTTTGTGCATGGCCCTGTGTTGGCACAGCAGCTTTTTGCAGTTGCATTGAGCAAAATTACATTGTTACACAAATGAGGATTTTTTTTAAAAAAAAAGGGTTGTCAGGTCATTGCGCGTCGTCACAGTAGGCACATCAGAAAAGGAGGAGGGATGGAGGGCATGATCACCAGGACAGGGATGGGGGAGGGGGGGAATAGACCCGAATGGAAGAATTCTGCTCACATCGCCAACAGCCGGATCAAAATGGAAACACCTGTAAAAAAAGGAGTTCAGAAAACCCGCAATAAGCTTTGCAGAAGCCGTATCAAAACACTGTTCTGGATCAACATGTGCGGGGTCTCTTTCCAAACTCTGAAATAATTTGTCAGCATGCTCTGGGGCAAGAGACTGTGCAGAATCAGCCTCTGTGAAAGTTGGGGCATAAATCTAATTTCCTCCTCCGCCGCTGCCTGCTGTAGCGAAACCCTTAATGAGGTTATGAGGGATCCCAGGGATCCTTAAAATAACAGTGTTTATAACACAGTTTGAAATTCACTCCTTTAACTTGGAAAAGAGAACTGAATTGACAGAGTTTGGCTACAAGCACTGCTTTTAATAATGTTATGAAAACCTTGTTCCATTCAGTGGGAAGGGAACAGTAAAAAACAACAGCCTTTAAACATACACAGGATGTGTGTTGTGTGAACTTGTCTGTCTGAAAGATGCAGGCTATCTTAAAATATTCTTCCTGTATAGTACTGGTTTCCTGTGAACTCTGACTCCTTCAGTGCCTGCTGACCTCATAAATCCATAATCTTCCTCTGCTAATAACAGAATGGAGAAAATGTTTTGAGACAAAGAACCCCCCCCCAAAAAAAATATAGCCACACACATAATCCTAATGTATGAGACATATATAATTTAATTATTCATTCAAAAGTGCTAAAATATCATTAAAAACCACAGTCCTATGGTTCTGTATATGATTACCTAATCCTAGAATAAAGACAAATGTCCAGTCATATAAATACAGGTTAAAAGCTACAAATTATATCCATGTACAAGAACCAATACCTGACACATTCTGGATTCCTCAGGGGTAAAAGTCAAACTGATCACTCCATAAATTTAACAAAAATATACATAAAACTCATCATACACAGAATGGACCATATACTGAGATGTTCACCCATGAAGTAAATGGTGATAAATATTCTTGAGATGCAACATGGGCAACTCACCGAGATGTACAATATTTCACATGAGCATAGATTTACTTAAGCATTAGGCCCAGTTGGAGGTTTGAGCATTGCAGATTGGCCCTTTTTGGTTACCTTTCTTATGTAGGGTTGTGTTTTTCACCCTCTTTTTTCGTCACACTTCTTTGTGGAGAAAATATTTCCTCAATACTTTAGTTGATATTATAATCTGCCTGTTTTTATTTAGATGAAGCATTTATAAAGTCAGAGAGAAGATGGTAACATCAATATTCTAATTCTCACTGTTGCTAAATCTATAGGTGGATATTTAAATCCAAATATTGGAGGCATATGTAGACAAGACAGATTTTTATGCAATCCTGAGAAAAGTCCAAAGTTTGTAGAAAAATTTGAAATCTAAAACACATATTTGGGAGGGTTAAAACATTAGAAGCAGTGCCTGTAGATTTAAGAAATAAATGCTTCTCTGTGGTGGTTACTGAACAACCACAGTAGTATTGTCACTTGAAGGCTTTGTAAAGAATACGGGGGATGAGACCATTTCCAAGGCTGTTTTAGCCTTTGAGGGAGGGTGAATGAAGCCAGCTCTGGCAGCAACTGCTGGGTGACTTGCTACTATTTGACTTGCATGACTTACCCAGGCCAGCTGCTTGCTACTGCTCAACAGGAACCACCCCACAGAAGTCTGTGCGTTGTAACAGTTAGGGCTTCAGACTAGGAAATTGTCCAGAAATTTACCAGGAAGAGGCTGCCATGGGCAGGAAAGGAAGAAAATCTCTCACCCAAAGAACCTTAAGATTGGCTGATCATTGCTGATTGGTAGTCCCTGGCCAAAAGACATCTGTTTAGCTGCTACTAGGTTCAGGGCCTTCTCAGCTCTGACACATAAGAACATAAGAGAAGCCATGTTGGATCAGGGAATGGCCCATCCAGTCCAACACTCTGTGTCACACAGTGGCAAAAAATTTTATATATACACACACACTGTGGCTAATAGCCACTGATGGACCTCTGCTAATAGCCACTGATGGACCTCTGCTCCCACTGATGGTGGGATGAGCTCCCCATTGAGATCAGGGCCTGCGGGATCTCTTGCAGTTCTGCAGGGCCTACAAGATGGAACTCTCCCACCAGGCTTTTCGGTGAAGCTCTTTGGTGAGGGTTCATACATCTGTTCAAACTGATTTGCCTCTCCTGCTATATATTGGCCCAGACCTGTTTCAACATTGCTTATTCTGTAAAATGCCTGTAAATTTAGCTACTATTTAGCAGCTTGAGCAGATCTGTTGGAAGCCCAACTCTGCTAAAAACGAAAGGTGAAATAAATTCCTGACTTGTCTTGCTGACTTGTCTTGCTGACAGAAAGTGGAGAAGGAAACAAGGGCGTCCTGCTATTTTGGATTCTCACCAACAAGGAAGAACTGGTTGATGAAGTGGAAATAGTGGGCACCCTGGGCAATTGTGACAAAGTGATTTTGGAATTTACAGTCTTAGGGAAGGGCAAAGTTGTATGTAGTCAGACATATAGGCAGGACTTCAGAAAGGCAAACTTTAACAAACTTAGAACTATGCTGGGTAAAATCCCATGGTCAGCAATACCTAAGAAGAAGGGGGTTCAAGAAGGATGAGAGTTTCTTAAAAGCAAAATATTGAAGGCACAGTTGCAGACAATTCCTATGAGAAGAAAGAATGAGAGAAGCCTAAAGAAGCTGAGGTGGCTCCATAAACAGCTCTCTAAGGACTTGAGAAATGAAAAAGATTCATTTAGGAAATGAAAGGAGGGCCTTATAACCCAGGATGAATATAAACAAATAACCAGTGCTTGTAGAGAAAGTGTTAGGAAAGCTAAAGTTCAATATGATCTTAGACTAGCCAAAGATGCTAAAAACAACCAAAAAGGGTTATTTTCTTATGTTAAAAGTAAGAAAAAGAGCAAAGACATGGTAAGCCCATTGTGGAGACAGGAACGTAAAATTGTAACAGGTGATGAAGAGAGGGCAAAACTGCTGAATTCCTACTTTTCCTCAGCCTTCTCTTCTGAGGAAAATGGTGCTCAACAGGGCAAAAACAACATATAATGAGGGTAGGAAGCTGCAACCTAGGATCAGCATGGGAGTAGTACATAAACACCTAGTTTCTTTAAATCAGGTGTGGGGGACCTTTTTTTCTGCCAAAGGCCATTTGGATATTTATAACATCATTCGCAGGCCATACAAAATTATCAGCTTAAAAAACAGTGCTCAGCTGAGGGAGAACAATTCAGGCTGGGAAATTAATGCAAATAATTGTTTTTCTATTTGAAGTCATGTGGGGAGAGCCTAATTTGGTATACACACACACATGGCCCAGGTCCAGGACTTTTTTTTGTAGAAAAAGCCTAGCAGAAACTCATAAGCATATTAGACCACATTCTCTAATATTTGCATAATAGGTCACACACATTAGTATATTAGACCACACCATCTGGGATAATCAAGTGTAAATGGAACTGGTAGTAGCTGGCTCCCACCCCTCACCCCTCCCTCGCTTCCTTCATGCAGAAACTGCAGGTGCTCCCAGAAGACCTTTAAAGGCACCCACATACCCCAGTAGCAGTCCTTCACAATGCCCACCACTGAGAGAGAGAGAGAGAAGAATAAAGAAATGAGGGGAAAACTTACCTAAACTGTGACAGTGACTTTTCCAGGCCTTGCAGAGATCCTGGCTAGCCAGCCAGGTCCCTGGGAGGCCACAGCGTGGCTGGACTTCACAATCCCTGCTGGCTAGCTGGGTCCCAGGGAGGTTGCCACGTGACTTAGCTCGGCCCAGAAATCCCCGAGGGCCAGACCAAGCGATCTCAATGGCCGTAAACAGCCCTCAGGACAGCCGTTCCCCACCCTTGCTTTAAATGAAACAAAGTCCTCAGGGCAAGATGAACTGCATCCAAGGGTACTAGAAGAGCTTGCAGATGTAATTTCCAAGCCTCTGGCTATTATTTTCGAGAATTTTTGGAGGATAGATGAGGTGCTGGAAGACTGGAGGTCAGCAAATGTCTCCATCTTCAAGAAGGGAGGAAAGGAGGATCTAGGTAACTACCGACCCGCCAGCTTGACGTGTAGACCTGGAAAAGTTTTAAAACAAATCAGACAGTCAGTCCTGGAATATTTAGAAAGGATGGCTGTGATTGCTATAAGCCAGCATGGGTTCTCAAGAACAAGTCACGTTAGACTAACCTGATCTCTTTTTTTGAGAAAGTGACTACCTTGCTGGATCAGGGGAATGCTGTAGACATAGTTTATCTTGATTTCAGTAAGCTTTTGATAAGGTTCCACATACTATCCTTATTGACAAGATGGTAAAATGTGGTTTGGATCCTGTTATCGTTAGGTGGATCATTAACTGGCCGATAGATCGCACCCAAAGAGTGCTTGTGAACTGTTCCTCATCCTCTTGGAGAGGAGTGACAAGTGGAGTGCCTCAAGGATCTGTCCTGGGACCTGTTTTATTCAACAACTGTATAAATGAGTTGGATGAAGGAATAGAGGGAAGGCTTATTAAATTTGCAGATGATACTAAATGCGGAGGGGTTGCAAATACAGTAGAAGACAGAAACAGGATACAGGATATCTTGACAGGCTGGGAAACTGGACTGAATCCAATAAAATGAATTTTAACAGGGATAAATGTGAAGTTCAGCATTTAGGTAGGAAAAATCCAATGCATGATTATAGGATGGAGGAGACTTGTCTTAGCAGTAGTCTTTGCGCAAAGGATCTAGGAGTCAACAGTGTGATGCAGTGGCTAAAAAGGCAAATGCAATTTTGGGCTGTATTAACAGAAGTATAGCATCCCGATCATATGAAGTGATGGTATCACTTTACTCCGCTCTGGTAAGACCTCACCTGGAGTATTGTGTTCAGTTCTGGGCACCATATTTTAAGAAGGTTATAGACAAGCTGGAACGGGTTCAGAGGAGGGCAACAAAGCTGATGAAGGATCTGGAGACCAAGTTCTATGAAGAAAGGTTGAAGGAGCTGGATATGTTTATAATAAATAATAAATAAATTACACTGAATTTGGGGAGGGTGGGGAGATAAAGGTAGGTTGGCAGGTGGTTAGAAAGGAAAGAAGAAAAGGGGACTGGCTATAGCGGTAAGAAGAGAAGAGTAAGAGGAAATAGTGGGGGAAGGAGAAAGAGATTCCTATGCAAGTCCTTTCAGATCACCCACTTATGGCTAAGGCACTAGTTCTGCCTTGGGCTATGCTGCAGATTTGAGCCCATAAAAAGAACATGCTGAATCAGAACAGTGGTCCATCCAGTCCACCATGCTGTTGTAGATAGGGGTCAACCAGCTGCTGTGGAAGGCAAACAGGCAATAGAGGCTGAGGATCTCCCCTGCTGCTATCTTCCAGCTCCTATATTTAGGGGTCTTCTGCATCTGAATAGGGAAGCTCCAGTCACTGTGACTAGTAGCCATTCATAGATCTCTCCTTCATTAATTGGGCTAACCTTTCCAAGCTATCTGTGCTTGTGGTCATGGCTTCTCCCCATGGCAGATTAATTCTACAATTTAATAACTTGATGAGTAAAGAAATATATTTTTTTAAAGTTCATAAGTAATTGTATTAAGAAATTTCAAAAGATACAGAATAAAAAAGAGTCACCAAATAGACTTATACAGCGATGAAATGCTAGATAAAATGCAGTTTTAATAGAAGCATAACATGGCTTAAGAGTCTGAGAGTATTCAATCATTACTGCATGATGTGTATTGGACCTAAAGCACCAGGGATACGATTTAAAATTGGGATTCCAGGAGCTGAATGAAGCAGACAGACAAAAAAATAATAATTAAAAAATAAGTTAATAAAATAAATACAGAGACATAACTAAATTATAAATGAATGTTTATAGAACACATCCTCAAAAGTATGTAAAGAAAATACATAACTAACATGACATTTAAATGCAAACATACAACCACTCCTTTGCCCCAGAGAAGACAGGAAAGAACGGAAGTAGAGAAGAAAAATTAAAAGTACAGTAGAGACATTTGTGAAGGGTTATATGTAGGCTTGCCAATCCCCAGAAAGGGGGTTCTCCCGCTTTCCCAGGCTCCTTCCCGCCCCCAGTCAGCTGGCTGGCGGGGGGAAGCCCCGCCCCCACAGCCACCATGTGACTTTCCACCTCCGGAGGCTTCAGTCTCTGATTGGAAAGGCTTCCTCTTGGGATGGTGTGTTTGTGTTACTTTGAAGAAGTTGGCAGCAACTCGTGAGTAGAGATGCCAATCCCTCGCTTCAGAGTCGCCAGAAACGGGACGGAGGGAAGGGAAATGTCTGCTGGGCACTTCATTATTCCCTATGTGGAGATCGATTCTCATAGGGTATAATGGGGAATTGATCTGGAGGTATCGGGGGCTCTGGGGGCTGCTTTTTGAGGTAGAGGCGCTGAATTTTCAGTATAGCATCTAGTGCCTCTCCCCAAAATACCCCCCAAGTTTCAAAATGATTGGACCAGGGGGTCCAATTCTATGAGCCCCAAAAGAAGGTGCCCCTATCCTTCATTATTTCCTATGGAAGGAAGACATTTTAAAAAGTGTGCTGTCCCTTTAAATGTGATGGCCAGAACTCCCTTGGAGTTCAGTTATGCTTGTCACACCCTTGCTTCTGGCTCTGCCTCCAATGTCTCCTGACTTCACCCCCGAAGTCCCCAGATTTTTCTTGAATTGGACTTGGCAATCCTAGTTATATGGAGGAATTTCTTGGGATGTTACATAGCTCACAAAAGGAAACCACTTAGCTGAGAAGTTATATGCAGGAATCAGATTGTTGAAGGTTGGAGTTGATTTTGTCCATTACGAAATACTCCCACACTTTGGAAAGCCAGGTGTTGATGGTTGGAGCAGTGGAAGCCTTCCAGAAAGAGGCTATTGAAGCCTTGACAGCTGCTAGCAAGCTAACTATCCATTCACGTCGAATTGCCGAAACAGCAATAGAGTCCCAAAAGTTCAGGAATATCAATGCAGGATTTAGAGGTGTGCGATAGGATGTGATGAGGTAGATCAATTGCAACACTTCAGACAAGAACTTTGAAACAATTGGGCATTGCCACCTCTCTCTCTCGGCTTGACTTCGCGAACGAAGATTTAAGAAGGGTGCAGTAGTCCACGTCTGCTGCAGGCTCGCTGGTGGCTGACAAGACCAATGCGGGACAGGCAGATCCGGCCACAGTGGCTGCAGGGAAAAGTCTGATTTGGGGTTGGTGCTGTAGCAGTGCGATTCTTCCTCAATCTCCTTTTGTCCTCAAGACCAGCTATGCGTGCTTTCTCAAAGGAAGAGACAGCCTGGTGGATGGTGTGCCTCCATGCTTTGCGATCTGAGGCTAGGTCAGACCACTGGTGATGGTTGATGCGACAGGTGCCAAGGGATTTCTTCAAGGAGTCCTTGTACCTCTTCTTTGGTGCCCCTCTATTTTGATGGCCGGTGGAAAGTTCGCCATACAGAGCAATCTTGGGAAGGCGGTGGTTTTCCATCCTAGAAATATGCCCTGCCCAGCGCAGCTGCGTCTTCAACAGCAGTGCCTCGATGCTTGTAACCTCCGCCCTTTTGAGGACTTCAGTGTTGGTCACAAAGTCACTCCAGTGGATGTTGAGGATGGTGCGAAGGCAGCGCTGATGAAAGCGCTCAAGGAGTCGCAGGTGATGACGGTATAAAACCCACGATTCAGAGCCGTAGATGAGGGTTGTCATCACAACCGCTTTGTAAACATTGATCTTTGTGCCTTTTTTCAGATGCTTGTTGCTCCACACTCTTTTGTGCAGTCGGCCAAATGCACGGTTTGCCTTTGCCAGCCTGTTGTCAATCTCCTTGTCGATCTTGGCATCTGAGGAGATGATGCACCCCAGGTAGCTGAACTGCTGGACTGTCTTCAGAACTGATTCACCCACAGTGATGCAGGGAGGGTGATAATCTTCCTGGGGTGCAGGCTGGTGGAGAACTTCTGTCTTCTTCAGACTAACTTCTAGGCCGAATAGCTTGGCAGCCACTGCAAAGCAGGACATCATATGCTGCAGAGCTGATACCGAGTGGGAGACGAGTACAGCATCATCAGCAAACAGTAGCTCTCGGATAAGTTTTTCCATTGTCTTGGAGTGAGCCTTAAGTCGCCTCAGGTTGAACAGGCTGCCATCAGTGCGATAGCGGATGTAGACACCATCATCATCATCTAGATCTACTGCGGCTCTTTGAAGCATCATGCTAAAGAAAATCGTAAAGAGAGTTGGTGCGAGAACGCAGCCTTGCTTTACACCTGTGCCTATTGGGAAGGGCTCCGAGAGGTCGTTGCAGTGTCTGACTTGGCCTCGCTGGTCTTCAGGTAGCTGGATGATCATGCTGAGGAACCTTGGGGGACATCCTAAACGTTCCAAGATTTGCCACAGGCCTTTCCTGCTAACAGTATCGAAAGCTTTGGTAAGGTTGACAAAAGTCACATATAGACCCTTGTTCTGTTCCCTGCATTTCTCTTGGAGCTGCCTGAGAACAAATACCATGTCGGTGGTGCTCCTGTTAGCTCTGAAGCCGCACTGGCTCTCTGGGAGGAGTTCTTCTGCAATGGTGGGCACCAGTCTGTTCAGGAGTATTGCATTGCCACCAGCAATGTGCAAAAGTACCTAACTGGCCATATTTTTTCCTGCTGGAAGGAAATGTGGATCTGGAAAAGGTTACTAGCTGAACAGATGTGAAGTACCAGTGGTTTACAATTTTAAAAGATGGTAATCTGATGTTGATTACTGGTGAGCAGAACATATGGGAGTAGTAGAGGTCATTCCATTGTTCTTGAGAAAAGTAAAGTATTTAGTATTTTCTGTTCTGAACCTATTTCCCAACAATATCATTGGGTATCCCTGAGCTGTAATATTATGGGAGGGGAGAAGCTTCCTGTGTCCACTTTCTCCCCCAGATCTTGGTTGCTCTCCTTTGTATTTTGTATTTTTTCCAGCCCTGTGCCCTTTTTGAGGTATTGCTACCAGACCTTCACACAGTGTTCCAAGTGTGGCTGTACTGTAGCTTTATGCAAAGGCAGTACAATATTGGTAGTTTTATTTTCAATCCCTTTCCTAATAATTCCTGGCATAGAGTTTCTTTTTTTCACTGTTACAGCACACTAGGTCAGCATTTCCACTGATCTTTCCACTACAAACCTAAAATCTCTTTCAGTCTGAATCAACATGTTCAGATGCCATCAATGAACATTAAAATCAGGATTTTTGTTCAAATATGCATCACCTTATGTTGAACCTCATTTGCTATGTAGTTGTCCATGTTTGTTAACCTGTTCAAAGAACTCTATGAGGTTGGTGAGGCAGGATTTCCATTTGCAAAAACCATGTTGATTTTCCCTTAGCAGACTTTGTCCTTTGGTTTGCTTAATAATTTTCTTTTTAATAACCATTCCTACTAATTTACCTGGAACAGATGTTAAGCTAACTATTCTGTAATTTACTGGTTACCTCTGGACATCTTTTTAAAAAATTGGGTTGACATTTGCTATTTTCATTCAGCGCAGAAGCCAATATTAATGGTGTTACATATACTTACTAGTAGACCAATAATTTCATATTTGAGTTCCTTACAAACCCTCAGGTATATGTAGAGTTGCCAGGTCCTATCTGGCTGCTGGTGGGGGGACTTGCCTCGCATGTGCAAAGCATGTGCTGCACGATGATGTCACCCATAGAGTTTTATACCAAAATGCTAGAGCATCCCCACATCCTGTGCCCAGCACGACCATGTCACTTCTGGGTGATGTCATAGCATTGGGCACTGCTGGAGCTCTTTGTGGGCAGGGCTCCCCCGCTGGCCAATCCTGTGCTGGTGAGTTTGAAGCCCTAAGATTGGGGGAAAATCCGCCCCCAGCAGGAGGTTGGGAACCATAGATAAATGCCATGTGGACTTGCAGACTTAGTGATTTTCATTTTGCCTAATATTCTAGAACTTCAAATCTTGTCACTTCAGTTCTTCAGACACCCTTCCCAACAGAAGTAGCTTAGGCATTTTTCACAATGAAAACAGATGCAAAGAATTCATTGAAGTCTTCTGTCATCTCCCTATTTTCCTTAAACAATCCTTTGATTCCATTGTCATCCAAAGGCCCAACTGCCTCCCAAGCTGGTTTCCTAGTCCCAGTATTTTTGAAGAAATGCCATGTCTTAATGTTCTTAGTCATCTACTCAAAAAGGGTTGCCAGTTAAGCAATGGAAAATATCTGGAGACTTTAAGGGTTGATCCAGGAAAAGGTGGGGTTTGGGGAGAGGAGGGGCCTGAGCATAGTACAATACCATAGAGTCCACCATTCAAAGCAGCCATTTTCTCCAGGGGAGCTGATCTCTGCTAGCTGGAGGTCAGTTGTAAAAGTGGGAGATTTCCAGGCCCCACTTGAGGGCTGCAATAGCACAATAACAAAATATCTCTCTATTCCAGTAATATGTTGTATACAGAAATACTTCCATACACGTTCATGCATATGTAATTAGTTCAAATAATTATGTGGTTCTTTAAGTTCCGTAATCATTATTTCCTATATAATACCAGTCCAGTTCAAGAAAGTGCTTGGGTGAATGTCTCCTTTCATATTTCAAAATGGTGCCAAATTAGGACTCAGACATCCCAAATCCAACTCTGACGCGGCTTGCTAGCTGGTCAGCCCATTTCAGTCACCATTCTCATGGAGGGATAGACCAGTTGTCCAAAATTTTTACAAGTTCCAAACCATTTATATGCATTCAGTAGTCCTACCAAGCGGAGATCATCTTCAAATGGAGATGACCTGTGCTTGGTAGGACTATTGAATGCATGTAAATGGTTTGGAACTTATAAAAATTTTGGACAACCATCTTACCCCTCCATGAGGTGACTGAAACGGGCTGACCAGCTAGCAAGCCATGTTGAAGGTAGGCTTGCCAATCCCCAGGTCCCAGCGGGAGTTCTCCTGCTTTCCCAGGCTCCTTCCCACCCCCAGTCAGCTGGCTGGCGGGGGGAAGCCCCGCCCCCACAGCCACCATGTGATTTTCCACCTCCGGAGGCTTCAGTCTCCAATTGGAAAGGCTTCCTCTTGGGATGGTGTGTCTGTGTTACTTTGAAGAAGCTGGCAGCAACTCGTGAGTAGAGATGCCAATCCCTCACTTCAGAGTCGCCAGAAATAGGGGGTGGGGGGGGAGGGAAATGTCTGCTGGAGAGCCAGTTTGGTGTAGTGGTTAAGTGTGCGGACTCTTATCTGGGAGAACCAGGTTTGATTCCCACTCCTCCACTTGCACCTGCTAGCATGGCCTTGGGTCAGCCATAGCTCTGACAGAGGTTGTCCTTGAAAGGGCAGCTGCTGTGAGAACCCTCTCCAGCCCCACCCACCTCACAGGGTGTCTGTTGTAGGGGAGGAAGGTAAAGGAGATTGTGAGCTGCTCTGAGACTCTTCATAGTGGAGGGTGGGATATAAATCCAATATCATCTTCTTCTAAATTATTCCCTATGTGGAGATTGATTCTCATAGGGTATAATGGGGAATTAATCTGGAGGTATTGGGGGCTCTGGGGGGGCTGCTATTTTAGATAGAGGCACCAAATTTTCAGTATAGCATCTAGTGCCTCTCCCCAAAACGATTGGACCAGGGGTTCCAATTCTATGAACCCCAAAAGAAGGTGCCCCTATTCATTATTTCCTATGGAAGGAAGGCATTTAAAAAGATGTGCTGTCCCTTTAAATGTGATGGCCAAAACTCCCTTGGAGTTCAATTATGCTTGTCACACCTTTGCTTCTGGCTCCGCCCTCAATGTCTCCTGGCTCCACCCCCCAAAGTCTCCTGGCTCCACCCCCAAAGTCCCCAGATATTTCTTGAATTGGACTTGGCAACCCTAGTCGGACGTAGCCTCACCATATTCATCAGAACTGTTTGTCCACATTTCCAAACAGAAGTTATATGCAAGAAGTCATTAGTCACTATAGTGTTTTGAAAGTTAATTTTGTAATTTCATAATAAGAAGCAACTAATTTATTTTTATAGACACAAATTCTAGAAGGATTGCTTCATCTACTGTAGCTAAAAGTCATGAGTGTTATTGCGACATAAGGACTTCTGTGTTAGAGTCTGTTTCATCTCATTGATTTGGCAAAGTGGAATGTGGCTCACAAAAACCTCAATAACTGTATTATTCTTTAAGGCGACAAAATTACTTTTGCTAATTATAGCAGTTGTTTTATATATATGTATATATTATTGTTGCTCCAGAGCATGCTTGATGTTATCAAAAATTCCTGATCAGCATTTGACAAGTTAATTGACCAAATATTTTTGACCATTCAAATACCCAGCCCTAACTTGCCATTTTATTTTCAGCTGCTTTCCTAATTTTTCCTGAGCTTGACTTTTTCTGCTTTGCTTCTGTAGCATATCGAATTTATTTTATCTGTTACTATAGGTAGTAGACATAACCATTACAGTATGGGGGCCGTATGTGAGGATGGGGGAGAGATACCGTACTTGTTTTTCAAAAAGTAATTGTCTGAAGCTACTGGGACACAGTTGCAAAGCTGAAATTCAGAGTGTATCTTCCATATCTGAATTTTTGTTTCCTTGGAAGTACATCATAAGGATGTAGACTGTGAAAAAATTAACAGTGCATCCATCATGTCTTCCTTCCCATTTTTATTTTCTCCTTTTGCAACAGAAGACAGTGGATATTTCATTCTGTTGCTGTTAGGCAATCACTTACTGTTGTTCCTAAGAAGAAAACTGTTGCCATTAGGACTGCACATATTTATCAAAGAGCCAATTGTAAATAATGCTGCTTGGCATAAGAATGTAAGAAGAGCCCCGCTTGATCAGACGTAAGGTACAGCATCCTATGGTGACCACCAGCCAGGTGCTCCTAAGAAGCCAAGAAGTAGGACATAAAGACAGTAGCTTTCTTGCTCTGTTATTTCTCAGCATCTGGCATTGGAGGTGATAGGCCTGTCCTCTGGGAGTCTGTTAAAAACTCTTTCAAAGCCATCTGAGCCAGTTACTGTACCACTTTTTACGCTCACTAATTTGATTATGCATTGTATTATGTATTTTATTTTGTCTGTATGGAAGATACTGCCAGGGTTTCTTTGCTGAGTGGTTCCAAGTTAAAAAGTAATAGTAGTGAAAGCCAAATTTTTGTTGTCCATCTTCTCCATGCTGCATATTTATTTATTTATAGCCCAATGGTGATCCAAAGTGACTTATATTGTTATCTTCTCCATTTTATCCTCATAGCGACCCTGTGAGGTAGGTTAGACTGAGTTTATAATTTTAAAAAGATAGATCACTGAAGGACATTAAAGAGGTTTTTAAGCTAAAAAAGCCCCAGATGCTTTAGCTTTTTTTCATAGACTGTACACCAGTCCCTTGACCATTTTGTTTTCCCCATTTCCAGCTATATACCATGTCCTTTTTGAGATGGGGCAACTAGAATAGTCCACATAATACCTAGAATGCTTCCTTTAATAATAATCTCTAAATTAATTAAAAGACTTGTCCATAAACTTTACAGATATTTTAAAAACAAGCAGAAGTAGAGAGATGTTGGGTGGCAATGGTTTGGCCTGGGGATGGGTGTTTGGCCGTTTGGCATTTGAAAAGGTGAGGGGGACAAGAACACCTCATCTCACTGTGTTGTGAGGGATCCTGATTGGGTCCTTGCAGCATTTCTAATTGCCTTATTAAGTTTTGAAATGGCAGTAGTGTTCATAGGTCAGATCTATGGAGGCCATCACGTATAGTTTGGCCCTCAGTGGTGCAGTTTGAGCCTTTGGCAGATCTAAATTCAAATTCTCACTTAACTTGAAGGTTATTGGGCCAGTCACTGAGTCTTAGTCTAACCTGCCTCATAGATAGACAGAATGCATTTCCCTCCAAAGTCTTACAAGGGAGATATCATCGAGTCCCTTTAGGCAACCGACTCTGTTCCTGTGGAGCGAATATTCCCAACTCAATTCAGCATATATTGCTTGATTGTTCCTTTTATCATAATCTCGTAAAGATTTATTTTGCAAGCTTTCTTTCTTCCCAGATTTGACTATTCTGCCACCCTGTTTTTATTTATTGAACGATTCTGAGGCAGAGGTTAGAGAGGCTGTGGCAAAATTTTTGGCTGGCATCCTTAAATTTAAATCTGACCATGTATGAATGCATCTGTAAACTCGGTTTCATTTTGATTTTATCTCCAATGTTTAAATTTGTATATTCTGTGTATTTTTATTTGCAACTGTTATGCCATTAAAGGTTTGGTATGTTATGGACAGACAGGCTTTCCTTTTGTGTTCTGTGTTTTTATATGTTGATTGCTTTGTCTTTGTAACTATATTATCACAGGTATCTATTAGAGCAGGATTTTCCAGGGATGAGAATTGGTCCAGAACCGACAACAGATTCTTTCATTGCTGTGATGTATGGAGAAACCGAAGGCAGCACTCCTGGAAATGCTCTTGTCGTAGACCCAAAGAAGCCATTCCGCAAACTCAGTCGTTTTGGTAATGCATTCCTGAATAGGTAAGGAAAAACAACATGTTTGTAGCCTCTTTCCCTGACATTGGGAGCTGAATTTTATTTGCAATCTTTGTAAGCTCACAATGGTACCACATAGCTTCCATACAGTGAGATAATATAGTTATATTTGTAAGGCCAATTTAAGTGGAATTTGCTCTTTAAAAATACATATAAGAAGTAATATCTGGAAGAATCTGAAAGGTATTCAAGGTGAATGACTTCCTGAAATAGGAAATGAAAATATTTGAACAATGTTATAAGTAAGTCCAGAAGAATATTGTTCTCATGGGATGGGTGCGGGTGTATCTACTTAACTCTTGACTGATTGTAAGCCTTGCAGTACATAATGGAATGAGAAATAAAGTACTGATCTAATAGTGTGGGGCTTACAATCAGTCTAGTAGATATGCCTTTCCCCACCAGATTGTTTGGTGCTGGTATAGCTCTCATACTAATACACTAGGGATCATTTATGTAGTATGTGACCATCTTGATTTTTATAAGGTTGCAAATTCCCTGCTTAAGATGCTAGAATTTGAATAACTAAATAATGAAGCATTAAGTAAGTTCTGTATTGCACCTCACTTCCACCTGTTCTCATCCTATTTAAGTTATATGAAAATTCTGTGTAAATTCTGCTGCTTCTGGTTCCGTTGGCTTATTTATTTAGGCATTTTCTCTCCCAATGGTGACCAAAGCATCTTACCAAAATACAGTTTAAACAAACAGACAATTTAAGGAGACAGAATTTAAATATGCAGAAAAAACAAGACATACACTAACAACATCCTGGGCTGAATCCTCTGGGGTGGCTCAGTCAGAGCCACAAGCTGCAAACCTAGACCAAAAGCCCTTTGGTTTTTTGCCAGAAGGCGCACACCTCTGGCCACACCCAAGCTTAATACTGGCTTAAAGAGGAGAAACACACTCAACCTAGATTTTATTCATCAGCTGCTAGCAAAATGTTCCTACTGTCCTATAAGCTATAATTTGCTATTTAACATCCTTATTATCCTTTCTTGTCTGTATGTTACTGGGTCATTTAAAGGACTTGGCAAGTTTGTGGGTTCCTTGTTTCCACCATTGTTTGATGATCAAGGAATACATTAGAGGTATTTGTTTAAAATGTGTTTATACATTGTCTTTTCCATATCACTCAAATCGGTTTCCAATAAAAAGTTATTGTTTAAAACATACTCCACAATTAAAACAACATAGGTACTCCACACCTAGTATCATGAACAAGAATTATATATAGTCTCAGCTAAAACTGAATCATCACCAAAATCAGCAAGACTAAAACATCATTAACACATCACAACAGTCAAAAGGTCCTTTATAAAAAAAGAAGAAAAAGTTTCCTTATAAAGCATTGCTTAAAAAAAAAAATAGTGACAATATTACAGCTCCCACTTCTTTTCAGGTGTCTGCAGCTTGTTTGTTTATTCACCAAGAATTTTTAAAGGAAACTTGCCCGGTCCCTCTTTCTCACTGCCTAAAATGTTTTGGCCTTCATGGAGCAACATAATATTGCATATTATGTAAAACATGGGTTTTCAGATTGCATCTTATTATTTTCTTGCTTTTGCCATAAAATTGGAGATTAACTGTATACTCTAATTTGGTTGCCATAGTAAAAACAAAAGGAAATTGCTACACTGGGAATAGCTTCTGAAGTCTCATTTTCATCTCTCTCTAGGTTAGGATTGCCAAATCTCCCAATGGGCAGTGGCAGAAGAGAAATAAAAATATTGCCATCAGGTGAACACCGTGATGTCACTTTTGGAGAAAACCTGGAAATTCTGTCAGTCCTCTCTAGGAATCTCTGGCTACTCTGTAGTTTTACCATAAACTATCTGGTGATTCCTAGAGTATGACAACACAGCATTGCCCACCCATATCCCTCCACAAGTCTCCCACTGATTGACAGACCATGCCTGGGAATCCTGCTCCAGTCACCAAATCTCCCACATTATTTGTCTTGGAAAGAGTATCCTAGGTGTAAGCAGCCCTTGAATTAAGCAGGAGCTCACAGAAGCACAGCTCCTGAACCTTTCTGAGGATTCCCCCTCCTCCTCCCCACCTTATCAACCTTGCATATTGAATAGTAGGTGCAGCTGCATAACAATCCCTGCATGAGCTCCACCACCTATTTTTCTACAAAATGACCCCTGGGTGTAAGGGCTATTTCCAAGGTAAACTGGAAAGGGATGGGATATGTTCTTTGAATGCATATTCTCTTTCACTGGAGTTTGGTTATCTGTATTATGTTTAATTCTTGTCTGTTGGTCCCCCCACCCTCAAGGAACGAACTTCAAACCCTAACTTGTGTTAATTCTTTTCTCATCAGATCTTTTGGGAACAGTGTTTGTTCCACAGGGCCATTTATCAGCCTGGAAAGTTTGTAGAGCACTAATGCTGATAAGGCTGTACTTGTTTCCTAGTGCAGTCATGGAGACAATGCTTACCACTGTGCCTTCGTTCTTTTTTAAAAAACTTCTACAAACAATTCTAGGCTACAGGCTACAAATATTGTATATTTAAACTGCTTGTAAAACGTTCTTTCCCTCTTTTTTTCTGATCAGTCTCAGTCTTTGCCTTCAGTTAGCTCTTTTGTAAGGCGCGGTGCCATCTCTGTATATAACTGCAGTTGTTTTTCCTGTAAAACCTGCTCCTGCTACTATGCCATTTGACGTCCGGAAAATGTTAAACATTGTGTCCTTGTATAGCTGGAATAAAGGCCCCAGTCTTCTCCTGACATAGATTCTGTAATAGTTACTATTCCACAAGTCAGATGTCTTTCAAAAAATATAAGATGATGTGAATGTACATGAACAACAACAAAAAATGCTAGGCTCCTAAAATATTTTTAAATGAAATCTTGCTTGAGGTTTTGCCAGTTTACAAATTTAAAAAAGCCTGGAGTCAAAAGAGCAGAAATAATTAAAAATGGGAAAAGCGATATTAAATGTGTATAATAAACTTCATTAAAGTCCAACAAAGTCTGCTTAGGCAATAAAAACATCTTTATTTTTTTGGGTGGGGGGGATGTTCCTTAACTTTTATACCAACAAAGCACTGTCAATTTAAAATCCCCCTCTGCCTTCTCTCAAAAATAAAGAATATTGAACTTAAAAAAAAAGCAGACAAGTCCATCAAATAAATGTAGAGAATACCAACAGTATCTCACAAGTGTTTTGGAAATGTACTCATAACAGTGCCAGGCCCACAGCTACCAGGGGGAGCAGGGGGGCCAGGCTGCTCTATGTAGCCCCCCCTTCCCTCTGTAGGGGCCCTCCATTCCGAGGTTATTTCTCCCCGCCCGCCCTCCGCACGAGAGTGAGCACAAGAGAGAGCATGAGAGAGCGACAGTGAGAGAGAGAGTGGGAAAGTGAGAGGAGGTAGCAACAGAAAAAGTGAGAGAGCGCAGGAGAGAGAGAGAGTGACAGCAAGTGAGAGAGTATGAGAGAGAGTGTCAGCAAGAGTGACAGAGAGAGCACAAGAGAGTGACAGAGAGAGCACAGTGAGAGAGAAAGTGAAAAAGGAGAGAGCAACAGCAAAAGCAAGTGAGAGAGCAAGCAGGAGAGAGAGCGAGAGGACAAGAGAGAGTGACAGCAAATGCACGAGAGTGACAATGAGTGAGAGACTGACAGCAAGAGTGACAGAGAGCACGAGAGAGACAGCAAATGAGAGAGAGAGCACGAGAGAGTGACAGCGATAGTGAGAGAGAAAGTGCAAGAGGAGAGAGCAACACAAAAGTAAGTGAGAGAGCAGGAGAGAGAGTGACAGCGAGAGAAAGAGCTGGGGCTGGGCAACTGGCAACTAGAAAGCGCAGCCAAGGGAATAATAAAATATACTTTAATTATGAATTTTGATGGTGATGCTAGTTACAGAAAAATAAATTAATTCGTTGTTATTGTGAAAACAATAACAATTAACTGTTGGGAACACCACAGATGGCACACATACTGCACACATAAGAACATAAGAGAAGCCGTGTTGGATCAGGCCAATGGCCTATCCAGTCCAACACTCTTTGTGTGTATACACACACACACACACACACACTGTGGCTAATAGCCACTGATAGACCTCTGCTCCATATTTTTATCCAATCCGCTCTTGAAGCTGGCTGTGCTTTTAGCCGACGCCACCTCCTGTGGCAGTGAATTCCACATGTTAATTACCCTTTGGGTGAAGAAGTACTTCCTTTTATCTGTTTTAACCTGACTGCTCAGCCAATTTCATTGAATGCTCATGAGTTCTTGTATTGTGAGAAAGGGAGAAAAGTACTTCTTTCTCTGCTTTCTTCATCCCATGCATAATCTTGTAAACCTATCATGTCACCCCGCAGTCGACGTTTCTCCAAGCTAAGAGCCCCAAGCGTTTTAACCTTTCTTCATAGGGAAAGTTTTCCACACCTTTAATAATTCTAGTTGCCCTTTTCTGGACTTTTTCCAATGCTATAATATCCTTTTTGAGGTGCGGTGACCAGAATTGTACACAGTATTCCAAATGAGACCACACCATCGATTTATACAGAGGCATTATGATACTGGCTGATTTGTTTTCATTTCCCTTCCTAATAATTCCCAGCATGGTGTTGGCCTTTTTTATTGCAATCTCACACTGTCTTGACATTTTCTGTGAGTTATCTACCACGATGTCATGAGCCCTGACAAGGAGGAGCTAGACGGGTTAACAGACCTGGAAGAGTTGCCAGCCAGTTCCTCAGCTGTTGATGATCATTCACCTCCAAGCTGTCCTCCCATCTCAAGAGTTTGAAGCAGGCTCTGGAAAGAACTTTCAGAGCGAAGACATGAGGCATACCAATGCTTCAGATCTCTCAGCCATGAGTTCTAGCAAAGTCACTGCCACCCAGGGAGCAGGCTGATTGAGACTCTCATATAGCTCCCACTAAGGACCTGGTAACCTTGTGGAAGCAACAAGTCTATTCTCTGGCTTGCATCCACGCTCCTTCCTGATTCCTGATCCTGACCTACTTGATTTCCTTGGCACCCTGACCTTTTGGCTTTTGGACATTGACTTCTGATTCCAGTTTCTGATTCTGCACTGGTGATTTGGCTCCTGCTTGACTTCCTGGACTTTGACCTTGGACTGGCTTTGGACTCCTGCCTGCACCCTGAGAACAAGACACACAACCCCAAAATCTCTCTCTTAGTCAGTTTCTGCCAGTTCACAACCCATCAACTTGTATTTGTAGCTGGGATTCTTGGCCCCAATGTGCATTACTTTGCACTTGGCCATATTGAACCTCATCTGCCACGTTGACGCCCACTCACCCAGCCTCAACAGATCCCTTTGGAGTTCCTCACAATCCTCTCTGGTTCTCACCACCCTGAACAATTTAGTGTCATCTGCAAACTTGGCCACTTCACTGCTTACTCCCAACTCCAAATCATTAATGAACAAGTTAAAGAGCATGGGACCCAGTACTGAGCCCTGCGGCACCCCACTGCTTACCGTCCTCCACTGCGAAGACTGCCCATTTATACTCACTCTCTGCTTCCTATTAATTAGCCAGTTTTTGATCCACAAGAGGACCTGTCCTTTTACTCCATGACTCTCGAGCTTACTAAGGAGCCTTTGATGAGGAACTTTATCAAAAGCTTATTGGAAGTCATGGTAAACAACATATATTGGGTCCCCTTTGTCCACATGTTTGTTCACCCCCTCAAAGAATTGTAACAGGTTAGTGAGGCAAGATCTTCCCTTACAGAACCCGTGCTGAGTCTTCCTCAATAACTTGTCTTCATCAATGTGCCTACTCATTCTGTCCTTGATAATGGTTTCTACCAACTTTCCCGGTATTGAAGTCAGACTGACTAGCCTTTAATTTCCCAGATCTCCACTAGAACCCTTTTTAAAGATGGGGGTGACATTTGCTACCTTCCAGTCCTCAGGAATGGAGGCAGATTTCAATGAAAGATTACCGTATTTTTCGGACCATAAAACGCACTCCCCCCCAAAAAAAAAGTGGGGGGGGAAAGTGTGTGCGTCTTATGGAGCGAAGGTACCTTCCTCGGGGGGGGGGGGAGCAATCCGTTGCCTCAACCTCTGATCCCGGCGCTTCCCCCACGCCTGCCTGCCTGGCTCCAGCTTCTTCCAGCAAGTGCTGGGATCGCTCCACGCTGCCCCCACCGCAAACCCAGCGCTTTGTGAGCGCCAGCTGCGGAGAGGGCAGCGTGCTTCCTCCATGCCTGTCTGCCTGGCTCCAGCTCTGATTCTTAAAGCAAACGCTGGGATCAGAGGGCGGAGGGAGCGATCCTGGCGTTTGCGGTAAGCATCAGAGCTGGAGCTAGGCAGACAGGTACGGAGGAAGCACGCTGCCCCCTCCACAGCCGGTGCTCGCGAAGCGCTGGGTTTGCGTAGGGGGTGGGTGCTTCCTCCGTGCCTGTCTGCCTGGCTCCAGCTCTGATGCTTAAAGCAAGCGCTGGGATCGGAGGACGGAGGGAGTGATCCTGGCGCTTGCTGTAAGCATCAGAGCTGGAGCCAGGCAGACAGGCACGGAGGAAGCACGCTGCCCTCTCCGCAGCCGGCGCTCGCAAAGCGCTGGGTTTGCGGTGGGGGCAGCGTGGAGCAATCCCAGCGCTTGCTGGAAGAAGCTGGAGCCAGGCAGGCAGGCGCGGGGGAAGCGCCGGGATCGGAGGTGGAGGCAGCGGATCGCCCCCCAGGAGGAAGGTGCATCCTATGGTCCGGAGCGCCTTATGGTCCGAAAAATACAGTGCATATTTTTGTCAGGAGATCCACAAGTTCAACTTTGAGTTCTTTCAGAACTCTTGGATGTATGCCATCCGGACCTGGTGACTTATTAGTTTTTAATTCATCAATCAGTTATAGGACCTCCTCTCTTGTCACCTCAATTTGACTCAGGTCTTTCAACACCCCTTCCAAAATCAGTGGTTCTGGAGCGGGGAAACACTTCTCATCTTCCACAGTGGAGACGGAGGCAAAAAATGCATTCAGCTTCTCAGCCGTTTCCCTATCCTTCTTCAGTAATCCTTTTATCCCTTGGTCATCCAAGGGCCCCACTGCCTCCCTAGCTGGTTTCCTGCTTCTAATATATTTGAAGAAATTTTTATTGTTGGTTTTTATGTTTTTTTGCAATATGCTCCTCATAGTCCCTTTTTGCCTGCCTGATCACAGTCTTGCATTTGATTTGCCACAGCCTGTGTTCCCTTTTATTAATCTCACTTGGACTAGCTTTCCACCACTTAAAGGAGTCCTCCTTACCTTTTACAGCTGCCATTACTTTGTTTGTTAATCATGCAGGCCTTTTCTTATACCTGTTTGTGACTTTCCTAACTTGTGGTATAAATTTTATCTGAGCTTCTAGGATTGTAGTTTTAAATAGCCTCCAAGCTTCCCCAAGGGTTTTGACTGTATTTACCTTTCCTTTAGTTTCCTCTTTACATACCTCCTCATCTCAGAGAATTTACCCCTTTTAAATTTAAACGTGGTTGTGCCGGTCTTTTGGGGCAACTCTGTATTTATACAAATGGTGAAATCAATAACGTTATGGTCACTGCTCCCAAGCGGTGCGATCACTTTTACATCTCTCACCAAGTCTTGAGCATTACTTAGGACCAAATCCAGGATCGCCCCACCCTTGGTAGGTTCTGTGACCATCTGCTCCATAGCACAGTCATCGAGAGCATCTAGAAACTCAATCTCTTTCTCTCGACCAGAACACATATTGACCCAATCCATCTGCAGGTAGTTAAAATCACCTATTACAACACAGTTTTTACATTTAGCCACTATCTTTAATCCTTCCATCATATTATAATCGTCCTCTATCTTTTGATTTGGTGGGCGATAACAAACTCCCATAGTTAAATTTCCTTTTGGGCCCTCTATTTCAACCCAAAGCATTTCTAGAAGGGAATCTAATTCTCTGACCTCAGTCTTACTGAACTGTATACCCTCTCTCACATAGTGCTGCACCAGCTGTACTGGCTTCTGGTTGAGTACCAAATCAGATCCAAGGTTTAGGTTTTGACCTTCAAGGCTTTGAGCAGTCTGGGGCCAATGTATCTGCGGGACCATCTCCTCCATTATGTTCCTTGTAGAACATTATGCTCTTCTGGTAACAATTTGCTGGTGATCCATGTCCCTAAAGAGGCCCAGGTGTCCTCAACATGGGCCAGGGCTTTTTCTGTCCTGGCCCCAACATGGTGGAACTCTCTGCCAGATGACACCCGGGCCCTGTGTGATCTTGGGCAATTCCACAGGGCCTGTAAGTCAGAGATGTTCCACCAAGCTTTTGATTGAAGACAGCAATGGCTGGCACTTTTCCTTCTTCATCCCCCCAGAAGGTTTCCTCCCCACCCTCTGTATGCTCCAATATCTCAAAAGAACTTAACTGGCAAGACACCATCAGAATAAATTTATTGCAATTTTATTGTATTGGTATGTATATCTGTGTATTTCTTTTATTTTTTTACTTGAATGTTACTGATGTACATCGCCTAGAGTCTGGCCTAGGCCAGGATGGGGCAATTAAACAAATCAAATAAATAATAATAATAATAATAATAATAATAAATAAAAATGGCATTACTTATAATGATTCTAGTCCAGGGAGTTATAACAGCAGAAAACTAGGATTGTAAAGAGCTTGGCATCATCTGCCTAATGGACAGAGTTCTAAAAAGTCTTAAAATTCCCAATTTCTTTCTCTTCTCTTTGTTAGGTTCATGTGTGCTCAGTTACCCAATCAGGTTCTGAAGAGCATCAGCATCATAGATAGCCCTGGCATCCTTTCGGGAGAAAAACAGCGTATCAGTAGAGGTGAGCTGCAGTGCTCAAAAACAACTGCTGGACTAGTGACCTGTTTTTGTTTTAGAGACTAATCCCAACTAATCTCTTGAGGGTTTAATCTTGTAGCTCAGTGACAGCATGGTCCAGCCACAATCTGTTTACTGTATTCTAAGCCTCTGTCTTGGAGCAGGGGTCATAAGCTTTTTATAATTAAAGAGCTAAACTATGTTGACATTCAGAGCTAAAGATCAACAGAGAGCCAATACAATAAAGCCCTTTGGCATAACTGAAAATAAGAAGTTTGAAGGACTTGTTGTTACTTATTTTACAAATTGTATACCCTGGTTTTCTGCCCTGTGGTAATACATGTCACAAAGGCTAGTCAAATTGCTTCTTGGAAGATAAGTGGTACCTTTCGTTCAGTATCAGCAGTATAAAAATTCCTTAATTTTAACATCAAACTACAGTGAGAGGATCTCCCATCACAGAAACATGTTTGTTTTTCCAGGTGACATGCCTAGTTCTAGTAAGCAGAAATCTAGTGTCCTGGAGGCCCCTGTGTCCCTAACCCAGGAGAGCAAAGACAGGATGGGCCCAGTTATTTACAAAAACAGGGACAAAACTTTAAACAAATCCTGCAGAGAGGCTAAGCCCTCTCTCGGGCCAAACAGGGTTCTCTGCCACCAGGCTCTTTTAGCTATTCCCAAGGTCTCTAGAAGAAAAGGCCAATTTCTAACCTCGGGAAATTATTCAGAAACCAACTCTTCAAGGTAGGACTTGCAGCACTGAGTTTCCAGACAAAAAATTACTGTGGTCGAGCACTTAGCTATTGGGATAATGCAGTCAAGGTCCAGACAGAACTTTATTTTAGGTGCAGAATATATTGACAAAAGGCAAGACCTGTGAAGGATTTTAAAATAAGAAAGCTCTTCTTCTCCAGCTAATTAATACACTTCAAAGCACAGTTACTAACATTTTAGCAAGCACAGGATGCTCAGTAGTCACAAGACAAGACAAGGCCTTCAACCTTTAGGAATAGACAAATGGATCATAGCCATAGGCATAGACACAGAGGTCTAACATGGTCTAGCCCAGGGGTGGCCAAACTGTGGCTCGGGAGCCACATGTGATTTTTTCACACACATTGTGTGGCTCTTGAAATACCCCCATTGGGTGGCAGCTTGGAGACTGCATTTAAAGTTGCTTTCTTTCCACCTCTCCCTCCTCCATCTATTTGCTTTCTTTCCACCTTCCTTCCATCTTGTGGCTCTCAAATATCTGATGTTTATTCTATGTGGCTCTTATGTTAAGCAAGTTTGGCCATCCCTGGTCTAGCCAAAGCTAGCAGCTTAGCCCAAAAACAGACAGCTTCAGAAACTAGCCCAAAGCTAGCTAGTAGCTCTCATGGCAAAGTATAGCTAAACTTAAGAATGGAGTCCAATTGCCTCCAAGCCTAAAGGACCAATCAGAATCCTCTGGATGATGTAACCTTCCATTTAGTTGCCGTGGGAATCAGAAGTCAGAGGCTAGCTAATCTGACCTTGGGTCCCAGGTGCGATGCTTACCACAGCTGTAAAGAATTCTCTTACTGAAAGCCAGCAAGAGATAGAAGTACCAGCTTCCCCAGGTACTGATGATTTCATTGATAATCATTACCAATTAACTCTTTGTGAGAGCATTGTCTTAAAGTTTTTTTCTCAGCCAAGAGGCCTAGCAGGATACTAAGAAGCTAGGCCTAGGCTGACCAAAGTTACAACTGGCCAGAGTTTGTAAGGAAATTGTAAAAGCACTCCATATAGATCATCTGCTTCATTCAGTAGTCTTTTACAGTGCAGTGTTAAACAGAATTATACTTTTCCCTGTCAAAGTCAGTAGGCTTTAAGGAGTGTAACTCTGTTCAGGATTGCAGTGCTTGATAAGTAAGATCTAGTATTGGAACAGTAATATTTTCTGTGCTCTGACCTGGATGGCCCAGATTACCCGGAAGCTAAGCAGAGTTGGGAGACCACCAAGGAAGTCCAGGGTCTCTATGTTGAGACAGACAATGGCAAACCACCTCTGAATGTCTTTTGCCTTGAAAACTGTACAGGGTCACCATAAATCAGCTGCAACTTGATGGCATGTTCTACCATCAATATTTTCAGTCCCTTGCATCTTCCCAACAATGTTAATCACAATGTAAATTTTGGCTCACAGGGTTGGCTGATCAGGATCTACTTGAAATATCCACTGCTGGGACAAATTTTCACTTTTGCTGGTAAAACAGGGGTGTCTCTCATTTGTTATGAGGGCAGATCTGACAAAAATGAGACCTTGTGGGGTGTGTGAAAAAGTCACATGTGTGTATCTAGTTAAGATTAGGTAGCAGAGATATAAACTTTATAAATGACACAGACAAGCACAATTAAAGGTGTTTTTTTTTAAAAAAAACTCTTAAAATAAAACATGCTTAAAACATTAGCACTTGGTGGTTTTAAAGGTGCTTTCTTTGTATTTCTTCCATCAGGATTCAGGGAAGTTGGCAAAGGAAACTCTGGCTCTTTCCTTCCTTTCCCAGGGGACCAGGAGGGAAAGAAGCCTCTGCCAATAGAAGAGAGGCTTGTCTCAGTAGCTCTGCTGTGCAATTGAGAGAGCCTGGCAAAGAAAGCAATACCTCTCCTCCCTTCCTCAGCCAATGGAGAAAATAGAGGTTTTGCTCTTTAGCTCCTGTGTGATTGAGCAAGGCTTGCAAAGCAAGCTGTGATGCAGAAGGAAGCAGATGACAGCCAGTTGCTTGGGGGTCTGATATGAGCCACTCTAACTTAGGTAGAGTCTAGACATATTTATGGAATTTGAAGGTTTACATGTTGTAGTCTTCTTAAAGCAAAATTTCTAAATTCACTCAATATTGAAAGACTAACAGTACAATCCTAAGGACACTTTCCTGGGAGTAAGCCCCATTGAATAGACCATAGTAGAATTCCAAGTAGACTTGCTTAGGATTGCTCTCTGAGAGCTGTTACATCCTCTGACCCCTTAACACATATTTTAATCTAATTTTGCCTTCTGAGGCATAATAGGATTAGCGGCATACTTGGACATCTAACATTTATAACATTGAGGACATTGAACTGTTCATATGTGTATCCTCATCATGCCCATTATAGCAGGAACCCCCAACCTTTTTGAGCCTGCTGGTACCTTTGGAATTCCCACACAGGGTTGTGGGCACAACCACAATATGGCTGCCACAGGACATGGCACAGAAGGACCACAAAATGTCAGGGTGTGAAGTAGTAGTAAAATTCAGCATTTTAGAAAGAAGTTCCATTTCGCAGTATACCTTTTAATCTGTACAGCCAATCAGAAGCCCTACTGGGTAAATGCCCACCTTGCCCCTCCTACTTTCAAAAAGCTCTTGATAGGCACCAGGAAAGTTGTTGGCAGGTCCCATGAACATCACATTGAGGACCCTTGCATAATAGCATATTAATTGCAGGAGCACATTCAGCTGGTGCTAAAAGAACTGCACTGGCTGCCTATTGCATTCCGAATCCGCTTCAAGGTGCTGGTACTGACCTATAAAGCACTATATGGCTGAGGGCTGCCTATCTATGGGACCTCCTTTCCCCACATGTTCCCCAGAGAGCACTTCATTTGGGAGGGCAAAATCTTCTCTCCATTCCCAGATCAAGGGAGGCCAGACCGAGCTCTACAAGGGCCAGAACCTTTTCAGTGGCAACACCAGCACTGTGGAACACCCTCCCGGAAGCTATATGGGCCCTGTGGGATCTTTCCCAATTCAGCAGGGCCTGAAAACAGAATTATTTTGATTAGCCTGTAACATCTGAGTGGGAGAGTGCTGACACCCTAATAACTGAGCAAATACTATCTATGAGTAATTAGATAATGTCTCAAGGACCACTGACAGATAAACTGACTTAAGAAACTTATTGAAATTGAACTGGCCCACTGAAGAAGCTGTGAACCGTCGTAAGAAGCGGTGAATAGCACCATAATGTTGTATTTCTGCGGTTTTTAGTTTTGCATTTCTTTTAGTGATTTTAAAATGTAATCTTTTCTGGTCATTGTTAGCTGCCCTGAGTTCATCTGCGGAGAGGGCAGGATATAAATTTAAAGTAAATAAATAAATAAAATTTAAACCATACATTTATGTTTTAAAGTACATTGACTGTGACTACAGCCCCCAGGTCCCAGTGGGGGGATCTCCCAGTTTTGGGGGCTCCTTTATGCTGTGGACCACCTAGTGGAGGAAACCCCTCCCCTAAACACCCAATTTAACCATAGAATTTGCCCAAAACCCAGAGCATCCCCCCACGCAATGTCCTTAGCGCAATGATGTCACTCCAGGTGATGTCATCACAACAGGGACATTGCGTGACATCTCCACCCACCCCTGGAACATCCTCCAAATCCCCCCACTGGATGGGCCAGACTAGGATCCCACCCTAGTCTAAAGTATACTTGGAATTGTCAGTATCTAATGCTGTAGATTGTCCTACATAAAAAAAAACTTCACCTGAATAAAACCTTACTTAGAATGCAATTCACTTATTCCAAAGGGAAAAAAAACATAAGAACATGAGAATCCATGTTGGATCAGGCCAGTGGCCCATCCAGTCCGCTTCATTAGAGTTTTCTCCATTCCTCCTTGGCAAAATTGGAGGGGGGGCGATAATCGAGTGGGGGGATAAGCTTCTTTTTTAAAAATAATTTTTTCTAGTTTCTTTTTTTGCTGCAAAATCACATTTGTTGTGGTGGACTAAGCCACATAGTATCTCTGGATGAAGGCTACTCTGCTTTTCAGTTCTGCATTCAACACTGTTTCACTGGTTGATTTATTATACAGTGATTTGAAAATATAACAGAGCAAATTTCCTGTTCTTGGATCAGTAGGCTTTGTTCCTTATGGTGCTAGGAATGGAATACAAAAATTAAATTAGAATTATCAGCTAAAAGTTGGTTGTAATCTGGCTGTCCATTTTGTGATTTAAATATGTCAATCTAAATGTTACTCCCAATGATTTAGTTCTGCTTTTTGCTTTGCTTAATGCTTACTTTATAGGAAAAGGCTATAGTTGGAGAACTTGCTTTGTATGCAGAAATCCAGGTTACTCCATCACATCAATTAAAAGGATATCATGTAGCAGAAGTGGGAAAGTTAGCCTGAGACTTAAGAGCAGGGGTGTCAAACATCCATCCTGTGGACTGGATCTGACCTCCACAGAGCTCCAGTTAGTCCCACGAGCAGACCTCCACAATCACATCTGCTGCTTCCTGCGCCTTCTTCCTGTTTCCATCATCATAGTTGGCTTTTGCCCAGTCTCTCCTATTTCCTGCTTTGCAGAGGAGAGAAAGCCAAACCTCCCTTCCCTCAATTGGCTGCTCCCCCCCTCCTCTGGGGAGGGAGGGGGAAGGAAAGAGCCAGAGAGTTCCATAGCACTTTTAAGAAGACCAACAACATTTTATTTCAGGTATAAACTTTTGTGTGCCTGCACACTTCTTCAGCAAAGGAAAAAAAAGCCAGAGAGAGCACGCCAGAGAGAGAGAGAGTCCTGTAGCACTTTGAGGGTCGCATTGGCTCTTTCTGGGCTCAGCCTTTGCAGAATACAGAAAGTTGTTTGAGGCAGAGGCACAGGATCTGTTCCGGGACATTCAGAGCTTACCTCAGAAGGCAACTGTGAGGAAACTCAGTGACCTTATCAAGAGGTCACGACTTGAGCTTTCATGAGTCACCGCTCAGCTCTTCAGATACAGCTAGAATTTAAGTCTATCTGTCCTTGTATCTTGGAGAGTTAAGTGATTTCAGATGCCAAAGGACAATAGCAGGCATTGGTAATGAGAGAAGAAACCTAGGTTTCAGTTCAGTCCAGGAGGATGCATCGTCTTGAGCTTCATTATCAGTTGCAATTCAGCGGTCTCTCTAATCTCCCTTTGAAATTCTTTTGTCAGAAAACTGCTACTCTTAGGTCAGCAACTGAATGTCCTGGGAGGTTAAAATGTTCTCTCACTGGTTTTTGAGTGTTGTAGTTTCTAATATCAGTAGAAAGAGTAAGAGTCCGATATCACCTTAAAGACTAGCAACATTTGGGGAAGGGTATTTGCTTTCGTGAGTCACTGCTCACTTGTTCAGGCTTATTTCCATTTATTCCTTGCATCCTCCTGGTCTTAACCCTCCTGGACCAAACTGAGACCTAGGTCTCATTGCCAATGCTGATATCTCCATGCCTGCTACCCCCTTGCATATCACACCTAATCCAGTCATGTCTGCTATTGCCATGCAGCATCTGAAATCATCTGCATAAAGTTTATATCTCCAGTACCTTATGTTACATTTTATGGCACACTTGGCCGGGCCTGACAAAGTGACATTTATGTTAGATCCGTCCCTCATAACAAATGAGTTCAGCACCTCTGCTTTAGAGAGCTACTGAAAGTCCAGAATATTAACTTAAATAGGTCAGTGAATGAACTTAAAACAGGACTGCTTCTTTTTTTTTTCAAACAAAAGATTTATTGAACAAACAAAACAAACATACAATAAGACAAACATCATATCATATACTCATAAAATCAAAGAAGTTCGAAATAAGTACATATACATATAGGACAATAACTACAGTCAACCACCCCCCTGAGCTGGAGGGGCCTACTCGTAACTGCATTTCAAATTCCTCATGTCGAAACCCATTCCATTTAACCATGAGTAAAGTGGATCCCACTTTTTTTACAAATCTGTAAATCACCCCCTCTTAGTCTTGTTGTTAATACATCCAATTCGGCAGCTTCTAAGAGCTTAAATAGAAATTCATTCTTATCGGGTATTTTGGGGGATTTCCAATATTTGGCATATAGTATCCTAGCCGCCGTTATGACATATAGTAGTAACTTTTTGGATGATTTTGGTATTTTCTCCTTCACTATACGCAATAAATAGAGCTCAGGGGTATGAGCAAATCTTAATTTAAGAATTTTCTGGGACCAGTCATGGATTTGGGCCCAAAATTTTTTCGCGTACTTGCATTGCCACCAGATGTGAAAGAGAGTACCCTTTGTTCTGCTACATTTCCAACATTTGTTAGAACAGTTGGTATAGATTTTTGCCAATCTAGCTGGAGTCAGGTACCAACGGTATGCCATTTTATAAAGATTTTCTTTAAAGATCACTGATTTGGTTAATTGGGCAAAATATTCAATATATATATAAAACAGGACTGCTTCTTATGATTCTCCCTATATTCCGAGATCGTATTCTCAGCATTCTAAATTGTTATTATTTATATCAGAATAATAACCCTTTTCTTCATTAAAAATACTACAGAATGAACAAGACTCCAGTGGTATTAATTGGACATTGCCAGTCTGCTTGTATGAGTAATTATTGCCCTTCTCTCCTCTACTGATAATATGAGAAGAGTATGAACAACTTGTTCTTCCAAGCACTACAAGATTAAGTTCAGTTTCTTTCCAGAGGATTTCAGTGGGAAGATTATAATGGTTCCTGAAGAGTTCTAAACAAGGTCATTTCTGATAAGTTCTTCTTGTTTATTGTCTTTCAGGCTATGACTTCTGTCAGGTCCTGCAGTGGTTTGCTGAAAGAGTAGATCGTATTATCCTCTTATTTGATGCTCATAAACTTGATATTTCTGATGAGTTCTCAGAAGCGATCAAATCATTCCGGGGCCAGGATGACAAGATCCGAGTGGTATTGAACAAGGCTGATCAAGTGGACACCCAGCAGTTAATGAGAGTCTATGGTGCGCTCATGTGGTCCTTGGGAAAAGTGATTAACACTCCAGAAGTATTGAGGGTCTACATTGGCTCTTTCTGGGCTCAGCCGTTGCAGAATACAGAAAACAGAAAGTTGTTTGAGGCAGAAGCACAGGATCTGTTCCGGGACATTCAGAGCCTACCTCAGAAGGCAACTGTGAGGAAACTCAATGACCTTATCAAGAGGTCGCGACTTGCAAAGGTAAATCTTGGAATTAAAACTCAGCTTCTGGATGTAATTAACTTTCTGTCTTTATTTTTTCCACCAGCTATCCAAAATAGAAGATTTATTTTAAAAATTTACTTGGCAGTATAACAGTAATGTTTTATTTGATGGGGAGAGCAGAAATCTTGCAGCTCACTGAACAATCTGCAGTTTAAAAAATCTATTTTTGGAGGTGACTCTAGCTTTTCTAGCATTACTTTATGAAAGCAGTGGGGTTATTTTTGTTTTGTTTTAATATTTGAAAAAATGACATACCCATATGTAATTAAATTGGTAGCAGTGTGTGTGAACAAGATCTTGGGGCATGGGTGGACCATAGGTTAAATATGAGCAGCGACAAAAAAAGCTAATGCCATCTTGGGGTGTATCAACAGAGGCATGACATCCAAATTGCAAGTTGCCATAGTCCCACTGTACACTGCATTGGTCAGGCTGCACAGGGAGTATTGCGTGCAGTTTTCGAGGCCTGACTTCAAAAAAGGATATGGACAGAATGGAGTCAGTGCAGAGGAGAGCAATGAGGATGCTCAGGGGCCTGGAGACCAAGCCCTATGAAAAAAGACTGAGGGACTTGGGAATATTCATTCTGGAGAAGAGAAGGTTGAGGGGAGACATGATTTAAGTATTTGAAGGGCTTTTACTTAGAGGAGGGCAGGGAGCTCCTTCCTGTTGGCAGCAGAGGAGAGAGGACTTGAAATAATGGGTTTAAATTAAGGGTGGGGAAGTACCAACTGAATATTAGGGAAAACTTTTTTACAGTAAGAGTTGTTCAGTAGTGGAGTCAGCTCCCTCAGAGGTGCTGAGCTCTCTCTCACTGGAAGTCTTTAAGTAGCAGCTAAACAAATACTTGTAAGAGGTGCTCTAGGTTGGTCCTGCATTGAGCAAGGGGGTTGGACTAGATGGCCTGTATGGCCTCTTCCAACTCTGTGATTCTATATGTAACAAATTGGCTTACTGAGATTTAATGTAGCACTATTGTCTTTAGGGGGAAATATTCCAAATACTTTATATATTTATATGCCTTTTTATTTGTATTTCTAGCTTGCCATACCCCAAAACATGGGTAACAATATAGAGTTTTTTAAATTAATGAATAAGCACAAAATAGATTAAAATGAATAAAACACAGCCCTGCCAGCTTGCTCCAGCCTTTAGTAGTTATTTAAAATTTTAACTAGTGTGAGTTGAATCTACTCCGGTGGTGTTTATAATGGTTGCATGACACCTGAGCTTCCACAAATCATAAACTCTGCATCAGTTATTGTATCCTGTGCTGGTTAGTGTTTGACTTGTAGGTTTTGTAATGCATTAGTCTTCAGTTGATGGGTTGGGCAGCAACTTGGTCATGCAGTGCCATAAGATGGGTGACAACAGTGTCCCACCTACATTTTTAAGTTGTTTTAAGATGAGTAAGAAAAATAAAAATTACTATCGGAAGGGGAGGAAAAGAGTCTGTCAGGAAAACGATAATAAAGGGAGGAAACATGAGCATTTGCAATTAAAAATTTAAAGGGGGTAACACATTGAAGAATGAGGTTAAAAATGGATGGCATTTTTAAAAGGTTGAAGACAACTATTCTAGAATGCAAAGTTAGACTTCATGGAAACTATGCAATACGGAAGTACCACTAACCTTTTTACAGTGCTCTTGTTTGTGCAGACTAATGTTTTCCCTGTCACCCTGTGATGGACTGCAGTTTTTAAGAAGCTTAAAAGTGCTGTACATACAACTGTGAAGGGTTAATTCTTCACACAGCCTGAGAGAGTGACAGGCTGCTTCAGGCAATCTGATTGGTCAGCCTTAGCTAAGCAGGAAAAAAAATCTTGTGATTCTGAGGAGATTCCTGCCTTAACTGAGAAGAGACATGTAGAACTGGGAAGAGAGATGGTGGACTCTCCTCTCTTGAGGTTTTTTAAACAGAGGCTGCGTGGCTGACAGTGTAGTGGTTCTACCTTGCTCCTTGATCTCTCAGGCACACCTGAGAGGTTAATAGGGAACCACATACAGCTGAACTTTGTTCATGCCCAGGGAGAAATGTTAATCTCTAAATATGATAACCTGGTCTCTGCTTTCGAGCACGTCTCATGTCTTGACCGAAACATTTTCGCATTCCTCAGCTATTTCACTTCAGACAATGTCTCGTGACTATTTTGTGTAACTCAATAAAAGACTGGACCAGAGTCCAGCAAGGGAGCTCCTGCTACTACCTGAAGGCTGACTGCTTGAGTCGTTCTTTGCTACATGACAGCAGTACTGATTCTGTAAATTAGGCAGATAATGAAGGAGGGCAGGAAGGGTTATATCTGTTCTTAGTTCTTGTGGCCCATCCCGCCCCCAGTCAGGTGGCCGGCGGGGGGAAGCCCTGCCCCCAGAGGACCATGTGCCTTTCCACCTCCAGAGGCTTCAGTCTCTGATTGAAAGGCTTCCTCTTGGGAAGGTGTGTTTGTGTTACTTTGAAGACGTTGGCAGCAACTCGTGAGTAGAGAGGCCAATCCCTCACTTCAGAGTCGCCAGATACGGCGTTGGGGGGAGGGAAACGTCTGCTGAGCATTTCATTATTCCCTATGTGGAGATCGATTCTCATAGGGTATAATGGGGAATTGATCTGGAGGTTTCAGGGGCTCTGGGGGAGCTGTTTTTTGAGGTAGAGGCACCAAATTTTCAGTATAGTATCTAGCGCCTCTCTCCAAAGTACCCCCCAAGATTCAAAACGATTGGACCAAGGGGTCCAATTCTATGAGCCCCAAAAGAAGGTGCCCCTATCCTTCATTATTTCCTATGGAGGGAAAGGATTTAAAATTTGTATGGTCCCTTTAAATGTGATGGCCAGAACTCCCTTGGAGTTCAATTATGCTTGTCACACCCTTGTTCCTGGCTCCACCCCCAATGTCTCCTGGCTCCACCCCCAAAGTCCCCAGATATTTCTTGAATTGGACTTGGCAACCCTACTATCTAAGCTTATCCTTTGGATGTCACAGAGAGAATCTTGGGCCTGGAACAGGTGGGCTTGTGTCAGGGGAAATCATTGCACTGTTTTATCCCATTTGGTCAGTAAGAGAAGTAACTTTAAATTATATGTTGTTTTCTGAGATACATAAAATCTTTTTGTTATTTTTGAATTTTAAAAATGTTTCAAATGCCATTTTCAAGGGTTTAAGGTAAAGGATGATCCTGTCCCTTCCCCCAGGTTCCTGGGCTAAGTAAATAGCCAATATATAACTTTGCAAATGTTGTGAAATTGTTTTTCAGCATTAAGATTTTTAAAAATTCCTGGGGACTGTATACAAAAATGTATGTAAATGCTGCACAATAACCATAGGGCTGCCAACCCCCTGGTCCAGGCAGGGAATCTCCTGCCGGGAGGTTCTCAACCCACCGGCCCACATCGGGCCAGCAGCATGAACCTCCCCCTACGATGACATCACCAGGTCAAAATGGTGGTGCCCGTGTGGGTCTGCTCTAGGTATTTCCAGGAAAACTCTATGGTTTTCCCAGACGCTCTAGCTATTTGGGAGGTTAAAACTCTATGGTACTTTTGCACCATCGAGTTTTAACTTCCCAAATGGCTAGAGCATCTTGGAAAACCATAGAGTTTTCCTGGAAACGCCTAGAGTGGCCCCGCACGGGCGCCATCATTTGGGTGACGTCACTCGTCTTGCGCACGCGCATCTTGTGCACGAATGTCCCCCATCGGGGGATAAAGAAGACTTGGCAACCCTAAATAACCAGTCAGTTCCAAGTTTATATGGACTGAGAACAGAGATATGAAATAGAGTCTTCCCCATCTCTAAGCAGTTGGATATGTAGAGAAGGTGATATTTGGTTAAACAAAGTTCTGTGATTCCTTCCCCCCCCCCCGCCCCCCACTAAAATGCTCAACTAGTATTCATAGAGACGCTGGAGATAAAGCCACGGAAAGAGCAGTGGGGAGAAATTACCCATCTAAGAATAGCCCTGTCAAATCAGACTGAAAATTCATGTGGTCCAGTTTTCCATGGTGGCCAGCTAGATGTCTGGGGAAGGCTATTGTTGCTCCTTCCCTGCTGTAACTAGTATTCAGAGGGCTGCTGACTTGGAGGGTCCTCTCCCCTAAACTGAAGATCCTGAAACTTGCCTTTTTTCAGAAGGAAAATGTTCTTGTTTTGGTTCCTTTTCTTTGCATCTTTACCACTCTATGAGATCCCCCAATCTATTGCTCTCATACAATAGTTCTAGCGTTAAGAGAGCTTAGAATGACTTTATATCAAGAGAATAATTGTTTTATATCACTGAGATCCTGTTTTAAAAAGGCAAAATTTCTGTATAGTTTTCTTACTATGTACTTTCTTCTCTTCCTATAAATTGTTCTTATTTTATCAGGTTAGAATAAGCATTAGAAACACCAGCTTCCTGTCAACTGCAGGGCCTTATCAGAGCCTTCTGGTGTTGTTTCAGCTCCATGTAATGATTAGAGGATATTTTAATACTTTGAAGATTTAAAAAAAAATTCTTATCTGTCCAAACATTTGGCATTTGAAGCCTGTATATCTTCCATAAAAGAATGCCTTTCTAGCAGAGGGTGATGCTATGCATTACCCATAAATATTTAATAGGGAGAGGCCATTTTTCTATCCATGAATCTTGGTGTAATATTAGAATTTTATTTCTGTTTCCTTAACACTGCCACATTCTCAGTTTTTGTCCTTTGAGAGTTTATTAAACTAGTTTTCTTTCAACAACCTAAGCAAACTGTATAATAAAATGGGAAGAATAGCTCTGTCTTAACACTGGTGTATTTATCTCTTCCAAACATTATAATAAACAGCGTCTCTTAAGACTCTTGTCATTTGAAAGGGGAAAAACACTCTAAATATTGCCATTCTTTTATCTTAGGTACATGCTTATATCATTAGCCATCTAAAGAAGGAAATGCCTGCTGTATTTGGAAAAGAAAGTAAGAAGAGAGAACTGATCAGCAACCTTCCTGAGGTTTATCGTCAGTTGCAAAGGGAACACCAGATCTCCCCAGGGGACTTTCCAGAAGTCAAGAAAATGCAGGTACAGTAACTCAGATTTGTTGGCCTTCAATTTGGTTGTAAAAATAAACACTGCTACTCTCTGGGAAAGAATATTGCATGGGAAGAACACCTTAGTGAGTTGGATCCAGCATATTGTTTCCACAGGTGGAAGTATGTCCACTCATGGAATGAGACTGTCTTGGCTCGCCCTCCCGGCAGGTGTTCTTAATTCCTCCTGAAATTCTACTCTTTGGGGAGAGAGGACCCCTCCTCCCCCAGGAACGGGATTTCATGGGTTATTTCAGGCTGCCACAAGAAGGGGAAGCTGAGAAAGTTGCATTCCATGGACAACATTGGCATTGGATTTGTATCCTGCCCTTCACTCTGAATCTCAGAGTGGCTCACAATCTCCTTTATCTTCTTCCCCCACAACAAACACCCTGTGAGGTAGGTGGAACTGAGAGAGCTCTCCCAAAAACTGCCCTTTCAGGGAGACCTCTGTGAGAGCTATGGCTGACCCAAGATCATTTCAGCGGCTGCAAGTGGAGGAGTGGGGATTCAAACCCGGTTCTCCCAGATAAGAAATTGCACACTTAACCACTACACCAAACTGGCTCTCCCTATGTGGAAGTCCCTGTGCTCATGGAAAAGCCCAGCAAGAGTTTGCCATAGCATGAAGTCTCTGGATTCTATCTATTACACCTGGTTACTCTGCTATTTTACTGGGTGCACCCTTTTATCCTGCAGTCATATTAGTATGGCATCTCTGTGTTCAACATCCACATCAATTTAGTGTACCAGTGCTATGCTGTAAGTGTGCAGAAAGCACTTTCAGAAGTTCTAATTTTCTTATACTGGTTTCAAGATGAGAGTATAAATGACCCCATAGCATATTAAAAATACTCAGGGTTTTGAACTACACATTCTTTATCAAATTAATTTGATTTGATTTATACCCTGCCCTAACCCACAAGTGGGCTCAGGGCAGCTTGCAGCAAGACCCATCAAAGAATAAAAGCAATTAAAACAGTAAAACAGTAGAAGGCACAGTGAGACATTAACAAAAAACCCATGCTTCATATCAGGCAAAGATGGATACCCCATGAAGCTCTAGTATCCAGTTCATATCCAACCAGGGGTCAAGGCAATCATGTAATACATTATGTTCCATTTAATTCCCTTCCTTCTAATTTTAAGGTATTATCTATAAAGTACAATAGTTCTTATTTTTTGTTAGGGTACAATTGTATTCATAATTTAACTTTCAAACTTCATAACTAATCTATTTTGACTATATTGGTTTCATCATTAGTACGTATTCAATATAATGGATTTTCACCAACTCTACATATTCTTTAGAACCTTTAATAGATATCATGGTGTAGAAGCATATTATATATCTCATATAGAGAACCAATTTGCATTCAAGATATTACATTTGGAACAGATTTTAATTCTAATTCTATTTCATCACCATACATTTTTATGATATTTTTTCACTTTAAGATTGTCTCCTGCTAGCATAATACACATTATACACATTCCATCTCTTCAAATTTCAAAATAGACCTGTTTCTCAAATAGGTTGCTACATTTGCCATTACTGAATATTCAGCAAGTTGATTTTTCCATTCTTCTAAATGTGGACAGACATCTGGTTTTCATTTTGCTATGTAAATAGTTCTAGCCACTGTCACCATGTATTTGAATGAGTGTTTATTATCGTGCCATATGTTAAGAATCATTTTTATTTCTTGTGTTGTTATTGTAATGAGCTTCTATTGGGAACATAAGCAAAGAGTTTGAGGGGCTCAATAAATTCTGGCATGTAGACCATATTCTCAAAAGTCCATCTTTCATTACGTTTCCATCTTTGATCCTTTCTTGTATTATGATCTTTTTAGTCAATTTCTTAATCCATAAAAAATTGTGTAGACCTTAATCAAGATCAGCTAATTCTAATTTTACTATTCTATTGGGGACATAAGCAAAGAGTTTGGTGCATACGATGCAGTATGTTTGGTGTGGATCAAAAGAATGGATGACGCTACTAAATGGAAAACTACTGACACTAGAAGGTCATGGAAATATTTTTGGTTGGCATGCCTATATGCATTATGGAAAAAATAAGATGGGCGGTTTTTTTTCACATCACTATATAAGAAGAAATTTGCTGAATACATGGTTAAAATACAAAAGATATGGGGATGAGAGAAAACCACTTTGGATTGTGCCAACGGAAGTGATAGAATTATATTCTGATACCTCTGAAGTGAAGTGGTTATCATATAAATAATTGTTAAAGATGCATGGTGGGAAGGTTGAATTAAAATCGGTAGAAGAATTGGAATATAAATACAACTGGTTTCAAATGCAACAAATTAAGAGCTTGGTGGAACAGGATATTAAAAATGAAGGCATAAGACAAGAACAAACAGAATTGGAAAGAATGTTGTTTGGTGGTAATGATAAATTGATATCAAGAATTTATAAACTGTTATTGAAATGGTCTACGGAAGATGAAGTAGTTAAATCTCAAATGATTAAATGGGCAATTAATATAAATAAAGAAATACAAATGGAGTCATGGGAACACTTGTGGAAGAACTCTATGAAGATATCTACATGTTACAATATTAAAGAGAACTGTTTTAAAATGTTATATAGATGGTATATGACGCCTAAGAAACTAGCAAAAATGAGCAACCAGATGTCAGACAGATGTTGGAAGTGTAAAAAGCATGAAGGTTCTTTTTACCACATGTGGTGGTCATGTGAAATACTGGCAAATGATTCAGAAAAAAATGTCAAAAATTTTAGGTTACGACATTAAGAGATCTCCAGACATGTTTTTATTGGGATTACAAATGGAAAGTTTTCCGAAATTAGACAGAACTATTGTGTGGTATCTACTTTCAGCTGCAAGGATATTGTGTGCGCAGCTATGGAAGCAAGATAAAATACCAGAAAAATGGGACTGGATTTTAAAAAGTTATGTCTTGGAGTGAAATGGACAAACTTACAAGAATCTTAAAAGACTATGGTTTGGAGAAGTTTAAAATGGAGTGGGAGAAATTTCAAATCTACATTGAAAAACATTGGAAAGTAAAGGGACATTTAGTGATGTTTGAAAATAATTGAAGCTTTGTGGAATGGTGGACTATAGTAATAATTATAAAGAAATAGAATTTTTTTTCTTTTTTAATGGATTATTAGTATTTTTTTTAATAAGGTTAAGAGGATAGACTATAAGGGGTTTTTTAAAAGAGATATTACCTTGTATTTTTAGCAATTTCAGTAAACACCGGCGGGGGTCAAAATAAGGGGGATGGAAGGGGTGAAAAGTGATGTATTGGTATTATTTTTGCTTTAGTGCTTCTTTTTAGTGCTTTCTTTATAAATATTGTTACAATATTAGGGTTTGTAGAATCTTTCGGGATCAAGTGCCGTGTTCTACTGGAGAAAGTTTTCCTTCCAGACGTTTCGTTCTCAGCTGCGGAGAACATCCTCAGTGGCGTTGCAGCCGGAGCAGGCACTCTGACCTTCTTGGCTGCTGTGCATTGAGTGGGGCCAGGGCTGCTGGAGAACTGCTATTTCTAGGCTGGAGGGGGTGTGGTTTGTGGATGTGCCCATTGTTTGGTGGGGCTTCCTGGAAGGGTAGTGATAAGGAAACTGGCTGTTGAATGTGACCATTGTTCTGTGTTAATTGCTGGGAGGGTTGGAAGGGGTTTGAAGATAAGGAAGATGGTTGTTGACTGTGCTGATTGTTCTGTGGGATTTGCTGGTTGTTCTGAGACTTTCTGCAATTTATAGTCTGTAGGGTGTTTTGCAGAGCTGGGTACCAAGATTGGTGGATGAAAATGCCTTCTTCCTTTCTGTTAAAATTGTGCTGGTGTTTGTAAATCTCAATAGCTTCTCTGTTCAGGCGGGTATGATAATGTGAGACCGTAGAAATGACTTCAGTTCTTTCAAAGTGGATGATGTGGTCTCCTTCTTGAAGTGCATGTTCAGCTACAGCTGATTTTTCTGGCTGAAACAAGTGACAGTGTCTCTTGTGTTCGGTGAGACGGGTGTTGATACTGCGTTGGGTAGTGCCAATGTAGACTGCACCACAGGAGCAGGGTATTTTGTAGACTCCAGGGGTTGAAAGTGGATCTCTCATATCTTTGGCCGAGCGCAGCATGTGGCGGATCTGTTGTGTGGGCTTGAAGACTGTGTCAACATCATGGCGTTTGAGAATTTTGCCAATGCGGTCGGTGACAGATTTTATGTAGGGCAGGAAGGCTGTGCCCACATTTGTGTGTGGCTCAGGATTTGGTGTGAATGGTCTCCTGGGATGGAGGGCTCTTCTAATTTCTTGTTGGGAGTATCCATTGGCCTGCAGTGACTGTTTGAGGTGGTGTAGTTCCTGTTGGAGTTGGCTTTGTTCACAGATGCATGATGCACGGTGAATGAGGGTTTTTACAACTGTACGTTTTTGGCGAGGATGATGATTGGAATTCTTATTTAGATAGTGATCGGTGTGTGTGGGTTTCCTGAATACAGTGTGGCCGAGTTTTCCATCATCTTTCCTGGTAATGAGAACGTCAAGAAAGGCAAGTTGACCATTGTTTTCTTTCTCCACGGTGAACTGGATACGAGGATGGACTGAATTCAGATGAAGGAGAAAGTTATTCAAAGCAGCCTCTCCATGACTCCAGATGGCAAAAACATCATCCACATATCGGAGCCAGCAACATGGTTTTAGGAGGGCAGATCTTAGCGCTGTATCTTCGAAGGTTTCCATGTAAAAGTTAGCGATGACAGGGCTAAGGGGGCTTCCCATGGCAACTCCATTGATCTGTTCATAAAAGTTATTGTTCCATTGGAAGTAGGTAGTGGTGAGCACTGGTGGAATAGGGCAGTGATGTCATCAGGAAAGATGTGTTGTAGTTGAACAAGGGTTTCTTTGACGGGAACCATGGTGAACAACGAGACGACATCGAAGCTTACTAAAAGATCACTGGGTTGGAGTTTTAGGGGTTTGATTTTTTTCAAAAAATGTGATGAGTCCCTAATGTAAGAGGTGGTGTTGCCCACAAGGGGTTGAAGAAGGCCGGTCAAGTGTTTGGCTATGGCGTAGGTAGGTGAGCTGATGGCGTTGACTATCGGTCGAAGAGGAACATTGGGTTTGTGGATCTTAGGTAGGCCATACAGTCTGGGCAGGCGTTGATCCTCAATCGGTATTGAAGAGCCTTTGATGAACAGATTTGTTTTCCGAAGTATTCTTGTGGTGGGATCGCAGCGAAGTTTCCTGTATGTATCTGGCTTGAGAAGCTCCTTCCAGTAAGCCCCACCAAACAATGGGCACATTCACAAACCAATTGCCCTTTCATCACACCCCCTCCAGCCTAGAAATAGCAGCTCTGCAGCAGCCCTGGCCCCATTCAATACACAGCAGCCAAGAAGGTCTGAGCGCCTGCTCCGGCTGCAACGCCACTGAGGATGTTCTCCGCAGCTGAGAACGAAACGTCTGGAAGGAAAACTTTCTCCAGTAGAACACGGCACTTGATCCTGAAAGATTCTACAAACCCTAATGATGTTACCAGCCGTGAAAACCTGAAATCTTTGATTGTTACAATACATTGCAATAATAAAATTGGTTTGACACAAGATATTACATTTGGAACATTAATGCCCACCCAGGGAACCGGTGGTGAATTGCCCGCTCCCCTGCCGATCAGCTGATTGGTGGGAAAAGTGGTGGGGAGGCCAGCGCTCCTATGCCAGCCTTCCAGCACTTTCCAAACCTTTGTGATGGGGCAGCGACGAAAGGAAGGATCAGCAAGCCGCTGAAAAAGCGGCTGCTGCCGCCACTGCTTCCTTCCCAGACCACGTGGGAGGGAAGTGGAGAGGAAGCGGCTGTGGCAGCAGCCACTTTCACTGCCACCCCAGTGCTGAAGATTTGGAG
Organism: Heteronotia binoei; assembly: GCF_032191835.1. Lineage (NCBI taxonomy): Eukaryota > Metazoa > Chordata > Lepidosauria > Squamata > Gekkonidae > Heteronotia > Heteronotia binoei. Next base: position 81,458,858 of record NC_083243.1, on the reverse strand, counting down.
AGTGCCAGAAGGCCGGCATAGGAACACCAGCTTCCCCATCGCCTTCCCCGCTGATCAGTCCATGCCCTGCCGGCGCCTTAGTGCCTAATTTGTCTAGTGAGCGAGCCAGCACTGCCTTTGGTTAACCTATCAGTTGGGTCCCCCCATGGGGGAGAGGTGAGGATAGAGAATTAAATTCCGTCCTTCATTGGCATTGTTCACCCCACAGTGAGGAAGGACTGGAGCCTTTAAAAGTCCTTCTTATCAGGTCACTATGTTCCCCAGAAGCCTCCTCCAGCCACCTCTTGAGGTTAATACTCCTTTTAAGCTGTGGAGTCTTGAGAGCAAAAATTCTACTTCATGATGTACTAGCATTAAAGTTGAGAGTGAGCAATTTGGCTACTGCATAAAGTAATTTGCTCTTGGGCCATCTTTCCTGAGCCAAGACAAAAATATGCGAGCCGGAGGCTAAAAAACCATGAGCTAGCGCACACTAACTCAACTTAGAGGAAACAGTGCTTGAGATTATTTTGTCACAGCTTGAACCTTTGAGGCAAGTTGTAAGTTTCACAGGCTTTTACCAAAACACTGAAAAGTTGAATGATGACTGCAATACCTTGTCAAAAAAAAAGAAGATGGCTCATGAAATAGAACTTTTTGGACGTCATGAAAACATACCTGTCATACCCATTCTGCAGACACTCTTTTGGTTACTGATCAGTTACCAAGTTTAATTCAAGTTCCTGGTTATTTACTACAAAGCTCTTCATGGACCCATATATCTATTGGGCTCCCTCTCCTGCTATGTTACTCTATAACAACTTTGCTCATCTGCAATAGTTTCGCTAACTTCTAAAGGTACCACCCTGCAGATGTATATTCTTGGTGGTGGCTCCCACCTTGTAAAACAGTCTGTCTGAGGAAATTAAGAATGTTTTACGCTTCTCTCATTACACAGAATATCCCCCCCAAAAAAGCCTACAAAAATGTTCAGGAGGTCATTTTTGAAAAGAAATTAGAACTGTAGTGGAATAGAACAGTCCAGGTTTCTCATTGGAAAAAGTGGATTATAAATTAAACGTATGAATAAACAAACATAAAATTTTAAAATACCTATTGTTAAACTGTATTTACTTGTGACAGCTATGTAATGATGACCCCATTCCAGAGACATTTAAACATGCCCATTACATTCTGAACTATTTAAGGGCTTTACTTGATTGACTTCCGGTATCCGGCGAAGCGAGGCGGCGGCGTTCCTAACCACTGGCGTGGGACCCACCGAATTTCAGCCTTTTTTTGGGGGGCCGATAGGTCCGTACTTGCTCCGTGGAGGAGCCTAGTACTTGGAAGGGGCGAGGGGCAGGGGTGAGCCGTTTGGCCCCCCCGACAGTGATCCCTCCTACCTTATCTTCCCAAAGGCAGAAGACGTCTCAGGACGGCCCAGCTTCAGCCGCCGGCACAGAGGTGGTGCATGGAAGCGGAGACGACGTGGTTTTTGTTTTGGCTTACGGTTTCTTTCGGACTCTGGGCGATTCATTGAAGACTTTGTCTTGGTCCAGCAATCGTCGGCGGCCGCGGCTCGTTCCCTCCCCCCCCCTTCTTTGCCGCTGGCGGGGAGGACGTGGAGGAGCCGGTAGCGGCCCGTTGTGTGGTCCTGTCGGGCGAGTGGAGCCTAGTTTGAGCGACGTGGCTACTTGTGGCGGGTTTGGTGAGCCCGTGCAGTGCTAATTGGAGGTCCCCACCTTTGGTGGATAGAAACCTTGAAGGAGCTTGCCCTTTAAGAGACAGGCGGGGCTGGTGGAAACGACGGCGGAGTGGAAAATACTGAGCGGGTGGACGGTGGCTGAGAGGACTAGCTTTTCGTTTCCTGCTTCGCAACCTCTCACCGCAATAGACGAGGAGGGGGTTATTCTACTTATAAAGTACCAACGGTGTGAAGGCTACAATCAAGACAGGTTGCTATACAGGTCTATAAGGAAGATTGGACTGGATCGTAAGTCCCAATTGAAGAAAGAATCTTTGTTGGACTGGGTGCAATTGTATTCATATTAGGGTTTTAGATTGCGTTGGTCTGTATTTGAGTAGTGCTTATCAAGTGTTTGGCCAGTCTTACTGGTTACATAATAGAATACTAAGAATACTAAGGTCATATGCTTGTTAAGGTTTTATATTGCTTAAAAGTCTAACAGCGAACTTAGATATTTCAGGATTCCCAAAGGAGTTAGGACTCCAAAGGGATTTACTTTTCTCATCTCTTACTCTTTCCATTTGCTCTCCGCCCTTTTGGGTTTTTTGTTTTTGGAGGCTTTCCCTCACTTTGGTATTTTTTTTTTGGCCCTAATAACTGGTCAACATTAGAAGTGTTTGTTAAACACCCTTTAATTTTTAGGATGTCTCAGCAAGGTAAAACAAAATTCTCGCCGGGACAACCAAGAGCAGTGGGTGCCTCAATCCCACAGGACTCTATAAAGGAGCTTCAGCAGAATTTCAAAGAGGCACTGAACCAAATGCAGGCTTCTTTATCCAAACAGATAGAAGGGTTGGCAGATAAAATGGAAGGTTTAGACAGCAAGTTCAATGACACCAAAAAGGATCTATTAGAAGTGGTGAAGATAACAAAATCAATAGAATATAAATTAAAATTAACTGATACTAAAGTGGAAGATTTAGACCAAAAACAAGCTGAACTTAGTAACAAACTGGCCCAGATTGAAATGGGGAAGGCTGAAAACACTCTCAGACTTCTTAACATACCAGAGGATAGGAATGAATATTTGTTGAAATTAGTGGCGGATGCTTTAATAGATATTCTAGGAATGGAGAGTGATGAAATAGAGAAAGAAATAGACTGTATTTATAGGGTGAATACGTTATATGCCAAAAAAAATGACCTTCCCCGGGAGGTACATGTGAAATTTATTCGAAGGATCACGAAAGAAAGGATATGGAGGGAAGCTAAAGAAAGACAAATAATGATAAAGGGAACTAAAATTAAAATAATGAAGGAGATACCTTGGTCAATAAGATCTAGGAGAAAAGCATATTTAAACCTAGCGGAGAGATTGCAAGATAAGGGTATTATGTATAGGTGGTTAATACCCGAAGGATTGTCATTTACATACGCAAACACGAGATACAGAATTGATTCTATGTTTAAGCTAGATGATTTTATTACTAACCAGGCAAGAAATTGGCAAAGGAAGGAGAAATCTAGAACGGGGAAGGGCCTGGATGATAAAGCTGCACAGGGCCTACCACGGTCACCAGAATCTTTATATCCACACGAACACGAACACGAAGAGGGAGAAGTAAGTCAAGAAGAAGAAGCCACACAAAGAGAGACTAGACTACAGAGGAAGAAAAAAGCACACCTGATTGAGTGATAGGGAATACAAAATAAAATTATGACAAATAAATTGAGGATCATATCACTGAATATTAACGGATTAAACTCCCCCCAGAAAAGAAAGAGAACTTTTCTTCAGCTTAAAAAATTGAGGGCGGATGTGATATGTTTACAAGAGACACATATAAAAAAAAAGGATGAGTATCTGCTAAGCAATAAAGGACTTGGGAAAGCTATAATCACATCAGAGGAGGGGAAAAAAAAAAGAGGACTGGTAACTTATATAAGGGGTGATATTCAAGCTGAGTTAATTTTTGAGGCTAAGGATGCTCGATTTCAGGGCATAGAAATTGTATATGATCAGCAAAAATTTCTTTTGGTTAATTTATACGCCCCTAATGGTACGCAGGGGGCTTTTTATAAGCAGTTATGTTCCAAGGTGATTAAAAGCAAATATGAAAACTTCTGTATCACTGGTGATTTTAACGCAGTGACTACTCCCGACTTGGATAGGAGCTCATTACCCGAAAATAAAAAGAAGAGGAAGAGGTCGGGAAGCAAGGTATTACCCGAGATATTTTTTAATTTGGTAGAGGAGTTGGCTCTAGTAGATATTTGGCGTATTTTAAACCCAAGTAGAAGAGACTACACTTTTTTTTCGAACCGACATAAATCCTGGTCTAGGATTGACATGATGTGGGTCTCACTGGGTTTGGTTAAATTTGTGGATGAAGTAGATATTCTTCCATCAACAATTGCGGATCATGCTCCTATGCTTTTAGGGTTGGGCTATACAAGAAAGAAATCCGGTTGGAGAATGTACCCTGGATGGATTAAAAATAAGAAGTTTGTTGATTACATAAAAGAAGAGATGACATTCTTCTTCCAACTGAATAAACTGGAGGAGACCTCGAGTTCGTTAGTATGGGAAACAAGTAAGGCTTACTTCAGAGGGCTAGTAATCAATTTTATGGCAAACAAAAGACGAGAAGATACCAAAGCCATGACTGAATTGACGGAGACAATCAAACAAAAAGAGAAGCAGTTAAAGCTAAATCCATTACAAAAGGATATTAAGGACGAAATTAGAATTTTACAGCACAAGCTTCATCTGATCATGGTAGAAGAAATGGATAGGAAAATTGCATACTCTAAACAATACTATTTTGAAAAAGCTAATAAAGCAGGGAAATGGTTAGCTCATAAAGTTAGGAAGGAAAAGGAAAAAAAGACAATAAAGGTTCTAAAAGACAAACAGGGTAGACCTAAAGTACGAGCTGATGAGCTAAAGTTAATAATTAGAGAATTTTATACAGAACTATATGGAAAGGGGGAGACATCTAAGGAAAAACAAGAGGAATATTTACTAAATAAATTTCAGCTGAAATTAACGGAGGATAAGATAAAAATATTAAATGAACCGATTGCCATGTATGAATTAGAAAAAGTATGGTCTAATTTAAAGAAAAATAAAGCGGCAGGTCCCGACGGCATACCTCCAGAATATTACATCACCTTTAAAGACATTCTTATAGATCATTTTAAATGCTTAATTGAGGAGGTCTGGTCTTCCGCAAAGCTGCCACAATCATGGGCAGGTAGTAATGTTATGTTGATTCCGAAATCGGGTGGCCAATTGGACGATATAAGGTACTATCGTCCAATATCTTTACTAAATGTGGACTACAAACTATATGCAGCAATTTTGGCCAATAGATTGAAAAAGATTTTAATAGATGTAATACATCCAGACCAATCTGGCTTCCTGCCCAATAGATTCATGCGGACAAATATTCGGATAATTGCAAATGCGCTGGAATACTACGATCTAAGCCGGGACAAACAAGCAGCCTTTCTTTTTATTGATGCTGAAAAAGCTTTTGACAACCTTGATTGGAACTTTTTGTTTAACGTGCTTAAGAAAATGGACTTTGGGAAGGATTTTGCTAGAAATATCGAAGCAATTTATGACAAGCAGACAGCCAGGATAATTATTAACGGGGAATTAACCGAAGAGATAAAATTGGAGAAAGGGACAAGACAAGGCTGCCCGCTTTCCCCTTTGCTATTTATTTTATCGCTGGAAGTTTTAAGTAATGCGATCCGAGGAAACCCGAAAATTAGGGGCTTGAAGACAAAGGGTGAAGAATATAAGATTCTGGCCTATGCAGACGACATGGTTTTAATTTTACAGGACCCGGCTGAATCAGTGGATGAAGTACTAAAGGAATTAGATGAATATGGAGAAGTAGCAGGCCTCAAGGTGAACAGACAAAAATCAAAAATTTTGACAAAAAATATGTCTCTACAAGAATCGCGAGACATTGAGAGAAGGACGGATTTTAAACTGGAAAAAAAAATAAAATATTTAGGTATCACACTCTCTAACAGATGTAGTACAATCTATGAAAATAATTACATCCCACTTTTAAAGGAGACGGATTCGCAGCTGAAAAAATGGAATAATTTAGGACTGTCTTTCATGGGGAGGGCCGCCCTTATTAAAATGTCTATCCTCCCAAAGATTTTGTTTCTATTACAAATGGTAAACTTTGCCGCTAGAAAGCCATTCTTTATTAAGATCAACCAGCAGATAAGATCATACATTTGGCAGGGGAAAAAACCCAGGATTAGGTGGAAGGTCTTGACTGATACAAAGCAAAATGGAGGTTTGGCTCTCCCAGATCTTGAAGCCTACCATCTAGCCTGTACGACACTTTGGTTAAGAGACTGGGTGCTGCTAGAAGATAATCGTATTTTAGCGATAGAAGGCTTTGATCTTAAAGTTGGGTGGCACGCTAATCTTTGGTACTTAGGGAAATCCCAGAGTTATTTTAAAAACCACCTTATTAGGAAAGCTCTTTACGAAGGCTGGATTAAGATCAAAAACAAAATCTATGGAGTTAAAACCCCCAGATGGATTTCCCCGGTAGAGGCCACGATGCATCCCCATTTGTGGAGGCCAACGAATCTGATTAGATACTCTGACATACTTGACGATAAGGATAAGTTGAGAAAGAGAGAGGAGCTTGAGGCCCTAGGTTGGAACATGGACTGGTGGTTAATGGTACAAATTACAACAAAATATAATAGGGATAAGGTTTCAGGTTTCTCCAAGTATAACTTTGACTTTGATAAAATTTTGTTATCAGGACCACGTAAAATAATTAAGAGAGTATATAATTATGTATTACAAAGGAATCTGGAGGATGAGGTGGTTAAAGCAGTAATGATCAAATGGGCCAAAAATCTAGAGAAAAATATTACATTAGAACAGTGGACTCTTTTATGGAAAAACAATTATAGCATAATCAAACCAGTCAACCTTAGAGAGAATTTTTTTAAACTCTTTCATAGGTGGTACATTACACCAATCCACTTGAATAAAATAAACCCCTCCTACTCCCCGAAGTGTTGGAAGTGTGGTCATTGCCTAGGTTCATTCTTCCATTTGTGGTGGTATTGTGAAGTAACTAAAAAATATTGGATTGTGGTACATAGATTATTAACTCAAATGTTAAAAGTAAATATACAATTGAAGCCAGAGACAATATTGCTTTCGTATGTGCGTAATGAAATCCCGCGGGAAGACGAGTACATTACTATTTACATTCTGACAGCGGCCAGGATCCTTTTTGCTAAACTCTGGAGGCAGAAAGCTGTCCCACACCGAGATGATCTAATTCGTGAAATCTTAAATATTGCTGAAATGGATATTCTGTCAAATGTAATAAGAGGAATGTCAAAATGTGAGGCTACGAAGAAATGGGAAAAATTATACAACTGGTTGGGAGAAGGTTGATTTGTATGAAATTATTTTCTATTTATTGTTGAAATGCAAAGTAACTGATTTAGCAGAAGACAGCAATGGTGATATACCATAAGCTACCTCTATTGGTATACTTATTTTTCTGTAACTAATTTTGTTGTGGTTTAAATAAAATAATTTGCCATAAAAAAAAAAAAAAAAAAAAAAAGGGCTTTACTTAACACTCATTCTGATGTCGTCTGGTTCAGCCTTGGCAGAGAACAACAGTTAATTCAGGAATGGTTAGACCAGTGTTCTTGCTTATTATCACTCTGTTTTGTTATTTCTCAGGAACAACTGGAGGCCTATGACTTCACCAAATTCCACTCTCTGAAACCCAAACTGATTGAATCTGTAGACAACATGCTGTCTACTAAAGTTGCTTTTCTAATGAATCTGATTACCCAGGAAGAACGCAGCATGCCTACACAGATGGTGCAAGGTGGGGCATTTGATGGCACCACAGCAGGACCATTTAACCATGGCTATGGGGAAGGTGCCAAGGAAGGAGCTGATGAAGAAGAATGGATTGTTGCCAGAGATAAACCTGTCTATGATGAGATTTTTTACACTCTGTCTCCAATCAATGGCAGAATCTCTGGAGCCAGTGCAAAGAAGGAAATGTTGACCTCCAAACTGCCAAACAGTGTCCTGGGGAAAATCTGGAAGCTTGCAGACTGTGATTGTGATGGCATGTTGGATGAGGAAGAATTTGCATTAGCAAAACATCTCATCAAAATCAAATTGGAGGGATATGAACTCCCTAATATCTTACCTCCCCATCTGGTGCCTCCATCACATAGGAAATCATTGTAGATGTAGCAGCAAAACGTGAAAATGTCAACAAGGGTTACAGTGAAACACATGTAAAACCCATTTACCTGAGATTACAGTTATTGGCAAGGCTTTTCGGGGTCACTTCAATGCAAAAATCACTTATTTGCTAGGGAAAAAATGGAAACCATCATGTGTAACATTACACTGGGAAGTAGCACCTTCCCAGGTGTTTTCAGATACACCTTCCCAGTGTTTGTTCAACAGGTAGGCACTCAGTAAAATACACATGTATAGTGGTTACGATAGTTTTACATTTTATGATACAGAAGTGCTTTCTGACACTTGAAGTAGCCCCAAATTAAATGCATTGTTCTAAACAAGTTACAGTGAGCAGCATAGCATAGGTGGAACCTGTCTCTATAGTTCTAGAAGCCATTCACTGAAAAGTTTTGTCACAAGTGTCTTTTAAATGACCTGAAAATGGGGGTTTGGGGGGAGAGCAAGAAATGTTGTATTTACCACTTTTCACCGTGCTTATAATCAAAATGTTGAAAAGAGTTTGGATAGGAGTGGCATCATTTCAGTAACACCAAAAAACCCCTTTAATAACGCAATTAAGAAAGTAAAACCACCCTCTTCTGGAAGGTACCAGTTTGTCACAAAGTATAGTTGAAATGCCTTCATGATATTCATAATCTACCAAGATTTATTAGGATGTATAAACATTTATTTTTAAGTATGGATTTACTATTTGGAGCAGAAGTTAAAAGCACATTTTGAACTATAAGAGTTTTTTTTAATGCTCTATTTTTTATTCATGTTTTGAGTTAGAGAAAAAGGGAAAATTTAAAGAGAAAGATCATTTGCACAAATCTCAAACTCAGTTCAGGAATACACTGATTATAATTATGACTATAATTAATATATTTATATTAACATTTTAAAAGGTATCAGTTATATAATATAGCTACTGGAGAGATTATAGCTTTTGCCTTTCAGGGGAGCACCATAGATCAAGGGTCCATCTAATCCTTCTGCATGGATTTCTCTGGTCCCCTTTAAAAGCCACCTAAGACTGTCACCAACAACATATATTATGTTGGTGAACTGCATAGGTTAATTTTACATTGAGTGATGAAGTACTTTCTTTGGAATACTGTGAAACACTGGTAGCACCAGCAAAAAGGAACTTGTTTTTCAGATGTGCAGATATTGAAGCTTCTGTATGCAAAAGCGTCCAAGTGGTGATTTTAATCACAAAGAAATATTGCTTTACTAAGGTTAACTACATGTGAATATATGTTTTGTCAATAAAGGGAGTGTTGACTGAAACTAGTAGATAGCTTTTTGTTCTGGTAAAACTGGTTTGCAGTTTATTCTTGACAGACACAGGAGGTTTTAGTTTTAGCTTCAAGCATTTAGTACATTCCTTTTGATTTCTTCACTTATGAGAAACTGTCAGATGTTGCAAAAATGCTGGGGGCCTATAGAATGAAAATAATAACAAGAACAATAATCCCTCTTATCTTGCACGACCAATTTCAATGCAATTGGCTCCAAGCAGTCCAAACAGCCATTAGGAAGTTGGGGTTCTCCCCCCCCCCCAAGCCTTCTAAACCTTGACATAGACCAGGCAAAATCATGTATTAAGCAGAGAGTGCTAGATATAGAAAGACAAACAGATATTCTCAGTTCCCCAGACTATTTCTCTTCAGCAAACAGTAGATACATAGTTGCTCCCACTGCCTACCTATACTTCCTTGAATCCCACAACACTAGAAGGGCCTTTACTTTAGCTAGGAGTTTGTCCCCGCCATCTGCGGCAGTAGAGGGGAGGTATAAAGGGACTCCTTATGCACTTAGGCTCTGTTCCTGTTCCCAGCCTGAAATAGATTCTCTGGAGCATATATATTTTTAATTGTTCTTTTCATACAGTGAGCTGAAGGGAAATTATTATCCTGCTGTTGGAAAGGTTCCCTGGCAGATCAAATAAATTTAAATTAGATTATCTTCTGGCAGATAGGAACCACCAAACAACAAGACAGGTGGCTAGGTTCTGTTCCCAGGTTTATAAAGAACGCAAAAAGGGGGACAATTAGGCGAAACTGTAAATCTTTTAACAAATGTTAAAGTGACTTTTTAAAATGGTTTAAAGGGTTAAATAATCTTAAAAAAAATTTTTTTACTGTTATAACCCTCAAGTCATCAAATTTTAACATGCAGATTCTTTTGTGGGACTTTTTATAAGTTACTTTTAAGGTTGTTCTAGATTACTAAAATGTTCTGGTCAATGACTGCAATAATAAACTGAACAATAACAGTCTATTTAATTTCTATCCTGCTCCATTTCCCACAAGTAGGACTCAGGGCAGCGTATAACATGTATATACATCAGAACATAAAATAAAATACATAACATTCATATACAATACATAATAAAATGCTGTACAATTAAACTCCAGTGCTGTTCAATTTGATCACTATAACGTAGTAGAGGTGAGGATGATCACACCAGTCACCCTGTGGAATTCTCACACAGAGAGCACAAAATGTCAGTTCTCCTCACTGCATCACTAAGCTTCTATGCCTGGATGTGTTCCATTTTCTCCTGGCATCTCAGTCTGATTTATAAGAAGTTACAGTATTCAAGTTGGGTTGCCAGGTCCTCAGCCACCAGTGTGGCAAGATCCAGGGCTAGTGTGGCAAGATCCAGGTTGAGAAAGTTCTGGAGATTTGGAAATGGAGCCTGAGGAGGTCAGGGGCCTCAGTGGGTACAAAGCCATAGAGTCCACCCTCCTCCAGGGGAACTGATATCTGTAGTCTAGAGATGAGCTGTAATTCTGAGGGTCTCCAGATCCCACCTAGAGACTGGTATCCCTATATTAAAGGAGAAGTCTAACTCTTTATTTTTTTGTGTCAATCTTGGGATTTTTATTATATAGCAAGATGGTGAATTCTGCCCCCAAATCAGTTCACAGGCATAGTTTCATGGCAGCTAAGAAACTAGGACTGATGCATCTATCTTACTTGGTTCATTGAGAAATGAAGCAAAGATTTAACCTTAATTTCTGGTACTGTCTGTCCTTGCTTTCTCATATACATGAATTTTTCAATCTATGTAGAAGCTTGAATCCAGAGTAAATACAGATTAACCCCATGAGCACAGGGATTTCTACCCATAGCTGGCAATTTTCCTGCCTCCCCCGCCCCCCCAGTGGCAGCCTGAAATGCCCCTGAAATCTTGTATTTGTGGGAGAAAGGATCCCCTTGAATAGGATTTTGGAATTTGGGGTTGCTGCTGGAAGGGGAAGATGGAAAACTCACTCTGCATGGGCAGAAATTTTTGGGTGTGCAGGAACATTAGTCTGGTTCCCATCCAAACAGTGCAGTTTAGACTTTATACAATTTTATTCACTGTTCAGGATTTGACTGAGGGGAGAGGCAAAAGGGTGGTGATAACACAAGAAAAAGACTGCAGGAAAGAGTGAGATTGACTTTTGGGAAAGATGTGTGTCAGAAAATGCCTGACTATGAGAGTCCCTCACATGCTTCTTAAGACTTCATAAGGCAGTGCCCATTTATTTCAAAATAGTTATTTGAAACCCATGAGGATATGAAACTTGTCTTTTCCCACAGGGCCCTGATGGCTTCTGGAAGGGTGTTCCAAAGTATTGGGGCCACAACCGAGAAGGCTCTTGCTCTGGTGGAGTTGAGCCTAGCCTTCTTTAGCCCAGGGACAGCCAAAAGGTTTTGAGAACTTGATCGCAGTGCTCTCTGGGGAACATGTGGGGCAAGGCAGTCCTGCAGATAGGTAGGTCCTAGGCTGTATAGGGCTTTGAAGGTTAATACCAGGATCTTGAAACGGATTTGGTATGCAACAGGCAGCCAGTGCAGTGCTCTCAGCACAGGCTGAATGTGCTCCTGACAAGGAAGCCCCATTAGTAGCCTGGCTGCAGGATTCTGCATCAGCTGCAGCTTCCGAGTCTGAGTTAAGGGCAGCCCCATATAGAGAGCGTTACAGTAAACGATTCTTGAGGTGACCAAGGCATGGATCACCATTGCTAAGTCGCTGTGCTCAAGGTAGGGGACCAACTGCCATGTTCGCCAAAGATGAAAAAAAACAGCTCTGGCAGTGGCTGCTACTTGGGCCTCCATAGCTAAGGAGGACTCCAGGCACACTCCCAAGCTCTTAACCCTCAATGGTGCCCCATCAAAGGCTGGTACAGGAATTACCCTTCCCGGGTTGCTGCAACTTAGATAGAGAATCTCCATCTTTGTTGGATTCAGCTTTAGCCGGCTCAACCTGAGCCATGATACCACGACTTGCAGTGCCAGGCCCAAATTCTCTGGGGTGCAGGCGAACCGGCCACCCATCAATAGATATAGCTGGGTGTCATCCATATACTGATGGCAACCCAGCCCATACCTCCTGACCCTCTGGGCAAGGGGGCACATATAGATATTAAACAACATGGGGGAAAGAACTGCCCCCTGGGACACCCCACAAATAAGTGGGTGTCTCTGAGACAACATTTCCCCAATTGCCATCCTTTGTCCCCAACCTTGGAGGAAAGAGGAGAGCCACTGTAAGGCCGACCCCTGAATCCCCACGTCAGCAAGATGGCTAGACAGCAGCTGGTGGTCGACTGTATCACATGCAGCCGACAGGTCTAATAGGAGCAGTACTGCCGAGCTGCCCTGATCCAGATGTCTCAGGAGGTCATCCATGAGGGCAACCAGCACCGTCTCCATGCCATGACCTGGGCGGAAGCCAGACTGGAATGGGTCCAGTATGGAAGTGTTCTCCAGGAAATCCTGTAACTGTGTCGCCACTGCCCTCTCTATAATCTTACCCAAAAAGGGGAGATTTGACACCGGCCGATAGTTGGCTAAATTGGTCGGGTCTAAAGATGGTTTCTTCAAGAGAGGGCGGATCACAGCCTCTTTAAGAGGTGTGGGGAAGACCCCCTCTATGAGGGATCTGTTGACAATAGAACGAAGTGGATCACGTAACGCCATCCGGCTAGCTTTTATCAGCCAGGACAGGCATGGATCCAAAACGCAAGTTTTAGGGTGCAAAGAAATAAGAATCCTGTCAACTTCCTCCAAGCCGAGTGGGTCAAAGTGATCCAGAAATGGACCTGAAGACGTACTTGGAGCCTCAAGTTCACTTACTGTTTCAACTATGGCAGGGAGGTCGTGACAGAGTGATGAGACCTTATCTGCAATAAAACTTGCAAAAGCCTCGCAGTTGATTTCCAATTCCCTAACATTTGATCTGCCTTGTGGTAGGGCAGTTAAGGACCGAATTGTACTAAATAATTGGGCTGGGCGTGAGGTCACAGACGCAATCCGGGCCACAAAGTAAGCTTTCTTTGTAGTCTTGACTGCCACCTCATAGGTCCGCATAAATGACCTATAAGATGTTCTCATCGCTTTGTCCTGAGTACGCCGCCACCGTCTCTCTAGTCGTCTAAGCTGCTGCTTCATCAACCGCAATACCAGAGTATATCACGGTGCAAGTTGTGAGCAGGGGTGAAGAGAACGCTTAGGTGCAATCTCATCAGTGGCTGCAGTGAGACGGCTATTCCAGGACTCTGCAAGCTCATCTAATGAGCTGCCGGGGGGGCAGGGATCCCTCAAGGCCATCTGAAGCCACGTTGGGTCCATCAGGTTTCGAGGGTGAGCCAAAACACACTCGTTGCCTAAACAGGGGTGTAGTGACACGTCCTTGCGGGCCTTCAGGGCATAATGGCATTAGGAGAGCCAGTTTGGTGTAGTGGCTAAGTGTGCGGACTCTTATCTGGGAGAACCGGGTTTGATTCCCCACTCCTCCACTTGCACCTGCTGAAATGGCCTTGGGTCAGCCATAGCTCTGGCAGAGGTTGTCCTTGAAAGGGCAGCTGCTGTGAGAACCCTCTCCAGCCCCACCCACCTCACAGGGTGTCTGTTGTGGGGGAGGAAGATAAAGGAGATTGTGAGCCGCTCTGAGACTCTTCGGAGTGGAGGGCGGGATAGAAATCCAATATCATCATCATCATAATGGTCTGACCATGGCACTGGCTCAGCAGTAATCCGGTCCACTACCACTCCTGCCGCAAAGTTCAAATCCAGCATGTGCCCAGCCTGGTGGGTAGGTAATGTCACATATAGAGAGAGTCCTAGTGTCGCCATGGATGACACCAGGTCCGTCACCCGAGCAGAGACTGTGCCATCAGCATGGACATTGAAGTCACCCAAGACAATAAGTCGAGGGTGCTCCACTGCCCAGCCTGCTACAGCCTCCATCAGAGATGGCAGGGCACTGGCTGGTGCATTAGGCATTCGGTACACCATCGAGATAACAAACTCTCCCCATCATCCCACACCAGACCTGCACACTCAATGCCAGTGATCTCTGGGGCCGGGAGCATCCGGAAGGAGTAAATGCATTCTTAATCCCTACGTGTTTCTTCTAGATATTCTGAAGAATGTAAATCTCTTAATTTAATCAGCTGTTTAACCACAGTTTCTATCCCATTACTGTAACCTCTTTTTGCACTAAGAATAGGGCATTTGGCTTTTCAAAGTATAGTCAAAGCTTTGCTATCCGACACTTGCTCATCCAGAATGCTCAGTTAACTGTCATCAAAGGGTAAGCTCCTTTCCTTCAGCCACTGCACCCCCATGTTTTCAGGCCCACTCCCACTTCTTTGCCTGGCCATCTCAATGCCTCCAGCTGTTGCTGGGCTCCTAGAAAATACCAGTTATCTTCCTTGTGCAATGGAAACAGTGTACTAAATAACACAAATACATGAAAAAAAACACAAAACACTAGTAACACTTGTGGCAAAAAAAAAGTCAAAATGTTGTAACACACTGTTGCCAATGAATACAATGGTCAAAAATACATAAACCAAATCACAAAGTTCTAATACAATTCCAGGCTTCCAAGGAATATCTAAAGAATATTCAACACTCAAAAGTAGTTTTAATATATGTTCTCCAAATGTACATAAAGTAGGTTCTCAGTGGAATTTCAATAGTTATACTTCCCATTTCGATAAATATTTATTTATTTATTTTATTCCATTTATATCCCGCCCTCCCTGCTGAAGCAGGCTCAGGGCGGCTTACATGCTCATGCGTATGCATGAGTATAAAACATATAAAAGACATAAAAACTATAAAAACAGTTAAAGTTAACATTTTGGTGCTATGGTCTTAAATTCAAATTTATATTCTCCGTAGGCAGATCTTAGATGGTCCTTTCTGTTGCTGCTACAGGGCAGCTTGCAAGAGGTGGTCCATATGTTTCCTGAGGACTGTAGTGGCCAGCAATCTAGTTTCCAAATGCCTGGTGGAAGCATGCCATCTTACAGGCCCTGCTCTCACAGGGCCCTAACTTCTTCCGGCAACTCGTTCCACCAGTGTGGGGCCAGCAATAAAAGATAAAATACCTTTATCAAGAGATGCGTGTATAAACAACTTAAGCCTTTACTTTGATGTTCTCCAAACTATGCATCAAGTTCAAAATATTTATTTTAATGCTACTTATATCTGGAGCCTTACAGCCTCTGTAACATTCATGACACAATGATACATTCTTTCTCTAGGCTAGAAGCTTTCTTGATGCCTCTTTCACCTCAGATGCCACTTTCACCTTCAGTCTACCTTGCACTGCCTGGAAGCAGTTCTGCTAGAGGTTTCCCAGGCAGCTTGCTTGCATGTTTGCCTGCTGGGTAGTAAAACAAGCTTGTTGTTACACATTCCCCTGAGTAGAGGACTTGAGCATATTGCTTAACTGACAGAACCCGTTCCCCATGAGTGCTGGATAACAAACTTTTTACTGAAGCTGACCAGTAGATGTCACTGTTAAGTACTTCAAGAATACTTGAAACCTCCATTGTTTCCAAAAGACTAAAGTCAAACCCTAGAGAACCTCTACAGTAGAAACTGGGGGGGACACTTTGGCAAGCCCAGCAGAACCAATGCAATCACAGACTGCCCAGCAAAACGCAGTGCCATTGTGGCAACGCCAGCTGATGTCAAGCACAGAATCACTATCCAAGCAAAAGGGGAGTTGGAAGCCCCGCAGAACCACTGCAATGTAAAGTGCCTAGCAAAACTATTGTCATTGTAGCAATGCCAGCTAATGTCAAGCACAGAATCACAGTCCAAGTGGGTGGGTGGGAAATTGGAAGCCCAGCAAACCCAATGCCTTCTGTTAACAATATTAACACAGTTTTGCTACTGTACTACTCTTAAATACCACAAGTTAGGAAAGGCACAAACAGGTATAAGAAAAGGCCTGCATGATTAACAAACAAAGTAATGGAAGCTGTAAAAGTAAGAAGGACTCCTTTAAGCGGTGGAAAACCAGTCCAAGTGAGATTAATAAAAAGGAACACAGGCTGTGGCAAATCAAATGCAAGACTGTGATCAGGCAGACAAAAAGGGACTATGAGAAGCATATTGCAAAAAACATAAAGACCAACAATAAAAATTTCTTCAAATATATTAGAAGCAGGAAACCAGCCAGGGAGGCAGTAGGGCCCTTGGATGACCAAGGGATAAAAGGATTACTGAAGGAGGATAGGGAAATGGCTGAGAAGCTGAATGCATTTTTTGCCTCCGTCTTCACTGTGGAAGACGAGAAGTGTTTGCCCGCTCCAGAACCACTAATTTTGGAAGGGGTGTTGAAAGGCCTGAGTCAAATTGAAGTGACAAGAGAGGAGGTCCTACAACTGATTGATGAATTAAAAACTAATAAGTCACCAGGTCCGGATGGCATACATCCAAGAGTTCTGAAAGAACTCAAAGTTGAACTTGTGGATCTTCTGACAAAAATCTGTAATCTTTCAATGAAATCTGCTTCCGTTCCTGAGGACTGGAAGGTAGCAAATGTCACCCCCATCTTTAAAAAGGGTTCCAAAGGAGATCCGGGAAATTACAGACCAGTCAGTCTGACTTCAATACTGGGAAAGTTGGTAGAAACCATTATCAAGGACTGAATGAGTAGGCACATTGATGAACATGGGTTATTGAGGAAGACTCAGCATGGGTTCTGTAAGGGAAGATCTTGCCTCACTAACCTGTTACATTTCTTTGAGGGGGTGAATAAACATGTGGACAAAGGAGACCCAATAGATGTTGTTTACCTTGACTTCCAGAAAGCTTTTGATAAAGTTCCTCATCAAAGGCTCCTTAGAAAGCTCGAGTGTCATGGAGTAAAAGGACAGGTCCTCTTGTGGATCAAAAACTGGCTGATTAATAGGAAGCAGAGATTGAGTATTAATGGGCAGTCTTCGCAGTGGAGGACGGTAAGCAGTGGGGTGCCGCAGGGCTCAGTACTGGGTCCCATGCTCTTTAACTTGTTCATAAATGATTTGGAGTTGGGAGTGAGCAGTGAAGTGGCCAAGTTAGCAGATGACACTAAATTGTTCAGGGTGGTGAGAACCAGACAGGATTGTGAGGCACTCCAAAGGGATCTGTTGAAGCTGGGTGAGTGGGCATCAACGTGGCAGATGAGGTTCAATGTGGCCAAGTGCAAAGTAACGCACTTTGGGGCCAAGAATCCCAGCTGCAAATACAAGTTGATGGGGTGTGAACTGGCAGAGACTGACCAAGAGAGAATTGATACAAAGTTAGGCTTTATTTGATAATCCATGTGCACTAGAACGAAGAAATTGGGACTGATACCATTTAACAGTGCAACGCATACTTAAGAGGACTACATCAAAGATTTCTAAACAAAAGCCACAATTCTAAACATTGGTTTGTCTTCCTGGGATGGCCAAGAGGCTTGTCCTTGGAGGCACTTTATCTTCAAAGGGGAATTCTTGCCTTTGTTAGTATTAGGGAGAGAGAGGTTCACATCAAGCACTGGCAACAATCTACAACATTCTACTTTGATATGCAAGGTCTTCCTCATGGTTAGTAACAGCGGTTCAATATGGCAGCTATTAAGCTAAGTATTTTATTTCAGGAAAAGTTACATTGCCTGACATTGGGGTCGTAGTAGATAACTCACTAAAAATGTCAAGACAGTGTGCGATTGCAATAAAAAAGTCCAACGCCATGCTGGAATTATTAGGAAGGGAATTGATAACAAATCAGCCAATGTCATAATGCCTCTGTATAAATCAATGGTGCGGTCTCATTTGGAGTACTGTGTGCAATTCTGGTCGCCGCACCTCAAAAAGGATATTATAGCATTGGAGAAAGTCCAGAAAAGGGCAACTAGAATGATTAAAGTGTTGGAACACTTTCCCTATGAGGAAAGGTTGAAACGCTTGGGGCTCTTTAGATTGGAGAAATGTCGCCTGCGGGGTGACATGATAGAGGTTTACAAGATAATGCATGGGATGGAGAAAGTAGAGAAAGAAGTCCTCTTCTCCCTTTCTCACAATACAAGAACTCATGGGCATTCAATTAAATTGCTGAGCAGTCAGCTTAAAACGGATAAAAGGAAGTACTTCTGCACCCAAAGGGTGATTAACATGTGGAATTCACTGCCACAGGAGGTGGTGGCGACTACAAGCATAGCCAGCTTCAAGAGGGGATTGGATAAAAACATGGAGCAGAGATCCATCAATGGGTATTAGCCACAGTGTGTGTGTGTGTGTGTGTGTGTGTATGTGTATATAAAATTTTGGCCACTGTGTGACACAGAGTGTTGGACTGGATGGGCCATTGGCCTGATCCAACATGGCTTCTCTTATGTTCTTATGTTCTTAAATACATTCTGTCACCAAGCAGGATAGGAGTGAGAAGGTCTTGAGACCAAGAAGTGAAAATAAAAGGGGGAGGGAGCATGGGAAAATCAGATGAGGAGAGAAATAAATAATTGAGAAATGTGTGGAAAGGAGGGAGAGAAATTAAGAAAGATAAAGGTTGATTTATCTTGCTGCAACACCCTAACTACAAGATATGGCTGAGATGGGTGCAAGGAAAAGGAGAAAGGCTAGAATACTAGACAAAATGACCTGCAGGCTGGCAATTCCTGCAGCAGCTATCAATGTACTGGCTCAGCTGTAGACAAGGAAGTTTAGCCAATTCTAGGTCCTGTTCAGACGCACAGTATAATCAGATGTTGCTGTTGTTTCCTTCCGGATTTAAAGTGGCTGATCAGACAGCAACATTGCCTCTCGTTATTAACTCGTGGTAGCCCCCCCCCCAATTCTTCTCGGAACCTGATTATTTTGTTACCTGCTCCTTTGCGGTGTTTTTTGAGTTCTCTGGTTTCACCTCGTAGTTTTCTTTGTCTGGATAGTTCTGCTGAGATATTAACCAACTTCCGGATGTCTGAAGGATGTCCCAGAGCAAGAGGAGCCTCAGACATCTGGTTTATGGTTGCCAGTTTTTTTTTACTGCTTAGCAATATGCGCATAACCACACAATGTTTTAACCTATGTGCATGCACATGTGCACATAATGCATGTGTGCGCATAATAGTGGAGAGAAAAATAATTGCATGGTGCCATAGTGTGGATGGCAGAAGACAGTTTCACTACAGAGTGATTCAAATTGCAGTATGGCAGTCTGATCGATAATATCTGGAACAAAGATATTCGGAACAGAACCAGGTCAGTTTAACACGAACTCAACACACTGTGTGAACAGGGCCCTAGAGTGCTTTTTGCTGTGCTCAGACCTCCCTGTGCCCATAGTGGCTGCAGTCAGAACTGCATTTGAAAAATAAAAGGGAAGCCATTTGGCTTGGCTCAGCATGATGTTAGTTTCAAGGGTGTAGTGTCTTGTGCTTGATTAAGCATCGCACAACCATGCAGCAAAGGGCGACCAGGGGAAGTCTCTTGGTCACCCTGCACAGCGCAGGAAAGACTCCGCCTATCAGGATCAGTGCCAGGAAGTTTGACTGGCCAGGATTGGACTGGCCAGCTGGAGGGTTGTTCCGGGTCGAATCTATATAAAGCGGGTCCCGGCCCGCATTGCCTGTTCCGTGATGTACCTTCTAATAAAGTATGTTGCCTTCTGCACATCTCGTCACTGAGTACATTACACTGGCGATGAACGTGGGATCTGGCTAGGAAGGCTTCCCCAGTGGAAAGCAGCTGACCTGGCTGGAGACGAGGAAGGCGCAGGACCGCAAGAGACGCTCGCCGCCACAATGGCGAACTCTAGCATAATGACGGGCCACCTTGCTGAATTCAACCCCGACCACCCCGAACGGTGGGAGACCTACACAGAACAGGTCGAGTGCTACCTGAGGGCTAACATGATCATGGACGACAACCGAATGAGAGATGTCCTGTTGAGCGTCTGTGGAGAGGCAACCTTCGAAATCGCACGAGGCCTCTCTGCCCCAGCGAAGCTCACCGAGAGGACATACGGGGAGGTCATCAGACTCCTCACAGGGCACTTCTCGCCCCAACCATCCCTTGTTGCCCGCAGATTCCTCTTTCACAAGAGGGATCAGAAGCCCGGGGAAACGGCTGCAGTCTACCTGGCCGCTACCGCCAGATCGCAGGAAACTGCAAATTCAACAAGCGGGAGGAGGCTCTGAGGGACCGATTTGTCTGGGGCCTCCGGGACGAAAGGCTGCAGCAGAAGCTCTTCGCCAAGGAAGAGCTCACCCTCCAACAAGCCTTCAACGAAGCGACGGCCTTCGAGAGGGCCACCAAAGCGTACAGCCACCCAAGTGGAGAGGCAGTCCACCATGAAGAGATGGCACCGGGCGATTGGGAGGACGAAGAGGCTTTCCAGCTCCGGCGGCCACAAGGAGCGGACCCAAGAGCCCCCACGAGACAGCGAGCGATGGAGAGACCTCCCACCATCAAATGCGCCAGCTGCAGTGACCCCCACGAGAGGAGGGACTGTCCATACCGCAACATGGACTGCTGGAGCTGTGGAAAGATGGGCCACATCGCTCGGGCTTGCCGGGCCAAGAACAGCCGCCGGTGACCGACAGCGCATCACGAGTCCACCGAGGCCCACACGACAGCATCTACCAGCCTGCAGGTATTAAACTTGCCCCTCTTTGCCCCCGACAAGGTCAAAATGTCGGTCCTCATCGAGGGTGCCCCCTGTCTTATGGAGGTGGACTCAGGGTACTCTATCTCCATTATTTCAGAGGAAACCCTAAGGAAACTATGTCCCCGCTGCCGCCTCCATCTGAGGCCGGCTGACTTTGTTCTGAGGGATTTCCAAAAGAACCCGGTGCACATCGTGGGCTGGGCCCGGGTGCGAGTAGAGAGAGGGAACTTCAGGGGACCCCTGGACATTCTGGTGGTCAAGCGCCAACTTACCACCCTACTGGGGCTGGCCTGGTTCCAACCACTAGGGATCCAGTTAGTGGGGGTGGAGCACGTGCAGGCAAGCAGTTTTGAGGACGTCTGCCAGGAGTTCCCAGCAGTTTTAGACGGGTCCCTGGGGAGTTACAAGGGGCCGCCCATTATCCTACCGATCGATCCCCTGGTCAGACCGATCCGACTCAAGGCAAGGCGCGTTCCGTTCGCCTTAAAACCTAAGATAGAGGCAGAACTGGACCGTCTCACAGCCCAGGGCGTCTTAGAACCAGTGGCGTATGCAGCCTGGGAAAGCCCCATAGTAACACCGGTGAAACCTAATGGGGACATGAGAATCTGCGCTGACTACAAGTGCACGATAAAAAAAAACGCTCCAGGACAACCCCTACCCCGTCCCGGTGGTCAGCCACGTTCTAGCGGCTCTAGCAGGGTCCCGGGTTTTTGGGAAGCTGGATTTGGCACAAGCGTACCAGCAACTACCGGTCGACGCCAAGACAGCAGAGGCACAGACCAGTGTGACTCACAGGGGGGCCTTTAAGGTTAGAAGGTTGCTGTTTAGGGTTAGCGTTGCTCCGGGGATCTTTCAGAGCATAATGGACTCTCTCCTTAAAGGGATCCCAGGAGTACAGCCATTTTTTAACAACGTTTTAATCGCCGCCCCAGACGCAGGAGAGTTCAGCAGCCTCCTGCGAGAGGTACTCCGCCATCTCCAAGCGGCGGGACTGAAAGTAAAGTAAGAAAAATGCTTGTTAGGAGTTCCGTGGGTGGAGTTCCTGGGTTTCGCCGTGGACGTGGCGGGAATTCACCCGACGGAGGACAAGACCAGGGCTATTGTCCAAGCCCCAGCCCCCACGTGTAAGGCGGAGCTACAGAGTTTTTTCGGCTTGTTGAACTTTTATCATTCGTTCTTGCCCCACAAAGCTGCTGTGGCGGAACCGCTGCACCGGTTGCTGGACAGACAAGCCCCGTGGGTTTTGTTGAGAACAATGACAATAAATTCATCTATCTATCTATCTATCTTGGGGTAAGCGCCAAGCTGCTGCATTCCAAGCGGTGAAAGACCTCCTGGTCTCGAATGCAGTGCTACACCATTTCGACGAGGGTCTGCCGCTGATCCTGGCTTGCGATGCTTCCCCATACGGAGTGGGGGCCATTCTGGGACACCAACTTTCGGACGGGAGGGAAGTTCAGGTGGTGTACTATTCAAGGACCCTGACCCCTGCGGAGCGAAACGATGCACAAATCGATAAGGAGGCTTTGGCAATCGTGGTGGGGGTCCACAAATTCAATGACTACCTGTATGGTAGGCGATTCACCATTGGCACTGATCACAAGTCGCTCCTGGACCTCCTCGCCCCTGATCGTCAGACCCCCCAAATACTGTCGCAAAGAGTCCTAAGGTGGAACCAATTCCTGAACTCTTACACCTACACCCTGGTGCACTGCCCAGGCAAAGCCATGGGGCACGCGGACGCCCTCAGCCACCTGCCGCTTCCCTCAATGGACCCAGATCCCGCCCCGGCCCATATGGTGATGCTCATATAGTCCTTGCCCCAGCGCCCCCTCCACGCCGCTGAGGTAGCTCGGGCGACGGGCAAGGACCACATCCTCGCTCGGGTTTTGGACTGGGTGGGAAGGGGGTGGCCTACGGGCAAGGTGGACAGTGAGTTCAGGCCGTTTGCATCACGTAGAGACGAACTGTCCACCTACAAGGGGTGCATACTCTGGGGCAGTAGGGTGGTGGTCCCCCCCCCCCATGCACAAACAGGTTCTAGAAGCTCTCCACGAAACCCACCCTGGGATAGTGAGGATGAAGGCTCTGGCCCGAAGCTATGTGTGGTGGCCAGGCATGGATGAGGAGATAGAGGGGTGGGTGAGAAGGTGCCAACCATGCCAAGAGTCCAGGCCTGACCCGCCCTCAGCACCAGTCCACCGATGGGAGTCCAACCGGCGACCGTGGTCCCGCCTCCACCTAGATTTCGCCGGGCCGTACCAGGGTCAAGTTTTCTTCATCCTGGTCGATGCATACACAAAATGGCTAGAGGTGATCCCGGTAGCGTCCACCTCCACAGCGGCGGCCGTCAGAGACTTGCGGAGGGTTTTTTGCACGCACGGGATCCCCGATACCTTGGTTACGGACAACGGCACCGCATTCACCTCCCGGGAATTCCAGGAGTTCATTGAGAGATACCTCATAATACACATTAGGTCTGCTCCCTTCCATCCGGCACCAACGGCCAAGCTGAACGCATGGTAAGAACCACCAAAGAGGCCCTGGGTCGTATTGTTCAAGGGGACTGGGACCGCCACCTCACAGCCTTCCTGTTCCATAACAGGATTACCCCCAGCCCAACAGCAGGGTACCGCCCCGCAGAGCTACTCATGGGGAGGAAATTAACAGCCAGGCTGGACAGGCTACACCCAGACCGAGCCACAGACGTCCGCAGTTCCCCAGAAGTCAGGGAAGCGGTGCGGGGGTTCTTCCCGGGCGATCCCGTGTATGCGAAGAACTTCGCAAGCGGCCCGGACTGGGTAGCCGGCCGGGTCCTTAGGGTAACGGGGTCCCGATCCTACAAGGTAGCAACCGAGGGGGGCCAGGTACTGAGAAGGCACATTGATCAACTGCGCCGCCGCACCTTGCCGGAGGAACCACCAGAGGCGGGGGAAGTGATGAGCAGGGGGGAACCCACGGCGGAAACCCAAGAAGCGGCCCCGCCAGCGCCAAGTCTGCCGGCATACGACCCCCCGAGGCCGGCCGATCCTGATCCACCACCAGAGCCAGCTCGCCAGCCACCAGGGGCGAATCCCCAAGAAGAGACCCCCTCCCTGGGGGCCGTTCCCGCGCCGATAGCCACCACGAGGTGATCCACCCGGGAACGCAGGGCGCCTGCTTACTTGCACGATTATGTAACTTAAACTAGGGGGGGAGGAGTGTAGTGTCTTGTGCTTGATTAAGCACCGCGTGACCATGCAGCAAAGGGCGACCAGGGGAAGTCCCTTGGTCACCCTGCGCAGCACGGGAAAGACTCCGCCTATCAGGATCAGTGTTGGGAAGTTTGACTGGCCAGGATTGGACTGGCCAGCTGGAGGGCTGTTCCGGGTCGAATGTATATAAAGCGGGTCCCAGCCTGCGTTGCCTGTTCTGTGATGTACCTTCTAATAAAGTATGTTGCCTTCTGCACGTCTCGTCACTGAGTACATTACAAAGGGCTTCTTTCAACGGCCTTTCTCAAGCTGCACCCAAAGTGGACCACACCCCCACCCTACCTTTGGTACACCACTGGGGAGTTGTAGTCCACAATCCTGAACTGAATCAGAAAGTTCTGAGCTTGGTTCATTATCCGCTGTGGGTTTGCTGTTTACCTGTTGATGCCGAGTGCAGTAACAATACAGTCAACGTTTGCTTATTTTGAATTACAAACATATAACTAATAGGTGGGGTGTTTGACTTGCAAGAAAATAGGCACTCCAAACATAGTAAGTTGTATTTTCAATTTTTTTTTTTGCAAGAATTGTAGCATTGCTAATAAAAATATACAATAGAGGTTGGAACTGCACAAAAATGCACAATGTGAAAGGAGCAGATTTCCTTTACCGTGACACTTCCTAGCATTGGAATCCAAGTACGTTAGCAGCTTTGAAATTCTGCTGATCTCATTAAGCATAAAGATGTCTCCAAGAACCTTTACCCCCAATATTCTAATAAACTCCTTCCTCTGTGTTAAGATACAGGGTTTTCATATTACAGATTACAAATACTTCATAGCTATATCAGCATCCAAAGGTCTCTTCTGTGCAAAGGAAGAACAGAGTGCAAGAACAGGACAGGGTTTTCTTCTTTCTGTGAATTGTGGGTTCCTGAACATAAAAGAGGCATTATTAGAAGTTTGGGTAAGTTCAAATTTCACAGAATTTCTTTACTTTCTGGGTGGGGGTGTTGTGACTGTTTGCACTATTGCTGAAGGCAGAAAACCCTTTAAAATCAAATTATCATCTTTTTGAAGAGTGTTCTCATAAGCAAGAAATAAATTTCTCTGGGGGAAAAACCAATACTGCATAGTTCGAAATGTAAAAAAACCAATGAACTGTTTAAATAGAAATAAGAGAAAACACCTATAGGGTTGCCAACAACCTGAAGAAAAACTGTCTTATTCCTTTTGTAAAGGTTTAATAGGATGTTATTTGGTTTCTTACATCCATGCCATGCAAAACTTCACCTGCCCATTTCCACATATAAGCATCTATTAAAGATTAGAACATTTTTCTCCAGGTTGTTAGCAACCTTACACCTGAGGGCTTTTGAAGAGAATGATTATATTAGCTGACTTTGGGGAGGGGGGTGTTAATCAAGAGTGGAGAAGGTTAGAGATAGGGTCATATTCAAAACTACAGGTGCAGGGGCTTTACAACTAGGGCTATTTTCTCATGGCATAATGGTAAATAACTTAATATTATGCCTCTACTAAAGATAGAAGGTTTTTTTCCGGGCTGCCATCTTTTATGTTGGCAGGGAATGAACTGTGAGGGAAATTGTTCCCTACAGTAGGTGCTTCAGGCCCTGAACGAAGGCTGCACCATCCGTCCCCCTTTTAACTGATTGTGGCAGGCAGAATGAAAGTTTGGGTCACATGAAACCTTTCTCCCCTGCTTTGCTCAGGGCTGGTGCGTTGATACTGGCCTTGGATGCCAAAGATATTACCCCAGTGGTAATTGGAAGCACATTTGTACCACTCCTGGCTGCAGCTCATTTTGTGGCAATTGCAGTTGGAGATGCGGGTTCATTTTGACCAACAGCATTTTCTGTAAGGGCAGGTCTGCCTTTCCTTGTGTTTAGGATCGTAACACATCCACTTTGGGGAGACTCACTTTATTGATATGCAAGGATTCTGGGAATCAAATCATTTTGGAGTGAACATTAGAAAATCTATTGTAATACACCTAGGGCTTTAAAAAAAAAACTGAACAAATTGTTTCAGACTGTTATATATAAAATGTCTTTTGTTGGCATATTTTTTAAAAATAGGTCACTATTTCTTCTTCAGTGTGGGAGCTGAATTAAAGTTAAATTTGAATTTTGTGTGCAGTCTGAAAACTGCATATTATCATATGCCCACTAACCCTGACACTACATGTGGCCCTCCCACTGCAGGGCCAAAATACCCCAAACCTTGTCAGTGTTGTAGAAACTGTGATGTGAAAATGTCTCTTCACCCCCATTGCAAGTAGAAGGGGGAATTTAAATTGTGGGTAGAGAGAACTCTTCCATGATCAGCAACCCTTCCACAGTCTTTAATTAAAACAGCTCCCTGGATCAACCAATTAG
Source organism: Heteronotia binoei (assembly GCF_032191835.1). Lineage (NCBI taxonomy): Eukaryota > Metazoa > Chordata > Lepidosauria > Squamata > Gekkonidae > Heteronotia > Heteronotia binoei. The sequence goes on along the minus strand of NC_083243.1, from coordinate 81,432,375 downwards.
CTTTTTAAAAGAAAAAAACAGACCCTAGTAAGTGTTCTATCTTTTGTGGACCTTAAATTTATCTAACTTAATCCTTTTGGGATAATAGCAGCCCTTCATACTGCTCCAGAATATTACACAGTGTGTGGGATTTGCTCTCAATGAAAGGAAGTGAACGAAAATAATACGGGCTGTCAGATTTCTGGTAGATATTCCTTGAGTCCAAGAAGTTCAAGAGTACATGAAAATTGAAAGCAATTGGAAATTGTGTTGAAACATTCTGCTTCTAGGTGACAATGGATGAAGAATATGTACAAGGACAAGTCAAGAAGCTGCAAGAGCAAAGGATGTCCATGCAAAAGAAGACCTTCACCAAATGGATCAATATTGTTTTCTACAAGCACAATGTAGGTAGTTCCTTCTTTCATTTGTGATCAGCCCAGAGCCTTCCTTGGTGGAGCAAAACAAATCCCTGATTGAGTGCTCCATCCACTTTTGACAGAACTATGCAATCTTGTTAATTTTGAGCAACAGCTAATAATAATAATAATAATAATAATAATAATAATATTGCATTCTGAATTTATAATACATCTAGGACTGAATTCAAAGGGGAACAATCTTTACGGCTTCCTCTGTTCCAGCAGATCACCTGCTGTTTTCGAGGGTCTCTCTAAGTTGATGGCACAGGTAGAGGGAAAGCAGGAAAGCTCTCTTCATTGGTCAAAGTGCCTTCTGTCATTGGAAAGCTTTTGTTGGTTTCAGTGCCTAGATTTGTATCCACTGTACTGTTTCTGTGGATGGATTTTTTCTGCCCACAAAACATAGCTTTCTTGTCTCCCACTGCAGGGCCAAAATACCCCAAAAAAATTCTGCCCCAGAAAAGGAGACCGCTTGTAATGGCATGCAGTAGCAGGAAGGAAATAAGAAAGTCATGAATGGAAAATCCTCCAGACTTTGGAAATACTTTGGTGTATTCAGACTAGAGTGGTAGAAGTTCTAATTTGGACAAAGCAGTAGTAAAGTACCTATGATCTTTGCACACCAAGGTGATGTGCATTTTTATTCAATAAATGTAACATCAAATTATCAATCACTACAGTACAGTATATCAGGTGATTTAGTGACATATATACATGTCCTTGGTAGGTTATAGAAAGTGTGAGACATCTAAAATGAGATTACAACTAGTGTCATGCTTATAGTAACACCTCAAATTCAACTCAGAAACATTTCCAAACATCAGAGCTGGTCTCAACATACTGCCTCATGTAATCTATTCTTCATGTAATCTAATCCTCACTTGAAATATTGTGCTCCAGTATTGGCTATACAGTTCCTGGGGGATAAATTTTGAAAACACAATGCTTAAATTGTAAACTGAAAATACTGCTTCTCCACGTGGTTATTTATAGTCTTTGTGCAATTGAGCTACTCTCAAAGAAACATTTTTCATTTGCTTGAATTGTCCAAATTCCTACCAAAAAAAAGAAACAAATAAGGATTATCTGAAGCTAGTTCAGAGCTAGTATATAGCAAGAATTATAAAAGAAGCAATCATAAGTAGTGCCTTTTTTCTGTAGGCCTTACTCAATAAAGAACTGTATTCTTAGGGTTGCAGCAAAAAGCACATTAAAATGCAGCATTTCTGTACTATTAGTAAAAAAGTAAAAGGTAGTCCCCTCTGCAAGCACCAGTAGTTTCCGACTCTGGGCTGATGTCACATCACAACGTTTTACAGTTTGTCATTGCCTTCCCCAGTCATCTACACTCTCCCCTCTCCCCTGCAAGCTGGGTACTCATTTTACCAACCTTGGAAGGATGGAAGGCTGAGTCAACCTTGTGCCGGCTACCTGAACTCAGCTTCACCCAGGATCGAACTTAGGTTGTGAGCAGAGGGCTTGGACTGCAGTACTGCAGCTTTACCACTCTGTGCCATGGGGCTGCTTCCATACTATTAAGGACCATTTATTTATATACATTTATATCCTGCCTTTCTCCCCAAAAATGATACAAAATGGCTCATATCATTCTTTTCTGCTCCATTTATCCCCACAACAATCCCCAGGAATTTTGGAAGCAGGGCAAGGGCAGAAATGACATCACATGATGTGTCAACATCACTTCTGGGTGAAAACCTGAATACAACTTCAGGTGATGTTTAGAGTTTCAGGAAAATGCCAAAGCATCACCTAACACACAGATATCACATCCTGGGTTTCACCCAGAAGCAACGTCGATGTATTGTGTGGAATCATTTCTATCCCACACACACACACACACACACACATTGTACTGCAAGAGCAGGTGGGAGGGCCAAACCACTGGAAGGTTATCCACCTGAAGTGGTCTAACGGTAACCCTGCTTGTGTGGTAGGTTATGTTGAGAAACTATGTGATGATGTAGGGATGCCAGCCTCCTAGGGATCTGGGGATCTCCTGGAATTACAGCTCATTTCCAGACTACAGAGATCAGTTCCCCTGGAGAAAATGGATGCTTTGGAGGGGGCTTTGCACCCCCACTGAGATCCCTGTCCTCCCAGGCTTTACCCCCAAATCTCCAGGAGTTTCCCAACCTGGAGCTGGCAACCCTACACCTCACCCCCACCCCCTCTGATGGCCAAGAGGGACTCGGCAACCCTCTGTGAGGTAAATTAGTTTGAGAGAGCATATTACTAGTCCAAGGTGATCAAGCAAGCTTCCATGACAAAGTGGGGGTTTGAAACTGGTTCTCCCAGATCCTAGTCCAATACTCTAACCACTAAAAAAGAAAGGTTAAGGTAGTCCCCTGTGCAAGCACCAGTCATTTCCGACTCTGGGGTGATGTTGCTTTCACAACATTTTCACAGCAGACTTTTTTACGGGATGGCTTACCATTGCCTTCCCCAGTCATCTACACTCCCCCCCACCCCCCGCTGGCTGGGTACTCATTTTACCAACCTCAAAAGGATGGAAGGCTGAGTCAACCACTATACCATGTTTACTCTCATGCCTCACACACACACACATACAAAATCATTTGAGAGGCAATGGTCAACAGCTATAAAAAATTTTCTTGGATTTTTCATTGTACAGGCAACCATCAGGATTCAAGATCTCTACACTGATATGAAAGATGGCATTTATCTCCTTCAGCTGCTCGAGCTGCTGTTTGGTGAACAACTGCCCAAGCCAACCAAGGGCAAGATGAGGGTACATTTTCTAGAGAACAACAGCAAAGCCATCCAGTTCCTGAAATCCAAGGTGTGAAGCTGGGGCATGATATAAGTGCAGGGATGGGATGAAGGAAATATGTAAAGAATGGAAGAATAGCCAGTCAAATGCCCTGTAGCCCATAAATAATTTATTTCATGGGCAGTTAGGAACTGGACTGAGTTGTTCAGAATCTAAATCTGACTAAATTTGGTGTATGTATAGTAGAGACTTCCAAGGGCCCAAATGCCTGTTACTTGCTTTATTCCTTGGACAACAATTCTGTAAAGGAATTTGTCATGTATAAAGTGATCCTTGGGCTATAGAAATAATGTGCACACCAGAGATGTGTGTGCTTCTGAAGGATAACCATGAATGGTCTAAAGGTAGGAAGTATTAAACTTTCAAAATAGCACCTTTGCTGTGATCACTGAAGAAGTGAAGAATGCATGAAGCAAATGCATTTTTTTTAAACTTGCAAAGGCTCAGGTGGCTAACAGCTAAAAACTTGTAAAGCATTGTGCTTTAAAGATAGAAGTCAGCCTCGACTGACTTCTAGGTGCCTTTCCTCATGCACCTTGTTTTATCTTGCCCTGAGTTATATGGCTTCATTCATTGTTTAGGGGCCCAAAGGTTTCAATAATTAAGCTAATAATTATAGTAATAACCTCTTAAAATCATATCTTTGTGTATTCAGCAGGTACATGTGAATTTAATTGGGCCTGAAAACATTGTAGATGAAGACCGAACCCTCATCCTTGGGCTGATCTGGATAATTATACTCAGATTTCAACTTGCTTCCATCAGCCTTGATACGGTAAAATTGTACTTCAAACACTTTTGTTCATTTTGCTCCTGAACATTATTAACTGACTTTTCATTTGTTGTTCTCAAGTTTTTTTTGTTCCCAGTCTAACAAGTCACTAGCAAATTGAAATTTGGTTGACTCTATAATTTACAAAACAAATATAGGCAGGGCTTTTTAATAGAAAAGGCCCAGCATGACCTCATTTGCATATTAGACCACACACCCAAAAAAGTGGGGGGGGAAGTGTGTGCGTCTTAAGGAGCGAATACTGCAAAAAATTCACACAAATGCCTCTAAATTCACACAAACACCTCTAAAAACTAGGTGCGTCTTATGGTCAGGTGCGTCTTATGGAGCAAAGAAGAGAAAGATTTTTGTTCCTTTAGGATTTAAAACCTAATTTTGACTTGCTAAATTAATTTTGTATTTGCTCTTGGCTTAAAAATAGGCCAACTTACAAATAGGCAACACCTCACTAAATTTATAATTGAACTGTAGCTCCATTGTTAAAAATTGTTTTGTCTTTTGGCATTCGTATGAAAAGATTCCAAATCTGGATATTAAGTCACATGTAAACATTCATTTTATATTGTGCTGGTCAGTTTTGCCTGATTTCTTTTGTGTAACGCACAATGGGATTTTGTCATGATAGTGGTGGAACAGCAGTAATTGCTAGACTGCCATGATGGTATAAATGTGTAAAAAGGTAAAGGTAGTCCCCTGTGCGAGCACCAGTCGTTTTCTCTGGAGTAACGTTGGTTTCACAACATTTTCACGGCAGACTTTTTACGGGGTGGTTTGCCATTGCCTTCCTCAGTCATCTGCACTTTTCCCCCAGCAAGCTGGGTACTCATTTTACCAGAAGGATGGAAGGCTGAGTCAACCTTAAGCCGGCTATCTGAATCAGTTTCCACTGGGATCGAACTCAGGTCATGAGCAGAGGGCTACGACTGCAGTACTGTAGCTTTACCACTCTGCACGACGGGGCTCTTACTATAAATGTGTAGGTAGACCTAAATATTAGAGTGCCATCAGCTCAGATCTATGGAAAGAACTTGAGAAGGGAGTACAAAGGAAACAGATGAAGGCCAAAATATTAATCTCAGAGACTAAGGAAGAATGGAAAAGACAAGGACAGCAGCATAAAGCCAGAAGCTGCAGAAAGGCTGAAGCTCACAAACTGATTTGAAAAACATTCAGCAAAATAGTAGCTACCTAGTTTGCACAGCTGATACATAATTGCCACTTAAGAACTTTGAAATCTCTTTCTTGTTATTTGCCTTTTAACAAAAGCTTATGTCCAACCACAGAGTTATGAAAACTGAAGTAAACTTAAGTTTCTTAAGAAGATATGGTGAATGTCTCCCTCATACTGCTTCACACTAAGCCCCACAAAATTTTGTTTGGGGCAGGGATTCTCAGAAACAGCATAGTAGGAGAACAGAAATAAACTCTGCCTCTTAACAAAATTCCAATGACTTAAAGTTTTCAGATAGTAGTTCAATATAAGCGAAAGTTTTTAAATTAAATTTAAATTTGTAATTGAATTTCAATTTCCCATGGAGTGTTCTCTCCTTTTTTATTTCTAGGAAGAGTTTGGATCCAGAGTTGATTACTTGTCTGCAAACGATGCTCTGCTGATCTGGTGTCAGTGTAAGACAGCCAGCTACTCCAATGTCAGTGTGAAGGACTTCTCCAAAAGCTGGTCTGATGGGCTGGCCTTCAATGCCCTTATTCATGCTCACAGGTAAAGGAGCTGCGGAAGACCCTGCAGTTAGTTAAATAATTATTTTACAGAAAAAGTGATATCATTTGGGAGGGAATTTCCTATATGTGCTCAGTACAGTAACCTGAGGTTCTCCCGTACACTTTCTTCATATCTTTACAAGTGCCAAATGGCTGGTGGGGGGATGCAGTCATGGGTTATCTTAAAGTTGGATCCACTTGAAAAAGAAAACTTGGCTTGAATGATTTGGTCTCAAACTGCTAGAGGGAGCCTGTGCATCCAGCATTTATAAGTCCTGTTTTCATTCCCTATCCCTCAATGTTGAATTAAACCCTACTTCTCCTTTAAGTCCTATTTCTGTTTGGTTATAGCTGATTAGAGGGTCTTGCAGTTGTGTTTGAATTGTTTCTTATTCGCCTACTGGCTGTTCCTCCTGTGAGGAAGTGGTGGCTAGTGGTCTAAAGACACTGCTACTTTTTTTCTCCCCCCCCCCCCCGCCATTAACAAATCCAGGTCTCATAATTCCATCCCTCAATTGGGTTTGGTGGGAGGAACTGGGGTTGCACATAGTAATGGGGAATACCATAGTATGAATTATCTTGATCTTGGTCACCAGCAACACATCTTACACTTCAGAATATTTCCTAGCTCCTTCATGGCTTTCTATCCCAGTCTTGATCTTCTGATTTCTTGGTTGCAGTCTTCCTTTTAGTTGATGATGGGGCTAAGGAATACAAAATCTTGAACAATTTCAGTTTCTTCATCATCAACCTTAATGTTGTGTAATTCCCCAGTGGTCATTACTTTTATCTTCTTGACGTTCACATGTAATCCTGCTTTTAGCACTTTCCGCTTCAACCTTCATCAGTCATTTCAAGTATTCCCTGTTTTCAGGCAGTAATGTGATGTTATCTAAATATCTTCAATTGTTATTGATACTTCCACCAATTGTTCAGTCCCCCTTCATCTAAATCTAATCCGGCTTTCCTTATGTTTCCATATAGATTGATGTGATTTGGTACCATTAATTGAATTTATTTTAAATCTACTTTGTTATCATTCTGGGAAATACAAGTGTGGGTTCCTTGATATGTGCAAAATTATTATTCTAAATAAAATGTTTTTGTGGTGCCCCCCACCTTTATCTCTCCAGGCCTGATCTCATCCAGTACAGCTCCTTGAGGCATGACCAACCTATCAATAACCTAAATAATGCTTTCACTGTGGCTGAGAAGCACCTGGGGATTACAAAACTACTGGATGCTGAAGATGTGGCTGTGCCCTTTCCTGATGAGAAGTCTGTCATGACCTATCTGTCATTCTACTACCATTATTTTTCCAAGCTGAGCCAAACTGTCCAGAAAAAGTTAGCTAAAGTAAGTGCACTGTTTCATATAGATGGGATGTGTTAGCTCCATTATCTTCACAGGTTAAATATTGATTATATTTAAATTACTCTTAACCACACTCTTGTGGTGGTTTAATCTAATTAAATAAGATGTGGCATCAGTACTTCACTGATGATAATTCTGCTTCTTTTCCTTATGCTGCTGTTTCTTCTGCTTTGCTGTTTGTTTTTTCTTGCTATTTATATGCTACTTTCTCTGTGGCTAAGTTTGTTAGGCTAAAACAAATAAAAATAAAAGCCAGCAATAAAAATGCAAATGTCCAAAGCAAAAACATATTCACCTATACTGTTATTTGTGCAGTTGTTTTTTGTTTTTGTTTTGCTTTTAGGAGCTCGCCACTTTTTTTTTAAAAAAAAGGACCAAGTGGCTTCATTTTTATAGGATGAATTTATGCTCTCTTTTTTTTTTTTTTACTATTTTGGTGTAATTTCAAGGGCTTCTTTATTTATTTAGGATATTTCTATTCTGCCTCTTCAGAGTCCTGCTCAAGGGGGCCTGCAATTAAAGACCACAGTTTTAAATAGCATTAAAAACAATTGACAAAACAAAAGCAGACCATTGCAAAGTTGATAAGAGAAAACCTGCATAAAAACCTGAGTGAAAGATACATTTTAGCTTGGGGTCTAAAAGAAGTGATGGTGCTACAAGCATAGACAATTCCAGGAGGGGATTAGATAAATATGTGGAGCAGAGGTCCATCCGTGCTTGTTAGCCACAAGGTATAGATGGAATACTATTTCTGGGGCAGTGATTCTTGGTGCTTGGTGGGAGGGAACAATGGGAGGGTTTCTGGAGTTCAGGCCCTGCTGGTGGACCTCTTGTTGGTACGTGGGCTCTGGCCGCTGTGTGATACAGTGTTGGACTGGATGGGTCCAATCCAACATGACTTCTCTTATGTTCTTATATAAAGTAGACATCAGGCAATCCTCAAGGGGGACAGTGTTCCAAAGGCAAGGTGCCACCACATCAAATGCCCTATCTCTAGTTGCCACCTGTCTCACCTCTGGAAATGGTAGCACAGAGAGGAGGGCTTGAGAAGCAGATCTTAACAGTGGGTTGGATAATATAGGAAGAGACTCCTTGTGGAGTTGCCAAACAAGCTTAATGATAGGACTCTGGAGATTTGGGGTAATGCTTGGGGAGGCAGTTCAGTTTGGGTCTGATGTCACAGAGTCTGCCCTCTGAAGCTGTCATTTCCCCCAGTGAACTATCTCTATAGTATGGAAATCAGTTGTAATTCCTGAAGAGCTCTAGGCCCTACCTGGAGTTTGGTAAACTTATTTAAAGAGAAAAGCACAAGAAGCTCTACAACCTTGGCTGAAAAACCTATGCCTTCTCTATCTGGCTCTAAAGAAACCAGGGCTAGCATAGGGACTTAACAGATTAATTAGATTTTTGCTGTGCAAAGTACCTTGAGGTATTGTTGCAGGAATGCTAGGCATAGCATTATATGTGTCTCAAGGGGGCCCAACAGAGCTGCTGGATATTATGTAAACAATGATAGACAACCTGCATTTATTTGTAAGGAAAGTTTGTTAGGACAGGATTCTTTTCTTCTTCTAGTACTAGCACAGTGCCTGAGCACTGATAGATAAGATACTACTGATAAATATAAGTAATATATTCACACAGGCATCTATTTAGTATACTTGTTAGAATGCTAAATATATCTGGTAGGGGATATGACATCTAAAATGTTCTACCTGATCTTTATTTGCATTTACACTTCTGGTTTTCTGCCTTCTGAGTTTCTTTTTTAAAACTGTATTCCTTAGCTCAGTGATTGCCCACTTTTTTGTTTCTGTATTCTACCACCACCCCCATCCCTTCTCTCTTCTCCCTCCCTTCTTGAAAGACACAAGCAAAGCCAGGGAGACAAGCTAATCTCTTCAGGAGTCCAGTCATCCTAAATAAGCAGCTCTAAGTTCGCTAATAGGATTGTGTTAGGGAAGCTTCACTTGTGTCAGGAGAGCCTGAGCACCATGTGGGAGTGACCAGAAGTGCAAAGAGAATCCATTCTGAGAGTTAAATCTCCCTTCCCCAGTCACCATGCACTTACTAGGATCCTTCAGCAAGAACTGGGTACGATGGCAGAATATTCAGAAAGGAGCCCTGATGTCACCTCAGGATGCTTTTCCTGCCCTAAAGGTTGGTGCTACTGTTTGATCCTTCTGCACTGGGGCATGATTGTTTTTGTTTTTGTTTTGTGTAGCTTCTAAAATAGATACAAGGAATATTAGCATGTGCAGTCCATGGGTCTTTCTTCAGTTACAGTCCTTCTTTACATATCAGTCTCTCTGTTCATTAGGAAAACAGTTTGGGGCTGGGAATGCTGAACGCAACTGAAGAGACACTACATTGTCTATTCTAGGCAGTAGGTTCCCTGCACTCTTGTACATGGTGTCCAGGAGTCATTTTCAGTTTTGATTTTTTGAAGCTCGCCTTAATGGGTGGGAACAAAAAATAGCAGGGTGAAAAGAAAACAGGCTTATAATTAGGGGATGCCCGCCATTTTAGCTCCAAGAATGCTTCTTTAGGGGATGTTATGCTTGGCCATTGACAAAAGGACTCTGCAGATCCCCATGCAAGTTTCTGATAACTCAAATAGACTAACAGGATCAAGCAGCAGTTGCATAACAATGCTTATACCTAAACAGCTCTTCAGTACCAAATTTAGTGTCAAAATTATGCTTTATCTGCTACCAATATTAGGGAAAAGAGCCACTGGAAAACACACAAAGATTCATGGTGAGAATTAAAATTCAGAAATGTGACACCTAATATACCATAGTGTTTTAATTAGGATGAATTTTAATAAAGTTTTGAATCAGTGAAAAAAACACATATTTTAAAAGTTGAGAATATTTGATAATCATTATTTTACCAAAAAAAATCTAGTTGTTGAATGGCCATTGCCAGGATTTTGGTGCTTTTAGGAAAATATGATGTGAGTCCCTTGCATATCACATGCCCAAATGTCAGCAGTCTTCTGTAAGGCAGGCAGGTTATGTTTGTTTGTTTATTATTACTTTAGTTTTCTATCTACCCCTTTCCACAAGCAGACTCAGGGCGGCTAACAGTCAATTCAAAAACAAATTATGATTATAATTTAAAACAATAAAATAGCAATTAAAATGCATTTCATGGTGCTTCTCTTTTGGGAGTCTTAAAACTTTTGCACATAGTCTAGTAAGGCTGTTGTTCATATTATCTTTTAACTAGGCTGTCATCTATATCATCCTAGTAAATAGGAGAGAGAATTTTGCTACATATCCAGGTCATAAAATGGTTCTTTGTACTTGTGCAATTAACGCTTAGTATGCTTAAGACAGTGAGATTGCTTCTGTCTCAGACAATATCAGTTTAGGTAACTTCAGTAATACTACAGCTATATGAAACCGGATATGAATTTATTGAGAAATATTTTGTTTGCTTCACAACGTGATTCTACCCTGCCTTGTTTTTCTTTGAAAAGGATTTAAAATTTTGTTCGTTGGGGTGGGATGGTCTTTCCTGCAGATTGTTTTCTTTTTAAAGGAAACCGAAGACTTAAAATCACAGTATGAGCAAATGGTCTTTGAACTGTTGAATTGGATTAAACTCAAAGTGGTGGAACTGGATAATCGGCTCTTCCCCAACTCTATACAAGAGATGCGCCTTCTCATGGGCAACTTTAAGACCTTCCGCACTGTAGAGAAACCTCCCAAGTACAGGGAGAAGGGGATAATCGAAGCCCATTTCTTCCATATCAGAACCAAACAACAAGCCAACCACCAACGCCCTTATTTGCCCCCTGAAGGAAAGACACTGCAAGATTTAGAAAAGGAATGGGACAGTTTGGAGAAAGCTGAGCACAACCATGGGAAAGCACTCCAACAGGAGCTGTTGAGACTAGAAAGAGTTGAACAACTGGTCCAGAAATTCCTGAAGAAAGCAGCTCTTCGTGTGGCCTACCTGGAGAGTATGAGGGAGATAATGAGCAAGCAGGATGCTGGGAGACCTGATAATTTGGAGCAACTTGAAGCAGCTGCAAGGAGGCTGGAGGCCATTGAGGCAGACATGCTTCCCAGAGACACACGCTTCAAAGCACTTGCTGAGATGGCAGCAGAAATCAAGCAGGAGAATTATTATGATCAGGATCAAATTACAAAGATGTGAGTTGACAAGTTGTGTGTGATGAATAAATGCAGAAAAGGCTTGTAGACTAAATTAGAAGAATACACAGTAGACTATACTATATTCACATAGCCATGAAATAATGCAACATCCATTATCCAAACCAAAATCGCACATGCTCTGCAAAACACAGGAAAGTTGAAATTCCTGTACTTTTCAGTTTGACCATCCTTTCATTCAGAAATCTCAGAAGCAGTGCATTTAGAACCACCATTCTCTTTGTCATGTGTGTAAATCAATTGCAAAGTAGGGTCTGAAAGGCACTTAAATAACATGATTTAGTCTGTATCTCTGAATGTAGTAACAGAGGTTAAAAATGGCTGCTAGATATCACTATTCAGCCACAAAATTGCACACATAGTATCTACGGTGTATGTATGTATGTACGGTGATTTTTACAAAAATCTTACCAGAAACATTGAAGATGTTCTCATATATCCCATGAGAATGCCTGGAGAGGAATCTTTTGCATTTTATCTGTGTTAATCACATTATATTCATTTATAAAGTTTTGACGATCTCAATGTATTATTCATCTTTAGGGTTGCCAACAGGTCTGGAGAAATCTGTTCCTTTAGTGGAGGCTTAATGGGATGCTGTTTACTAGATAGTGTTATTTACCTCCAGGTACCTCCATGTAGTGTTGCCAACTCTTAAATGGGAAACCTCTGGAGAGTTGGGAGATGCTGTGGAGGGCACAGTTTTGGGATATAAGCAGGGGTGTGATATCACAGAGTCCATCCTTGAGGGGAACCAATCTTTGTAGTCTGCAATTCTGGGAGAACTCCAGTCTCCTGCTCCACCTGGCAGCTTCTACTTCCATGCCATGAAATGCTTCAACTTCCTATTTCCACAGGATAAGCCTTTTTTAAAGGGAGAGGGCATTTTTTCACCAGGTCTATTGGCAACCCTGTATCATATTCAAATGGCTTCCATAATATCAGAGTGTATTCAAAATGTTTCATGAGCATGGACACATTTTACAAGTGAGACAGTTACTTAACATAAACATCCCGTGCTAAATTCCTCTCCATGCCATTCTATAACGTATAGTTCAACCTATGCCTTATTGTGATGTGAGCTTTTCCATGTTTGTTAGTTGCAGTGAAAGGAGAAGAGAAGGGATGTGAAAATACATATAGTCATGACATAGGGTTATCCACTCTGGAATGGAAAATATCTGGAGATTTGGGGGCTGGAGCCTGGGGAGGGCAGGGTTTGGAGAGGGGTGGGAACTCAGTGTGGCATAATTCAATAGAGTTCACCTTCCAAAGCAGCCATTTTCTCCAGGGGAACTGATCTCTGTCACCTGGAAATCAGTTCTAATTCCAGAAGATCTCCAGGCCCCCACCTGGAGTTTGGCAATCCTACCATGACAACATGGAGAGAAATGGTAAAAACTCAGTGAAGGACTACCATTTTTGTTGACAACCTGTCTAACATGTAGTTCTCCCAAATGTGCTGATTCACATTTTTTTCATTTTCCTGCCCCTCCCCCCCATAGGCAAAGGGACATTGCAGAACAGTGGCAAGATCTTCTGAGTCAATTCCAAAGACAAAGACAATCTCTGAAAGTTACACAGGAAGGTTTGGTCCTTCTCAGACACATTGATACCATTGTGGAAGAACTTAAAGAGCTGCAGGTATTTTGCATAATACGTGCTTCTTGCTGACATTATTTTAATAATAATAATAATAAAATTTTATTTATATCCCGCCTTCCCCGCCTAGGCAGGCTCAGGGCGGCTAACAACATATTCATACATTAGTTATAGCGTACTAGTTTTTAACTTGATAAATGTTTTATGGTTTTATATGTTTTATGGAATTGATTGTTTTTATGATACTGTAAGCCGCCCTGAGTCCGCTTGCGGAGAGGGCGGGATATAAATGTAAAGTAATAAATAATAATAAATAATAGTTATACAAAAACTTTAAAACCAACATTATCTTAAAACCATTCTAATTCACATTTAACGTAATTTAACATAATTTAATAGTGACAGTGGTATTCCTGGTGCTATTTTGTCAGCATAATGGCAAAGATCACTGAGGCAGAAGTCATTTAGGCGGACCCATCAGTTCAGCGATGCTTAATCAGCAGTCCGCAAAGGCCAACCTAAAAAAGATGGTTTTGCAGGCCCTGCAGAATTGGTCAAGACTCCGCAGGGCCCGCACCTCTTCCGGGAGCTGGTTCCATAGGCATGGAGCTGCAATGGAGAAGGCCCGTGTGCAGGTGTTCTGCAATTTCTCCTCCTTTGGCCCGGGAATAGTCAGCTTGTTCTTCCCTGCTGACCTCAGTGCTCTCTGGGGCTCGTATGGGGAAAGACAATCCCTCAGGTAGGCAGGTCCTCGACCATATAGGGCTTTAAAGGTAATAATCAGCACTTTGTAGTGAACCCAGTATGTAACTGGCAGCCAGTGCAGTTCGCGCAGCCCTGGCTGTATGTGTTCCCATTTCGGGAGTCCTAGTAGCAGCCTAGCCGCCGCGTTCTGCACCAGCTGCAGCTTCCAGGTTTGACACAGAGGCAGCCCCATGTAGAGGGCATTACAGTAGTCCAATCTTGAGGTGACCGTCGCATGAATCACTGTTGCTAGGTCCCGACGCTCCAGGAAAGGGGCCAACTGCCTTGCCCGCTTCAGATGAAAAAACACCGACTTGGCAGTGGCTGCTATCTGGGCCTCCATTGATAATGAAGGCTCCAGTAGAACTCCCAGGCTCTTGACTTGGCACGCCGCTTTCAGCAGCGCACCGTCAAAAACTGGGAGAGGTGTTTCCCTCTCTAGAGTGCCAAGGCCCACGCAAAGGACCTCTGTCTTCGTCGGGTTCAACTTCAACCCACTCAGCCTAAGCCAGGTTGCCACGGCCTGCAGTGCCTGGTCCAAATTCCCTGGGACGCAGTCAGGCCGGCCATCCATTAGCAGATAGAGCTGGGTGTCATCTGCATATTGATGACAACCAAGCCCAAACCTCCGGGCAATCTGGGCAAGGGGGCGCATGTAGATGTTAAATAATATTGGGGAGAGGACTGCTCCCTGGGGCACCCCACAGTCTAGTGTGCGCCTCTGGGACAGCTCGCTCCCGATTGCCACCCTTTGTCCCTGTCCCTTGAGGAAGGAGGAAAGCCATTGTAAGGCCAACCCCCTAACCCCTATGTCGGCGAGGCGGCGGGTCAGTAGCTGATGGTCGACCGTATCGAACGCCGCCGACAGATCTAACAGCATCAGCACCGCCACACCACCTTGATCCAGTTGCCGCTGGAGGTCATCTACCAAGGCGACCAGCACTGTCTCCGTCCCATGGCCCGGACGGAAGCCTGACTGGCAAGGGTCTAGGTCTTAGTAACAGCTAAGAATTATAATGGATATATTGTGAAAAATGATAATGTTGTGTCTGCAGGTCTGAAAAGTAGGTGTTTATACTCAACAATATAAATTTGAATTTTCAATAGCAAATGAATTGGTAGAGAATTACTAGGGATGAAAATACAAGCTTAAATGAATGAAATCTATATAGGGTTGCCAGGTCCAATTCAAGAAATATCTGGGGACTTTGGGGGTGGAGCCAGGAGCAAGGTTGTGACAAGCATAATTGAATTCCAAAGAGAGTTCTGGCCAAATGACCTCGTGGAGATCCTGGCTGCCTTACAGCCCCTTGGAGGGTTGGCTGGAACCACCTCAAGGCCCCTCTCTCTTTCCAATGCCACCAATTGATCAATGATGGCCTGCTGTGTGACTGCCTCTTCCTCCTCCCCAGGGGCATTACTGGCCACCCCACCTAACTTGGCAGGCCTCTTAAGGGGCTGCTTTCCCTTGGAAGGGCCCTGCCCTTTTTTAGGCCCCATTACTGAAACCCAGCAAGAGCTGTTGGAAGAAATAATGAACCACCCAGACACCCTTCAGGAGTCCAACCCCACAAAAGGTGATGAAGGAATATGGGGGGGGGGGGGCTCCGCACCAAAGGGGAAGTTGAAGGGAGGCAGCAGAAGGCCACAAATTCACCCCCCGCACTGGCTGCCCTCCTATCTAATTGCCCCCACCCCACTCCTGAAAGAAAAGGGGGGTTGTCTCTCTGCCGGCTGCTTGCACGACAGAGGGAGGTGAACAGCGCACCGTTGCTGCAGCTCACAAAAACAAACTGCCCGCCTGCATTGCATCCCTCACTGCCTCCAAGCACCATGGACACCACCGCAGCATCATTGGCTCTTCCGCACGCTCCTCGCCCCCCACTCGCCCCAACGGAAGGATGTTCAAGCAGCATCCTTACCCGCTGAGAAACGAAAGAGCACTGCATGCTCTTGAGCAGGGCTAGGGCTTATAAAGCCCCCAGCATCCCACCCTCCTTCAGTCCCCGGATGGGCTGGAAGGCTTGTTAGCCTCCCATCCATCCGGGAAGGCAAACGCAGCCCCCTGGTCTCAGCCGCTGTGCGGCGCAGCCAGAGAGTGGTCAGATTCTGTAATGGTTTGTCATCTGGACTGGCTTCTAGAGTCTGAAGATCCATAGGAATATTATTTATACAGAAACCCAAAGGTGCTTAGGAGGGCAACAGTGGGAGGGTTTTTGAAGTTCTGGCCCTGCTGGTGGACCTCTTGATGGCACTTGGGTTTTGGCCACTGTGTGACACAGAGTGTTGGATGGGCCACTGGCCTAATCCAACATAGCTTCTCTTATGCTTTTATGACAGGAGTTCCAGGAGAAATTGCATGGTGAGTGTGTCAAGTAGAAATCTTAGCAGTGATTTCAATAATAATAAGAAAAAGTCTAGAAATAGTCATGTAGAGCAAGACTGGGAGTGACAAGCAAGTCAAGACTCAGGGTATACAAATGTGATTACAAAGCTGAGCACAAGTTTAAATGATGAGGGTGATTCTTGCTGGGAATAAAAGAAACAAAAAAAAATAGTTTCATGGGCTGGAGGGTAGTGGAGGTGTCAGGAAGAGTTCTTTGCATCAAACCTTTGCCAGATAAGAATATCCAGAATCAGATAGTCAAGGCTTTGTCACAATAGTATTCTTTTGTTCAGGATCTCTGGAAGATCTTTTGTCAGGCTAGATCAAGGTCAAGAAATCAAAGCATGGTGATTTGGTTGATTTGACATGGTCTGAAATGATAACTATGAACCTGGCCATGCCTGACAGAGGCTCCTCTCTGGGCTCATTCTTTTATGCTAAGACTGCATGTGGCCAATTGAACTTTATTTATTTATTTTATGATTTATATCCCACCCTTCCCAACAAGTGGCTCAGGGCGGCTCACAACACAAAATTTCACATAAATAGAATTTAAGCATAAAAACAGTTAAAATAATTAAAACATTTAAAATTTTAAGACATTTAAAACATTTAAAACATTAGGGACAGCAGACATCTAGTATAACTACACATGGTTTCTTGTACCAGCTAGTCATAGGCCAGCCGGAAGAGGGTTGTCTTACAGGCCCTGCGGAACTGGGCAAGGTCCCGCAGGGCCCTCACCTCTTCCGGCAGCTGGTTCCACCAGGAAGGGGCCGTAACAGAAAAGGCCCGGTCCCTGGTAGATTATAAGCGGGCTTCTTTTGGCCTGGGGATAACTAGGAGATTTCAAGTTCCCGACTTTATTTTGCACACATGCATACACACATCCCCCATCAGTGTTTACAGTAAACAACTCTTTGAACTGGAACAGAACAGTCCAATTTTGTCCAATATGACAGGACAGGTAGACTCACAGACCAAAGTTGGTAGATAGGTGCCACAAAATGAAGACAGAATAGTCTTGGCAACAATATTTGCATGCATGTAACCACTTGGTAAACTGGGCATCTGTAAAATCCTGCTGTGTTCAAAAGAGAATTTTATCTTTACCCTTCTTCCTCAGATTTCTGATAAGTACTTGTTTTATGGTAAAACTCTCATCTCTTGAAAGGCTATAACAAGTAGATACCTGTAAACTGTGCTAAGCTACCATTTGGTAAATGTAGTTCAAGAAAGTGGTCGAATATGGGTGCATATTCTTGATACCTCATTCTATTCCCAGGTCCTAGGTAGTTCACAGGATTGTGGTAAAGAGCTCTTGGAAGCAGAAGATTTATTAGAGAAGCACCAATTCATTTCCTCCCAGGCCTTTTCCCTTGGAGAGAGGATCAGTCATATCACTGAAAGAGCCAAAGAGAACATGAAAAGTAAATCAGTCAAATCAGATGTGCTTCAAGCCAAACTTTGCATGCTCCACCAACTACATCAAAATCTTCTGGACCTCTGTAAAACACGGTAAATTTCTTCTCATTCATTTCTTCTTAAAGAACACAGATGGAAAGCCCTTGCAAAATTTCAAGGTATCAGTATATTTCTCATATACTAATGTTAGTATAGTTAAAGAGAGTGTGGCTGTATAAAACTAGTATTACAAAGTTACTCTCAGATATATTGTCCATTCTATAATATGAAGAAAGTATTTGTCAGTAGAAAGCAAGTTTGGCTCTCAGAAACCCTTTATCCAGCTGGTTAGAATTGTTTTATGTTATACAGTTGTTTTTGTTTTAGATCACCTGATCTTTTAAAAGATGTATCCAAGTGGGCAGCCATGTTGGTCTGAAGCGGTAGAACAAAATAGAAGTCAAGTGCACCTTTAAGACCAACGAAGTTTTATTCAGAATGTAAGCTTTCGTGTGCTCTAAGCACACTTCATCAGACAAGGAATCAGGTACTGTACTACATGAAAGCTTACATTCTGAATAAAACTTTGTTGGTCTTAAAGGTGCACTTGACTCCTACTTTATTTTAAAAGGTGTGTCAATGATTTTGAACATGCCATTATGAAGCCATACCTTGTCTCCTCCCACTATTAATGCAGAGAAAATAATGAATGGAAATAGTTATGTTTAGGATCAGAAGGGGAACTAACACATATTCAGATACATAACAGTAGTCTTGTTCTCACATATTAAATGGGTTAAACAAGATGTGTTCTGAGAGGGATGCAGTCACATAGAAGATTTAAAATGCAACCTGACTCATCATAGGTATGACCAAATTATCCAATAGCAATTCCCATAAGAGGGGTGGCTTGAACAAGTGACGCTATGAACCTGGAAACTGCTGCCCAGTTGCAGTTTGTACTTGGACACTGGCAGTGCCATCCTAAGTCAAGTTACACCCTTCCAAGCCCATTGACTTAAATGGACTTTAAAAAGTGTAACTCTGCTTAGGATTGCCTGGTGAGTTATCTATGCCTTCTGTACATTTGGATATATATGCCTGAGGAAGTTATTTCACAATGTCACATAGAAATGTTTATGATACCGTGAACCAGTCTCAGATCACTCACAAATACATGTACTGTATATTTCATGGCTAGATGCAGTTCCTGGGTATCAGTAGGGAGGAAGTAGATCTTTCCTGATTCTCATGAGTGTCTTGATCATGGGCCAAAATAGTCATGCCAGAAACTTTCTGTGAGACCCCTCTTCAGACACACCTCAGTTTATAGTAGTGATGAAACTCTGTAAGGACCTTTGCCACCAAGGTTCATGTAAAGTAATTCTGTTTGAATTGGATCCGCTATGGATGGTCTGCTGTGCACTGAAGAGAATTTAGTTGCCATTTGCTTCATAGACTCACAAGGAAAAAATTAGTTTCAGAAGATAGCTATGCTGGACTGCAGTAGAACAGCTAGTTTCAAGTCCAGGAGCACTTTAGAGACCAACAAGATTGTTTGGGTATAAGTTTTCGACAATCAAAGCTCCCTTCATCAGATACAAATTGTAATGAAGATTTGAGTCTTTATATCTCAGGCAGAAGGTGCAAAGAAGGAATTCAGGATGGAAAGTACAGTGTGCATAGTAATTGGCTGCGAGTGCACTGTACCTCTGCATCCTGAGATACTTCTTTGCAACATTGCTCCCCAGGACTTTTTTTGTAGAAAAAGTCCAGCAGGAATATATTTGCATATTAGGCCACACCCCTGGACATCACCATTGTTTTGCACAAAGCTTTTTTGTAGAAAAAGCCCAGCAGTAACTTATTTGTGTATTAGGCCATACCCCCTGACATCATTGTTTCACACAGGGTTTTTTTGTAGAAACAGCCCAGCATGAACTCATTTGCATATGAGGCCACACCTCCTGATGCCAAGCTAGCCAGAACTGTGTTCCTGTGCATTCCTGCTAAAAAAAAAAGCCCTGCCCCTCCCACCTTCTGGCTGGGATAAGAACTTGCATCTGTCTCTGACGAATGAATCTTTGACTCTTAAATGCTTATATAAAAAAATCTTGTTGGTCTCTACAGTGCTGCTAGATTCAAATCTAGGTTTAAAAATGTTTATTTTAATACAGACTGAAACTATTTTTATGAGGTTTTGCAGAATTTCTAAAACTAAATGAATTGAGAGGCATCATTTCTACCTTTGATTAGACAAAACCAGCTGGGAGAGGCTTTGAATTTTTTTGAGTTTTTCCATGAGTGCAAAGAAGAGGAGTTGTGGCTGTCTGAAAAGTTGAAGACAACAACCTTAGAGTTCAGTCTCAGTCACATTGCCGCCTCTCTTCAGAGCAATAAGGTAGGTTTGTATCATTCATTGTTACAAAGTTATCTGTTCTTGTCCATTTATGCATCTTTTTCATTCAGATTCTTAGGATAGCTCTGTCAGTGCTTCAACCAAAGCCTTTCTAAAAGTCCAAGTTAAAAAGAGATACAAATGGAATTGTTATGTATGTGGACTCAAGTGAAGACTTTGGGTGTACCTGCTGGGCTCACTGGAGCCATACGGACTGAGCTTGGGGACTTGGGAACAAAGGACTGTAGGATCCAAATCTCTGCAGCCCTAGACCAATCACAAGCCCCCACCAGTTTGAATGACCCAATGATGTGCTAGCGCAGGAATCCAGAGATGTATATAAGTTGGGCCGGTAGGCCCCCATCCCCAGTCTTGTAATGTAGCCCTATCCTATGTCTATTAAAGAGCTTGTGATCACTCAACTGGTGACTCATCCATGCATAGAACCCACTATATTATAGTGGTGATGAAGGTGAGATCCGGATGAGCAAGGACCAGGATCAACCTGCATTGCCAAACGCCCAGAGCTCCAGCGCTACCACGCAACAGGCACTGCCACCCGGCCCGACCATGGGCACCGTGTCCAGATTGCGAAACTCCATTCTGCAGTTTGACATAGCTCAGCCCAAGGCCTGGGAAGCCTGGGTCAAAAGACTCAAGTACCACCTCATGGCACAACGAATCAAGGATGACGAACCAGAAATCAAAAAGGCCATTCTGCTGAGCAACTGCGGGATCACAATCGTACAGCTCGCGGAGGGCCTGGTCGCACCAGGAACGCTCAAAGCATCCTCCTTCGATAAAATCATCAAGGCACTGACCGGCCATTTCATCCTGAAGCCTACCCGCCTCACCCGGCAGCTACAGTTCTTCGACAGATTCCAGGAACCAAATGAGACGGCCACAACCTTCCTGACCCGCCTGCACAACGTGGGAAGGAAGGCGGACTACGGCGTGCAACTTGAAGAAGCCCTGATCGTGAAGTTCACTCACAGCCTCCAGGACTCGAAGGCAGGTAGGAAAATCACTACGGAAGATGATCCTACCCTGGCGAAGGCCCTACAGATAGCCACTGCCACCAAGGATGTGAGTAAGGAGAAGGCCCGGTGCTCGGGCACCAGCACTCACTAGCTGTGACCGGCTACAGAGTTGGAAGACTCCGACAGGAACGACGCCCTGAAGCTGCACCAGGCAAGTCAACAAAAGCCATGAGCACGGGTGACAGAAACGACCACCCCCAAGACCTGCACCAGCTGCGGGGAGCCACACGAGCAACGGACCTGCAGGTTCTGAAGCACAACCTGCCACACGTGTGGAAAGGCCGGGCAGCTGGCCAGGGTCTGCCGATCGTCGGCGCAGTGGCAAGGGAAACCTCCATGCCAACAAGATGGCCACCGCCATGAGGTCGCACTTGTGGATGACATCCAGGCACTCTCCACAATGCGGACCCAGATATGCCAACTGCCTCTTCCATCCCCTGATCATTACCATGTGACTGTGTTCATTGACGGCAAACCCTGCAAAATGGAAGTAAACTCGGGGGCAGGCCAGACAGTCATTTCAGCCCACACATTTAGGGGGTTATGCCCAGGGGGAGAGGCCCAACTACAACCATCCCTATTCATAGTCCACGATTTCCAAAAGCGGGAGGTTGCAATCCTGGGAGTGGGCCTGGTCCAGGTTACATACAGGAGGTTCAAGGGCAAGCTTCCCCTAATCGTCGTGGAAGGGGACCTGAGTAGCCTGCTGGGGCGGGCCTGTTTCAAGGCCCTAGGGATACGACTAATGGGTATTCATCATGCCCCCATTCAAAGAGACTTCCAAACCGTGTGCAAGGAATTTCCCACTGTGTTTGACGGAACCCTGGGAACGTTCATAGGGGACCCCGTAGTGCTACAGCTAAACCCAACCTGCAGCCTGTATGGCTGAAGGCCAGGCACGTGCCCCTAACGTTGAGATTGAAGAGGAGCTAGACCACTTCGTGTCCCAAGGGGTCCTTGAACCAGTAGCGAACGCGAAGTGGGAAACCCCCATTGTCACCCCAATCAAGTTTAATGGCAGCATCCACATCTGTGCAGATTACAAATGCACAATTAATAAGGCACTGCAGGGCCACGCCTACCCGGTTCCAGTGGTGAGCCACATACTAGCATCATTAGCGGAGGCAAAGATTTTTGGAAAACTGGACCTGGCACAGGCATACCAACAGCTTCCTGTGGATGCCACCACAGCCAAGGCGCAAATAATGGTTACGCACCGGGGGGCCTTCAGAGTAAAGCGCTTGCAGTTCAGGGTCAGTGTTAGGGTGACCATAATGTCTGAAGGCCAGCCAGGGACAACGGGGGGGGGGGGGAGGCAGGGGTGCGCGCGCGCAGAGCGTGCGCCGCCGGAAACAGGAAGTGACGTCACTTCCGGTGACGTCATGCCACCACCGGAAACAGGAAGTGGCATCACTTCCGGTGACATCATTTTCCCCGCGTCACCTGCCGGAAACGGGAAGTGACATCACTTCCTGTGACATCATTTCCCCCAAATGACATCATTTTCCCCAAATGCCACTGCCGGAAACAGGAAGTGACTTCACAGCACTTCCTGTGACGTCCCCAAAAATCCCCCAAATATCACCGCCGGAAACAATTTTGTTCTCAAATCCTGTATATACTTCATCAGTATATGGGATAAGGCACTTTCTCAACTGTGCTGCATAATGCAGCCTATTTATTTTGTCCTGTTGGCTCTGTTGGCTCTATCTGCGCCACCTTCATCACTTTCGGGGTGTGGATCCCCCAGTGGGGTGGTCTCCTGACTCCCTCCGCTGACTGTTTCTGATAGCCCTGCGCCCCCTCTTTCATTTGATATGTGTCCCGTGCGGGTGCCACCCTCCCGCCGGGAGATGCCGCAAAATGAGCCCCCTTGAGGCTTATGGCGGCAGGGCTCAAGGGAAGCGAGCTAGACTGCTGTTCTTTTGAGGGGTTATAGAGTGTTTCGAGCCCGTCCCTGTGGCATCGGTCCCATCATTGTGGGACCCAGGGGGCCGGCGCAGCGGCCCGCCGAAGCAGCCTGTCACTAATAACACAGGTCGAGATGCAGGACAGGAACCTGGAAGTGACCGACAGCGACCACCGCGGGCCTTTCCGACGCCCTCCCGGGCGGAGGAGGACGGGGGGTGGGGGTTTCGAGCCCCGGGAAGCGTCGGAAAGGCCCGCGGGGGTCGCTGGAGGGCCTCCAGCGACCACCGCGGGCCTTTCCGACGCCCTCCCGGGCGGAGGAGGATGGGGGGTGGGGGTTTCGAGCCCCGGGAAGCGTCGGAAAGGCCCGCGGGGGTCGCTGGAGGGCCTCCAGCGACCACCGCGGGCCTTTCCGACGCCCTCCCGGGCGGAGGAGGACGGGGGTGGGGGTTTCGAGCCCCGGGAAGCGTCGGAAAGGCCCGCGGGGGTCGCTGGAGGCCCTCCAGCGACCACCGCGGGCCTTTCCGACGCCCTCCCGGGCGGAGGAGGACGGGGGGTGGGGGTTTCGAGCCCCGGGAAACGTCGGAAAGGCCCGCGGGGGTCGCTGGAGGCCCTCCAGCGACCACCGCGGGCCTTTCCGACGCCCTCCCGGGCCTCCGCCGCCACCGCCGGGCCCCGTGCGCGGGCGGGGAAGGCGGCGAGTGAGGGAGGGAGCGACCGCCTTCCCCGCCCGGGCGCGCGGCCCCCGGCTCTCTGGCTGGCTAAACCGGGACCTCTTAATGGTCCCGGTATACCCAGCCCGGGAGCCGGGAATTGGGGGCCAGAACCGGGAAAGTCCCGGGAGACCGGGACGGTCTGGCCACCCTAGTCAGTGTGGTCCAGGAATCTTTCAGAACCTGATGGACTCCCTTCTTAAAGGTATTCCCGGGGTCCAGCCATTCTTCGACGATGTGCTGATAGCAGCCACCACCAAAGAGGAGTTCACCGGCCGCCTACGGGCTGTGCTGCAGAGGTTTGACAGGGCAGAGTTGAAGGTGAAATGGGAGAAATGTGTGTTGGGGGTGCCCTCCATTGATTTTCAGGGGTATACGGTGGATACGAGCAGCATTCATCTGGCCCAGGATATAATAAAGGCCATTTGTGATGCACCGACGCCCACCAACAAGGCGGAATTACAGTCCTTCTTGGGAATCCTCAATTTCTACCATGCCTTCCTCCCCCACAAGGAAGCGGTAGCAGAGCCCTTATACAGACTGTTGGACAAACGGGCATCATGGGTTTGGGGTGGCCGGCAAGCTGCTGCTTTTCAGGCTGTAAAGGACATTTTAACTTACTACAGCTTGCTGGTGCACTTCAACAAGAGGCTGCCCGTCATTTTAGCGTCCAATGCTTCGCCCTACGGGGTGGGCACCATTCTGGCACACGTAATACCAGATGGCCACGAGGTTCCAGTAGCTTACTATTTGAGGACTCTACAGAAACCAGAGCGAAACTATGTTCAGATAGACAAAGAGGGCCTGGCCATTGTGGCGGGGGTTAAAAAATTCCATGATTTCTTGTATGGCTGGCCCTTCACCATCTTGACGGACCACAAGTCCCTACTGGGCCTGTTCACCCCTGACCGCCAAACACCCCAAATGATTTCACCGTGGTCCATCTTCTCCATGGGATACCAGTATGACCTTAAGTAGCACCTGAAGAAGGTGATGGGCCACGCTGGCGCCCTGAGCCACCTGCCACTGCCCTCAACAAACCCAGATCCAGCCCCAGTGTTCCAGATCATGTCGCTAGAGTCTCTCCCAGACTGCCCGGTGCACGCCAAGGACATTGACCACTGCTCCTCTAAGGACAAAACTCTATCCCGAGTTCTGGACTGGGTGTGGAGGGGGTGGCCGGAAGGACGGGTGAGCTCGGAACTCTCGGTATTTGTGTCCTGGAGGGACAAACTGTCTGTGCATAAAGAGTTTCTGTTGTGGAGAAGCAGGTGGTGCCCCCAGTACTGCGGCAGTGAGTCCTAACAGCCCTGCATGAGACCCACCCAGGAATTGTGCGCATGAAGGCACTAGTCTGCAGCTATGTGTGGTGGCCCAGGATAGATGAAGCAATTGAATCCTGGGTGGCCAGATGTCAGCCATGGCAGGAGATCCGACCAGAGCCGCCCTGTGCCCCAGCACAACACTGGGAGTCCACTTGCAACCCCTGGTCCCATTTGCACCTTGACTTTACAGGGTCATTCCAGAGGCAGGTATTCTTCATTATTGTGGACTCCTACTCTAAGTGGATGGAGGTAGTTCTGGTAGCATCCACATCCATGCGGGCAACTCCAGGGGCCCTCCGCAGGGTTTTTGCCACACATGGCCTCCCGGATACGTTGGTATCGGATAACGGGATGGCTTTCACCTCGGCCAAGTTTCAGGATTTCTGTGGCTGGAACTTAATAAAGTGCATACAGTCAGCCCCTTTTCATCCTGCCACCAACGGCCAAGCAGAGAGGATGGTGCGGGTTACGAAGGATACGCTCCCACCACATCATACATGGAGAGTGGGAAGCCCGCTTAGCCGAGTGCCTCCTGGCACAACATTCCACCCCCAGCACTGTCACCGGCTGCAGCCCAGCTGAGCTGCTCATGGGTCAGCATCTGACTACCCTGCTTGACCGCATGCACCTGGACCTAGCTCCCCGACCTACAAGAGGTGCCAGAAGTGGTCCAGGCACTCCGGGGGATTGACACAGGAAACTTAGTGTTTGCTAAAAACTTTGGGGGTGGGCCACACCAGCACTCAGGCGATTGACACAAGAGCATTGCAAGCCCGCATACCTAAAAGACTATGTCCACTAGGGGGCTTGCGAACTAAGGGGGAGGGATGTTATGTATGTGGACTCAAGTGAACTTTGGGTGTACCTGCCGGGCTCTTTGGAGCCATACGGACTGAGCTTGGGGACTTGGGAACAAAGGGCTGCAGGATCCACATCTCTGCAGCCCTAGACAAATCACAAGCCCCCACTGGTTTGAATGACCCAATGATGTGCTAGCGTGTGAATCCACAGATGTATATAAGTTGGGCCGATAGACCCCCATCCCCCGTCTTGTAATGTAGCCCTATCCTATATCATGTCTATTAAAGAGTTTGTGATCAATCAACTGGCGATTCCTCCATGCATAAAACCCACTATATTATAGGAATCAAGTGGTATTTTCTACTAGAGCAGGATTGTACAACTTTTCAAGGTTATACATCTGCTTAGAGTCAGAAAGTTGTAAGATTCTCAGTCAAGAAGCCAACATAACTTTTTGTTTTGTTTTGTTGTATAAGAATAACATTGATTACATCCTACAAGAGTCTTCCAGCAGCAGATGGCTATGAGTTCATTTCCCTGGTTCAGTTCTGGAATTTTGCTCTATGTTGTATTTCATTTCCTAATTCTGATTTTGTTAAGAACATTTCTAAATCTAGTTCCTGAATTGCAGCATGCACAGTTTTTCATAACTTTCAGTACTTCCAATTCATTTGTATGTTGTTTTCTTCTTGATAAAGCCTTGTTCCAAAAGAAATCTTGATGTGATTGTCCATATGATTTCATGATACTTAATGTGTGGTGTTTTAGTGATCTAAGAATCTAAGACAAAAGTTTGGCAGGCATCCAGCAAAAGTTCCAGGTCCACCAAATTTTCTGAGACATACCGGTAATTAGAAATGAGAAATTTCTACTCTGTCAAATTTCATGTTAAGGCAGGGGTCCCCAAACTTTTTGAACCTTCAGGTACATTTGAAATTCTGACACAGCATGATGGCAAAACGGCTGCCACAAAATGATTGGCCCAGCTTAAGTTTGGTTACACAGAGTAGATCCTTGTGCTGTGCTGGCAGCTGCTTCCAAAGCAACATTTAAAAAAAATGCACAGGCAAATCTCCAGGAGAAGCCTTCCTGGGCAAAGTCCTACCTGCCCCTATCCACTTTCTTAAAACACATAGTGGACAGCAGAAAAGGAGTTGAGGACCCCTTTGTTAAGGGATTGGCATACTATTTCACTATTTTGTTTTCTAAAACAATTTCTGCCAGTTAATGCAATTTCATTAATTGAGATCTCTAGCTGTATCATCATATCATTAATTATTATACCATAATATAATTAGCATGTTAATTATGTGGTGGTCTTCTATTAGCAATAATTGCAGTATGAGAATCTATATGGCTGAATAACACCAGTGTTCAGTTATATTGGTTGCATGTTGATGGATCATCAAATGCCATCATATAGTAATGAATTTCAGTAGAGAAACTCCGTCTTGGTTGATGCTAATGGAAGCAGAATATGTTCTTCCAGTCTACTACTAATGAAATAAAAAAGATTAGCAAGGTAATTGCTAGCTGGACTTCATGGTAGCATCCATCTGGCAGGCTCTACAAGCTGAGTGTGATGCCCACAAAACGACTTGTTCCGAGACAGTCTTTAAAGGCTGGAAGCTGAAGCAGACAAATCCTTCAAGCCAGAAAGACATCGACAAGCAGTCTGAGAATATCCAGAAGCTATGGCAACAGCTACATGATAAGGTGGCCAGTCATAAAATCTGTTTGGAGGCAGCTTCTCTCATCAAACAAGTAAGTTGGTCTACAGTTCTTGTATTTGATAACTGATGAAATTTAGGCTATCTCCTCCCTAGTGGTGGTCTAAAGTTTTTTTAGGCTGTCAGTGACATAACATGTTTTTTGTTTGTCTGTTTGTCTGACACTTCTTTTCTTCCTCCTGTGTGTCTATGCCCTTGGCATGGGTAGTAGAGATCAAAAGGCTCTTGACCAATTAGATGTTCTCTTTTGCTTGCAAGTCAGAAATAGGATACTCTCTCAAGTTTCTACTCTTAGGTTCATACAACAGATATAAATGTTTTCAAAATGACATGCTTTTATTAGCAAGGAGATACAGGAATGGAGATTCAGGATGACTGAGCAGGCACTGTCTACAGTTCTAACTAACAAACAGAACCCAGCAGGAACTCCTGTGACACTATTTTTTAAAAATGTATATATTTTTTTAAAATACAGAAAAAGAACAAAGGAAAAGAACTTAAAATCCAGCAACTATGTAAAAATGTAAAAAGAAAAAATATATAAAGACAAGACAAAATTATAACATACACTGGTGGCAGATCTGCACATGAGTTTCTATAAACAGTTTCCAAATATCTAAAATAAGTTCATAAACAATTGCTGTCTAGATGCCATGATAAATATTGATAAATCTTTAAGGATCCACTGATTTACTGGAAGTAGACTTTTATCTTTTAAGTGTTGTAATATGACCCTTTTAGCTGTAGTAAGAGCACGGAGGATTCATTTTCATTGACCATCGGTTAGTGTTCAAAAGATGGGCAGATAGTTTTAGTGAATAAGAATTCTCAAAAATCAATGAAAATTCTAATACAAAATTAATATGAGGAACAACATCTCCCCAGAAATTCCCCCCCCCCCGGAACACACCCAAAGCATATGTTTAAGGGATGTGTCCTGTAAATTACAATGCCAACAGTTAGACACTTTACTCAGCCCTTTGCTAAAGAATCACTGTTGCATCCAGTATATTCTAAAGGTAATTTTTTTGCTGAGTAAGTGTCAGCTTAAGACAATAGGATGATCTAACTCCTTATTTCATTCAATTCTAAGAACGTAAGAGAAGCCATGTTGAATCAGGCCAATGGCCCATATAGTGCAGCACTGTGTGTCACACAATGTCTAAAACGCAGGTGGCTTCAGGAGATCCACCAGCAGTGCCAGGACTCCAGAAGCCCTCCCAGTGTTCCCTCCCCACAAGCAGAGCATCACTGCCCAAAACATAGGGTGCAATCACATGACACATTTAGCCTGATTTAGCTATGCCTCCAATCTGGATGCAATGTGCATGATCACACATATACTTGCCTTCTGAGTCCTGCCTGTCCTTGCCTCATCTTAGGATGGGCTGGGACCCAATTATATAGCTACCAGGTACTTGCCAGTAGCAAATCTCTAAATCATATGTAGGGCAAATATTTCCCAGCTGTCTGAACGGCCAGGCACATACTATAGGTGCCCCACATGTGTGTGAGCAGTCTGAATGCTCCTTGTTCATGTGTGCAGCCTGTGTGCCTCTCCTAGCAGCAGGGCAGGGCTGTGTGAATGCCCAGGCACACATCAAAGAATACCAGCTTTTTCAAAGCCAGGATACTTCCAGGCCAGATTCTTTGTGTGATTGAACCCATAGTGTTCCAACTATTCCTTGGGGCTAATAGCTACTGATGGGCCTCTGCTCCATATATTTATTCAGTCCGCTCTGTCTATGCTTGTAGCTGGTAACCGGAAAAACCACAAAGGAAAAAAGCCCAAAGAAAAAGCCCCACGGACATAAATGCTCACAGGAAAAAAAGCCCACATGGAAACATGCCCACGTGGAAAAAAGCCCACACGGAAAAAAGCCCATACTGAAAGAAGCCCCCATGGGAAAATATGTAAAGCACCATAGATGTTTATAATTGTGGATAACCATTAATAATATTTTGTTGTTATTTTAGGATTAAAATAAGTCATATTCACATGCGACAAAAAGTGACCATTTTGTTATCAATGAACTTTATTAATAAAGAAAAGCGATAATAACAGAAATTAAACTCTACATAGAAATATATTTAAATAAAATTAAATCCTTTAACTTTATTAATTTACAATTTGTTAAACTTTTTAATGTTAATACATTGTGGTACACCAGTGACCACGACAGGGGAAAATGCACTTTGCCAACCTCCAGGACTTGATTTCAGTCCAACTGCAAGGAGTGATCGCAGTAATTAGTACAAGATAACAAGCATGCCTAATGAAGTAATTCAGGGAAACCAAATTCTCCTTCACTGAATGGAAGTTGCATCCTCTTTAAAGAAATCTGAGGCAGTGAGCAACTCCACATAAATTTCTGAAACAAAGTATTAATTTTATGAATATATCTGCAAGGTGTAAAAGAAATAATTGCATGTAAAATATAAATAATCCTAGGTATAGTATTTATTTTGAATGTATTTACTTTGCCCCATAGAGACAAGATTAAAGTTGCTCATCTGTCCAGATCCAAAGATATATCAGTGATTAGCTTGTTAAAATTTAGCATAGTCATAAAAGTAATATCTCTAGGAATTAATATTCTAAGATAAGTAGTGACATCTGGGCACCAATGAAAATGTTCACAGTCAAATATGTTCTGTGATATATTACCTGCCAGTGGCATCAACTCAGATTTTGCACAATTAAGAAGAAGAAGAAATTGGATTTACATCTCGCCCTCCACTCTGAATTTCAAAGTCTTGTAGTGGCTCACAATCTCCTTTACCTTCCTCCCCCACAACAGGCACCCTGTGAGGTGAGTGGGGCTGAGAGGGCTCTCACAGCAGCTGCCCTTTCAAGGACAATCTCTGCCAGAGCTATGGCTGACCCAAGGCCATTCCAGCAGACCTTGATTAATTGACTATTCAGACAACCTCCAGATGGGTCCTGGAGATAGTCCTGAATTAAAATGAACTCCAGACTACAGAAATCAGTTCTCCTAGGGAAAATGTCTGCTTTGGAGGGTGGACTCTTTAGCATTACACCTCACCCTCTCCAGGCTCCACCCCCCAATTTTGGGAATTTTCCACCCTTCAAATAATTGGTATTGAGAGGCCTCCTCTGCAGAAACTGAGGGAAAGGTCAATTGACTTGTGTTGATTTTTCTGCTCTTTTAAAAAAATCTTATGTAACAGGAAAACCTTATTTAATGGGAGATTTTTTAAAAAATTAAAATATTCATAAAGCAATTAACAAGTAGTGTGGCATGCTGAAGAACAGGAATGATGAGGTATCCATCACTATTTATAACCCAAATACATCCACAAGTTGTTATTGTTGGAATTACATTAGTTATAACGATCACATTAGAAATTAATATAGTACCTGACAGATGTATCATTTTCTTGAATGTATAAGTTGTATTTTGAGTACTTTAAAAATGAATTACAGAACCAGAAGCGCAATGTTGAGAGAAATCATGAAAACTACAAATGACTAAAATGAATTCTCATTTATTTTATCACACCCAGAGTTTTATATATATATATAGTATGTCACAGAAGTGAGTACACCCCCTCACATTTTGTAAATATTTAAGTATATCTTTTCATGTGACAACACTGAAGAAATGACACTTGGCTACAATGTAAAGTAGTGAGTCTACAGCTTGTATAACAGTGTAAATGTGCTGTCCCCTCAAAATTATGCAACACACAGCCATTAATGTCTAAACTGCTGGCAACAAAAGTGAGTACACCCCTAAGTGATAATGTTCAAATGGGGCTCAAAGTGTCAATATTTTGTGTGGCCACCATTATTTTCCAGCACTGCCTTAACCCTCTTGGGCATAGAGTTCACCAGAGCTTCACAGGTTGTCACTGGAGTCCTCTTTCACTCCTCCATGATGACATCACGTAGCTGGTGGATGTTAGTTGCACACCTCCACCTTCCGTTTCAGGATGCCCCACAGATGCTCAACAGGGTTTAGGTCTGGAGACATGCTTGGCCAGTCCATCACCTTTACCCTCAGCTTCTTTAGCAAGGCAGTGGTCATTTTGGAGGTGTGTTTGGGGTCGTTATCATGTTGGAATACTGCCCTGCGGCCCAGTCTCAGAAGGAGGGGATCATGCTCTGCTTCAGTATGTCACAGTACATGTTGGCATTCATGGTTCCCTCAATGAACTGTAGCTCCCCAGTGCCGGCAGCACTCATGTAGCCCCAAACCATGACATTCCCACCACCATGCTTGACTGTAGGCAAGACACACTTGTCTTTGTACTCCTCACCTGGTTGCTGCCACACACGCTTGACACCATCTGAACCAAATAAGTTTACCTTGGTCTCATCGGACCTCAGGACATGGTTCCAGAAATCCATGACCTTAGTCTGCTTGTCTGCAGCAAACCATTTGTGGACTTTCTTGTGCATCATCTTTAGAAGAGGCTTCCTTCTGGGACGGCAGTCCTGCAGACCAATTTGATGCAGCATTTATTTATTTATTTATTTATTTATTTATTCATTCATTCATTCATTCATTCATTCATTCATTCATTCATTCTATGACTTGTATCCCGCCCTTCCCATAAAAATGGCTCAGGGCGGCTCACAGCAAACAGTAAAACAGTATTTAAATTATTATTACATATAAACATTTTAAGAAGTCAGAGCATTTAAAACCTAAAAACCTTAAAATCTTAACATCAAATCTATACAGTATAATTCACAGAAGTCTAATAAGTTACCTTTATTTCCCAGTCAGGTGTAGGCTAGCCGGAAGAGGGTTGTCTTGCAGGCCCTGCGGAACTAAGCAAGGTCCCGCAGGGCCCTCACCTCTTCCGGCAGCTGGTTCCACCATGTAGGGGCCATTATGGAAAAGGCCCTGTCTCTGGTTGTCTTAAGATGGGCTTCTTTAGGCCCGGGGATGGTGAGAAGGTTTTGCGTCCCCGACCTCAGTACTGTCTGGGGGACATGTGGGGAGAGACGGTCCTTTAGGTAGGCAGGTCCCAGGCCATATAGGGCTTTAAAGGTAATGACCAGCACCTTGTACCGGACTCGGTATGTTATTGGGAGCCAGTGCAGAGCCCGAAGACCCGGCCGAATGTGCCCCCATCTTGGGAGGCCCAATAACAGCCGGGCCGCGGCATTCTGCACCAGCTGCAATTTCCGAGTCTGGCACAGGGGCAGCCCCATGTAGAGGGCATTGCAGTAGTCCAACCTCGAGGTGACCGTAGCATGGATCACTGTTGCTAGGTCGTCGCGGTCCAGGAAGGGAGCCAACTGCCTTGCCCGTCTAAGATGAAAGAACGCTGACTTGGCAGTGTTTGCTATCTGAGCCTCCATCTTTAGGGAAGGCTCCAATAGCACCCCAAGGCTCTTGACCCTATTTGCCGCCATCAGCGGCGCACTGTCAAAAGCTGGCAAGGGGATTCCCCCCCCCCGGTCCCCGACGACCCAGGCAAAGGACCTCTGTCTTCGCAGGATTCAGTCTCAGTCTACTCAGTCTGAGCCACTCAGCCATGGCCTGTAGTGCCCGATCCAGATTTTCTGGGGCGCAGACCGGTCGGCCGTCCATAAGTAGATAGAGCTGGGTGTCATCAGCATACTGGTGATACCCCAGCCCATACCTTCGGGCAATCTGGGCAAGAGGTCACATATAGATGTTAAATAACATCGGGGAGAGAACCGCTTCCTGGGGCACTCCACAATTAAGTGTGCGCCTCCGGGATAGTTCCCCCCCAATCGCGACCCTTTGTCCCCGACCTTCAAGGAAAGAGGAAAGCCACTGCAAGGCCATAAATATATATTTATATAAATAATATATATTTACACACAGTATGTCACAGAAGTGAGTACACCCCCTCACATTTTGTAAATATTTAAGTATATCTTTTCATGTGACAACAATGAAGAAATAGCACTTATATATATATAAAATTCTCTGAAGCAGTCATGTACAGCTAGAAATAACAGGCATAAATTCATGAACTTTTGGACATGGTAAGTACTTGACAAATCTATATTGGCAGAAACCTGGCAGTATCAAGGTAAAACAAGTCCAAACATGAGCATATTCTTACCAGCCCCTTTCATTTTTGAGAGCTTGTTATTCTAGGAGATCAACAATAAATCCCAAGGAAAAAGGTTAACCATTTTATTTCCTCATCAGTACTTTGCCAATATTGATGAGGCAGACTGCTGGCTGCAAGAACATCAAATCCTCCTAACCAGCAAGGATTATGGGAAGGATGAATCTAGTGCAGAAGCTCTGTTGCGTCGCCATTTTCATTTGGAGGAAGAGATTGTTGCTTATTCTTCTGAAATAAGCCTCTTGGAACAGCAGGCACATTTTGTGGCACAACAGGCTGCATCAGTGGTATGTAGCTCCCATGTGACTGATTCCATTTCTTTTTGCTTTTAGTTAAACATCAGTCTATCCCAAATATGATTCCTGAATAAAATCTGATTCAAATACATTTTGACTCCCTAGTCTACATCATGCCTTGTCTGAGATAAATAATGTTCTCATTTTCTGCGTCAGTTTCATTAATGGTTGGTGATATTTCCCCTTTATGTCATATTTTAAATTGTATGGCAATTTTACATTGGCATATGCTTTCATAGAACTGGGTAATGATTGATTTGTTATTGGCCCGTAATATTTAGTATTTAATTTATATAATGAAAGGTGCTTAAGTTTAAACCTACTGGGATGTTCTGCTCTGGTCACATGTTGATTAGAATGCACTCTATATGGGGCTGCCCTTGAAAAAAAATATCTGGCAACAGTTGGTACATAATGGTTTTGAAAGAATGTTGATTGGAGTGGGTCATAGGAGCATAACATTTCAGTCCTCTTTAATCTACAAAGGTTTCTAGTTTGCTTCCAGGCCCAATTCAGGGTTCTGATATTGACCTCTGAATGCCTAAATGACTTAGGATCAGCAAATCATAAGGACTGTGTACTACCATATGAAACTACTGGACCATTATGGTTATCACTGGGAGCCTTCCTCTGAGAATCCATCATCTGATGCTAGACAAGTGGCAAGCTGAGAAAGGTCTTCCCAGTTTTGGTTCCAAAATTGAAATACCCTTTTCAGGGAGATTCATCTATTTCCCTTTATCATTATCAATATATTCAGATATCATGAACACATTTTTGTGTGTGACAAGACAGAATCTGGTTTATGTTTGGATTTGAATGCTCCCTTCTGCTGTCAAGGGTAATGTCAACACTGAAGACTTCATGCATTGCAAGAAGCCACAGTTTGTTATGAATACAAATTCAGATGTTTTAACAAATTACAACTTCTTACTTAGAAACAGAGATTCTAAACCAGAAAGTTTAGCAAGAAAAAAAACCTTCAGTATTTAGCAACCAAATGTGGACCTCATAACAAACTATGATTTTCTTCAAATAAAGAACAATCCAATCTTAGTTCTGTGCACTGGAGAAGGAAACACAGGAAGAGAACTATGAGGTGGATTCTGTGGAAATGCTCAGTTAAGGAGTTGGTGGAATCCCGTGTCCCCATTCTGCTGAAAATCCTCTCTTAGAATTCAGGACTCTTCTGAATAAAATGAACTATAGTATGAGGAACTGTTGTGAGGAGAGAGAACTGAATTAAAGGGTTTTTTTGTTCTTTGCCAGCACAAGCTACCAGCAGAAGAAGGCAGTTGCGGGAATTTCACTACATTCTCCCTCCTCTCTGCAGCTTCATCCCCGTTACAGCCCTTTGTACTGAGATGTCCTCTATTTAGACTGCTGGGGAAAGGAGAAGGGGCGTGATATCTCAACCTGCTCCTTCTGTGAGCTTTTTCATGTGATCCAACTAGGGCTGCCAACATCCAGGTGGTGCCTGGAGTTCTCACAAAACCACAACTGATTTTCAGACCACAGAGATTAGTACCTCTGGAGAAAATGGGAGATTCAGGGAGTGGGCAGTATAGCATCACATCGCATAGCACCACGTGAGCACTCTTTGCCCCCAAAAGCCATCCTCCCCAGGCTCCACCCCCCAATGTCCAGGAATTTCCCTACCTAGAGTTGGTAACACTAGAGCCAACCCAATATTTTGTTCCTGCTTTAGCAAATGCAAAACACATTTCAAAATTGTATGCCAGTTTATCAGGGAAGACGTAAGCACTCTTTTCTGAGTCATCTATAGCTTATGGTTGAAGTTAGGCAATATAGCAACAACATAGATACCAAAAAACAGAAAGTTTGTATGATGAGTGGTGGGGAATTTCTGCTCCTTGGAACAATGGAGAGAAAGTTAGTATAAGACCCAAACCTCTGGATGTAAACTAATTTAAAGAAGAATACCTGAGAGATAATTTTTCATGGCAGCATTCAGGTGAATTTATGGAACTAATGCAATGCACAACATACTTTCAAAATATTCACTCCTCTTCTGTGCTTTGGCTTCATAGATCTTGCTGTTCTAGTTACACAATAGTCTGTACTACGTATATGTAAATGTCTATGTAAAGAGATACTATAAGCAAGTACATGTTGATTTTGTGAGTGACCAAGGTGTCAACAAGAAAAAAAAATCATAATTGTTGATATATTCTGTTGGTAGATGGTATCAGTGCCACCAACAAATGCAGAGATCCATGGTATCACAATCCAAAGAACAAGCGAAGCACCTGCAAATCAATATGTTTCATCCAAAACTACAATGATTGTTCCGTTTGGCTCTGACCCTCATTTTGTCACAGAAAACATCTGGAGAAGCAAAAACAAGATTGACATTCTATATGAAAAACTGCAGACAATGGCTGAGGTATCATTTTTTCTTATACTAACTTGTAAGGGAGCTTTTCCTTTGCCAAGTCACAGAATTAATACTTTATAGAGCAAAATTTTAGCCATTTTGTTAGACTCCCCCAAGATATTATAATGTGATATGATTTGAGAACAGACTATGAGTGAGGCATATTCTAAAAGGTGATTTGATTTTTGCATTTTATTTTGTGATTCAGGTGTCATTTTGAATGTTAGATATAAATAAGAAGTTCTGAGAGCTTGAGATAACCTCTGAACTTTGGGCTGTTATTCAGACTTTTTACTGGATCGATGTATTACAGTGTTAGCTACCTTGATGTAAAAGCTCATACTCAGAAACAATGCTTTAAGCATCTACTGTATATGGGAAAAAGCATATGAGAAACAGTAAGCTCCTTTCTTAATGTACATTCTTAATGTATTTTTGTCATTAAAGCTAGTCCAACTGGGAAAAGGCTGACTTTTCAAAAAATGCTCAGGGCAACAGTGCGATTTTCCTACAAAAGTTCAGATTGCTTGTTCTAATTCCAATTTTCCTCCAAACAGCACAGGAGGAAAGCACTACAGGAGGCAATCCAACTCTACCAGTTCTACAGTTCCTGCGAAAAATTCAAGTCTTGGATAAGTGACAAAGAAATTTTTTTCCATACCAAGCTGCCAAAAGAACATAATGTGAAAGCTATACAGCAGAAATACCAGGTACTCCTTCGCTCCAGAATTCTTACTGAGAGCATGTTTATCTGTCTGTTATTCTATCTACTATATTTTTCCGCAACCTTTCTTCAAAGGAGCCCAGGGAAGCATATATAATTTCTCATTTATATTCAAAACAGCTCTGTGGGGTTTGAAGGCTCAGAGAGAGTTACTGACCCAAGGGTTTCTACAGAGCTTCACGCCTGTGTGTATAACCATACATTCTAGTCCAACACGCTACACTGTGGTGCCGTGTACACCATTAGACCACACTGGCATGACACGTTTACATGATCTAACAATCAGCCCCTGAACTCAGTTTGATCTCTGCTTTTTAAAAACATTTGCCTGAGATAAATTTGGAAGTACCATTTCAAATTTCTGTGAAAGCGGAACCAAAGATATTTCACTAGCATGAAATCTTCCATGCTCCTTTACTCAACAGTGCAAGAGAATATGGTATATCTATTACTTTCCTTCTTAAAAGAAAATTAAAAACAGGAGCTATGCAGGTGTGATGTACAGCTTAGGTTGCATCTTTCTCTAAGAGCAACAAATGGGACCTGACAAAATGTTGGAAAGAGGCAGTTGGAAAAGAGCAGGTGGGAGTTGGTAGCTAGGGAGTTGAGAGGGAAAAAAGATGTCTAATTAAGTGAAGCTGAAGCAAAGATCAGCTTAAACCTAGCTGACTAGAAAGAATCAGTTTGTAACACAGAATTCAAGATGTGAGAATAAGGGAACATTTTATAAGTTCAATGGAACCAAAATGTTGTAACTAGGGGTATGCAAAAAAAAAAAAAATTCTATTGGACCCAAAAATATTGAAATTGAAAAAAAATTCTATTGGACCCAAAATATTGAAATTCCCAATATTCCTGAATCCCAGTATTGGTAATGTATTGGGATTTGGTAAATAGTCAGGAAACCCAAATTTATTTGGCTCCATTATACCCTAAGAGGACCGTCCCCATACAGTAGGGGTAGGGAACATCCAGTCCTCCAAATCACTTGTTCTGGCCTTCAAAGATTGCTGGGCCAAGCTGAGCCATGTGGCAGCCTCCCTGGGGCCTGGCTGGCCGGTGAGGATCATGGGGCCCAGCTGTGTAGGCCTCCCCGGGGCCTGGCTGGCTGGCAGGGATCGCAGGACGCAGCCACACTGCTTGGCGGCCTCCCTGGGGCTTAACTAGCTAGCCAAGAAAAGTCACTGTCACAGTTCAGGTAAGTTTCCCCTTCATTTCTTTATTTCACTTTCTTTCAAGTTCTTTCCTCCATTTCTTTGTTTCCTTTAACTCCCCTTTCTTTATTCCTCTTTCTTTTTAGTTCTTCCCCCCATTTCTTTATTTCCTTTCTTCCCCCTTTTCTTTAATTTCCTTCCTTCCCCTTTCTTCCCCATTTCTTTATTTCTATTTATTTCCCTTTCTTCATCCTATTTCTTTATTTCTCTTTCTTTTCCTTTCTCCTCCTTTCCCTCCCTCCCTCCCTCACTCCTTTCTGTGGAGCATGAGTGGTGGGCATTGTGAAGGACTGCTGCTGGGGTATGTGAGTGCCTTTAAAGGTCTGCTGGAAGCAACTGCAGTTTCCACATGGAGGGAGGGAGAGGTGGTAGGGGTGGGGGGTGGGAGCCAGCTACCACCAGTTCAATTTTCACTTGATTATCCCAGATAGTGTGCCCTAATAAGCTAATGAGTGTGTGACCTAATATGCTAATATTAGGGAATGTGGTCTAATATGCTAATGAGTTCCTGCTGGGCTTTTTTGTAGGAATTGTAGAGCCTAGGTATTTGCCTAGGGTGGCGGGCCATGTGTGTGTGCCAAATTAGGCATCCCCACATGACTTCAATTAGAAAAAACAATTATTTGCTTTAATTTTGCCATCTTGAATCATTCTCCCTCAGCAGAGCACTGTTTTTTAAGTTGATAGTTTTGTATGGCCTGTGAATGATGTTATAAATATCAAAATGGCCCTTGGCAGCAAAAAGGTTCCCCACCCCTGCCATAAGGTATAACAGAATTCAGAAGATATTTAAAGCCTAAATGCCTTCTAAACTCACCAAGTTGTTCTGTGGCACAACTTGGCAAGTGAACTCAGAAGGCATTTAAAGAAGTTATTTCAAATAGTGTCCAAATAAAAACTGAATATTATTGGTTTTTATTTGGGTGTGGCTGTTTTGGTAGCTGAATCAGATTTTATAATCTGTATTCAGATGAATAAATATGCAAAAAATACCAATAAGGAACTTTCCAGGTATTTATTCAGCTTGGTATATACTAAGCACAAACT
Source organism: Heteronotia binoei (assembly GCF_032191835.1). Taxonomy (NCBI): domain Eukaryota; kingdom Metazoa; phylum Chordata; class Lepidosauria; order Squamata; family Gekkonidae; genus Heteronotia; species Heteronotia binoei. The sequence goes on along the minus strand of NC_083243.1, from coordinate 81,393,272 downwards.
CCAAGTTGTGACCACTACCTTACTTTCTTCAGTTAATGTTAACTCTTGTTTTATTTAACCCTGTGTGCTGTGTATCTTGGGGAAAGAAGTATACATACATCAGTGGATATCTCGATGTATATATGTTTAGGATAAGAATAAGTAGTAGACTCTGAACCTGAACCCAGAGATCTTAGTCTATGTGTGTTTAGGATATGAATAAGTAGTGGACCCTGAACCTGAGAGAGAGAAAGATGTACAGAGTGGTATCCACTCTGTGTGAGTGAACAAGAAGAATCACAGCAAATAATAGAGAAGTAAAAGACTATACCAATGAAGTGAGTGGGATGGGGGAGCCAGTGTGGTGCAGAGGTTAGAATGATGACTGTGGAGGATGAGGTTCAAAATCTCACTCAGCCTTGAACCTTATTGGGTGATCTTGGGCCACTCACTCTCACCCTAACTCACCTCACCAGGCTTGTTGCAAGGTTAAAATGGAGAAGAGGGTTTTGTATGCTGCCCTGAGCTCCATGGGGTAAGAGTGAAAAAAAATCTCTCTAGATAGATGTTGGTGAAAGGGGCTGCTGTTTTTAACAATAACTAAATTATAATGACATTGTAGTTTGAAAGCTGATAGCATAAAGAAAGCTTTAGAATGAAGCACATTGCTTCACAGGTACTGTTTCATTGGTAGTTACATTTGATTTTCACAATGACCCATATGAAAAATAGAAAGGAAAGCAAAATTGATATAGAGGAATGTTGGTTGTGATATAACTAGGAATACGGCCTGTTGTGGGGAAAAATACAACAGGCTCTAGAAAGAGGTTCTGGGCGAGTGCCCTCCCCTTGCTGTCTTCCCACCCACCCACTCAAGTGAAGGTATTCACTCCCTCCACCCTTGGTGCTTTCCCACACACTCACCCCCCAATTTCCCACCCCAAACCACTTCTTCCTCTCAACTACACCTGCACCCTTGGCATGCCACTACTCCCCCCACATTCACTCAGCCCACCCTTGCTGTCTTCCCATCTACCCCGCAGCTGAAACAGATGCTGGCTTCCCCACCCCCACCTCCCACATCTGTGTGTCTTCCCATGTCTGTGGTGGCTCAAAGCCCTAAAAAGGCCCATAATGGACATAAGGAAGAATAATTATGGAGGTGTGGAGAGGGCATGACAACAGGCACACAGACACTGAAGCTCAGCATTGCTTTTGTTTGCAGTGCATTTTTGCCACCTTTTCCTATCATTTAGCATCAGCGTGAGCTTGTGGCATGATCTGGGGGTAGTGGTTTTGCCTGGTATGGTTGTGTTATGGTATACCATAGAGCATGTGCCTCAAAATGTCCATTTTCTGTAGGGGAACTGCTCTAACCTTAGCTTTCCATCTCCCCCCTCCATAGCCGCTTCCTAGGAAAAGTAGTCTTTCTCCACAGTGTGGACCAAAGGAGGAGGGACGTAACCTCAGCAGGGTATAATGACAAAGAGTCCACCCTGCAAAGCAGCCATTTTCTCCATAGGAGCTGATCTCTGCCATCTGGAGAACAGTTTTAATTCTGAGTGATCTCCAGCTCTCATTTGGAGATTGGCAACTATGGTTCACCAGGAGGAAATGGCTGGTTTGGAGGGTGGAGTCTTTGGCTTTGTACCTGTCTGAGGTCCCACCCTTCCTCAAATCCTACCCTCTTCAGGTCCCACCCCTCAAATCTCCAGGAATTCCCCAACCTGGAGTTGGCAACTGCTAAGTCACACTGGCTGTCCTGGGGGGAGCTACTGCTGAACAGGAGCAAGCAATCAGGCCTGGTTAAGTCATGCCAGTCAGGTGGCATCAAGTCACCCAGAGAGTGCTGCCCGGTCTACTGTAGCCAACCTCCAGATGGAGCCTGAAGATCTGGTATTACAACTGAACTCCAGTCAACAGATCTTTCTCCCCATCCTGGAAAAAAATGACTGCTTTGGTGGACTTTATATATATATTCAGCTAAGAGCTATCCCTTTACTGACGGAAGCAACCTTGGTTGCCTAACAACAGTCTCTGGCTAGCAGCTTCCGCAGTGGTCCAGTCCTCATCTGACCTGGGGCGAGGCTGAGGGAAGGAGGGTGCAGGACAGCAGGAGCCATTTGGGAGGTCTTGTGAGTGTCAGAGTGTCAGCGTGAGGATCAGAGGAGACCAAAGGGTCAGAGAGGTGTGTCTGTCAGAGGTAAGAGTGTATGTGAGGGTTTTGGCAGTTCTTTCCAATGTTCCAGGGCTGAAGTGAGCAGAGAACAGGGGAGTGAGCCAATAGAGTGCAGAGGCGCAAAGTGACAGTTGATGGGCCAATGGTTTATGGAGTGCAGGCGTAAACCAATGGGAGAGCTCCATTTGGCAATTTGGCCATTACCACTATGCTTTTATTATAGAAAGGATGGAAACTTACATAAGGGATTATAACCCATTCTTTCAGGGACAGTAATTTTTGGTGGACAGTTTATTTGTTAATTATTATGCTTCCTTTTTCAGAGTTTTCTAATGGAATTGGCTGCTGGGAAAAACCACTTGGATGAGATCCATCGTTTAGCAGAGATGTTTTCTAAGAATAGTCCTGGAAAAAAGGAGATTCAAACCCTCCAGAATGAGATAACCTTGAGGTAAAAGGTAGTTTATATTGAATACAGTATTGACACCAAAGTATCTAAAAGCCTATTTATATTTTGTATGGATACCTTGTCAAAAAAATCAACTTTTTATCAAGCCCAATGAAACAGAACAACTGATCATTCTAAAAACATGGGAGAAATAGACTTGCACATCCAAGGGTTGGAAAGGGACACACATGCTTAATTTTTCATGCAGTGCATTTATTACATTTGACAATTTGGCAAGTACATATTTTTCCCCAAGTACAAAATATAGGTAGAGAACTGTATCTTAGTGACACAGGTGGTTTCATGAAAATAGTATTTTTGTTTAACAGGCAGGAAATAATAATAATAATAATCAACAACAACAACATAATATCATGTATTTGTTGACAGAATGTTAACATGAAAGCAAGTGTCACTGCACTTGGGTGGGCAGAGTTCCTTTGCTACATCAATGACTGACCATACTTAGCCTTACTTTTGTACTTTTAGGTGGGAGCGCCTGGAAACATTAAGGGAAGAGAAGGGCTCAGAGCTGATTGGTATAGCCGATGTGAAGACCTTCCTTCAGGACTGCCAGGACACTCAACTGTTAATACAAGAAGGACTGACTCATCTTGAGGATTTAGGACGTCAGAACATGCCTGCTGTTCTGGAGGCAGAGAGACGCAAACTCAGTACCCTTGAGAGAGAAATCTCAGTCCAGGAGAGAAAAATTGAATACCTGGAAAGTGTGGCCAAATCGTAAGAAATCAGCCCTTTGCTACTTTGTAGTCTGTTCTGGTTCTGATTTACTGTTACATAGGTTGATGGGGCTAGCAGTAATAATGGTCTCATGTCCAATATCCAAAAGGTCTTCTGATTTATACTGAATTGTTAGGAGTTTAAGTCTAGTGTGGATATCCACACTAGATAAGAGTAATCTGTAATACCCATTTTTAGACCATATTTAGGAAATATTTATACAGACAAATTATATATTTGCACAAGAGTTGTGTGGAATCATGGGATGTTCATGGCCATGTGGTCTGCATAAACAGGTGGGAATGGTGCCAGCATTCAGCCCTATAGGCTGCTATACTACTTTTCTGTAAATGCCCAAATGCTTCACTGCTTCACACACATTACCGTAACCATTTTTACTGAAGTCATTTATAGTAGACCAGCATTTTTATATCCATAAGATGAAAGAAAGGCATGGCCAAGGCCACCCAGATTTGAATTGGAGACTTCCTGGCCAAAAACTCATCCTCTCAACCACTAGTGTAAACCAACTATTTACCTGGGTGCACCCAAGATCCAAATAAACTCCCATGTGGACATGTCACACTGAAAAATGGAATACCAAAATGTCAGTAATTGTATAGCAATGTGGAACACATTGGATTAATAACAAAGTGAGGAATTAATTTGGGAAATAATGACTTTATCACTTAGGATCAAGGATACTAATCCTGCAGAGAGCAAGGCCATAAAGGAACAGGTGGAAGACATGGAGGTTCTGCTGTCAACATTAAAGTCAAAGACAGATGAAAAGGGAGCAGCTTTGCAAGCAACACAGGACCAACAGACCTTTCTGCAAGGCAGTCGTGGACTCCTTTTTTGGGCAGATGGGATGAAGGAGAAGCTAACCAGTGAGGAAACAGGTGTAGATGTGGTTTCTGCAGAGCAGCTGCTACTAGGGCACCAAGATTTGCTAAAGGAACTACACAGCCAGAGCAAAAGGTAAAGCATGAGGAGATGAAGCACCAATAACTCATCTAGTTCTGGGTGATTTGGGGCCTCTTAAAGGTATGACAAAAAGAAGGCCCCATATTTATTATCCAGGCTTCTCTAGTGGTATATTTTTCTTACAAGTAGACCTAGACATGGTACCAAGCAATTCTGTATCAAGGAGAATCTAGAATAATCATTTATTATGCCTGTCCTTACAAAGCAAAAGGGATAAGGCTTCCCCTTTAAATTAAATTGTGTCTAGATTTCAACTAAATAATTAAAGCGAGATTCTTCAGCAGAACAGCTTGTCATCATTATAATTAAAATTCTAGAGTTTTCATAATCCTATTAATTCTTATTTCTAACATATGTATATAAGGTTGGATTCAGTGGTAGTTTCCATGGATGGAAGTGGAACAGGACTTTCTCACTCTGCCCCCTAACCTAACCCTAACCCTAAATGTTCCTCAAAATATTGCTTTTGGAGAATGGAGGACCACAAATAAACTGAGGGCCTGCAGTTTGAAAGGTGAATCAGCAAAAATCATTCCTCTTTCTATTAGTGGAAGTATACAGCTGGATCCAACCCATAGGCTTGTTTTGTGTTATATTAACTTGATTTTTTTTTTGCACTTGTGCATGTTCTCAAACAGAGAATTAAGAAATGGTAGAGAAAACAAGAGACTGTAAAAAAAAGAAATAAGAACTAGAATTGTTCATTAAACGCATTTGACAAACATTTCTGTCCTTGATGGAGGAATGCCTGTATTCTTTTGTGAGGACAATCAATATCTTATTTTCATGGAACTTTTGGCAGGTTTATGGAGTTGCAAGAGTTGGGTCAAAAGATAATGGATGTCTCATCCAGCGTCAGGGCTATGGATGTTCGTGAGTCCATGCATAAACTTGATCAGAAAAGGACTGAGCTGGATGAATTGTGGGCAAAGAGACAAAAGATGCTCCAGGAAAGTGTGGAACTACTAAAATTCAGTAGAGAAGTTGACCGTATCAATGCAGCCCTTGTCACTCATGAGGTCTTTCTCCAAACTGATAACCTGGGGGTAAGTGCAAATTTGCATTTTCAAATTTACATTGCAAGATAGAAGATTTGTAATCTTCTGTCTGAAAATCTGGACTAGTCTCCTTCAGGAGCACTCCCTAGGGGTGGAAGGGTGAACACTGACTCCCACCTCTGCTTCAAGCTGTATGTGTTGTGACCAGCATGGTTGGGCTTGATAACCTTTGCTCTGCTTCCCTACCCTGTGTGGCTGCACACAGCAGAGGTGGAAAGAGGCTGGCTATGCTGCATATTTGAGGGAGGGTAGCTTCCCTTAGTTCTTCCCCCAGCACTGGCCTCTACGGCGGGTCTTCAGATGGGGTCTACACAGAATGGACAGACAATATATACATATTGGCATCAGCTGTTTGGTGGCGGTGCTCAGACATTTCTATTCTTATTGCTTGACCTCTTTGATGAAGGTCCAGATTATGTACTTTTTTACAAACTTTTCTGGAAAAGTTTCTAATAGGGATTTCACTGAATAATTCCAATTATGGCTGTAAAAACTTGATCTGTTTTTAAAAATGAAGTTATTTATTAATTTTATTTCATTTATAGCCTGCCACTCTTGCTGACTCAAGACAGATTAAAAATATTTAAAAATTCAATCAGATATTTAAAATATCCAATAAACAGTGCCATGAAATTAGAATTATAGAACTGAAAAGCAAGAGACATATATTTTAAAAAGCTGTACAAGGGATTATATATTACGATGCAGTAAAATCAGCAGAAAACAATTTGATCAGGCAAGGTATCTTATCCAGTGAGATATTTTATCTGATTTATATCAATAATCAGTTATTTATGCATCTTGACTCTAATTAGCTCTTCCTGGCAATACCTCCCATAAAAGTAGTCCCCTGTGCAAGCACCAGTTGTTTCCAACTCTGGGGGACGTCGCATCATGACGTTTTCATGGCAGACTTTTTATGGGGTGATTTGCCATTGCCTTCCTCAGTCATCTACACTTTCCCCCCAGCAAGCTGGGTGCTCATTCTACTGACCTCAGAAGGATGAAACGCTGAGTCAACCTTGAGTTGTCTACCTGAGCCCAGCTTCCGCTGGGATCGAATTCAGGTTGTGAGCAGAGAGGTTGGACTGCAGTACTGCAGCTTTACCACTATGCTCCACAGGGCTGCACACCTCCCATACCCTCAACCTATATGTAATGGTTGGTGACTTCCATTCCAGTGTGTCTGAACTGTACATGCACATAAAACATCATTGGTCTTAAAAGGTGCCACTAGACTCAATCAAAAACAAGATACAACTTTGTTATTAAATAACAATATAGAACAAACAAAAATTTGGATTTTTTGCTTTGTGTGTTAGACAGAATCTCTGAATCTCTCATTCAACAAGACTTAGGCTCAGATTCTTATAGTTCCAAATTTGTTGCTGTTTGGTTCCCTTTTCTAGAATCCTTAGCAAAGAATGGGCAATATGCGACTTTATTAGAAACAATTAACATTATTTATTAATTTATTCTGATTTCTGTATTATAAATGGTTCTATGTGACAATGTATTTATGTATAATACTGCATCTTATTTAATTTTTTTATATGTACTAGTCATCTCAGAAGATACTTCTGTTATACTTTTGTCGCTAAATCTGTAAAAAACAAAACAAGTTGTAGCTCTTTGCACTGCATCCCACTCTGCCCCTAATTACCATGAGCAATTATATAGTTGCTGCACAAAGCTACAGAAGACTGGAGAAGGAAGGAAATATCCATTATTTGAACAGAGTTCTAATTGGAACTCTTTGGATCCAGTATTTTAAAAATATCTATTTATTTGTTTATTTTAAGACATTATATTATTTTAAGACAACTTACATTATTCTGGTATCTTAGATGGGTCAGAGGGGATTGTTTTTCCCCAATATATTAACAAATCTACAGTTTCACCCCCTTCATTTGGAACTCATAAGAATCTAGCACCTTAATTTCCATTATTTTAAACAAAACATATTAATTCAGATTGTGTGTGAAGATTTGCACTCTTGTGATATTTCATGTATGGGTGATAACGGTTTGGTTTTGCTTTGCACCTGAATAAAAGATTTTCCTCAGGCCACAATAGTAGCTTGGCCCTTGGTTTGACTAACTCTGCTGTGCTGATACATTAGACAAGGGGTTATGTAGGCTGGATCTGACATAAATGGGAATTGTGGCCGATCCACACATGTCATATAATGTAATGCCAGGTAGTGCAGATATAAACTTTTTTACTTAAAATGCAAGCATGCTTAAAACTCTTGCAACGTTTTGTTTAAAATGGAAAGGTGGGGGAATAGTGGGATTTGGCAATACACTCCAGGAAGCAGCAGCTTTAACTGGCCATACAAATGCTGGAAAGTGAAACTGCTTGAGCTCCACTCCATTGAAATACCTTGCAGCACAAAGTTGCAAGGAAAATGCTGAATGGATTTTGCATTGAGGTCTCTGGGCCCGACTACTCCTAGCATAGTCTATTTGGGTGCAGAGACCTTAATGGAAAATCCATTCCACATATCCTTTGCAGTTTTGCAAGCCAGAAGAGCTTTCTGCTGAAGCTGGTAAAGACAAGACAGAAACTTCGGCAGCCTCTGAGCTTCAAAGGGTGGGGGCAGGAGGAGGAAGGAGGGGGGAGAAAAGAGCCACAGGCCTGATAAAAGCACTGCACTTTTGACGCCCTACTATTTAGTCATAAACACTTTTGACAGTCCTACTATTTAGTCATAAGAACATAAGAGAAGCCATGTTAGATCAGGCCAATGGCCCATCCAGTGCAACACTCTGTGTCACACAGTGGCACTGATGGACCTCTGCTCCATATTTTTATCTAAACCCCTCTTGAAGGTGGCTATGCTTGTGGCTGCCACCACTTCCTGTGGCAGTGAATTCCACATGTTAATCACCCTTTGGGTGAAGAAGTACTTCCTTTTATCCATTTTAACCTGTCTGCTCAGCAATTTCATCGAATGCCCACAAGTTCTTGTATTGTGAGAAAGGGAGAAAAGTACTTCTTTCTCTACTTTCTACATCCCATGCATTATCTTGTAAACTTCTATCATGTCATCCCTCAGTCGACGTTTCTCCAAGCTAAACAGCCCCAAGCATTTCAACCTTTCTTCATAGGGAAAGTGTTCCAGCCCTTTAATCATTCTAGTTGCCCTTTTCTGGACTTTCTCCAATGCTATAATATCCTTTTTGAGGTGTGGCGACCAGAACTGCACACAGTACTCCAAACACAAGTCATAAACACAACCTCAGCTACTTACATATCCAAAAGTCTTTAAGCATCCTCATTGAAGCATAATATGAGGATGTTTGCTTGTACCACAAGGAATAATGCTATCTCTTACTATAGTACAAAAATAATTGTGATGGGGGATGTCGTAAAGCTTTCTTCCATCTCTGCAGGACCATGTGAATTCTGTTCGGAGTCTACTGAAGCAACATGGGGATTTTGAACAAGTACTGCTGATGTTAAAGCACCGGGTAGATGCAGTTAATGAGCATGGAGAGCAGCTGATGGAGAGAAACCATTTTGCTTCCGATATGTATGTGCTCAGTATTTCTTATGTCTAAAAGCAGAAAAGGGAGATAAAGGATATTGTCATAAATAACAACAAGAAGCTGTTCACTAACTTTGTTAACTTTTTATGACTAGGAATAATCATATAATGATCAAAGCCTACCACAAAGTTTGAGCATTCCTAGTTCCTCTTACCCACAGGGCCATCGCCAGGATTTTAAAAGCTGGGGGGCTTTTTTAAAAGTCAGGGGGCACGCTTTTGCATCCACTGTGGGGCTTGTTGCTTCTCAAAACTTTTCTGGGGTAGGGGCAAAAGCTGGAGGCTCTGAAAGTGGACAAGTCAAGACAGCCAGCCCTAAAACTTTGGAGTCAAGAAGGGACTGCACCTTATGTGCAGACAGGGGGATTTCCTTCCACCTCCTTCTCCCCCATCCCGGCACTTTGCAGCCAACAGCTGCATCTGTCCCCCCAGCCAGCCCATTCCATGCATCTTCTTCTACATCCTTCCTCTCCACCTGCTGCTTTTGCTGCTGCAGTGCTTGTGCCCTGTTCAGCTCTCCCAGCTCCGACTGCTGCTGCTTCACAAGCTCTGCCATGGCAAAGGGGTGGGGGGGGGGAGAAAGAAAGCAGGCTTCACCCTGGAGGGCCCCCTGGAAGTCAGGGGGCAGTGCCCCCACAGCCCCCCCCCCCCCGTGACTCCAGGCCTGCTTACTCACATCAGGACTAGCTAGGGATTTCCATGTCTGTGGCTCTGTTCAGTTATGGAAGTCTTCAATCTGCATGTCTCCCCCATCCCCTTATATGCAGCTAAAATAGTGACAAATTCACAGCAAATCTCAGTTTGTCATGATGTCTAAATTGAATCAAACAGCAAACAGACTAGGATTCCAGAGGCTAATTTCCGCTTGCTTTGGAATCCACATTTGTATAGTGGACAGCACAACTAAGTATGGTTTGTTGTAAACTGAGATTCTAGCTGCAGGCAAAATAAAGCAGAGGAAAGAGTACATGAACATGAGGACTTCATTGTTCCTATTCAGACAAAGCATAATTTGTTTGAATGTAGCCTATGTATTGTTTATCCCCATGTATTTCAGTTATATTCCTTCATTTTATATTATTGCTTAATCTATATAAAAATAGCCCTGTAAGTACTATGGGATCAAAAAACATATGTAGGCAAATAAGTTGTCAAATTAAAAACTGTGCAGGTTTCCAAATATGCCAAATCAATCTTTGAAAAGAAAGTTAATGCATTCCCCCACCAATGGGCTGAGTAATAGATCAAATTGAGACATGTATTCAGCTGTTATCAACTACTGTAATTCCATGCACATTGTTGAAATATTAACATATTCAGTGGGGTTTAGAGGAGACAAAATACATTTTAGAAACCTAGTGGCTGTGAGAAATTTCCTATCTGCTGCAATCTCCCCACCCCTCATAATACATTTTGGAGAAACTGAACCTTCTGAAATTTCTTTTCCAGCCTTGAAGAGAAAATGCATGCTTTACGGGAGAGGTGGAAATGCCTGACTAATAATAATGAACACAGAAAGAAGATGCTAGTGGATTCTCTTCTGCTACAGGTCTGAGGCTGCCACCATCCACCTGTAGAAAAGTTGGGTTTATTCCTTTGAGTTAAATGCATTATCAAGTTAAACATTCTCACCTACTTCAAGTATGGTCCAACTGAGTGAAATTTAGCTTTGTTTTTATGCATGTATTAGATGCCCTGCTTTAAAGATCATAGCTCAAACCCATCAAAGCAGGATGGAGCACACAATCCTTCAAACCAGGATTCTACAAACACCCTCACCAACTCACCATGGGTGGCCATAATAGCTGGAGGCCAGCCAGGGACACCTTGAGGGGGGAATGATGTGAGTGCGCGTGCGCGCCGAAAACAGGAAGTGACGTCACTTCCAGTGACGGCATGCCACCGCCGGAGACAGGAAGTGACATCATTTCCCCCGTGCCACCTGCCAGAAGCAGGAAGTGACATCACTTCCTGTGACATCATTTCCCCCCATTTTCCTCCGCCGGCTGTTTCTGATAGCCCTACGCCCCCTCTTTCATTTGATATGTGTCCCGTGCGGGTGCCACCCCCCTGCCGGGAGATGCCGCAAAATGAGCCCCCTTGAGGCTTATGGCGGCAGGGCTCGGTGGAAGCGAGCTAGACTGCTGTTCGAGCCCGTCCCTGTGGCATCGGTCCCATCGTTGTGGGACCCAGGGGGCCGGCGCAGCGGCCTGCCGAAGCAGCCTGTCACTAATAATAACACAGGTCGAGATGCAGGACAGGAACCCGGAAGTGACCGACAGGCTGCTTCAGCGGGAGGAGGCGCAGCGGCGGCTGGTGCTGGTGGCGGCGCTGCTGGCAGGGCTGGTAGCGGCTAACCCGGGGCCTCCCGCCACGCCGCCACCGCAGGCACCGCTGGCCCGCCTCCGCCGCCTCCTCCGTCGCCTCCGCTGCCTCCTCCGTCGCCTCCGTCACCTCCCCCTCTGCCGGGCCCTACGCCAGCGAGAGGAGCTGGCGGGCCGCACGTGTGGGCAGGGAAGGCGGCAAGTGAGGGAGCCAGCGTCCCTGCGCGTGCGCACGGCGTTGTGGCGGGCCCGCCACACCGCCGTGCGCACGCGCAGGGACGCTGGCTCTCTCACTCACTGCCTTCCCCGCCCGCGCGCGTGGCCCGCCGGCTCCCCACTGGCTCCCCGCCGGCTCCCCGCTGGCTAAACCGGGACTTCTAATGGTCCCGGTATAGCCAGCCCGGGAGGCGGGAATTGGGGGCCAGAACCGGGACTTTCCTGGGTGACCGGGACGGTCTGGCCACCGTACTCACCAATGGCAGATGCCCCTCTGTCAAAGTTCTCCATTAAGAAGGTGTGGTAAGGACAAGCCAGCCTCCTTTCTACAAAAGCCCACATTATCTTGTCCCACCTCCAAAATATTCAGAGTAGGCGTGGAAGGGACATGATCTTATTTCTATATACTACAGATGTAGTACAAATCTGCTAATTTTCCTCTGCAGCAGCATCACTCCTAATTCTTATACATTAATGGCTTGGTCTGTATATTCAGACTATGCAGCATTCTAAAAGCTGTGCTGCTTCATAATGTAGGGGGAGGAACACATACTTGAATGCTGTCTCACATCAGAAGCTCTGCGTTATAAAGTAACTTAAACTCTGCTTCTTGACTGGTGTGACTTATGTTGTGGTTCGCTAGGAGGTCTACAACTACAGCCACTGAGAAGCAGTGAAGGAGGATTTGATACCTTTAGCAGGGAGCATCAGGAGGGAATAACTAAGACCAGGCCTTGGATTCACCAAACGGAGAGCCAGTTTGATGCAGTGGTTAAGTGTGCAGACTCTTATCTGGGAGAACCGGGTTTGATTCCCCACTCCTCCACTTGCACCTGCTGGAATGGCCTTGGGTCAGCCATAGCTCTGGCAGAGGTTGTCCTTGAAAGGGCAGCTGCTGTGAGAGCCCTCTCCAGCCCCACCCACCTCACAGGGTGTCTGTTGTGGGGGAGGAAGGTAAAGGAGATTGTGAGTCGCTCTGAGACTCTTCAGAGTGGAGGGCGGGATATAAATCCAATATCTTCTTTTTCTTCCTTTTCTTCTTTGGATTCAGCGGGAGCTCGCAGGAGCACAGCTCCTGAACCTTTCTGACAGTTCCACCTCCTCCTTCCCACCTTGTCCATTGAATAGTATGTGCAGCTGCATAACAATCCCTGGATGAGCTCCGCCACCTATTTTTCTACAAAACGATCCCTGACTAAGACCCTGGAGCTATTCATGCAGTGTTTTGCAGGCATACAACTACTGAGCAGAACCTGGTACTGGCAAATGATGTCATTACCTGTGCTCACACCAGATACTACAGTGCTTTCAGCAGCTGTTTGCCTTCATGGTGCTGTGGGAGTTTGTCCCAGTGCCTCTGACATCACCTCCTAACACCTTCCTGTAGATGTATAAAATCTCCTCTTGTCAGGGGCACCTGTTTGTGATAGTTACAGTCCTCCTAGTGAACCACCACACTTTGACAAGCTCATTTTCTATGGCAGGGAGTTTTTGATGGAGGAGAAGCAACCATTCATGTTGATTCTCATATATTCTAAAGTTCTTCCAGAAGATTCACCTGGAAAGTTGTTTGTGTTGTTTTTAAGGAAAAGGTATATAGTCTGGAACGATGCCATTTTTTTTTTAAAAAAATGTCTGTACTGGCACTAAATAAGTGTTAAATGTTAGTACTGGAGAATTTAACATACAAAAGTATAACAAAAATGTGCTTTATGTCATTCCAAGTTCTTGTAGAATTAGCCCAAGATTCTTGACACAGAAAATTGTGATTCTTACAGCCCTAAGGATCCAGTTTTTTCAAAACAGTAGGGATTTTCCTAACCTGCTCTAAAGTCAGTGTTCATTTTAAAATTCAAATATATGTAATCCTAGGAGTTTAATTATGATACTGCTGAGCTTTTGATATGGATGGAGGAGAAGTACAAGATAGCATCAGATGAATCCTACCGTGACCCAACAAATATTCTACGCAAGCTGAAAAGGCATGAGGCTGTTGAACAGGAAATGAAAGCTAATAAGAAGCACTTCATGGAACTTATGGTGGTAAATCCTTCACTAAACCTGTTTCAACCATTCTTGTTAGATTAGAAACTCCCATGCCAAGTGCCCAAATACCAATAGTAAAGCAATACTCTAATGTTTTTACATATGGTACACAATATTCAACCAGGAAATTTGCAAAGCATTTTTGTTCCTGGGTACCATGTGGTGGCAGTGGTGTTTTTTTCTTTTTTTTAAGGAAGCTTCTAAAGCTAAGACTCAGAATGACCGAGCAATTTCTGCTGAAACGTCAGGCTATGCTTTCGGAATAAAGAAACAAGCTTCAGATAATTCATTACTTTATATACTTGGCTGTTGGCAAAATGACTTACTGTGTGGCAGCAGAAACTTGAGAAGGAATTCTGCAGATAATGGACAAACTAGTAATATAGCAATTTCAGATATTTAGTAGATTTCATATTGGACCTAGGGTGAGCTCATTCTAGAATACATAGTCTTTAAGGTGCCAATGGATTTCAGCTTCATTTGTTTGGCATATTCAGGGTGTTAACAAAACCATCAGGAGATTTTTTTTTTTTTTTAATCAAATGCACCTTTTTTCTCCAGGCTGGAAATGAGTTGGTTCAGGATAACCACTATGCAGCAGATTCCATTCAGGACAAAATGTCAGAGCTCAAGAAGAAATGGGAGAAGCTACACAGGAAGATGGTGGAACGAGGAGACAAACTGAGGCAGGCTGGACAGCAAGAACAACTTGCAGAACTTCTCAAGGCCAGAATGTTTCCAATGGGAAAGCTAGAATTAAAAATATATTTTCTTCCCACTACCACTTACAAATCTTTGACATTTAAAAGTATTCTCTTTAAGCTCTAAAACTAGGGGCATTTGCATTGCCGGTGAGAAAAATAAATAAATAATAAATAAATAATAAAATTATTGCACAAAATAAGGAGGCCTTTTTATCACTGAGAATATGTTACTAATATAAAAGTAATAATACTTCTAGTTTTACTAATGTTAGTATAAAACTAAAGTAAAGGACCAGTCATGGTGATACCATTTTTTGAAGGGATATTAAATAATTTGCACGTTGTTGTTCATGAATCCATGCTTATGGAAATGACTATTTTAATTTGTTGAACTTTTAACAGAAAGAAGACAATGCTATCCAGCAGTTTTAAAAGGACAGGGTTGGATCAAAAAGAAGAATTTCTGTAAAATAACATCCAGTGCTATTACTGTTACTGTTAACATTATTTCAACAAATAGCCTACTTTTTAGAAAGAAATCTCAAAGCAACCAACAAGCATGAATAATACAACTAAACATGAAAAAATCTTTAAAACATTTAATATACACAAAAACTTGACCTTACCTATATGACAGAATGAAGAACAAAGTTATCTCCAAACATTTTACCAAATATTACACATTAGACACACAAACAGATGACACACTTTCTTTGAAAGGAAGTTCCAAAGCAGTTCTTTTACAGAGTAGATGCAAAATTTTATTTGTAAACATTGATTCTACAAAGAAGAACACTAAGCAAGACATATCCTGAAATTCTCAGAGAAGAATATGTGGGCATATACAGGATACTGGTTCATAAAGAGACTCTTCGCTAAACTGCGCCATTGTGGCATGTGTTGCATGAAATTCTGATGGCTCAGGGCCTTAGAACCGGATTTTGATATATACTAAGACACTTAGCACAGGGTATACTGACTTAATAGAAGTTTTTCTTGCAACTCTCAAAGTTTACAGGTCTGTGAAAAACTTCCAAAACCAAAAAGTATGTAATACATTTTATTAAAATCCACCAAAATTTCATAAAACAGGAAGAATCACAAAATACCACTCCTGAAACCTTATGCTAATGGAAAAACAGAGGCAGGAGAATAACACACTTTTTACATGACCTCTATAGGATGCAGAAGAGAAGATAGAGAAGATGGAGAAAGTCCTTCATAATGCAGACGTGGGTCATGACTTGCGTTCCAGTCGCAATCTGTTCAAGGAACACAGTCAACTGGAAAATGAGATGCAGGGATTGGCTGTGAAAATGAGTTCCATTGTCCTTCATGCCCAACAAATGGCTACAGATCATTTTGACAGTGAAAAAATTCTGGATGAGACGCAAAAGTATCTGGAAAGGTGAGCTGAGTTCTTTTTTTAAAATAGAATTTTGTATTGCCAATAATCTTGTTCTTTTTCTACCAAGGGTTATTTCTTTCTCAGCTAAGCACAGCCTGTTAACAGCACTCTGAAGCCTATATTGGAGAGGAAGAAAATGGGACATGGGAAAATAAGATATGAAAGCCAATGAAGTGCAGAATCTAGAGTGCTGGAATGGAAGTCGAAGGCCTAGGTTCAAATTGTGGAGATGACTTTGAGAAAATCACATTTCAATCTTTCATCATAACATGGATGTGAGGCTTAAATTGCTGCTCTGAACTTCTAAGAAAGTCAGGATATAAATGTAGCAAAAATCTATTTGCATCAAAAGCTATAGTAAACATTAGAACAGGTTATTCATATAAGATCCATGTAATATGCCTTCTGCATTATTTTCACTTATTTTCCAAAGCAGCAGTGGCCAGCTATTTTAACATACACTGTGGGAAAGTCCAAAGTAGCAATGGAAGAATACCCTCCACAATCACTTGCATTTTTGTGAGTATTCTAGAATGAACTTTTAAAAAGACTTGCAAAATGCCCCATTCCCGTCTGCACCAGCTCTTCTGTCTGCCAGTAACAACCCCCCAGAGAAAACTGTACTCTTCTTCCTTTCCTTATGGATGCACAGGACTGTGCCTTTATGGCCTTTCAAGCTGAATCAGAAGGCTGAACTCCAGGAAAAACTTCTCTAACTTAGCCTGTTCTGGTCAGTAGGTGCAAAAAAGAGAGGTGATAAAACTCTTGGAAGCAAGTAGAAAGTTTTTTTTTTTTGTGGTGAGTCCATCAGAGCAGACCAAACGCTTAATTGAGGTCTGGAGGAGGCGACCATTAGCCACATATTGGCCTGGACAGCTGAAGGAAGCTTCAAGGTAATGTAAAACTCTGTAGAGATGTCCTGTCCTGAATAGCCCAGGCAAAACTGATCTCATCAGATCTCAGAAGTTAAACAGGGTCAACTCTGGCAAGTACTTGGATGGGAGACCTCCTTGGAATACTGGTAGGAAGGACATGGGCAGGCTTTATTCAGCCACCTCTCTGAATATCCTCCATGCCCCCAGTAGGAGTCAGTTACCAGAAGTCGCCATGACTTTCAGATGCAGACACACAAAAAGAGACGCATACATAAAATACAAAAAACAAAAAACCCCCATGAAAGAATACTCCGCAGATATCTGTAATTTTTAAGCTAAGGGGCCTGTCGTATATTTTACCATCTGATAGGGCATGTATAGAGATAGAAACTGCATTTATCCATTTCTTTTGAATCCCTTGCTCAGCCTGGTACTGTGCTAAAAGTATGCTTGTGAACATTTTCTCTTTAATATTTTATAACTTTTTATGCTGGTAGTGATTGTATGCACCACATAAACCTCCACCCTCTTGGACATGCTATTTTAAAAGGAGTGCTGGGGAAAGCCAGTCTGTAGGCAACTGCCTATTCAAGGGCACACAAGGCAGTAAACAGTCCCTATGGTGACCAGGCGCTGGGCAACAAGAGTCACAGAGGCAAGCCCTCAGATCTTCAAAAGAAAGCTGGGAGGTCAGGTGGGGCAGTGGTTACCTGAGAGAGAAAGAAAAGCCTTTCCAGGTGTTGGGAAAACCTTGGAGGGAATGGTGGAACAGGGCCTGCAGGATGGAGCAGGATTGTTCCTCTACATACTGCATTTCTCAGCAAACCGGCTATGTGCTATGTTCTAAAGATGCACCATTAGAGACTGCTGGTCGACAGTTGTCCAGCCATGACAGTTTGTCATAGCTAGGACAAAAGAGATTCTCCTCCTGTCCAGATGTGCCACAGACTTTGTCACTTGTGGTATTCATAGCATACGGTGACCATCCATGGTCTAAGAATGATAGAGGAAAACAGTTCTGATGTACATTTCAACTAGAATCTTTGAAAACTTCTGGTCTTCTGATATAGCTGCCTGTCATTAGCTTGTCAGAGATCACATTCTCTGGCCTTACTCGGGAACAAGGTTAGAATAACTGGACAGGTGATTGAGTTCTACATTAACATTTTTGAAGTATGATTGAAATGTAATTTTGCATTGTTTTTTCAAAGTTTTACCAAACTGGCTATACAAAACAAGTCAAGAGTGCATGAGTACCAGATCATAAATGAAAATGAAGCTATTTCAATAAGAACTGGATGTTGATCTTTTCAGTGGGTCTCACCATTGACCTTATGATAAAATAAACTGTCAAAAAAGTTTGGTTAAGATGCAGTGGCAAACAGAATTGTTTTAATATCTGGTCTGCAGGTATGAATCTCTCCAAGAGCCTCTTGCTGAGAGAGGCCAGCTGCTGCAGGCAAGAGTAGAACTTTATGAATTCTGCCATTACCACAATATGGAAATGCAATGGATTAATGAAAAAATAGCAGTTGCCAATTCCACAAACCAATGCAAGTCCTTGGATGCAGCTCTACGTTTGCTACAGAAGAACAAGGTAACTCCTTGACTCGGGTGCCCCTGTTGCAGGTGGCATAATGGATTCATATTTAGAGATGGGCATGAACTGGCTCACACACTAAAGCAGGGGTGTCAAATGTCCAGCTTGCAGACCAGAATAGCCCACTCTGTCTTCAATCAGACCCATGGGCCTCTTTTCTCCCCCCCTCCCCCTCCTGTCCTTACCCTTTGAAGCTCAGAGGCTGACAACATTTCCTGCTCTTTCAGTTCCTGGTTCTTTCTGCCTTCTCTTTGCTTGCTGCAGCAGGAAGTAAAGCTGCAAGGAAAACATGGAATGGATTTTCTATTAACGTCTCTGAGCCCAGATAGATAGGGCCCAGAGATCTTAATGGAAAATTCATTCTGTGTTTTCCTTGCAACTTCATCTGTGCTGCAATGTGTTTCAATGGACTGGAGATAGTTTTACTTTCACCATTCCTATAGCCTGCTGAAATTCATGCTTCCTGGAGCAGAGCCCTTGCCAATAAAGGGTTGATACTTTGAGCCAGCTTGTCCCTGCTGAATGAACCTGACCTAGTGAGTACTCTAACCTTGGAACCCACAACCAAAGGGGGATATTATACTGGAGAGCCACTGCCAATCTGAGTAGACCCCGGGGTGGTGGGGGCAGAAGCATGGTTATAGAATGTTGGAGACTTGTCTTAGCAGTAGTATGTGTGAAAAGGATCTAGGGGTCTTAGCGGATCATATGCTGAACATGAGTCAGCTGTCAAAAAAGGGGTGATGGGGTGGCTAAAAAGGCAAATGCAATTTTGGGCTATATCAACAGAAGTATAGTGTCCAGATCTTGTAAGACCTGACCTGGAGAATTGTGTTCAGTTTTGGGCACCACATTTTAAGAAGGATATAGACAAGCTGGAACAGGTCCAGAGGAGGGTGACAAAGATGGTGAGGGGTCTGGAGACCAAGTCCTGTGAAGAAAGATTGAAGGAGCTGGGCATGTTTAGCCTGGAAAGGAGGCTGAGAGGCGATAAGATCACCATCTTCATGTACTTGAAGGGCTGTCATATAGAGAGGATGGTGCAGAATTGTTTTCTGTGGCTCCAGAAGGTAGGACTAGAACCAATGGGTTGAAATTAAATCAAAAGAGTTTCTGGGTCAACATTAGGAAGAACTTCCTGACCATTAGATTGGTTCCTCAGTGGAACAGGCTTCCTCAGGAGGTGGTGGGCTCTTCTTTGGAGGTTTTTAAACAGAGGCTAGATGGCCATCTGACAGCAATGAAGATCCTATGAATTTAGGGGGAGGTGTTTGTGAGTTTCCTGCATTGTGCAGGGGGTTGGACTAGATGACCCTGGGGGTTCCTTCCAACTCTATGATTCTGTGATTCTATGATTCTAAGTTTGCAATGCCATTTCATTCTTTTCTCAGATTCAGAGCATTTTATAGTTATAGTTTCTGCTGTGATCCTTGTGCTTTTTCTTGATGTTTTATTTTAAAAATATCATTGCCAAATCCCACTATTCCCCCACCTTTTCATTTTAAACAAAATATTGCAAGAGTTTTAAGCATGTTTGTATTTTAAGTTAAAAAATATTTAATTGTATTTGTCTATATCCTTTATAAAGTTTATATCTCTGCTACCTGGCATTACATTATATGACATGTGTAGCCTAGCTCCACAAAGTCCCATTTGTGTCAGATCCTGCCCTCCTAACAAATGAATTTGACATCCCTGCACTAAAATTTGTGATGAATTTTGGCTGGTTCATGATTCATAAACAGAAATTCAGGGCAGGTCAACCAGCATGAACTTTCTATGGAATTTCAAATAGTTTGTTGAGGTTCATGGTAGTTTGTGAATGGATACATTTCCAGACAGACTATCTCTGCTCAAACAAAAACAAAATGTCAAAGCAAGGAGTCTGTGTGGAATTCACCAACTTGGAAACGCTCTTGTCAGTTTCAAATTAGTCTTATAACTTTCAAGAGGGTTTCCCCCCCCCCCTTTGACCACATTTCTTTGTGTCCCCTTCCCATTTTCTTGCATAGAGCTTGCAAAATCCCACCTCCAGCTTGGATTTGTTGTGACCTTATGCTTTGAGAGCAATCATTTTAAGTTTGCAGTGCCAGTAGTACTAGGCTGTGATGGGCACTCTGCACATTGTAACTGGTTGTGCTGGGCTTGTAAAATCCCCATGTTTGGACTTCTTGTAAAACTGGGCTTTGAGATCAGTCCTTTTATGTTTGCAGTGCCACAGTGGCACTGGGTTTTCCTAGGCATACTGTACACTGAACTAGTTGTGCTGGGCTTGAAGAAATGTCCCCCTTCAGTTTGTACTGCAGGGATTCCCTGGTTTGACATCAATCCTCTTTTACTTGCATTGCCACAGTAGTGCTGGATTCTGCTGGGCCTTCTGCACACTGAACTGGTTGTGCTGAACTTGCAAAAAAAACACCCCTTGCTTGGATTATGATTCTGTATTTTGTGTCAGTCCTGTTGAACTGGCATTGCCACAATGACACTAAATTCTGCTGGGCACTAGTACATTGCACTGGTTCTGTTGGGTTTGCACTGCCCCCTGCTGCTTGAACTGTGATTCTGTGCTTCACATCAGTCCTGTTGAGTTGGCATTGCCACAATGGCACTGGATTCGGCTGGGCACTCTGGAGAGCCAGTCTGGTATAGCAATTAAGCGTGCAGGCTCTTATCTAAGAGAACAGGTTTGATTCCCCACTCTTCCACATGCAACTGCTGGAGTGACCTTGGGTCAGTCATAACTCCCTCAAAGCTGTTCTGCTCATGAGCAGTTCTGGAAGAGCTCTCTCAGCCCCACCTACCTCACAGGGTGTCTGTTGTGGGAAAGAGAAGGGGAAAGAGATGTAAGTTACTCTGATACACTTTCTGGTAGTGAAGGGTAGGGTATAAATCCAATCTCTTCCTCTTCTCTTTGATTGCACTGGTACTGCTGGGCACTCTGTATATTACACTGGTTCTGTTTGGCTTGCAAAATACCCCACCACCACCTTCAATTTCTGCTGCAGGTATTAGTTTCTGCCACCGACAGTGAACCATTAACGTAAATTGAGACAATGAATTTTAAATTGTTTACTGTGTTTGAACTAGTTGATATTATGCCACATTTATACTATTATAAGCTGCCCAGAGCCTGCTTGCGGGGGAGGGAGGGCTAGAAGCCAAATTAATAAAATTAATAAATCTAGGGTATTTAATTTTTCTAAGGTATTTAAGAACATAAGAAGAGTGGCTCATCTAGTTCAGCATTCTGTTTCACACAGCAGCCAAACAGTTACCCTAAAGAGCCAACTAATAGCATAAAGGCCAAGGCCCTTTCCCGATGCTGCCTTCTAGCACTGGGTTTCTTCCTGCCTCTGTGCACAGGCTTCCTTTACTTGTCATGACTTTACTTGCCACTGCTGGACCTATCCTCCAGGAATCTACTTCTCTGTTAAAGCCATCTATGTTCATAGCCATCACTATGTCCACTGGCAGTGATTTTCACAATTTAATTACTCATTGCATACTTCTGACCCTACCCTACTTCCTCAAACTATTTCAGGATCATTTAATATATCAGCTAACTCACCGAAAGGGAAAAGTTGGGATTGGGGCCCAAATATGATATTTGTAGGATATGGTTTTTCTGGTCTGGGGGCATGGGAGGGAACATGACCTAGGCACAGAGCTTTTTTTGTAGCAGGAACTCCTTTGCATATTAGGCCACACACCCCGATGAAGCCAATCTTCCTGGACCTTCAGGAGATCCTGTACTAAGAGCCCTGTAAACTCTTGGAGGATTGGCTACATTAGGGGTGTGTGGCCTAATATGCAAAAGAGTTCCTGCTGCAAAAAAAAGCCCTCCCTGGGCAACAAGTCATTGCCATGAGATGCAATGCCATTCTAAGCAGGTCTACTCAGAATCCTTCTCAGGACTTAATTCTTCTCAGGGGCTTAATTTCAGGAAAGTGTTTTTAGAATTGCACTGATAGGCTATGATTTTCATAGATGAAACATATTTTTTTCCTTTCATAATCATGACAGTGTATGTATTAGAAGTGGGAAGGGTGTTATAAGGCTATACCAACCAGACCCAGAGGAATGATGCTTGAACTTTGGTTGGAATAGATGTGCATTGTATTTGGCTCCATAAAATGTACTCATGGGCATATGAACTTAATTCAACATACACAGAACTTGCAGGCAGAGGTTTATATCTGAGAACCTTTCATTCACCAAAGCAGAAGAATTCAAGTGAGGACTTATCTCAGTTTTCAAACAATATGGCTATATTTATATCATAATAGTAGTAGCTAGGACCCCCTATCATCATCAAAGTGACAGCTGCTCCGCCCACACTTGCACACCCCGCCCAAACAAAAAAATGAACGTCGTTTGTTTCCTCATGGGGGAGTGACACAACAGTCCCCGAGGGGGCTGCTAGGGATCCGCTGTTTCCTAAGGAGGGGAAAGGAGGGAGGGCAGCCACTGGTGTAGCAGGCTTCATATTGTTTGAGGAAAAGCGTGTTTTGCAACACAGACTTTATTTAGAGAATTATGGAGATGCAACAGTTCTAAGCAATTATAGTTTGGAGAGGAGACATACCCAACGGATAAAATGATGGCCTTAAAACTGAGCACGGCTAACCTTATACGTGTAACACGTCCCTTTAACATCAGGTTGCATCAGGTTGCGTGTCAATACAACTCATGCTCTTTAATTTGTTCATTAATGATCCAGAGTCGGGAGTAAGCAGTGAAGTGGCCAGGTTTGCAGATGACACTAAATTGTTCAGGATGGTGAGAACCAGAGAGGATTGCGAGGCACTCCAAAGGGTCTGTTGAGGCTGGGTGAGTGGGGTGACAATGTGGCAGATGAGGTTCAATGTGACCAAGTGCAAAATAATGCACATCGGAACCAAGAATCCCTGCTACAAATACAAGTTGATGGGGGTGTGAACCAGTAGAGACTGACCAAGAGAGGGAGAGAGATCTAGGGGTCGTGGTAAATAATTCACTGAAAAAAATGTCAAGACAGTGTGTGATTGCAATAAAAAAGGTCAACGCCACGCTGGGAATTATTAGGAAGGGGATTGAAAACAAAGCAGCCAGTATCATAATACCCCCCTGTATAAATCGATGGTGCGGACTCATCTGGAATACTGTGTACAGTTCTGGTCACCGCACCTCAAAAGGGGTATTATAGCATTGGAAAAAAGTGTAGAAAAGGGCAACTAGAACGATTAAAGGTTTGGAACACTTTCCCTATGAAGAAAGGTTAAAACGCTTGGGGCTCTTTAGCTCAGAGAAACGTTGACTGCGGGGTGACACGATAATATTACAAGATAATTCATGGGATGGAGAAAACAGAGAAAAAGGTACTTTTCTCCCTTTCTCACAATACAAGAACTCGTGGGCATTCAATGAAATTGCTGATCAGTCAGGTTAAAACAAATAGAAGGAAGTACTTCTTCACCCAAAGGGTGATTAACATGTGGAATTTACCGCTGCAGGAGGTGGTGGAGGCTACAAGCATAGCCAGCTTCAAGAGGGGATTGGATAAAAATATGGAGCAGAGGTCCATCAGCGGCTATTAGCCACAGCATTTTATTGGAACAGTCTGGGGCAGTGATGCTCTGTATTCTTGGTACTTGGCGGGGGGGCAAAGTGGAAGGCCTTCTAGCACCACTTGTGAACCTTCTGATGGAACATGGGCTTGGGTTTGTTTGTTTTTTGCCATTGTGTGATACAGAGTGTTGGCCTGATCCAACAAGGCTTCTCTCATGTTCTTATTATGATCTGGAACTTGTGTTTCACAACTTGGTGCACGCTTAAAGTCACTGTTACTTACTTGATCCCTTTATATATATATACACACACACACACACATTGTGGCTAATAGCCTCTGCTCCATATTTTCATCCAATCCGCTCTTAAAGCATGCTATGCTTGTAGCTGCCACCACCTCCTGCGGCTGTGAATTCCACATGTTAATCACCACACATTGCCAATCTTAAAAAGGGATCTAGAATTGTCCCTAGCTACTACTCATAGCTTAACTTTCTAGTATGCTTTGTGGTCTTGTGCAGCCAGTATAAGAAATAGCATAACATATCTGATTTTACTTATTTCTTTGGAATTGGTGTTGGAAAGAAACACCTCAACTCTGCAGTATTTTGAACAAAAGACAGATGCTTAAACTTAGTTGTGATGTTATTAGTGATAGAAAGCTTTAAAAGTTTGTGTTTCTCTTCAAGAGAAGTTAGTGAAATGCTTCATGTTCAACAATGTCCTCTCCATGCAGGGCTGAAACTCCCAAGAGTTTGAAAACCATGAACCAAATGCCAATTAAATGTTTCCTGAATTTTGTGATGGATATAATCCATTTCTAGCACCCTGTGCTAAATCAATTGCCTGTGCTATTGCAGCAACTGGGAAAACTTAATTTTTGTTAAAGTTTAACTCAAGAGAGAGAGCAGTAACAACTGTGCTCTGAGTCATCAAGCATTCAACTCCTGGGAGTAATTTCTTCTACCAAATATCATTTGTCTCACTTTCTAGAAAAGGATTGTTCAAATGAATCTTAAGATGTCGTTTGAAAACTTTTGGCATAAATATGTTTCTGTGCTGTTTAATTTAACACAGAGTTGGAATACGAAATGAATGGTTGCCCCTACTGCCTTTGGGTCTATCAGCAGCCATGATAGTTTGTGTACTGTCATATTCACAAGCAATATATTTGTGATTATCAGATGCTAGAGACAAACCCAAAGGGAAGGTTATTTCCTCAATATCCTGCTTAGCTGTTTCCATTAACATCTAGATGTGCACAATTGAAAACAGAGTGCTGGACTAACACTTTGGTTGGCCATTGCTGGGATCTCATGGCAGACCTAAGAATGTAAGAAGACTTATCTGGATTACATTGAGGGTCCATCTGTTTTTCCTATCATGTTCAGCTGTTGTCTGTTGCCTTCACTTCCTGCTTGCTGTGTTTCCAGACAGATTCTCTCCTTGCTTGTCCCCAACAACCTTGAAGTTGACCACTTATGTGTGAGAGAGAAAAGCAGAAAATATGTGAATTGCAGTTTATAGAATTGTCACTCTCCTGGGTTTAGAGTGAGCCTATCAGAAGTATGGAGGACATAAAAGTATGCTTTTTTGTTGCAGCCCTTAAAAAATGTTGTTATGGTGTACAGGATCAGAAGAACTCCAATTAGCCAAACATAAATTGGATGAGCAAATTGTATTCAAAATAAGTGTTCACTTATCTTGGGTCTACAACTCTGGAAATGTTTTCCTGCTTCTATTACTTGCCTCTGGTGTTATTTAAAACAACTACAACCCTACAGTATGGAATTCTCTCCCAAGCGATGTTCACCCAGAGCTTCTTTTGTTATCTGTTATGTACCATGCAAAGTCTGTCCTGATTAGTTGTGAAGATAACTGATACTGTGACAAGATTTTTTGTGCTGGATGTTGAAAATCTTGTGTTTGGAAGTTGTTTTTGTTGTAATAGTTCCCTTGTTTCAATTTTGAATTATATTGTTTAGTTTTTCTATATTTGCAAGCCTTCTTGAATTATGTGTCCTGACAGGGAGACAGTATAGATTTTTTAAAAAAATTAAACATTTTCATTTTTTGATCCCTCAGATATTATTGCAAAAGTAGCTCAGTGCATACAACCAACAAGTTTTGAGAAGTAACATCATCCATGTTCATATACTGTTATCCTTTTTTATTTTAAAAAACTATTTTAGCCCTGCCTCTTACCTTTTCTTATCTTTACATTACCTTTTCTTATCTTTAATTAATGGCTTTGTTCTAGGAATTACAAGCAGAGGTGAATACCCATAATCACCAAGTGCTGAGGGTTCTAGAGAAAGGAAGAGCACTGTCAGAAGGCAAGCACATGCCATCCCAGGGAATCAAGGAAATGTGCCAGGAGCTAAGTGAAGGTTGGATGGAGTTAGAGAGTGCATGTGAGGGAAAGATCAAACAGCTACAGCATTCTGTTGCCTTCCACCAGGTATCTTGATATCACACATCATCTGGATATAGATTAAATGCTATTAAGTATGGAGGGTATGACAATCTGTAAGGCCCCAAAGACCTCTTTGCTTTACCAGACTGCTGGTTTCAACATTTTTTAAAAAAAAAATCCATGATGGTAAGATCCTTCTTGGACTGAGCTAGCTTGCAGGTAGACAAAAACCTGTCTCAGTCCTATGCCACATTTAAAAACCCTCTGCATATTGAAATCATCAGGGGTAAACTTAGGCTAGTACCCTTCTCTGTCTAGCATTCCAGGCAAGGATATCTTTTTTTTTTTTGAAGTCATTATGCATTTATATATGTGATTGGCTCAGCCATGTTTATTATGAAATTGTACATTCCCATGCGTGCTGGATCATATGCTCAGGTCATTGTATTGAGTCTAATACATTTACTTTTCTTTTTAAAAAATTACAGTATTCCATGCTATGAAATTAACATTTCTTAGTCCACATGTCAAGTAAATGCAAAAAAAGGGATCAGGGGATTTGCCTATAGCAGTTTGGAATCCTGGAAATCCAGAGGATCATCTAGTCTAGACCCTCGTTCCACAATGCCATGTTCCTGGTAGGAACCTGTCTGACATCCTCTGGAAAATCTTTACAACATGATATACCCATCCAATTACCTTTTGCTGATTGAAGTAAGATATGTTATTCATTCATTTCATAGCATTTTGCTCCTGTCCTTTTAATGTGTTTTGTTTGTCACAGTAGGGAAGATAATGCTAGTTCAGCTTGCTGCTTGAAAGCCTCTTAAATAAAGCAGAGAACAAGTCTGAAAATCCTTTCGCTAGCTTTGTGTAATTAAAGCTAGGTATTCTGTATTTCAACTGGCTCCTCATTTAGTATGGAATCCATGAATTTATCATGTAACAGTAATTTGCAATTGAAACTTGTGAAGTTCAGCAGGTAATCTTACTTTAAGTAGGGATAAAAAATAACCATCTATTTTTATCTATAGTTTTTAATAGATATATCAGAACTGGAGAATTCAGTACTAGAGAAGCTTGCACTGGTAGTGAACAAAGACTGTGGTAAAGATGAAGCTGCAACTCTTAAATTAATAAAGAAACATAAGGTAATTCAAAGTGTTTGACTCCCCCTCCCCTAGAATTTAGCAACCATCATTGAGAGATGCCTATCTAAATCACAACACACTCCATGGAGGGTAAATTTCAAATAGTTCACTCTTGACAAATTGGGGAAAATGTTTTCCTATATTCTTTGAGCAAAACTACACAACCTGTAATTTAACGAGCCAAATGCAGCTCACTGGCCATATACTTAGTTGTATATAAATAAGAGGACTGAATCATAGGGCTTTATGTATATAAGCAGGCTGCTTCCTTCTCCTTCCTTGGGGGGTTGGAGACCATGGCAGGACAGGAGGCATGGCTCTTTTCCAAGGCTGTTTTCCTCTCTGTGTGTGCCTATCTCAGCCTTCCCAACCTCACAGGGTTATTGTGAGGATAAAATGGAAGAGGGAAGAATGATGTTGTAAGGTGCTGTGGGTCCCTATTAGGGGATGGTGCCTGGAAGGGTTGAGTGTGTGCAGAGGAGGCAGCTCAGCAGGGATATGATGTCATAGAGTCTGAAGATCAATTGTAATTCTTTGAGAACTTCAGGACCCACTATGGGATTGGTAACACTAGTCATTACTGGAGAGAAAAATAGTAAGTAAAAAATTACAAGTTGTTGATTGAGGATCATTTTTTGACCATAAGAACTAAGAAAATCATCCTCATATCTTGATTCTCTTGTTTTGGGGCAGTTAAGCAGGAGTTATAAGCTATCTGGCCTCCCCTTTTTGCACATCTGCAACTGGCCAGCTGCTTGTGGACTTTATATCTTGTGTCTCCAAAGTTCTGCTTGTGTTCTATTTTCTGCCAGGAACTTGAGCATGAGATTAACATTTACCAGAGTTTAGCAATGGAACTAGAGGAAAGAGCCAAAACACTGCTTCTCCCAGGCTCTATTTACTTTGATGAAGTTGATGCACCACAGGAGCAAGTTCAGTCGCAGCTTCAGGAACTGCGAGAAATGGCCTTCTCAAGGTATAAAAAGCAAAAGCCAATGTTTTCTACTAATTGGTGTGTGTGTGTACGTGAATATGCACACACTTTTGTCTTCATCTAGCTTTGGAGCATACTAATGTATGTATAGAGAGAGATTTGGTTGGCTGGGGTGTATGCTGCTATATATAATGGTTAGTGGTGGACTAAGTAATCTCATTCATTTAAATATCAAATGTCTTGGTAAGGGATAACAAGTACACTGTCATGTGTGCTGTGAAGAATGGCATAAGTATTTATGTTGCCAAGAATATAGGAAAAAGGAAACTGCTGCAGGGATTTGCATCCAAAATTATGGAGTCACATGTCAGATTTCACACATGACAGGGTACACATTTTCCCCTAAATTAAGATTATATCCTATGGTAAAAAAAAACCCAGGCAAATTTCTAACATTGTAAATCTAAACAAAGGGAGAGATTTTGCACTAGGGAAGAATACATACTAATTATAACATTTATTATGTATATATTTTTTAAAATAAATCACTGAACAGAAATTAAATTAAAAATAAAAATGCATGTGTTCTAAAAATATCACAGCCTTTTAGGAAAAGGGAAGGGACATACAAGGAGTGAGAGCAGGGATTAGAGGTCTAGCATTTTGGAAAATATATATTAATTTGTACTCATGTTACATTATTTTGTCCCATTCCCATATGTCCTCATGAGAACTACCATGTTTCCCCAGCAGTATAGAAAGAATGAGAATGAATTACAGAATAGTTGTCCAAGCGAGGTCTGGGTTCAGATTTTTACTCAGACGAAACGGTTATTTCATGACCTAGGGTCAATCATTCCCTCCCAGCCCAGTTTACCTCTATGATAAAACTGTGGAGGGGATAACCTTATATGGTATCCTGAGCTCCTTTGAGAAAGGCTAAGATAAAAATGGGATGGATGGCTAGATAAATTGAGGATTACAGAGAATAGCAGTCATCAATGTATATTATAACATATATAATGATGGCTGATTAACAGCTTAGTTTTTAAAAGTCATTTAGCTCATATTTTGTACTGTAATAGGAGAGTACAACCCCCTTAAAACTGTGTATGACTCATCTACAGCAGAAGACTGTACTACATTTATCCGTGAAAGCTTGTGAATTTCAGCTTAATGTTTGTAGAGTTTTAACATATCAAGTACTTTGATAAGACAGAATGAGAGTAGGCTATGAACAAACTCTTTACAGTGAGAACATGGTTGTATCAAGAGGCGGTCAGGAAGACTACTACATTTTTATCATCATTTATTCTAATAGCAAAAGTGTGGCTCCATCTGCAGATATTTAGATCCGTGGATTGTGCCCACACAGAAAAAAATAGATACCCCTGCAAACTTGGGGGTCTCTCCAGGTTTGCAGAAAAATCTGAAACTAACAAAAAATTAAATGGTAGGTTTAAATTCCCACTCAAACAAGACAGCAAGTGCAGACAATGCAGCAGCAATAGTGTTGTAGGGTGGAGAATTGGTGGAGGCATGGCAGAAAAGAGGAACTGCTGCCAGAAAAGAGGCTGGACCCACCACAGTAATTGTCCCCAGCACAGCCTGCCCTACTTATGAAGCACTGTGCTGACAACAGGGGGGAGTCAGGTGAGCACCCACTGAGGAAGTGAGGAGAGAGAGCTGAATGAGGCACTGATGATGGGGGGGAGGTAAAGCTGTCAGGCGGGTTGCTGGGGAATTGAGAAGCAACCAAGTCTGCTTTTACCACCTCTCCAGCAGCGGTGCTCCAGATGGAGGCCGGAGAGGAGGAGCTATTGAAATATGCAGCAGCAGGAGGGGAACAAGAGCAAGGCAGAGAGAGTGAAAGTACAATGAGAGGGAGCATGGAGAAAAAGAGAAATAAAGTATATGTATGAGAGTGTGATATTAGGGAAAGAGAAAAAGAGAGTTCAAGAGAGAATCATAAACAGCAGTTCTTGGGGGAAGAGGAGAGAGTAAGAGTAACAGGAGGTGTTGTGGGGAGGGAGAACCAGAGGAATAGTGACAGAGTGGGGGAGAAAGAGAGAGAGAAGGAGTGGGGGACAGGGGAAGAAACAAAAATAGAGATAATGGGATGATTGCTTCCCACAAGGTACTTGTACCTTAATAGTCACATGTGGCCTCATCTGTGGATACTCCTTTTCTACTTGCACACCTCCATAGCTGCCAGCTCAGCTGCCCTTTTTAAACTTTCCCACCAGCTTCTAACCAGTTAGACTTTGGGCCTAGGAAGATTCTTTGTTCCCACTCTCTAGTTAGAACTGGCAGGAAACTATGAAAAGGGCAGCTGAGGCAGCAGTTATGGAGGCATGTCAGGAACCCCCCATGCCTCCATAGCCACAATATACAACCTTTTGTTGCAGTTCCTCACTTGTGTATTCTAATAGCCAAGTTGGCCAAATCTGATTATACTTAAATCCAGATACTGGAGCCATGAATGGACAAGACAGATCTTTCTACAAACCAAAAAAATATCCCAGGTTTGCAGAAAATCTGAAATAAAAAAAATTACATTAAAAAAATTATAAAAGGAGTGCCTTTGCTTTAAGAAACAGCTTTCCTCAGTGACCATTGCTAGGCAACTACAACAGACTTGGTTTCTGTCAGTAAAAAGCAAGGAGAGGGAAACTTACAGGGATATTTTGGCCTTTGAGGGAAGACTCATTGGTGCCGAGCAGCAACTACTGGGTGACTCACTACCACCCAACTTGCATAACTTACCTAGGCCTAACTGTTTGCTACTGTTCAAGAGCAGCTGAAACACAAATGGCAGTGTGGTGTAGTAGTTAGAGTTTCAGACTAGGCCCGCCAATTCCCATTTTGCTGTGGAAACTCTGTCGGCTACTGACCCGCCGCCTCGCCGATGTAGGGGTGAGGGGGTCTGCCTTACAATGGCTTGCCTCCTTCCTCGAGGATCGGGGACAAAGGGTGGCAATTGGGGGCGAGCTGTCCCAGAGGCGCACACTGGATTGTGGAGTGCCTCAGGGGGCAGTTCTCTCACCAATGCTATTTAATATCTACATGTGCCCCCTTGCCCAGATTGCCAGGAGACATGGACTTGGGTGCCATCAATATGCAGATGACACCCAACTCTATCTGCTAATGGACGGACGGCCTGACTGCGTCCCAGAGAATTTAGACCGGGCCCTGCAGGATTTGGCAACCTGGTTGAGGAAGAGCGGGCTGAAACTGAATCCAGCGAAGACAGAAGTCCTTTGTCTGGGTCGGGGCGCTCGGGGAGGGGAAATACCTCTCCCGGTCTTCGACGGGGCGCCGTTGAAAGCGGCGCACCGAGTTAAGAGCCTGGGAGTTTTACTGGAGCCTGCATTATCAATGGAGGCCCAGATTGCAGCCACTGCCAAGTCAGCCTTTTTCCATCTAAGGCGGGCAAAGCAGTTGGCTCCCTTCCTAGAGCGCCAAGATCTGGCAATGGTGCTTCATGCAACGGTCACCTCGAGACTGGATTACTGTAA
This sequence comes from Heteronotia binoei, assembly GCF_032191835.1. Classification (NCBI taxonomy): domain Eukaryota; kingdom Metazoa; phylum Chordata; class Lepidosauria; order Squamata; family Gekkonidae; genus Heteronotia; species Heteronotia binoei. Next base: position 81,361,588 of record NC_083243.1, on the reverse strand, counting down.
TGCCCTCTACATGGGGCTGCCTCTGTGCCGAACCCGGAAGCTGCAGCTGGTGCAGAACGCAGCGGCTAGACTGTTGCTGGGACTCCCTAAATGGGAGCACATACAGCCTGGGCTGCGCGAACTGCACTGGCTGCCAGTTACATACCGGGTTCGTTACAAAGTGCTGGTCATTACCTTTAAAGCCCTATATGGTCGAGGACCTGTCTACCTTAGGGACCGTCTCTCCTCATATGAACCCCAGAGAGCACTGAGGTCAGCCGGGAAAAACCTGCTGACTATCCCCGGACCGAGAGAGGTGAAGCTGCAAAGCACCTGTAACCGGGCCTTCTCCTCTATAGCCCCGAGCCTATGGAACCAACTTCCAGAGGAAATGCGGGCCCTGCGGGACCTAGAACAGTTCCGCAGGGCCTGCAAGACCTTCCTCTTCAGACTGGCCTTCCCTGATGAAAATGGAAATTGCGAAGGAAACCGCCATCAGAAAAAGCAAACATAGCACTAGCACTTTTAAAAATTAACTAATTTAATTTTAAAGCTTAACCAGATTTTAACTAAATGCTGATAATGTTTAATGTAGTTTTATTTACTTGTATAATTTAACTCTGAACCATGTTGTTAGCCGCCCTGAGCCTGCTCCGGCGGGGAGGGCGGGATACAAATAAAATTTGTTGTTGTTGTTGTTGTTGTTGTTGTAAACTTGGGCCAGTTCCAAGCCTGATTTACCCCACAGACAGGTCAAGACTTACCATTAAAAACATCTGGAGGCCCCTGGGCAGGCTAATAGTCAAGTCAAGTTAGCCTTTATTGGCATAAGGGGCAGGCTAATAGCCTCCCACCCACACATGGACTGGCCAGACCTCTGACAGAAGGATTGAGCCCAATCCACCCAAGACTCATGTAAAGCAGGAGAGGTTAGGGTTGCCAGATCCCTGGTTGGACCTGAGGATCCCCCGATCTTCAGGGCTCCAATCTGCCACTGGCCAGCTGGGGGAAAACCCACTCCCAGATAGGGACATCATCATGCAACATCCCTGATGTGATTATATCACTTGGAAGTGATGTCATTGTGCTGGGGATATTGCACAATGACACTGTGATTATGAGGCAAACTCTGTGGTTTTGTAGCAAAAAACCATAGTGTTTCCCCCCAAACCTAGAGTGTCATCCACAATGTTGGCAGGTGGAGCTGAAAAAGCTCTGACAGAAACTGCTCTTGAAAGGAACAGCTTTGTGAGAATTTGTGACTGACTCCAGGCCACATCAGCAGGTTCATGTGGAGGAGTGGGGAATCAGTTCTCCCAGATTAGAGTCCACACTCTTAACCACCGCACCAAACTGGCTCTTTGTTTATCTTGTCTCTAAAGAGCCAGGATGTTTTCACTTGTGGAGTGAGTTCTGATTAAATAATGGAGGAGTTCACTTAAATAACAGGGAAGCGGTCGAGAGATGCATGAACACTCTGGAAACTCCTCCAGAGTGCACACAGCCCATCCCTGTTCTGGGGATGTGCCACGTGCCGTCTGGAGGCTCCCAGCCACTCATTTTCCAGCTGACTTATTTCAAGGGCAGCTTGATGTCTCCCTGAGCCAGCCATCTTTTTTAAAGTCACTTCAAAATTGCAGCATCATCCCCATGGTGACCACAAGGATGCTGTCACCTCAACATAACCTACCTCACAGGACTATTGTGAACATAAAATGGAGGAGAGGAGTATGATATAAGCTGCTTTGTATCTCCATTGAGGTAAAAGGTAGGGTATGTATGAAGTAAATAAAGAATGAATATTGCTGAGGATGGAGGGCAGATAAAAGGTAGGTGGAAGGAAACAGGCAAAGTTGAGGACATGGAGATTACCAGGAGGAGAGAAATAATGTAAGCATAAGGATCCAGTAAAAGCCATGGTACTCTCTGCAACTCTTCGCAGGTTCCCCATCATGCAGCTTAGCCCAGCCCAAAAGCTAGGTTAGCCACCCGGCCAGACTTTTCCCAAGAAGAATCTGCCAGGAGGGAAAGCTCAAGATAGGAGTAGATAAAGGTTTGTTTACAGGTGGATAGGAAGGAGGGAAGAAGCAGGAAATGGGTAGAAATTATTGGGGCTTTCAAGGAAGAGGAAAAAAATAGCAGGGAACTAGACAATGAGGGTCCCCCACATGTTCTTGTGGTTCCCCAATTTGTTCTGCAAAATATGTAAAACTGAATGGTTAAAGAAGGTATTTTTGTAAAGGGGACAGGGTTGTAGTAAATGGATTGATCAAGAGGATGCTTTCATGAAGGGAATAGGACTGTAGTTTATTACACTGTTTATATTATGTATTATCTTATTTGTATTGCAATTGTTTCAGAAGTTTGTAATTCCGTAGCTTCATTACTGTAGACTATATACTGTTTTCTTTATCCTTAATTTTGTGATCTACTTTGAGTCTCAGCAAGAGAGGCAGACTAAGTGCAGTAAATGAATAATAACAACCCATATTTCATGACTCATAAATACATTCATTGATTCTTTCACTTCAAGTGTCTACATCTATGGCACTCAGAAGTGTTTTTGAACAATGAAAAAAGGGAAAACCCCAGGGCCAGACAGAATCCCTATGGAGTATTATAGTACCTTTGAAGACTGTCTGCTCTTGCCATTTAAAAATCTGCTAGAATATATATGGACATCAGCAAAACTGCCAGAGACTTGGAGAGAGTCATATATAACATTAATACCAAAGGAAGGGGCAGATTCCAAGGATGTAGGAAAATATAGACCAATTACCCTATTAAATGCTGATTATAAGATTTTTGCCGCTATTCTTTCTAAAAGATTGAAGATTTTAGATCAAATTATTCACAGAGACCAATCTGGCTTCTTACCCAGATGACAAATTAGAAATAATATCCAAACAATTTTAGATGTGTTGGAATACTATGAAGTGCATAGTGAGAAACAATTAGCTTTGGTATTCTTCGACGCCGAGAAGGCGTTCGACAACTTGAACCGGCAATTTTTATTTTAAATTTTGAGAGAAATGAAATGGGGGGGGGGGTATTGGCAGAATTATTGAAACAATATATTCAGACCAAAAGGCTAAGATAATAGTAAACAGAGACACAACGGCAAATATCGATTTAAGAAAAGGAACCAGACATGGGTGCCCATTGTCACCGCTACAATTTATATTATACCTGGAAATGTTTAAAAAAGCAATTCACAAGAATAAAAAGATCCAAGGTCTTCGGGTAAAAGGAGAAGAATTTAAGGTTCAGGCTTTTGCAGGCGACCAAGTTTTCATTTTAGAGGATCCCGTGGTATCTATAGGGGCTTTAAAAGAAGAATTGGGGAGGTTTGGGAAGGTGGCTGGTATGAAAGTTAATTCTGAGAAAATGAAAATGATCACCAAAAACATGCCTATCACATTGCAAAGAGAATTAGAGAGGAAAGCAAACTTTCAGATTGTAAAAAAGGGTAAGATACTTAAGAACATAAGAGAAGCCATGTTGGATCAGTATACACATACTGTGGCTAATAGCCATTGATGGACCTCTGCTCCATATTTTATCCAATACCCTCTTGAAACTGGCTATGCTTGTAACCGCCACCACCTCCTGTGGCAGTGAATTCCACATGTTAATCACCCTTTGGGTGAAGAAGTACTTCCTTTTATCTGTTTTAACCTGACTGCTCAGCAATTTCATCGAATGCCCACAAGCTCTTGTATTGTGAGAAAGGGAGAAAAGTACTTCTTTCTCTACTTTCTCCATCCCATGCATAATCTTGTAAACCTCTATCATGTCACCCCACAGTTGACATTTCTCCAAGCTAAAGAGCCCCAAGCGTTTTAACGTTTCTTCATAGGGAAAGTGTTCCAAACCTTTAATCATTCTAGTTGCCCTTTTCTGGACTTTTTCCAATGCTATAATATCCTTTTTGAGGTGTGGTAACCAGAATTGTACACAGTATTCCAAATGAGATCGCACCATCGATTTATACAGGGGCATTATACTTAGGGGTTCTGCTAACGAATAGGTCCAGTACTATTTATGAGAATAATTATCTTAAGTTAGTAAAAGAAATAGAGCAAGAGTTGCACAGATGGGAAGGGTTGAAGCTTTCCTTTTTAGGGAAGATTGCAGCATTGAAAATGATGATACTCCCCAAGGTAATGCTTCTTTTTCAAGTAGCCCCTATACAATTGAAAGAATTCTTTTTTCAAATGTTAAAGAAAATGACAGGCAAATTTATTTGGCAGGGCAAGAGAGCCCGGATAAGGTATAAACTGCTACAGGATGCAAGAGAGCGAGGTGGGCTGGCCTTACCAAATTGGAAGATCTACTATAAGGCCTATTCGTTGGTCTGGATTAAAGACTGGATATTGTTGGGGGATAAGAGGTTACTGGCATTAGAGAGACACACACTGAAAACTATGTGGCATGCTTTTACCTGGTATGGTATAGAAGGTCATAAATACGTTCAAAATCATTTAATAAGAAAATCCCTACTTCTGAAATGGGATAAATTGAAAAGGAGAATTAGATACCAAATTGGGTTGCCCCTCTGGAAGCCTTGTCTTAACAGAGACTGTTTATGCAGGATGAAATAGTAAGATACAAAAATATTTTGGATAACACAGGTGCGTTAAAGTCAAATGAGGTCTTAAAAACCCAAAATATTATTTTAGACTGGTGGTCAGTGGCCCAGTTAAAATCAAGATATAACAAAGACAGAGAAGTTGGTTTTTATTTGCAAGATTGTCCTTTTGATAAGTTGCTTCTGGGAACAGATACAAAAATAATTAGCAAGATTTATAATAACCTTCTCCAACAGGATATGTGTGACGAAGAAGTGAAAAAAGTGATGGTCAAATGGGCAAGAAATATAGGCCATAATATAGAATTAGAACAATGGTCGCAGATATGGAATACAAATATCAAAATCATGAGGTCAACTGCATTCAAGGAGAATATATATAAGATGATCTATCAATGGCATATAACGCCACATAAAATTGCTAAAATGTTTCCAGGGTCGTCCAACAAGTGTTGAAAATGCGGAAATAGTACAGGCACTTACTTTCATGTCTGGTGGTCTTGTAAGAAAGTTAAAGGGTTTTGGATAAAAGTGCACAAATTGTTATGTAAAATGTTAAAGATAGAAATTCCATATAAACCAGATCTGTTTTTACTCAATATTATACCCAGTAAGATGGAAAAGGAAACGAAATACATGATTTTGTATATTGTCACCGCGGCTAGAATTTTATTAGCTCGCCTATGGATGAACTTATAGTAAAAAATTTGGCGATAGTGGAGATTGACTCTGTCAAATTTGATAAGACCAAGTAGACAGACAATTCGGTCACACCCAGCCCGCTGCTACAGCGGCTGTAGGCGGCGTGGCCGCGTTTGCCTCCCTGTCGGAGGGAGGAGGCTGATTGTTTCCCGGTCATCCGGGGCTTGTTGGAGGGCGGAGCGCTGGGACTATAAGGTCCCGGCCCCGCCCTGAGCTACGCAGTTTCGTCGTGGCTCTCAGCCCACCTACCTGCCCTTCAGCAGTACAGGTTTATCTGGTCGCCTTATTAGGGGCCAGGTAGGAATTTTTTCACACTCACCTGATTGGCTTTTGTTGAGGTGTTTTTTGCCTACCTTGTACTGCTTGTTAGAGAGGGACAACTGGTAGTAGTTGGTTGAGTGTTGGCAGAATGAGCAAGGGGTTACGGAAGCCAAGGTGAGCACCCAGGGCACCGCACCGGTTGAGTGCAAGCGATTGGCAGGAGCGGCAGATGGGCTCCATGGCTCAATGTTGCAGAATGCCGATTGTGTGATCCCTCCGCACAAGACTGGCTCTTCCTGGGTGATTATGCCAGTGTGGGGTAGGATGATCTGGCCTGGCCGGCCTGCCATGAGCCAAACCTGTGGCTCTTGTCAGGGGCAGGGTGGATCGCTCATACATGGACAAGGAAGGGTCAAGGGATGACCCTGGGGCTTGTCCAGTTTCTGGTAACCCTTGCTGTGATAGTTACAGTTTGGTTATGTTCAATAAAAGGCCCATTTTACCAAAAATTTATGTTGTCAGTCTCTTCATTCCGACCTTGGGAGGCAATATGTAAGTGGAATTTATTTTATGAATTGATATGTAAATGTAAACTTTAAGATGATTATAGTATAAATTAATTGTCAAAATGAAAGCAGATTAATTAAGAGACTTGAGAGATCTAAGAGGATAAGGAAATTTAAGTTGTTATCAATTATACAAAAGAAGGATACATAGTTAAACCACGCTCTCCTGCTTTTTATTGTATTGTTTTTGTGTAAGATATGTGGCAATTTTGAGTATGTAGATATGAGTTACTTTTGCTTTATGAACTTTGAATTGTCGTGTAACCTGATACTGAAATACTGAAATAAATATTGTATTGGGGGGGGGAGGAGTGTTTTTGAACCTGAGACAGCTTTCTTGTCTCCTCTGACAACAACTCTGTCACCCATTGCTGGCAGTCTGGTGACTTACCTACTTTGCTCTTTTTGTTGTTCTCAATCTACGGGTTTGGTGAATCATTGCCCTCCATACTGAGCTTTGATTTCTTCTTTATGTTTACAGTCATGGTGGTGATATTGTAAACCATAACATTTCAATCCTCTTGTCTGTCTATCTCTCCAAAAAGAGGCAAAAGGTTGGAAGAAACTCTTGCACTGCATAACTTCCTAAGGGAATATGAAGATCTGGAGGAATGGATCCATCAGCAAACACAGATTGCCAGCTCTGATGACTACGGTACAGATTATGAACATGTCTTGGTAAGTTGAAGGAAAGAGGCAGACCAGGCATATAAAAATCCATATAGTTATGATGCAATAAAATTAATGTGAATTATTCAAACAATTACAATTATTCAAATAATTACACTGAGCAGGGGTACTTCTTAGAAGGGTGACCACCAACAAAGATTCTGCAGAGGAAGGTAATGGCAAACCACTGCTGCTTCTCACTTGCCTTGAAAACTCTTGCTAGGGTTTCCATAATTTGGCCATGTCTTGACAGCACTTTATGCACACAAGGCAGAAAATGTAGTGCCTTTCAGAAGTAAGTTAATGATGTTGACTTATATGTAGCAGGCTTACAAGGCAATGCACTAATGGTGAAACTACTGAAGATAGCTCATAACTGCTCATTGTCTCATATACATTGTGAAGTACCAGTGGAGAAGCTGATTGGGAGTTTTTAAACATATTTAAGGTCCAATTTACACATTATGCTAGAGATCTATTATCTGATCTCCTGAGGTATTTTTAACAGTAAAAAAGCAGAAGCAGTGGAAGATTTGGATTGGGTTTAAGCAGTGACAGAGCAGTTCCAAGCTTTCCTGGAGGATACCTCTACCCTTGATCCCTTCCAGTCCGGCTTCCATTCCGGTCATGGGATGGAGACTGCTCTGGTTGCCCTCACAGATCACCTTAGAAGGCATCTGGATCAGAGTGGGTCGGCGCTGCCAATGTTGTTAGATCTTTCAGTAGCGTTTGACATGGTCAATTACGATCCAATGACCCACTGCCTTGCCAATATCAGAGTTCAAGGGGTAGCCTTACAGTGGCTTTTTTCCTTCCTACGTGGTCAGGGACAAAGTGTGGCAACTGGTGAGCAGACTTCTCTGCAGGACCCACTTGAATGCAGTGTGCCACAGAGAGCTATTCTCTCACCAATGATGTTTAACATCTATATGCTCCCCCTTGCCCAGATTGCCCAAGGTTTTGGACTGGGCTGTCACCAATATGCAAATGACACCCAGCTCTATCTGTTGATGTATGGCCATTTGGACACCTCCCCAGACCATCTGACCAGGGCGTTAGAAGCCGTGGCGGGTTGGTTGCAGTTAAGCCGGCTGAAGCTTAATCCAACTAAGACAGAGGTCCTGTACCTGGGTCAAGGGAGATTAGGATCGGGCATCCAACTTCCCACCCTAGATGGTGCCTCTTTGGTGCCAGCTCAGAAGATGAGGAGTTTGGAGGTGATACTGGACGCCTCCCTTTCCATGGAGGCCCAGGTCACAGCAGTTGCGTGATCTGCCTTCTACCATCTTCGGCAGGCCAAACAACTGGTGCCCTATCTGACGTCCCAGGACCTAGCTACAGTGATCCATGCAATGGTCACTTCCAAGTTGGGCTACTGTAACTCACTCTACGCAGGCTTGCCCTTGAGACTGATCTGGAAACTCCAACTGGTGCAAAATGCAGCAGCACGGTTTCTAACTGGATTGCCTGTATGGGCGAGCAGTCGACCAATGCTGTGCACATTGCACTGGTTACCAGTTGAGTACCGGATTCGCTTCAGGGTTCTAGTATTGACATTCAAAGCTTTACGTGGCTTGGGACCGACATACCTGGGGGTCTGGAGTAATTCTGCATAGGATTGCACCCTATGTTTCCTAACATGCACTATTTGAGGGTGGGTGATTTATTCAACTAATGTGGTTAGGAAGAAGTTGCTACATGCCTCCATGGTGTAGAGGTATATCTTTAAAGGTCTCCACATAAAATACTTTGTACTGCCATTGTTTAGCAAAGCATCAATGGGACAAATTCAATGGGTTATTTCAAATCACTGGATAATTTGTTCCTATAATAAAAATTAAGATTGCACAGAGACTGCTTGGAATATTTCACTCCATCAGCATACCTCGGAAGACTTCAAACTAGAATACAAATACAAACTGGAATACAAATCCAGATCCAAAGTTCAGATTCTGCAAGTACATCGTGTTTATATACTGCAAGTACATTGTGTTTATGTCTCTCACCTGCTTCTTTTCCTTAAAAGCTTCTTTGTGCCAAATATGAAACATTCCAGCACCAGATAGAAGCTGCTGCCAAGAGAGTTGCTATGTGCTGTCAGCAAGCAGAACATATGGTGAACCACAACCATTTTGCATCCAGGGACATTCAGAAGAAGCAGAAACACTTACAGTAAGATGACAGGAGATGGGCTGACATTCATTCCTTTGCTTCCCTCTTCCCAAATGAAAAACCAGGAAATGTTGCAGTCAGGTCACTATTAGTCAAATAAGTTATAACAAACATGCTCCAAATTTCAAGTACTGAAGTGAAGAAAGATGTAACTAATCAACAATTTGAAAATTGTAGGCAAGATGTTCCACAAGGATCCAAATTTTGCTCAAGACCTGATGCTAGGGAAACTATAATGGGTAGAAAATGGGGAGCATAGTGCAACAGAATGGGTGAATGGAATGTCCAATTTACTGAAGTGGTAGGACATCTTTATTTTTTTTATGAGTCAGTCTAGAATTCTCATAAAAACACATACTGGGTTTCATTTGGATGCAGCATCTTTTCTTCTTATTGTCCTTCTGCTGTTTTTCAGTTCAGTAGTTGGCATGTCAACCATTTGACATGTCCCTCAAGTGGCAGATGGCCCACTGCCATCTGGATCACCAGATCAGTGGGTGGCTGGAGGCCTTGGCAAGAAGAAGAAAGAGCAGCAGCTATTGTAACCAGTGTTCCCTCTGAGCTGAGTTAGTGTGAGCTAGCTCACAGTTTTTTAGCCTCTGGCTCACACATTTTTGTCTTATCTCAAAGCAAATTTAATTTATTCAGTAGCTCACAGTTATAATGCCAGTAGCTCACAAAGTAGAATTTTTGCTCACAAGACTTCACAGTTTAGAGGGAGTATTGTGTGACCCCACCTAGCCTCCTTCTTGCTGCTGCCACACACACCCATTCCAGCTGCTGTTTCTTTGCTTTGTCAAGTAGCCCATTCCTACTGGGCAGAAAAGACAATGAAGAACAGCAACTACTGATACTGCCAGCTTGAAATCAGGCTCTGTGGTGTCTTCTCTTACAATAAGACATACTGATAATATGTTTCCTGATAACACCCAAAACCTTAAGCCAGCACTGTTTCAGTTTCACACCTTTACACCGTTTTCCTTGTCAGGAACTTGTGGGAGGAGATGCTGCAGGTGACCAAGTTTCAAGGAGAACAACTACAAGATGCTGAGGCCATACACAAGTGTCTTCAAGACTTGGCAGAAGCCCTCACCCACATTGAGGTTAAAATCATGGAAAATAGATGGATTGGATTTCTGCCTGTCTTTGAGGGTTGGGGGGAGGGGTGTTACACTTTCCATCAAAATGGAATCAGGTCAGATCTATTAACACTGGGATTCTCACTGTTCTTTCTTTAGGAGAAATACAAGACCATCCCAGATGATATTGCTAGAGATCTAAGTGGAATACAGTCCCAGCTCCACAGACATTCAGCCCTTGAGCATGAATTGTATGGGAATGAGCAACAGGTGGAATCCATTGTTTATTTTTCTTTCCCATTTAAAGAAGATTGTTAGTAAGCTCATTCACTACAGATCAAATTCTGGAGGGAAAATAGTGGTCTTTCTTAGATGTGTTCTCCCTCCCCTCTCCCTATGCATCAGAAATCTTTCACTTGTATGTTCACTCCTATCAACTGATTTTAAAGCTAAAATAAGTAGGGATGTCTCTGGAGAAGTCCAAAGACAGGGTTTTTAGGGCTCCAGATTTTTTAGGACTTTGGGTAAGACATTTTCAGTGGACCCCTTAAATGTGAAGGAGGGGATGGTAGAATCATAGAGTTGGAAGGAACCTCTAGGGTCATCTAGTCCAACTCTCTGAACAATGCAGAAAACTCACAAATACTTCCCCCCACACATATCCTGCTCCATGCCCAGAAGATGGCAAGCCCCACCCCCACCTCCAAGATCTCGGGCAAAACTGGCCTGGAGAAAATTGCTTCCTGGCTCAAAAGTGATGATCAGCATTTCCCTGTGCATGTAAGAATGGGCCATGAGAACTAAGCACTGATGCAACCCTTCCTGCCCTCCTTCTCATAATCTGCCTAAGTTCACAGAATCAGCATTGCTGTTAGATGGCCATCTAGTCTCAGTTTGAAAACTTCCAAAAAAGGAGAGCCCACCACTTTCAGAGGAAGCCTGTTCCGCTGAGGAGCCACTCTAACTCTGAGGAAGTTATTCCTAATGTTTAGTTGAAAATTCCCTAGGCTAAACATACCAGACTAAACATATCAGGATCTTTCAGCCTTTCATTGTAGGACAGACCCCGAACCATCTTTGTTGCCCTCCTCTGTTCCAGCTTGACTATATCATTCTTAAATTGTGGTGTCCAAAACTGAATACAATACTCTAGGTGAGGTCTAACTAGAGCAGAGTATCACTTTGCATGATCTGGAGACTATACTTCTGTTGTTACAGCCCAAAATTGCATTTGCCTTTTTACCTACTGCATCACACTGCTGACTCATGTTCAGTGTATGGTACACTAGGACCCCTAGATCCTTTTCGCATGTACTGCTGCCAATACAAGTCTCCCCCATCCTCTTATTATACCTTTGATTTTTCCTACCTAAATGCAGAACTTTACATTTATCCCTATTAAAATTTTATTTGCTTTAGCCCAGTATTCCAAGATCGTCTTGTATCCGGATTCTGTCTACTACTATATTTGCTACCCCTCCCAATTTAGCATCATCTGTAAATTACAAAGCATTCCCTCTATTCCTTCATCCAAATAATTTATAAAGATACTGAACCTAATGGGTACCAGGACAGATCCCTGAGGCACTCCACTTGTCACTCCTCTCCAAGAAGATAAGGAACCATTAACGTTCTCTTTGGGTCTGATTTGTTAACCAATTTCAGATCCACCTAACAGAAACAGGATCCAAACTACCTTACACCAATTTGTCAACAAGAATATTATAAAAAGCCTTGCTGAAATCATGATGCATTGTGTCCACAGCATCCCCCTGATCCAGCAAGGTAGTAACTTCCTAAAAAAATGAGATAAGTTTAGTCTGGCATGACTTGTTCTTAAGAAACTTATGTTGGCTGTTAGTGATCACAGCCAGCCTTTCTAAATGTTCAAGGACTGACTGCTTGATCATAAAATCATAGAATTGGAAAGTCACACAGACCATCTAGTCCAACCCTCTGCTCAATGCATCCCTGACCACTGTTCATCCAGCCACTGCTTAAAGATTGCCAGTGAGGGGGAGCTCGCCACCTCCCTCAGTAGCTGATTCCACTATCGAACAACTCTTATTTGTGAAAAAGCTTTTCCTAATATCCAGTCAGTACCTTCCCACACTTAATTTAAACCAGTATTATGAGCCCTGCTGCCAATCCCTGCCATCCTCTATAGAGAGCAATCGTGTTCCCCCTCAACCTCCTTTCCACCAGACTGAACATTCACAAGTCCCTCAGCTTTTCCTTATAGGACTTGGTCTCTAGGTCCTTGACCAATGCAGATTGCTCTATAGAGAGCAATCGTGTTCCCCCTCAACCTCCTTTCCACCAGACTGAACATTCACAAGTCCCTCAGCTTTTCCTTATAGGACTTGGTCTCTAGGTCCTTGACCAATGCAGTGTATGGTGAAACTATGACAATCTTGCGACCTGGAAGTTATGGCTTTGTTGATACACCCCAAGATAGCATTTGCCTTTTTTGTTGCTGCATTACACTGGCTGCTCATATTTAACTTATGGTCCATCCATACCCTAAGATCTTGTTCACACACACTGCTACCTAGAAGTGTATCCCCAATCCAGTATGTGTTTCTCATTTTTATTACCAGGGTATAGAACTCACTTCTCCTTGTTAAATTGCATCTTGTTCACTTCCACCCGCTTTTCCAGCATGTTCAGATCTTGTTGAATTCTAACTCTATCTTCCCAATTTGGTGTGATCTGCAAATTTAGTGAGTAGCCCCTCCACACCCTCATTCAGATCACTGATAAAAATATTGAAAAGTACAGGGTCCAAAACTGAGCCCTGTGGCACCCCACTGGACACCTCCCTCCATTCAGATGTAATGCCACTGATAACTCCTCTTCCAATGCAGTTCTCCAACCAGTTCCTATCCACTTAACTATCCTAAAGTCCATTCCACAGTTCTTCTTCTAAAAAATTTCCAGGTATAGGCATGAAGCTGACAGGTCAGTAGTTGCCCAGATCCTCCTTTTCCCCCTCCTTGGAGGTGGGGGACAACATTTCCTCACCTCCAATCTTCCGGTACCTCACCTGTCCTCCAAGAATTCTCAAAAATAATGGACAGAGGCTCAGAAATTACAGCCACAAGTTCTGCTATAATGGGAGCTTAAAAGATCTGCCAGTTTTCCCATGAACTGATTCCACCCTCTTATGAAGGAACTCAATATGTTTATTTGCATATTATACACCTTGGGCCTATAGTCCCTTACTATAACCTCTTCAGCAGTTATCTTACAATAGATACTCCTGGTTCTTCCTCCCAGATGCCACCAGGAGGCAGATGACTTCTCAGATGAGTAACCCTTTATTAACCGTATAATCCCTTTGTATAGTCTTTGCCACAGAAACCACCTCCTGTAGACAGTGTGGTGGATGCTATGGTGCTCCTCCAGCTCCTTGTCATCTAGATGGAAACAAAGGGCTGTTAAGTAGCAGTGGCAGCCACTGCTAGCCTACTAACTCCCCCCTTCTATTACCCTGCTTGTTGCCTGTCCAGCAGTGATTTTTGCCAACCCCCTTGCTGCTGTTTCTCTTTCTCATCATCACCCTGAAGGACACAGGTGAGGAAGATAGTTGTTGGTGAGGAGCCAGTTGGGTGGTAACTGCCACTGCACCTATTCTTTTGGATTACCAACTGTCCACTGCCCATCTGACAGTGACGAGCCAATTGTCACTGAGTTTGAGGGCTACAGTTAATGGTAGGTCCCCTTCAATGCTGGAGCCCCAGCCAAATAGCTGATAATGCTGAACTGAAATATCATGAACCAATTCATTGTCTAGTGTAATACCAGTTGTTTTTGCTGTTGTTCAGTCACACTGTCGAGTCCAACTCTTTGCAACCCTATGGACCAAGTCACCCCAGCCCCTCATGTCTTCCACCATCCTCTGAAGTCTGCTCAAATTCATGTTAGTTATATCAGTAACGCTGTCCAGTGTCACGAGCTGGGGCCAGGCCAGGCAAAGGCCAGGGGCAGTCCAAGTTCTGTAGCTGGTGAGCAAAGAGGGTTCCAAGCGCCAAAACCAAATCACAGTCCAGGTATCGCAGGTCAGAGGTTCAGAAGCCAAAGTCAGGGGGTCCAGAAGTCAAAGACAACGTCAAGGGGTCCAGAAGCCAAAGTCAGAAGCCGCAGTGGATGCTAGAACATCAGGTAAGTGACTAGTTGCTTCCACAAAGCCTTCTCCCAAAGCCCACAGCTATATAGCCCTCTGCTGTCTGTTGCCCATTTGGACTAATTGCTGACTCAGAGGGCAGCCAGGATCCTGCTGAGACTCAAGCATCCTCACTCCTAGAGGGGCCAGGATCCTTTTAGAACTCAGGGCTCAGGGAGTGTCTTGCTCATGAGCGTGCCGCCCTCCTCCGATCCCTGAGGTCCTGACGAAGGCGGTCACGCACACAAGCCACCCGAGAGGGTGAGGCAGGGGGGCTTGGATCTTCTCCAGTAGGAGGCAGGGGCACTGGTGCCAGTGGCAGGGGCACTGGTGCAGGTGGCAGGGGCACAGTTTCTTCTGCAGGCTCAGCTTCTTTTGCAGGGTCCCCAGCACCCATGACATCCAGCCACCTCGTCTTTTGCCATCCCCTTCTTCTTTTGCCTTCTGTCTTCCCTGGTACATATCTGGAAATTCTGATGAGTACATCTGTAATTAAGTTAAGGAGACACCAGATGTCACTGCTGGCCAGTTTAGTTGAGCTTGCTGGATTGTCATGTGTAATTTGACAGATATGGTGTGAAGCCATCTTTTAAAAGGTTAGGTTACACCCTATATGGCATTCTCCTTACTTTTTCCAGCTGCAAGAATTAATTGACGCTGCTGATGGCGTGCTCAGTCGCTGCTCTGAAAGGCAAGCAGAGGAGATACAAGCAAAACAGCAGGCAGTGGTGGAGAACTGGGAATCCTTGAGATGTAAAGTGGAGCAGCGCAGGAATCAGTTGGAACAAACCTGCAAACTTTTCCACTTTCAAACTGAAGTGAGCATCAGTGTTCCTATTTTAAAAATTAAAGTCATACTTCAGGAACCTATTCCTCATGTTTCAAAGAGTTTCATGGGGTGCAGTAGGAAAAATATAAGTGGCTCAGAACATAATATTGACTTGAAGGTTGCTATGAAGGTTAATGGTCCAGTCTGGACTTTGTATAGGAAGATGAAGCACCCCCCACCTCATCTGCATTTGTTGTTTCCTGCTTGAAGCTTTGTGGTCCAAATCTGCTACATTGCAAAAGGCTGGAAACCATTCAACATAAGGAATTGATCCATCACATATTATAATAAATTATACTTGTGACATAGTACTGAAAAATCAGAATAATGAACAAAGCAATCAACTGTAGCAAACTCCTTTCTCAATATGATTTCTTAAGGGACTTATGACATAGAAATCCAAATTCTTTTGAATTCTTGTGTCCCTTCATTTTTTAAAATTTGTTTGCATCTATAGCCTACTTTTCTCACTGAGACACATTTGCACTGTATCCATAAATTTTATTTCTCATTGTGCTTGCCTTCTAGCATCTCTGCTTCTGAAATTCTCATCCTTGGGATTTCTTTCCAGATTTGGAAGTTCTGAATTTTCTGACATATTTTTTTAAGTGAAATCAGAGCATTCCAGTATATTTTTTTGAATTCTGTAAAGAATGCTGAGCATTTTTGCTGGAACTTTTGTTTGGTTTGTTGGAACTTCTGTTTCCCTGCAAGTCCCTTCACATATTTCCCCCTAAAACTTTGCAAAAAAAAAAAAAGTAATTAAGTATGTAGACACTCTGATGAAGTATGATTTTAGCACATGAAAGCTTACATTCTCAGTAAAACTTTATTGGTCTTAAAGATGCTACTGGACTCCGTTATATAGACATTATTTGGAGGTTTTGATTTTAGCAAAGTACAAGAGTGAGTGTGCACATCATGATGCAACCATACACAGGACCACATCAAGATATGTGTTTAGAGTGTCCTGAAACACAGTAACAGCCCTGATTTACAGGCAAGGGACAATGGGTAACAAGCATGAACATTTTCACATATCACAGAGTGCTTTTTGAATTATGTTCCCAAAAGTACCCTTTGGCTGAATTTGTATGTCACGCTGTAGTTTGCCTCCATGGGCTTGAACATGACTTGTTGTGTGCCCATGTGCTCCCTGGCTCCTCCCTGCTTATGCACAGCATGACTAAGGATTCCTCAGTTCCCTTTGACATAAGGTGTCTAGCTTTTTCAGTTTCAGAGAGCACTGAGGTCAGCCGGGAAAAATAAAATGACTACCCCTGGGCTGAAAGAGATTAAGCTTCAGAACACCCGAGCACAGGCCTTTTCAATCGCGGCCCCTGCCCTATGGAATCAGCTTCCTGAGGAGGTGCGGGCCCTGCGGAACCTTGATCAGTTCCGCAGGGCCTGCAAGACCACCCTCTTCAAGTTAGCATATACGGACTGCTGAATAAGGTTGTTAATCAAGGATCCGCCAACACGGTCCTGTCTAAGGACCTATGTCATTATGTAAATTGTGCAAACTGACAGAAACTAGCGTCAAAAATGCCACCGTCACTGTCAGATTAATTTATAAAAATATAAATATAATTTAATTATATTGACTGGTTTTTAAATGATGTTAAACCTAAAGTTTTATATTTGTTAAATTTAAAGTTTTATATTTATCATTGTATGTTTATGAAATGCTGTTAGCCGCCCTGAGCCTGCCTAGGCGGGGAGGGCGGGATACAAATAAAATTTTATTATTATTATTATTATTATTATTATTATTATTTACTTCCCACAAGATAGGACTCTTAACCTCACACTTAGAATCCTGGGTTCTGGGGAGTAAACAAACTCGGATCCAGCTGGGCACCAGAGTTTGTTTCAAATGAAGTATCCTTACTTGCATTCTGCCTGAAGAGGAAGTGGAGCCCAAAGGCATAGGGGACCAGCTGCATCTGTTTTCATAACAGTAAATGTGATGCCTGGTTGCAGCCTAAGAGCACAGTGGAGGTTATCTTGGTGTACAGTTAACAGCATATTACTCCACGTTGTTTTTTGCAAATCAATTTTGATAATTTTTTGCTTGCTATAATTTTCTATTTGGAATCATAATGACTCTGCTCTCCTTATGTGTGTAAAGTGCTGTCAAGTCACAGCTGACTAATGGGAACCCCAGCAAGGGGCTCCCAAGGCAAGTGAGAAGCAGAGGTGGTTTGCCATTGCCTTCCTCTGCAGACTCTTCCTTGGAGGTCTCCCTTCCAAGTACTGCCCTTGCTTAGCTTCTAAGATCTGATGAGATCGGGCTGTACCATGTTGCCTTCCCTCCCTTGCTCTCTTTATAGACTGTTGTATTTAACTGTTGTTTTGTTTCCAAGTCAAGAGAGAGAGGATTGTGCTGCCTTCATTTGACAAACATAAGCCATCCACCCTGTCCTTCATCTTTTTCTGATTTCATGTCAAGGTACGGTCCTATTATTCCTGGACATCTGAGATCATGAGAGAAATGATGATTATGGAGACTGCTCAAGATGCAACTGCAAGTGGATTGAAGCTGAATCAGCATCAGCAACTTTTGGCAGAGATTGAGGCCCGTTATGAGGTTTATACTCGGGTGCTGCAGCTGGGTCAAGAACTACTCCCAGAAGTGAAAACTGCAACAAAAGATGTATGTTATAACAAGAGAACAATCATATAACAACAAGACTCACTAGTATTTGCATAACCATCCTTCCTACTAGATTAGCCATAATTAGAGAGCAGAAGATACTGTTTAATGTGACACACCTTTTGGAGGGGAAAAATGAGATTAACAGTGCAGTCATACACAGAGTTACTTGAGCAACTCTTCTGAAATCAATGACATTTCATAGACTGGATAGGATTGTGCTGAAAAAACCTTAAATCTTAATTTACCTTAAATCAAAATGTTCAAGAGATCTGTAAATCAAAATGTTCAAGAGAGGACTGGCCTTCGCTGAAGAAAGAAGCTGCTAAGGATAACCGCCACCACAAAAGAACGAATAGCAATAGCACTTTTATTAATTTAATTTAATTGATTGATTGATTTTAAACTTGTCAGAATTTTGAATGCTGGATGTAACTTTGTTTTTATATAATGCTGTTAGCCACCCTGAGCCTGCTCCGGCGGGGAGGGCGGGATACAAATAAAAATTATCTATCTATCTATCTTATGTACTACATACCAAATAGCACCCATCCCCTTCATTAGTTAGTTGCTAACTGATCGACACTTTTCTGGCCCAATTATTTCTTAATGGATTTGTATTGCTTTGTTGCTGATGATTCATTTTTAGCTCTCTAAATTAATTCTTTAATACTAAAAAAAAAAGTTTAAACCACAGCTTATCCCCCACTGTAGATTATTATTGACATCTAGTTTTCCTTTGCCAGATCCACAACACTTTGCAGGGCCTGTTAGAAGAAAAGGGCAAAGTGTACAGCACATGGACACAGAAGAAGGAGTGGTTGGAGAAGGTCCATCTTCAGCAAATGTTTTTCAGAAACTGTGAACACCTAGAAAACATACTGAATTCTCAAGAGGTAAGCATACTGTTGGAGTAAGTCTGGAGAAGGAGCTGGAAGGAGCAGTCTGTGTCTCACACAAACATATTTTTGTTGGAGTTCAGCAATTGATATCTGACCAGACCATCTCATTAACTTCTTAGCATCACGTACCTTTGGTGTATTCAAGTGTGGAGAGCAGGAACCACTCAGAGAATCGAGTGGCAGCTAAGGTTGTGCTTCACTTCGTATGTAATGGAAGCAGCCTTTGCTGAGCTCCTGGAGCTCCTGCTACAAGCACTTTTTGCCTGTCAATTTTGGAGTTTGGACTGTTTACATTAGAATTTCAGTCACTTTAAAATTGTATTTATGAATTGTTGGATTGTAATTTTGGTCACAAATAAGTCTGAAATATGAATATATTTCATATTTTTGAGTAGGTGGCTTTTTTGCTTTATCACAGTATTGTATTGTTGCTGGAACTCCTGGAGAAAGCAAGAAGGAGGGAGTCTCATGGGAATATTGCCAGGGCTATCTACTTTTCTTTTGCTTAGCTTTACAAGTCACAGTCAACTGTACCCTGGTGATAATATTAGGCTGCTTGGACTGCAAAACAAGGCAGAAGTGTGAGAGAGGGTGATTTGCATTCCGGTTTGCCCTAGGGTTGCCAGTTCCTGGTTGGCAAATACTTGGGAATTTGGGGGGTGGAGCCTGGGGAAGGTAGGATTTGATGAGTAGAGCACTCTGCAAAATAAAATGGCATAGAGTCCAGCCTCAAAGAAACCATTCTCTCCAGGTGAACAAATTGCCATCATCTGGAGATCAGTTGTAATTCTGGGAGATCGCCAAGCTAGGAATGGCATTAATCACAAAAATGCAGTTTGGTTTGTAGTCTGTGGGCAAATCACAAACCAAACCATGAGCCCCACAAACTTAATCAGCTCACATATGAATCAAACTGGGTTCATGAGGTTTATGCCCAAAACAGCTGAGCTGCAAGAGCAGCCTGCTCCTGAGGCTCAGTTGCTTTGAGCTCTAAAAAGCTGGGCTGTGGAAGCAGGCTGCCTCCATGGGTCAGCTGTTTCTGATTTAAACAACTGAGCTGTGGACCCCAGAGGCTGCCCAGGAAAGCCCCTTTAAACAGCTCAGCCATGCAAGCAAACTGCCCCCACAGCTCAGCTGTTTCCAATCTAAACAGTTGAGCCGCAGGGGCAGCATGCTCTGCATGGCTGAGCTGTTTAAAGGGGCTTTCTTGGGCAGCTAGCCCCAGTTGCCCTTTGCCAACATCAGTGGGTCAATTTACTTTCTATTCTGCATTTGGACCTGGGTAAGTGGGCTTTCAGCTTTGTTGTTTGCCCTCATTGCTATTTAATTTTTTTTAAAAAAAAAACCTAGACCACTTAAGTTTCTTCCTAAGAGATTGCCTACCTGGTAATAGGACACACTTAGCCCAAATCCTGTCTTAGGTTCAACATTTGGACTATAGACCAAAACAAATTGATCAGCATTTGCTAAAGGAGAAACTAAAAGGGGGTGGGGTTTATTGTTGTGCACATCTAAAAGCAGTTTTTGCCTCAATTGGCTGCTAATCAGAATATTTTAAAAGTATATTGAATGTTGTCAGCCTCCCTGAGTCTGCTTGAGGAGAGAGCGGGATAGAAATTTAAAGTAATAATAAATAAATAAATAAATAAATAAATAAATAAATAAATAATAGTCAAAATGCTGATTTGTTGCTACAAAGGCCTTGTCTCTACTTATGCAAATAAACAACAATTAGATTCAAATATATAAATAGTACAAGTTAAGTCATGAAAATGCTTAAACAGTTTTTGATGTTATTGAGGCAGCTGATGACAATAAGAAGACCTGCCTGCACCTTAACCCCCTGGAAACCTTTGCAGCTCCTCTATCCCATCATAGGCCCAGTTTTTATTATTATTGTTATTATTTATAAAATGTATATCCCACTCTCTCTCTGAAATGGAACTCAAGGCCAAGGATGGGCATGAACCATATTTTTGCAGTTTGGTTTGAACTGAATCACGAACCAATACATTGGTTCACAAACCAAACCAAAATAGTTCATATTGGTTTGTGACAGGACTTTTTTTGTAGAAAAAAGGCCAGCATGAACTCATTTGCATATTAGGCCACACCCTCTGGTGTCACTATTATTTCACATAGGCTTTTTGTAGAAAAAGCCCAGCAGGAACTCATTTACATATTAGGCCACACCTCCTGACACCAAGCCAGCCGGAACTGAGTTCCGGCTCAAAAAAAGCCCTGGTTTGTAAACCTGCTTTCTGCTCCCTGCCACTTTTGGTGGGAAGCAGAAAGCAAAGGTTTAAATGGCTCTGAGCCATTTAATTCCCTGTTTTCTGCTCCCCATGAAAAGAGGCGGGGAGCAGAAGCAGGAGTTTAAAAGGCTTTGAGCCATATCACACACTTTCTGCTCCCCATGAAAAACAATCCATTGCAACTGTTACGTGCAGCTTCGCTGATCTTCCCAGTAATCCCCAAATATAAACAGGATTATTTCTTTTGGATTTTTTTTAGTTTAAAAAAAAATCCTGGTTACCTTTGGGACACTGAAATATACTTAAAAAAACCCTATAAGGTATTTTTCAAGTATTTTATTGACTTGGGTAAATCCAAATGCTCATATGTACTTAGATGGTAAAACACTGTCTTTGTCACTTGAGGACACATGTTTTTCCATAGAAAGCAAAGAATCAGGCCATACTCCCAAATTTCTGACAGAGTTCACCTTAAAATCTCGGGTCCAATCAAGGGTCAGTCGAAGTTGCTGCCCCAGGGGTTTTACCAAGTTCACCCACAAATTTTAACTAATTGTCACACAGTCCTCCTGATAGTCTCAGGAAGCTGATCACAGTGCCTCCCCACCTTCCCCAACCCCCAGATGTGTGATACACAATATGACTGCAGAAGTGTGGGATACATAAAGTTCTGGTAACAATTTGGAGTCTTTTTTTCCCCAGTCAGGAGAAGAAATTCATGCAGTCTCTTAATAAAACTTAAGCTGGGGTGTTAAAATTACTTTCAGCAGGAAGGCTGGTAATTTTGTGTCTCTCAGTTCTGACAGAAAGTGGGATCTTTTAAAAAAGTTCTGGCTGGACCTTGTGTTGTCAGTCTGTTGTTACTGTGATTTGTTGGTGGTATTATTCTTCTGTCAACCATGGCATAAATGTGTGAATAGCTTTCTTTTCTACAGTGAATCCAACCATAGCTCAGCTGTTAATCGTTCTGCATATAAGCCATGCTGCATATACCTTTATTCAGTGTCTACTTCAGCCATGATGAACAGGGAAAGGCATCCAACAGTATTCTGAATAGAACTCTTTCCCATTCGTTCTCGGTGCCAGTGTGACAGGATTGACTTTGTGCCAACAGCTTAGGTTACATCCAAGTTACTTAAGCCTTCGAAGGATTTCAGCAAGGTTTAGTCTAGGATTGCTGTATTCTAAAGTAAATAAGAGCACATATGGAGGGAATTAAGCAAACATCTATCTTTTTTATTGCTGAGTTCTGGTGTGCCATGACTTGGAACAGTTGTAGGAAATTCTTCTAAGACCTGTTAAACAGAGATCTTGCTATTCTGAATGTGGATAGGCAGTGGCTGAGAGAAGCAGAGGAGACCGCAAGTAGTGCTATTTTGCTTTTCAGAACAGCAAAGCATGTTATGAGCTGTTGATTCTAAGGCAATAGATGCTCTGTTGAGGTTAGAAGTTTAATCTTTTTAACCGAAGAAAATGTAATAAGATCAGCATCATCGGTCTTCTCATAACATTTCTGGCTTACTTCTGACTTCTGCCTCATCATTTCTAGCGCAGAGACTCAATGTTTGATCAGTTTTCAGTTTGCCTCCAGTATGCTCGTATCATTTTGCAGACAGGAGAAGTAGTGCTGGTTGCATTTAAGGAGTCCTACATCAAATATGGATTTTAAACTTTTAAAATTACTTTTCACCTTTCCTGCACAATAAGAGAGAATGGAAATTTTCATTTTCAAGAGAAAAAAGATGAAAAGTTTGTTTTAAAACTAGAGTCTTGAAACTTCTACAACTTCGTTTTTTTAGAATTTTTGACTGAAACTGAAGAATGTCATACAAGGACCATCACAGCAACACTCCAGATATACCCATCTACATTTCTACTGTGGAAGTCATGTTGTCTTCCAGTAGACTGACTCCATCACAAGCTTCTAAATCAGCTGTGTGGTGCAGCAATTTCCAGAAGATGCCACAAGCAGAAATTTTGTCAGACTCAGCCTGGTATTTTCCAGCCCATTCATCATCTGCAGAGACCACACAAAGAAGCAACATCTCACCATCTGGGTGTATATCTTCTGCAGTTTACAGTTCAAGGCTGGATATAGTCTTGGCACATACAAGTAAGGAGAAAGGTTTTGGGAAAGACAACAGTTGTGTTAATACTTCTGGCATTAGGTCAACATGCCTCTCTCCTCCACACAACAGTTTCTGCAGTACTGATGCTCCATCACCTATCACCTCTTGTAAGCCACGTTCAGGAAGCTTTTGGAGTGCTTGCCAGTCCTCTACTGATCATTTGGATGCCAAGCAATTTGGAACCTCTTTGCCTTCTACAACTGCTTCAAGAGCTCTACCATGCTGGACATCACGCTTGGATGTTGCTCTGTGTGCCATTCCACCTGTTTCACGATCTCATAGCAAAAACCTGTACACAGCTCTGGGGCCTTGTAGAGCAGAGACAACACAGCATGGCTACAGTCAGTGCAGTGCTCAGCTTTCAGATCTCCATGCTTCTGTAAAGCTGTATATTTCAACTTGCAGTATAGCCGTCAAACCATTTAGAACTGCTTCTCAAGCAAGCAACCATGCTTACTCCAGCCTTTTATTGCCTCAGTTGAAGAAGTTTTCTTCTACATCTTCTGGTTGTCCCACAGAATCCAAGATGCCACATCAAAACATCCCATCAACAGCCCCTAAAGATCTTCACATTACAGAATTCCATGTTGCCTCCACAGCTGGTTCTGTTCTTCCTCAGCAAACAGTCTCCAGAGATATACAGTTATCACCTACATCAGTGTCTAAAAGAGATAATTCTGTTGCCCAAGGGCCAGGCGCAAGTGGACGTTTAGATCCGGATCTAGTTGTCTTTCAGAACAGTCATTCATCTGGCAAAGGTTTTGAGAGAACTTCAAGCTCTGGGATAATTCCATCTCGCCACAATGTTTCCAAAATAACCCTGATACTTGCCACACCTTGGACTACCTTCCCAATTCAAGTGATACGAGAATTCAGGAAAAGTCCAGCACCTTCCATCCTTATCAGGACATCAGGTGCAGATATAGTTAGTCCACCTTTCTACTCTGGTGACATTGGCTCTGGCTTCTCACTGTCCATAAATCCAGTTTGCTGTCCTGAATTGCTGCCTTCACAACAACAACACAGGGCAAATTCAGAGTCAAAACCTTTTCAGGAACCAGGCACTGTCTCAGGGAATACAGGTGAAGATACGCTGGTAACAACTGTGCAGGCTTATGCTACAAATGCAGCATCACACAGAGCTGGTGAGAGTGCATGGTGTCCATCTATCTCTGTAAAAATTGCTTCCTTTGGAACTGGGAGGAAAGTGGTGAAGATTTCCATTCCATTTTAGAGACCTAGGCAAAGTGAACCGTGATATGTCAAGAGAGATTAGTTTTAATACTAGTATTCTGACTGGAATTTCCCCCCGATTATTATTGAGTTTTGTTTTATAAAACAGAACATCAAAATATAATGAAAATAATGAAGAATAACAATATTTTAATTACACCCTCCCTCCTGTATAACCACTCAATTTTCACCAAATGTAAATTCACTAATATTCTGTCCATTGTTTTGCTATGCTAATGTGGTTATTTTTCTCTTGCTGTGAAGGCAGCCAAAAATGCCTTTGCTTTGCTTTCTCAGGTGTTTTGTTCCTTTCTAGTAATTAATGGAAAGTGGAGGCAGATGGTTTGTCTGGATGTGTTTATATCTGTTCCTTGCAATAGATGCCAATTCATCAGTTGTTTCATGAATATTTTTTCAGCTTTCATGTTGAATTACTATGGGTCATAAAAACAAGAGGTTTTGTTTTGTTTGTTTTCAAAATACTACCTGTACCTTTCCCATAAAAACTTCTCCCATAAATTTACATTAAAAATATTGTTGCTTTAA
Organism: Heteronotia binoei; assembly: GCF_032191835.1. Taxonomy (NCBI): domain Eukaryota; kingdom Metazoa; phylum Chordata; class Lepidosauria; order Squamata; family Gekkonidae; genus Heteronotia; species Heteronotia binoei. The sequence continues at coordinate 81,336,854 of NC_083243.1, read as the reverse complement.
AGCTGGCAGTTGCCAGAAGGGAAACTGTTAGAATCATACCTTCAGTGTTTATTTCCAATCATAAGTTTAAAAAAAAATCTAGGAGATTTCAAAGCAAAAGTTTTAAGTGGGAGGTATTTGATAGGTTGGGGAGGGGAGAAAGGGGGTGATCTTAAATTAAGACAAAGGATGTCATTTCCCTTGGAGCTTGATTTGATTTTTTCCCTACCACATCAGCTTCCTTATTGGTCCCTTGAGCGTGCACCCAGGCTGAGCCTTTCTGAGAAGCACTAGTTCATTTAAGTATCTATCAGTGAAGCTAATGCAGAATGGGAATGGAAAGGTGCTTCTCTCTCTCTCCAAACAAATGCTATGACATAATGTTAAAAAACCCTTTGCATTCTCAAAATTATGCTGTGTAATGTATTCTTAAAACATTAGCTCTTCAGAGTAAGCTGACACTTCAGTAGGAGGAGGAATTTTAAAGCCTCACACACCCTGTGCTAACTTTTAAATTTATTTGAGCAATGCATTCACATTCTTTGGGGGTGGGGCATAAACCAATTTCAGGAAAATCCTCAGGCATTTGATAAATCAGTTCAAAATCCTTTCAAAAGAACCCCAGATGCTAATAAAAGTGCTGTTTCCTCTTTGTTCTTCATGCACTAGTACAGAAGTTTACATTAACCCTCAAAATCCACTTTGTCTGTGAAGCCTTTGGCACAAATTCATTAGTCCAAGAGAAGGCAACATCAGATCATTTTGCATGGCATGCTGGGCTAGTTCACTGACCAAGGGACTGTATTGCACCCCTAAGGCTCTGGCAATGCCACTAGAATCCAGCTTGCTCCCACTATGCATGGCTCAGTACACTCATTTTCTCTCCCCATCCCCTTTTTGCTATCTCACCAACATCCTCACAATACACTACATTTTCTGTGACACTCAGGCTAAAAATGTTGCCTACCCCTGCTTTAGTTCCTTTCATGTACTAAAACTAAACCCGACCACATGTAACTGAATGAATGCCTGTTCTACCTTGTTTATCTGCAGCCACTTTCCTACTCTCCTTCTGCTGTGTTCCTTGTATCAGATTTTAGAGTGTAAGCTCCACAGGGCAAGGTCCTCTTTTCTTGTATTTTGTAAACAGTGCATACACAGTTAGTGGAAAAGAAATAATAGTATTTTGTGCACTTGTTAGAAGCAAATTGATGTGGGGGAGTCAAGTTGATACTATTTTTTTAAACTCTTTAGGGAGGACTGAGACAGGTCTAGAATAAAATAGTATATTCTGTAATTACCTGTTGGATCAGCTTCCCACTCCTAGAGACACAGAATCTTGTGTGAAAAATCTAGCATGGCCACAAGGCTATTCTGGCACATACTCCCAACAAGGTGGGGGGAGGCAGAGCCAGCTGAGCTAACACTATGTGCCTTATGCCTAGCATCAGAGGCAGTGGAGGGAAAGGCTACATAGGGACTAGCTTCTATCTCCACTCTTTATGTAAAAGTTTTCAGTGAAAATGTTTCAGAAATAAATATTTTGTTGATGACAAACATATGACTTAGTGGCTTGGTTCCAACCTAGAATTTTTGTGACACAAGACAGGAGGGTGACTTTTTATCATGTTCCCCTCTCTTGCTGCATTCCAGGCACTCCAAAAATGCTGATCCTGGGAGATGGGGGACCACTTAGAAATAACTTAAGGGGTAAATAACTGAGATCTCCCAAATGAGAGGAAAATTAGTGAAAATCTGCCCCGCATGTCTCAGAATTCTAGGTAGGATCCAAGTCAGTTTTTTAAAATGTACCATTGTAAGCCATTCGCCATATGTATTTGAGGCCTACTCATGTATTAGTTTGTCTGTTTGATAATCTGATGTGGTAATCCTGTCTGTAAACACCTATACTATAATAACTGATGTTCTAAGTGAATATGCACCACCAATCACATCAGCTGCCAAACTTGTGTAGTCAGGATGCAAAGATAAGCTCTCTTTCAGGAAATTGCAATGTGTAAAGCAGCTGTTTACCACAAACTGGGTGTGTATGTGAACACATTCATAATATATGCATGTAAACTGAAAGTCAGTGGGAAACATTAATTATTATATTCTTATCCTTTGGGAAATGTATATGAAGCAGTTGTGTATCTTCTTCACCTAAAATATGGTGAAATGGTGTGCTTTGCCTTCCCCCCTGCACAAAGTTTCCAGCCTCCAAGTGGGGCCTAGAGATTTCCCTCTTTTACAACTAATCTCCAGCTGGCAAAGATCAGTTCCCCTGGAGAAAAGGGCTACTTTGAAGGGTGGACTCTATGGCACTGTACCATGCTTAGGCCCCTTACCTCCCCAAACCCTGCCCTCTCCCAGATCCACCCCCAAAGTCTCCAGGTATTTTCCAACACAGACCTGGCAATCCTATGAACAGCCACATGGAAGATGAGCAAGGAGGTAATTTTAATGGACAAACCCATGTGGGGTTGGAAAGAGAAACACACTCTTCCTTCTGCATCCTGAATTCAAACTGGGACCCCAAGCAGCTATTGTTGCATTTCTTTAAAAAACATCCAGGATCTGTTTTGGCTTATATTCAGGCAAACATAAACTGAAAAAATTCTATTTATAGAAAAATATTATATTAGATATTATAATTAACACTAATTGCAACAGTTTATTGCTGGGTACCTTAAGGGTGTTATCCCCCCACACACACACATAGGAGCTGGGGATCCCCTGCCCTCAGCAGCCATTTTCCACTACCACTTAGAGCAGCAGTGGAAGAAAAATAAAACTGGCAGTTGCCTGACTGTTATTTCTGGGTTTTCCTGGAATTGGCCTAATGCCATTGTCCAATGGCCACCCCACCCTCCATGTCTCTGTCCCCTCAGTATACCACTGGTTACCAGACAGCCTGGAAACCCTAGGAAACCTGCAGAACTTCTGACCTATCAAGCCCAACGCTGCCTGAGAGCTACCAGAAAATCGGGAAATTTGTGCTGCTTTATGCTGTGACAACAAAAACAGGGAAATTGTCCAAAGCTGCCAGGCCACAATACATCCTTGATGGGTAGTCTAGTGGGTTGCTATTACTGCTAACATAAAATAGCACTGATCTAATGCTTTGTTATAACTGCATTCAGTGTAGGCTTGCCAATCCCCAGGTCCCAGCAGGGGTTCTCTCGCTTTCCCAGGATCATTCGCTCTCCCAGTCAGCTGGCCAGCGGGGGAAGCCCCGCCCCCACAGCCACCATGTGCCTTTCCACCTCCAGAGGCTTCAGACTCCACTTGGAAAGGCTTCCTCTTGGGATAGTGTGTCTGTGTCTTTAAGGCTGTGGGGACAGGGGTGCAGGCAGAACAACCTGGCTGCTCCCAGTGGCTGTGAAAGCAGCCCAGACCCTCCGTTGGTTGCACAGTCTTTTCAGAGGTTGTTTGCATAGGAAAGGTAAACCTGAACCTTTGGTTGCTCTGTGTTACTTTTAAGAAGTTGGAAGTTCAGCAACTCGTGAGTAGAGATGCCAATCCTTAGATGGGAGCCGGTGCTCCCCTGCTTGGAGTCGTCAGAAACAGGCGGGGGGGAGGGAAATGTCCGCTGGGCACTTCATTATTCCCTATGGGGATTGATTCCCATAGGGTATAATGGAGAATTGATCTGGGGGTATCTGGGGCTCTGGAGGGCTGTTTTATGAAGTAGAGGTACCAAATTTTCATCATAGCATCTGATGACTCTCCTCAAAATGCTCTCCAAGTTTCAAAAAGATTGGACAAGGGGGTCCAATTCTGAGCCTCAAAAGAAGGTGCTCCTATCCTTCACTATTTTCTAATGTAGGGAAGGTATTTAAAAGGTGTGCTGTTCCTTTAAATATGATGGCCAGAACTCCCTTTGGAGTTCAATTGTGCTTGTCACAACTTTGTTTATGACTCCACCCCCAAAGTCTCCCAGCTCTACCCCCAGAGTCCCCAGATATTTCTTGAATTGGACTTGGCAACCCTAATTTCAGTTATGGACAGTCAGAACCATTAGCTGTTTAATAGCAGAGGCTTTACCACTTTCTCAGCAACATTTAAAATTCCACAAAAGTCTATTGTTGGCAGCAGTTTAGATTGTTGAGGTAAACCTGCACTGTTTCTCCTCTTTATGCCAGTGGTTTCCTCTTTGAACTCTTGTAAAACTCGAATTTAAAATAAAGACTAATTAAAGGGCAAGCTTCAAAGTATAGACGCAGTATACTTGGAACTACATTCGTTTTGAAGAAAGAAAATTGGAGTTTTGAAACCAGAGCTGACATTTTGCATGGATTTTCAGAGTTAAATGTTTACAAAAAGGGCATTCACATCAAATATACTTAGCATAGTTTTCCCCTTTAAAATGCATGCAAAGTGGTGTCCCAGTCCTTTTCCAACCATGATTTGTGGGTATTTAAACTAGACACCCAAATTAAAAACGATATTACTGAACACACTTAAAATCTATAACACCAGATATGCATGTACTGGCTATATACTTCGGCATCATGCCCAGGCACAAAAACATCTCATATGAAGCTGCTGCCCTGCAAATGGGTAAAATGAGCAGCTGCCTATTACTAAGCATTCTCTGTTGTAACTCCCACCTGGAGAAATATCCTACCTGATGAGTCTAAGAAATCTCTCACAATGTTATCATTATATAGAATGTTCAAAGCAGAACTTTTCAGGAAGACATTTCTATGAAGGGAATATTTTCTTAGTTTTAAATATTTGTTGAAACATTGTAATTTCTTCTTGGGTTTTAATTTTTTAAATCTTTCTTTACTCTCTATAAGGCAGATGACTTGTAGATAAAGTCAACAGATAAATAAGTGATCCAGAGAGAGCTGAGGTACTTCACAGACTAACTGATTTTTAAAGACATTAGCATTTCATCTAATGCATGAGGATGACTAACAAGGTAATAAAGAGTCCTTCCTAGGGCAAAATACATCAAAGAGAATATATTACAACAAAACAAGTTAAACCTTAGAATAGTTGATCTATATGTAGCCCCAGTTTGCTGGAACTTTTTAAAGACAAAATTCATACCCTACTGTTCTGCCTGCACACATCAAGGCAGCTACCAAATAAAATATCATAATAAACCACATTTTAAAACCACTAAAAGAGCCAGTTTGGTGTAGTGGTTAAGTGCGCAGACTCTTATCTGGGAGAACCGGGTTTGATTCCCCACTCCTCCACTTGCACCTGCTGGAATGGCCTTGGGTCAGCCATAGCTTTCATAGGAGTTGTCCTTGAAAGAGCTGTAAGAGCTCTCTTAGCCCCACCTACCTTGCAGGATGTCTGTTGTGGGAAGGAAGATAAGGGAGATTGTGACCGCTCTGAGACTCTGAGATTCAAAGAATAGGGCAGGATATAAATCCAATATCTTCTTCTTCTAAAATCAACCAAACCCCTCTACATTATTAAGACAATTAAAGTCCAGAGCTAAAATACAGACAGACATAAAAACAACAGTTAAGAAATTGGGCAGGAAAAGGTGTTCATTGAAGAAATGCCAGACAAAATTTAAAAAGGAAGATGGCAACAGAAGGGCACAGACAAATCTCCGTGTGTGAGATCAAAGCAAGAATACCAAATATTTGCTACACATGAAAAAGAGAAATAGTTACTTGTCATATGTGGTAACCATTCATAATCTTAAACTCAGTCCTGAGAAATAATGTTACATTTGTTAACAAGTTCTCATCTAGTCACTTCTTGTTCCAGCTGTCTCGAGTATTTATTTCTAATTAAAAGGTTAAAATATTCTGAAGATGTGATAGAAATAAAGTCTTTTGGTTTCACTTCCCTATTTAAAACAATTACCAATTTCACACATAGCTTACCACGTGGTCACGTTCCTGTTCTCTGTGCAGCGTCCATCGGATTTCCCACTATCTGCGCCAGAGAACATAAGAACATAAGAGAAGCCATGTTAGATCAGGCCAATGGCCCATCCAGTCCAACACTCTGTGTCACACAGTGGCAAAATTTTATATATATATATATATATATATATATATATACACACACATATACATATACACACACACACACTGTGGCTAATAGCCACTGATGGACCTCTGCTCCATATTTTTATCTAAACCCCTCTTGAAGGTGGCTATGCTTGTGGCCGCCACCACTTCCTGTGGCAGTGAAATCCACATGTTAATCACCGTTTGGGTGAAGAAGTACTTCCTTTTATCCGTTTTAACCTGTCTGCTCAGCAATTTCATCGAATGCCCATGAGTTACAGGAAGTGTCATGGCTTTTGCATAGCAAACAAACTGCTAAAACCCAGTTTACGTTTGCTACGCAAAAGCCACGGCACTTCCTGTAACTCCGGCGCAGATAGTAGGAAATCCGACGAACGCTGCTCAGAGAACAGGAACATAACCACGGGGTAAGCTGTGTGCAAAATTGGTCAATATTTTTAATGTCTGTTACTCCTGGAAGTTAACTGTTTAAAGCTGGCACTGGAAATATTGCTACAAATGGCTTTATAATGGTTCTTCCCTTCACCTATGCTATACCACAGGGATCCCCAGTCTGTTGCCCAGCATCACTTTCCCAGGCATCTACCACATGATTCAGGAAAGTAAAAATGGCCATTGTGAAGGCTGCCTTAATACAAATAAAAGGGCTTTTCTCCTGGATTCTCCCCGCTACTCACTGGAGAAGGAGCTGGGCATCCATCCATATCGCTCTCTCTCTCTCTCTGCCCCTCCTGGCACCCCGAGTGTTTGTCCAATTTATTCCTTCCCTACCTTTGAGGAGGAGCTTGACTTCCTTAAACATGATGCTGAGGACAGAGAGAAAAAAAGAGAAAGATGACAGAGACAGTAAGTCACTGGGATTTAATACTCTGCCACCATTGGGCTGTTGTGTGTAGTTTGTGTGTGTGAACACACGTGAAGCTACCTTATACTGAATCAGAACATTGATTCATCAAGGTCAGTATTGTCTTCTCAGATTGGCAGTGGCTCACCTGATCTTTTTATCTGGAGATGCCAGGGTTTGAAAATTGTACCTTCTACGTGCCAAGCAGATGTTCTATCACTGAGCCATAGCTCCACCCCCAAGTGTGTTTTATCTTCATTTTCAACCCTCTTTGTGTATGTTTATGTATATGCATTATCCTCCTTTGGTTTTCTGTGTGTGTGTTATCTCCTTTCTCCTGTTAGTCGTCGTCTTCTGTTTGCATGTTATTCCACCACCACCCCTTGGATTTCTATATGTGTGTACATAAGTGTGCATGCATAGCACTGCTTACCATGGCAGCCAATTTGTAGTGGCACCTGCCCCACAGTCTCAGAATTCAAAACATATCTGCAGGCTTGAAAATGCAAACCCTTGTTTGGTCTGCTTCCTGCTTCTCTTCCAAATCTCACTCCCCAAAAAGGAGAACATGCCCTCCATATGCCATCTCTGTAGTCAACCAATCGCAATAGGTGATGCTACTCAGTACACTGTGGTTTCTACATTTCTATGTCACAACAATCCTCTTTTATTGTAAATTGTAGTGAACAACCAGCTACAAACCCTAGTTTTAGTCTGTTTGCTGCCAGCCAGCAAGCCCAATCTCTTGTTGTGCCATGTGCATTTGGACATCACAATTTATTAGAGTTAGATAAATCCAGTATTTATAAACTAAGAAGTTTATAAATTTGTATAAGTTTGTAAAATTATAAAGTTATAAATTTGTATAAGTTTGTAAAATAAAATTCTAACTTAGAGTAATATATTGAAAGTTCTTTTTTAAAGGGGAAGTATTCAAATGTTTCAGTAAGGTCTCCACAGATCAGACCAGATATTCAGATCTGTAGAACAGATTATGTAATCTATTCAACACATAGAAGCATAAAACTGGAAGGCAGTTCAAGGACTATTCATCTAGTCCAATCCCCTTCACAGTGAAGGAATTTTACAACTACCCATACACACTCCCTCAGTGACTCCTGCTCTAGAAGAAGGCAAAACACGCCCAGGATCCCTGGACCAATCTGGCCTGGCCTGGAGTACATCATGTACTCTTAAGAGAATGTGCCTCCATAGGATTCTAGAATCCTTTGAAGTTTTGATTTTCACTATCTCAAGGCAATTAAAAATATGACTTAATAACTCCCAAGTTATCTGTAACCATCTTTTATGTTAAGATGAATGATCTATGCTAAGATTTTATGTAGATAATTCATTTTATAGGTGTTTGTTCTGCTTCTGAATGGCCTGTGAGTCATAATAAAAACTGAGTGACTGATTGAAATACCAATCCTGACCCAAAGTGATTCCAATTTGTCATAGATGTATTTGAAAAACAGTGACTTCAGGAATACATGGGATGAGGTAGAAAAGCAGATCAGGAAACACGAAGCTTTTGAGAAACTTCTGGATTCCCATGATGAAAAGGTAAAACACATACAATCCTATATCCAGTTATTTTATGTAATAAGGAAATACAGTCTTATTCCTAAAAGCTGCTGTTTGGACATACTAACACCACTGGGGAAAGTGCTGAGAGAAATAAGTAAAACAAAAAGTCTAGGATGTTATCTGGAAAATATAGCATACAGATGTGCCCTGGCAGCACTATCCTGAAATGTAAGGACTGATTCTCAGAATCATTTTAAGCCATATTTTTTTAGTGAATCTTTTTTAGTGAATTTGAGGGGTCCCTCCTTAGGTGAAATGCCCAAAGTGGGGGCGGGGGGGGGGGGAGAGTTCTGGTAATTCCTTGAAGGGAGGATGCCTCAAATTCTAACACAAGATTTCACTTAGACAAAGTTCTGAGTAGGGATGGGCACAGAACACAAAAATGGTGGTTCGTTGGTGTGCCTGAATCAGTTGTTCGGTTCATTCCATTTTTTTAATTTTCTGAACAAATTGTGGTTAGTTGGTTTGTTTGGTTCAGGAGGGCTAGAAAGTGCTGGCATGCCATAAATGTGCCCAATGTGAGGATGTCACCTGAAGTGACGCTATTGCACCGGGCACATTTGCAGGGGCAACTTGCCTAGCACAATAGCATCACTTCCTGGTGATGTCATCATGCTACGCACATCACAGCGCACAAGGAGGATCCCTCACTGATAAAGATACAAATGAATCACCCAAAACCCAAGCTACTTTGTTTTATGAGTTGCGCATAGTGCAAATACCTGAACCGATTTGGAATAAACCACAAATCAGCTATTTTAGTCACGAATCCATCCCTAGTTCTGAGTGGGGGTTTGCATGTCATAGAACAGAGGCATACCAATAATACCATCACACAATAATCTGCCTGAGGAGAATGGGCAGCCTCAAATTCTCCAAGCTTCTGACCCCCTCAAATTCCATCATATTTTTTAATCCAAACATGCTGCTGTAAAGTTTCTTTTACATTGGCATTTGCCTCCAGAACGTGCAGAATTTAAATACTGCATTGGTTATCTACATATATCAAAGGTGCACAGCCATGATTTCAGATATGTTTGCTTTTCAGGAATTGTCTCTTCAGGAGCAGGCAAGTAAACTACAACAGAACAGAGAACTGGAAGGAGCATCGGTCCAGCACAAACTCAATAATATAATAAAAAGGAGAAGATACCTCAAAGAACTCTCCTTTAAAAAGCGAGAAAAACTGCAGACAGCCCTTCTGACAGCCATCTTCTACCAGAATCTAGCTGAGGTGAGGTCACCTTCTACCAAACTGGATTAGAGTTTGGCAAATTAAGTTTCAATCTGTTCAGAGTTAATTTGAAATTAATTCTGTTTGGCAAAATCCTTTCTCACTGGAGTAGCTATATCTGCAAACCCTTCCTATGAATAGAAAAAGATCCTGTTTCAAAGGCTAATTGGGTTAATCGGTGTAATAAAGGAACTGCTGTTGTTGGCATTCTTTTGAACCCCCCGTTGGAATAAAGAGGCTGACACAGAAATATTGGGAAAAATGGGCCACTTTATTAACTACAACTTAATACGGCAAGGTAAAACAGCTATAGGACAAGCCCTGGTGTCTTCCACCGACCCCGCCAAGTCCAACAATGGGCGAGCCACCCTACCCCAGCACAAGCCAAACGAATGTGGCTAGTGCCGGGCTGGCAGACCACAAATGCCCTCCCCTTAAGCTTCAGCCCCGATCACCAGAAAGAGGCGACTAAGGGGGAGGCATGAATACGATCCGCATTATAAGACATTGAGCCGTAAAGCCCATCTGCCATTCCTGCGGATCGACTGCACTAAACAGGTGCAGAGGCCTGGGTCCTCACCAACAGGGAATAACCCCTTGCTCCTTCCGCCACCGCCAATGCCAAGCCTCTGCTTAGGCATTCGCGCCCCCCAGGCGGCCCAGAGCCGCCCGAAGAGCTTGCCGCAAGTCGCTCAAAAAGGCCCAGTTCCTGAGATCAGACAGATGGACCCCATCTGGCCGATATAACTCCCTCCTATCCACCCTAATTCCAGGGTGGGGAAGGAAGGTACCCAGACCCCCTTCCAGGGCCTTCCTCGGTGCCCAATTCACCTTCTTTCTGGCCTGCTCGATCCCTGCAGGATCCCAAGCGGCATGCCAGACTATCTGTGGCAAAATGGCAGACCAGATGAAGCGAACTCCTGGCCACCTCCGCAGAATGGCCCGAAGATCCGCCACTGCCTGCAAAGACAAGGCTCTCCCCTTCGTCAAACCCAGATCATTCCCCCCAAGGTGAATGATGAGTATGTGAGGTGGCAGACCAACCCTTCCAGAAAACAGCAAAGGCAGAAGCCCAGGCCAACGTAGCCCCCTTCGCCCTTGCCATTCCACCAGAGCCCACTCGCTCAGCCCCAACTGTGAGCCAACTGGCGATCGTCTGGCAAAGTGAGCTGCCCTGAATATCATACTGTGCCCGTAAATGAGGATCCGCAGCCTCCCTTGGCGAGACACAGCACCTGTAATGAAACAACAGTCAAACAACTGTAACAAAACCACATAACATGCTAACAAGGGGCCCCTTTAGAGAAACAACCATGGACGCACATAGGCGCGATAAGCAATGACCCACCCTTTGGACAACCGGCCCTGGGTAACCCATCGCTGCCGCAGTCGATGCAGCCCCGATCCGGAAGGAATGGGTCCCAACCTTAAAGTTTCCCAGCCCTAGCTTTTCCAATGCTCGTGCCGTCACTGCCCAGAATTGATACTTGGTAAGGGGGGGGGGCTGCATGGCAGAAAAATGGCCCTTTGGCGCTTCCTCGTACAGCCACGTAAAGCTTGCACCGGGCATAAACCCTCTTCATGACAGGGACCAATCTCCACCATGGTGCCCTTTTGCCTTTGATCCGTTTTGGATCGCCAGACCCGCAAGAACACATGCTCGTCCTTAAACGTTACATCGCCACACTGCAATGCAACATCGGACTGGTCCTTCTGAAACAGCGATACTAGCTCAGAAACCCTTAAGGCGCCGAAGAATGCAGTGAGTGCAGCTGCGTGAAACAATGCAACTTCATAATCAGAACTGCACACCTCTGTCCAAACTCCACCTAGCCCTCTAAGTATGGAAGGGGAAATGGGCTGACGGGCGTCCGCCCGTGCCCCCCGCTCCCTGGACCAACCTTCCAACACCTTTTTTACCCTGAAATCATCTGCAGTCGAAGGGTGCCCTTGCACCTTACTGTTAAACGCTAAGGCGGCTAACTGACCCCGAATGGATTTCACTGCTATTCCCCTGCTTTTCTGATGCATGCAAAACTGTATAAGGTGTAATACTGGGATGGGCCAGCAGTCTCCCAGCCCAGCAGAACTCCAGAACACCCTAAACTGTAGGGCAGCGCGTTCGTAAGCTTTCCGGGTACCTGGGGCCAATGCTAAAAGGATTGCCCTACTGGCTTCTGCCTGCTAAGCTACCACAGGTCCCGAGGAATCCGAAATGGCTGAGGATCGGCCTCCAGGGCCAACTGACAAAAGCGCTCCATCTATTGGCAAGACAGAGCGTCCACCACCCCGTTATTAACCCCAGGCACATGTTTAGCTAAAAACAAAATATTTAATCGAAGGCAACGCAGCGTAAAAACCCTAACTAAGTTCATCACAGGAATAGACTTAGAAGACAAGGAGTTGATGACGTGCACAACTGCCAAGTTGTCACACCAAAAATACACAACTTGGTTGGCTAACTGCTCCCCCCATATGCAGACTGCTACCACAATCAGAAAAAATTCCAAGAAAGTCAAATTCCTGCAAATGCCACTGGCTTGCCAATTTTCCGGCCACCACTCAGCACACCAGTGCCCTCTAAATAAAACTCCAAAACCAATAGAACCTGTGGCATCTGAAGATATCTGGTCAGCTTCGACCTTCATATCCTCCCGCCAAAAAGATACCCCATTGAATGACTCCAAGAATTTTTCCCAAACCTCCAAATCACAATGCATACTAGCCATTATGTGCACTCTGTGATGAGGCAAGCACAGGGAACCCATGGCATCACAAAGGCACCGAAGGAATGCCCTTCCCAGTGCCACCACTCTACAGGCAAAATTAAGATGCCCCACAAGTTGTTGCAACTCCAAAAGCGACACCTTACATTTCCGCTTTAATGTTGCTAACCTAGCCCTAAGCTGCTGTACCTTCTCAGCGGGCAACCATGAAGCCTGCTGGCAAGTATCCAACTTGATACCCAAAAATGTTAGCTAAGTAGCGGAACCCTCAGTCTTTTTGTGTGCCAGGGGCACCCCAAGCTCATCCGCCAGCTTCATAAAGCGCTCCAGTAGCTTGGCGCAACGCCCCGTGCCAGCAGCGCCCACAAACAAAAAATCATCTAAATAATGAACAATCTCACTGCGCCCTGACCTATCCTTCAACAGCCATTCCAAAAATGAACTGAACCGTTCAAAGGCGGCACAAGATACAGAACACCCCATCGGTAATGCTCTATCCATATAATATTTTCCTTCGAACTTGAACCCCAACAATTCGAAATCCTCAGGGTGCACTGGTGAAAGCCGAAAGGCCGACTTGATGTCACATTTGGCCATCTCCGCACCAATATCACACCCACGAACCACTCTGACTGCCTGGTCAAAAGAAGTATATCTAACAGAACAAAGGGAATAGGGAATTCCATCATTCACCGACCCCCCACTGGGATATGAAATGTGATGGATCAACCTATATTCCCCTGCTGTCTTCTTGGGAACCACCCCCAATGGGGAGACCCTCAAACATGGAACAGGAGGAGCCTCGAAAGGACCAATAACTTGCCCTTCAGTACATTCCTTCGCTATTTTTGCCTGAACAACAAGCTCCATTCCCACTATGGAACGGAGATTGGATGCCTCACAGGGTGCCCTAGGCCCCTGATATGGGATACGAAATCCCCTGCTAAACCCTTCCCACAAATAGACTCTGTCAGCGACCCGGGGATAATCTACCAGGAAACGCTTAAGAACCCTCAGTCGAATGGGACTGGGACCCTTTACCAGGAGCTTGCGAATTGCCCCCTCCACCGAGGCGCTTTGTCCCTCCTTTCTGTTTGGCCTTACTGCAAGCCAAAAATGCATGGGACCCGCCACACAATGGGCATTCATGCCGGAACTTGCATGCTTTCTGCGATCAAACTCCCTGTGACATGAACTCCCAACATAACAACCGGGGTTGAACCAGCTGACCCGCCGTGGAGCGGGCTGTTGAGGTGCCAGTCTGCTTATGCACTAAATGCCCACTATCAGCCCTATCCACTAAATTAGGCTTAGCCGGGGCCATCAACTGCAACCACAACTGTTGATTAATTTGGTCCCACAGCAACAATGGATTAATCGCGCTCTCATTCGAAAAGTCTCGTCATATTGTAACCAGGCGGCACCCGCAAAATTGGTATACGTCCTATATATGATGTTGCAATATTGAAACAAAGGCGCAGTATGACTTGGCTGTGCCCTTGCAATCACTCATGCGTGAATGAGAAAACCCGGGAGCCAATTGGCCTAGGTCCTATCAACCTTCCTACGCCTGAGCTTCTCCCTCTCCTTTTCATCCATTTCTTCCTTAGTTTTCTTTTCCAATTCTCTGTACAATAGACTAAATACGTCAACATATTCACCCCTCAAAATTTTTTCCTGCATCGCGGGGATCAGGTGATCCCCCAAAGGTATTGCCGAGTCTCCAAAAGGGAGAGCCAAAAAGGGGACTGACCCATATGGGTTAGGGGGATAACCCCAGGGATTACAAGGGACACTAGGCCACCCCAAAGGTTGACCCATCGCCATCTGCGCACCCCAGGGCAATACTCCCGCCGCCATAGGCACCGACGGCGACCCCTGAGCAGCCTCAGACTCCGCAGCTGCCGAAGGTGGCTGGCACAATCCAGACGAGGCACCCTGACTCCGTCCCAAAGCAAGACTTCCTGAAGCCCAAGATGGCCCCGCTTGAGCTGGAAAACCCCAATTTACACCATGCTGCCCTGAAGTATACGCCGGCCCCATCCCACTGGGCCCTGGCAATACACTGGGACCCCATGATCCCCAAGGCCATGCAGTGTGATATTGTGTGAGTGCCCTCATACCTTCCAAAGCTGCCGGCGGCATCGCCACCACCACAGGCTGGGCTGGCTGTTGTCCATCATCGCCGACTTCCAGCTTCACTACATCGTCACTCAACCCCATCTCTTTGTTTGAACTATCTTCCTGGCTCCGGTCAGGCGTCTTCCTGGAGTCCGCACTATCCTGCAAAGCAGAAAGCCTTGTCAGCACCTCTCGCTCAAATGTAAGAGTCCCCGACCGCCCAGTAGCACTATGCCGCCCAGGCCAAACAGTAAGCGTCCCGAACGCGCCCCTCTCCCTCTCCAGTATGCTTAGCTGCTCAATTATGGCCTGCCTCATACCAGCGCTATGTAACTGCTCGTCCCCCAGGGGCCCAGGATGAGCACGCTTTCTCTGGTCCTTTGCAGGCTGTTTGCCCTTGGAAGGGCCCTGCCCCTTCTTTGGGCCCATTGATACTACTTAAAAGCCTGCCAAACAATTACCGCAAAGGTGTGAGGTGGTGAGGGGGGGGGGTAAAAGTAATAAAGCCGTACCCCTCCCTTACTAATGAACAAACCACCCCACCAGTACAGTCCAACAATGTCCTATAAGGACGAGGGGGGGGGGGGGGTTGGAGGATAAAGCCACCCACTGCTCAAGCTTCCCCTTGGGCCAAAATCAACGATGCAAGGCCGCGCCCCCCCCCTCTCAGCATCCCGCTCTCCCAACAAGCACAGTACAACTTTCCCCTTTCTATGATGCCGCGCGTGCTCCATCGTCACCCGACAGCTCCACTGCCATCCGAATGCCTGGGGCCAGACACGGAAGAAGCAGCCCCCACCCTCACACTCTCGGCCGAAAGCAGCAACGTGCCTCCATTCTTGGCCAAGAGCTTCAGCAAAATGCAGAGCAGTGGGCAGGCCAAGGCTAAATAGAGCCACAGCCACACCTCCGAAGCACCTGGATGCCCGGGAAAAACAGGGATGACTCAGCCTGCATCCATCCGGGGATGCAAAGAACGGCCCCGCGGCACATAGCCGCTACACGGCCCAGCCAGGGTGGGGCCAAATTTTTTTGTAAAAATAATTTTTATTATTCTACAACATATTATATCACTATTTCAGTTACTTCTCTCAAATAAAAGTCAATATGTTGCTTCACATTTCCACCTCCCCTCCTCCCTTTCAAGACTTTCCCAGTGTTACTTACAATATAAAAGCAATAAAGATAATTTAACATTTAAAAACAACTGTTTAAAAAGAAAAAAGGAACTTATACTTCTTTATGGTTATTACCTCATTCGATTAATGATCCAATATATTACTAAATTAAGTCATATTATCTATCTTATAATCTTTTAAGAAAGAGCAAAATATTTTCTCATACTCTCATTTTAACTATCATTCTTGTCTCAGTAAATTAAAAATAGCTGATAAACAAGTTATCCATTATCAAATATCACCAAGTGTCCTTTCACTCTCCAATGTTCTTCCACATAGTTCTGAAACTTTCGCCATTCATTATTAAATTTTTCCATATCAAGTTCCTTTAGTGTTCTTGTTAATTTGTCCATTTCACTCCAGTGCATAATTTTCATAACCCAGTCCCATTTTTCTGGAATTTTATTTTGCTTCCACAACTGCGCATACAATGTCCGTGCAGCTGAAAGCATGTACCAAAGTAATGTTCTGTCTTGCTTCAGAAAATGTCCTATTTGTAATCCCAACAAAAAGATTTCTGGTGCCTTCTTCACTTTGTATCCCAAAATCTTTGACATTTCTTGCTGGATCATTTGCCAATATTGTACAGCCCTTTCACAAGTCCACCACATATGGTAGAAGGACCCTTCATGTTTTTTACATTTCCAACATCGATCAGACATCTGATTATTTGTTTTCGACAGTTTTTTTGTGTGTCATATACCATCTATACAACATTTTGTAACAGTTTTCTTTTATGTTATTACATGTCAATATTTTCATAGAGTTCTTCCACAAATATTCCCATTGTTCCATCTGAATTTCCTTGTTTATATTAATTGCCCACTTTATCATTTGAGATTTTACCACTTCTTCCTCTGTAGACCATTTCAGTAACAGTTTATATACTTTGAGATCAATTTTACATCCTCCCCAAACAGCATTCTCCATTTCTGTTTGTTCTTGTCTTATTCCTTCATTCCTAACATCCTGCTTCAGCAGACTTTTAATTTGTAACCATTGAAACCAATTAAATTTATAATCCAATTCTTCCACTGATTTTAATTCTGCTTTGCCTCCTTGTATTTTTAACAATTGTTTATATGGTAACCATTTCTCTTCCTTAATATCCGAATATAACTTTATTACTTCCGTTGGCACAATCCACAATGGTTTCCTCTCATCTCCATATTTTTGGTATTTCAACCAAGTTTTAAGCAAACTACTTCTTATATAATGATGTGAGAAAAAACCATCCATTTTACTTTCCCCATAGCACAAATATGCATGCCAACCAAAAACCTTTCCATGGCCTTCTAATGTTAATAATTTTCTGTTTAATAACACTATCCAATCCTTAATCCATACCAAACAAACTGCATCATGATATAGTCTTAAATCCGGTACTTGGAAGCCTCCCCTTTCTTTAGCGTCTGTCAGGATCTTCATCTTAATTCTTGGTTTCTTGCCAGCCCATATAAATTCCGAAAGTTTCCTCTGCCATTTATGAAATTGTTTATCTTCTTTCACTATTGGTATAGTTTGAAACAAGAACATTATTCTTGGTAATACATTCATTTTTATTGCCGATATTCTACCCAGGATAGACAAATTCAACTTATTCCATTTTTGTAAGTCCACCTCAATTTTCCGCCAAAGCTTTTCATAGTCAGGGTTTGTAGACTCTTTCGGGCTCAAGTGCCATGTTCTACTGAAGAAAGTTTTTCTTCCAGACGTTTCGTTCTCGGCTGCGGAGAACATCCTCAGTGGCGTTGCAGCCGGAGCAGGCGCTCTGACCTTCTTGGCTGCTGTGCATTGAGTGAGGCCAGGGCTGCTGGAGAGCTGCTATTTCTAGGCTGGAGGGGGTGTGGTGAAAGGGCAATAGGTTTGTGGATGTGCCCATTGTTTGGTGGGGCTTCCTGGAAGGGTAGTGATAAGGTGCTTCAGGCGTTCCACTAAAATTCTAGCATATATTTTGTAGTCATTATTTAGCAATGAAATTGGTCTATAGTTTTTTACATTAGTCACATCTCTGTCTTCTTTTGGTATCAACAAGATTACTGCTTCCTTCCAGGTATTAGGTATCTTCCCATCTATTCTTATAACGTTCAAAAGTTTCTGAAATTTTGGAAGTAGAGTTTCTTTAAGAACTTTATAATATCTTGCTGTAAAACCGTCAGGACCCGGAGCCTTTCCTGGCTTCATTGAGTTAATTGCCGCTTCAATTTCTTCCTTACCAATTGGGTCGTTTAAGATCTTTTTCATATTGTCTGTTAGGGGTTTAACATTAATTTCCTGTAAATAGGCATCAATTTTCCCTTTTTCCCCCACATGACTTTTATACAAATTTGCATAATATTTATAAAACTCTCTTTTGATTCCTTCCTGGTCAACGATTTCTTTGTTGCCCAAACTAATTTTATTAACAATTTTATTTTCCCTTTTTCTTTTCATTTGCCAGGCCAAGTATTTTCCAGCTTTATTTGCACTCTCAAAAGATTTTTGTTGAAGCCTTTTTACGTTCCATTCTACTTCTTTATTTAACAAGTGTCTTAGTTGATCCTGTAGAATTCCAATTTCTTTTAAAATCTTCTTTTTCCCCGGCCTCTTTATAAGCTCTCTCTCCTTCTTAGTCTCCTTCTGAATGTCTGTCATTTGTTTCTCTTTAGCTTTTCTGTCTTTATTATTCAATGTGATTAAAATACCTCTCATCACCATTGGCATTCTTGTTGGGCAGTCTACAGCAATTGAACTGTGTGTGTAGCATGTGTCAACCAGGGGTATGAAATGAGCTACTGCTGACCTCATAAAATTTCCCATATACTCCTGTATAGGGTTGGATCCCTCCATGATTCCAATATTTCCACTCCCAATAATATTTGAATTGGGAATTGTGTTGGGAAGGTAACAGGAATAGGGAAGGAGGAGTATGATCTGTCCCCACCTGGTGCATATTGTTCCTGCCCTTTAAATTTTAAAAGGATTCTATCTTCTATGCATGTAAGACCTGGCCTCTGAAGTCTATATGCCAGTAAAGGTATTGACATGAAATGAAGCCTCTGAAGTCTGAAGCCCAGGTCTACTGCTCATGGAAAATAATGGCCCTTTCATGTTTAAAGGTTTGATGTACCAAAGACCAGGTGGAAGAAGCTAAAAATGAGAAGAGGCCAGGTCTAAAGTCCATCACTTTTAGAGAATCCAGCTGGTCTGCAGCATATTGATTATTAAAAATAATGGCCCTTTAAACTTTAGACCAGCGCTGGGCTGGGGCACACTTCCTCTCCCTCTCTGCTTGTGCTGCCTCTAGGGAAGGAGGCACTTGAAAAATTATTTTTATTTCTCGCAGAAAGTACACAGTTGGAAGTATTGTTCTGATACTTACTAGAAGGGGAAATGTTCCTAACACAACCTTCCAAAACTATGGTAAACCTGCCAATATTTAATGAAAAAGATAATCATGCTCTTCCTGAATCTCTGATATGGAATTAAAATGACAAGAACACTCCCCTACTGCTGACATTAAAGCTCCAAACTAAACACCATGTCAAACATACACACACCATTGCCAGTAGTTCTGTAGGTTGTTCCCAGATGATTTAAAGCCAGCAACTTAATATACTTCCATCATGGCAAGGCAAAGATTGAGATTCCCTTTAGGCATTACAGAAATACTGTGAAAACTTCTTTTTTGTGGGTTCATCACAAGACAGCCATTTAACATTTAAAAGATTACAACTGCGTGGATGGGATGAATCATGCAAATTCAAGCCACATATTGACTGGAATGGGTGGTAACAATTCCAGGGTCTAGATTCACATGA
Source organism: Heteronotia binoei (assembly GCF_032191835.1). NCBI lineage: Eukaryota > Metazoa > Chordata > Lepidosauria > Squamata > Gekkonidae > Heteronotia > Heteronotia binoei. Next base: position 81,317,371 of record NC_083243.1, on the reverse strand, counting down.
TGGTCTCCCCTTTAAAATAAATCAGGAAATGAACCAATTATGGCTATCATCATGATCCAATTCATACAATGAGTTAAAAGAATCTAAATTGTATGAGTTAAAAGGGGAATCATATGCCTTTTGAGCAGGACAGAATTGCTCAGCTTTAATGTAATCATTTTAAAAGATCACAAGCCATTGAAGTTTTGAAACTGTATGTGGTTCTTTCTTACTCTTTCATTTGTAACTTAGATGCAAAAGTCAATAAAACAGAGAAGAAAGATGGTTTACTTTATGAAGTCAAACCAGGACATTAGTCATATCAACATAACTCTGATTTCAGTCACTGGATGCATAGACAGAATGCACTGGGGAATCATGCTACCAGACTTACAGAGTTCAGCCTAGTAGTCACATGATACCCTCTACTAAATTAAGAGACAGTTGAATATTAGCATGTGTCAGTTTCATGGCAAGATTATGAGACGCTACAGCATTTGTAATGTGAAAAGCAGACACCACTTTGTGGCTCTGCTGAGGCTCAATGTTCCTTTTAAAACTGTTTTAAATGTTTTATTCTCCATTATTTTAGTGAAATCTTGTAGATTTAATTTAGCAACTATTGTGTCAGTTTTGGGGAAAATAATTATTTAATGAACTCCTATCCCATTAATAAAAATAGCAACAATGTCTTCTGCAATATTCACATTTTCCTCGGGGAAATTTTCTGAGAAGATAGCCTAATGCTTAATGTTACTAGCAATTACTCTAAAACCATTCCTGGCCCATCCAAAAGCAGCTCAAGAGATTCTAGTAGCAGGAAGGTGGGCCAAATGCACTTCCAAAAGTACTTTTATCAGTCTTAAGGAATTTTAATCAAGGTACAGCTTAGAAAATGCCCAGGTATCTGTGTATATTTCTCATGCACACTCTCAAGGACAAAGGCTCACTGCTAATCTGCCCTTGATGAGATTTTTTAAGAATAATTTTTTTTCAGCCCTTCCCCACCTCAGACCATTTAGTGCAATACCTGTAAAGACACACTTCTTTATTTAACTATACCCTTAAGAAAACAGAAGTCTATGGTTGCCATTTTGCATATGGGAAATTCCTGAAGATTTTGAGACTGGTACCTTTGGATGGTGGAATCTGGGAAGGGGAGGAGCTCAGTACAGATATGACACAACAGAGTTCACCCTCTGACACTGTAATTTCTTTCAGGGGCACTGATCTCTATAGTCTGGAAATCACTGAAATCCTGAGATAATTCCCAGCCCCACCTAGGGGTTAGTAAACCTGATGTTGCATAGTTAAAACTTTCCCTAATGCAAGGTTCCTAGTGAATATATTACTTGTTCTTGATTCCTGGCAACAGGAATCTACTAAGCAATATTCATGAGGCACACATATCTACAAGCAACAGAGTTCAAATGTGGTATACTGGAAAATATGACCTACTGGTTACCTACGTAGTTGTGAGATATTATCACATTGAATAGATTATGAAGCAGTATTTCCGAGTGACATAGCTTGCAGTACCCCAACACCACTTATGAATAGCAGTCAGTTCTGTTCTTCATTAGCTTGGTGTCAGAAGTATTTTGGAGCTAAATATAGACAGCTGAAGGTAACTTGCTGATAGTAACTACTATATGTTAGCTGTATTTGCTAGTAATAGGATTATCAGGTCCTTACCTCTCACTGGCAGAGGAAGGGAGGGCTCCATCCTCACATGGAAGTGACATCATCATGGCAGGGACATCACACAGAGGACACTCTGGTTTGAAGGCAAAACTCTACGGTAAAATTGCCCTCAAACCATAGAGTTTCACCCTCAAACCAGAGCATCCCCATGTGACATCCCTAGTATGAAAATGTCACTTCCACATGATGTCATCTCATCAGGGACATTGTGTGGGGATGTCACTGTTTGGGGCTGGGTTTCCTGCACCAGTCAACTGGCCAGCAGCAAGGAGAAGCCCCCAAAAGCAAGGGATCCCCTGCTCGGACCTGGAAGCTGGCAACCCTAGCTAGTACTGTAGAATATGGGGAGATGGCTACAAAGAGTACTTATTTCAATCTTCCAAGACAACTATAGAGATGAAAAAACAAAACCTTACCATGCTTAAATGCTTGTAGAATTTTTTTCAGTTAGTATATCTAAGGCCTAATTAACGCATAACTTTTTCATGAAGACACCTTGTGATATCTCAGCCATCTCAAGTAGCGAACAATTCATAGAATCATGGAATCACAGAGTTGGAAGATACATCCATGGTCATCTAGTCCAACACCCTGTACAATGCAGGAAACTCACAAATACCTCCCCCCTAAGTTTATACCTCCCCCCAATTCAATTGAATATCCCCTCAGAACTGTTTTTTTGCAGTGCCATGTATTCTTCAACTGACTCTGGCACAATCAATACCAGCTGTTGCTGGTATTGCAAAAAGTCTTCCGTTTTGTTCATACCGCTATCATTTACACAAGTTCTGATTTACAGGGAAATACTATTTTGGGAGGATTTGTCTGAGACCAGGATAATGTGGATAATGCTGTATTCATTCTTTGGTGGCAGGCAGAAAGCTGGATTGAGGAGTGTATACAAAAGGTGGAGGACTCTCCTTTTCAAAGTCTCAGCAACCTGAGTGACAAGATGAAGCTTCTGCAGAAGCATCAAGCTTTTGAGGCTGAGATTCTAGCCCACATGGATCTAATTGCAACTGTTAATATGGTAACCTTGAGTGTCTGTAATTTTAAATTTCTGAAAGGTCTCTCTGTAGGCATTCAGTCAAAAGATAATTTTCACTTTATCCCCTTTTGCCTTTCTGTCCAGTGCATAGACTATGCAAGTGTTTCTGTGAAACCAATTATTTGTGTCTGTGCATTAAAAACCTACGAGTGAGGACTCTTGGGGAGGGGATCTCATTTCCCCCACTCCCTCTTACCTTACCTCTTTGTCTCCTCCTTGCAATGCCTGTAGCCTCTCTCCTTTCTTTCTCTCTTTCATGCCTTCCTACTTTCCTAGTCTTCCTTTGTTTCTCCTCCTAACAGCCTCTGCCCATGCTCATACTCTCCCCACCTACTTTTTTCATTTCCCCTACTTCATCTCCTCCCCCCTCTACCTTCACCTTCCCTTTCACCTTTTTTTAGTTTGTCTCTCTCCCCACTCAATGCTGACACTAACCAAGGCACTTTCCAGCTGGCATTGCTGAGGATTCCAAGCCCAAAATGGCTGCTGAGATCTCACAGCACAGTCTCATGAGATCTCAGTGACATTCTTTTTGCAATTAAGCAGACATTGCTTCTACAATATTGTTTTAACCTGCCCATGTATTTTCCTTACATGTTCTTTTTTTATGTAAGTTAGGGAGAGAAATGGAATAAAGGTGAGTGCTTGATAGGGACATATGAATACAACCTTGCCTCTTTTCCCCCCCTTTAGTTTTCATATGATGTCAGAGTTTTACTTTTTGACCATTTTTATTCTTAGAGTTTTTTATTCATTGTTGCTGTTCAGTGCCATTTTACACAATTTATGCCACTGATGCAAACATGTTAGAAACTGCATTCATTTAAAGGAAAACACTAAGATTCATGGGTTTGATTGGTGCAAAGGGAAAATAAAAATGAACTAGTTGGTTTTTTTTAGTTGAAATCATGGGCTGCAAAATTAATAGGAGATTGTACAGATGTGATACATACCTTCTCAGCTATGTTGATAAAGGGAGTTCTGGCCATCACATTTAGAGGAACTGTGTTCCTTTTAAATTCCATCTGTCCATTGGAAATAATGGAGGATAGGGGCACCGTCTTCTGGGGCTCATGGATCCCCTGGTCAAGCTTTTTGAAACATAAAGGGTTTTTTTTAAAAAAAGAGAGAGAGAGAGGCACTAGATGCTATGCTGAAAATTTGGTGCCTCCAAAAAAACAAACCCCCCAGAGCCCCAGATATCCATGGATCGATTCTTCATTATACCCTATGACAGGGGTGGCTAACGGTAGCTCTCCAGATGTTTTTTGCCTACAACTCCCATCAGCCCCAGCCATTGGTCACGCTGGCTAGGGCTGATGGGAGTTGTAGGCAAAAAACATCTGGAAAGCCACCATTGGCCACCCCTGCCCTATGAGGATTAGTCTTCATAGTATATAATGGAGTGTCCAGAGAAAATTTCCCTCCTCCCCTCCCCACACTTTCTGATAACCCTGAAGCAAGGGAAGGGCCTCCAAACCAGGGGATCCCCTGCCCCCATCTGGGGAATGGCAATCCTAGTAGGGCACAAATCCAGACAGAGCATTTCACCAGGTTGGGGCCACAATTGAAAAAGCCCTTATTCTGGTTGAAATTAAATGAGCTACTCTAGGGCCAGGCACCACCAGAAGTCCATGTGAAGCAAGAGGCAAGCACTATGGGGGATAGTAATGAGAGAAACAGCCCCAAAACTGTTAGCAACTTCATGGTGGGGGCAGCTTTAGAAGTTGTTACATGCAATGAACAGCAGAAAAATATGTGTTTGAAACATGCATGAAATTCAAACTTATATTCTCTTAAGGAGGCTACGAGTTTCCTTTTCAGATGCTGCCCAGTGTTGTGAAAAATGAAAGCAAGAATTACTCTTGTACCTTCTGTGGACTAAATGTGGGAATATCTGGAGCTAGTTTGGGTTCCCTGGAGGTGGGGCTTAGAAACAGCCCAGAAATATTGTATTAATAGATATCACCCATTTTAATTAATTTATTCCTGGTTGCACAAAGAGAGGAGAAGCCTTAGCGTCCCAGAATCATCCTGAATTGGAGGAGATACGTCACAAGACTCAATTACTTCAAGAACAGTGGTGGAAGCTGCAGCAGGTTGTTGCTGCTCGTGGAAAGATGCTTGAAGAAAGTAGGGATTTCCTGGAATTTTTACAAAAGGTGGACCATGTAGAGGCCTGGATCAGAGACAAGGTCAGTGTACATCATTGGTCAGTTGCATCCAATGACTATAGATGAGTGTTTTACCATGGCTACTTGAAAATAGTAATTGTATTCCAAACACTTACTAAATGGAGCTGCAAATTACATATATTGGAACGCCAGAACAAACAATCATGAAAGGTCTTATGAATAGTGTTGCCAAGTCCAATTCAAGAAATATCTGGGGACTTTGGGGTGGAGCCAGGAGACATTGGGGGTGGAGCCAGGAACAAGGGTGTGACAAGCATAATTGAACTCCAAGGGAGTTCTGACCATCACATTTAAAGGGACAGCACACCTTTTTAAATGCCTTTCTTCCATAGGAAATAATGAAGGATAGGGGCACCATCTTTTGGGGTTCATAGAATTGGACCCCCTGGTCCAATCATTTTGAAACATGGGGGTATTTTTGGGAGAGGCACTAGATGCTATACTAAAAATTTGGTGCCTCTACCTCAAAATATAGCCCCCCCAGAGCCCCCAATACCCAAGGATCAATTCCCCTCTCGTGGGAACACACAAGTCTCTCTTCCACCCCCCTCTCCATGTGGCAAGATATGAAGACCCTCTGCCTGCTTTAGTCGGTAGAGACGGGAGGCAGCTGGTCTGATGGGTAGAGCCCGAGCCCTTCCCCTACCTGGGCGTCTAAGTGAGAAGAAAGAGACGGCGCCTCCCTCCCTCCCCACTTACCGTGCGGCAAAGCCTCTCCACAATCAAACTGCACCTGGAAACGAAGCGGGTGGCTGAAGGGGCTCGGATTTTCCAGCACCGAAACTCCAAGCACCGACACCCGCACCATGACAGATCCCACTCCCTTTTCTCGCATCTAACAGCTCCCAGCCACACTAAACCCACTCCACGCACAGCTGGTTTAACGACACGGCAGTGACACAGCCAATCACTGCGCCGCAATACGCGCGTCACCCCCAATCCCGACACTTCGCGCCTGAGATTACCTGCCCATTCCACAGAAGAGACCACGCCTCCACCCTTCCTCTACCAATCTGTTTTGCTCTTGTGGTCCCTGGTGGGAGCTTAATCTAAACAATCGTCGCTCGCCTACGCTTTCTTCCACCCGCCTCTCTTTAATCTGCTTCCAATCAGCAGCGCGCCTTGCTTGTTCCCTTCAGCGCGGTGAATTGTGGTTGGTCGGCTGGTACTTTCTGGACAGGCAAAGAAACCAATGTAAGCGTTGGTGGACGCAAGGGAAACCATTTAGAAACCCTGGATGCAGCTGATTAAACCTGGGTAGTATAATAGTGCTACCTATGGGAATTGTTCTCCGCTTCACCTAGCTGCTCCTCCGAGATGGGCTCAGAAGGACCCGGACTCGCGGCTCGCCACCCTCCTTGGCACCGTTCCCCCCCCCCTGCTTCTGGATTTTTCGAGAGGGGGGGAAGAGGCTGCAAATTCGGGGGTCCCCTGCCAGGGTGGGAGGGTTGGGAAGCCTACTTATGAAGATGATGTTATGTCTTCCTGCATTAGAGTATTATAACACCTTATATTAAGTTGTCAGTGACTCCACAAGATTTAGAATAAGGTGCTGCTAGGACTGAGGGCCAGAACTATAATCCTTAGGCTACCATTTGATTTAGGATACATGAAAGGTAGGGTTGCCAAGTCTAACTCAGAAAATATCTGGAAGCTTTATGGGGTAAAGCCAAGAGACTTTCACATTCCCTAAAATAAATAAGTAAAAATACAGCAGTGCAGTTCCTCTGAATACAGTCTTCATTTCCTCATCACCAAGCAGCTGCATGTCCTGTGTACTCTCGCTCACACACACACACAAACACACACAGAGCAGCCAAAATGAACAGTTTGCACTTGTGTGGTATCACTGGGGCAATTTACTCACGAGTTGCTGAAGTTTCAAGTTCTTCAGACTGACACAGGAAAACCAAAGGTTCTAGTTTACCCTTAAGCAGGGCTCTTTTTCTAGCAGGAGCTCCTCTGCATATTAGGCCATGCCCCCTGATGTAGCCTATCCTCCAAGAGTTTAGAGGGCTCTTAGTACAGCCCCAGGAGGATTGGTTGCATCAGGGGGGCATGGCCTAATATGCAGAGGAGCTCCTGCTAGAAAAAGAGCCCTGCCCTTAACTATGCAAATGACTTCTGAAAGGATTGTAAAACAAATGGAAGATCTGGGCTGCTTTCCCTTCCTTTCTTACAGCTTCACAGCTTACTGGGAGCAGCCATGTTGTTCTGCCGGCTTGCCCCGCCCCCATTCAGTCTGGCTCCTACAGATTTAAAGACACATACACCTTCTAAAAAGCAAGCCTTTCCAAGCTTCTTCTAGCCTTCCAAAGTGGAAAGGCACATGGTGGCTGTTGGGGCAGGGCTTCCCGCTGCTGGCCAGCTGACGGGGTGGGAAGGAGCCTGCAAAACCAGAGGATCCTCTGCTGCAACCTGGGAATTGGCAGGCCTAATTAAAGGGTCATATAAACTTGAAAAACAGCTGCTGAACCTTATGTACAAAATGCTGTATTTATGGAGTACAGAAAAAGAATGCAAAATAAACTGCTGTTTTCAAAAGAAGTATTCTGGCTTTATTGGAAGAATGTTCAGTTGAGACAGCAAAAATTCAATCATTATTTCTTTTATTAGTTTCTAAAAATGATAAGGTTTTGCAAGGAGGGTTGCCAGGACATTCCATAACAAGAATGCTTTGCAGTGAATTATGATGTGATATTTTATTACTCTGATAACTATTTGAGGGTGGAAACCAGAAAACATGTCTTCTTCATGAGGAAAAAAGATCCAGGGGTTGAGGTTGGGGTTGGCTGACATAAACCTGCTGTCTTCTTAGCACTTTGATAAATGCCAAATTTTCTAATTTCCCTGTCTACAGGAAGTGATGATTAATATTGGTGATGTTGGAAATGATTATGAACATTGCCTGCAACTCTTGAAAAGACTGGATGAGTTTCGAGGAGCATCAGGGGTGAGAAATGTTTTTTCTAAGCTTAATTTCATCAACTTGGATGGTTGAGCAAATATCTAATTCAGAATCTCATACCCGTTTGTGTTCAAATATTCCAGCTAATAGGTGCATATTGAGGTTGTAATAGCAACACCCTTGCAGCTTTTGACATTTGATTGTGTGCTATAACACAGCAGTATAATATAATAAAATAATATAGCCCTGGCAATATTACTTTTCAAAGCAGTGTAAGCATTTAGTAACATAGTAATACTTTGGGCAAAGGCAGCATGACCTGACAGCTGCTTGTTTCAGCTTTCCTTGCTGTGACATCTACAGTTCTTCCTCTGATGGTGAGTCATCATAGCTGACTCTTCTTATAGCTCAGCTGGCCTTGATAATCTGGACATCAAGGGGTTTAGTTTTTGTTTTTTAAGCTTGTGACTAGACGCTGTTTTGTGATAATGACACAATTGCTGCCTCCTTGAGTTTTGTTTGTCTTGCAGTCTTAGAAATATCAAATACTACAGTGAACCTCACCTTCCCATGAGATGCACTTGTTTTGGCAAAAGCAAATAAATTCAGGAAAGGGAAATGTAGCTATTGTTTGAAAATGAATATGCCTATTGGGATATCACCTTTTTATAGGTTCTATCATATTTTCCTTTGTCCTCCTTGTATCATTACCATGTTTTGTCTAGACTTCTTAACCATAGTGGCAGAAGGAAAATCTGTTCTGTGTATTCAATGACCCCCTCCCCCCAAAAAATAAACAAAACCTGTGACTGGAAGAGAAATTTGGATTGCCAGTTTTGTTCCATTTAACAAACAGGAAATCATGGAGTTAGGGCCATTCGAGATCAAAAGATCTCACTGACTTCCTCTTCTATAAGCACTCTGCAGTAAACTTACTGTTTCTTGCAGGCTGATGAAAGCCATGGCACAGAATCAGAAAATAGGGTGAAAACGAAATCTTTACTGTCATCATAACAGGGTTAAAATAAGCAGCACACTTCTGTACAGGTGGGTCCTGCCTTGCAGAAGCCCATAAACCAGGGGTGTCAAACTCATTTGGTACAAGGGCCAAATATTATATAAATGGGACCTTGTCAGGCCGGGCCATGTGTGTTATAAAATATAATGCCAGGTAGTGGAGATACAGTCATAGAGTCATAGAATCATAGAGTTGGAAGGGACCTCCAGGGTCATCTAGACCCTGTCATTATAAATGATACAGACAAGCACAATTAAATATATATTTTTCTTTAAATAATAAACATGCTTAAAATATTAACTCTTGCAACATTTGTTTAATAACTGACACCTCTTGCTCTGAATTACTGCATCAAAATCTGGAGACAACTTTTGTGCTGTAGCAATCTTGAGTATACTGTTTATATGTGTATCTGTAAACTGAGAATGTGCTTTTGATTTTTTAACATTCATTACAGAGAAGAGCTGTTCATAAACATAACTTGAAGGCTTACAAAATGTAGCAGCAAATAAACCCAATTGTGCTTTAAAAAAAAAAGGATAGGTAAACCTACAATCAAAACTGCTGGGCAGTGAGCTTCTACTAAAATTCCCCTATTGCAATCAGGCCACATTCCAGGGCAAGCACCAAGGAGGGTTGTGGAAAGATACCATAAGCAAGCTTGGACTTAAATGGAACAATTGTAACACAAGTGGTGCTTCCTAAGATAATTAATATTTGCAATATGAAATGCAACTTCACATTATAAATAGAGTGTTACTTATTCAAAGAGATATTTTTTGGCTTGTATATTTTTCATAACCTCATATAAATAACTACACTTTCCATTCAACCACACTTAAATGTAATGTAATGGCCAAAGATGATTCACTCCAACCTGCAATGGTCAGAGAACCAACCACATGGCTACAGTGGACAATTGTGCTTCTTTGAGCTCTGCTGCTTTTGCAAACACAGCACATGAGACACCACAGAAGAACCTCCAAGGCAGCAACAGCCAGCTCAGTAGACTGAGCTCCTGCCTTTGCAAACCTGCTTGGTAGGAGGGGAGGAGCCCAAGGTGGCTGCTTTACCTAAACAGGTGTGCAATTCAAAAAGGCACCAGAACAACTCAGGGCCAGCTGGTTCTCTGCTCCATCAACTGACACAGGGACAGCCAGCTCAGAGTGAGCTCCTACCTTTACAAACCTGCTTGGTGGGGAGGGGAAGAGCACAAGGTGGCTGTTTTACCTGAACAGGCACATGATTAAAAAAGGCACCAGAATGATGGAAAGCCAGCTGGCTCCATCGACTTTGCTCCTCACCTCAGGCTTCTTCCCCTGCAGCAGCTCTGACCAGTTTGCCTGGCTCTTTTTGACCAAATCTGTTCTTTCTCATGCCGCCCAGTTCCCAAGCATTCCTTTACAAAGAAGTCTGCGGTCCTGCCTCAACTGAAGGGAGTCCAGAAAGCATGTAGCCACCAAGAAGCAACAGGCTCTCCCCAGCCACCCCAACTCTTGGGCACCTTGGTGCAGCCATGAGCTGCTCTAAGCCCTTGCGCATGCACACACAAATAAACAAACACTGCCCCAACTCTTGGTCACTTCAGGGCAGCTGCGAGCTGCTCTCTCAGCCCTTGCACTCACACATGCACACACAAACAAACAAACACCGCCCCAGCTCTTGGTCACCTCGGGGCAGCTGCAAGCTGCTCTCTCAGCCCTTGTGCATGCACATACACAAACAAACACTGCCCCCAACTCTTGGTCACCTTGGTGCAGCCATGAGCTGCTCTCAGGCCTTGCATGCGCATGCATCGCATAAACAAACACTGCCCCAACTCTTGGTCACCTCAGGGCAGCTGTGGGCTGCTCTCTCAGCCCTTTCATGCACACACATACAAAAAAACACTGCCCCAACTCTTGACCTCGGTGCAGCCATGGGCTGCTCTCTCAGCCTTTGCAGACCCGCACACACCCCGAGAAGCAACAGGCTTTATGCCTGGTTCTCTCCCCAGTCATCCCAGCTCTTGGACACCTCGGTGCAACTCTGGGCTGCTCTCTCAGCCTTTGCAAGTGCATACCTCAAGAAACAAAAGGCTTTGTGCCCGGTTCTCTCCCTAGCCACCCCAACTCTTGGTCACCTCGGTGCAGCTGGGCCGCTTTCTTAGCCTTTCCTTGCATACACACACACACACGAAGCAACAGGCTCTGTACCTGGTTCTCTCTCCAGCTGCCCCCATCTAAGTACTTACAGGTAGGACTCTGGAACACAGAGATCAGTTCCCCTGGAGAAACATGCTTCCCAGCCAGCAGGGTTGTAAGTGGAAGTGGCTAAGAATAGCCAATGAGAGACCAACAGGGTCACATGGAGCCACTGATCATGTGAGGCAGCCTCCAGTTCTGGCCCAAATTGGAGGAGGGGAAGCCTGTTCTACCCGCAGGTTGGATTGAGGGCCTCTGCAGGCTGCTTCTGGCCCACAGGCCGCACGTTTGACATCCCTGCCATAAGCCATACATTTTGCAGCATGATTTGTGTGCTCATGTAACATGCATTTAAGCAGCAAAAGTATAATGCAATGGATACTCCACAGTTTAATAGTCTAGAGCATCTCAGTCAAATAAAATATAAGTGATTCCCCACATCAATTCTGGCACTCCTCATGCACCCTATTTTCTACTTTTTATGCCTCTGTGGTGTTCTGTTCTGCCATCACCATTCATTTCAATCCCCACTGGCTGCTTGTTAGCCTGCTACTTGCTATAGATATTATTATTATGCTCATTTGATACTTGATTAGCTGCTCAGTATGAAATGTGATCCTCTCCTAGCACATACTCTCTTTTCACATCTCTCAGGCCAGAACCGGAGGGTAGAAAGGGGGAAATAGTGCCTTGGACCAAAAGTTCCCTGAAAAGTATCCTGGTAACCAGCTGCCACCACTCAGTGCCTCCTGAGAACAGCTAGACTGACCCACTGAGAAGGTGGTCTTCCAGCACAGTACTAGAGTAATAACAAAGTAACATATAACCAAACTCATAGCACTCATCCAGTCTAGCACATGGCAAAGAGATTAAGAGTGATATCGCAGAAATAGATTGTACTAAGTGAAGCCAAAAAAAGTCTTCAAAAAAGGCTTATTGTAAAAGGGGGGGGGGGTGGAGGGAAGAGTGTTTGGATTCAAAAAGGCAAAACAGAATACTGAGGGAAAGCATATAGCAACAACAGCACAGAAAATTTCAAATGAAAAGCAATATAGTTGAATAACTAAACTAAACACATGGGCCTATGCTGCAGCAAGTTCCTCAGAGCAAGTGCAGAGTTCCTCATGGTAACAAGAAGTCAAAGGAATCCTTAATACCTACCCAACTTCCTGTAGACCTGGTTTCCACTAGACTAAAAACTGAAGAGAAGTGAAAATTCCAAATGTCCAGATATATTTATGCTAAATTGAATTGGACGTAAGCCTTTTAAAGAACGAGAAACTGATTTCTCCAATCCCACAGAAATCCTCATTTATAATGTCAGAAACTATTCTGACCAATTAGAGACATATACAATATAGCCTCACCTATATCAAGCACCTGGTAATGGCTCTGAACTTCCATGACAAATAAATAATCTGGTCCAAAGTGATTTGTACTCTGTCCAAAAGCGATTAAGTTTGCCAGCTGGCCCAATGTGGAATGGAAGTGAATACCTCATACTAATGGAATCTTTAGGGTGTCAGCTCTGGAATGATCCTCAATTAAAGTAGACCTCCAGGGTTGTCAGAAGGTTAGCTTTATTGATTGATAGGATCAGTAGCAATACACATCTGTGTCAGATCTGGCTCATCTCAGAGGTGACCAGAATTTTATACCCTCTCCAGGGTCATTATGCAGCCCACCAAATCTTACAGTGCAAAAACCTGTGCAAAGCAATACAAAGTGGTTCGCACCAAAACCTTCCCCCTCCCAGACAATAAGCAGTTGAAACTGACTCTGGACTATTTATTTATTTATTTATTACTTTAAATTTCTATCCCGCCCTCTCCGCAAGCGGACTCAGGGCGGCTAACAACATACATTTTTACAATTTAACCAATAAAACTACAATTTAAAATTATTTAAAACACTTAAACATTAAAACATTCCATTACATTTTTGGTGCTGTATCACTATAATGGTCTATGATATCACTATGATAGCTGATGGTCAACTGTATCAAATGGGGCCGACAGATCTAATAATAACAGCACTGCTGAGCCACCCCAATCCAGATGTCGCATGAGGTCATCTATGAGGGTGACCAGAACCGTCTCCGTCCCGTGACCTGGTCGGAAGTCGGACTGGAATGGGTCCAGTGCGGAAATGTCATCTAGGAATCCCTGTAGCTGAGTTGCCACCGCCCGCTCTATGACCTTACCCAAAAAGGGAAGGTTTGATACCGGCCGATAGTTCGCCAATACAGCCGGATCTGCAGATGGTTTTTTCAAGAGGGGACGGACCACGGCCTCTTTAAGAGGTGTGGGAAAGATCCCATCTACCAGGGATCTGTTGACAGTACCCTGTAGTGGCTCACATAACAGCGCCTGCTAGCTTTTATAAGCCAGGACGGGCATGGATCCAACCTACAGGTCATAGGGTGCACAGCGAAAAGGATCCTATCGACTTCCTCCAGGCTGAGTGAGTTGAAGGAGTCCAGAATTGGACCAGAAGACGCACTCGGTGCCTCAAGTTCTTTCACTGTTTCAATTATGGCGGGGAGGTCGCATCAGAGCGATGAGACCTTATCTGCGAAAAAACTCGCAAAAGCCTCGCAGCCAATTTCCAATTCTCTAACGTTTGGTTTACCTTGCGGTAAAACTGTTAATGATCAAATTATACTAAACAATTGTGCTGGGCGCGAGGTCGCAGACACAATCTGGGACGCAAAGTAAACCTCCTTTGTGGACCGGACTGCCGGTCCGCATAAATGACCTATAAGATGTTCTCGAAGCTTCGTTGCAAGTACGTCGCCATTGTCTCTCTAGTTGTCTCAATCGCCTTTTCATTGATCACAGCTCTGGGGTATACCACGGAGCGGATCGTGAACGGGGATGGAGAGGATGTCGGGGAACTATCTCGTCAATGGCTATGGAAAGCTGGCTATGCCAGATCTCCACTAGCTCATCTAATGAGTCACTAGAGGGCCAGGGATCCCACAAAGCCATTTGAAGCCGCAAGGGGTCCATCCGCCTTCGCGGGCAAGTTAAAACTTGCTCACCGCCTAAACGGGGTAAGGGCGGTGTATCCACATGGGCCTTCAGGGCATAATGGTCAGAATATGGCACTGCCTCAGCAGAAATCTGACCCAATACAACCCTCGCCACAAAGATGTGTGGGTGCTGTTATATATTGGGAGAGTCCCAGTGCTGCCATGGAAGACACTAGGTCTGTCGCCCGAGTGGAAGCCATGTCCTTGGCATGGACATTGACGTCACCCATGACTATAAGCCGAGGGTACTCCAATGCTCAGCCTGCTACAGCCTCCATCAGGGACGGTAAGGCACTGGCCGGTGCATTAGGTGGACGGTACACCAGCCAGATTACTAACCTCTCCCCAAAATCCCACATCAAGCCAGCACACTCCATACCCATGTTCTTTGGCGGCGGGAGTGCCCTGAAGGAGCAATCCTCCCATATGAAAAATGCCACCCCTCCCCCCGCCCGCTAGTCCAAGCCTGGTGAAGGACGGAGAACCCAGTCAGGGCTACGTGGGAGAGAGCAACCGTCTCCCCATCCTGTACCCAGGTTTCCGTCGCGCAAGCCAGGTCCATGTCCTGCCCGATTAAAAAATCCTGGAGGACTGAAGTCTTATTATTTATGGACCTGGCATTGCACAATACCAGGGACAGAGGCGAGTACTTCCACTTGGCCCCCATACCCGCTATCATTGGGATGGGACACAGGCTGGAAGGGGAGCGAGCCCTCTTGTGCCTCAGTCTCCTTCCGTTCCAATTTTGCCTGCTCCCACCGCTATACTTTCCCAGGATTGTGATAAGATAGCCTTGAGAAGACAGCTCCAAACCTCTCCACAAGGGTAGAAATGAATACCTATAAGAACATAAGAAAAGCCATGTTGGATCAGGCCAATGGCGCATCCAGTCCAACTCTCTGTGTCACACAATGGCCAAAAAAATTATATATATACAAACACACTGATAGTTAATAGCCATGATGGACCTCTGCTCCATATTTTTATCTAACCCCCTCTTGAAGCTGGCTATGCTTGTAGCTGCCACCACCTCCTGTGGCAGTGAATTCCACATGTTAATCACCTTTTAGGTGAAGAAGTACTTCCTTTTATCCGTTTTAACCCGACTGCTCAGCAATTTCATTGAATGCCCACGAGTTCTTGCATTGTGACAAAGGGAGAAAAGTACTTCTTTCTCTGCTTTCTCCATCCCATACATTATCTTGTAAACCTCTATCATGTCACCCCGCAGTCGACGTTTCTCCAAGCTAAAGAGCCCCAAGCGTTATAACCTTTCTTCATAAAGAAAGTGCTCCAAACCTTTAATCATTTTAGTTGCCCTTTTCTGAACTTTTTTCCAATGCTATAATATCCTTTTTGTGGAGCTGTGACCAGAATTGCACACAGTATTCCAAATGAGACCGCACCATCGATTTATACAGGGGCATTATGATACTGGCTGATTTGTTTTCAATTCCCTTCCTAATAATTCCCAGCATGGCGTTGGCCTTTTTTATTGCAATCGCACACTGTCTTGACATTTTCAGTGAGTTATCTACCACGACCCCAAGATCTCTCTCTTGGTCAGTCTCTGCTAGTTCACACCCAATCAACAAGTATTTGTAGCTGGGATTCTTGGCCCCAATGTGCATTACCTTGCACTTGGCCACATTGAACCTCATCTGCCACGTTGACGCCCACTCATCCAGCCTCAACAGATCCCTTTGGAGTTCCTCACAATCCTGTCTGGTTCTCACCACCCTGAACAATTTAGTGTCATCTGCAAACTTGGCCACTTCACTGCTCACTCCCAACTCCAAATCATTTATGAACAAATTAAAGAGCATGGGACCCAGTACTGAGCCCTGCGGCATCCCACTGCTCACCATCCTCCACTGCGAAGACTGCCCATTTATACTCACTCTCTGCTTCCTATTAATTAGACAGTTTTTGATCCACAAGAGGACCTGTCCTTTTACTTCATGACTCTCGAGTTTTCTAAGGAGCCTTTGATGAGGAATTTTATCAAAAGCTTTCTGAAAGTCAAGGTAAACAACATCTATTGGGTCTCCTTTGTCCACATGTTTGTTCACCCCCTCAAAGAACTGTAACAGGTTAGTGAGGCAAGATCTTCCCTTACAAAACCCATGCTGAGCCTTCCTCAATAACCCGTGTTCATCAGTGTGCCTACTCATTCTGTCCTTGATAATGGTTTCTACCAACTTTCCCGGTATTGAAGTCAGACTGACTGGCCTGTAATTTCCCGGATCTCCTCTGGAACCCTTTTTAAAGATGGGGGTGACATTTGCTATCTTCCAGGCCTCAGGAACGGAGGCAGATTTCAGTGAAAGATTACATATTTTTGTCAGAAGTTCCACAAGTTCAACTTTGAGTTCTTTCAGAACTCTTGGATGTATGCCATCTGGACCTGGTGACTTATTCATTTTTAATTCATCTAGCAGTTGTAGGACCTCCTCTCTTGTCACCTCAATCTGACTCAGGTCTTTCAACACCCCTTCCAAAATTAGTGGTTCTGGAGCGGGCAAACACTTCTCGTCTTCCACAGTGAAGACGGAGGCAAAAATTGCATTCAGCTTCTCAGCCATTTCCCTATCCTCCTTCAGTAATCCTTTGACCCCTTTGTCATCTAAGGGCCCCACTGCCTCCCTGGCTGGTTTCCTGCTTCTAATATATTTGAAGAAATTGTTATTGTTGGTCTTTATGTTTTTTGCAATATGCTCCTCATAGTCCCTTTTTGCCTGCCTGATCACAGTCTTGCATTTGATTTGCCACAGCCTGTGTTCCCTTTTATTAATCTCACTTGGACTAGCTTTCCACCACTTAAAGGAGTCCTTCTTATCTTTTACAGCTGCCATTACTTTGTTTGTTAACCATGCAGGCTTTTTCTTATACCTGTTTGTGCCTTTCCTAACTTGTGGTATATATTTTATCTGAGCTTCTAGGATTGTAGTTTTAAATAGCCTCCAAGCTTCCCCAAGGGTTTTGACTGTATTTACCTTTCCTTTCAGTTTCCTCTTCACATGTTTCCTCCTCTCAGAGAATGTACCCCTTTTAAAGTTAAACGTGGTTGTGCTGGTCTTTTGGGGCAACTCTCTATTTATACAAATGGTGAAATCAATAACGTTATAGTCACTGCTCCCAAGCTGTGCGATCACTTTTACATCTCTCACCAAGTCTTGGGCATTACTTAGGACCAAATCCAGGATCGCCTTCCCCGGTAGGTTCTGTGACCATCTGCTCCATAGTACAGTCATTGAGAGCATCAAGAAACTCAATCTCTTTCTCTCGACCAGAACGCATATTGACCCTATAACTGTTACACAGACAGAGCAAAGCAGGCACAGTTCACACTCCCCCATATTCCCAAAACAAAGAAGCAAGTCAGTCTACAGTAACTTAAATATGGCAAGGGCACTTGGTATAAGGGTCCAAGATCCCAGTTGCTCTAGGTGGCACTCTTGAGCCTTAGCATGTTTTAGGATTTTTGTCACATAGGGGTACTTAGGAAAGTCATGGGCAGCATGTGCGGATATATCTGAATAACAACACTAGTCTAGCACTTACATCATCTTTTATTTTCAAGTTCAGCTCAGAAGTGAATATCTGGATAATAATTGTAACATGTAAATTCCTGAAAAATGCTGATTCTTTCTGGAGTATTCTTTTTCAGTTTCATATTCTGATTTAGGAGTGATTTTTAAATGTATAACTGAATATTCAGATCCTTTAGATAAAGCATCTGAATCACGTGGATACTTTGAATGTATTCACTTTGCAAATTTGAATTGAAAAATGTGTAGTGGTATGTCCATATTGTTGCACATAGATGAAGTGCCCTTCTTCCCTGTCAAAGGACTTCACGAACGACAGAGGCACAGAAGAGTTGATGTGCAGATCTCTTGTTTTTTCACATTAATGTGGAGAGGAGAAAACAAACCATACACCCCGTTCTCCTCCAAAATTCTTCCCCATAGTCACAACATCTTATACCTTCCTGTAAACAGAGGCCAACTCACAGATTGGCTATATCGCTCTTCGTCTTTGACATTCTGATTACATTCATTGGTCAAATAAGCCTCATATCCCAACTTAGAAACGAGAGATGAATAGGTATCACCCGGGGGCCGCTAATCTGGACTCCCCCATGCCCCACTTCCCTATACTTCATATCTGCGATTTCACCCCCTTCCCTGTTAGACTCCAATGTAGGCCTCCTGGCCCAATTCCAAGATAAGTAAGCACAAAGCTCCTGCTGTAGCAGGGAGATTTGACCTTCTCCAAGAGATAGGCTCCTGGTGACTTCCGGAGGTAGAAAGATAGCTTACTTTCCACCAAAAGATGTTTACAGTACAAAATGAATATAACAAGTCTCTGCTAAAGGGGAGACTTCCTCTCATATCTAACAGTAGCCCATTGTTCTTGGTTAGGACTGTGGAACCAAAATCATAGAAAAGGCCCTATAATACGTTTAAGGTGAGCTTAGCAAATATAATACTGCAAACATACTTTGAACACATATATAATACTTTGTTAAGGCAGGTTAGTGCAAATGATCAAGATTAGTGCAATTCTATTTAGCACTCTGTCCATGCTCTAATGCAAATCTGAATCTGCGTCCAACAATACCATGAAGACAAAGTCTGCAATCACACATGCTAAATAACACAGTTTCAATCCACCATCAATGCAGTGTCAAACTGGATTTTGCCAGCTCACAAAGTAAAATTCAGTTGGAAAGTGCATTGAAAGTAGATTGAAACTGCATTATTTAGCATGTGTGATCACAGCTAAAGTGTGTAGGGTATCATACCAAATCATTTACTTCCCATGGCAATACCTCTTCTAGACCAGTGATTGTTGTGTGAGTTATTTGCCTTAATGCAAAGTAAAATGTAAATACTGTCCAGAACTAGGTACAGAATATGTTAATCACAATGTAATCTGTATTTTATGAATTACAAGAAAATGTTTACATTCCCAGCATGGTAGTTATGGATAGAATGTTGTGGGTGGGTCAGACTTCATTCATTTCCTGCTAGTTAGACATAAACCTGCTGTGATTCCAGCACATGATAACTTTAAATGCCATGCAATACTTTGGATTGTTACTATATTGCCAAATGCTTACTAATTGTTTGCTTTTGTTCATTGTATGTTTTCACATTCATTAGCATATGCAATGAAGTATTGAAATAACAAAGCTATCTTAGCTTACTGTTGTTACAATGTAATGTTATGTTAATTTAAGTTTGTTACATTTGCTTTTGCCACTTAAGCCTATGCTTAATGAAATCATAATAGTTTTAAATATCAATATGCATATCAACTATCTGTACACACCTTTAAGTATGATGTTATAAATGCCCAAAGTACAGTACAACAGTCAGGCATAAAAATAGTTTATTTTACATTGATGGCCTATGGTACAGTTAAAATTGAGGATTCCTCCTGCTCCCTTTTTCTGTACTCCAGTTTTGTCTAGGCAATGTTAACAGGGAGGGAGAGCCTGTATTTCTGAGATGATATAGGATACATTAGGTAACTACTTTTCTACGCAAGTAATCTGTCTCTTTGGGGCTCTGGTCCTCTAGGAAATTACTGTGGATGATGTTCACATTAAAACCATCAATGCCCTTGCTTTGAAATTGGAGCTACAAAACAAGGAAGAAATAAAAACAATATATCAGCGCCGGAAACAGCTCAATGAGAGGTGTGTGGGGGAAAAAACATATTGGAGCCCAAACAAATGAAGAAAGTTTCAGTCAAAGTTACAGAATTTCTTTGCCAAGTATAAATACCCTGCTTGGAAAGAGCTGCAGGTGTACATGGTGTCCGTGGGGCCATGGAGGATTGTTCGGGTGGGGCTTCCCCACTGGCCAACTGGTGAGCATCTGGACAGAGCCCCTAAAACTGGGGGCTACCCTGCCCACAGCCGGGGACTGGCATCCCTACCTGGAGCAAATTATATTTTAAAATCCATCCCCCACACCTGCTCTCTCCTGTTGGCTCTGGGGCAGAGTGTGTTGGGGAGGAAGTGAACAAGCCTTCAAAAGTGGCCAGGACTGGCTTTGCAAGATGCCCTCCCTGTACAGAGTTTCAGGCTTATTGGGGTAGCAGTGGAGTGAAATCCCAGCCAAGGAAAACAAGCCAAGGCTGGGGGAGAGGGAAACCTACTCCTTGCCCACTTTCCTTCCCCAGCCCTTTCATGTGCTGACCGTGCATGCAAGGGAAGGGGCAGTGGTTGGACAGCATATATTTATCCTTGTCAGTTTTTAAGCCTGCTAAGCTGCAAAGGCAAATTCCTCCCCCACCCACCCACCCCAGCACAAAACAACTTGGTTTCTGCCTGGAAGCATCTGGTGAGCAGGAAGAAAGGACACATTGTTTCTACAGGTTGTTGGCAGGCCCTCCCCCAAAGCATGCTCCCCCTCCAACTCTGCTTACCCCAAAATTGCCTTGCAGTTGCTAATGTCAGAGGGGAGCAAGCCAAGACCCTCCCACCCCACTGACCAAAGCCAGCATGCAAGGCAAAGAGGGACTCTGAGCACTCAAAGGTCACCTCAGAATCCCCCAGTGCAGCCAATGAGTGTACATACTAACCTGATCACTGTGGAGGTGGACATTCACCTTTAAAAAGCTGCCCTGTGCAAGTGGGAAAGGAACAAGGTTGGCAGTTTTTTGAAGGTTCTCAAGGGCTGCCCAAAAGTGTTGTAATTGGTGTGCCGGTGAGCAGGTGGGGAAAATGCCTGTGGGGAGATGAGCTTTAGAGGTAGTTTTGAAGTTGGAGTGGTTGAGGAGGGGAGCACTGAATGTTTGGATAACTTAAAATCTCTACAGACAATGCACACTGTCACTGCATGCACCCAGGACAGACCACTCCTACCACCCCACCCTCAGATTCATGTATATGGTGAGTTTATTAGAGTTTTTCTAGATTTGACACTCCCATGGTCCCTGTATCTCTAGCTAGTCAAAAATAAATAAGGCAGAACAAATGAATGAAGGAATCAGAAACCTAAATGTTAGTATTTCAAAGTAACGTGAGCCCAAATTTTAGAGGAGGATTGTTAGATACTCTTTGGGAGGAGACCAGTCTTCGCTGCAAGTTCATTACTTATGGTATGATCTATTTATGTCATTTCCAAAATTAAATAGAATGTGTGGGTGTGTGTATAGATTCTGTGTGGGAGAGCCCTTATCGGAACGTCATACTAGACCCAGAGAAATGATGGTTACTTTATAAAATCAATGACTATAACTGCATCTTTAATAGTCTAATTTGTTAAGATAATGTTGTTTGAACAACAGGTGGAAGAATTTCCATGGTGAATTGAAGGCATACAGGAGGAAGTTGGAAGGAGCTCTAGAGATTCATGCCGTAATCAGAGAAATTGATGACATAACCGAGAGAATCAGTGAGAAGGTGATTTTCTTTTAACATAGAGTTCCCATTATTGAATTCATGATGAATTTCCCTAAGTGGATAAAAAGGAGAAATGAATGGAAAATGCAAGCATATTTATAGAATGCATGCACAAGACAAATGGAGGGGAGATTCTGCTATCTCCCCTACCATCTCTGTGTTTGGAAATATCTACAAAATAGTCAAGAGTACAGAAACAACTGGCTGGTATCTTTCTATTCCACTCAACACTGGTTAAAGTCTTCCTCCAGTCTAAGGAATCATCCTCTAACAGAAGCAGCTGTTTGGCCAGAGCAGGAATCACTCTATTGGAGGAATTCTCCACAGGCTTCAGACTTTGCTGAGCTGTGCAATAGGATACAAATCCTTAACAGAAGTGGACATAGAATCATGGAGTTGAACAAGATGACCTCTAGGGTCATTTTGTCCACCCCCCTGCAAAATGCAAGAAATTCACAAATACCTCCCCCCCCCCCCAAGTTCATCCCTTCCCCCTAAGTTCTGCCTAAGTTCACAGAATCAGCATTGCCGTCAGATGACCATCTAGCTTCTGTTTAAAAACCTTCAAAGAAAGAGAGCCCATCATCTCCCAAGGAAGCCTGTTCCACTGAGGAACTGCTCTGTCATGAAGTTCTTCATAATGTTTAGTTGAAAACTCTTTTGATTTTATTTCAACCTGTTGGTTCTGGTCTGATCCATAGTTACATCTTATATGTTTGGTGTGTTTGTAAATTTATAAGAACAGATAATCATCTAAAAGCTTTATATCAACTGCCATAAAAAGAATCACTTGTAACTTCCCAGTGTTTGTTCGGGGCTAAAATCCAGATTAATGAGCAGTGTCTGATAATAAATATCTGATTTGGAACTAAAGAGGGAATTTTGGTTCAGAAATACCCGAATGCATGCCCCTAGTTAATAGGAGGAGGCAAACTGGAATTTGGTGCTGAAATTCCCAGGTTTGGATAATCCTGAATTTTCTTGAAATGCAAAAAGCTTCTTTAATTCATTAAATTATACTTGCTCTGTTATAAGTATATGTAGTGCAATTACAAATCAGTTTAAGATTATAGCATCAAGGATCTTAAAAAAGAGACTGAAACTTTTGTTTAAAAAGACTAAGTTGTGATCTTTTTATTTTTGTCCTGCTTTCTTAAGAGTGCACTGATACAATCACTAGTCTCTGGGAAAGATGTAGAAAGTGTAGAAAACCTAATACGGAGACATGAAGAAATGGAGAGAGAGATCGGTATCATTCTATCCAATATGGAGGTAAAAGATGGGAAGTCATTTGAACTTGTGACAAGAATGCTAATTACTATGTCCAATGTCTACTGGAAGTTTCTCCTGAATAAGCACTGATCTGAAACCAATGTTCTAATTCCACTTATTCCTTATTATTTTCAAGCGGATCATTACTGTTTGCAATCAGACTTTGCCTGCTGTTTAAGGACGCTAGTAATTCACAATGAAAAGGATGGTAATAAAGCCATTAAACACTATAGGTAGGGTTACCAGGTCTGTGCTGGAAAATACCTGGAGACATTGGGGGTGGATCCAGGAAATGATGGGGTTTGTGTAGGGGAGGGGCCTCAGCACAGTACAATACCATAGAGTCCACCCTTCAAAGCAGCCATTTTCTCCAGGGGAGCTCATCTCTGCCAGCTGGAGATCAGTTGCAAAAGAGGGAGATCTCAAGGCCCCACTTGGTGGCTGGCAGCACTAGCTATAGGATCTGGCCTGCATGATCGAGACCTGGGTGCAACAGGGAAAGACAGTAACTCTCTCCCAAATGTCTCCCCTGCGTACCCGGTCCTGCACCAGCCACAGACTAGTGGGCGGGAAGGTGGCGGGAAGGTGACACTGCTGATATGGGAGGCTTACTCCTTTTGGTGGTCCTGCCTCCAAGAATCACCAGCATAGAGTGTTTCGGCCTGTTATGGGATGTGGGGGAGAAGTTGGCTATCTGGCTGGTGTACTGACTGCTTAATGCAATGGCCAGTGCCTTACCATCCCTGATGGAGGCCGTAGCTGGCTGGATGTTGGAATACCTGCAGCTTTTAGTCCTGGGTGAATTCAACTTCCATGCCAATGACACAGACTCCATGAAGGCGGCGGACCTGGTGTCATCCATGGCGAAACTAGGGTTCTCACAATATGTCACAACTACTACCCATCAGGCTGGGCACAAGCTGAATTTGATCTTTGCGGCGGGAGTTACGGTGGACCAGATTACTGCCACAGCAGTGCCATGGTTGGACCACTATGCCCTGAAGGCCCGTATGGTTGTTTCACCACAACCTGTTTAGGCGGCAAGCATATTTTGGCTCGGCCACAGATCCAGATGCACCCTATGCAGTTTCAGATGGCACTATGGGATCCTTGGCCCCCTGGCAACTTTCTAGATGATCTAGTGGAGACGTGGCACCAACAACTCTCCACAGCCATTGACAAGATTGCTCCCCAGCACCCTCTTCATTGCCATTCATAGCTTGCACCATGGTATACCCTGGAATTGCAGCTGATGAAACAGCTGCTTAGACAGCTAGAGAGGCAATGGCAGCGTACTTGCGACGAAGTGACAAGAACATCTTATAGGCTGTTTATGAAGACCTATGGCAGTGAGAGCTACAAAGAAGGTTTACTTTGCAGCCCAGATTGTGTCTGCGAACTTTCGCCTGGCCCAAATGTTTAGCACTATTCAGACACTTACAAATTTTCCACAGAGCAAACCAAACAATAGGAAATTGGAAACTGGCTGCAAGACTTTCACAATTTTTTCACAGATAAAGTTCTGTCATTTCGCCGTGACCTCCCCGTCAATCTTAATATAGTAAGTGAACTCGAAGCCTCGAGCAATTACAGGGCTTTTTAAATGACACTTCCATGTTAGACCCATTTCGATCCAGCTTCCATCCGAGCCACGGGATGGAGACAGTACTAGTCGCCCTCATAGACGATCTCCTAAGACATCTGGATCAAGGCAGTTCAGCAGTGCTGTTGCTATTAGATCTGTCGGCTGCTTTCGATACAGTCAACCACTAACATGTATGTTACATGTTAAAAAGTAAAATAGGATGGGAAAAACTTCTGAGAAAGAAATGTCCTCATTTTGGTCCAGGCTTATAACAATACAGTGATTAGCAGACATTCCCACATTTTGACATGTTACTGTTTTATTTGTTTCTCATGCTCATTTACCCAGATCAAAGGTTTGCTTCATTTGTTACTTTTACTATTCTGTCATTGGATCTTAAATTTGTACCATTTTGCCTACCAGTTATATGTAGCTCTGCTCACTGTACCTGATTCCTCGACTGATGAAGTGTGCTTAGAGCATACAAAAGTTTATATTCTGAATAAAACTGCGTTGGTCTTAAAGGTGCAACTTGACTCTTACTTTATTCACTAGTAAGGCAGCTGAGTTTTGCTAACTTGGAGTGTATGGGTATAGCATAAACTTGAAAGAGTCCTATAAGAGCGCTC
Organism: Heteronotia binoei; assembly: GCF_032191835.1. NCBI lineage: Eukaryota > Metazoa > Chordata > Lepidosauria > Squamata > Gekkonidae > Heteronotia > Heteronotia binoei. Next base: position 81,292,393 of record NC_083243.1, on the reverse strand, counting down.
AGAAAGAGGGAGGGATCCTGTATGCTAGCCAATAATACCAAGTTCCTGGTTCTGTTTCAAGATGTTGCACAGTGTAAGTTGAATATAATGTGCTAGGGCAGAACTATATGTTAGATGTTGATCCATGACCTTTAAAATGGCACTTTTCCTTTTATAGATTGGAGCTACAATTCCCAGGGAGTGTCTGGAGGGGAAAGGGAATGTTATCTTTTACCCTCATGTCATTTCCTCCCCTAAAGTCAGTAATTAAGTTGCTTTTATCGGGGTGGGGGGGGGGGGACTAGTGAATTGTCTGTAGCTGTTGCTCAGTGAAACAATTCTTAGTCAATTATTTAATCTGAATCAGCTTGCATATGAATGAAACAGTATTTTCAAAGGAGCAAAATGCGTTCTAGATTTAGATGATGCATATATATCAAGCAGCATCTTTTAAGAGGCATTTGCTCTTTTGTAAACATTGCTATCAGCCCACATTTATGTATTTTTTAACTTTTTATTTTGAACTGTTTATCAAATAGTACAATATAAATAGTACAAATATAAAACCAGCTTGCAGAACCATAATTATAACAGCAACAACTACAAATAAAAAAAATATTGAAAAAAAGATTAATAGAAGGCCTTTTCAGCCCTGGCCCCTGCCTGGTGGAATCAGCTCCCTGTGGAGATCCAGGCCCTTCCAGAATTACTGCCATTTCGTAGGGCCTGCAAGACGGAGCTGTTCCACCGAGTTTATGGTTGAGATAGCGGGCGTCCTATTATTCCATCACTTGGCCTCCCTTGTGGTGACATCATGCTTATTACAGGGCAACTGCTATGCTGTGCCCTGTCCGTTGGTGGTGCATTTTATTTATTGTTTTTACTGTTTATTTTAATTGGTGTTTTAACTTTGATATGTAGGTTTTTATTGCTATTTTATATGTTGTGATCCGTCTTGAGCCCGTTTACGGGAAAAGGCAGAATATAAGCCTATTAAATAAATAAACAAACTATATTTCTTTGGAAGTGAGTTTTTGACCCTTATATGATTTTCTATATAGAGAAGTAAAGGAAACCATTTTTTCTAAAAAAGTAAGACTTAAATAAAGGCTTTCAGCAGTTGAGATCTGTTCCCAAGCTTATACTTATGTGGATCTTCATGTGTTCCTTTCAGGCCCTGGAACTGGAATCCTTTCCACTTTGTAAGAGAAATCCATCCTCTATAAGTGACAAACTGACTATGAAACAAAAGGAGATGAAAAATTATTGGCTACGACTCCAGGGCCAGGTCATGCAAAGGTAAACATATTGGCAAGCCTGCTATATTAAATGTATTTTACGATAAAGTCATACTGCCTAATTGTAAAACTCTGCTCACATTAGTAGTATTGTTATATTGAAGTGTAGAAAGCTTTTATCTCACTTTACCTTTAAATAATGCACAAAGAAACTTACAATAAAAATATAAAATATAGTTTTTTAATTAAGACTTTGAATAAAACCCCAGCAAAAATATGATCCAATTGTATACTGGGAGAAACCAAAACGAAATGTTGCTGGGAGAAAACCAAATTGTTTACTGGGAGAAAACCAAAATCACCAAAAGGTGATTTTAACTATCCACAGATTGATTGGGTCAATATGTGTTCAGGTCGAGAGAAAGAGATTGAGTTTCTAGATGCTCTCAATGACTGTGCTATGGAGCAGATGGTCACAGAACCTACCAGGGGAAGGCGATCCTGGATTTGGTCCTAACTAATGCCCAAGCTGTTTATGAATGAGAAGCTGAATGCAATTTTTGCCTCCGTCTTCACTGTGGAAGACGAGAAGTGTTTGCCCGCTCCAGAACCACTAATTTTGGAAGGGGTGTTGAAAGACCTGAGTCAGATTGAGGTGACAAGAGAGGAGGTCCTATAACTGCTAGATGAATTAAAAACTAATAAGTCACCTGGTCCAGATGGCATACATCCAAGAGTTCTGAAAGAACTCAAAGTTGAACTTGTGGATCTTCTGACAAAAATATGTAATCTTTCATTGAAATCTGCCTCCGTTCCTGAGGACTGGAAGATAGCAAATGTCACCCCCATCTTTAAAAAGGGTTCCAGAGGAGATCCAGGAAATTACAGGCCAGTCAGTCTGACTTCAATACCGGGAAAGTTGGTAGAAACCATTATCAAGGACAGAATGAGTAGGCACACTGATGAACACGGGTTATTGAGGAAGACTCAGCATGGGTTCTGCAAGGGAAGATCTTGCCTCACTAACCTGTTACATTTCTTTGAGGGGGTGAACAAACATGTGGACAAAGGAGACCCGATAGATGTTGTTTACCTTGACTTCCAGAAAGCTTTTGATAAAGTTCCTCATCTAAGGTTTCTTAGAAAACTCGTGAGTCATGGAGTAAAAGGACAGGTCCTCTTGTGGATCAAAAACTGGCTAATTAATAGGAAGCAGAGAGTGAGTATAAATGGACAGTCTTCGCAGTGGAGGATGGTAAGCAGTGGGATGCCGCAGGGCTCAGTACTGGGTCCCATGCTCTTTAACTTGTTCATAAATGATTTGGAGTTGGGAGTGAGCAGTGAAGTGGCCAAGTTTGCAGTTGACACTAAATTGGGGTCATGGTAGATAACTCACTGAAAATGTCAAGACAGTTTGCAGTAGTGCGATTGCAATAAAAAAAGCCAACGCCATGCTGGGAATTATTAGAAAGGGAATTGAAAACAAATCAGCCAGTATCATAATGCCCCTGTATAAATCGATGGTGTGGTCTCATTTGGAGTACTGTGTGCAATTCTGGTCATCGCACCGCAAAAAGGATATTATAGCATTGGATAAAGTGCAGAAAAGGGCAAGTAGAATGATTAAAGGTCTGGAACACTTTCTCTATGAAGAAAGGTTAAAACGCTTGGGGCTCTTTAGCTTGGAGAAACATCGACTGCGGGGTGACATGATAGAGGTTTACAAGATTATGCATGGGATGGAGAAAGTAGAGAAAGAAGTACTTTTCTCCCTTTCTCACAATACAAGAACTCGTGGGCATTCAATGAAATTGCTGAGCAGTCAGGTTAAAATGGATAAAAGGAAGTACTTCTTCACCCAGAGGGTGATTAACATGTGGAATTCACTGCCACAGGACGTGGTGGTGGCTACAAGCTTTAAGAGGGGATTGGATAAAAATATGGAGCAGAGGTCCATCAGTGGCTAGTTTTTAGAGCTGTTTGTGTGAATTTAGAGGCATTTGTGTGAATTTTTTGCAGTATTCGCTCCTTAAGACGCACACACTTTTCCCTCCACTTTTTTGGGGGGGGGAAAGTGAGTCTTATGGTGCAAAAAATACGGTATATATATATATATATATATATATATATATATATATATATATATATATATTGGCCACTGTGTGATACACAGCGAAGGTCATCCTCCTGATGACCCATTCTGGGTGTATCGAATGTTAGACTGCCTTTATGAATAGCTGGATTAGCCCAAATGTCTGCAGCTGGAAATGGTTCACATTGTCTTGATGGAGCAAGAGATATGATTGTATTAAGCATACGTTGAAGTTTAGCATTAAAATGTTTTCTGTCCTTGAGAACAAATATGCCACTTGAGCTGGGGGAGATTGAACAATTCCAGCATGCCCTTCCTCTTTCCTGGCTGAATCCAGGTGTCTTTATGAGACTCTCCAAGTTTCAGATCCCCTTGCATTTAAGCTGTAAAAAGGGGTGGCTATTAAAACAACTAAGTCCAAACTAAAAGGGGGACCCCACAACGAAGGTGGTCTTGATTGGAACGGAGGCAAGGTCTTTACAACAAAGTGAGATAAAAGCTTTCTACACTTCAAAATAACAATACTACTAATGTGAGCAGAGTTTTACAATTTACAGCCCCCCCCCCCAGAACCCCATATGGGGGTTCAATTGGGGATTCAACATGGATCAATTCTCCATTATACCCTAAGGGTATCAGTCTCCATAGGGTATAACGGAGTGTCCAGCAGACATTTCCTCCCCCCCTCCAGTTTCTGATAACCCTAAAGTGGGGGGAGGGCCTCCAAACTTGGGGTTCTCTGCACCCTACTGGGGATTGGCAACCCTATTAGGAGCAGTTCCCAGAGATTGCTGCCACTGCAGCCCAGCTCAAAGGTAGTTGGTGGGGCCTGGAGCTGCCCCAGGATTCTTCCTGCAAGTCTTCCAGGCCACCATCTGTAATAACTATAATAATGTTTCTGTTGTTTGTATGACAGGAGGGAGAAACTGGCAGCCTCTTACCAGTTGCAGAAGTTTAAATCTGAGATGAAAGAACTTCTAGACTGGATTCAAGGAATCAGAGGACCAATGGAGTCCGGGAGTCTTCCTAAAAGTTTAGCCGAAGCGGAAAGTATGCTTGAAGAGCATAATGAACGAAAGGCAAGTATGAGTAAAATAGGCCAGTGAGAGTAATCCCCATCTTGGAATACATCAATCCCACGATCCTCATTTAGAGGGCAGTCCTGTGCAGAGTTCTGGAAACCAATAGGCTTAGACTTGAGTAATTCTACAAATGATTGTACTATTGGATTCCTAAGAATATGTGTAAGATGCTCGATTTCAATATCTTTGACAATTGACAACTCATATGTATAAGAATAACAATCCAGCTTTCATCAAAGGATCACACCAAATTGTTAGTACTTTTTGCCACAGTCCAAAAAGCTACTCCAGGTATTGAGAGGAAAGTGACTTAACAGGGGCCAAACAATAAATTTTATTTATTCACTTACTTATTTCATTTAAACCCACAATTTCTCTCCAGTAGGAACCGAAAGTGGTTTATATTGTTCTCCTGTCCTCCAATTTATTCTCACAAAAACCTTGTGAGTTAAGTTAGGCTGACAGTATGTGACTGGCCCAATATCTCCCAGCAAATTTCCATGGCAGAGTGGGGATTTGAGCTTGTATGTCCCAGATCTTAGTGTAACAACTGCACTTCACTGGCACACAATCCATCTCCGTAACATGGTTGTCCTTTTTGGTATCACCAGAGGCTCCATTAAAAGCATAACACAGAGAGCTTCATGAACTAACCTCTTTTTAAAAATCATGTGACCAGAAGGCTAATTTTCAGGGAGGAGGGTAGTAAAAGCGGGGTGGGGGAAGGTTAAGCTTTCCCTCCCACACCACTGTTACATTTGCTTCAGCAAAGCAAATAGCAATTCCTTGGAGCTATTTCAAATTGAGAGTATAGCGTGAGGAAGAAAACTTTAAAAAAACAACAACCAAACCTCTCTTATCTCATGGTCTCAATTGGAATTGCCCTCCACCCGCACACGTTTGATTTTTAAAGAAACAAGAATTTACTGGAATGCCCCCCCACACACACACACAAACACATTTGATTTTTAAAAGAAACAAAAACATTGGGAGCTACATTCACAGAATTACCAGCATCATATGTAGATCTGCCCTTATTTGGAATCATAGATAATAAATCCCCTATGATGGTGGTCAAATGGAGCTTTCCTATTGGCTTCCCATGCACTCCATAAACCATTGGCCCATTACGGCTCAGTCAGCATCTCTGGACTCCCATTGGCTGACTCCCCTGTCCCTTGCCTACTGCAGGCCTGGGAACACTGCACAAACCACCAAAACAGTCTTACCTCAGAGACAGACACATCTCCAATGTTTCTCTGTGTCCTCTCCATCAGCTGGCCTCAGAAAGGACTGCTGCTCTATTGCAGCCCTATGAAGCGTTTCCTCAGAGAGCATGGAAGCCGCCTCTTTCCTGACACTCCCTCCCTCCTCCCCTCAGCCTCGTCCCAGGACAGATGAGGATTGGGTCACTGGGAAAGCTGATAGCCAGAGGCTGTTGCTAGGCAATAAAGGGAGAGCACTCAGCTGAACATAATACCATTGAGTCCACCGTCCAAAGCAGTTATTTTTCCCAGGGGAAGAGAGATCTGTTATCTGGAATTCAGTTGTGATCCCAGGAGATCTTCAGGCTCCATCTAGAAGTTATACAATAGCACAGGTACCAGTGTATTAAGCACAATATATCCTTCAAAACCTCACTGGTTGAATTATCACTCACACACAAAAAGTGTGTAAACAAACATTTAGTGCACAGTTTATAATAAGTCCATACAGCAAAATAATAGAATGAACACCCACATGACGCTCCCCCAGACTGTTTTCTAAAGTCAGTCTCAGAGGCACTACCTTCAGCCGCTTCTTGCAGTTCAGAATCTGGGTGGAGACAAGGGCGTCGTTCAGCACAACTTCTCACAAAGAGATCAAAAGACCATATTTTCTGGATTTCTTAGGGTTTCGTTGGTTTTACCCTTCGTCAGTCTTCTCTCAATTCAGGAGAGCCAGTAGCAGAGACTTGAGCATGTACGCGTTGATTTGTGATTGAATTCTTTGTACTGTGGCTCCAGTTAAAACAGCATTGAGAGAAGACTGACAAAGGGTAAAACCAACAAAACCGTAGGAAATCCAGGAAATATGGTCTTTTTATCTCTTTGTGAGATCTCGTGCAGAATGACATCCCTGTCTCCACCCAGATTCTGAACTGCAAGAAGCGGCTGAAGGCAGTGCCTCTGAGACATGACTTTAGAAAACAGTCTGGGGGAGCTTCGTGTGGGTGTTAGTTCTATTATTTTGCTGTATGGACTTATTATAAACTGTGCACTAAATGTTTGTTTACACATTTTTTGTGTGTGAGTGATAATTCAACCTGTCAGGTTTTGAAGGATGTATTGTCCATCTAGAAGTTGGCTACCCTAGGCTTGGCAGCACCCTCTGTGTCACTTGATGCCACCGGACTGGCATGACTTAACTAAGCCTGGCTGCTTGCTCCTGTTCAGCAGCAGCCCTCCCTAGGACGGTGTGACTTAGCAGTTGTCAACTCCAGGTTGGCAAATTCCTGGAGATTTGAGGAGTGAAGCCTGGAGAGAGTGAGTTTGAGCACTGGAACCTCAGACAGGTACAATGCCATAGACTCCACCTTCCAAACCAGCCATTTCCTCCTGAGGAACCATTGTTGCCTATCTTCAGGTGAGGGCTGGAGATCACTCGGAATTACAACTGCTTTCCAGATGGCAGAGATCAGCTCCCCTTGAGGTGGGGGGTGGGGCTGAATGCCTTCACTTGGGTGGGTGGGAAGACAGCAAAGGGGGCACTTTTCCAGAGCCTCTTTCTAGAGCTCATTGTATTTTACTTCACAATGGGTCTTATTCCTAATATGGAAATATTTTCCTTTTAGGCACTATTGGAGATGAAGAACATACCACTTGTATTTGTTACCAATTTTCTATTGTACCATTCTACTGAATTTCCTTATTCCTAGACCCAAAATGCCCACCTGCAGATCAGTGAAAAGGAACAAATGAGATGAAAAAATGGACAGCTGTAGCAAACCAAAAATTCAGAAATAACCCAACAGAACAGTGGACTTAGGATTCCTAATGCATTGTTTTCACTTATGGGGCTAAATACTTTGAAACAAAACCTGTAGAGGAATTTTTGGTGAGGAGAGAAGGCTCTTCTCCTTGCACACGTGGCCTGCATAGGAGAAGTCAGTATACCAGAGAGCCAATATGGCTAAGTGGTAAAAGTGTCAGAATGGGAAGTTCTGGGTTCAAAAACTTGTTTGACATGAAGCTCATTGAGTAATCTTAGCTCAGTCACCCACTCTCAACCTAACCTACCTCACAGGATTGAAGGATAAAATGGAAGAGGGCCACCCTGAGCTTCTTGGAGGAACAGCAAGATAAAATGGTACGGAATAAATAATCTTTCATTTACTTAACTTTAACATCAAGAATCCCATGGAAAAGCATATTGTAATACAACCATCTGGAACATTTTCATGAGTAGAGTAGGAAGTTGAAATCTTAGAGCCAAACCAGATGTGTGTTGAGTGTTCTTAGATCAAATAGTGGTCACATTATGACACAGGGGAGAAGGCTCTCCTGCCTGCACACCAAAGTCCACACATGTGAATGTTAAAAAAAAAAATTACTGTGAGCTCCATACACAGAATTCCCTGCGTACATCAGGATTGGCCCCAAGTGGCAGTATTTGCTGTGCTGTTACCACACTCTGTGTTATTTTAAAAAGTAATTGATATTGGAGACCCCTGTGATTTATTGCTAACATTTCCCAAGTATATCCCAGTTTCAGCTTGGAAAACAACCAGCTTTTGCTAAAACAACAGATCAAATAATCGTTTTTCTTTGTATTTGTTCCCCGAATTTCATGTGTTGTTACAGTGCCATAGCCCAAGAATGAATAGGTTTTCTATGTAGACATTAGTATTGAAAGGTTGCTGTACAGAGCCCCTGAAGACCTGTATCCTGGATAGCTGGCTAGGGGCAAGCATTTTGACCTCAATCTCTTCCAATATCTTCTAGGCAGAGATTGAAGCACAAGGAGAAAGGCTGAGTTCATTAACCAGCTACGGTAAGGAACTTGCCAACTCTGGATATTATGCAGCCCATGAGATCCACCATTTCCTCACCAGACTACAGGAGGCTTTGGATGAACTGAGCCAGGTCTGGCAAGAACAAAATCTAAAACTGATTCAAGCTAAGGATTTACAGGTGGGTGAAGAAGTGGTCTGTGGCTGTAGATTAGGAGCAGAACCAGCTCAGTGCAGAAGTCTCTGCTTGAGGGATGGAGAGAGTAGCAGTTCTAGAGTTATGCCATGAAGTGCTATTCCTAATCAAAATGGTGGTGGTGGTGGGGAGATACCATGAAAGACAACTGCATCACTTGGTCTCTCTGTTTTTGTTCTTTAAAAGAACCTTCACTTAAAAGAAAACTGGTGTGTGAGTAGAAGGCTGCAAAGTGAGTTGTGGATGACTGAGGCTGCTTCCTTCTTCAAAATGTAGTCATATGGGTCCCTCTTATATAATATAATAATTGCATGCTGTCAAGTTGCAACTGACTCATGGGGATTCAGGCAAGAAAGGAATAGAGGTGGTTTGTCATTGCCTTCCTATGCATAGCAACCCCAGTCTTCCTTGGTGATCTCTCATCCAAGTACTAACCAGGGCCAACCCTGCTCAGTTTCCACACTCTGACAAGATTGGGCTTGTGTTGGCTATTCAGGCTGCTCACTCTTATATAGTGGCTTCTTTCCCCCACCCTTCACCCCCACCTATGTTTTGTAGCTTGATTCCCATCTAGAAATGTGGGAAACTGTTCTATTTCCCAGAAAAGTTGTTTCAGGACTGTGTTAAAGAAAACTTGAGCTATTAAGAACAAAACCTTCCCTTATCCCTTTTCCTCCTCCATCTCATCTATATGAGAGACAATTCTCTTGTGGAGTTTTCAAGGCAACAGATGAGCAGAAGAGGTTTGCCACTGCCTTCCTCTGCATAGCACCTCCAGTCTTCATCTGTGGTCTTCCACACATGTACTGATCCTGCTTAACTTTCAAACTCTGACAAGATTAAGCTAGTCTTGGGTATTAGGGGGTCCATAGCGCATATTTACATGCAAGCAAGTCCAAGTGAACTTTGCACTATCCTGATTTCACAGGCAAAAGACTTCTCATGTCTTTTCTTCCTCCTTCACAGAAATTCTATGGCTACATGGAGGAGAATGAAAGCTGGCTGAGCAGCAAAGAGGCCTTTCTAGCAAACAAGGATCTGGGGGTAAGTGATGCTTATTCAACCAAGGAGAGAATATGTTGGGAGAGACAAGAAAGTGCAACATAATTATCCTTAGGAAAGCATGATTTTTTCTTCCAAAGATCCATCTTTGAATCTCCTAGTTACCTGCTTTTGTGTAGTAAACATGACTTTCTTCCCCACATATATTAGTTACTGATGTTCTTGTTACTACTTTTTTTTTTATAACTCAGATTTTATTATAGACTCATTACAATTACTACCTGTTCCAACAGGTAGGTGTACCATAATAACAAATCAAAAACAACACAATTTAAAGATATCTCAAGTGTTACCATTCCACACCACTTAATATATATATATATATATTTATGTCTATTTATATTTTCTATATTTTTTATAGCAGAGGAATAATGAAGCTTAACAATGCTAATTTCCCTAACAGCTTTTTAAAACTTAGTGCCACACGCATTCAATATAACTTCTTATCTTCCTTCTTCTTCTATATCTTGATTATTCCTTCTACTCTCAAAAAAAATCCATAAAGAATAAATTCTAACAATATATCTCAGTCCCTGGAGACCTTAAAGTTTAAGGTCAAAAAGAAACTCTTTCTTCTTCACCTGGACTGAATTAAACAAGGAGGGAAATTACCCAGGTGCTCTCACCAGCTGTCCCCACCCAGCTCTTAATTTCTGAAAGAAAAATCAATAATTATAAATTATAAGTTTCTTCAGCTTTTCCCTTTTCTTGTTGCTTCAATTTCTTTTAAATAGAGTCCATATTTTCTTCCAGATTAACATAAACTTCCTCAGTACATACACAGGTTGTCCTTGGAGGGATGGGAGGAGAGCATTCCTTTCTCTTATTAACTCTTGATGTAGGAGAGGAGGGAGTTAACTTGGATAATAGTATCTCACCCGAGGCTGCGTCATATGCTGTAAACGAAGTGGAGCCTTTTTGGACACATAGTTTGCCTGATTGTAGCCATTTATATTTAATTTTTAAGTCCCGCAATTTGGCAGTTGTGCCCTTAAGGTCTCTTCTGATTCTTAAAAATTCAGGAGGGAGATCCGGAAAGACCTGAATCTTTAACCCCTCGTAGTCCAAGCCTCCTCTCTCCCTAGCCTCTGCAAAGACTCTTTGCCTCATTCGATAATCCTTAAACTGCACCACAATATCTCTGGTATAAGACAAATTGTCTTCACATACCTTGCCTACACGATATGCTTTTTGGGTGAGTGGAAGAACGACCTCCAGGTGGATTACTTCAGCAAGCCAATTTGCCATGAATATATATACGTCCATTTCTGCTTCCACATCCAATTTAAAGCCTCTAAATTTTAGGCACAGCTCCCGGCTACGAAAGTCCACTGTTAAAACCCGTTCCCTCGTCCATGCATCTGATGTTATCTCTTGAGCTTTTTTTAACGCTTCTTGTGCCATCAGGGTTGCTTGCTTACAAGAATTCTCTAATTCATCCAGACGCTGACACATTGGTTGAAGCATAGAAGTTATGTCCTCTCGTATTTCTTGTCTTAGTTTAGACATTGCCTGAAACAATAAATTCACCGTGAGAGGACTTTCTGCAGGTGGTTCCTCACATCTCTCCAAGCTTGCGTGGGAGGTGGAAGGCAGTTCCAAGAAATTAGTTAGAGGCTGAAAGCTTTTTTCCTTCTGCTTGGTCTTTTTCACCCCTTTCGGAGGCATCTTTCAAAAGTTCAAAAATATAATTTAAAGGGGTAAAAAATGATATAACTTTGGAGCCAGTTGGGAGAGCGTTAGGCAAAGGCTCCTGACCAGATATTGGTCAAAGCCACTCCCCTTGTTACTACTAAAAGCTATTATAAGCACTAGAATCATAGAGTTGGATGGGACCTTCAGGGTCATCTAGTCCAACTCCCTGCACAATGCAGGAAACTCACAAACACCTCCCCCTAAATTCATAGCATCTTCATTGCTGTCAGATGGCCATCCAGCTTCTGTTTAAAAACCTCCAAGGAAGGAGAGCCCACCACCTCTCAAGGAAGCCTGTTCTACTGAGGAATCGCTCTAACGGTCAGGAAGTTCTTCCTAATGTTGAGCCGGAAACTCTTTTGATTTAATTTCAACCCATTGGTTGTGGTCCTACCTTCTGAGACCACAGAAAACAATTCCACACCATCCTCTACATGACAACCCTTCAAGATGGTGATCATATCACCTTTCAGCTGCCTCCACTCCAGGCTAAACATCCCCAGCTCCTTCAACCTTTCCTCATAGGACTAGGTCTCCAGACCCCTCACCATCTTCGTCACCCTCCTCTGGACCCGTTCCAGCTTGTCTATATCCTTCTTAAAATGTGGTGCCCAAAACTGAAAACAATACTCCAGGTGAGGTCTTACCAGAGCAGAGTAAAGCGATACCATCACATCACGTGATCTGGACACTATACTTCTGTTGATACAGCCCAAAATTGCATTTGCCTTTTTAGCCACCACATCACAGTGTTGACTCATGTTCAGTGTATGATCCACTAAGACCCCTAGATTCTTTTCCCACATACTACTGCTAAGACAAGTCTCCCCCATTCTATAACCATGCATTGGATTTTTCCTTCTTAAATGCAGAACTTTACATTTATCCCTGTTAAAATTCATTTTATTGATTTTAGCCCAGCTTTCCAGCCTGTCAAGGTCATCCTGTATCCTGTTTCTATCTTCTACTGTATTTGCAACCCCTCCCAATTTAGTATCATCAGCAAATTTAATAAGCATTCCCTCTATTCCTTCATCCAAATCGTTTATAAAGATGTTGAACAAAACAGGTCCCAGGACAGATCCTTGAGGCACTCTACTTGTCACTCCTCTCCAAGAGGATGAGGAACCATTTACAAGCACTCTTTGGGTGCGATCTGTCAACCAGTTACAGATCCACCTAAAGGTAACAGGATCCAAACCACATTTTACCAACTTGTCAACAAGGATAGTATGTGGAACCTTATCAAAAGCCTTACTGAAATCAAGATAAGCAATGTTTACAGCATTGCCCTGATCCAGCAAGGTAGTCACTTTCTAAAAAAAAAAATCAGATTAGTCTGACATGACTTGTTCTTGAGAAACCCATGCTGGCTCTTAGTAATCACAGCCATTCTTTCTAAATGTTCCAGGACCAACTGTTTGATTATTTGTTCTAAAACTTTTTCAGGTATAGACGTCAAGCTGATGGGTCGGTAGTTACCTGGACTGTCTTTTTTCCCCTTCTTGAAGTTGGGGACAACATTCGCCCACATTCAATCTTCCAGCACCTCTCCTTAGTTTCATTTAAAGAAACTAAGTGCTAATGTACTACCTCTATGCTGATCCTATGTTGGAACTTCATACCCTCTTTATATGTTATGTTTTTGCCATGTTGAGCACCATTTCCCTCAGAAGAGAAGACTGAGGAAAAGTAGGAATTGAGCAGTTCTGCCCTCTCTTCATTACCTGTTACAATTTCACTTTCTTGCTCTTTTAACGAGCCTACCATGTCCTTGCTCTTTTTCTTACTCTGAACATAAGAAAAGAACCCTTTTTGTTGTTTTTAGCATCTTTGGCCAGCCTAAGCTCATACTGAGCTTTAGCTTTCCTAACTTTTTCTCTACAAGCACTGGTGATTTGTTTATATTTGTCCTTGGTTATAAGGCCCTCCTTCCAATACCTAAAGGAGTCTTTTTTATTTCTCAGGTCTTTAGAGAGCTGTTTATGGAGCCAGCTTGGCTTCTTTAGGCTTTTTCCATTTTTTCTTCTCATAGAAATTTTCTGTGATATGCACTTTCAGTATTTCACTTTTAAGAAACTCCCACCCCTCCTGAACCCCCATCTTCCTAAGTATTTCTGACCGTGGAATTTTACCCAGCACAGTTCTAAGTTTATCCAAGTATGCCTTTCTGAAGTTCATCCTATAAGTCTCACTGCATATAGCTTTTCCTCCCCTAAGACTGTAAACTCCAAAATCACATGGTCACTACTGCCCAGGGTGCCCACTATTCCACTTCTTCAATCAATTCTTCCTTGTTAGTGAGAATCAAATCCAAGATAGCAGATCCCCTTGTTTCCTTCTTCACTTTCTGGAAAAGGAAGTTGTCAGCAAGACAAGTCAGGAATCTATTTGACCTTTTATTTTTAGCAGAGTTGGACTAACAGATGTCCAGGTAATTGAAATCTCCTGTGATCACTGTGTCCCTTCTCTTGGAGAACTTTGCAATCTGTTGTAGGAGTATCTCATCCAAGTCCTCTGCCTGACTTGGTGGTCTATAGCAGACCCCCACAATAATTTCTTACTCCTTTTATTTTTACCCAGAGACTCTCAACTGAGCTGCCATGCTCAGATTCACAGATTCACTTATTAAAACCTACCAGAGGGAGCTTAGGTATCGTGTACGGGATATCATAAATGGATCCCTGATGGAAGGGCAATTTCCAGCACCTCTTAAAGAGGCAGTGGTCTGCCCCCTCTTGAAAAAACCAGCATTAGATCCGGCCGAATTGGCACATTATCGGCCGGTTTCGAATTTACCCTTTTTGGGTAAACTTACTAAGAGAGCAGTGGTGTTGCAACTACAGAGCTTCCTGGAGGATGCTTCCGTCCTCGACTCCCACCAGTCGGGCTTTTGCCCGGGTCGTGGGACGGAGACCGTGCTGGTTGGCCTGGTGGATGATCTTCAGCGGCATCTGGATCAAGGCAGCTCGGCGGTACTGATGTTGTTAGACCTATTGGCAACGTTCGATACGGTCGACCATCGGTTGCTGACCTGCTGTCTTGCCAACGTGGGGATTCAGGGGTTGGCTTTACAATGGCTGACCTCTTTCCTCGAGGGTCGGGGACAAAGAGTGGCGATCGGGAACGAACTGTCCCGGAGGCGCCCACTTGATTGCGGGGTGCCTCAGGGGGCAGTTCTCTCCCCGATGTTGTTCAACATCTACATGCGCCCCCTTGCCCAGATTGCCCGGAGATATGGGCTGGGTTGCCACCAGTACACTGATGACACCCAGCTCTATCTACTCATGGACGGACGGCCTGCCTGTGTCCCAAAAAAACTGGACCTGGCGTTGCAAGCCGTGGCTGGATGGCTCAGGCTGAGCGGATTGAAACTAAATCCAGCGAAGACAGAGGTCCTTTGTTTGGGTTGCCGTGGTCCGGGGAGGGAGATTCCCTATCATGGTGTAGACCATGTCCTGTTAGCCGCCCTGAGCCTGCTTCGGCGGGGAGGGCGGGATACAAATAAAATTTATTATTATTATTATTATTATTATTATTATTATTATTATTATTATTATTATTATTATTATTACCAGCCGTCGACGGTGTGCCTCTGACAGCGGCGCACAGGGTCAGGAGCCTGGGGGTGCTATTGGAGCCTACTTTAACTATGGAGGCTCAGATAGCAGCCACCGCCAAGTCCTCATTTTTTCACCTTAGGCGGGCAAGGCAGTTGGCTCCCTTCCTGGAGAACGGCGATCTGGCAACAGTGATCCATGCAATGGTCACCTCGAGGCTGGACTACTGCAATGCCCTCTACATGGGGCTGCCCCTGTGCCGAACCCAGAAGCTACAGCTAGTGCAGAATGCCGCCACTTGGCTGTTGTTAGGGCTCCCTAGAAGGGAGCACATTCAGCCGGGGCTTCGGGGACTGCATTGGCTGCCGATAGCATACCGAGTTCGGTACAAGGTGCTGGTTATGAACTTTAAAGCCCTTTATGGTCTAGGACCTGCCTACCTTAGGGACCGTCTCTCCCCACATGTTCCCCAGAGAGTGCTGAGATCGGGGTCTCAGAACCTCCTTACAATCCCTGGGCCAAAGGAGGCCCGTCTGAAAACAACTAGGGACAGGGCCTTTTCGATTGCAGCCCCCTGTTGGTGGAACCAGCTCCCGGAGGAGGTGAGGGCCCTGTGGAATCTTGGACAGTTCCACAGGGCCTGTAAGACAACCCTCTTCTGGCTGGCATACAACTGACCGATATCTGAATAGCCAAATTCATGAACATCAGCATATCTGAACATTGGAATACTTGAAGAACCGACTTTTAGGGAAGATGTAGCAAGGTATATTTGATAAATGTGTTTTTATGTATTTTACTGTATTAATTATTAATGTATTTTAAGCTGATTTATTGTTAGAGTTTTATGTTGTAAGCCGCCCTGAGCCCGCTTCAGTGGGGTAGGGCGGAATATAAATCGAAATAAATAAATAAATAAATATTTGCTCGCAGATATACAGCTCCTTCACATATACTGCTATGCCTCCACCCTTTCTCATTTGCCTGTCCCTTTTAAATAAGTTGTACCCCTGAATCCTAATATTCCAGTTGTGAGTGTCATCCCACCACTGATATAATACTTCTGGTGTTCAGATGCAGACCTTGGTCTAGAAAGAAGCAGTAATTCAGACTGAAAAAACAGGGCTACAGATTGGGGTGATGAATCCCATTTAAAAATGTTTTCCTATTAAAAAAAAAAAACTTCTTGATTTTTTTTTTTAATTCACTTGCACAATAGGGAGCAGGCTGGGCTAGAGCCCACTGTTTTGCTTCTTGCAGGATTAGTTTAGTTTTTAAGCTAAGGGAAAGGAAATCATCTTCCATCATCAGCCTTAAAGTGGCACAGTCCACTCTATTTCCTGATTCTGCTTGCTCTGTGGATCTGTCCATAACCCTACCTTTACAACAGCCCAATAAGATAGATCAGCATTGTGTATGTGTGTGTTTGTGCTTGGTGTACAGCCAGCCAAAAGATGTGCTGTGCTTTGCCATCAGCTTTCCCTTAAACCCATGCTCCCTGTTTGTCACACAGATACCTTTCTTCAATGAGCTAGGAGAGTGTTGGTAGGATTTTTTTCTTCTTCCTTGCACTACTTAACCGTAAGAACTAAGTACATCCTGGTCCATCTTGTTCAGCACACTGATTCACAATGTGGCTAACCAGTTGCTCTGGAGGGCCAAGCAAATAGGGCACAGAGCCCAAGGCCTGCTAGCATGCTACGCCTATTATCCCACTCCACTGGGCAAAGTTTGAAAATCTCCTCCAGCCCAAGCAGCCTTTTTCCAACTTAAATGGCTTTTCCTCCATTGGATGAATCCTTGAGGATGGTTGGATCCACTCTCCTGCCTCTTGCTTACAGCACAACAATGGTAGGATTGTCCAGGCCGCACCGTTCCGGCCTCTCCTGGCCCCCTGGCAACCCGGCATCTCCTGAGACCGCCCGACCCACCTACCTCAGCTGCTGGAGGTGGGCATCCTGGGGCATCGGGGGAGGCACAAAATGCTGGGACACCTCCAGCCTCAAGGGGGTGTGGCAGGGCCAAGCGGTGCAGCTGAATCGCGGAGGCCCAGGCAGCTCTGGGACAAGGCCGACGGGGGCCAAAGGAGGCGAGCATCATGGAGGGGCGGGGGAGGAGCCCCCACCTCAGACAGAACCTGACGTCTGGCTCCAAGGCTGAAATGGTGCAGCTGCAGGCCGTGCCCCCGACCTGATAGGGGCTGAGCCACCCGGGGGTGGGGCCTGAAGGAAGAGGAGATGGGGAGCACCAATGGGAGGAGAAGGAGGGCGATGGAAGGGATGGGGAAGGAAGGGAGATCATACACGAAAGTGGGAACAGCTGTCTAAGGGCAATAAAGGAAGAGGGAATGCTGACGGCTGGGGAGGAAGTAGCAGAGAAGGTACCTGAGGCCAAGATGGTAGAGAGAGAGAGAGGGTGAGAAGGCCAGAGAGTGCATCCCTCCGTGGGGGTGGGAGCTGCGTGAAGCAACACAGCTCAGCCTCCCATTCTGAGGCCACAAGCGTCCCTCTCCTAGGCCTCCTCCCACCACGGCCAATACCCCGCCAGCCGAGGATGTTGACAGGGGGCACCACAAGGATCTTTTGTCCTTGCTTCTTCCAGTGTAGACTCAAGTCCTCTAGCTTTCCTTGATGTGAAAAGGTCCTATAAATTAACCAAGGGGACCCACACAACCACTTAGGATTTTGGGAAACCAGCCTTTCAGAATAAAACCTTTCTCTCAGTTGTTAGGTATAGCTTTCGTAGCAGGATCAAAGGGATTAGATTTGTTGACATGGGGTATGTTTTGTGGTGAGCAAGAGAAGTTCATCGAGGCAGGAATTGTATAGAAATAACAAAGAAAACATATTTATATACAAGTTAACAGTTCAGCAGCACGGGTCTCCAGACACTGACTGTAGAAGCCTGTTGAGGCACTTAAACTTCATGTTTTGGTTTAATTTCCCTTTAACACTGTGTGATTACAAAGAGGCTTTCACTGCCTAGACACCAGGTTAGATCCTTTTACACACACAAACACAGAGGATATCACCCACACCAAGACTTTCCCAGAAGTCAGACTATAAAAGTTACAAGAGGCTGTAGCTCAGTGGTAGAACATCTGCTTGGCTTGCTGACTATCCTCAGTTCAGTCCCTGGCATCTCCAGTGAAAAGGACCAAGCAGTAGATAATGTGAAAGACCGCTGCCAGCCTGAGTAGACTGTACTGACCTTTATGGATCAATGGTCTGATTCAATATAAGACAGCTCATGTGTACATGTACTCATCACTACCAGAGACAGATATCACAATTGGGTACTCTGTCTTCTTCCAGAGGTAAAGTTTAAACCACTCTGCCATGCTACCAGGAAGACTCTTTTTATAAGGCAGACCAAAACTGACTGTTGTGCTATCCTTCAACATTCCATTCCCCTTCTGAAAACTGATTGGATGATGAAACAGCACATGACTCAGGAGCAAAACTGCTGGTTGGCTATTTTACCTGTCAAGCTCAAGACACATCAAATGTGTCTCCCATTTGTCCTTAAGAAACGGAAGCATGTGCACCAGGGCATGCCCCTGGATAACTGCTGTCCTCCTTCAAAATGCCAGCCAGAGCCTTGGAGCCTGCTGCTCTCACATTCAAAAAGACATTGGAAAACTTTGATAAACATTTGCATCTTGAATGTGTGAGGTAGGCAACTAAAAGCATGGTCCATTTTATTTGATCTTATGTAGGATTCTGTATCCAGTGTGGAGAGTCTGCAGCAAAAACACATGCAATTTGAAAAGGCCCTGGAAGCCCAGATGAACAAGATTGACATAATGACCTCATTTGGCCAGCAGATGATGGACAGCCAGCATTATGACTCTGAGAACATAATGAGCAAGATCCAGGAGATTCTCAGGAGGTAATATCTAACCCCTTTCTCCACTGCTTTCATTAATATGGGCTATTTACCACCATTCACTCAGACATTTCATTCACACAGTCATGCTATCACACAGCAGGAGATCAGGAAGTGCCTGCTACTGCTGCCACCACTCTGGTAAGGGTCTGCATGTAGGGTTGCCAAGTCCAATTCAAGAAATATCTGGGGGCTTTGGGGGTGGAGCCAGGAGACATTGGGGGCGAAGCCAGGAGCAAGGGTGTGACAAGCATAATTGAATTCCAAGGGAGTTCTGGCCATCACATTTAAAGGGACAACACACACACACACTTACTGGGTCTTGTTCCTCCACAACAACATCTGAAAAGAACAGAGGCTACACTGTTCGCCCCCCCCCCCCTCACACACACATACACTTAGTTGCTCTGAAATAAAAGCAAAACAAACCAAGGGCCTGTGTTGCTGACCCTTCCCATGAAGTACTTCCTGCTCAGCTTTAAAGGCACACAGACACACACACATTTTGCAAGGGACCTGTTTGAAATGGACCTGTTTGCAGGTTTCTAAGCCTGCCCAAGATCTAGAGCTGCATGGTGGCTGTGGGGGCGGGGCTTTCCCCACCGGCCAGCTGACTGGGGGTGGGGGGAAGGTTGTAAAACCAGGGGATCTCCCACTGGGACCTGGGGATTGGGAAGCCTATCTGCATGGGAGGGCCCAGAGCATCCTTTTCCTTTTAGTAAAACCTTTTAACTGTAACCAAAGAGACATGAGGACCCAGGCAATTAAACAACAATTTATTTACAGTGCTCAAACAATAGGTGAGTAATAAAAAGGTTTGGTGCAGCAGTGAAATATATAAAGGTTGGTGTAAACAAAAAGAAATGCCCTAATGCGACTTTATTTATTTATTTATTTATCTGGGATTTATATCCCGCCCTTCCCACCGAGTGGCTCAGGGCGGCTTACAACATATGTAAAACTAACATAAAAATAAATTACACTTTAAAATTAACATTTCATATTAAATAATTAAAATCCAACATTTGTTATAAATATACATATCGTTAAAAATCAGACAGCGGTCGTGAAGCTACACTCTATTCAAATTCAAATACTGATTCGGTATACCGTCTTCAGCATTCCGGTGTTCCATATTCAATATTCAGTAGTCAGTATACAGGGATACAGGGCCGGTTAGTTGTGGGCCAGCCGGAAGAGGGTTGTCTTACAGGCCCTGCGGAATTGCTAAAAGTTCCCTTCCTCTAATACCAAACTCACCCTCCTTGAGTGAGGGATCCCTCTCTCGCTGCCTTCTTTCCACAGAGAACATTTTTCCCTGCTGACTTTTCCAGAGAGAACCACCTCCTTTCCAGCCAGGCCTATTTATGCTTTTCATCCCAGGTCCCACCCCACTTGGGCTAGTTTTCTCTCCAAAACTCTACCATCCAATCAGAGGGACAGAAGAAATTCTGGGAGATGTAGGCCCCTGTATCTACTCCTAGGCAGGCTTCTCCCTGCCCTCTAGGCTGCCCTAGGCATCAGGTCATTACACATGCATTCACTTAAAACTTTGTTTCCCTCCCTCATAATACTAGAACTCCCAGGCATCCAGTGAAGTTGATGGGCAATAGACTTGGAACAGACAAAAGGAAGTACTGTTGTACTCAACATTATAAATTGTAGAATTAGGGTTGCCAGGTCCCTCAGCAATCATGTGCGGATATTAGAGAGGTATTCCAGAGTAAGGCGGGGATGTTGTGTAATGGCCCCACTGCAATTATGTCACCTGGGAGTGATATCATTGCATCAGGGATGTCACACAGCAGCACTCTGGTATTTGGATGAAACTCTATGGGACCTGGGGGCTGGCAATTCATCACAAATGGACATGGCATGAAACTTTAAATAAAAAAATGAAACAAGTGGACATGGCCATACGGTTGCCAGGTCCACTCAAGAAATATCTGGGCACTTTGGGGGTGGAGCCAGGAGCAAGGGTATGACAAGCACAGTTGAACTCTGAAAGGAGTTCTGGCCATCACAGTTAAAGGAACCACACTCCTTTTAAATGTGTTTCCTCCATTTGGAATAATGAAGCATAGGGGCACCTTAATTTGGGGCTCATAGAATTGGACCCCCCAGTCCAGTCTTTTTGAAACTTGGGGGGAGGTTTGAGGAGAGGCACCAAATGCTATGATGAAATATTGGTGCCTCTACCTCAAAAAACAGCCCCCCAGAGCCCTAGATACCTATGGATTAATTCTCCATTATATCCTATGGGAATTAGTATCCATAGGAAATAATGGAGTGCCCTGGAGACATTTCCCCCCTTTCTGATGACCCTGAAGTGGGGGGGAGGGCCTCCAAACTGGAAGATCCCCTGGCCCCAACTGGGGATTGCAACCAAATAAATCAAAACCATATATTTACAAAATGTTTCCTGCATTGTGCAAGAGGTTGGACTAGATGACCCGCCCTGAGCCACTTGTTGGGAAGGGCGGGATAGAAATCACAAAATAAATAAATAAATAAATAAATGAGCCTGGAGGTCCCTTCCAACTCTATAATTCTCTATGATTCTATGTGATTCATACAAGAAAAAAAGTGCCATTCAGCAACCTCGTCATTTTACATACCACATGTGCATGTTTATGCACACACACACACACACACACACACACATATATATATATATATATATCAGTCCAAATCATAAATAAATCCAAGGCATGAATCCAAAAAGAGCTATATATACACACACACACACATGCAGTATGTAAAATGATGAGGTTGCTGAATGGCACTTTTTTCCTTATATGAATCACATTTTGTAAATATATTTTTCACAGTGTGGTTTTGATTTATTTGGTTGCAACTTTATTCCTCTGTGTAACCTATTGTGTAGCCCCACCTGGGAATTGGCAACCCTACGTGGCCATGAGCATAGATAACTGCAAAAGGAGAAGAGAGACTGAAGGAGGACAAGCCTGTCACAATGACTAAAGGGAACCTCCATAGTCAGAGGCAGCAAACCACAATAGTAGTGCTAGGGGAAGGTCTTGGCCTCTATGCACCCTCTTTGTTGGCCCTCCAGGGCAACATTGCCACTGTGTGAAACAGGATGCTGTTGGACCAGTAGTCTGATCTAACAATGCTCTCCTATGCTCATCAGAAGCTCTGATCTTCTTAATTTATCAACATAGTCATCTGGCTATCAGTGTCATACTTTGAGTAATCTGGGTTACATTTTCACAGGTATATAGTACTAGAGATGAGCATGGACCCCAAAAAAAAAAGGAGGTTAATATGGATTCATGGTCCATGGATTTTCACAGACCACAGATCACCACAGACCTTCTCATTTAATGGAGTGGTCCATTGTTAAGTTTGTGACTTCTGGATGCAGTAAAATGGCCCCTCTATAGGCTAGAGATGCCAAACTTGCAACAAGTCTCCAGGTGATTGTCCTCTACATGCCCGTTTAGGGGACCCCCAGGATAGTTCAGGTTCAGGAGTGTGCCAAACAGACCCCATGCAAAGTAGAGCCATCAAATTTCCAGTGGACCTCCCCAGGATGCCCCTCTAGCTGCTCTCCAAGTTGTATGCAGATTAGCTTTGGGGAAGGGGGAGATCCTAGGGTTCAGTGTGGACAAGGGGAGGGAATATGTCAAATGCCCCCCCCCTTTATGAGCTAGAAGCATCAAACTGGCAGCAGACCTTTCCAGGATGCTCTCTACTTGCCTTCGAAGTTATGTGCAAATTGGGAAAGGGAGAGATCCTAAGGTCCATGTGCAAAGGGAGAGTATGTGTCAAACAGGACCCCCTCCAGCCGTCCTGAGCCTGCTTCGGCGGGGAGGGCAGGATACAAATAAAATGTGATGATGATGATAAAGGCATCAAACTGGCTGCAGACCTGCCTGGGATGCCCCTCTACTTGCCCTCCAAGTTGTGTGCAGATTGGCTTTGGGAAAGAGGGAGATCTTAGGGTCCATGTGCAAGGGTATGTGTGTGTGTGTCTAACAGTCCCCTGCACTTAAACTTTAAATGGCTTCAGTTCACTTACCCAGTCCCTCCAGAACTGCAGAAGGGCTTTAGAAAAGCATCCCCCCCCCTCCGTTGCCTTGACAATTAATGTCTCCACGCCAGGTTGTCTGGCCCACAGACACACACCCCCTCCCAACAAACCACCAAAAATCAAAATGCAATCCATTGGTAGTCAATCAAAAGGGGAAATGCACAGACTAGGCAAATGGACTATGAACTTACCTCTGGTCCATGCAAAAATTAGGTCCGTGGTCCGGTCCGTGCCCTTTCCCACATAGTACTGAGGAAATATCTCACATTTGATGAAAAGAGGGATACTCCTTTTCAATGGCATTTGATCTTTTCTTGTTCTTCAAGCATTTCCTTGCCAACTATGCTCAGTTCTATGGTTTTTGATTTACATGGCTTTATTTCCCAAAATTAAGCATATATTTTAACCTAGCAGGTAAGACAAATAATAAGAATGTTAACCTTCTTATGCTCTTGGGTTATTTTTTAATACCGTTTTCGCACACAGCTTACCTCGCAGTCACAATCCTGTTCCCTCCGCAGCGTCTGTTCGGATTTCCCACCATCTGCGCCGGAGTTACAGGAAATGCCACAGCTTCTGCATAGCAAACATAAACTGGGTTTTAGTGGTTTACGTTTGCTACACAAAAGCCGCGGCATTTCCTGTAACTCCGGCGCAGATGGTGGGAAATCCGACCGGACGCTGTGGAGGGAACAGGATTGTGACTGCGAGGTTAGCTGTGTGCGAAAACAGTCTAAGTTTACATTATTTTCTAGTCCAGCTTTCTCACTGACTCTCAAGCCAGATTACTAAATGTAAATCAGTGCAGGAATAGGATGAGACATTTAATAAGCAGTGTAATAGGATTAGGAATGCAGAAATCTGAAACAAAGCTGAAATATAGCATAAGTATTAACAAGATATTAGTAAACAATGCAGAAATTACCTAGTAGAGTAATATAAGCCCACCCAACCGCTACAGTTCTTCATACACAGTGCTTCAGGTGCCCCTGCTGTCTGAGACTAGGTGGGTGGCAACCCAGGAGACTGCCTTCTCATTCATGGCACCAAGTCTCTCTCCCCAGAGAGATTCATCTGTGCCTTTCTGGAATTGGACCAAACCCTGCCATCTTCCAACAGCAGGTGAAAACTTTTTTGTTTTGCTTGGCATTCCCTCAGCCATCCCTCCTCCCTAACCAATATTTTAATTGTTGTTTTTTATGTCTTTGTATATATTTTAACTCTCTTTTAAAAAAGTTTTAATGATGTCTGGTTTTGTGGGAGGGTGGCTCTAAAATGTGATTTTATTATGTATGTTTTGATCTGTTGGCCCTTGTAAGAAGTTCATAAATTTTGTTAACACAATAAATACATACAGCAACAGATGGTATGTACTATGCACATTAGTATAGTCCATATTTTCTTTTCCTCTAGTAAAGTATCTTCTTGAACCATTCGGTTGTCAATGTTTCTTTTGCAGAAAGCAGAAACTTCTGGAAACTGCTTTGGCTCGCAGGCATCTGCTGAAAGAATCGAGTCTTCTGCAAAGCTTTTTGCGTAGTTCCTTTGAGGTATCAACATATTTAGCTTGATTCACTGAGTTCTGTGAACTTTGTAAAAAAAAGTATTGCTATTTTAATTTACTTTGGTCAAAGTGCCTGTTTTATGCTGAGTTGTGCCTATTTTTCATTTACATCTGCACAGTGAGAGCATTTGTCAAGGTAGCTGGCAGGTCACTGTTTTGATTACTATGCGCCTCTCCCATCAAGGGAGGTCTCTTTTAAAAGCAATTGTGCTAAGCTATATATACTATATGGTTGGTGACATCCATCATTTGATACCATTCCTCCATTTCTTCCTCACCATTGGTCACCACAGCATAAGAACATAAGAAGAGCCCTGCTGGATCAGATGAATCATTCATCTAGTCCAGCATTATATTTTACACAGTGTCAACCAGTTTTGCTGGGCAGCTGACAACATGTCATTGCACCTTTGCCCAGGGCAGGCTCACCCACTGGGAAAACTAGATGGTTGCCTAGGACTGGGAGGGGGGGCGCTGAATTGGGCTCCCCCCTCCCAGTACCCATGACAAATGCCTAGTTTGCCTGCCTGGGATGCCACATGCCCTAGGGTCACCACTGCCCTTGCCTAGGAGGAACCTTGCAGTTCAGAGGCCCACAGCCCCTGTTTTTCAGTATCAATAGCAGAGGGTGGGCCTGCAATCAGCCTAGGCAAAACAGACCTTGCTCAATGAGCAACAGACCAGAAAAAGACCCAAAAAATCCAGACAAAATCACCACTCTCCAACAGACTACAAGCACCCACTAACCCTCACACTCTGTCCTCTCACAAACCAACCGCAAACAGGAACTTTTCTGTATCCCCCCTGGTCACTGACACTAAAATCCATCACAACCTCTGTCTCACAAGTTTAGGACTTCCAATCCCCAGCTGGGGGCAGGGGATTCCCCCAGTTTGTAGCCCCTCCCTCCACTTCAGATCTATCAGAAAGTGGTGTGGGGAAAATGGCTGCTGGGAGCTCCATTATACCCTATGGAGACTGGTCCCCCATAAGGTATAATGGAGAATCAATCCATAGGTATCTGGGGCTCTGTGGGAGCTGATCTTGTTTAAAGTAGAGGCACCAGATTTTCAGCATAGCTGCTAATGCCTCTCCTCAACTTCCCTCCCTCCAAAGTTTCAAAAAGATCCAGTTCTATGAGCCCCAAAAGAAGGTGCCCCCACCCTCCATTATTTCCAATGGAGGGATGGCACTTAAAAGAAACATAGTTCCTTTAAATGCAATGGCCAGAACTCACTTCAGAGTTCAATTTTGCTTCTTCCCTCCTCTCTCCCAGAGCCTTCTATTAAGTCCCACGCAGGCTTGTCCGAGCCATCTTGGGTATCCCGTGAAGATAGAAAGGCATCATAAATCTTAAAGAAACAAGATACATATAGTGAAGGCAACCAAAACTGAAACTTAGGGTGACATGTCTCCTTGTGCTGTGTGAGGCAAAATGGATATGGAGACTGTACTGAGCAGAAGAAAGGAAATAGTTGTAAAATACCTTTGAAGATTTTCTCATGGCCAAAGAATATGTTTCATTAAAACTTCCATGGCTGGAAGACCTAATGTGAAATTTGGCCCTTAAAAACAGCTAGGAGGGAAAGCTGTTTTGGATAATATTGAAAGTGATTGATTAGGTTGTATTTTAAGCAGCAGGGTTAAGACAGTCACAATACAGGTACCTGTCTTCTTTCCCTACCAGAGCTTAAATAAGCCAAGAAATGGATTTATGATTGGGAAAATGGAATAGGGAGAAATAGTTAATCACTCCTTCCTTCTCCAGGACCTTGGCTTTAATGCATGTTGCTCATGCCCGCCCCCCCCCCCCCCCCGCAGCAGTTTCAGGGCCAAACTACATGTGCAACTTTCTAGTCCTATAACTCCAATACCCCCCGCTGTAGTCTCCCTCAATTAACATTTCTGAGATAAATGAGCTAAAGATAATTCCTGGCTTTTTGCCTCTGCTTCATTGTTTTCTCTTCTTCCCAAAGGTGGCTGCATGGATGAATGAAAAAAACACTGTTGCATTGGACGAGAGCTGGAGGGACCCAAGCAACCTTCCTGCTAAAGTGCAAAAGCACCAGACTTTCCAGGCAGAGATCATGGCCAGTAGAAATGACCTAGCTCGTATCCAAACTGTGCGTGATTTAAGTTAGCATCATATTGATGTCAGTATGAAGGGATCCTCCCCAGAAGACTGAGCCAAAAGAAGGGAATTTGAAGCTTGACCCATAGCAAGAAGTCCCATAATTAGGGACTTGAATTTAATCATGGATTGAAAGCAAAATTATACTGTTTAAAGGTGTTGAAGTTTAACGATTTAGTTCAGGCAAAGTGCCTTTTGACATCTGAAAGGTTGGCAGATGTATGTCACCCATGTGAACAGAAACAGAAGAATGATGGGGTTGGGTGGGTGGGAGTATTATTTGTAAGCCGAAATGCCCTCAAAACGAGGTTGGGGAATTAGTTAGGTGGGCACCTGGCTCACTCGGGATCTTTTCCCAATGTATACAAGATTAACCAACCAGAGAGTAATGCTTAAATAATAGGGACTCTAATTAAGTAAAACAATTACAATTTATTCTAGAAAATATAGGCATAAATACAAGATAGAATACTCATACAATCATACATACAATCCTAGGAAATATATAGAGAGAGATAGAGGAACACATGGGTAGACAAACAGGGTGATATTTACCTATCGTAGTCTTTAAGAAGGCTCCAATGGCGACATAAGAGGACGGGGGAAATGGACCCAAAACTGTGGCCAGAATTGGGGATGGATCTAGACAGCAGAACTGGGGTGCACACATGAGTGGAGTTGCACACATGAGTGGAGTTGGGTCAGAGGTTAAATAGACTACTTTAGACCCTCAGGGGCTGGGAGGTATAGGGGAGGAGAAAGGGGAGGCTCTGCAGTGGCCATAAGGCTGGACTTCTGCAGTAGCCAATAGAAAGTGCATTGGTGACACCTAATTGGGTGCTTGCTCTTGACCAATGGACTTGCCTGGATCCTGGATATCTGAGAGAACTTTCAGATTGAAACGGACCAGGGGGAGGCTCCAAAGTGACAGTTGGGAAGAAGAATAGAAGTGATTACTGGGTGGGGAACACTTAAGATTAAATGGACTTATCTAAAAAGGTGACAATAGAGAATCAAATGTTGGCCTAGGTAACACCCGGTTTACAATGGAACTTGGCTTTTGGCTGAAGATGGTCTTCGTCTTCCTTAGTCTTCTTCCTGGCACCAGTCTTTGTCCTGGGTTTCGTTAGACAAAGGCTTGAGTGGTCTGGCAGGATCCATGCCTGGATAAGCATGATTGCCTTATGCAGAAATTGAAGCAGCTGTTGGATATGGAATCAGGAAAACAAGATGGATTCTGGTGGTGTTAGCCTTTGGTTCATGGAAGCAGGCTGGAAACATGGTGGCATGGCTTCTTCCACTGCAGCGGCCAAGACTGGGCACACAAGGAGCAGCTGGAAGCTCGTCTGCAGTTCTGGCCAACACCCATCCAGAAATGTAGAATGCTGCTGCAAAGCTGAAGCTTATAGTATCGACATAAGCCTTAGAAACTGTGGGCAAAGTCCACTTCTTAGAGCAGATGTGTGCAACCATACTGGTGATCACGATGTTCATATGTATGAAAAGTAGAGGGCTTTTCCTTACATATTATAAAGTGAGGAACACAACTCCCTGTTGATTCAGGTGTGTTAATGGTATAAGGGCTCTGGGTCATGTTTATGCCACAATAAATTTGTTAGACTTTAGGGTGCCACAAGCTTCTATTGCACTTAATATTTAAATACTAAATTGACTACCCTTCTGGAAACTATTCACACAAAATTCATTTTGGAAAATAAGCAGACAAGGAGAAGTTTAACTTTCTTTGCTGCAGGAAGGAGAGAAGATGCTCCAAGAGGGACATTATGCCCCTGATGTCATCCAGTCCAGACTGCAGGAAATAGAGGACCTTTGGTATGAGTTGCTGGAAAACTGCCATGAAAAGGAAAGAAAGATGCAGGATGCCTGCAAGGTACATCAAAACTCTTGGGGAGAAATCTCACTTGGCATACTTTCTAGTGACAATGACTCTAGAGTTCTGTCTATGCATTTCATCCCAAGCACCAGCATTAAGGGACCACTGCCTTTAAACACTGAGATATTTGCTGCAGTTTTCATTGCAAAGATGAGCAACAGAAGTTTAGAGGAAGTAACTGGCTTAGTGTTTCCTGGTAAATTCACATACAAGCAAGGATGTGATCCTGGGTCTTCCAGGTTATTTTCCTTTTGGCTAGAGCTGAATTCAGGATCAAAGCTAGCTGTTCTGCTTGCATGTTTACATTAGAATTCTATTTAAATAACAGTTTAAAACATTTAAAAATCAGAGGTGCTTGCTAGGCAAGCAAATTATTTAAGCCTTGATCCAGCTAAAATAAGCTATGACCAAATCCCATTGAAGCAGTAGAGACTGAATTTGTCATGGCTAGCTTGTATCATTGGTTTTAGCACTCATGACTAACTTGAGCATTAATCATGAAAGTGTTTTATCTAAAATGGAGATGAAACAAAGGACATTATAAAAACATAAGAAGAGCCCTGCTGGACCTGATCAGTGGTCCATCTAGTCCAGCATCTTGTCCTACACAGTGGCCAACCAGTTCCTTGGAATGACCAGCAATAGACCTTCCCTGATGTGCCTCCTGGCTCTGGAATTCAGAGGTTTAGTCTCGCCAAATGTGGATGTTCCCCTCAGTCACTATGGCTAGTAGCCAATGACAGATCTATCTTCCACTGTGGTATATTTATTCTATATATGTATACATGTAATGGAACAGTCTGCTCCCTTCCCCCTAATATCTGTGATTTAGTTTGGTCCTATTGGATGGAGCTCTTGTTTCAGTTTCTAGTTTTATATGTTCACTGTAGCTGTTGGTTGTAAGGAGGCCTCGGATTCAGCAGGAGCTCACAGGAGCACAGCCCCTGAACCTTTTTGAGGGTTCCCCCTCTTCCTCCTCACCTACCTTGTCCATTGAATAGTAGGTGCAGCTGCATAACAATCCCTGGATTAGGAGAGTGGGCAGCGAGCCAGCCACCAGGGGCTTAGCCACGCCCCCAGCAGCCCTCATTAACCCCTGAAGAAGCTCCTGCCACCCTTTTATGTGATTTTGGGTGGCAGGTGGCTTGCTGGCCTTTTGACTGGGAGGGCAGCTCAGGAGAGCCCCAGGTGAGCAAGGCCTGCTTCGGCTGGCTGGATCTCTAGCCAGCCCAAGCAGGTCTCACTCGCCTGGGGCTCTCCTTTCTTGCATCGGGTTGCTTTTGGCTGAGGGGACAGCATATGCTAACAAGTTATACTAATGAGCTCCACCACCTATTTTTCTACAAAGCGACTCCTGGTTGTGAGAGTGGTCCCCTTGTAAATAAGCTGTTGATGTTTTGAGCTAGCTTGTCTCTGCTGAATGGACCTGAGGATAGGTGCCTGAATGAGTACTCTACCCTGGGAACCCACAGCCAAAGAGGAACATTACATCCATGAATCTGTCTAATCTCTCTTTAAAGCTGTTTATTCCTGTGGCTATCACTACATCCTCCAGCACTGAATTCCACATTTTAATCACCAATCAAGCATGCACAATTTTATAGAGAAATTTCTGTAGCATAATGTAGATTGTGCAAAAAGAAATATTCTTTTTCTCCAAATTTTTCATGTTAAAATAGGTCTAGAACAGGATAAAAATATGTAGCAGAGGTCCATCAGTGGCTATTAGCCACAGCATATTATTGGAACTGTCTGGGGCAGTGATGCTCTGTATTCTTGGTGCTTGGGGGGGGCAAAGTGGAAGGGCTTCTAGCCCCACTTGTGAACCTCCTTTGGGGGGGGCACTGTGTGACACAGAGTGTTGGACTAGATGGGCCATTGGCCTGATTCAACATGGCTTCTCTTATGTTCTTAACCCTAGCATCATCAAAAGTATATTGTTCGTGTCTACTAAAAAAATCTTGTTTAAATGAACCCCCCCCCCCCCATCTAGGTATTGCAGTGCTCTCTCTCCTTAGTTACTTGAAAGTTCAAGAATACACAAAATAAATGCCCACCATTTGGATATTCAAGCATGTCAGTATTCTAACACATTTGCCTCATTTCTTCCCTATCAGGGCTGCTAAGTCTTTCTGCTAAAATTTATGCAGACAGTCACAAATTGGACCAAGCCAGGGCCTGTTAGCCTCTAAGGATGAAACTGCTGTCTGATGATAAGGGCCACAGGAGTCCTGGCTGTCTAAATAGTGTGTTCCATATTCTGTTGCTTTCCAGTGGATCAAAGGACAAATTAATAACTTGCTAAATGCATTGGGAGGATCAGTGGATGGAATGAGTTCATAGAGTGGAGCTCTGCCTGTATCCATCTGTATCCCTGATCATCAGGAGTAGCTTTTCAAGGGGTATGGAAGACAGGGAGAAGAATCCATTCTGTGACTTCATTCTGTCCCTTGGATCAAACCTTTAATTATTCCTTTTCAAAGGCCACCTTAATGTTTAAACATACCTTTTTGTTCAAGTAGACAGCTGTTGCAATAAGAACATGATACCCCTGTTCAGGCTATGAAAAAAATTCTTTTTTCTGACCATAGGCTATGCATTTCCTCCGTAAGGTGAATGATGTGGAAAAATATCTGGATGATCTAGAAAGTGAGCTGAATGTACCAGCAAATAGCCCTGACCTCCTGGTTCTGAATGACCTTCTAAAGAAACAGGAGGCATTAGAAGAAGATTT
The DNA here is from genome assembly GCF_032191835.1 of Heteronotia binoei. NCBI lineage: Eukaryota > Metazoa > Chordata > Lepidosauria > Squamata > Gekkonidae > Heteronotia > Heteronotia binoei. Next base: position 81,261,230 of record NC_083243.1, on the reverse strand, counting down.
TGCGGGCTGTAAAGACCAGCTACAAGAGCTTGTAAAAACAGCACAAGAATTCCAACAGGAGAAGAATTTTATGGCAGATGAAATTGAAGAGACAGTAGACAATGTGGTGCATAGGTACTTGAGTAGTTCTCCTTTTTTTGTTCCTTCCCCCTTCTCCTTTCTCTCTCCCCCCCTCCCTCTCTCCACACACACACACATACAGACACATTTGCTGCCAAGTTGCAACCAACATATGACAATCCCATAGGGTTTTCAAAGCCAGAGACATTCAGAGTTTCCCACTGTCTGCCTCTGCATAGCAACTCTGCCCTTCCTTGATGGTCTGCCATCCAAGTATAAGCCACGACTGGCCCTGCTTAGCTTCTGAGATGTGATGAGATTGAGATAGCCTGGGCTATCCAGGTCAGGGCTCTTCCAAAGATATTCTAATCTATTTCCTTCACTATCACTGTGGAGAAATGTCCTCCACCCAAGAAATGCCCTTATCCCAATATTTCAATTACTGTGATTATTCTCTGTCTATGAACCCAGCTGCATACCAGTAGCTGACAGATAGGAAAGGGGTTGAAGAATGGAGCTGTCAAGCTCCCGGACAGTGCACTCAATTTCTTTTTAAGGCTAGAGAGTGGGAGGGCAATGGCTTAATCCCTTAAACCAGCTAGTAAGTCACACCTAGAGCCATGAAGATGGGAAGATGGAAGTGTAGCGGGAGAGCTATACGTTACCAATTTCAGTTGGATCAATCACAGAGGCAGCGTGAGGCAAAGTCAGGAAACACAGCTTCTTTATTTAACGTGCACGGGCCCTGTGCACGGGCTACAGACTCTCAGGAGAGACTCTCCCGCTACATAAGGAACAAAGTAAAATTATTCCTTTGGGACAAGAAGGGAGAGTAAGGTCATCTCAAGTAGGAGGAAGGCAGAGATTATGTAGACTGAGGATACAAGGAAGAATGCTGTTTGGATAGGTGCAAGCCATGATGGATTAAGCTTTCACCTAGGAGCTCCATTTGTCCATACTGCAGGGACATTGGAGAGAAGACCCAAATATGAGAACAAAGGTAATTATGAACTTTAACTATTGCAACTTTAAGGAAAGGTAATCTGTCCTATATTAAACACTATTTAGGAAGTACCGAGCACAGGAAGAAAGGACTGTGTGTTTGCACCTTTTCTTTGTTCCCTTGCTCAGCCCAAAAGCTTAGACAGCACATGTATATTATTTTGTTTATTAAACTTATGTTTTGAATTATCCCAGTCTGATCTTTGGAAACTTGTCATACCTATTTTGTTTTGCTACCTGAAGGGGCAGCAAAGAAGCTTGCCATACCAGGAGCACAGTAGCTTTAAATTGCAAGTTGCAATAGAACTTCCCTACAGTTACTTGTAGAAGTGTAACAGGAGGTATGCAAACTAAGTCAATAAATGCAACAGGTGCAGAGTGACTTCTGAAGTCATTGCTTCTCACCTCTGGATTAAAATTGCTCATTCAGACAGTGATATCCATATCCCATTCCCCAGTCATTGACGCCCCTTTCTCACTCTGCAGTTTTCCTGCCACCAAAGATAGTCAGATCTTTACAGACTGAACTGGTCTCACTGCGCATTTCTTGATGTCAGATTCTGAACTCTCTCTTGTGAAATCAAGCCATTTGGGGAGTCAGATCACACACTTCCATCTGCATGTCATTTAAAAAAATCAGATCAATGTGCACATGAGAAGATCTTTGCCCCAGGTTTTTGAATCACCACTAGCATGTTTCTGAACCCGAACATTCTGTCAAGAACCCCTGAGTGAGTTGTTTTTGAGCAACAAATCCCCCCTCCAAAAAAAACCCCCCTCTCTCCTGATTCTTGGGGCTGAAAAGCTGTGGAAATAGTTCCTAGTTAGGCTCCCATATCATCAGAGAGCCTGGGCAGGCTGGCATCCCTCATTCAAGAAAACTTGGGTAAAGCTGAACAAATTTAAAAGTTTAGGCAGCCCATTTCTGAATAAAGTTGGGCTGATTATCTGACCCCAAAGTGTGTAAAGTGTGTGCAAGGTTTCTGTGTATGGAGCTTGGCTGTTGAGGGGTGGGGAGAGATGCTAACCATACTACAGAGCTCAGTTCCCCTGGAGAAAATGAATGCTTTGAAAGGTGGACTCAATGGCATTGTACCCCACTAAGGTCCCTGTCTTCCCCAGGCTCCATCCCCAAATATCCAGGAGTTTCCCTGCCTGGAGCTTGCAGCCCTCCTCCACATCCCACTTTCCCCCATTAAACTGTGTTAACAGAAAAAAGGTTTTCTGTTTCAGAGTTGCTGATTAAGAGCATCCCATGATTGACACAAGAACAAAGATACTGAAATCAGTGGGGCTACTCTCATGTAAATCTGCATGATACTTACACTCTCCCCTATGTATTGCAAGGAAGAGAGGTGAAGCGAAAGTGACTCATAGGGCTTGGCAGAGCGGTTACAGAGCTGTCAAAATGGAGTTGTGCTTCAAATGAATGCTTCTGTGCATGCATGAAAGATAATTTTTAAAAAGGATGCTGCCCAACTGCCCACTCCATAGTTAACATGAAGCAGTAATCTGAACAGTCAACCATGGAGTGAGTGTGCAGTGGGGCATGTTAAGGGTGGCAAACCTCTCCAGAACAAATAACACTGAATAAATTAGGGACATGGCCGGACCATGCCAAGCCTGTTGTCTGAAGACAGTCTAAGAGTAATTAGTGCCAGTTGGTGGTTACCCTATTTGTTTTTGGCACCATTGGAGGGTGAGGGAAACAGGTGATGGTGTCAAGCAAAGACTTGGGATGGCCATGAAGGGGGGGGGGGGTGGTCCTGATTTCTCAGGGGCCAACCAGAAGGAACAGGAATAGCTTCTGGATCTGTTTGTTCTCAGTCCCCTTTCCTTTCTTTTTATCAGCCTCCTATCTCTAGTTATATTTGAGAATTCTGAAATGAGGGTTCATTTTTAAATCCCCAGATACAAACTTCTTAGGGAGCCATTGCAAGAGAAAAGTGGGTGCTTGGAAGCTAGCAGGCTGCATTATCAGTTCCTCCAAGATGTCACTGAGGAGTTAACCTGGATTCATGAGAAACTTCCCCTGGCATCCTCCAGAGACTATGGCCAGTCTCTTACAAATGTTCAGAGTTTACAGGGAAAACTCCAGGTAAGGTAACTCAAAGGTTCTGCAGACAGAGCAAGAAAATGTGGGTGGTGACGAATGATGAGAGGCCTCTATCACTTCTCCTTATGCAGATTTTATCCTAAAGGAATACAGGATTTTAGCCTCCAGGAATACAGTTTTTCAATCCCTTCCATACCACCAAAAGTCACTGCCAAGTGGACTAAATGAACAGCTCCTTGCTATAAGGAGAGACTATTGGTGCATTTACACTACACTAAATAATGTATTTTTCATCTGGATTTTTACTGTGTAAGGATAGCAAAAATCTGGATGTAAAATGCATTATTTAGTGTAGTGTGAACACACCATATGTCTTACAAAAAATGCTGTTATCTAATGTTCATTTTGTGTCAGTTTTGTAGCTGTCAGGATACATGTAGAATTTTAACATCTGAATGGAAACTGATAACAAAAAGTCATCAAAGGTTTAATTAGTTATAGTTTGAAAGCTCAAATGAATAATAAAACAAGAAGGCAGCAATCTTCTTTATCTGCTGCAGCCAATTAAAATTTCAGAGGCAGACTTGTGTATGCAAATTGGTTCACCAGTTTCTACCAAAGCATCTAGCAACTTCAGCTATGTAAGTGGTTTTTCTGCAGAGCATGTGGCTCTGGGTAAGATGGAGACAACACTGTCAGCTCAAACTGCTAGAGAGAGTGAACTTTGTTCTGGTATCCTTTGCTCATCTAACATATGTTCAGTGTTGATCATATCTTTCAAAAGTCCTCCTTGGAGAGATGTATAAGTTCCTTGTTCACGTTTTGCTGGGAAGTAAGGTACATGAGTCACTCATTACTTCCTCATAATGCACAAAGCAGTTCTGGTTGCTCATCTGTGCCTAGGAACATGCATAAGCTCCTTTATTCCTGTTAGGGCACTGACAATTGGGGGCTTGTGAGTCAAATGTGGCTTTTTTTTACATCCCACATGGCTCTTCCGGGCAGTGCTCTCCATTACGGCACCTACCCCATGTTCCAGGAAAGTGGGCCCTTGCCCTGTTAAAGCTTATATGTGGCAGGTGTTTTCCACCTTGGAACAGCTGCTTGATTAGAGACTGGAGGACAGGTAAGCTGTGAGCTGCAAGCCTCATACCAGAGATGGAAATAAAGAGTCCATCCTTTCCAACTACCCTCACCCTGCTGCACAACCTTTACACTCTCATCCCAGCATCCAAGCAGCTGTCAGTAGGAGACCAAGCTGGCCACAGAGAAGGCAGAGTGCAACCACCATTACAGCAGCCACCCTGGAAAAGAGCAAGCTAGCTACAGTGGAGTGATAGTGGAAAGCTTGTTCTCCCAGGGCCAGATCTACATATTTTTAAGTGGGGGCAAAACAAAAAAATAGTGCCCCCACTCAAAAAATGGAGGGGGAAGCCATGGGGCTGCCTCCCCAACATGTAAACACATGGCAGGGGGTTTAAATGGGGGGGGGAAACCACAGGTCTACCTCCCCCCCATTTAAACACCCCGATGGGAAGTCACAGGGCTGCCTTTGCCACCTCACTACCTTGCAGAGAGGCAGCAAACAGAGGCGATCTGCCTTCCCCCATTTAAATACCCATGTGGAGTGTTTAAATGGGGAGGGAAGTTGCAGGGCTGCCTTTGGCACTTTGCCACCACAAAGGCAAGTGATCTGTCTTCCTCCCCATTTAAACACTCCAGGGGTGTGTTTAAATGGGGAGGGAAGCCATGAGGCTGACTTTGCCACATCTCTGCTTACAGAGAGACAGCAAAGGCAGGCAATCAGCCTCTGTCCCCCATTTAAACACCCTAGTTGGGTGTTTAATTGGGGGGGGGGGGGGTGGAACCGCAGGGCTGCCTTTGCCACCTCTCCACAAGGCAGAGAGGCAGCAAAAGCAGCCAATCTTTCTTCCTCCTCTCACCCCCCCCCCCCCCCCCCCCCAGATCCAGCACTGTGATCTCTTCCAGGAGGCTTGGCAATGTCATTTTGTCACCTGCACTGCTGTACCTCATGCTGAGCAGAGAGCAAGAGGGCCAAGAGCAAACCTTTCCCGTCCATCCAGATACACAAGGCTCATCCAAGGCCAGGAAAGACAACCCTACTTGCATAGATGCCCTCTGAAAATTTTAAAAAGTTATAAATTGAATATTAATAGCTATAAAGTCTCTCTCTCTCTCTTTCTGCATGTGTGAGTGTGTGTGTCTGGAACGGTGACTGTTGTGGTTGATGGTAACTGGAAATGCGGCTTTCCACAAGCGATTGAGTGAGTGCCATGGTGTTTGGGTTTATGCACTTATATGCACGTTGGGCCTGTCCTCAGTAGATACAAGATGAATCAAAAACTGGGATCATGGTGTAAGAACCAAGTTAAAAGAATTTCCAGTAATATAATTACAGGAAACTTTCAAGGATCCAAAACCACCAGTGTAAGCGTGGCTGAAGAAGAAAACAACAAAACCAGTGTTTATCTGGATGCCTATCTGATGACTATTACTGTATGAATATTTCCTGCTATCATAAATTTGTGACATGTTCAAGGCTTTTATGGGCATTATAAATTGTGGCTGCTCATGTCAATGGTTTTGTATCCTTAAACATTTCCTGTAATGATTTTACTGAAAATTCTTTCAAATCATATTGTGTACAGAAAATCTTTGTAGCATGTTATCATGGCAGAGGTTGTTTTTTGACTGGATAGACATGTCAGGTAGGAACAACAGATGGGAGCATTTTTTCCTGTCTAGTCCCAAAATCTATATCTTATTTCTACCTCCACATTCACAGCCATATTTCCTATTCTAGTTCCTCCTGTCATTATAGCTGTTAATTCACCAGCTATTTATAATAATAAAGAATTGTTGTATTATCCAATTTTAATTGCATTGTTCACCGTACATGCTATAGTGGTTTTTAATGGATTGCTTTTATAATTCTGTAATCTGTCTTGAGTCTTAATGAGAAAGGTAAGTAATAAATAAGAGAAGGATTTAAAAAAATGACAGTTCCTCTATTGGTTGACTAAATTATCCCTTGGATTCAAAAAAAATTGTCACCCCCATAATATTCTTCTCTGGAGAGCATCCTCACTATATTCAGTTCTGTTCTGTATTCAGTTCAGTTCTGTATTTAGTTCTGATAGTACTGGATGCACAATATACCCTTGCAAAAAATATGTGTACAGAGAATGTTATTGTTTATATGTGTTTCAGGGCACTACTGCTTTAAAATTTTCTTGGGTAGATGTTCCAATTTGGGGGGTTTTCCCCTGTAACTGCCATTTTCCAAGATAGCAGTTATTGCAAATTGCAATATTTAAAATTCATGAAGGATGCTCATCTTGGTGTCAAAATATATGTTTTTGAAGTTGATAAAGCCAAATGCATTATTACATTAGTTTTAGAGATGGCCATTTTTTTCCTGTAGCTGCCATCTTGTGAGATGGTGGATCTTTTTCACATTCTTGTAGGATGCTTATATTGGTGTCAAATCATGTTTTGGGGGTCAATAAAACTAAATATACTATTCCTTTTGTTGTAAAAACAAAATAAAGTATTTTTCTATAAATCCAGACAAACTGTTATTTTTTTGTTTGTAATATTGGAACAAAATGTAGCAAGAGAATTGTTAAGGTGACAACTCCTAAAAATAAAAAAGAGTTTATTTTGCTGCCTTAAATAACAGTGAACAAAATATCAGAGTGCTTGTTTGATATTTATGCTTATATGTTGGTTAGACTCTCATTCTTAAACAAAGGTTACAGTCCTAATACAAAAAGTAATTTACTATGCAACATTTTTATGGTTGTTAGACTCTTGCAGAAAAGAGAATGTGTGCCTTCTTGCAACTGCACACATTAGATTTGCAAGCTAAGCAATGTCAGTAGTTCTTCTAGCATGGGTCTGAGACACTTTTCGTGCAAGATAGCAGCTATAGGAAAAATAGCTTTCTCTACAACTGGTACAGTAGTATATTTGGCTTTATTAACCTCAAAAACACATTTTGACACAAAGATGAGCATCTTATCTGAATTTTAAGTATTGCAATAACCATATCTGCCAGCTTGGAAAATGGCAGCTACAGGAAAAATCCCCCAAATTGGAATGTCTACCCAAACAAATTTTAAAGCACTAATCTTTTAGCCAAGACTATTAGGCTCCCATTCATTCCATTCCATTCCATGGGCAATTCTGAAGATGTTTTAATCATAAGGACCTAGCTGTGCACAGAGTTGATTGGTTGGCTCCCATATTGTTACCTGAAATATTCACACTGTGCTTTTTGTTTTCAGAAGCAAACATTTTTAAAACTTGGGGGAAGCATGGTGGGAAGACTGGCAAATTAAGCAGTATTGTATTTCCTGGAGTCTGTCAAGAAATTGGCCTTTCTCTAGCCATTTCTTGACTTTTCAGAACTTTGATCAGGCTTCGGACCTAGCAAAATTAAAGAAGGCTTTTCTCTGGGAAACGAATGTCATGATGACTTGCAAGTTCAAAGAGAAAGATAAGAGAATGGGATGCACATGGGTGCAAGTGAGACTCATGGGAGATTCAATGTCAGGAGCTAGGAGGGTTCTGGCCTCACACTCCATCTCATTAATGCAAGAAATCTTGGGTGTGGGTAAGTTGTTTGACTTTGGTCATGTACTATATGCAGAAGTATGTGTTCGTGTGTCCTAGCAACACACCTGATTGATCTAACAGGATCATGCCAGCTGCTGGCAGCCTGGCATAAAGGAAGATCCTTCATTCTAGTTAGTACCCTTCTAGTTGTACCCACGTTAGTCACACCTTTGGGTTGTCTCTTGAGTGGGTTGGGCCTTGCATGACTGCTCTTGGTCTTTAGACTTTGAAATGCTACCTGGACTCTGTGTTTCAGTCTGGTTAGGTAACATCTGGGCTGGAAGACCAAAAGGTATTTTAAGTTAGTTATTTAGATTGTATTTTATTATTTGCTTTGCACTGCTCTTTTATTGTATACTTTTTAAAATAATCATTAATTATTTTGGCCTACATTGGCTAAAGCTTCCAATGTAATTATTTTTGGAACTCAGCTTGCCAGCTTCCTACCTGGCAAAACTGACTCCTTGATTGACGCCCAGTAGGGCTAGAAACTTGGTTCTTTTGTGTCTAAGCTGAGGGTTAGTCAGAGAAACTGGCGATGGCTTGTTACCTAGGCCAGCGAGGATTCAGTTTCCAGTCAGTTTCTTGATGATGTACATTGAGGTCATTTCAGTTAATAAAGATGGCAGGAAGCCAAGATCACATGGTGACTTGAGAATTCTCTGTGTGATCTGTTTCCATATTACATCTGTCTTCATTTAATATTTTCAGTTCTAGTGAACTTGGAACCAAATTATTCAATGCTGGGCTTTCTCCATTGATAAAACTATGTATTTTGCAATACCTAATTGAACAAAGGAGCAACATTTAAAAACAGATAAAGAAAGGTGGCAGAGCAGTTTTTAAACTAAATCTTGGGGGAAAGCTGACAGGAGATGAAATGTCTCTGGTTTGGGAGGACTCGTCTCAAAGAGATGAAGGGTTAGCTGCTATTTTTCTTCCGGGTAACAGACCAGAGTTGTCCACTGTGAAGGTGACAAACAATATGGACTGTCTGCCAGAGTCTCGAGGTGGCAGGAGGAAGGTGGCGGGCCTAGCTCGCCTGGGAAATTATAGATGTTTGTATGCAAATGCTAGAAGTGTTCAAAGTAAAATTGGTGAATTGGCGTGTTTAGTGTTGGGAGAAAACATAGACATTGTGGGAATTTCAGAAACTTGGTGGAATGAGGAGAATCAGTGGGACACGGTGATTCCTGGATATAAGCTATATCGGAAGGATAGGGAGGGAAGGGTTGGAGGTGGGGTGGCTCTGTATGTCAGAGAGGATATACGGTCCAGTAAGACTGAGGTCAGAGAATTAGATTCACTTTTAGAAATGCTTTGGGTTGAAATAGAGGGCCCAAAAGGAAATTTAACTATGGGAGTTTGTTATCGCCCACCAAATCAAAAGAGAGAGGACGATTATAACATGATGGAAGGCTTAAAGATAGCGGCTAAACGTAAAAACTGTGTCGTAATAGGTGATTTTAACTACCCGCAGATTGATTGGGTCAATATGTGTTCTGGTCGAGAGAAAGAGATTGAGTTTCTTAATGCTCTCAATGACTGTGCTATGGAGCAGATGGTCTCAGAACCTACCAGGGGTGGGGCGATCCTGGATTTGGTCCTAAGTAATGCCCAAGACTTGGTGAGAGATGTAAAAGTGATTGTGCCACTTGGGAGCAGTGACCATAATGTTATTGATTTCACCGTTTGTATAAATAGGGAGTTGTCCAAAAAGACCGCCACAACCACGTTTAACTTAAAAAGGGGTAAATACACTGAGATGAGGAGGCATGTGAGGAGGAAACTGAAAGGAAAGGTACATACGATCAAGCTTGGACGCTATTTAAAACTATAATCCTAGAAGCTCAGATAAAATACATACCACAAGTTAGGAAAGGCACAAACAGGCATAAGAAAAGGCCTGCGTGGTTAACAAACAAAGTAATGGAAGCTGTAAAAGGTAAGAAGGACTCCTTTAAGCGGTGGAAAACCAGTCCAAGTGAGATTAGTAAAAGGGAACACAGGCTGTGGCAAATCAAATGCAAGACTGTGATCAGGCAGGCAAAAAGGGACTATGAGGAGCATATTGCAAAAAACATAAAGACCAACAATAAAAATTCCATGCTGGGAATTATTAGGAAGGGAATTGAAAACAAATCAGCCAGTATCATAATGCCCCTGTATAAATCGATGGTGTGGTCTCATTTGGAGTACTGTGTGCAGTTCTGGTCGCCGCACCTCAAAAAGGATATTATAGCATTGGAGAAAGTCCAGAAAAGGGCAACTAGAATGATTAAAGGGCTGGAGCACTTTCCCTATGAAGAAAGGTTGAAACGCTTGGGACTCTTTAGCTTGGAGAAACGTCGACTGCGGGGTGACATGATAGAGGTTTACAAGATAATGCATGGGATGGAGAAAGTAGAGAAAGAAGTACTTTTCTCCCTTTCTCACAATACAAGAACTCGTGGGCATTTGATGAAATTGCTGAGCAGACAGGTTAAAACGGATAAAAGGAAGTACTTCTTCACCCAAAGGGTGATTAACATGTGGAATTCACTGCCACAGGAGGTGGTGGCGGCCACAAGTATAGCCACCTTCAAGAGGGGTTTAGATAAAAATATGGAGCACAGGTCCATCAGTGGCTATTAGCCACAGTGTATGTGTGTATATAAAAATTTTTGCCACTGTGTGACACAGAGTGTTGGACTGGATGGGCCGTTGGCCTGATCCAACATGGCTTCTCTTATGTTCTTATGAAAATATTCTTTTTCTCAATTTTATCTATTTTAGAATTTGGAGAATGAAATTAATAGCCATGATGCTTTAACTAAAGCAGTTATCAGCACTGGACAGAAGCTTTTAAAGGGAGGTCACCCTGCCTCACAAGACATCATGGAAAAGGTGAAAGAACTGGAAATTGCCTCAGAAAATCTGAAGGGCAAGGTTCAGGAGAGAAGAAGGAGGCTCATACAATCATATGAAAACCAACATTTCTTCACTGAGGTAAGGCATGGCAGAAAAGTCTTTGTTTAGTTTTCATACATTTGAAAAAAAAACTTTCTGAATGATGGTAAATACTGATAGAAGTTGAAGCAAAAGTACAGCCCTGATATGATGTTCTTTACAGGCCCAGTGATGACATCTGGAACCATGCAGTTATATATTTAAATTACGTTGTTTTGAACTGAATTGTAATAAATTGTATTTATCTAATGTTTTACACCTTATTGTAATCCGTCTTGAGCCCATTTGGGGAGGACAGAATATAAATTGAAATAATAAATAATAAAATGTGAAACATTTTTCCTCACCAGTTTATTCCATGGAAACTGTTTCTAACTACATGTATTGATTTAGCTTAAATGGAGCTAACATAGAATGTGAACTCCACACATTTGAAAAACCTGATTCCACTGTGAGTTGGGTCAGTGGTGTAGGGAGGGGGGCGGGGGGGCGGGTCGCCCCAGGTCTGGGGGGTCTGGGGGGCCCCTTGGCAATGCCAAGGGGCCCCTCAGAAGCCGGCTGCCTGGCGTCCCCGCCGCCGCCACTCACGTTGCTACCGAGATCCTGGAGCGCCACGTTCATGCTGGCGATCATAACGTAGAGTGAACCTTTGCAAGGAGACTGATCGATCTACTCGGCACTCGTGCCGTTCTGTCTAGCTTGAAAGAGAGAATGAGGCAACGTCCCTACTGTCGGAAGCGTCGTTGTTTCTGCCATTCTGAAGGTTCGGCGATAGATTAGTCGAGGAGGCCGTTGTGGGTTTGCGCTAGACCCTTTCAAACAACCAACTCTGCCGGACCGACGGCCTTTCACCGCACCAGGCATGCGCGCTTCCAACCGTAACAGCAGGGATAGGTTTCGCGTGTCAGCTGACTGACTGAGTGCGAAGGATCTAGGTTAGCCTTTCAGTGCGAGCCCAGGACTCCCGGTCTTGGTCGTGTGGACTCCGCCTCTTGCAATGCTGCGCTGGCTGATAGGAGGGGGGCGTGAGCCGCAAGGATTGGCCGAGGTAAAAGCGTTTTCGGTCGTGTTGGTGTGTGCGGCTGCCCTCCCTTGCCAGTTGGCGGGGAGAGGGATCTGCTTTCAGGGTGACGAAAACGTCGCTTCCGCATGAAGAAGCTGAAGTGCCCGGGTTGGGCACTCGTGTTTCTTATTTGCGAGAACTTTGCTGTGGAAGCGCTAGGCAGGCACGGCTTTGACATCGCCTGATGCGCCTCTGGCGGGTTACATTTTGACATAATGATAAATACACGCATAGCAGGAGCGATAGAGATGAACAGCTGTCAAGGGGTGCGTGTGTGTGTTTTTAAGAGGAACTTTGTTTTTAACTTTGAAGCTTCTGCTTCTATAATGAAACCGAGACTCCAGTCAGATGAGACGATGTGACATACCAGAATGGCTGTTCCAGAGCATCATTTTTTTTAGGGGCGGGATCTTTCTCTGGAGCCACTGCAAAGCCTGTTGCCAGCTGTGTCAAGTGACCCAAAAGGATACAATGCTGGGTTGATAGTTTTGAAAACATTCGAGGGGCCAGGAAAAACAAAACTTGAGCATACATAGGCTGTCTTTTTGTATAGATCAGTGCAACTAGTATAGTACCCCCCTCAAGACTAAACACTGGATTGGAATGAGTCCAGAAAATCAGCTTTTTCCAAAAGAACCTGGAGCTATCCCACTCCCCACTGGCACTAGTACTTTATCCAAGAAGTTATATATTCAAAAGCTGGCAGTTTTCTAGGTACAGAGAGTTAAGGGGGGGGGGGGTATTTTTTGCAGCATGTTGACCATGGCCTATTTCAGAGGCTCAGTAACTACTTCTTTGCTCAAAGAGACCTCAACCAGTTTCTCCCAGCTCAGGCAGGAAGAGCTAGTCACACTTCTCGAAGGACTTATTTAGATTCCCAGGCAACAGCAAATGAAATGTGCCATAACAAAAGTGTTAAGACAATTTTGAGGGCATCTCAGATAAAGATTTTATCTGGATTGGATGTGACAGCACTAAGCAGATGAAATGGTGGTAGAAAACACAATTATTTATCATCTCTCCATGGAGCAGACTATAGAATCCAAATCTGTCCTGAACCTTTTTTTACTTGTACTCTGGCCTTCATCTGCACTTTTTTTTTGATGCTGCTTCTTATTATACTAAAAAGCAAAATGGGCTGCAACTAGAGGGAGAGCTCTTTTTTTAAAAAAAGGTAAAGGTAGTCCCCTGTGCAAGCACCATTCGTTTCTGACTCATAGGAACTATGTTAATCAGCAATGGAATAAACTCTTCCAGTACCAGGCAAGGGCAACTAAAATGACTGAGGGGATGGAACAGCTTCCCTATGAAGAAAGGTTAGAGAAGGCAGAGCTCTTTAGCTCGGAGAACAAATGACTGAGGGGTGACATGATAGGGAAAAGGAAAGGTCCCCTGTGCAAGCACCAGTTGTTTCCGACTCTGGGGTGATGTTGCTTTCACGGCAGACTTTTTACGAGGTGATTTTAATGAAGGCATAAATATTATTACAGTTTTTTTTCAAGAGACCAAACCAAACAACAGAGAGACAGCAATATTTCAATATAGGGGATCATATACCAGGAGTGGCCAAACTTACTTCATGTAAGAGCCACACAGAATAAACAGATGTCTGAGAGCCACAAGACATGAACATCAGATGTTTGAGGAGCCACAAGACAGGAAGGAAGGAAGGCAAATCGATGGAGAGAGGGAGGGAGAAGTGGAAAGAAAGCAACTTTCACTTTGGATGAATTCTCCCAAGTCCAAGCTGCCTGCTGGCTTGGCTTGGAGATGTGATTTAAAGAGACAAATGCCTTCTCCAAGCCAGCCAATAGGTCAGTGGGGGCTTTGAGAGCCACACAATATGTGTGAATGAGACACGTGGCTCCTGAGCCACAGTTAAGCCACCCCTGCCATGGCCATAGAAATCTCTCTCCAGGGCCTTCCCAATGAGGAGCTGTTAACACTGCATGGGCGGAGAGGAAGGAGCGTGTTGAAAACCACATCAGTATGCCTGTTTTTGTTTTCCTTGTTTTTCTTGTAAGCTTGCTTAATATAGAAGTCCCACCAGTTCAGGGCACAAGGGGAACAGCTGGGCCAGCAGGCTGCTTGTGGCATTTCTCCCTGTCACATGGTGTGGTGGGGTAATCAGGTTATCAATCACATGACCTAGATCGCACCAGCAGTGCCATCGGGGGGGGGGTGCCGCCCCCAAAGTGACACCACTTCCTGTTTCCCCCCAAAAAAGTGGTGGCCATTTTGGGGAAGTTACATCACTTCCTGTTTCCAGCAGGGCTCCCTCGCAAGTGGTGGCCATCTTGCGGAAGTGACATCACCGGAAGTGACATCATATCCTGTTTCTGGCGGCGTGCACACACGTAGGGGGGCCCACATAAATCTTGGGCCCCGGGCCCCCAAAGCCCTAGCTACGCCCCTGAGTTGGGTTCAGTTCACTGGGAATTCTGATCTTGCTTACAATACTCTTGCCCTCCCGCTGGTCTCACCTTGACAGGACCCCATCCCTTTTCATAATAGGGTTGCCAGGTCCTACCTTCAATCTAGCAGATCCTCCCTTGGATCTTCTGCTGTGCACACAAAGCATGCACAATGCAATGACATCATCTGGAAGTGACATCATCATGCTGCTGATGTGCAGCAATGCTCTAGGTTTTGGGCAAAACTCTATGGTTTTGAGTCCAAATTTACCATAGAGTTTTGCCCCAAACCTAGAACATTGGTGTGCAACATCAGCAGCATGATGACATCACTCCTGGATGACATCATGGTGCTGCATTTCAGAGAATTTGTGGGTGGGTTTCCCCCTGCTGATCGTGCTAATTTCCCATTAAGGAAAGGCTTTCTCCTTCTCAAAGGAAAATATTTTTGTATTTAAGAAGGCAGCAGGAGACTGCCACAAAATGTACTCAATCCACTCATTAAAAAACCCTTTTCTTGTGAATACTTAAAAAAGATTCTTCCAAGCTCTCAAAAATTGGATGTAAATTGAGGAAGATTGAGGGAAATTTATCTAACAGCAGTACAACTCCCATTCAGTTCTGCTACATACTTTCAGTCTGTATATGCATTAAAGACTTAAACTGGTTTAATGGTTATTCCTGAAGAAAGTTTAGGAACTATAGTTCCTATGTAAGGAGTATCTAAATCTCTTGTGGAAAGTGCTGTCAAGTTGCAGCTGACAGAGTGACTCATATGGTTTTCAAAGCAGAGACATTCAGAAGAAGTTTGCCATTGCCTGCCTCTGCATAGCAACCCTGGACTTCCTTGGCAGTCCCCCATCTAAACACTAACCAGGGCTGACTCTGCTTAGTTTCTGAGATCTGACAAGATTGGACTAACCTGGGCCATCCTGGTCAGGAATAGAAATCTCTTACTGTGTGTTTTCAGCATTGTAACAAAACTACGATTCCCAAGGCACTGGGGGGAAAGGCAATGACTTTTGGTACAAACACCAGTAGAAATGTGTAGTATTGATATACCACCTGTCTTATCAGGCATTTGTCTCCCTGATAGGTGAATATCTGCCTGTGTAGCTTCTCTGTTTCTCTTTCATTGTATTTCTTCCAGCTTTTGGAGGTGGAATCCTGGTTGGCAGAGAAGGCACTTGTCCTGGACCTCCCAGATTATGGACAGAATGAAGAATGTACTCGAGCACTGATTCATAAAATAGAATCTGTCAAGCTTGACCTAGAGGGATTTGAGTCCCGAATCGAGAAGTTGAAGGAAATAGGAAATTGCCTCTTGGTCTGTGACAACCCAGATAGGTAGGCAGGTGGGAAACTGTGGACATTTTTTGAAATAGAAACTTCAGTAAAAGTACAAAACTGGGGCAACCAAACTCTGCCCTTATCATTAACTTTCCAGCAGGTTTTAACTCACTCAATTTTATTTATTTATATTTTTTTAACCTATGAATGAGTAGTTTGAATAAATATGTTTGGATCTCCCCACCATGCCTAGCAAAAGGGACAGATCTGAGATACACCTTCCTGGGTTATGCTGTTTACAGGTCATTTGGAAAGTATTATGATAATGACAGGAAATTTTACCTCATAGATTGTTAATTCTTTTCTTTTTAAAAAATAACAGCTCCACTATCCTTCCCAAGCTCCAGGCTATTCTAGAAGACTATAACTGTCTCCAAACAAAAGCTGAGACCCAAACAAAAGTTCTGCAGGAGCAATTTCAACTGCACCAATTTGAGAGGGAAGTTCAGTTGGTAGAAGTCTGGCTTTTGAGCAAACGGAGCATGGCTGAATCAGATAACTATGGTCAGGACTTGGAGGATGTCGAGGTAAAATCGTTTGCATTTCATGTTTTCTACCTTCTGACTTTATTAGATAACTGTGGGCCTACATAGGCTAGTGAGTTTCCATTCCATTACTCTGTGTTCCCCCCACTGCAGACTCCAAGATGGACTGCAGAGGTAGCACCTGTCTTTGCAACATGCATTGGAGGGATTTGGGGTGGCAGCAACATGAAAAAAGGCACATACTGGTTCATGTTCCACCCCTGCAAGTTCCAAGACAGGTTTCAGAGGAAGTGAATGTGCAGTCCACTTTGGATGCCAGGAGGCAATAGCACCAGAACAGGAGGCAGCAGCAACTTGGGCACCTCCTCCCACATTGTTTTCACCAACCAATTTGGTGCCTCAAGCAGCCATTTGGATCACTTGGGCAGTGAACTGTTTATGGACCATTGAACTAGGGTTGCCAATCCCCTGTTGGGAGCAGGGGATCCCCTGGTTTGGAGTCCCTCCCCCCGCTTTAGGGTTATCAGAAAGCGAGGAGGGGTTGAATGTCCTCTGGGCACTCCATTATACCCTGTGGAGACTGGTCCCCACAGAGTATAATTGAGAATTGATCCATGGGTATCTGGGGCTCTGAGAGGGCTGTTTTTTTAGGTAGAGGCATTACATTTTCAGCATAGCATATGGTGCCTCTCCTCAAAAACTCCTCCAAGTTTCAAGAAGATTGGACCATGGAGTCCAATTTTATGAGCCCTCAAAAGAAGGTGCCCCCATCCTCTATTATTTTCAGTGAAGGGAAAGCATTTAAAAGGAGTATGGTCCCTTTCAATATGATAGCCAGAACTCCCTCTGGAGTTCCATTGTGCTTGTCACAACCTTGCTCCTGGCTGCACCCCTGAAATCTCTTAGCTCCACTCCTGAAGTCCCCAGATATTTCATGAGTTTAACCTGGCAACCCTACATTGAACACATCAGACACAAGCCTAAGATAGCTTTGTAAGATGTCCATTTGTCACTCTCACAAATTCTTCATGGTTGCTTTTAACATTTATGAACAGTAATAAGATAACCAGATTTTACTGTGGCACTAAACTCTGAGAAGCTTCAACAACTTCATCCTTTTCTTCTACCCAATTGGGTAATGGTTGCTAAAGGCTCAGACAATAAAAGTAACATTATTCAATACATTATTTGTTCAGTTCAGGTGACATCCCATATTACTGTTTACTTCTCTTTAATAATGAATCCAGAATAATATGCTAATCATCATGGAAAGATGTAGCTGCATTCAGTTTCATTTGTCAGTGAATACAAAATGGAGGTATTCATTTATCATGTATGCAAACCTGGCTTGTTGTCATACAACAAGTTTCCTTCTTACACAAAGCACAACTGAAGTCTTCCTGTTTTCAGTCTTCAATATAATTCCATTTTGTCATGAGTCATGACATCCAAATATATGTGCCTGATCAAAGTACAGTTTGGTGCTTTGCAGGAGAGAAAGAAACTCTGATTTGACCAGATACTTCACATTTGGACATCACAACAAACTGGTGTTAAATTGAAGACATTCAGAACTAGGAACTTCTGTTGAGAACAAAGAGAGGAGGGAAATAGCAGAGTCCAGGAACAAGCTATGTTCACGCCCATTGTAAATTGTATGTTTTTTAATTTCATTTTGTACCATATCTGTGTGCATTAAGTTAAATGTGGAAAAGTTTTCGCATTTTTTGAGCTTGAGTAAATTTGGTAATGCCTTAACATTTCTCTTAATCCAAAATATTTTTAGAATGGTCCATCAGTTACTCTGCTTGTATGCAGGACAATGGTGAGTCTGGAAGCAGATATGGCTATAGATATAGATATGTTAGGGAGACTGCACATGTATGAAGGACAGTCTAATATGGAAACTCTGGTTCTTTTTACCTGCTGCAAAATTGACAGGAGAAAACTGCCACATTTACTGTCAGAATTACTATATTATTGCGTTTAAATTCAAGTATTGATCTACTAATTCCTATATCTTGAACATGGCAATGGTACCAGGACATTCCAAAATAATTTCTTCTATCCTACAGATTCTGGAGAAAAAAATTGAAGATTTTAAAAAGGAGGTCGGATCTCTAGGGTATGCCAAGGTTCTTCTAATAAATGAGTTGGCATCACGCCTCAAGAGTCAGTGCTGCAGCCAATTAAGTGATGTTGAGAAGAGAGCCCAACTGGTCAATAACACATGGGAGAGGTTGTATCAAGCCACCCAGATGAGGGCAGAGGTAAGAACCTAAGCTTGCCTGGTATCCTGTTCAGTTTGTTGGAACAATGTTGAACGCTGTATGCTGTGAGCAGGTATATAGTTGAACGTTGGGTTGTTTAGCCTCATGATCCCAACTCTGTGTACAGGATCACATGGACCATTGTTTCATGCACACTAATAGTCCACATGTATGTTCTGTGGCAGTTCCTGTGATCATGTGAGGTGAGGATTACAGTTGTCAGATCCAGGTTGGAAACAACTCCTGGAAATTTTAGGTTAGATCCTGGGGAGGACAGGGACCTCAGTAGAGTACAATGCCAATCTTTCAAAGCCCTCATTTTCTCCTGGAGAACTAATCTCTGTAGGGAATCCAGGGGAAGGGAGGCAGAATCATAACTGCAGATATGTGAGTCCAACTAGGGACTATTTACACTGCCATGCCACCCCAAGAAATGGCAGAAAGGATCTTTTTACATTGAATTTGTCACTCAAAATCAACCCCCTGGAGGCTCTCGATCCCAACAAAGCACTGGAGTGCATAAACACACAAGCAGTGCCTCACAACCCTGAGGCAGAGATCCACTTATGCACACATCATTAACTGAATTTTTTTTAAAGGAGCAAGAATGGAAGGAAAGGTTCAGACTTCCCATCTGGCTGGAGATCACAATGGAAGAGTTCAGACATCCAGAAATGTGGGGTGAAAGTGGTGACATCCATAAAGACTAGACTTTCCCCAGTGTCAAAAAAAGTCCGCTTCAGAGAGCAATGAGAATGGGGCGGTAAAGACTGGGGATTGAGATACGGATGTTGCTGTCTGAATGTGCATTTTAAACCCACAGGGCAGCATCAACAACATTGGATCAAAGAGCTTATCTGACCACAGCCTTTGACTCAGCCCTCTGGGTTCACCCATGCCTTAAAAGCTGTAACAGAGGAGAACCAAACTTAGCTAGATGTTTTTCAACCATGATTAACTGACTTGGAGGATCTTCCCCAGTTCCTTCCCTTCATTTTCTATGTGATTCTATATAGTGGGATGATTTCTGGCTATGAGAAATGGGTCTGTAACTTTCATATATTGCAGTGTTATCCCACTTCTCAACCAAAAAATTGGCTGAGAATTGGCTTATGGGGATCAAAAGACAATGGGCGTTTTCGCACTCACCTTCAAGTGGTGCGACCACCCTCCTCACGCCGGCGGATCTGCAGGGATTTCGCACCAGAAGCGCCGGCGCACCCAAAAGAGCCGGCGACTTCCGTCGCGAAACCAGCTCAAACGTTTTCCTGCTTCTTGGCGGTTTCCGTTTGAGCTGGTTTCGCGACGGAAGTTGCCGGCTCTTTTGGGTGCACCGGCGCTTCTGGTGCAAAATCCCTGCAGATCCGCCGGCGTGAGGAGGGTGGTCGCACCACTTGAAGGTCAGTGCGAAAACGCCCAATGTAAGTTATAATTAAAATTCAATAGAAATGTTTTGGGGGAGGAAATTCTTGGGTGGTTGATTCATACCCTCCTCTGATGGTCTCACTGATGACAGCTGGTAAGTGACCAGAGAAGCCCTTCAGCTGCAGCTGTATCGGACACAATGGTGGAGCTCCTGGCTGCTTCATGCCTTCCAACTAACGAGTCTTATTTTGGAAAATGTCTGACAGGAGAGTGAAGGATGTCATATGACTTGTAGTACAATTCTAAGCACACTTACCCCTTTTAAGAAGGTGTCACTTTATGGAGTACTATTTAGGACTTACACAAAGCATGGTATCTATTTTTGTGTGACTTGGAGCTCCTGTTTATTTTGTTTCTTCTGTGCAAACTATATAACCATAAGCTTCAGTTTCCTGTCTTCTCTTTGCCTCAGAATCTGAGAGCAGCTCGAGAGGTTCACCAGTATGATCATGATGTGGATGACCTGAAGGGATGGATTCAGGAGAAAGAGGCTGTTGTGGACAGGGAAGAGTATGGCTATGACTTGTCAGGTGTGCAGACCCTTCTTAGCCAGCATGAGCGACTGGAGGTGAGAGGAACCAAGTGCTTTGAAACACCTGCATGAATAAAACCAACTTACATTTTTCTGAAAGGCCAAACTGTATTTTTGCTGCTGTTGGCTATCCTACTTCCTTTAGGTAACATTTAGGCTATCATCCTAAGCAAGGTTCATTTAGCCTGATGGAAGTTACTCCTTAGTAAACATGGTTATATTTGCATTATAATCTGCCCTTCTCTTACATTACAATGTCATCTTGTTTGTTGGGGAACATGAAATGAGAGTTGTGTGTCTGGAACCACAATACACCCAGAAAAGCTGTTTGCAACCACACCAGCTGTTTGCAGCCACATCACACAAAAGCAGCTTTAGTTTCCCCCTCAAACACACACTTTTTATGTCCTCAGACTGCCACACAGGGAACCCATGTTCATTCTGTTGTGAAACTTACATGAAACCATACAATTTCGGAACCATGGGGATGGCAACCCCTGGAAGACTTTAGACGGTGAAGATTCACCAGAATGGTACCCGACAACATCATGATGTAATTTGTGGCTGCATAACTGGAAGCAAGGGTACCATGTCAATGAATGTTCTAGGATTCACCCCACCCCCACCAAAGGGCCTGTCAGCTCAGAACTGAAATTTCTCTTCATAGCTACATGAAACCAGTTCTTGTGTGCTTCTATTAAAGAGTCAGCTGTTCACACATCTTGTCTGCACCTCCTGTGAATCTTGTATAGAGAAAATTCAATTTATTGAAGGGCTGCTTCTGTATTTATTTACTTCATTTATACCCTGCCTTTGTCTTCAATGGCTTACAACATTCTTCACAAACTACTTTATTCTTTCAACCCTGTGAGGTAGGTTAGGTTGAGTGTGTAACTAGGTCAATGTCACCTAGCAAGGTTCCATGGCATGAGTTGGGATTCAAACCGGGGTCTTCCAGATCCTAGTTAGATGTTCTGACCACTATACCGCACTGGTGCTTTCTCTCACTTACTCTTTTTTTTCCCCATTGGCTGTAGCTATATACCAGCAAATAAATGCATTTTTAAAATAAATTTGCAGGCTCATTCAGCAGGCTAAATGATTCATGCAAACTTTAGAACAGCATGATACTAATAAATAAACAAGCATCCTGAAGATTTTATGTTTTCTGGTGCTGATTATTAGAATGGGTTCCCCCTTCCCCCCAATCCTTCCTGTGTTCCAGAGAGAGCTAATAGCCATTGCAAAAGAACTGGAAAGGATCCGAGGAGAAGCCTGGCGTCTTGGTGGATTGTACCCTCATCCCAGAGACAACATGATGAGTAGACTTTCAGAAGTGGATGAGTGTTGGGAGAAACTAAACAAGAGGTCTTCAGAAAGAAAACAGAAGCTGCTGCAGGCAGAACAAGTCCACATCTACTTTGACAACTGCAGAGAATGGATGTATGTATAAACTAATGTCTTTCCTTTATAGTATGAAAACTGATATTTATTTAGTGATAGTTCACTGATATTTATTTATTTTACATATAGTCTCCATTTCTTGTCGAGTCTCAAGCCAGATTACAAAATTTTAAAACAATGCAATAAAATAGTATGACAAACACTAAGCAAGGCAATATGGATGGATTACAAAATTAGAAACTAATGCAAATAAAAATAGGGTAAGATATGCCCTCACCTGGATAGCTTGATCTTGTTAGATCTCAGAAGCTAAATTGGGTTGGCCCGTATCAATATTTGGAAGGGAGACCACCAAGGAATACCAGAGTCATAATATGGAGGCAGGCAATGGCAAACCAACTGTGAACGTCTCTTGCCTTGTAAATCTCATGGGGTTACCATAAGTGAACTGTGATTTGATAGCAAAAAACACATGGCATATCATAAACAATGCAAAACTGGATTACAAAAAGTAAAAAGTAAAAACAAGATAATGAATAGTCCAATGAATTACAACCATAGTTCCTTTATAATAGCATCTTCCTGAACAATTCCTTAGCTATATTAGCATAATAATGATAAATCTTCCTGTTACCACTGAAATAAAGCTGTACAAGGCTAGGGTATATAATTTATGTATTAGCATTTTAATACAGATGTGAATGTATGTTACAGATTATTTGCTATGGGTCTCTCCCATATCTGCATTTCACAATTTTTATTTTAATTCTTGAGGCTATATAGGCATTCAGTTCCTCCTTTTTGATTGCTTCCTTCAGGGCCTGGGCCAACAAGATGCATGCCCTGATTGTATCTGAGACACTGACAAATGATCTTCTTGGAGTTGAGCTGCTTATTAAACGGCATGAGGAATACAAACATGATATAGATAAGCAGTGGCTAAAATATGAAGAACTGCAAGAATTAGGAGGAAGCTTGGTGAAGGATGGACACTTTATGTCCATGCAGGTAAGCTGAAGACGAAAGCTAGACTGGAATGCAATCAGTGCATAGTTGTATAGTGGTCTAGGGACCTGTGCAGTCTCTTAACTGACTGGGAACAGGCCACAGGATAACAAAACCCCTTCCCCAGCACCAAATTGTAACCACACTTTATTCTCTTCTGCATTATTTACGGTGTGAGTATACACTTCTTGGCTTCAACCACTGAAGATGAGAGAATCTAGTTCAATTTTTTCTTTACCACAAGGATCACACTGAGTGTCCTTGGGCAAATATTACTATGGCTGGATTCAGGTGGCCAATTTGAGCTGACATAGGGATTTCCCCCAGGGTAGATTAAAAAGTCAAGGTCAGACAGGCACACCTGCTGCCTGTTCTGCTTTCACACTCACCCCATCCTCCAGCGTCTCTGCAATGGATCAAATAGCTAACAGTAGGAAAGTGGTAGTAAATTTTTCTGCTGCATCCCTCCAGCATTTCCTGGCATCTGACTGTGGGAGTGTGCAAGCAAGGCAGATGGGCAGTGTGAATCCACCAGACTGCTCTAGGTGCTCACTGGTATTCTTTTTTTAAAAAATCACTGCCACAGAACACATAAGTACATAAGCACATGAGAGCATGGCCACTCAAAATGTAAGGTAGAAAACAAACCCAAACTGTGCTAAGGGGATGGTGTGCAACAACCGTGTTAATGTGCCAAAGTGCCCCCATGCAATATGCCTGCCAGGAGGAGGTGAGATGTCCTATATGGGACATCATAAATAGATCTCTTTCGGAGGGTCTTTTTCCAACCCCTCTGAAAGAGGCAGTGGTCCACCCCCTCCTGAAAAAGGTTACATCAGATCCGGCCGAATTGGCGCATTACCGGCCGGTCTCAAATTTGCCCTTTTTGGGCAAAGTTATAGAGAGGGCTGTGGCATTGCAGTTGCAGAGTTTTCTGGATGATGCTTCCACCCTGGATCCGTTCCAGTCCAGCTTCCGCCCAGGCCATGGGACAGAGACAGTATTGGTCGCTCTCGTGGATGATCTCCGGCGACATCTGGATCGAGGCGGTGTGGCGGTATTGCTGTTGTTAGACCTATCGGCTGCGTTCGATATGGTCGATCACTGGCTGCTGACCCGCCGCCTCGCCGACGCAGGGATCCAGGGGTTAGCCTTACAGTAGTTTTCCTCTTTCCTTGAGGGTTGGGGACAAAGGGTGGCGATTGGGGGAGAGCTATCCCAGAGACACCTACTTAATTGTGGGGTGCCTCAGGGGGCAGTTCTCTCCCCAATGTTATTTAACATCTACATGCGCCCCCTTGCCCAGATTGCCTGGAGATATGGGCTGCGTTGCCACCAGCATGCTGATGACACCCAGCTCTATCTATTGATGGACGGCCGAGCTGGCGATGTCCCTGTAAATCTGGACCAGGCATTGCAAGCCATGGCAGATTGGATCAAGTTGAGTGGGCTGAAATTGAATCCAGCGAAGACAGAGGTCCTTTGTCTGGATCGCGGCATTCCAGAGGGAGGAATCTCCCTTCCAGCTTTTGATGGTGCATCACTGGTACCAGTGCGCAGGGTCGGGATTTTGGGAGTGCTACTGAAGTCCTCCCTGACAATGGAGGCTCAGGTGGTAGCCACTGCCAAGTCCGCCTTTTTTTCATCTTAGACGGGCGAGGCAGTTGGCTCCCTTCCTGGAGCGTCGCGACCTGGCAACAGTGATCCATGCAAAGGTCACCTCGAGGTTAGATTACTGTAATGCCCTCTATATGGGGCTGCCCCTGTACTGAACTCAGAAACTACAGCTACTGCAGAATGCAGCAGCCAGACTGTTAATGGGACTATTTCGGTGGGAACATGTACGGCCTAGGCTGCGGTAACTGCACTGGCTGCCAATTGTGTACCGAGTTCGTTACAAGGTACTGGTTATTACCTTTAAAGCCCTGTACGGCCGAGGACCTGCCTACCTTAGGGACCGCCTCTCCCCATATATTCCCCAGAGAGCACTGCAATCTAGTTTACAAAATCTTCTAGAAATCCCTGGGCCAAAGGAGGCCAAATTAAAAACAACTAGAGAGCAGGCCTTCTCGATACAGGCACCCCAATGGTGGAACCAGCTGTCAGAGGAGGTGCGGGCCCTACGGGATCTCAATCAGTTCCGTAAGGCTTGTGTAATGTACTGAGAACCGAGACGGTTGGAAGGAAACATAGTTTATTCAGTAGCACATTACAAGAGAGGGAACACGCAGGCCGGGCCCCGTTTATATACATTTACCCGGAACAGCCCCCTCATCCGACCAGGCCAATCCTGGTCGGTCGAACTTCCCGCCACAGATCTTGATGGGCGGGGCGACTGGCGAGCTCCATCCGGGAACCCGGGGGTCACCTTCAGTAGCGATCGCCATGCGGCCTGGTCCCTTATGTTCAATACATAACACTCCTCCCCCCTAGCTCAGGACACACAGTCCCGCAAGTACGCGGGGGCCGTGCGCTCCCGGGTCGGCCACCTTGGAATGGCCAGTGGAGTCGGAGCAGTCGCCGGAGCTGCCGGGGGCCCGGCTACTGCCTCAGATGGGGTGACTGTTTCCCCTCGTGGGAGAGCCGCCGGTCTAGGGTTGTCTGTACCTTGCAACTCGTCCGGTGACCCTGTTTCCTGGGAGTCACCCTCGCTACGATTGGGCTCTACCTCCCGATTGGGTGGAGTGGTCAGCGGTGTTGGGGTAGCTCTTTGTGGGGGCACAGCCATGAGCTCCTCTTCGCTCCATATTGCGGCCGGTTCTTCCAGCAATGTGCGGCGACGTATCTGGTCTATATGCCTCCGCAACACACTGCCTCCCGCAGTGGACACCTCGTAATGGCGGGACCGTATTACTCGCAACACTCAGCCTTTTACCCACTCGGGGCCGCACCCAGAGTTCCTAGCGTATACTGGATCCCCTGGGAAAAATCCTCGGGCTGCTTCTCTGATCTCCGGGGAGTTGCGGATGTCGGTGGCTCGGTCGGGGTGCAGTCTATCTAATCTAGTGATTAGCTTCCGCTCCATTAAAAGCTCGGCTGGGCTGACCCCTGTGACTGGGTTGGGAGTTATCCTATTATCGAATAGGAAGGCGGCTAGGCGGTGGTCCCAATCCCCCTGCACAATGCGACCCAGGGCTTCCTTCGTGGTGCGCACCATCCGCTTGGCTTGGCCGTTGATTGCCGAATGGAAGGGGGCGGACCTGATGTGTTGTATCAGGTATCTCTGCATGAACTCCCAAAATTCCCGGGAGGTGAAGGCGGTCCCGTTGTCCGAGACTATGGTGTCCGGAATGCCGTGTGTGCTCAGGGCCCTTCGTAGTGCCCGGATGGCCGCTACTGTCGAGGTTGAAGTGACCGGGATGACTTCTAGCCACTTGGTCCTGGAAGGGCCCTGCAAAGTCTATGTGAAGTCTCGACCACGGCTTCCTGTGTGCTTCCCAGCGTTGCGTGGGGCTCTGGACGGTTTGGGTCGGGACTCCTGGCACGTTTTGCACCTCTGGACCCACCCCTCTATTTCCTCGTCCATCCACGGCCACCATACATAGCTGTGGGCTAAGGCCTTCATTCGTACAATTCCTGGATGTGTTTCATGAAGGGCCCCCAGCACTTGTTTCCGCAGCAGTGGGGGAACCACCACCCTGCTCCCTCCATAACAGACATCCCTTGTGTGCTGATAGTTCTTCCTTGCATGTTGTGTATGCCCTGAACTCTTCACCCTGTTTCCCTCTGGCCAGCCCCTCACCACCCAGTCGAGGACCCGTGCGAGTACTTTGTCTCGCCCCGTGGCTTTCACTACCTCTGCTGCGTGTAGGGGTCTTTCTGGTAGTGTTTCGATGAGCATCACATGGTGGGCTGGAGCCGGGTCGGGGTCTGTGGAGGGCAGCGGTAGGTGACTGAGAGCGTCTGCGTGTCCCATCGCCTTGCCCAGCCGGTGGACCAGGACATATGTGTAGGAATTGAGGAACTGGTTCCACTGCAAAATGCATTGGGAAAGGATCTGGGGCATTTGGTGGTACGGGGCTAGGAGGCCCAGGAGCGGTTTGTGGTCTGTGGCTATGGTGAAACATCTCCCGTACAGGTAATCGTTAAACTTATGCACCCCTGCCACGATTGCTAAGGCCTCCTTGTCTATTTGGGCATAATTCTGCTCCGCTGGGGTCAGGGTCGTCGAGTAGTAGGCTATCGGGACCTCCCTCCCATCCAGGAGTTGGTGACCCAGGACCGCGCCCACCCCTTACGGTGACGCATCACATGCTAAGATCACCGGTAGGCTCTCGTCAAAATGGTGGAGCACATTGTTGGATACGAGCAGCCCTTTGACTGCTTGGAACGCTGCGTCCTGCTTCTTCCCCCATACCCACGGGGCATTTTTGTCTAGGAGTCTATGGAGGGGTTCAGCTAGGGCAGCTTTGTGGGGTAAGAACGAATGATAAAATTTAATAACCCCAAGAAACTTTGTAGCTCCGCCTTGCTCTTGGGGGTGGGGGCTTCCACTATGGCCCGGGTTTTGTCTGGCATCGGGTGGATTCCCACAGCGTCCACTGTGAACCCCAAAAACTCCACCCTCGGTACCCCCAGGAAACACTTTTCACGCTTGACTTTCAGACCGGCCTCTTGGAAACGGCGGAGGACTTCTCACAGCCAGTTGCTAAATTCCTCCGCGTCCGGTGTGGCAAACAAAACGTCATTGAAAAACAGTTGCACCCCGGGAATCCCTTTGAGGAGGGAATCCATCAGGCTCTGAAACACCCCCGGGGCCACACTAACCCCGAACTGCAACCGTCGCACCTTAAACGTCCCCCTGTGGGTTACTATGGTCTGCGCTTCTGCCGTGGCAGCGTCCACAGGTAGCTGCTGGTACGCCTGGGCCAAGTCAAATTCCCAAAGATCTTGGACCCCGCTAGTGCTGCCAGAACGTGGCTGATTACTGGAACGGGGTAGGGGTTGTCCTGTAGCGCCCTGTTAATGGTGCATTTGTAATCGGCGCATATGCGCATCTCCCCGTTCGGCTTCACCGGGGTTACTATTGTGGTCTCCCACGTGGCGTAGGCCACAGGCTCCAGCACTCCCTGGGCTGTGAGGCGGTCCAGCTCTGCTTCAATTTTGGGTTTCAGAGCGAATGGAACCCGCCAGGCCTTCAGCCTCACGGGTCGCACATGGGGATCTAGAGGTAGGGATATGGGAGGCCCCTTGTAGCATCCCAGGGCCCCGTCAAACACCTCCAGGAACTCCCGGCACATGTTTTCGAATCCCCGCGTCCCCAGCTGATGTACCCCCACAATCTTTATTCCCAGTGGTCAGAACCAGGCCAGGCCCAACAAGATGGTGAGCTGACTCCTTTCGTCCCTCAGGCCCCAGGCGAAGCGGTCCCTCAGGGTCTCTTCCAGCTTTTCGTAGCCGCAGTTGCCCGCAATTTGGTGGAGGGCGGCCAGGTAGACCGCTGCCGATTCCCCCGCCTCTTGATCCCTCTTGTGGAAGGGGAACCTGCGGGTGACGAGTGAGGGTTGGGGCAAGAAGTGCCTCATAGGTCTTCTCCGTGATCTTCGCGGGGGCCAAGAGACCCTTGGCGATCTTGAACGTGGCCTCTCCGCAGATGCTCAGGAGGACGTCCCTCTTCAGGCTGTCCTCTGTTATCCTGTTCGCTCGCAGGTAGTATACGACCTGCTCTGTGTAGGTCTCCTACCTCTCCGGGGTAGCGGGGTGAATTCTTCGAGCCGGCCGGTGGTTCTGCTCTGGTTAGCCATGGATGGCTGTGGCGGCGGGCGCGTCAGTCTACAACCACTTGCCTTCGACGTCTCCGGCCGGATCCGCGAAGCCCCTCTGGAAAGGGCTTGCTAGGATCCCACCTTCGTCGCCAGTGTAATGTACTGAGAACCGAGATGGTTGGAAGGCAACATAGTTTATTCAGTAGCACATTACAAGAGAGGGAACACGCGGGCTGGGCCCCGCTTATATACATTCACCCGGAACAGCCCCCTCATCCGACCAGGCCAATCCTTGTATTATCTTGTTTTTATTGTTATAACATGGTTTATACCATGTCCTGTAAGCTGCCCTGAGCCTGCTTCGGCGGGGAGGGTGGTGTATCAATAAATATTATTATTATTATTAATATATGAATGCCTCACATGGGATCGTGTGAACAAGA
This sequence comes from Heteronotia binoei, assembly GCF_032191835.1. Taxonomy (NCBI): domain Eukaryota; kingdom Metazoa; phylum Chordata; class Lepidosauria; order Squamata; family Gekkonidae; genus Heteronotia; species Heteronotia binoei. The sequence continues at coordinate 81,232,426 of NC_083243.1, read as the reverse complement.
TTTGTCCACTCCATTTGGGGGCAGTGCAATCTGAGCCACCTCCCACATGCACAGAACTGCCCGTCTGTACACAGCCTATGTCAGTCTAACATTTCTAACAGTATTGTTATGGGGACAAAACAAGAATGTAGTGCAAATTACAATCCCCCTCCATACCTAGATAAGGCTTCCAAAGAAATCAAAAACAAATGAACACATCATAGATGTGATCTAAAAGCCTACATTGTGTAGGCAAGACAGAAATGCAACATGTCACAGAACAAACACATCAGACTTAGGTCCCTGAGCACTTCACCCGGCATTTGGTTCTTCACACACTGTTATGAAAAATGGAAGAGGAGAAAGATCCATTTTAAAAGCTCCCCATGGTCTTGGAATCTATGTAACTTCATATGCTGACCTTTACAATGATACTCTGCTTGACGTATGTATGATCTGTAAGGAGATCTGGAAATCACGGGGGGTACAAATATCTGAAGTTGTTTGTGATTCTGTTGCTGCTTTTAATTTGACTCTCTGTTCATTAAAAACAATACTGCTTTTCTATTTTTTAATGAAAATATTAAAATAAATAGTGCCTGTCGCATACATGAATAGATGGATTTCTCTTGTCTTATAAGAATCCAATATGAAATCTTGGAATCACTTGGCAGCCTAAGAACACCATTCTGTATAAATAGGGTAATGTTCTGATTCATACTTATGAGCAGTGGCTGGGCTGAATGAAGTGGACTGTTCAGATCCATTCCAATCTGGTATAAACCTGGTTATTGGACTGAAACAGCTTTGATCACCATGGTGGATGACATCTGCTGGAGATGGACAGGGAGAGTGGTCTCTTTGTAGCTTTCAATACCATTGATCATGATATCCCTCTGGCCTGCATTTCAGAATTGGGACTGGCAGGCAGTGTTCTGCACTGGTTCTGGTCCTGCCTGGAGAGTAGATTTCAGAGCATGGTGCTGGGGAACTGCTTGCTCTACCCCTTGACTTTTGGCCTACAAGGTTCCCCAAGATTCCATACACTGAACATGAGTCAGCAGTGTGATGAGGCAGCTAAAAAGGCAAACGCTATTTTGGGTTGTATCAATAGAAGCATAGTGTCCAGATCACACAAAGCAATGGTATCACTTTACTGTGCTCTGGTTAGACCTCACCTAGAATATTGTGTTCAGTTTGGGGCACCACCGTTTAAGAAGGATCTAGACAGGGCTTTTTTTTTTAGCAGGAACGCAGTTCCGGCTGGCTTGGTGTCAGGGGGTGTGGCCTAATATTTAAATGAATTCCTGCTGAGCTTTTTCTACACAAAAAAGCCCTGTGTGAAACAATGGTGACATCAAGGTGTGTGGCCTAATATGCAAAAGAGTTTCTGCTGTTTTTTTTCTAAGAAAAGAACCCTGGATCTAGACAAGCTGGAATGTGTCCAGAGGAGGGCAATAAAGATGGTGAGGGGCCTGGAGACCAAGTCCTATGAAAAAAGGCTGAAGGACCTGGGTATATTTAGCCTGGAGAGGAGACAACTGAGAGGTGATATGATCACCATCTTCAAGTACTTGAAGAGCTATCATATAGAGGGCACTATGGAGTTGTTTTCTGTTGCCCAAGAAGGTCAAACCAGAACCAATGAGTTGAAATTAAATCAGAAAGAATTTTCAACTAAACATTAGGAAGAATTTCCTGACAGTTAGAGTAGTTCCTCAGTGGAACAGGCTTCCTTGGGATGTGGTGGGCTCTCCTTCTTTGGAGGTTTTTAAAGAGAGGCTAGATGGCCATCTGACAGCAATGCTGGCTCTGTGAACTTAGGAAGATCATGAGAAGGATGGCAGGAAAAGTTGCATCAGTGCTTAGTTCTCATGGCTCTTTCTTGCACACCCAAAGAATGCTGTTCACTAAATTGGAGTGGGGCAGCAATTTTTCTCCAGGCCAGTTTGGCCAGGGATACTGGGGGCGGGGGGGGTGTTGCCATCTTCTGGCATGGAGCAGATGTCACTGGGTGTGGGGGGGGGAGGTATTGGTGAATTTCCTGAATTGTGCAGGGGTTGGGCTAGATGACCCTGAAGGTCCCTTCCAACTCTATGATTCTATAATTCCATCTTGTCCCCCATGCTTTTCAGCATCTGTGTGAAGCCATTGGGCAATGTTACCCAGAGATTTGGGTTGAGCTACCATCAATATGGAGGCGACACTAAATTCTATCTCATAATATCAGCAGATTCCAGAGAGGACCTGGAAACTATGAACAGGTGCCTAGAGGCAGTTTTGGGATGGATGAGGGCTAACAAATTAAAACTTAATCCCCCAAAAATGGAGGTGAAATTGGTGGGGGAGGGTAGGATCCAGGAAATATGTTATCTCCTGTTCTGGATGGAATTACACCCTTTCTAAAAGATCAGGTTTGTAGCTTGGATGGGCTCCAGAATCCAGGCCTCCTATTGAATAAACAGGTGCCAGTGGTGGCTAGTGATGCCATTGACCAGCTTCTGGTGGTCAGCCAGCTGCAGCCCTTCCTGGGTAGGAAAGATCTGGCCACTTCTTGGGAACATATATGTGAATAAATGGCATTGTTTTTTATTTTTTTTATTTTAAAAAGCTTTTAAAAGGGCAATCAAGTTTCTTCTTGTGTGATGTTCTAAAATGTGCACATGTGTTCCTTACCACCAACAAAATCTCAATATAGCTGTACATACAATCACATCAAGACTACTTGCAGTGCTTTATCAAAGTGCATGTGCACATCAGATCAGTAATATTGTTGAAATATGCAGCAAACTAGGAATGCTCAAAATTTGGAAATAAGTATCTGCCTTCTTTATTACATTATTCCCTAGTTTGCAAACAAACTAGGTAATCTGGAAAATTTGAATGAGAAGAATTTCAGAAGAATCCATATCTCAAATACATCTCCATTTTGATCAAGCCTTTCTACTGACAGAACTGCTGCAAAATTCTAATATGTCAGCAGGCTTGCCATTTGCCTGTTGACAGTGGGCAATCCCCAACCCCCATCCTCAATCCCCTGTCATTAATTATTTGAGGAGAAAAAGAAAAGGTGGAAGATAGCAGTAATATGATGCTGTAGGAATTTCCCCAATCTTTATGGTAAAGACCACAGTGATTGGAAGGATTCCTAGAGTGTCACATCCTCCAAACCTCCACTCAGAAGTGATGCCAGTTCTTCTGAGGCACTCTAGGAATTTCCCCAGTCTCTATGGTTTTTGCCATAGAGATTGGAGGAATTCCTAGAGCAGGGGTGTCAAAGCAACTGGCTTTTACCTGCTTCCTTCTCCCTCTTTCTTGCTTCTTTCTGCATAACATCTTGCTTTGCAAGGTTTGCTCAATAGCACAGAAGCTACAGAGCAAAACCTCTATTTCTTCATTGGCTGAGGCTCCTTCTTTGGAGAGGAAGGAGGGAGGGAGAGCTTGCTTTGCCACGCTCTCAGTTGCACAGCAGAGCTACTAAGCTAAGGCTCTCTTCCTTCTACTGGCTGAGGCTCCTCCCTCTCCTGGTCCCCTGGGGAAGGAAGGAAAGAGCCAGAGCTTCCTTTGTCCAATTCCCTGGATCCCATGGGAGAGATACAAAGAAAGCACCTTTAAGACCAACAAGTGCTAATGTTTTAAGCAGGTTTTGTTTTAAGGTGTTTTTTTTAAAAAAAAGAACAACAACCTTTAATTGTGTTTGTCTGTGTCCTTTATAAAATTTATCTCTCTGCTACCTAATCTTAAATAGGTACACACACAGCCCAGCCAAGCATGACTCGGCCCAATAAGGTCTCATTTATGTCAGATCTGGCTCTCATAACAAATGAGTTTGACACCTCTGTCTTAGAGCATGACATCATATTTCCTGAAATTCCACCCTTGCCAGGCACCACCCTCAAAATCTGACATTAGCTGGCACAAGGCTGGCAACCCTATGTGTTTATTACAGTCAAGCACATAAAAGGAACAGTTTTCTTGGTGGTAACAGTTATGGAGCAATTTTTTTTAGTAAGGACCATCGTGCCATTTCATAGTCTACTTTCAAGTTGTTGGTAAAGCCTTTTTACTTTGTTGTTGTTGTTAGTCGCACAGTCGAGTCTGACTCTTTGTGACTCCATGGGCCAAGTCATGCCAGGTCCTCCTGTTTTCCACCATCCTCCAAAGTCTGCTCAAATTCTTGTTAGTTTTATCAATAACACTGTCCAGTCATCTCATCTTTTGCCATCCCCTTCTTCTTTAGCCTTCTGTCTTTCTCAGCATCAGGATCTTCTCCAGTGAGTGCTCCCTTCTCATTTGATGGCCAAAGTATTTGAGCTTCACCTTCAGCATCTGACCTTCCAGGGAACAGTCTGGGTTGATTTCTCTTAGGACTGACTGATTTGATCTTGCAGTCCAAGGGACTCTCAAAATTATTTTCCAGCACCACAGCTCAAAAGCATCTATTCTTCCACACTTGGCCTTCCTTATGGTCCAACTCTCACAACCATACATTACCATGGGAATACCATTGCTTTGACTATACGGACTTTTGTTGGCAGGGTGATGTCTCTACTTTTTATTATACTGCCTAGGTTTACCATAGCTGTCCTCCCAAGGAGCAAACGTCTTTTGATTTCATGGCTACAGTCACCATGTGCAATGATCTTGGATCCCAGGAATGTGAAGTCTGTCACTACTTCCATGTCTTCCCCTTCTATTTGCCAAGGAGTTATGGGGCTGGATGCCATGATCTTAGTTTTTTTGATGTCGAGTTTCAAACCTACTTTTGTGCTCTCCTCTTTCACCCTCAACAAGAGGTTCTTTAGGTCCTCTTCACTTTCTGCCATTAGAGTGGTGTCATCTGCATACCTGAGGTTGTTGATGTTTTTCTCAGCAATCTTAATTCCAGCTTGTGCTTCATCCAGGCTGGCATTCCACATGATGTACTTTGCATATAAATTAAATAAGCAGGGTAACAATATACATCCTTGCCGAACTCCTTTTCCTATTCTAAACCAATCAGTTGTTCCATATCCCATTCTGACAGCTGCTTCTTGACCCTTATGCAGGTTTCTCAGGAGACATGTGAGGTAGGCTGGTACTCCCATCTCTTTAAGGACTTGCCACCATTTGTTGTGATCCACACAATCAAAGGCTTTAGCATAGTCAATGAAGCAGAAATAGACGTTTTTCTGGTACTCCCGTGCTTTCTCCATAATCCAGCAGATGTTGGCAATTTGATCTCTAGTTCCTCTACCTCTCTGAAACCCAGCTTGAACTTCTGGTAGTTCCCGATCTACATACTGCTGAAGCCTAGCTTGTAGGATCTTTAACATGACCTTGCTGGCATGTGAAATGAGTGCAATGGTGCAATAGTTTGAACATTCCTTGGCATTACCCTTCTTTGGGATTGGAATATAAACGGACCTTTTCCAATCCTTTGGTCACTGTTGCATTTTCCAAATTTGCTGACATAATGTGTGCATCACTTTAACAGCATCATCTTTTAGGACTTTGAATAGCTCAGCTGGGATACCGTAATCTCCACTCACTTTGTTGTTAGTAATGCTTTCTAAGACCCATTTGACTTCAAACTCCAGGATGTCTGGCTCAAGATCAGCGATTTCACCATCATGGTTGTCAAGGACATTGAGATCCTTCTTGTATAATTCTTCTGTGTATTCTTGCCACCTAATCTCTTCTGCTTCTGTTAGGTCCCTACCATTTTTGTCCTTTATCGTGGCCATCTTTGCACGAAAGGTTCCTTTGATTTCTCCAATTTTCTTGAAGAGATCTCTTGTCCTTCCCATTCTATTATTTTCCTCTATTGCTTTGCATTGTTCCTTCAGGAAGGCCTCTTTATCTCTCCTTGATGTTCTCTGGAAATCTGCATTCAGTTGGGTGAATCTTTCCTTTTCACCTTTGCCTTTCGCTTTCCTTCTTTTCTCAGCTATTTGTAAAGCCTCATCAGACAGCCACTTTGCTTTCTTGCATTTCTTTTTCTTTGGGATGGTGCTGATTGCTTCCTTCTGTACAATGTCACGAACCTCCATCCATAGTTCTTCAGGCACTCTGTCTATCAACTCTAATTCCTTAAACCTTTTCTTCACCTCCACTGTATATTCATAAGGGGTGTGACCTGAATGGCCTAATGGCTTCCCCAGTTTTCTTCAGTTTAAGACTGAATTTTGCAATGAGTAGCTCATGATCTGAGCTGCAATCAGCTCCAGGTCTTGTTTTTGCTGACTGTAAGGAGCTTCTCTATCTTTGACTGCAGAGTATATAATCATTCTGATTTCTGTGTCGCCCATCAGGTGATGTCCATGTGTAGAGTCACCTTTTAGGTTCTTGGAAAAGGGTGTTTGCTATGACCAGCTTGTTTTCTTGACAAAACTCTATTTGCCCGGCTTCATTTTGTTCTCCAAGGCCAAACCTGTCTGTTGTTCTGGTTACCTTTTTACTTCCTGCTTTAACATTCCAGTCCCCTATGATGATGATCTTTGTTTGGTGTTAGTTCTAGAAGGTGTTGTAGATCTTCATAGAACTGGTCCACTTCAGCCTCTTCTGCATCAGTGGTTGGGGCATAGACTTGTATTACTGTGATACTGAATGGTTTGCCTTGAATACAGACTGAGATCATTCTGTCATTTTTCAGATTGTATCCCATTACTGCCTTCCTCACTCTCTTGTTAACTATAAAGGCCACACCATTTCTTCTATGGGACTCTTGCCCACAGTAATAGATGTAATGATTCTCTGAGTTAAATTCACCCATTCCTGTCCATTTTAGTTCACTGATTCCCAAGACGTTGATGTTCAGTCTTGCCGTCTCTTGTTTGACCACTTCCAGCTTACCTTGATTCATGGATCTTACATTCCACATTCCAATGCAGTATTGTTCTTTGCAACACTGGATTTTCCTTTCACCATCAGATACATCCACAGCTGAGTGTCCTTTCAGCTTTGGCCCAGCCACTTCACTCTTTTTGTGGTTACTTGTACTTGCCCTCCACTCTTCCCCACTAGCATATTGGGCACCTTCCAACCTGAGGGGCTCATCTTCCAGCGCCATATCTTTAAGCCTTTTGTTACTGTCCATGGGGTTTTCTTGGCAAGGATACTGGAGTGGGTTACCATTTCCTTCTCCAGTGGATCGCATTCTGTCTGGGTTCTCAGCTGCAGCCTGTCCATCTTGCGTGTCCCTGCATGGCATAGTCTGCAACCTCACTGAACGGCACAAGCCCTCTCGCCATGTCAAGGCAGCAATCTATGAGAGAGAAAGCCTTTTTATTTAGTCAGGCATTTTTCCTTGGTATAGGCATTTTTAATTTTCACAATATAATAATAATAATAATAATAATAATAATAATAATAATAATAATAATAATAATAATAATAATAATAATAATAATAATAATAATAATAATAATAATAATAAGCTTTTATTTATATCCCACCCTCCCCGCCGAGGCAGGCTCAGGGCGGCTCTCAAGACATGGAGTGTACCATGATTATAATAAATACAATTATACAATAAGATACAATTAAAACACATTAGATAAATAAACTAATTAAAACCACTACAAAAAGGTGCTACAGTACAGTATATATATATATATATATATATATATATATATATATATATATATATATATATATATATATATATATATCCAGATGGTTAGATGTCATTTCCAGGATTCCATCTTATAGGCCAGTTGAAAAAGGGAAGTTTTACAAGCCCTGCGGAACTGATTAAAGTCTCGCAGGGCTTGCACCTCTTCTGGCAGTTGATTCCACCAGTGAAGAGCCATTATTGAGAAGGCCTGTTCCATCGTTGTTTTCAGTTTGGCCTCCCTTGGTCCAGGGATTTTTAGAAGATTTTGAAAACTAGATCTCAGTGCTCTCTGGGGGATATATGGAGAGAGGCGGTCCCTAAGGTAGGGAGGTCCTCGGCCATATAGGGCTTTAAAGGTAATAACCAGCACCTTGTAACGAACTTGGAACACAATTGGCAGCCAGTGCAGCTCCCGCAGCCTAGGCTGTACATGTTCCCACCGAGGTAGTCCCACTAACAGTCTGGCTGCCGCATTCTGGACTAGCTGCAGTTTCCGAGTTCAGTACAGGGGCAGCCCCATGTAGAGGACATTACAGAAGTCCAACCTTGAGGTGACCGTTGCATGGATCACTGTTGCCAGGTCGCTACGTTCCAGGAAGGGGGCCAACTGCCTCGCCCTCCTAAGGTGGAAAAAGGCGGATTTAGCAGTGGCTGCTATCTGTGCCTCCAGTGTCAAGGAAGGCTCCAGTAGCACTCCCAGGTTTCTGACCCTGCGCACTGGTATCAGCGACACACCGTCAAAAGCTGGTAGGGAGATCTCCTCTCCTGGCCCGCCGCGACCCACGCAAAGGACCTCTGTCTTCGATGGATTCAGCTTCAACCCACTCCGCTTGATCCAACCTCCCATGGCTTGCAGCGTCCGGTCCAGATATACAGGGACGTCGCCAGTCTGGCCGCCCATCAATAAATAGAGCTGGGTGTCATCAGCGTACTGGTGGCAACCCAGCCCATGCCTTCGGGCAATCTGGGCAAGGGGGCACATGTAGATGTTAAACAACATCGGGGAGAGAACTGCCCCCTGAGGCACCCCACAATTAAGTAAGCGCCTCTGGGACAGCTCTCCTCCAATCGCCACCCTTTGTCCCCGACCCTCAAGGAAGGAGGAGAGTCACTGTAAGGCTAGCCCCCTTGAGTGTCTGTTGAAAGATGATGGATAAACAAATATAACCCTACTGTTGAAAATATTCCGGTTGCACAATCAAAAAATTAAATAGCTTCAACATTTCTTCTAGAAAGATGCCACAAAGTCAGTCTCCTAGTCCACAAATGCCCTTATCTTTTCTCCTCCTTTAATAGAAGTCTTTGGATTTATTTCTATAGATTGAACAGAAACTGTCTGAATTATTGGAGCTGATGAGCAAAGTGAGGGAATCTTGGGACATAAGGAAGGAGTTGTACAAGGAAAACTTGGAGATCGTGTTACTGCGAAGAGAACTGGACCAAGCTGAAGCTTGGCTGACTGCCAGAGAAGGTTTTCTCTCAGATCCTATCTATGGGGTGAGTAAGGATGGCATAAATGCTGAAACAGTTTGCTACATGAGCCAGCAGTTTAGCCTAGAAATTGTATGCAATCGTTCCATTTTATCTTTAAAAAAAAAACAAAAACAATTTGCTCTGATATATACATCTATATATTTTATGCCAATAAAGGTTAACTTGACTTGACTTGACTTGACCGATGCTAGGGCTCCTGTAAACAAAATAACGCCTACGCCTAGCACACCCTGCGTTTTGCAATTTTAAAAGGCAGACTGGATATTATGCTGTTAAGGGAAGGTGCAATGCGAAATTTAAGACCTTGGTGGGCTTCCAACTCCCCAAAGAGACAAAAGAAGCACTGCTTACTGTTCTGGCGAGCTGGGCCTGACATTGATGTGAAGGGCTGCTACGATGGCGGTCTGGAGTATAGGTGGGGCCGAGTGGTGAATGGGGCCAAGTGGTGACCAGAGCACTGGGGCGCCGGCAGCGGTCAGTCGCCAGAGAATGTGGCCACTGTGGGGCATTGGAGAGGAGACATCAGTGGTGACCAGGCTGCCGGACAAGGCGCTGGGGAAGCAGCAGAGAGCTCCCGGACAGCCGTGAAGCAGCGCCTCTATCCGCTGCAAATTGATCAGCACTTCTCCAGTGGTGGCGGCCGGCTTCGTCTGTGGCTTCAACTCGGGCTGGGAACATTGCAACCATCTGGTCCCACTGTTATTGCAGCTAGCAGAGCCTTTGGGTACCTTGACTGCATGGCGAGGAGGTGTGAGGGGTGCCTTACCCCCCCCCAGGTCTACTGAGCTGCACAGGCGGGTCAATGGGCTGAAAAAAACTTACGCTGGAAAGGACAAAAGAACTAAGGACCCTGCTTTGCACAATCGCACTTTGAGGACATGCCATACAATATCTGCACTAAAAAGGCACAGCAGCACTTTATCTTGTCACAACATCTACCTCCAACTCTCTCTAAGCTGCTAATTTATGATTGATTTTAACTGCTAAACTGATTAACTGTTTTGGTTAACTAAATTTGTAGATGTATTTATTGATTAACTAATTAGCTATCTGATAAAACATAATATTTCTGGCAAATTAATTAAGGGGTTTATTGTTGGGGAGGGTTTTTGTAATTAATATGCCATTAGAATTTATTTAAGTATTTTTAGCTAATTAATTTAAAAGGGAGATTGTGGGTTGGGCTTAAATTGGTTAGTTAATTTTGGAATTGGCAGATATTGATAAATTAAGGGGAATCTGGATTGGCAAGAACGGAGAGGGCTGGGGAGTTAATTAATAGCAGGGTGTGAGTTGTGCTCTTCTACATTTGGTCTGAGGCTGAAGCGGAGACCAGTGGGAGATGACTGGCCTGGGAAGGGGAAGGTATGATGGTGGGAACAGACATCGATATAAGGGAAGGAGGCTGAAACGAGGTGCTGCTTGGCCACCTTCCAATCTGTGTCCCATCCCAACGGTGACAGGTAGTGGGGTCAGGCTAAATTACTTGGTGTAATGTAACGCCAGGTCCATAAACAATAAGACCTCAGTCCTCTGAGAGTTTCTACTCAAGCAAGACGTGGACCTGGCTTGCATGACTGAGACCTGGGTGCAAGAGGGAGAGACCATAGCCCTCTCCCAGATGGCTCCCCTGGGTTACTCAGTCTTTCACCAATCATGGACTAGCGGGCGGGGGGGGAGGGGTAGCTCTATTCATATGAGAGGCTTACTCCTTTCGGGCTCCCCCGGCCCCAGAGGTCAAAGGTATTGAATGTGCCAGTCTGGCGTGGGACGTTAAAGAGGGGCTGGCGATATGGGTGGTGTACCATCTGCCTAAAGCACCAGTCAGCGCCTTACCATCCCTGATAGAGGCCGTAGCAGGCTGGGCATTGGAGTACTGAAGATAGGGGGGGCAGCTGAAGATAGGGGGGGGGGACAGATAAAAGGTAGGTGGGTGGGAAGAAGATAAGGATAGAGGGGAAGGGGAGAGGTTATGGACGCTGCCAGGAGGACGGAAACAGGAGATAGTGTGAGGAAGGTGATACAGGAGGAAGTGAAGGCCCCCCACAAATACTTCATGATATCCTATAGTCCAACTAGCACTGGGTTGGCAACCAGCACCATGAAACTGGGCCAGTGTTCCCCTGACTGTCAGGCAAGGAAAGGAGGGAAAGATAAAGATAAAGGGGCAGATAACGTTATGTGGACTGAGATGTGGGAAGGAGAAAAGGAAGCAGGAAAAAGGGAAAGACTTTAGGAGCTTTCAAGGAAGTAAAAGGGGAAATAGTGGAGGAGGAGAAAATGAGATGCCCCCTGCAAGTCCTTGTGGGTCACCTGCCTGTTGCTTCCTAATGTTCAAAATCATGATCCCTCCTCTTAAATGGCTCATCAATTTCAAAAGAAGCTTGTTAGCTAATTCCTTTGCTTTGAAGAATTTCAATTAGTTATTTTCCCTCAGGTAATATTTATATATTATTTTTAGCATATTACATTTATATAGTAAACTATTATCTCTACTCCTTTGCTTACCCAGCATTCTGTCTCTGATGTTGAACAACTATTGAAAAAACATCAAGATTTTGAAAAGATGCTGGAGGCCCAAGAGGAGAAATTTGCACAGCTGAATAGAAAGACAAAGGTGATGTGGCAAAAGCTGACAGAGATTTGTTGAAAGCAGATTTATTGTGGCACAAAATGTAGTTTCACTGTTAGGCTTCTTGTTAGACTGGAAAATATTTCAGTTCAAAACTGTCTTTTACATTTTGCTCCTAGGGGAAAATGGGGGGTTGGGGGAAGAATAGGGAGAAAAACATTGTAATAGAAGAGAGCTTAAAACTTCTACTATAAATCTCCTCTGCAACTGATTCTCACTTCATGGGGTTCCAGTTGCTTGTTTAGAAGAGCCATGTGCACCTAGAACCAAGGAAAGCTGATTGGAGGTTCGGGGGCGGGGGGACCAGCACATAAAGGGTTAGGTATTCCCTCTTTTCCATTTCCCCACTCAAAGCCCCACCCCCTTCTAAAGGTGCTTTGCTCTTTTTAAAAACTAAGTGAATTCTGTTATATATGTTACTCCTCTGCAAACTCAGATTATATCAGTGCTAGGTAAGTGATCAGTTTATAATGGTTATCATAAGGTTGATCATAATAAGGTTGTTCTGTCAAATCTCATAAAGAAGTTTTAGTTCAAAATACAGATTAGTGTTGTTCAAAATGCCATTTACAAATTGTTACTGATTCCACAGTAGCAGTCACTGCTTTTCCCAGCCCAACCAATTGATTCCAAAATGGCTGCATTTTGACTCGTGGCTCCATCCAGTTCCCCTCGCAGCTTCCTGATCTCTAAAAACAAGATCAGGAAGACACAGGAAAAATTGGAGGGAGCTGCAAGTCAAAATGCAGCTGTGCAGTAACTGGTGGGAAATCATTCAGCTGAGCCGGGGAAAGCAGAAGCCCAAGGGTGGAGTGACTGCTACGGCAGAATCAGTCTGCATCTTGCTCATCAGTTATCTCCCTCACTGGGCAATCATGCTGCTTGATGCTACTCTTTGTAATGTGCTCTATGTGATAGGCAGCTGCATCCTACACTATTTGTTGATTGGCTTAAGTCAATATGAATGCATTCCACCTTTTTAAAAACACCTTACTAGTTGTCTATTTGTTTCTGAACTGAATTAAAGATGCTGGTTCTTGCCTGCTATGGAACCCACATATCTAATAGACTGTCTTTTTATATGTAAACTTGTATGCCAGTTGGATTCCTTTCATAGACTTGCCCTTAATGTGCCATCCACTAAGAGTTTTTGACCCTCCTTGGCTAAATTCAGACCTTGTGCCCCAATCTAGTGGACTTGTCTGAGGAAGATAAAAGTGCACTATTCTTAATGATTTTTAGAAATAGATACAAAACAGCCTTATTTCAAAGGATGTTCTATTAACATCTGAAAAGTGTTAATGTGGATGAAGGATTTTGTACTATAAGCTGTTTAATAAGATTTTACTGTGAATTGTTATTCATTTCTTAAATGTATTGTTGTTGATACTGCTGCTTATTGGCATATATTCTGTGCATTACCTTGGACTCTTCAAGGGAAAGGCAAGATGTGAAGATTTTAATTAAATAAAGTTGTTCCCTTGAGAGAACTGAAAATTCCAACTGTGATTCATATTTTACCGAGATTTCCCAGTTCCTGTGGAGATGATTCAAATGAGTATCCTACTACCTAATTCAATACAAACTAATTTACTGATGGAGGATTAAGTAATTTTGCTATTCCTGATTGTAGATTAACTGATAGTTGTCACTTGCCTTAACTAACAGATGTAAACCTTCACCTTAGCTTTGAAGAAGCAATAATAAATATTCATATCTAGATGCCAATTTGCTTCTTGTGTGGTACACACTTCTATCGTAAAGAGGGGGATGCAATCAATAGCAGAAAGTAATGAGTTAGGTGAGAGTAGAGAGGGCAATGCCCTGGTGGTGTGGGGGGAGTGCCACAACTCACATAGAGAGACTATGAAGCTGCTGAAAGCTGTAGGAAAAGGTTTCTAATGCCTCCCATCTCAATACTGAGCCAAGAAACTTAGAAAACTCTTCTTCTCATGTTCCCAAGAGGCAACTTGACCATGCTAAGAATATTATTGATCTCTAGGCCTTAAAGCTCAGACATGAATACTGCAAGACCTCCATACTGCAGCCCTCCCTATTGGCATTCCATTCACTGTTACCTTGGCATGTTTTGGAAAAGAGAATGGAATGTAGTAGGGTGAGTTCTCTAAGCTTGAAGCTGGAGGAAGTTTGTTTGTCAATGATTCTCCCAACTGCTTTCATTGGTGTTATATATGTGACCTGAATTGTGTTCAATATATGGAGCTCTTTTCTGGCTCATTGGAACCTGGAGGACTGAACTTGGGGACTTGGGAACAATGGGCAGTAGGATCCAAATCCCTGCTGCCCTGCTCCAATCATGGGATCCCTGCTGGTTTGAATGGTCCAATAGGATGCTAGCGTGGGAACCTGAAATGCATATATAGTTGGCCCTGTTGGCCCAGTAGCCATTCTTTTGAATGCAGCCCTATATGATGCTGTATTGAATAAAGAGCTATGTTCACTGCCACCTCTCCTCATCATTGCGTGGAACCCACTATATTATAATTGGTAATTTGTTTGCTTGCTTCTTGCAGATAGAACTGAAGTTACTGAAACAAATAGGTAGTGAGGAGAAAGAGAAACCGATGAAGGTTCCCTCACTGTATAGAAAACATTCAGACAGGAAGCCAAGGATGCTGGATCCAAAGAATGCTCAGCACTTGCCATCTGTTCCATCAAGAAAGTCCAAGCAGAATTTACACCAGCTGGGTCATGGAGAAGACGTGACACTGACCAGCAACAGTGATGCTAAAGCTTCACTTTCATCAAAGGAGCTTGAGCTGCAGGATTCAGCTCTGAAGAGCCAGATCTCTTTGCCTTCTTCATTGCCCCTTAACCTGAAAAACAAGCAAGCTGTCAGTGATGTGTTACCTTTACATGATGATTTTGTATCACCAAGTGTGCAAGACAATAGAGAGAGTTCCTTCTATGATGTACAAACCAAAGACTCAGATGCTGTGCCTGCACTCTGCAGAGAATCATTAGAAAATTTTCCAACTCTGCTGGATTCAGATTTGCCTCTCGAGAAATCAGAAGCTGCTTCACAGGTAAGTTGCCACTTGCCACCTTTGGTTCTGTGAAAGACAAAGGAATCCATAATGTCTGATACGTATTACAACCTTAACATTAACTGGAATTTTGTATCTTTGGGATCAAAATGAGATATGGGAATTATCTTTAGGACTTAAAAAAGAAAAACAAAATTAGTATGAACAGCATGTGCCCACCAAAGACACATCATGTGGATTGTCACACAGTCAAATAGGTATTAATGAGTAAAACATACTTCTGCTATCATTTTTGTGTATTAACATTCTAGAAATATTATCATCCACTAGTCCTGACAGGATGTATTTACTTTGCTTTTGAATGCAGACTTCCTTTTTCTATAATGCTGAAAACTGTCTAATCATGATATAAACATTGTGGGAAGAACACTAGAACTTTGTGCATTACAGGTTTCTACAATACATGAGAGCATGGAAGGCATCCTAGAAAAGAGGGACCAAATCCTTCCAGGAAGAAAACAGGTAACAGTTATTTAAACTGCCTCCATGATAAAGCAAGAAAGGGAAAGTAGGATATAGGTCACCAAAAATGGAACACGTTAGACCAGGGGTGGCCAAACTTGCTTAACATGAGAACCACAGAAAATCAACATCAGATGTTTGAGAACCACAAGACATGAACGTCAGATGTCTGAGAGAAGGGAGGGAGGGAGGGAAATAGCGGAAGGTGGAAAGAAAGCAACTTTAACTTTAAATGCATTTTCCAAGCTGCCGGCTGGCTTGGCTTGCAGAAGTGATTTAACTTCAAATGCCTTCTCCAAGCTGGCTGCCAATGCAGTGGAAATTTCAAGAGCCACACCTTATGTGTGAAAGAGTCACATGTGGCTCTCGAGCCACAGTTTGGCAGTCCCTGCAATAGACCTACTTTCCCTTTTTGAGCTGATAATGAAGATACTGAAATGGGTAAATTCTATCTACTGCAAGAATTTGCATTCCCATTTTCTTCCCCTTGCTGGGCCCTATCTGCCTATGTCCTCATTTGCTTGATTTTTTAAATGATGCATTTGTAATATATTTAAAAGGCTCTTTGAAAAGAGTTTTGTTTTGTTCAATTTTACTTTTATTTTTCCACACTGGATATTTTACAGCTATGAAAAGGTAATCTCATCTTAAACTTTGTCTTGGCTCACATTAATTGTCTTACAGTTCTGTTGATTAAGTTGCAGAGGTGTTGAGGTCTTTCAAGGAGCTCCTCTTGAATTGGGTGGCTCAGCTCTTGCAAAGCTTATTTTGCTCCTTCTAGTTGCCAACAGACTTGCTCAGAAAAGCCAAATGAAGATTGTATGATACATTAAGTTGAAATCAGTCAGACCTAAAGCTACCTACCCAGTGGCAAATAAGTCCAAATATTAAGAAGAGGGTTGATAGTTGTTACACTGTTCAACCAAAAGCTTTGTAGGCTATTGACTTTGTTTTATTAATCTTGTAGCCGAATACAAGGTCTTGGAATTCTTTTTATGTCAAACTTGAAAGACAAAAACTTGACTTCTACCCTGATGAAAAGGATGCATCCCAGGTAACGTGTTCTAATCCTTTAATTCTTCTTGAATGCAATTTTTATCACTGAAAAATCCAATTTTATTTGGAAGAAAATATTGAACTGTAATGCTGCTTGTAGGCAAATGGACCTTTTTCTTTTGTTATTTTGAAATCAAATAGATTAACGTGGCCTATGGCACCTAGATTCAGAAATGCATTAATTTTAAATTTATAATCTGATTTAGCCCTTAAAAACAGTGATGTGCTATAAATTAAATTCTTTCTTTAAGATGGGCAGGTCTAGTAGGTCCTAGGTCCTCAATCTTGTACAGTCCAGGAGGGCTTCTGAAGTTGTGGATACCACTGCAAAATGGTCACTATGATGGCCAACAACAATTGTTGGGAGGTTGCAAGCCAGGCTTCTTTCTAGGACAGAGGCTCCTTACAGTGCTCTCTGCAGTCACAAAGACTGGACAACTCTTAAGTTTTCCTAGAAGAGTCAAATTCTTTAGACCCCTTCCAGTCTAGGTTTAGGCCTGGTTATGGGACTGAATCAGTCTTGGTCATCCTGGTGGATGACTTGTGCCAGGAGATGGACAGAGAGAATACAACTCTGTTTATTCTCCTGAACTTCTCAGCAGCTGTCAATACCATTGAACAAAGTTGGAGTCCAGTAGCACCTTTAAGACCAACAAAGTTTTAATGAGAATGTAAGTTTCATTGCTAAAGACACACTTCATCAGACTTACAGATGAAAGCTTACATACTCAATTAAAACTTTGTTGGTCTGTTCTGTTGCTTTGTTCGGTTACTTCAGACCAACACGGCTGCCCACCTGGATCTGTCAGAACCATTGATAATGGTATCCTTCTGGACTACCTATCTAGACTAGGATTGGAAGGTACAATTCTGTATTGATTTCAGTCCTTCCTGGAGGGTAGGTTTCAGAAAGTGGAGCTGGGAAACTGCTGTTCAGCCCTTTGGTCTATGGAGTCACACAAGGTTGCATGTTGTCCCCTATGCTCTTTAACACCTAAATGAAATTACTGGATGAGATTATCCAGAGATTTGGGCTGAGCTGCCACCAATATGCAGAGGACACTCAGCTGTATCTTGTACTTCCAGCAGATCCCAAGAAGATTGTAGAAACCCCAAACCTGTGCCTGAAGGCAGTTTTGGAGTGGATGCAGGTTGATAAACTAAAGCTTAATCCTGACAAGGAGAAAGTGCTACTGGTGGGCAGACTGTCTGACCTGGGATTTAAAGTGTCACCCTATAATGGACAATGAATGGTTAATGCTTTAACCTAGTCTGAAAACCTTGATTGACAAGAGATAAATCGAATTCTACAGTTGAGAGTGGCAGTTATTTCAGTTGGAGTTAAGAAGAGTGAAGGATCAAGGGCAGATCCTGAATGAGGGAAGTGGGACCAATAGTCCTTCTGTGAAGGAAATAGCGCCTAGCAAAAGGGGGTGATCCCTATAAGTGTTTAAGAAGGGACACTGAAACTTGTGTGTATGTTCCTGTATTTTGAGTCAAAAAAGCTTATGCCTGTTTAAGTTTTGAACCAGGGCTTTTTTTGAGCAGGAACGTATAGGAACGCAGCTCCAGCTGGCTTGGTGTCATGGGTGTGGCCTAATATGCAAATGAGTTCCTGCTGGGCTTTTTCTACAAAAAAGCTCTGTGTGAAACAGAGGTGACATCGGGGGGAGGGAGTGTTCTAATATGCAAATGAGTTCCTGCTGGGCATTTTTTTTTTTACAAAAAAAGCCCTTGTTTGAACTACTCTCAGCCTTTCTTGTGCCATAAACTGACATATAAATGAAAGATTGTTCTAGGTTCCTCAGTTCCCTAGGTTAGATCAGCATAATTCTGTCAGTTAAACAACTGGGTGGGAGAAACAGAGAAACAAAAAACATGAAAGTGGACTGCTCAGCCAAGAAAATAAAAAAGGAAGGGAGGAATTGTTGCACACCCATTCTGAATGGGGATGCACTCCCCTGGAAGAAACAGGTCCATAGACTGTGGTTATTTTGAATCTAGGCCTACTGCTGGAGAAGCAGATGGCAGCAGCCAGGAGTGCCTGTTACCAGCTTCAATTGGATAGTTAACTGCGGTCTTTCCTGGGCAGAAAAGCACTGTGATGCATGCCCTAATTACATCTAGATTAGATTACTGCAATGTGCTATATGTGGGGCTAACCTTGAGAAGTGTTTGAAATCTTCTTCAATTGGTACAGAATCCTGCAGCCAGGATATTGATTGGTTGAATTGTAAGGACCATATCATTCCAGTCTTGGCTATCTACTCTGCCTCCCAATTTGTTTCTGAGCACAATTCAAGGTGCTATCCTTAACTATCAAAATCGTATATGATTTGGGACCAATATACTTGAAGGATTGCCTAATCCCCTATGAACCTGCCCAACCATTATTCTCAGCTTCAGAAGCCCTGCTTCAGATTGCCTTGCCTTCTGAGATTAAGTGGGTGGGCCTTCTTGGTCATGTCACCAAACCTCTGGAATTCTCTCCCCAGGGAGATTTATCTGTCCTCTTCTGTTGCTGTCTTCCACTAGTGAGTGAAGACTTCTTTGGCATTCCCTCATTGAGCCCTCCTTCCTAACCAATTCTTCATGTTTTGTACATATTTTAACTGTGTTTTTAATTGTTTTAATAATACATTTGGGAAGGGGTTTGATTTTAATGGTTAGCCACCTTGGTGGCCTTTGTAAGTCTGGTTAGGCAAGGTGCAAATTCTGTAAATAACTAAAAGGTGATATTTTCTGGATTCTTCTGAAGTACTTCCTGCTTCAGTGAGCTGGAGGATAGCCAGAACCAGGGCTTTTTTTGAGCAGGAACACACAGGAACACAGTTCCTGCTGGCTTGGTGTCAGAGGGTGTGACCTAATATGCAAATAAGTTCCTGCTGGGCTTTTTCTACCAAAAATCTGTGAAACAATGGTAATGCCAAGGGTGTGGCTTAATATGCAAATGAATTCCTGCTGAACTTTTTCTGCCACAAAAAGCCTTGGCCAGAACTGTCTGTTTGCTTTGGGGGAAAAGAAGGTGGGAAATCCATTGGCAAATGTCACACTCTGGGGATCAGTACAGTAAAGCTTTAGCTATCATGGAAACTGGTTGTTCTGTTAACAATAGTCAGGGAAACAATAATATTGGCATATATCTGAGAGCATTGTTTTTCAGCCTTTCTACCTTGAAAGAGCTCTTTCCATATCAATTTGTCAGCCATATATCCTCTGTGCTACAGAGAATCGGGCAATTGAAAATATATATTCATCTAGGAAAATATATATTCATCTAGGGCAAATATATATTCATCTAGGGAAAATATATATTCATCTGCAGTGGCATATGAACCAAGAATTAATTCTAGGACTGATTCCACAGTAGCAGTTGCTCCACCCTTGGGGTTCTGCTTTCCCTGGCTCAACTGATTGATTCTCCACCAGTTGCTATATGGCTGTATTTTGACCTGCAGCTGTCTCCAATTCTCCCCATGCCTTCCTGATCTCTAAAAAACAAGATCAGGAAGATGCAGGAGGAATTGCTGTGGGTCAAAATGCAGCTGTGTAGCAACTGGTGAGGAATCAATTGGAATCAAAAACCTAATGGCAGAGCAACTGCTACTGTGGACTCTGTCTAGAATCATTTGCAACACTCCCCTGCAACAGTAGGGGATGTCTGATAGTGATAGAAAAGCTTTCTTTCAGGAAAATGTGTTTGTGTTATCATTGGGATCCCCATGATAAATTTCCAAGGGATTCCCTTCTGAGTTCTTTGGAACATAGATTGAAAACTGCTGGTGTAAAAGATACAAGTTCAAATCCAAATAACAGGTTTTGCTGATAATCTTCCTTACCCCTCCAGAATACAACTCCTGTCTTGTCAATCAGCACTGCTGAAGCCAGATGTGAAAAACTGCCCAATTATTCCAGGAAAGAAAATGCATTCAGCTTAAGGTAAATCACATTGATGACAAAGCCAGCAAAGCAAATGAAACACATTTTATTTAGTTTGCTCAGGTCCCATGATGGTGGTGGTGATGGTAAGGATGCTTGTTTTAAAAAAAGTCTTCATTGCTGCCAGAACTGTGTTATGTGTTGTGACCAGTGTACATACAAAACAAAGTTTTAGTGGTGGTGTCACTTCAAGGCCAACATGGAAGGTCTGTATATTGGACACTTGTCTGATTCAGTGGTAGGTGTACAGCTATGTTGTATAGGATTGCATGCTCCCTCAGAGTCAGGATCAGAGCAAGGGTTTTCTACACCCTTTCCTGGAAAGGAACATCTTGGTGATTGTAACGTATTTCAGTGATATCAGGCTAGACTACTGTAATGTGTTTTACATGAGACTGCCTTTGAAGGGTGTCCAGAAAATATGCTTGGTTCATAATGCAGCTGCCAGAATGCTGGCTATGGTAAGCTTGGAGCACATTGCACCAATTTTGCAGTGTTATAATTGGATTCCACTTGGTTTCCAAGCCAAATTTAAAATGCTAGTTTTAACCTTCAAAGCACTAAGTGATATGGGCCCAGGCTACTTGAAGGACTATACACTTCCACATAAACCTTACCTGTACACTGAAATCCTCCTCAGAACCCTGTCTTACATATGGTGGGCAGTTACATGGGACAGGACCATTTTTCTGGCAGAGTGGATACTGTGGAACTCCATAAGAAGGCTCTCCTATGTTCTAAATGGCATGTCAAGGCAGATATCTACTAGACAGACTTTTGTGTATCCTGGCTAGTTTTTTACCTTCCACGAAGACAGTTTCAAGTGGATAGCAATGTTGATCTGTAGTAGCAGAACAAAATGTGAGTCCAGTAGTATCTTAGTGACCAACACATTTTTCTAAGATATAAACTTCATGTCATCAAATATGCAGGTATTTGACAAAGGAAGCTTTGATTCAAGAAAGCTTACAATCTGGAAAATTTTGATGGTTTCTTACGTACCACTGGACTCAAATTTTATTTTTTACCTGCAGGGTTGCTACACAAGGCAGGCAGTGGCAAACAACCTCTGCTCATTCCTTGCCTTGGAAACCCTGGGAAGGGTTGCCATAAGTCGGTTGCAACTTAATGACACATAATTATTATTATTAAATTATTTCTGCTCCCTTGAGTTGCTGTTTTTAGTGGCTTCTCTTTTATGGTTTTGTTGTGGCCTACTTTGTATGTTGGCTTCTAATTGATTATTGTTAGCTATCTTTGATATGTGTATTAAAAGATGTGTTATGAGTATTTTACTTACCCAAAAATGTAGCAAGTCTTCTAAGTGGGTTTCTCAGCACTGTAGAATGCTTTCTCCTGTGATATTTCCTCATTTTCTTCACAAATTTTATTTTGTGGTTGCATAAAAGCTGTTATTTTTCATTAGACAATTGCATGCTTGTAGAAGAACAATGATGACTGTAATAATTTTAATGCTGTTGGGCGCCCACCCAAGGCTTTGATCAGACCCACGGGGCTCTTTTCTCCCCCTTTGATTAATTATTCATCTGAGGAAGTGAAGTGAGAAAAATGTAACATGGAAAAACCAGCTCTGAAGGACTCAACGGATAGTTGTCGGGGCAGCACCGTAGCCAGAATTTGAAGAACTGGGGCCCCTGATTTTTTCAGGGGGCACATAGTGGCCCTAACCTCCATGGCCTTCTCTCCTACCAACACTGAGGAGGAAAGCTGCCAGCTAGCTGCCATACAGCCTCCCCCCTCCCCACAGCTGCCCCAAGGTGATCCCTTTCCACCCCTCTTCCAGCAGCTCTGGTGGAGAGCCACTCAGAGGTTTAGATACGTGCCGCATGGTCTCCTGCCCTTACCTGTAGCATGATCCAGCTAGGCAAGCCCGGCGGGACAAGGGGGGGGGGTGGAAGGCGCCACCAAGTCGCAACTGACTTCTTGAGCTACAAGACCTCCAATTCGAATTTCTTCCTGTCAGAGGGTGAGCCGAGGCTGCCCAAGCGCAGCTCCCACCCTCACTCAGGTGGCCAACGAGACCAGGCCAGAAAACCCCTTCAGGCGAACATCACCTCTCCACTGATCCCCAGCCCTGGACTGCAGCCGGGACCTCCACTTGTGTGCACCAGCCTATCCTACACTGCCCTGTCTGCAATGGAGCCATCCGCCCCTTACCCCCGCCGCCCCACTTGAGAGCCAGAACGGCCTCCTCTTGCAGGCGCCCTCTAGCCCAACATCAGTTCAACGTGGAGCTTAACGTTCAGAACTGGGAGCTGAAAGTGCCCCATTGTTTCTGCTTGCTGTGGGGTCAGAGATTTCTTCCAGCCCCTAAGCAAGCAGAAGCAACACGGAGCTTAACTTTCAGTCCTGGGCTCCGAAAGTGCTCCCTTGTTTCTGCTTGCTGAGGAGTCAGAGATTTCTTCCAGCCTCTAAGCAAGCAGAAGCAAGGTTGAGTTAACTTTCAGTCCTGGGCTCTAAAAGTGCTTCCTTGTTTCTGCTTCCTGAGGGGTCAGAGATTTCTTCCAGCCCCTAACCAAGCAGAAGCAACACAGAGTTTAACTTTCAGTCCTGGGCTCCGAAAGTGCCCTGTTGTTTCTGCTTGCTGAGGGGTCAGAGATTTCTTCCAGCCCCTAAGCAAGCAGAAGCAACACCGAGCTTAACTTTCAGTCCTGGGCTCCGAAAGTGCTCCCTTGTTTCTGCTTGCTGAGGGGTCAGAGATTTCTTCCAGCCCCTAAGCAAGCAGAAGCAACATGGAGCTTAACTTTCAGTCCTGGGCTTGGAAAGTGCCCCCTTGTTTCTGCTTGCTGAGGGGTCAGAGAATTCTTCCGGCCCCTAAACAAGCAGAAGCAGCTGTATATGATCAAGTCCCCTAAGTGAGCAGAAGCAACCGTGTATGATGACGGCAGAATGGAGAAGGATGCAGCCGAGGCACTGGAGGCTGGTTACGGGCCCCTGTGTGGGGGAGGACAGCTGAAGACACGGGAGGGGGAAGGTGGAAGCTGTGGTCCAGAGAGGCTCTGTGTGAATGCATGGACATTTCATAGGGATGCCATCCTCCAGGTAGGACCTGGGGATCCCCTGGAATTACAGCACATCTCTGGACTACAGAGATCTGTTCTCCTGGAGAACATGGATGTTTTGGAGGGTGGGCTCTGTGGCATTGTGCCCTACTGAGGTCCCCAACCTCCCTAAATACTTCTCTCCTCTTGCTCCACCCACAAATCTTCAGGAATTTCTCAACCTGGACCTGGCAATCCTATTCCACACCATCAAACAAGTAATGCTGGAGCCAACTTGTTACTAACTCATTGGGGTAGGGTTGCCAGGTCCAAATCAGGCCCCTGAGCAAGAGGCTCTTGTCTGCTTCCTTCTCCCCTCTCTCTTGCTTCCTTTTGCATCTCAGCTTGCTTTACAAGGCTTGCTCAATCGCCCAAGAGTTACAGAGCAAAACCTTGATTTTCTCCATTGGTTAAGACTCCTCCCCTTCCTGGTCCCCTGGGGAGGAAGGGAAAGAGCCAGAGCTTCCTTTGCCCAGTCCCCCCCCCCCCGATCCCATGGGAGAAATACGAAGAAAGCATCTTTAAAACCAACAAGTGCTAATGTTTTAAGCATGTTTTATGTTAAGGTTTTTAAAAAATCTTTAGTTGTGTTTGTCTGTGTCCTTTAAAAAGTTAATATCTCTGTTAGCTAATCTTGAATAGGTGCAAACATGGCCCGGCCCGACACAGCCCAGCCTGGCCCAACAAGGTCTCATTTATGTCAGATCCGGCCCTCATAACAAATGAGTTCAGCACCCCTGCTTTGGGTTTCTGCATTTTTATTTCCTTGGATAGCTGGGGCGCATGTTAATGTTTTTATGAATCCATTCCTTCTGTCCATGGCTTACAGACTGAGAAATGGAGCTGAATACTACTTTGCTGCTCCTTCGCAGACACTTATGGAGGACTGGATTCAGAAGTTGCAGAGTAACATGGGTAGGTCTGTTTGATTCAATTGTATGAAGAATTCTTCCTGTATCTACCCAGCTTTGGCATTCAATAAACCAACAAGGCAGCTTGTGGCTTAAAGAATTATGAACACCAAAGTTCAGAAAATTGAGAAACAATAATGCTTCAGAGTATGATACTGCATTCCAAATTCCACATAGTTTAAACAACTAATTCTTCAAAAAAAATTCTTTAAAAAAAAAAGGAAGAAGAACAATGGAAGGACTCAAAATCCAGCAATTAAATGGAATTTTAAAAGAAAAAGATACATAAGAGAGCCAGTTTGGTGGAGTGGTTAAGAGCGAGGACTCTTATCTGAGAGAACTGGCTTTGATTCCCCACTCCTCGACTTGCAGCTGCTGGAATGGCCTTGGGTCAGCCATAGCTATAGTTCTCACAGGAGTTGTCCTTGAAAGGGCAGCTGCTGTAAGAGCTCTCTCAGCCCCACCTACCTCACAGGGTTGTTGTGAAGGTGGGGGGGAGGTAGAATAGATTGTGACCGCTCTGAGACTCTGAGATTCAGAGTATAGCATGGGATATAAATCCAATATCTTCTGAATTCTTATAAGTAGAGACAAAAATGAAGCAGCAGTGGTGACAGATCTACACAAGTGTCTATAAAAGGTTTCCAAATATCTAAAAACAAAACAACAGTTGCTTATATGCTATGTGTTGAAATGTTGGCATTATTTTAATTTATTTTATCCTTATTACTTTTCTGAAATAAAAAATGGTTCTACAAGGTCCATCTAGCAGCCCATGCTTTCTGCAGAAGGAACATCTAGCACCCACAAATGCAGGGAGGCCTCAGGTAAAATCTTGGACATTTGCATCTGCAGCTTCTATTGGAAGGCAAGTCACCAAAGGTTTACTTCCCAGGTAAGCCTTGGTTTTCATAAAGCTGATCAAATCTCATTTGTGTTTAATCATCTGAGAGATTTAGGTGAGCGGTTTTGTTGGTCTGAAGCAACAGAAAAAGTTGGATTTTTTGAAAATGTAAGCTTTCATGTGCATACACACTTTGTCAAACAATGAAATGGGGTACAGTTAGCAGTGCTACATATAGCTCGTAGGTAGTGGTTAAGCATGCAAAATAGTACAAAGAATCCAATGGCAAAATACTGGAATAACAAATTAAAAGAATAGCAAGTTTGGTTTGGATAACATCAGTTGTGTGGGGAAACAGCAAAGACAATAAACGCCTAAGAAGTGGAGACTGAAGATAAGTCCATGTCACAGGGCAGTAAATGCATGCATTAAACTGAGAACATATTTTTCTCAAAGGTGTTTCTATCCACCTAATTTACTTTTTAATATATAGCATAGATTATAGATATAATTCCAGTTTGCCAATTCAAAAAATGCATTAGAATACAGTGGAAGATGGGTTTAGCATATGTAATGAGATAAACCACCAATATCCCTTATTCCAGTTTGTCAATACAAGAAAGGCATTATTCTGATACACTATTCTAAAACAGAAATGCATTGGAATAAAGAGGATGTATAGCTCTACTTGTTGAGAATGGGTTTAGCATGTATAATGAGATAAGAAACAAATATCTCTGTTCAGTCCCAGGGAGGTGTTTGTTCCAAGTTTCATAATAACTTTTAATTCAGCAACTTCTCTTTCCATTCTGTTCTTGAAGTTCCTTTGCAATAAAACAGCTACTTTGAGGTCACTCATTGAATATCATGGAAGGCTGAAGTGTTCTACAGATTTCTCAGTTTTTTTAATTCCTGATACCAGATTTGTGTCCATTTTTTCTTTGGCATAGGGTTTGTCCTGTTTGCCCTATGTAGAGAACTGAAGGGCCCATTTCATTGTCTAACAGCTTGTATGTACACGAAAGCTTACATTCTCAATAAAACTTTGCTGGTCTTTAAAGGTGCTACTGGACTCCAACTTTGTTCAACTGAATGCTTTGCTCAAGAAGAGGCCTGACATAAACTGTCTTTGTAGTCTGAACTCACATGCTTCATATGATTTGACTGCATAGTGGCAGTACCAGAAATGGTAGAAACATGCAGGAGTTGCATACTGGTGGAAATCATTAGGACAAGGGAGAGTGATGTTTCTGTAAAAGAGTATACCGTTGAAAGGAACAGATTGTGAACCAATTTCAGTCAATTTTGATAATGAATACTCAAACCTAGCTTCCTCAGATATCCAGGTTATCTCCCTGATACTTAATTAGAATGAAGTACAAGCCTCTTGTGCACACCAGACAGTTATAAACCTCAGTCTCCAGATAAAAGCACAGAGTGCCTACAGCTGACAGCCTGGAGCATTACCCTGTAGGGAACAGCACTTTTGCTTTTAGCTGCAAATAGGAGGGAGTCTTATTACCCAGTAGTACTTTGTTGCATATTCAGCTCTGGCTTAGAAACAGCAAGGAGGAGGGTAAGGAGAGTAGACAGGCAGCAAACAAATGATGAGAAGCTTTGGGGGCACTGAAGTGCCAAGCCACAGGCTGTAGGGCATGAAGGTTGAGAAGACTAATAAGTTGTGTGGATAAGCCCATTCAGAAGTGTGTGGCTGTAGACCAGGCCAGCACATCATAAAGGAGGGTCTAATGGCAGGTTCAGTTGTAGAAATGGTCTTGCTGGAGTGTCTCAAGGGTAGCACTACTGTCCCATGTTCAACAGCAAAAAGAATTATTTTACCTTAAAAATTCTTGTGTTCTGAGTTTTAATGGTGTGCTAAAATCAACAAATGTAGTTGCATGGGAATGTATAAATGATGTCTCGGTGTTAAGCTTTAGAATGAATATAATTGATTGAAACAAATGCCCAGTGGCTTGACTGATAACATATACAGTCTCTCTCTCATATCTGAGTTTTCAGTAGAAGGAAACTAATTTCTTTTAATACTGCTGAGAACCAGTTTAGTGTGGTAGTTAAGTGTGTGGACTCTTATCTGGGAGAACCGAGTTTGATTCCCCACTCCTCCACTTGCAGCTGCTGGAATGACCTTGGGTCAGCCATAGCTCTCGTAGGAGTTGTCCTTGAAAGAGCAGCTGCTGTAAGAGTTCTCTCAGTTCCACCTACCTCACAGGGTGTCTGTTGTGGGGGGGAGGGGTAAGATAAAGGAGATAGTGACCACTCTGAGACTCTGAGATTCAGAGTATAGGGTGGGATAATCATCATCATCATCTTCTTCTGATTCACAGGAAAATTCCTTCCTTCAAAGTTAAACAAGAAAAAAGTCCTACTGGAGGTCCCCAGGAATTAGAAGTGACCGATGATTTTTGTGAAATCCTAACCTTTGATCAGAACCACATTGATTCTGGTATGTATGTATGTACGTATGTATGTATATATGTATGTATGAACTTATTTTTTTATTTGTATGGCAGAGTTACACACAGGAAGCATGTAATATAAAATATGTAACCAAGCTGATGCAATAGGTATGCAGACCGGCTGAGCAATCCCCCTAACAAATATCTAGATTTTAAATCCACTCATTCACAGTAGGGGAGAGTTCAAATGAATAATTAAAATAGCAAAAGATGTTTTAGAATAATAGAAATGAAAACATGCTCACAGAGCAATCTCTTCTTTTAAATATTATCATCCCACGTCCTGCTTTTTACTTCTAATTGTTCAGAGAGAAATTCTTACTAGCATAGTATATAGCAAACTAGTTTTTCACGCTGTGCATGTGTAGATGATTTCTATATGGATCTCATATATGAAATGTATTTATTTTATTCATTGATAGTATTTATTCTCATCACACTTTTCTTTTTTCAAAAAATAATAATAATTAAAATTTGGGCCTCATTGCACTTTTTTAAAATTAATTTTTCATTATTGAAGAAGACATTAAAAAACAAAATAGAAACATTGACAACAAAAATGCACCCCTCCCCACCCAAAAAAACCCCCTAACTTTGAACACGTAACAACAAAGGAAACAAGAAAAGTTAACAAATTGAGGCATCAATAGAGAGCTCAGCATTCTCCTTTTTTTTTCTTTAAACAAGCATAATTAGGATAGAGAGGTTTACTTAAATTATCCCCACAATCTGAGGAAGGGCTTGAACATGCTTTGAGTATTATTCTGAGTTACATATAAGGTCCTGCCACATTTCAAGGAAATCTGAAGTTTTGGCTTTATCTTTAATTATTCTAGTTTGGTCCATTAATTTTTCAGCCATAGCTATCTGCCATAACTCAGTATTCTGTGGCCCCAGAAGGTAGAACCAGAATTAATGGGTTGAAATTAAGTCAAAAGAGTTTCCAGCTTAACATTAGCAAGAACTTCCTGGCCATTTGAGCGCTTCCTCAGTAGAACAGGCTTCCTCAGGAGATGGTGGGCTCACCTTCCTTGGAGGTTTTTAAATAGAGGGTAGATGGCCATCTGTCAGCAATGAAGATCCTGTGAATTTAGGGGGAAGTATTTGTGAGTTTCCTACATTGTGCAGGGGGTTGGACTAGATGACCCTGGGGGTCCCTTCCAACTCTATGATTATATACCAAAACTGTAATTTTAATAATTCTGTGGATTTCCAACTTTTAGCTATCATCCTGCAAACTGCCATTAAATACTATCAATCCTTTAGATGTCACTTTTTCATTTTGTTTCTCCCAGATTGTTAATAGAGCCAAAGCTGGTGTGACACAAATGGTTTGACATGTGATCTTAGCCACTTCTACAAAACTTTTCTTCTAAAATTGTGACACTACTGGGTGTAACCACCACATAAGAATGTAAATGCCTTGCTGATTACAGTTTCTCCAGCATTTTTTATTATTTATACTGCTTATTCTTGCAAGGTGGCTGGAGTTAAGTACCATCTATGTAGTAATGTCAAGGAGTTCTCTCTAAGAGCTATTGATAAAGTCATATCTTGTTCCAAATATTCTGTTCTTTGTTTCAATATCCTTCTCCCATGTTATTTTCAAACCATTTAATGTTCTTGAATCTATCTCAATCAAATAAGCATGCATTTTGGAGATTACTCCTTTTGCGCTGGTTACATGTTGCATTAGGATTTGTTCAAATTACATCAACTTTCTGGTCATCGTTATCTTTACTGTAGAGTTTACAATTAAATAATATAATTGATATAGTAACATCATTGCAGTTTTCAAAGTAAAAATCATTTGCCTGAAGCAGCTAAAGAAACTCCAAACTTGTCAGTAAAACAATCCACAACAAATAACACCAAATATAAAGGGGGGGGGGGGGTTTAAACAAATTCATTTTAATTGAAATAATTCCAAGGAGAAAATTGGAACAAAACAAAATAACAATCAGGCAGCTGACAAAACAGAAAAGTCTTCATCTCACCGTCACAGAATATGGTGGTCCATCATAACTAGAAAGGCCTTACCCTTCCTCTCAGCTACCTTCCTAAGAGAATCCTAGAGGACTCAGAGCTTAATGATCTTAGGCACAGTCAGACAGGGGAAGACAATCCTATGCCCTGACCCTTCAGGGCTGGAGTGAATGATTCTGAGCTCTTTTTCTGTTGTGGAATTGCTGGAAAGGTTGTCAGTAGAGAGAACAGGGGGATGAACATAAGAAAATTACTATTCTTTTTACCTGCATGCATAGAAGCAGAAGAATTTTTTTCACTGTCTCTCACAGATTCTATTGGCAGACACTGCATGATTTTTAGCTCACGCTGCATGATTTGCACCCCCAGTCGAAATAAAGACACTGACACAAAATGATTGGGAAAAATGGGCCACTTTATTAACTGTAACTTAAATACAGCAAGATAAACAACTATAGGACAAGCCCTGGGGTTTTCCACCGACCCCACCAAGTCCAACAACGGGCGAGACACCCTGCCCCCAGCACGAGACATACAAATGTGGCTAGTGCAGGGCCGGCAGGCCACAACTGCCCTCCCCTTAAACTTCAGCCCCGATCACCAAAAGGAGGTGACTAAGGGGAGGCATGAACACGACCCGCATTATACGCCATTGAGCCGTAAAGCCCATCTGCCATACCTACGGATCGACTGCACAAAACAGGTGCAGAGGCCTGGGTGCTCACCAGCAGGGTATAAACCCCTTGCTCCTTCCGCCAAGTGACCAACTTAAACTACCTACCTAACGCCACATCGGAGCTTGTAGTACAAAATAGGCAAAAAACACCTCACCACTGGCCAATCAGGTGAGTGTGAAAAAATTCCTACCCGGCCCCTAATAAGACAACCAGTCGAAACCTGTACTGCTGCAGGGCGGGTGGATGGGCCGAGAGCTTCCAAAACTGACCACAAACAGGCAGGCTGAGGCTATAAAAAGCCCCAGCCATGCCCCCTGAAGAAGCTCCCATATGCCCGGGACAGCGTGACTCAGCATGCATCCATCCGGGGATGAAAAGAGCGGCCCCGCGGCGCATAGCCGCTAATGCGGCCCGGCCAGGGCAGGGCCATATTGCACCCCCAGTCGGAATAAAGACGCTGACACAAAATTATAGGGAAAAATAGGCCACTTTATTAACTGTAACTTAAATACGGCAAGGTAAAACAACTATAGGACAAGCCCTGGGGTTTTCCACCGACCCCGCCAAGTCCAACAATGGGCGAGACACCCTGCCCCCAGCACAAACCATACAAATGTGGCTAGTGCAGGGCCGGCAGGCCACAACTGCCCTCCCCTTAAACTTCAGCCCCGATCACCAGAAGGAGGCGACTAAGGGGAGGCATGAACACGATCCGCATTATAAGCCATTGAGCCGTAAAGCCCATCTGCCGTTCCTACGGATCGACTGCACAAAACAGGTGCAGAGACCTGGGTGCTCACCAGCAGGGTATAAACCCCTTGCTCCTTCTGCCACCGCAAATGCCAAGCCTCTGCTTAGGCATTCGTGTCCCCCGGGCAGCCCAGAGCCGCCCGAAGACCCTGCCGCAAGTCACACAAAAAGGCCCGATTCCCCGTATCGGACAGATGTACACCATCTGGACAATACAACTCCCCCCTAACCACCCTCATTTTGGGATGGGTAAGAAAGGTACCCAGACCCCCTTCCAAGGCCTTCCAAGGCCCGATTTGCCTTTTTCCGGGCCCGCTCAATCCCAGTAGGATTCAAAGCGGCACACCAGACAATTCGTGGCAAGATGGCAGACCAAATCAAGCGTACTCTGGGCCACCTCTGCACGATGGCCCTCAAATCCGCCACTGCCTGCAAAGACAGGGCCTTCCCCTTCAACAAACCTAGATCATTCCCTCCAAGGTGAATGACAAGTTTGTGAGGAGGCGGACCAACCCTTCCAGAGAACAGCAAAGGCAAAAGACTAGGCCAACATAACCCTCTGCGCCCTTGCCATTCCATGACAGCCCACTCACTCAGCCCCAACTGAGAGCCAACTGGCGATCTTCGGGCAAAGTGGGCCACCCAGAATATCATGCTGTGCCTGCAAATGAGAATCCGAAACCTCCCCGGGCGAGACACAGCACCTGCAAAGAAACAACAGTCAAACAACTGAAACAAACAACACAACAGTATTAGCTTATGCGCCCCTCAGGGAAACAACAACGGGTGCATATAGGTCCGATTGCCAACAGCCCACCCTTTGAATAGCTAGCCCCGGGTAACCCATTGCTGCAGCCGTAGATGCGGCCCCAATTCGAAAGGAATGGGTTCCAAACTTGAAGTTTCCCAGTCCCAACTTTTTAAGGGCCCGCGCAGTCACCCCCCAGCATTGGTACTTGGTGAGGGCCCCCCCCCCCCGAATGGCAGAAAAACAGCCCTTGGGCACTCCCTTGTAAGGCCACATACTGCCGCAGTGCCTGTACCAGGCATAAACCCGCCTCCCAACAAGGACCAATCTCCACAGTGGTACCCTTCGTTCTTTGATCTGTTTTAGATCATCGGACCCGCAAACACACATATTCACCCTTAAAAGTTACATCCCCACACTGCAGCGCACTCTTGGACTGGACCCTCCGTGACAGCGGAACTAACTCACACACCCTTAAAGCACCAAAAAATGCCATGAGGGCAGCTGCATGGAACAAAGCCACTTCATAATCAGAACTGCACAACTCAGGCCAAGCTCCGCCCAGCTCTCTAAGTATGGAAGGGGAAATGGGCTGACGAGAATCTGCTCGTGCCCCCCGCTCCCTGGACCACCCCTCCAACATCTTTTTAACCCTAAAATCATCCACGGCTGCAGGGTGCCCTTGCGCCTTACTGATAAACACTAAAGCAGCTAACTGATTCCGAATGGATTTCACCCCAATACCCCTGCTTTTCTGGTGCACACAAAACTGAATCAAGTGCAAAACCGGTATGGGCCAACTGTCACCAAGCCTGGCAGAGCTTCTAAAAACCCTGAACTGTAGGGCAGCACGCTCGTAAGCCTTACGAGTGCTAGGCGCCAAGGCTAAAAGAATTGCCTACCGGCTTCTGCCTGCCAAGCTGCCACAGGTCCTGAGGCATCCGGTACGGCTGCGGATCTGCCTCCGGGGCCAATTGACGAAAGCGCTCCATCTGTCGGCGAGACAGAGCGTCCGCCACCCCATTATTAACTCCTGGCACATGTTTGGCTAAAAACTGAATGTTTAAGCGGCGGCAACGCAGTGTAAAAACCCTAACCAGGTTCATCACCAGAATTGACTTAGAAGACAAAGAATTGATGACGTGAACGACCACCAAGTTGTTGCACCAAAAATGCACAACTTGGTTGGCTAACATCTCCCCCATATCCAAACAGCTACCAAAATTGGAAAAAATTCCAAAAAAGTCAAATTCCTGCAAATCCCACTGGTCATGCTCAGCACACCAATGCCCCCTAAACAACACTCCAAAACCGATAGAACCAGCTGCATCAGAAGATATTTGGAGGTCAGCCTCGACCTTCATGTCTTCCCTCCAAAAAGATACACCATTAAAAGAATCAAGAAAACTCTCCCAAACCTCCAGATCACAACGCATACCGGCAGTTATGTGGATCCTGTGATGAGGCAAGCGCAAGGACCCCATAGCATCGCACAGGCGCCACAGGAAGGCCCTGCCTGGTGCTACCACTCTGCAGGCAAAATTAAGATGCCCTACTAATTGCTGCAACTCCAACAGCAAAACCTTAAGTTTACGCTTTAAAGTTGCTAACATGTCCCTGAGCTGCTGCACCTTCCCAGCAGGCAAACGCGAAGCCTGCAGGCAAGTGTCCAATTTGATACCCAAAAAAGTTAACCTCGTAGCCGGACCCTCAGTCTTCTCATGTGCTAAAGGCACGCCAAGCTCATCCGCAAGCTCCATAAAGAGTTCCAGCAGCCTGGCGCAATGCCCAGTCCCCGTAGCACCCACAGACAAAAAATCATCTAAATAATGAACAATCTCGTTGCGCCCGGACCTATCCTTCACCAGCCACTCTAAGAATGAACTAAACCGTTCAAAGGCAGCGCAAGACACAGAACACCCCATCAGTAATGCTCTGTCCATATAATATTTTTCTTCAAACTTAAACCCTAACAACTCAAAATCCCCCGGGTGAACTGGCAAAAGCCGAAATGCCAACTTGATGTTGCATTTAGCCATTTCCGTGCCCGGGTCACATCCTCGAACTACCTTGACCACCTGGTCGAAAGAAATATATCTAACAGAACAAAGGTGATCGGGAATTCCATCATTCACCGAATCGCCGCTGGGATATGACAGGTGATGAATTAACCTATATTACCCAGCTGCCTTCTTGGGAACTAAACCCAATGGTGAAACCCTTAAACATGGCACAGGAGGGGCATCAAAGGGACCAATAACTCGCCCCTCCGCACATTCCTTAGCTATTTTTTCTCTAACGATATGCTCCATCCCCACTATGGAACAAAGGTTAGGAGCCTCACAAGGGGCCCTAATCCCCTGATATGGGATCCTAAATCCTGCACTAAATTCCTCCCATAAATAGCCTCCATCTGCGACCCTGGGATAACCCTCCAAGAATCGCCTAAGAACTCTCAGTTGGATGGGACTGGGGCCCTTTACCAGGAGCTTGCGAATTTCCCCCACCACCGGGGCTCTTTGGGCCTCCCTTCTGCTTGGCCTTACTACAGGCTGAAAATGCATGGACCCGCCACACAATAGGCATTCATGACGGAACTTACATGCTTTCCATGAACAAACTCCCTGCGACGTGAACTCCCAACATAACAGCCGGGGTTGAACCGGCTGACCCGCCGTAAAGCGGGCTGTTGAGATACCAGTTTGCTTCTGCACTAAATGCCCACTATCAGCCCTATCATCTAGATTGGGCTTGGCCAGAGCCATCAGCTTCAACCACAGCTGCTGGTTGATTTGATCCCAAGGCAACATCAGATTAATTGCAGCTCTCATTCGAAAAGTCTCATTGTACTGCAACCAGGCTGCTCCCGCAAAATCGGTATACACCCTGTATATAATGTCGCAGTACTGAAATAAAGGTGCGGCCCGACTTGGCTGTGCCCTTGCAATAACGCCCACATAGATGAGGAAACCTGGCAGCCAGTTGGCCCAGGTCCTATCAACCTTCCTACGCTTAAGTTTCTCTTTTTCCTTCTCGTCCATCTCTTCCTTATTTTTCTTCTCCAACTCTCTAAATAATAAACTAAAAACGTCCACATACTCGCCCCTTAAATTTTTTTCCCACGTTGCGGGGGTCAAGTGATCTCCCAAAGGCATAGCAGAGTCTCCAAAAGGCATTGCAGAAAAGGGGACTGACCCATAAAAGTTAACGGAGTGACCCCATGGACTACAAGGCACACTGGGCCAACCCCATGCATGGCCCACCACCATCTGCCCGCCCCAGGGCAGCACCCCTGCCATGACTGGCACCGAAGGCGACCCAAGAGCAGCCTCAGATCCTGCTGCCGCTGAGGGTGGATGGCCTGAACCAGCCAAGACCCCTTGGCGCCGACCAAAAACAGGATACCCTGCCACCCACGATGGCCCTGCTTGCGCTGTAAAGCCCCAATAGCTACCCTGTTGCCTTAAAGTGGACGCCTGCCCCATTCCACTGGGCCCCGGAAAAACTCCGTGATCCCAAGGTCCCCGGGGCCAAACGTCAGGCTGATGTGCGGGTACGCCCATACCTTCAAGCATTGCTGGTGGCACCACCACCAGTGCAGGCTGGGCAGGCAGGTTCCTCTCCTCAATGACATCCTGGTCCTCTACCTCTTCATCCAGTACCCCATCCTTCTTTCCACCATCATCCTGGCTTCCATCAGGCGTCTTCCTGGAGTCCACATTCCCCTGCAAAGCAGAAAGCCTCGCCAGCACCTCTCTCTCAAATGTCATGGTTCCAGACCGCCCGGTAGCACTATGCCACCCAGGCCACACAGAACCAGCTCCAGACGCACCCCACTTCCTTTCAAGGACACTTAGCCGGTCAATTATAGCCTGTCGCATCACTGAGCTATCAAGCTGCTCTTCACCCGGGGGCTCCTGATGGGGGCATTTCTGCTGCCCCTTGGCAGGCTGCTTACCTGCCTTAGACCCATGCCAGTCCGGCTTTCGCCCGGGCCATGGGACGGAGACAGTCTTGGTCGCCCTCATGGATGACCTTCGACGACAACTGGATCGAGGCGGCTCGGCAGTATTGCTGCTGCTAGACCTATCGGCTACGTTCGATATGGTCGACCATCGGCTGCTGACCCGCCGCCTTGCCGACGCAGGAATTCGGGGGCTAGCCTTACAATGGCTCTCCTCCTTCCTGGAAGGTCGGGGACAAAGGGTGGCAATTGGGGGGGAGCTGTCTCAGAGACACCCACTTCATTGTGGGGTGCCTCAGGGAGCAGTTCTCTCCCCTATGTTGTTTAACATCTTTATGCGCCCCCTTGCCCAGATTGTACGGAGGTATGGGCTGGGTTGTCATCAGTATGCAGATGACACCCAGCTCTATCTATTGATGGACGGCCGGGCTGGCGATGTCCCAATAAACCTGGACCGGGCATTGCAAGCCGTGGCTGACTGGCTCAGGCTGAGTGGGCTGAAGTTGAATCCAGCGAAGACTGAGGTCCTTTGCGTGGGCCGCGGCGGACTGGGAGGGGAGATTACGCTACCGGCTTTTGACGGTGCGTCACTGATACCAGTGCGCAAAGTCAAGAGCCTGGGAGTGCTACTGGAATCCTCCTTATCAATGGAGGCCCAGATAGCTGCCACTGCTAGATCCGCCTTCTTTCATCTCAAGAGGGCGAGGCAGTTGGCTCCCTTCTTGGAGCGCAGCGACCTAGCAACTGTGATCCACGCAACGGTCACCTTGAGACTAGACTACTGCAATGCCCTCTACATGGGGCTGCCCTTATACCGAACACGGAAACTTCAGGTAGTCCAGAACGCGGCGGCCAGGCTGCTATTGGGACTACCACGGTGGGAACATGTGCGGCCTGGGCTGCGGGATCTGCATTGGCTGCCGGTTGTGTACCATGTTCGCTATAAAGTGCTGGTCATTACCTTTAAAGCCCTATATGGCCGAGGACCTGCCTACCTAAGGGACCGCCTCTCCCCATATGTTCCCCAGAGAGCACTGAGATCCAGCTCTCAAAATCTTTTAATAATCCCTGGGCCAAGAGAGGCTAGATTGAAGACAACCAGGGAGCAAGCCTTCTCAGCAATGGCCCCTCAATGGTGGAATCATCTTCCAGAGATGGTACGAGCCCTGCGGGACCTGAATCAATTCCGCAGGGCTTGCAAAACATTTCTTTTCCAGCTTGCCTTTGAAACAGAACCTGGCTAAACTGATGTGTAGCCACCCAGCCATCTTGTGGATATTATGACTCATAGTAATTTAGCACCTATTTTATCTATTTTAACTAATTTATTATGTAATTGATTATTTAAAATTGTTGTACTGTATTGTTTTATTGAACCATGGAATTCCATGCCTGTGAGCCGCCCTGAGCCCGCCTTTGGCGGGGGAGGGCGGGATATAAGAATAAATTTATTATTATTATTATTATTATTATTATTATTATTATTATTATTATTATTATTATATTACCCTTAGAAGGGCCCTGCCCCTTCTTTGGGCCCATAGCAACCACCCTTAATAATCCCAGAACAAATCAGCCCCTAGTAGCAAAAAAAGGGGGGGGGAGAAGGGAGGAGGGGTTATGTGTATGTGGGGGCGCTAAAAAAACAACAGTCCCAACTTATGATGCAGCCCGCCAGGTGAAGCCCCCAAAATCCCAGAAACAACGAGGGGGGGGAGGGAAGGAGCGGGGAAGAGGAAAAAAAGGGGGGAATGAATAAAAGGCCCCCTCACTCCTCCAACCGTCTGCCCGTTACAGCCTCCAGCTCCCGGCCCCGACCCCGGGGATGCAAAGAGTGGCCTCCGTGGGGCGGGGCCGTATTTTAGCTCACGCCTACTGTATGACCTCCTTCTTCCCTCAGGTGCTTGACAGCCTCCCTGTTTTTGCAGTCCCCATCAGGCAGGAAAAGCCTTTGGGCTACTGATCCCACAGAGGGCCACCATACAGGCCGTCTTCAGCTTGAAGATCTCAGGGAAGAAAAAAACAGTCTTCTGTCTTTACAACATACTAATTAAAAATTGATCTAAAGATATTTCTTGGATGTTGATGTAAGCCTTACTGTGTTACTGGACGGAACAAAGTTTGAGTCCAGTGGCACCTTTAAGACCAACAAAGTTTTATTCAAAGCATAAGCTTTTGTGTGCAGGCACACTTCTTCAGATACAAAAATGGAATAAAATCTCATCAAGTCTTACTTATAGGAAAAGAGAGGGTGGGGCAGCCGTTTGGAAGGGCCAAGATGCATAAGTAGAGCTGAAATAGGATCAGGTGACTGGTATGATCAATGAATGGCAGCAAATAGCATGTAAATGCAAGAGCTAACAAAGAGCTGTGAGAACAAAGCTAGAGTCCAGCAGCACCCCCATGACAAACCAAACTCAACCCTGAACAGTTAAAGATTTGTTTACTTGTACTAGGTTCTTCTTCTATGACTTCCATGGAATCAGATCTGTCAACTCTGCTGATGCTCAGTCCATCAGATTTCTC
This sequence comes from Heteronotia binoei, assembly GCF_032191835.1. Classification (NCBI taxonomy): domain Eukaryota; kingdom Metazoa; phylum Chordata; class Lepidosauria; order Squamata; family Gekkonidae; genus Heteronotia; species Heteronotia binoei. The sequence goes on along the minus strand of NC_083243.1, from coordinate 81,194,254 downwards.
TCAAAGCTATCACAAAACCCATCCTTGTTCTAATGGAGAAGAAAGAACTCTGGAGCAGGAAGATGAAGGTAAATAGTGCAAACACAAGAATGCATATATCTGCCAGTCACTGGCACAACACGGTGGCAAATGTGGCTCTTCCTTGTATTGCATTCCCTGCAGCACTTCCTTTTGATCCCCCACCAAGTTGAAGGCTATAGAATCTATATGAAGAAAAAGGCATGTGGGCAGGGTCGGCTCGATGCCCCATGACGCCATAGGCAGACTCGCTGCCTGGCGCCCCCACCCCTCCCCCCTCCATGGCTCTGCGTCCCCCTGCGCCTCCCCATCACGCCTCCTCCTCCTCCCTCCCTTCAGACCCTTTCCCACCCCTCATGCCAATTTCAACACCAGAACCGGCTCTAACGCCGCGTTCCAGCTCTCTAAAGCCCCCCCTCCCCAGCCAAACACTGGAATTGTGGGTAAAACTGTGCCGCAAGGCCGGGCTGCGCTCACTGTCTCTCAGCCTGGAATAGCATCCTGAAGGGGCGACCCTCGCTGCTTCCTCTCCCATCCAGGAAGTGGGGAGGGGAGTAGTCAGTGGCAGCGGGGGTTGCCCTTTGTGTCCCCATCTTCCCGGTGCCCTAGGCAGCCACCTAGTTTGCCTAGTTGGAGGGCCAGCCCTGCATGTGGGTCTGAAGTAAAAATGGGCACAAACCTAGGAACCAGAGATTTGTTCCGGTTAATAGTTTGTTAGGCCACACAAACTGCGAACCTTCACAAACCTCCTTGGTTACTGAATCAGTTTAGTTTGGGACGGGGGGCCTCCCTCCTTTCTGCTTTTCCCTTTAAATTGCTTTTGCAAGTGGGCATTGCACACGAATGAAGTCCAAGTGGCAAGTTCACTACTTCCAAGTTCACTACTTGAACTCACCACTTGGACTTCACTTGTGTGCAGCTTGCAAGAGCCATTTAAATGGAATGCTTGGAAGAAGAGAGGGAGCAAAAGGGAAAGCTGAAATGACTTGCATCTATTTCATCCTAATAGCTGGCAGGTGCACCAGTCTTGCTGTTAGGCTGAAATAGATGCAAGCAATTTTAGAAATCCCTCTTGTTCCACCATGAACCCTATGAATCTTCAAAACTGCAGGGAAGGTCACAGATAGGGATGGACATGAACCTCTGGTTCATGAACCATAAACCAGCAATGTTAATCAGGAAATTAGGTTCATTATGAGATTCATGCCCACCCCTAGTCTACAGCTGCAATACAAAAGGGGAAATAGTTGCCCCCTACTCAGTCTTCCTATAGCAGAGTCTCAAACTCCATGTTCAGAGGATGAGTCAAATGCATGTGCTAATATATTGGAGATTTAACATCTACAATGGCAAATGTTTGTAAAAATATGAGATTTCAAAGTATGGAAAATCAAGTTGGTAAATTGTGGTTTGGATTTGGTTACCATTAGGTGGATCTGTAACTAGTTGACAGATCACACCCAAAAAGTGCTTGTTAATGATTCCTCATCCTCTTGGAGAGAAGTGACAAGTGGAAAGCCTCAAGGATATGTCTTGGGACCTGTTTTGTTCAATATATAAATGATTTGAATGAAGGAATATGGAAAATGCTTATTAAATTTATAGGTGATACTAAATCGGGAGGGGTCACAAATACTGTAGAAGACAGAGACAGGATACAGGATGGTCTTGACAAAATTGGGGTAAAGCGAATAAAATGAATTTTAATAGGGATAAATGTAAAGTTCTGCATTTAGGTAGGAAAAATCAATGTATAATTTTAGGATGGGGGGGACTTGTCTTAGTAGTAGTAGTATGTACAAAGAGGAATTAGGGGTCCTTGTGGACCATACACTGAACATGAGTCAGCAGTGTGATCTGATAGCTAAAAAGGCAAATGTAATTCTGGGCAGAATCAACAGAAGTATAGTGTCCAGATCACTTGAAGAAATGGTATCACTTTGCTCTGCTCTGGTTAGACCTTACCTAGAGTATTGTGTTCCGTTTGGGGCATCACAATGTAAGAATGGGATATGTTCAGCAGTTGGTAATGAAGATGGTGAGGGGTCTGGATACAAGTCCTTTGGGGAAAGGTTGAAGGAGCTGGGTATATTTAGCCTCTAGAAAGGATGACTGAGAAGTAATATGGTCACCATCTTCAAGTACTTGAAGGGCTGTCATATAGAATTATTTTCTGTTGCCCCCAGAAGGTCAGATGAGAACCAGTGCATTGAAATTAAATCAAAAGAGTTTCTAGTTAAACATTAGGAAGAACTTCCTGATAGAGCGATTCCTCAGTGGAATAGGCTTCCTTGGGAGATGGTGGGCTCTCCTTCCTTGGAGGTTTTTCAGCAGAGGTTAGATAGCCATGGCAAATAGAATGGGAAGACATGGAAGTAGTGACAGACTTCATATTTCTGGGATCCAAGATCACTGCAGATGGTGGCTGTAGCCATGAAATTAAAAGACATTTGCTCCTTGGGAGGACAGCTATGGTGAACCTGGGCAGTATAATAAAAAGTAGAGACATCGTCCTGCCAGCAAAAGTTTGTATAGTCAAAGCGATTATATTCCCAGTAGTAATGTATGGCTGTGAGAGTTGGACCATAAGGAAGGCCAAGCGCAGAAGAATAGATGCTTTTGAGCTGTGGTGCTGGAGAAGAATCTTGAGAGTCCCTTGGACTGCAAGATCAAATCAGTCAGTAGACAGGAGGGCCTGGCGTGACTTTGTCCATGGGGTCGCAAAGAGTTGGACTCGACTGTGCGACTGAGCAACAACAACAAAGATAGCCATCTGACAGCAATACTGTGAATTAGGCAGATAATGAGGAGGGCAGGAAGGGTTGCATCAGTGCTTAGCTCTTGTGGCCCTTTCCTCGTACACACCCAGGGAAATGCTGATTGTCACTTTGGCATCAGTCAGCAATTTTTCTCCAGGCCAGTTTGGCAAGGGATTCTGGAGGTTTCTGCCATCTTCAGGGCATGGAGCAGGGGTCACTGGGGATGTATGTGTGTCAGGAGATATTTGTGAAATTCCTGCATTGTGCAGGGGGTTGGACTAGATGACCTTGGAGGACCCTTCCAACTCTGATTCTATAATTCTAAGTGAGAAATAACATTGACTAGGAAATGCACTAAATCTTGCCAAGGGGAAGCAGCTAATGAGCTGGAAAAGCTGCCTCCCATTAAGCATCCTCTGTGTGAAGTTACTCATTGTTCTCATTACATACTTGGTCTCCCTCCAACAACTTAAATTCCTGCATTGGAGCAGTATGTCAAACATAGACAAACCACCAGCTGATCTGTCATGAGGTCTTTAATTCATGCAGTACAACACCTGCATGTAATGCTATGTCAGATTCATAATTCCCAGCAAACCACTTGGTTTGGGGCCAAATTAATTTAGCTGATGCTATCTGTCCATATACTTACGTAGTGGATTTTTATCCTGTCCTGCCTCCAAAGAGTTCAGGGTGGATTATGTTGTTCTCCCCTCCTCCATTATATCCTCACACCTCTGTGAAGTACATTAGGCTGAGAGTGTGAAGGGTCCAAGATCACCTAGCAAAATTCATGGCAGAGTAGGGATTTGAACTGGAGCCTCCCAGATTATAGTCCAATCCTGACCATTATGTTGTGTTATAAGACTAGGAGCCCGTTATTTTTAGAGACTGTAAGTGCTAGTACCATCAACCAAAATTAAGAAAACAAAGTTTTCAGTTTGTCATAGGAGAAAGAAGAAATAAGTTAGAGGAATAGGATATGTTAGCATAGAACAAAACTGTTGGCAATAGGTCTATGAAACTGCATAGCTTGCCGTACACTGTTGTTACTAAAAATAATTTTTCTATGCATTTTCATGAACAGGAGTTTTCTAAAATTCCTCATTTTCATTAAAGAGAGGGGGAAATACTAATTATTTTTCAGACAACAAAGCTGAATTAATGGATGAAAAAGAAAAGGGCTTAGAGAATCTACAGGTTCCAGTGGGGAAAGAGCCAGAAAAAGAAGTCAAGAACCAGAAGCAAAAGAAAGAGAAGAGTGTCTTTAAGAAGCTTTTCACCAAGAAATAAGGATAGCAAAAAATAAATATGTGCTGCAGTTTTTTGCGTGAGCATTGTTTTTCTCTTCACTGTACTATCAATAAAGGCTGTGAACTCCACAGAAAGGCAGACTTTTGCAAACACCCAAAAATTGTTTGGGAAAAAATATGTACATTTTATCTCTGGTATTAAAGCCATGAGTGCCTCCAAATGATCAACTATTCTCAGTGCTGTATGTTTTTAAAAATAAAAATCAAGCTTTAAAATGGAGGTAAATGGCATTAGAACTGAAGAACAGAAAATTACTGTTCCTGTGTTTTAATTTTGGAATAGAATTTTCTATGGTAATACTTGGAATGGATCCTAAGTTTTTTTCTCCTGACCCTCCATTAGTATAAACTTTCAATGTTTCCCTTCAAATAAAATGAACCACACATAAGACCATTACTGTACCATAATTTTATTGTGAAATTATTATCAGCTTCCTGCATAACAGTTTTGGGTTCTTCATGAGATCCTTTCACAGTAAAAGGATATAATTTGCTCCATCTAGGATTTCTTATCAGTGATATTTCCTCATAATCCTGCAACCACATATCATTTCTGTACTTACATCTTTTCTCATGCAGCAGTTAAAGGTTACATTCATATTAAATAATTAACGTAGTGCAGGGAGAGAAATTAGACAAATTTGTGTAGAATAAATATCAATGGCTAACAAGTCAACATAGCTAAATGGGACCTACTTATTCAGCAGCAATATAATTCTGAATAGCATATTCAATGACACTGCTGCTTGTATTTCTCAGTTATGAGTTTCTCAGAAAGATCTGGCTGGCCACTGTTGCAAACATACTTGTAGACTAACCGCCCTCTCCAACCGATCCAGCAGGCAGGGCCTTTCTTATGTTCTTATTGTAGCTATTCCACATTTTGAAATAACACTTTAAAAATGAATACTCTCATTTATACTTCATGGAATGTCTTTCAGTGTATGTGTACCCCGTTTTGAAACCATTTGATTACAGGTAGTTCATTAACCTCACACAGCAACCAAATTACCATATGTACTTTTTGCACTGGGTATCTAACAACCCAATTAACCATGCTCCTGTTTTGTATGTCCAGATTATAATACAATAAGAGGACAAAAACATACCTTTTCTGGGTGGTTTTAGCAATATGTAAATTTAAAGAAAAGTGTGCAGATCAGTGTTCTGCATCTAAGCTGAGTTAGTGTGAGCTAGCTCACAGTTTTTCTCAGTATCATTCCAATTTTAGTATATGTGCTGCCAAAGCAAGCACAACTAGCTCACACTTTTTTGTCTTTCCTCAGACAAAGTGGTCGCAGGCCAAACAAATTTATGCAGTAGCTCACAAATTTAATGCCAGTAGCTCACAAAGTAGAATTTTTGCTCACAAGACTCCACAGCTTAGAGGGAGTATTGGTGCAAATACTTTTGGATTTGATCCTGATATTGTATAAATTAAATTAACCCCAGTAATTCCTGAAGAGCTAAAACAATTTGCCCCAGTTGAAGCTCTGTTTTTAATAGCCAGTGTGCTTTAAAGACACATCATTTGACTGTACTTACAGCTTTGCAGAGTAGACCTTCAGGTGTGTGGTAACATCTTCCAGAGCATACAGCAACCAGATTTTATTGGATAAATTGTACAATTTAAAGTGTTTCTCTTTTAAACTAACCAATATCACTGTTGTCCATTCTATCCTCTAACATATTTTGCATATGAAATTATAATCACCAAATGTGCATGACAACTTGTAACAGATGAGAGTAGGCATCAGTGTGCTTCCAACACAGGGTTTGCACGCCATGCTATATCAGACACTTAACATCATCCTCCATATGGGGATAGTGTAAACCTCAGTTAATCTCTGGCAGGAGTAGTTGAGGTGGTAAAACAGCCAAGCAGGGGGAAAAGTACTGATAGCATCACCTCCGCAGTTGTTGGTTGTTCTGTGATGTTGCTCTCCCCTCCCTTCCTGTTTTCATCTACCATCACTTAACAGAATCAGCTGATTAAAAGCACCTTTATATATGGAGCCAGAGTAATTGTTTATGTAGCACAGTACTTAATGAGTTCTAACTGGCATCCACTCTCACACCCAGTCATGAGCTCTTTGCCTGCAAAACACTCACTTGATTGCTTGATTAAAGTTCTTCCTGTAACATGGTAAATCCACCACCAAATTAGGATTTCATTAAAATTCCATCTTCTAAAGGTATAGATTACATTTTTCAGTGTTTTAAGAGGAAAAGAGCATGTATTAACTTACATCTGAGCCAGCTCTATCTGAATTACAAGTTCTTTCAACCACACGGAACTGTGTCCTGGACTGAATTTGAGTTATTTAATATAAATTAACATCATGCTTACAGAGACAGTGCAAGCAAATGAGGCAATATTATAAATAATGCATTAAAACTGTGACAATAATGCCAAACTAAATTATTTTAACAGATCTAATATAATTTACAGCTGAAATGTGTCAACTCCTAAGGATAGAATATATCTAAACAGATCTCACAAATAATGGTGTGGATCCTGTCAGCTTTACCACTGATACAAATTGAGTGAGCGGACTCTTTTCACCTCTGAAAAAGGTTGGCTGGAAATTGTGGAATGCACAACAGCTGCATCAAGGAGGAGAACTCAGATTTCTCAATCTCTGCCCTGTATCAATGGGAAGGTTGACAAGATCCAACCCAATTATTTTCAGCAAAGAAGAATGGGAAATACATATATGACTTAATGACACCAGAACTGAACCAAGAAACCTCTACTCTTCTTGGTTTCATTTCAGTAGTACAGAAGTCCTAAGCATCCTTTCATTTCCCTTAGGGCTATGGAGGCTGGCTGAGCTGAGATTTCTTTAATTATTAGAATATCAGCAAGTATGCTCTATTTCAATAACACCTCAGTACCGACTTGTAATACTGCCTCAACAATCTCAGAAAACTGAATGTCAATGACCCCTCGACTCACCACTTGCTGAAAAATTCTGAGTTCCTTGTCTAATGCACTGGACGCATGCCCAAAGTGAGAGAGTTATAAAAATATTCATAAATAAAATATTTTTGAAGCCATCATCTCAGGATGGTAATCAAAAACACAAGAACTCCTTAGCATGATCTCAACCCAAAAGACAGTCACTCTCTAGACTGACCTATCAAGCCAAACATTTTGCCTCTTCAGAATTGCCTTCTTGATGCTCTGTAAAATCACCTCTTTGCTACAGAGGACATTATAAGTAGCTAAGTTTAGTAGTTTGTCAAAGTCTTCTGCATTGTAAGTTACATGTTTTGTTGCATAAGGTGAGTCATCCTTGCTTATATTTACTTCACCTCCACACATATCTTCAGACGTGCGTTTCACTCCTGAAAAGAAGAGAAGAAACACAGGGTAGCAAGACTTAACTTGAGCTTTTCCTTCTGTTTTTCAGTTAAAGGATTCAAAATCTACTGCTTTAAAGCCAAACTGGTTCCAGACAAGGAGGCATCCTGCTTATTCTGTGCTCTCTTCCTCTGAGACCAGCAAATATATTGCTATATACTCAGTGGGCTGGATCCAGCCAACTTTTTCAATTGTTCTCACTTATTTCCTTTCCTTGCTACAATTTCCATTCTGCAAGTTTTGTCCCATGATCTCCAGCACAGACTTTTTCAATAGTCAAAGGGTTTTCCCTCCTCCCTTTTTCAGCAATGGAAGGACTAGTTGGATCCAACCCACAATTGCCCATGAGAAGTGCCAAGGTCAGTATCATTGAGTTAATATTTATTTTGGATGAAGGCACAATCATGATTTTTTTAAATAAGTGAGGGATAGTTTAGCACAGACAGATTAACACAAAGATGAAGAGTGCTAATCTGTAAAGGAGGATCAGCTTCCCCAAACCAAGCAGCAGCTACATAGAAGCTCCCAAGACTTGTTCTTCTAGACAAGAAGAAAATGAAGAGCTGCACCAATTGGAGCAAAGAGACAAAAAAGAACGGTGCAGTGGGAAGGAAAAAAACATTTCCACGGTGATAGCCCTACGCCTTTCTGATCTTCCATGGGGGAAGCTGTGGAATATAAAAGCAGCAATACTCCCACTAAAACAGATTCAAAGCTGGTTTAGTGGGAGCATTGCTGCTTTATATTTCACAGATTTCCCTGAGGAAATGAAATGTGAAACTCATAGGGGTTATTGGAATAAAATATTCCCACTGTGCCACTGTTTTTTGTCTCTTAGCTTTTTTCAGAAACCTGTAAACTCAGATCAGTTTGTATCTCTGCAAACAGTTTTCTTTGCCACACACATACATTGCACAGCATAGCCACTGAAGAAACACATCTTTCAGTCACTGAGAACCATTGCTGAAACAGCAGCTGCTCATCACTAACTGTAAGCAAACAATTATACAAAAGAAGATCACTTTACAACTATTGCAATATTCCCTAGAATAAATCTTTAAAGCTATATTAAATTTCTCTCATTTTATAAATGTACCAATATTCAGCGAGCTACTCATAATTTGTTTGGTGTAGTGGTTAGGAATGTGAACTCTAATCTGGCAGAACCAGCTTTGATTCCCCACTCCTCCTCATTCACTTGCTGCTGTAATCTTGAGTCAGTCATAAACTCTCTCAGAGCTATTCTCTCAAGAGCAGTTTCTTGAAGGAGCTCTCTCAGGCCCACCTACCTCACCTCACAGGGTATCTATGGTGGGGAGGGGAAGGAAAAGGAGAGTGTAAGCTTCTTTGAGACTCCGTGAAGGGTGGGGTATAAATCCAATCTCCTCCTCCTCTTCCTTTTTTTGAGAAGGGTGTTGTTTTTAAAGCATTATCTAAATGCAACATTCTTTTGAGCTCCAGTTTAGACCATGTACATTGTGTGAAGTTGTTTTTTCCATGTTCTGTATCTGAATGATTGTCAAGTCATTTGTAGCATCTGGAGGTACCTCAATTCATTGCCTGCCTTCTGCATCTAGCTTCCCAATTTGCACATCAGGTTCAGGACCCAGTCCAGAAACCCACCAGCGCAGCAATAGAGAATGTGGCAACTGCTATGCCCATGAAGTTTCCTCCCCTTTCTCTGATCTGAGAGAACACAATTCAGCACAAGTAAACCCCCCGACACCCATCATCTTTTGGAAGCAAAGGGAATACATAAACACATGCACAAATACACTAAAGAAACATGCTCTGCAACTGTGAAAGCATTTAGATTAAATAAATAGTGTGTATTTTCAAAGGACTCTCCAAGCAATTTACCACAGGAATTATGCCTCTAGAATCTCACTAAATCCAGTAATTAAGTGTTGCTTACTTCTGAAGTAGTGTTTTAAGGTAATGAAGAAGTATTTTCAAATTGCGTCTAAAATTTGGTGTGGCATGAGAACTTGCTGTGGTTCAGGGCTGGCTAGCTTCCTGCTTGTACACTTTTATAGATGGCACGTAGGTCTGTAGCTCAGAAATATAAATGTCTTACTGTCTGGGACTCATATTTGCTTCTCTCCAATTAACAATTTGAGGCCTACAGGGGCAATGAGAATCTTGGCTCCTGAATTCTTTCCACATAATGTCATTGGGAGGAAAGTACAGTCTTACGTTGGGTCCATTATGTGCAGATGGCTCTCATTTTTTATCACACATTTCTATTATAGGAGCCTGGATTCGTTCCAGGCATTACACATAATTCAAAGTTATGGAATTTTTCAAACACACATTTGCTGCAGCAGATTATGTTTATTTAACTAGTAAGAAGACACAGGCAATATTGACTACATGCAGTCTCTACTTAGTATAGCACTGCAGTAAGTTTGCAAAACTACTTATAATGCCTTCAACTTCTTCCTGCCACATAGATGAGCATAAACTAAACAGATGGTTCAGGAATAATTGTCATGTATTTTACCCAACCAACTGTATCCATCATGACCCATCTTTAGCATTCACACACACTATTCTTGTGCTCCATAAGTGTGAAAAAGTGCTTTCAAAGTGCAGAGCAGTGCAAAGTGCCAGGTGTTGGCTTTAAACTTAACCATCCAATATTTAAATGTCCAGTATCATCTAATTGAGCCTGCAACCACCATGGCCAAGCTCTATGCATGCCCTCTTTCTTTGCCCTGCAGCTTGATAAAGCAGAGAAGAGGAAGAAGAAGACTGCAGATTTATACCCCACCATTCTCTCTGAATCAGAGACTCAGAGCAGCTTACAAGCTCCTATATCTTCTCCCCCCACAACAGACACCCTGTGAGGTGGGTGGGGCTGAGAGGGCCCCCACAGCAGCTGCCCTTTCAAGGACAACTCCTGCAATAGCTATGGCTAACCCAAAGCCATTCCAGCAAGTGCAAGTGGAGAAGTGGGGAATCAAACACCCCTATATTCTTGTTTTTTAATCATAGCAAGCAAGGTTTGAAAAGAACCAAATCTACAACTCAGCCACCACGCAGGAGAGCTTTTAAGAGAGAGACTTTTATAGGCAATCAATTGGCTTCCCGTGTTGGCTCCAGATGACTTGGGGGGTACATGGTGGCAGGACTGAATCTTCTAAAGAAAAGTAAAAAAGAGATATTGAGGGTCATAATGGGGGGAAAGGCAGAGGGTCCCTTGGACAAAGTGTCTGCCTTGCATTATCTTTTGCTCAACCTCTAGTAAAAGGACTGGGCATTGTTCTAAAAGTGCCCAGGATTTTTATTCAGCCATCTGGCAATCCTGGTGCAGAACCAATACAGGGATCAGAGACAGAATCTACCAGGGCTTTTTTGGTACAAAAAGCCCAGCAGGAACTTATTTGCATATTAGGCCACACCCCCTGGTGTCACCATTGTTTTGTGCGGGGCTTTTTAATAGAAAAAGCCCAGCAGGAACTTATTTGCATATTAGGCCACACCCCTGACACCAAGCCAGCCGGAACTGCGTTCCTGTGCATTCCTGCTCAAAAAAAGCCCTGGAATCAGAGGAATAGGGACCAGCCACTGCTGTTTCCCTGGCTCCTGTAAAGCCCCTTGCTGTCAGGAGACCCCTCCAAGATCCCCCTCAAGATGCCGCAGCTGTGGCACCCCTCCTGCTGCCCAGTTCGGGGGGGCCTCTGAAGATGAGATCTGCAGACCCCACCGAGCTCAAGATGCCAAAACCCAGAAGTCTGCTCCAATGCTCCACTGCCATGGTCTCCATGATGGCACCAAGAGGTGAATGCCCAACTTCTTCTTCTAACAAGCTTTTAATACATCATTCTTCTACCTTAATCACTGAAATACTACCATGCAAGTAAGACTATTTTTAATATACCCAACTACTGGATCTTCTACTATAATGCCAATTGGGACTGTTCAAAAAAAAGGGGACGAGGAGGATATCCCCCCTTTCCCCATAAGGGAGGCTTCAAAAAGACAAAGAACAAACTTAAGTTTTCTCAAGAACTAAAATTGGACAACATAGATATTTGAACGAATTTGGCTTACAATTAAACAAGCTATAATGAGAACATTAATTTATTGCAATAATGTCTGAATAAAAGCTGGATATACCTTTAAGAGAAATGCATTTGATACTTGATCGAGACTGAAACAATTACAACCAAAATGTAAGAGAAAAGCACACGGCTGGAGGAGATTTAGAAAGACAGACTATCTGGGACTTTGAGTTATTTTTTAACTTTGATTATCAGACTTTTGGAGAAGATGGCGTTGCAACTTGAAGTGCTTGATAAAAAAAGATGTTATTGTTACCATATTCTCCTTAAAGTAAGAAATCAGTCTGCTGGCAGAGTTGATACAAAACAGGGTGGAAACTTTTATTTTGAAATACAGTGAAACTGAAAATTTACATGAGAGGGGTGGTAAAGAGACCCCAGTGATGTCTACAGAGTCAAGTGGATAAAGATCTGTTGGGAAAGGAGCCGAAAGAAATCAAAATGGAGACATCATATGCAGTTACAAAGAGAAGGTGGAAATCAAGACTGATTAAAGCTTTTACAGGAGCAAGTGACAGCATGGAGGCCTCATCACTTTTATCAAAACGGGTGAATATGCCAAAGGGAGAAGAGGCAGACTTCATCAAGAAGATCAAGACTTGGAAAGCTTTCAAAAAGAAGGGATTATAAACTGTTTCTCTTTTACGTAATTGGTCAACATTGAATTAATAAAAGGAAACTGGCGTGTGACTTTGAAATGGCAAGCGAGGTTTTTAGAATCTGCATGTTTCTCTTCTGTTTGTTATTTTATATAGATTGTATATTTTTAAAGCTAAATAGAGCAATTTAATAGAGAGTGAGTTATAGAGATTGTATGATTTCTTCCTTAGACAAAAATAAATAAGTGTGGGAGATGAGGCTGTTACTGCTTATCAAACTTGTTTTTTCTTAGAGTAATATGAAAATAGGAGATATAATCTCCAAAAGTTTTTAAAGAATCTTAACTATTCAAAATAGACAAACAAGTAATTTGGGTCAATTTATAATAAGGTAGATAATATAGATATTTTATATTTGTAAAGATCTGCTCCTGATATTTTTGACTTGAGAATCTGTTTATATTGAAATAGACAAAGTATTGTGTTTTCTGTTTTTCTTCATTTTCTTCAGCTAGAAATAATTAAGTTAGTATTAAGGATAAAGAAATTATATTAATCTTTTCTGCTTATGGGATATATTTGTATCTCTGAATATGAACCTTGTGATACCTTATAAACTAATTTGTTTATATTAACTTAAGTGTCTGTGGACTAGAGTCCACTTCATTCTACTATCCTGCTACAATAAAAATGCATCCTCCTTTAAGGCACCACAAAACTCCAGTTTATTTTCCCTCCAAGAGCCCAGAATGGCTACCGTGTCTGTGTCGTTTAAAATATTTCCATTTCCTTGACCACCTGTGTGCTCTTCACACAAAAACTTATCAAGCCCTCAGTAACAGATGCACACTAATCCAAAGTTGCACCTATTGCCAGTATAAAAACCTTTGGAAGATTCTTTGTGTTTCCTCAGTTGTCTCATATACAGGGCCATAGTTAGGCAGGGACAGTGAGGGTGGTGCCCCTCCCAAATCTACAGCATCCCAAATGGGAAGGGAGGGAGCGGACAGGTGAGATGCTGGCTTTGCACCAGTAACACCGTCCAGGCCTGTCCCTTGCTGGTACACCCACCCTTCCAGCACATGCTACCAGCAGTGCCACAGGCATGCAGTGTCCCTCTGGCCAGTGGTAGAGGTAGCCACTGCTGCTCCTTTGATGAGGTGCCTGCTAGGCTGTCAGGGCTCAGCTTGGTCCTCCACTGGAGAAGGCAGTAGGCTGCTCAAAGGCAGCTGAGAATGGCAGGGCTTTGGAGCTTGTGCATACTGGAGGAGGCAGCAGGGGTGGGGGGTTTCTCCAGGTGGTGGTTGGCTGCCCTGTCTCATCTCACTGGTCAAATGTGTGTGTGGCATGGAGAGGTACCTCTGGGTAGTGGTTGCCCACCCTGTCTCATCTCACAAACCACATATGTGTGATGTGGCAGGCAGCAGTGCTGGAGTGCCAGGCACATGGTGAGGGCCCCATTGCTCTGATGTGGCTCCACAACAGTCTGAAGGTGGCCAAGAGCAAGTGGCTCCACACCTGTCCAACAGCTCCCTGACTCAGGCAGAGTGGCAAGGAAAGCATCAGCAGACCAAAGGGGGGTAGTTTCCTCAGAGGCCCTCAGTGCCATCCTCAGCCAGAAAGCTCACCTTGCCCACACCACTTTGTGACATCAAAAGTGACATCATGCCCCCACAGTGCCTCCCCCATGAAAATTGTCTAGTTACAGATATAACACCATTGATGTTATTTCTCTGTGATTAAGTCAATTTCACGTTACAGAATGCTGAATGATCTATAAAACTGGTGCTTGATAAAGCTGTATGTGAAACGGAAAAGTATTTGGAGCTAGCCAGACCATTGAGAAAGAATGAACTTTGTGTCAGAACTTGTAACTTTTACCTAGGTGCTTAGCAAGAGTGTATTCTGTTAGTTCAACTGACTCCATGTTGTGAACTTTACTAACCCTGTAACTCTGCATTTCAAACAAATACTAACCATTGAAGGGTGACTGATAACCACTGGCAAACATCTGCATGTACCCTTTAAAGCTGGCAAGCTAGAGAAAGACAGTGGGGTTTCTTCCTCCTTGATGGGAGATAAGGAGCCTGGAAACAGACAACTGTCTCTCTGAGTGTGAGAAAGAATTTATTGTCTTATGTTACCAATGTATAAGAATGTACCGATGGCCTTGGAAGCCATCAGAGTCAACTTGCTTCTTCCATGGACAGAGTTCTCAAATAAAGGGATTAATTTTTGAAACAAAGTGATGCGTTTCTTTTGAAGTTCCCAGTTCTGACACTTTGGACCAATGCAGTCAAGTGGGGAAATTTTTCATGGGATTAGATTGAATGTGTAATGATTTATTATAGAAAATATTGAGTTTATTCCCCAAGAATCATTACATGAGCTTTGGACCTGCAGTTTTCATTCTGTACAGCTTTGTGGGATTCATTGTTGTACAATTCTATTTCTATTATATTGCACTTGAGACATTTTTGCAATGATATGTAATGTAATAATAATTATTGACACAAAAAGCTATATTTCTTCTACAATTCTTGAAAATCATATATTACACATTTCGCTACACAGTTGTTTTCATTCTTGTGTACTCATGGGCAGAAACTGCAGACACTTGGCAACTTTATATATGTCTATATTCAATCATTCATTCTGTTTTTCTCCCCACTGAAACCCAAAGCAGCTGATGACCTCATTTTTCCCTCCTCCTAGGGTTGCCAAGTCCCCCACAGCCTTTGGCAGGGCACTGTTTTCACGAGTGCAGCGATGACATCACTCACAAGTGATGTCATTGCACCGGTGATGTCACACACCGGCCACTCTAGGAGCTTCCAGGAAAACTCTATAGTTTTCCCAGATGCTCTAGAAATTTGGGCTTTAGGAGAGTAGGAGCCAATCTACTTACTTCCTTTCAAATCTCAGTACTTCTTTCCCTAGACACTCTGAGAAGGAGGCTAAAAGCTAGAAACTTCAACTCTGACAACTTTTCCATTCAACATCTGAAATCACCTTTATAAATTTTATAACTCCAGCACCTCATGTTACATTTTATGTCATGCAAGGCCTGGCCCAACAAAGTGATATTTATGTCAACCCTCATAACAAATGAATTCAACATCTCTGGTCTAGATTAAACAAAAGCATGAAAAATAACTCTGGGAATGTTCAACATAGAGAATGATGTTAAAACGTGTAAAAAGCATACTAGATGAGGAACACTGAATTTACCTGGTGCCTTGTATTTTTTGAAGGTAGCGTTTACCAATGGAAAATAAACCACTACTGGAGCTTTGGGGTCTTCATCTGAGAACACATAGCACTCTTTGGGATTCTTCCTGTCTTCTTCAGTCAGGTTAATTTTGGGGAAAGGTATTCTTTGCACTTCACAGTATTTTGCAATCATCTCTGTTTGCTGTATAAGACACCCAACAGTACAATGTTGAAACCAATGCAAATGACATGGCATACATGTTGCTTTCCAAAATAAAGCCAACAGGCATACTGAATCCACCTGTGCTGAGCCACTTCGAGAGTCATTGGTATGCTGAAAGGTGAGCCATGAAACCAACAATGCAAGCAAAACATACGAACATGGAAAATCTAGCTAAAGTTTGTAGTGATTGAGTCCCTCTGAAACCAGCAGAATAAGCTAGTCACAACTGACTGAGATCTCCTTTGCTTTCAGTGGGATATAGCTGTAATGGAATTTATATGGATTTGTGGCTGTTATGTATATGAATCTGTGTGTACCAAATGGTGTTCCTGCCTGGCTCATTAGAACCTAACAGACTGAGCTTGGGGACTTAAGAACAATGGGCAGGAGGATCCAAATCCCAACTACCCTGCTCCAATCACAGGCCCCCTGCTGGTTTGAATGACCCAAGAACGTGCTAGCGTGGAAACCCAATGTTGTATACACTTGGCCCAGTGGGCCCCGTTCTTCAGTTCAGTTAGTGCAGCCATCCACCATGCTGTACTCAATAAAGAGCTTATTATCACAACTACCTCGCCTCTTCAATGCCTAACAACCCACTATATTATAGGGGCATTTGTGTTAAGACTCAGAATTACAACACTTTACTGTCAATCTGAACCAAGCAGTGATCAGAAAACTCAAGGATGAGACAGGTGGAATGTGCATGCTCTAGAGGAAGAAGCCTTGGCTCGTCCCTCTCCAAGACAAGAAAGAGATTAAGACCGAAAGGAATGTAAATAGTGTGGTTACAGGGGCATAAATAACCTGCAGAGTAGTTAAAGAGGCAAAAGGCATGCTGAGATGAGAAATAGCAGTTAGAAGTAGGGAGTATTTTGTTAGTGAGATAAAGGCGTAGGGGCGGTGATTAACAGCTCAGAAATGGCTGCCACAACGGTTAAACAGCTTTCAGAACAGATGGCACAATTTCAGGCATTAATGTTAGAATCTCATAACAAGATACAAGATGCCATTGCCAAAGTAAAAAATGAGGTTAGTCAGTTAAATAAGGAATTAAAAGATGTTAAAGAGCTGGCTAGCCAGGCAGACAAGACAGCTTCAGCAAATAAGCAGGACATAACTTATTTAAAGAAACAGATCAAGGGACTTTCAGACAGGGCGAGGAGGGCGAATTTAATTTTCCATGGCATTTCAGAAGATATTGATTCACGACATTTGGAAGACGGTTTGATAAAATGGATTTCAGAACAAGAGACAGGGATAACGATTAATGCCGACCACGTATAAAGAGTTCACAGGATAAAGAGCAGGAGGACTGGAGGGGAGCCCAGACCGGTAATAATTAAATTTGCAAGAGAAAAAGTTCAGCAACAAGTGTTCCTGGCCTTGAAGAAAAAGAAAGGATTGGAATATAAAGGGGGAAAAGTATTTGTAAGACAAGACTTTTGTAATGAAACACTGGAAGAAAAGACGAATGAAGCCATTTGCAGACAAGCTTTTTCAGAAGAAGATACTGTTTACATGGGCTTACCCAGCCAGTATTATGATTTATAAAGAAGGCAAAAGACTTACAGCAAGGAATCCAGCCGAAGCGGCGAAACTCCTGGAGAAGTTGGGTCTGGACCCAGGGGAAATAGAAACTCAGTGAACGGAAGGGTCAAGCACAGAGGAACCAGAGGAAGAGCCTTCTACACGTCAGGAGAAACGACAAAGGACGCGATCATAAGATGTTCAAGGGAGGAGGAAGAAGTTCTAAGAAAGGGAAGTACCCCATAAATAAGAGGGAGGGGTGTTACGGTCTTAAATGAAGGAAAGGATAGAGAATATAGGAGGGGGAGGAGATGTGCCCACCCTAAGGTACAGGGAGGGGAGAGAGATCACCCCAAATGCAAGCCCTATACCTGAAGAGGGGAGGGGGAGGGGGGCGAGGGGGAAGGAGGGGGAAAGGGAAAAGGGAGAGAAGTATATTAGAAGTTACTATTCAGCCAGGGAAGGGAGAGAAGGGTTACGAATATGGTTAAAGCTTTGAAAATGCTCTACACTGAATGTCAATGGGCTAGGTTCAGATTTGAAAAGATTCAGATTAGCAAGATTTGCAAGGCAACAAAATATAGATATAATGTGTGTACGGGAAACACATAAGGCAAAGGATGACACTAAACCATTGATCAAGCACCCAGGGTGGAAGGTGTTAGCTAAAGCAAGGAGTAGGGCCAAAGCGAAAGGAGTAGCAATTTTAGCACATACAAGGATTGATATCAAGTTACTAGATCTAGTTAGTGATAGGGAGGGAAGATTTTTGTTCATTAAAGGCAAGTTTCAAAATAGGGTGATAATACAGGACAGAGGACAGAGGAAATTTTTGAATAAGGTATTGCAAAAAGTCCAGAGATTCTCAGAGGGAGAAGTCATAATAGCAGGAGACTTCAATACAGATATGACTAAAGAGAGGGTAAGACAGTGGAAAAAGAGGAACGTGATAGAAGCACACGAAGCTTTGAGTTTAGTCCCCAAGCTGACACACTTTTCACGTAGCCATAAAACAGCTTCTTGTATTGATTATATATTTCTTTAAAAATCAAATAATTGGGAACTGAGGAAAATAACAACCCATCCAATATGGATCTCAGATCATGCCCCACTGATTATAGAATTGGAGACAAGAGATGAGCAAATTAGAAGGATATGGAGATTTAATAGTATGGTTTTAGCAAAAAAAGAAGATAGACATTACCTGGAAAATCAGGTAAAGCAATATTTTAGAAAAAATAGGGGAACAGTGGCCACAGATATTCTGTGGGAGGTGGCAAAGGCAGTACTAAGAGGACACTGTATGATGAAGGAAAAAGAAATTAAAAAAGAATGGTATGCTAACAAGACACAGAAACTCCAGGAATTAGGAGCACTACAGAGTAGTCAAGGCATAAGATTTTGCCCTGAAAGTTAAAAAAAAGATTGAAGAGATTAGGAAGCAATTGGACTCCCTTGACTTTAGGACACTATGGAAGAAGCAAACTATGGTAAGGAACGAGTTTCAAAGAGAATCAATAAATTCTGTTAGGAGACTGGCTAACTATTTTAAGACCAGGAAAGAAAAGCAAAGGGTGAAAAGTATTGGAACACAAGGAGATATTACGCAGAATCCAAGAGAAATCAGGCAAGTGTTTCAAGAGTTTTATAAGACATCATATGCCAGGAGAGATATAACAGATTTTATGGAAAGAAGTGAGGAATATTTGAAAGACTTAGATAAAGAGAGTTTGAAGAAGGAAATCACACTTCAGGAAATAGAGGAGGTAGTGAGCAGTTTAAAATTAGGCAAATCCCCGGGGCCAGATGGATTTACTGCGGATTTTTACAAAGAAATGAAGGAGATAGTGATCCCGGAACTACAACAGGTGTTCAATATGATACTGAAAGGAGGGAAGGCTCCCGACTCTTGGAGGAAGACCGAGATAACTATAATATTAAAACCTCAGAAAGACCCTCGGGAAGTTGGCTCATATAGACCAATAAGTTTACTTAATCAGGATTACAAAATATTTGCTAAAATATTGGCAAATAGACTATAAAATATACTACCTTGTATAATAAAAGAGGACCAATATGGATTCATGAAGAATAGGAGTATAGCACATCCTATAAGGAATAAACTAAATGTACTTCATCACAGACATTCTGGGCAATTGGGATTGCTTAAATTGGATATATATAAGGCATTTGATACATTGTCCCATGAGTTCCTGTGGTCCACAATGACGAAGTATGGAATAGGTTCATTATTTTTAAAAGCTATACAGGAGGTTTATAGGGAGGGTACAGCAGTAGTAAGGGTAAATAATGAACTCATGGAACAATTCCCAATTGGGAGATGGGTAAGGCAGGGGTGCCCGCTTTTTCCAACCTTATTTATAATGGCAATAGAACAATTGGCAGAAAGGATTAGGTATGCAGGTAAAATAGAAGGTTGTAGGATAGATAAGGAGGAAAAGAAAATTAACTTATTTGCAGATGACATAATTATAATAATGTTGAACCCAAAAGAGGCTATTAGGGAAACAAAAATTATATTGGATAATTTTGAAGCATCGTCAGGTTCAAGAATTAATATGGAAAAATCAGAAATAATGTTTTCAACGTTAATTTGGAGGAAAGGAAAGAAATTAATAGGTTAACTAATATGGGGATGGGAGTTAAGAAATTTAAATATTTAGGAATAGACATATATAAAAATATTAATAGGATAGTGGAGGGTAATTATAAAGAAGTATGGGAGAAGATAGCGAGGGATATGCAGCAGTGTGGGGTAAGCCATATGATTCTGACTACTAAAATAAGAAGTGTATCGATGTTTTGGATGCCAAGGTTACTATATTTATTTCAAACAATACCATTGGAGATTGATAAACAAAAAATGAGTAACTGGAATACCAAAATAAGGGAATGGATATTTGGAAATATGAAATCTAGAATTGCAAAAAAGCTAGTATACAATCATCAATCGGATTTGGGATGGGGAGTTCCGGATATAACTAATTACTATGAAGCTTGTCAGCTTAAAGCATTGTTAGAGATAGAGAGGGAAGATTATCAGAAATGGGTATGGTTTGAGAATGAGGCTAATAACTGAGTAGGAAAACATGGTATCTTTACGAATATGGAGAAGAGGGACTTTAATTTAAATGAGGGATCAAGGAAGAGTGGGTTAATGGTGTGGAAGAAGTGGCAGCCAAAATGGTTAAATCGGGTATCTAGATGGACGTCATTAGAAACGTTAATGGAGGAAGACAGGGACTATAGGTGGAGGGAATTACTCAGTCTTAAAGGATACCGAAGGGTAGAAGATTTGTTAATAATGGATAAGTTAAAACCATTACAAGACTTGCAAGAAGCAGTAGGGGTACAACATTGGCTTAAAGCTGTAGGATTGTATACTAAAGTTAAAAAGAAAGTGGAGAAAAGTAATATAAATGAAGAGGAACCTATGGGAAAGATTTATAAATTAATGGGTAAAACAAAAAAAGGAATAGTAAGCATTTTATACAGGAGTATGACTTCAGACATCGAAGGAGTAATAGGTCACCTTCAACGGATATGGAGTTCAGAAGGCCAAATAACGAAACGAATGGTAGAAAAGTTAATGGAAGGTTTAAAAAAAGTTAAAATTTACAAAGTTAGGGAAATGGAATTGAAATTCATTACCAAATGGTATAGAACTCCAGCTACCTTAGCGAACATGTTTCCTGGATTGAGCCCTAAATGTTGGCACTGTAAGAAAGAGAAGGGATGGTACACCCACATGTGGTGGGAGTGCCCCGAGGCTAATAGATTATGGGACATAGTAGTGGGAATGATAAAGAAGTTTTTTTCAAGTTGAACTGAGAATAGACTTTGAATTGATGAAGATGAGTATACTAGGGAATGAGATAATAGGGAAGAATAATCAAGATTTATTAAAAGTAATGATATCAGCGGGCAAAGCGGTAATGACGGTAGAATGGAAGGATAAAAGTAAATGGAAGGAAAGAATTTGGCATGATTATCTTTTTGATTTTGTTCAGTCAGACATAGCTGCCATAATGACTCAGGAAGGGTCATGGGAGGAAAGAAGAACAAGGATTAAGGAAAAGTGGCTGATCTACCTGAAGTGGGCAAAAGAAGAAAAGAAAGCAGACATTCAGTGGAAGCTCCGAGTCCTTTGTCCCTGGCTGGAAGACGACGTATAGACTAAGGGGGGTGGGATGGGGGGGAAACATGTTAAAGGGAATGAGAGGAAGAGTGTAAGAGAAATGGACAATCAATAATAACAATAAAATATACATATTTTTAAAAAAACCCTCAAGGATAAAAAACCTAGTGCTTTAGAATGTGTGTGTGTGTGAAAAATAATTTGTGTTATTCATATGGGGGGAAATGTCTATTTCAGCAACCATTTTGGCCTACTCTAGAATGAACCATGCTAATGGTAAAGGCTGGAAATAACAGATTAGCCATAGGATCAATACGTTCATTTTTCAATAATATGCATAATCTGTTTGTGTTCAATAGTTTCCTGGGTTTTTAATGACTTGGTGATTTCTCATAACCATAATATCATCACTTTTCAGAGGTAAGGTGGGACTATCAGAAGTGCACAACTGGAAGAATGCTGCCACAGGGAACTTGGAAACAAAACAGCATGGTTGATTATACTACACTCATTAAACCCTGTTCACACACCACTCCCCAAAACAGGCAGGAGACTGCTGACAGTCACTTCTAGTCAAAGTAAATGATACTGATAGACCAGTCGCCTGATTCAGTCTAAGGTACTTCATGTGTTCAAGCCTGGCTCAATTTGTCTGGAACACATGAAGTTGTTTTATACTGATTAAGATCCTTGGTTTGTCAAGATCAGCATTGTCCATTCTGACTGGCAATAGCTTTCCAGGGTCTCCAGTAGAGGCAGAGAGATAATGACATCAGTATGTTGCTGGTGACACTCTAGCAATTAGTCAAAACTCTGTGGTTAAACCACAATGGTTGGGCTAATGTCAGAGTATTGCCAGCAATGTCATTATGTCATCAGAGAGGCTCCACTCTGGGAGTCGAGTCTCCTGCTACTTGCCAGCCTCATAGTGGCGCGTGTACTGGCTAGGATCCTCTGGATTCCACGGCTCACTGGACTTGGGTCAGATGTTCTGAAGACCAGAACCAACATGGCAATAGTCACTGGGATATGCCACCATATCCACAAACACAAAAACAATTTCTTCTCACCTGAAAGATATTGTAACAATCATAATCCATTGCAATGATGACATCAACATCCCTTTCTGGTTTGAGAAGTGGTGGCCCACTGTTGTTGACAAAATACCCTACATCTATTAAGCAGAGGGATTTCTCCACTGGCGTCAGCTTGCCTGGGAAGCCATCAAGCACAGTATCTGAAACAGCATTTTTAATCTTATCAGCATAACATTGGAACACAGGATTTGTGACGATAAACTTCTGAAAATAACTGAAAAGACTATTGGTAATTAATTTCTGTCACCAATAAGATTTGTCATGCTACATGCAGCTCCTCTTGACAATAACCAGCTTAATTCATATTGGATACAGTCAACAGAAAAATTTCCTGCACAAGTACCAGTGGAATAAGATATAAAGTTTATATATGTTTTAAATCATATAAATTGAAATGGAAAAAAGTTTTTGAAATAAGTCACACTTTTAAGATGCTTGAAATATGTATTTACTAACAGAGATGAAGAAGTTGAGTTAGTTTTTATACCCTGATTTTCTCTACCATAAGGAGTCTCAAAGTAGCTTACAATCACCTTCCCTTCCTCTCCCCACAACAGGCACCTTGTGGGGTAGGTGGGGCTAAGAGAGTTCTGAGAAGAGAGTTCTGAGAGAACTGTGACTGGCCCAAGGTCACCCAGCAGCCTTCATGTGGCAGAATGGGGAATCAAACTCTGACCTCCAGATTAGAGTCTGCCATACTTAACAACAACAACAAAATTTTATTTGTATCCTGCCCTCCCCGCCGGAGCAGGCTCAGGGCGGCTAACAACATAATTCAGGTTTAATTATACAAATAGATAAAATTACATTTAAACATCATGAACATTTTAATTAAAAATCTGCTTAAGTTTTAAAAATTAAATTAAATTAAATTAGTAAAAGTGCTAATGCTATGTTTGCTTTTTATGATGGCGGTTTCCTTAGCAATTTCCATTTTCATCAGCGAAAGCCAGTCGAAAGAGGAAGGTCTTGCAGGCCCTGCGGAACTGTTCAAGGTCCCGCAGGGCCCGCATTTCCTCTGGAAGTTGGTTCCATAGGCTCGGGGCTATAGAGGAGAAGGCCCGGTTACGGGTACATTGTAGCTTCACCTCTCTCGGTCTGGGAATAGTCAACAAGTTTTTCCCGGCTGACCTCAGTGCTCTCTGGGGTTCATATGGGGCGAGACGGTCCCTAAGGTAGACAGGTCCTCGACCATATAGGGCTTTAAAGGTAATGACCAGCACTTTGTAACGAACCCGGTATATAACTGGCAGCCAGTGCAGTTCGCGCAGCCCAGGCTGTATGTGCTCCCATTTAGGAAGCCCCAGCAACAGTCTGGCCGCTGCATTCTCCACCAGCTGCAGCTTCCGGGTTCAGTACAGAGGCAGCCCCATGTAGAGGGCATTACAGTAATCCAGTCTCGAGGTGATCGTTGCATGAAGCACCATTGCCAGATCTTGGCACTCTAGGAAGGGAGCCAACTGCTTTGCCCGCCTTAGATGGAAAAAGGCTGATTTGGCAGTGGCTGCAATCTCGGCCTCCATTGATAGTGCAGGCTCCTGTAAAACTCCCAGGCTCCTAACCCGGTCAAAGACCGGGAGAGGTATTTCCCCTCTCCGAGCGCCCCGACCTAGACAAAGGACTTCTGTCTTCGCTGGATTCAGTTTCAGCCCGCTCCTCCTCAACCAGGTTGCCAAATCCTGCAGGGCCCGGTCTAAATCCTCTGGGACGCAGTCAGGCCGGCTGTCCATTAGCAGATAGAGTTGGGTGTCATCTGCATATTGATGGCACCCAAGTCCATGTCTCCTGGCAATCTAGGCAAGGGGGCGCATATAGATATTAAATAACATTGGTGAGAGAACTACCCCCTGAGGCACTCCACAGTCCAGTGTGTGCCTCTGGGACCGCTCGCCCCCAATTACCACCCTTTGTCCCCGATCCTCGAGGAAGGAGGAGAACCATTGTAAGGCAGACCCCCTCACCCCTACATCGGCGAGGAGGCGGGTCAGTAGCCGATGGTAGATCGTGTCGAACGCGGCCGACAGGTCCAGCAACATCAGCACCGCCACACCGCCCCAATCCACACTGGGTCTTTAAGACTAACCCCTACCCCACACTGGGTCTTTAAGACTAATACATTTTTCATCTGCTTTCTGTCTGGCTTTTAATTTTAACTTGCCTTCCCCAAAGTAGTGCAGGGCAAGCATACATGTTCTCTCTTCCACCATTCCATCCTCCCAACAGCCTGTGACGTAGATTAAGCTGGGAGATGAAGCACAAGCTCACCCAGTGAACTTCATGGCTGAGTGAAAGTCTGAACATGGATCTTCCAAATTCTAATCTGTCACTCCATCCCCTACATCACATAAGATTTCTCACTGGCATTTAGTCTCTCATAGGGTGTTTTCGCACTCACGTTTTACTGGCGCCACGACCCTCCTGACGCCGGCGAATCTGCATGGATTTCGCAACAGAAGCGCCGGCGCTCCCAGAAGCGCCGGCGCTTTCCGTCGCTAAGCCAGCGCAAACGTTTTCCTGCATCTTTGCGATTTCCGTTTGCGCTGGCTTAGCGACGGAAGTAGCCGGCGCTTCTGGGAGCGCCGGAGCTTCTGGTGCGAAAGCCATGCAGATTCGCCGGCGTCAGGATGGTCGTGGCGCCAGTAAAACGTGAGTGCGAAAACGGCCCTAGTCAAGAACTAATATGGTAAAGCTTGTAAAATGAGCTAAATGAGCTTATATCAGGTCTTTTCACATGGCCACGTGGGTGTAAGATGTTAGTTGCAAAAGAAAAAAAACCTTAACATCTTGCTTTCAGCATGTGGTGAGCTAATAGTACAAATCTATCACTACATGCAAAAACTGTAATCATTTTAGGAATGCAGCATGCTAAGGGCTGAGGCCTGTATGTACTAGCACATGACTTGTCACATGACAAACTCAAATATTTCCTATGTCTGCCATCCTGCAGATAGCCCTTTAACATGAAGCTTAGAGTTTGATCAGAATTCTGACATTCATTTCTACTGCACATGGAAAAGCCTATAAATCAGGGGTGTCAAACATGCGGCCCAAGGGCCACCAAGCAACTGGCTGTCATCTGCTTCCTTCTCCCTCTCTCTTGCTTCCTTCTGTTTAAAAGCTTGCTTTGTCAGGCTTGCTCAATTGCACAGGAGCAACAGAACAAACCTTCTATTTTCTCCATTGGCTGAGACTCCTCCCTTGGGGAGGAAGATGGGGAGGCAGAGTTTGCTTTGCCAGGCTCTCTCAATTGCACAGCAGAGCTACTCAACCAAGCCTCTTCCTTCTATTGGCTGAAGATCCTCTCCCTCCTCATCCCCTGGGGAAGGAAGGAAAGAACCAAAGCTTCCTTTGTCCAGTTCCCTGCATCCCATACGAGAGATACAATGAAAGCACCTTTAAGACCAATGAGTGCTAACGTTTTAAGCATGTTTTATTTTGTTTTGTTTTTTAAAAAAAGTCTTTAATTGTGTTTGTCTGTGTTCTTTATAAAGTTTATATCTCTGCTACCTAATCTTAAATAGGTACACACACAGCCCCGCCTGACATGGCTCAGCCTGACAAGGTCTCATTTATGTCAGATCCAGTGCTCATAACAAATGAGTTCAACACCACTGCTATAGATTGTCTGGCTCACATCTTGCTTCATAGCCATCAATTTCACACACAGAAAAAGTCTTTGTGGCTGCTACACAGATTTAGTATCACATAAGTGATAGACATTCTGTGCCTCCTCAGCATACCTGATTATGACTGCCATATGTGATATGAATAAGAGGTTTCTGCCTTCCTCCACCCACCACACTGGTTTTGGATCTTGAAACAAAACTGTTCTGAAATGTGCAGCAATGGTAATGACATAATTTTTGAAATGGGGGAACTAACAGCTCTCTGGGTCTATGAAACAG
This sequence comes from Heteronotia binoei, assembly GCF_032191835.1. Lineage (NCBI taxonomy): Eukaryota > Metazoa > Chordata > Lepidosauria > Squamata > Gekkonidae > Heteronotia > Heteronotia binoei. The sequence goes on along the minus strand of NC_083243.1, from coordinate 81,168,004 downwards.
CATAGAGGCAGCTGGAGCTCCTTCTCCACACATAGTATGCTCACAATCAGAATCAGGTCCATATGCATCCAGGGCCAGCTTGAGAGTTTCTGGCACCCTAGAGCTGGTGCTCTCCTTTCTGCCTCCCTCACGTGTGGGGCTAGGGAGGCAGGCAGGGCTAGCAGCTGCATTCTGAGCTCTGAACCACTGTGAAGGAGGGGAGAGTGGGGCTGGGCACAGCAAATCTGGTGGGTGCCTGTTTGTCCTCCCTTTCAACTTTGTGGGGGCAAGGCAGGGGAAGGTAAGCAGGGCAGTGTGTGTCATGGTGCTGGGATGGTGCTCAGAGCTGCTACTGATGCTTGTGGTGCTTCCATCCTCTGGCATCCCAGGCAATTGTCTAGGTCCATCTAGTTGGCGGGCTGGCTGGCCCTGTGTGCATGTGCGGGGGACAGAACTCCATCACATGCCTGATAGAAACATGTTGTATGAACTGGCCCAAAGGTAAACAGAATTCTTAACATTTGAAATACACTGCATAAATAATAGCTGGTATTATAATACTAGCAAAATCTATCAGATTATGGTTTAAGAAAGTAAGGAGGTTATGTGTTGACACACTTTATTATGTTGCCTATTGTGAAAGTCTCAGGGCAGCTTAATCCAAAGATATAGTTTAGAATTCAAATCCATTAATTAATAGGAAGTAAATAATGGATTTTTTATTGCCTGGAGCAAAAAATAAGAAACAGAAGTTATGTAACTCACAGAAAGGGGCAACTGGCAAGTGAAAAACAAGTTAGATTGTTTTTTCCCAAAGAGGTATTAAAAAGCCCAATCTAAAAAAAACTTTTGGGGGCAATGAAGTTCAATCTACTTTTCCTACTATGAGGGTTCTTTCTTGGATTTTTCATCTAGAAAATAAAGCTTTTTCACCTTTCCTAGGATTAAGTATTTTACTGAAACCAGCATGATGATCACCTTTCGCACTTGCATTCTTTTATTTCCTGGGACACTTCTCCAGAATCCATACAACACTACAATTCTTTCATAGAAAAATCTGTGCTGCTATACTGGCCTCCTTGGACTTTCATAGTCTGGAAATGGGAGGAGAGCCTTTCAGCTGACTCAGTTTTAGAGTTGCCACATCCCTCCAAGCTGCTGGCAGGGCTGGGGGATGCGCTTACCAGGAGCAAGGAGGAACACCCAGCATTTCAGTGACATGCCTACATGAACCAGAAGTGATGTAGGCATGTCGGGATGAGCTTACCGGAAGCAGGGAGGGATACCAAGCATTTCAGTGATGTGCTTATGTGACCCAGAAGTGATGTAGGCATGCTGGGGATGTTGGGGGGCAATGCTCTGGTTTTTGGACAAAAACTCTCTGGTAGAATTAGTTTCTACCATAGAGTTTTTGCTCAAAAACCAGAGTATTGGTCTGATGTCCCTGATATGCCTACATCATTTCTGGGTCATGAAGTCATGTCACTCTAATTTCCGATGTTCCTCCCCATTTGGGGGGTAATTCCCCCTCACCTACCAGCTAGCTGGCAGCAGATAGGTGAGACCTAGCAGTGGGAGACCCTCACCCCCACCAGGAGGTCTGGCGTCTCTCTGTACTCAGTTTTGAAAGCCTAAAATGTTCAAGAAGCAGTAGTTACTAGTTACCTTTCCATTCAATAAATTTGTTCTGGTACAAGTAGTCATTATTAAATTCAAGACCTTCCAGGAAGTTGTGACTGGCCCCTTTTAAAGGACGATCAGTTAAAATATCATTAAAGATTTCACAGAGTTTCCCAGAGCTAGAGCAGGGAGGCTTATAGACAGTTGTGTATCCATCTTCTATGCTATTTTCTGCATCTGAAACAAAAACAAAAAATAAAATATTGTAAATCTGAAAAATTCTCCTTCCTTCCCAAAAATGTAACCAGAAAATTCCTTTTCCAGAATATAACATTCTATGGTCGGTTGGTTAGGAATTCCTCCTTTTTCCTACAGAACTGAGATGCTTCCTAGAAACACAAAAATACAAGCAAAAGCTCCTTTTTAAAAAATCTGTCCCTGAATTGTGGAGCTAGAAGACATCAAAAAAGTACTAATTTAACCCACATCCCCTCCACTGCAAACCAGGACCATCCATGTATCCTCCAGTGTTCAACATGTGCAATCCAGACTGCAGTGTTCCACAAGCATACACAGCAGGAGCAAGAAGAGACTAGGAAGAATTTTAGGGATCCATCTCAAATTTTTAGACACCAGATTCAACAAATCTGCCCGCCCAAAAACCACACCTAGCTTTCAAGTATATTGATCACATTTTTGTCATGCCTAATTGATTACATGAATTAAAATTCACAACTGTAATTTTGAAAAGAAAAGATTCTGCTATTCCAGTTCCTAGTAAGGAGTCTCCATTTCCTATCATATAGCTCTTAAGAAAGTATCTCCAGCTTCTAGAAACAAAATGTCCAGGATTCCACCATCTTTCTGGGATAAGTTTAGTATCTGAGGGCTCTACAACAGGACTTCAATGGAAAATTCTAATATACTTTACATAAAATGTGGGACCATAAATATGGACCATTCCAGCTAGATCCTGTTAAGTGGTTTTCCTATGTTTGTAAAAGTGCTTGGCTACACTTCTCACAATACATTTCACACACAAGCATGACACTGAATCTGACAGAACTGTTTGTCTGAACAACAGGAATGTACACAAATCATACAACACATCAAACCAGATACTTGTTATCAATTTCTAAACACAAACTAGAGAATGGAGACCTGGCCTACATATTGCCAGTTCTCAGTTATGAAATTCCAACAGATTTGGGATTGGAACAATGGGAGGGTAGAATTTGGGGAGGCAAGAAAGCTCAGCAGGGATGTGCATAGAAATCACCCTTTGTAAGTAAGTAAGTAAATTTATTTTTGTATCCCGCCCTCCCCCGCCAAAGGCAGGCTCAGGGGGTTCACAGACATGGGGCAACCATGATTTCGATAAAATACAATCAAGACAAAGGCAGATTAAAATACAATTAAGTTACCGTTATAGATTAAAATAGATAAAACAGGTTATAAGTTAAAAGTTAATAGTTAAGGTGCTACAGTTTCACAGTCATGTATAAGATGGCTAGGTGGCTACAAGTCAATTTAGCCGGGTTCTATCTTAAAAGCAAGCTGAAAGAGGATGGTTTTGCAAGCCCTGCGGAACTGATTCAAGTCCCGCAGGGCTCGCACCACCTCTGGGAGTTGATTCCACCATTGGGGGGCCATTGCTGAAAAGGCTTGCTCCCTCGTTGTTTTCAGTCTAGCCTCTCTTGGCCCAGGGATTTTTAAAAGGTTTTGAGAACTAGATCTCAGTGCTCTCTGGGGAACATATGGGGAGAGGCGGTCCCTAAGGTAGGCAGTTCCTCGGCCTATTCTTCTATTTCTTGGCTATTTCTTCTAGGGGAAATGATCTCTGTAGTCTGGAGATAAGTTGTAATTCCAGGTGATCACCAGGTAACTAGGCATGAACACATATTGAACCACAAATCATGATTTGTGTGTGAATCGGCCAGTTCTTGGTTCGTTCCAAAGTGGTCTGGACCTTGGTGCATTGTTTGGTTCATTTTCCCAGACAGCCTGGCACTGATTCAATCAATTCCTAGGCAGTGCTGGTGGACCTCTGGAAGGCCTAGAAACACCTAAAGCAGCTCGATTGGCAGCTCCAGGAGCCAATCACAGGGTTCCCATTCTGCAGCACAAAACGTTGTTGTGAAAGCTGAACCTGCTTTGAGGGGCTATAATTCAAGCATTCGAAATCCAGACTTGGAGGGCAGGTGTGGGGAGCCTGCTGAAGACTCCTGGTGAGTTTTATACCTCCTGCGTTCACGAAGCCAAGCCGAGAGAACCAAACAAACCAATGAAACATGAACCAGGTCAGAAATCAAATGAATTATGAAAAGAAATGAACCACCATTTTCCGTGGTTCGCACCCATCCCTATTGGCAACTCTAGCCTAATTACATCTTAGAAAGTATTTGAATTGTTTCTGGAGCTCTCACAAGAACTTTCAGTCAGTTCCCAGCTTCACAGAGAACTAATATAGATTAGGATTGTGGCATATCAGGAGACAGTGCTAAGCCTTTCCCTTACCAGGCTCCTGACCTGAAATGGCTCCAGGGATTGCTATCTTCCCTAAGGGGGAGGACTTCACATGTAATGATGGAAAAATGCAAGTGTCCCCAGTGAGGCTAATAACAACCCTCTAGGGACATATGACTAGTGCTTTTACAGGGGACTACCTTTACCTTTAGGGTCGTTTCACATCAAGAAAATGAGTTGGGAGAGTTAGAAACCCACTCTTTTCATGTCCTATGATCCTGATCCCATACTAGCCATACTTTGCACCCTTACTCTCCTTCCAATGGCCTACTTTATTATTACAATGAAAGCTACATAAATTATAGTGGGATTCCATATTTCTCCACAATAGCATGACGATTTAGGTAAACCAGCATTTTATCTCTTTTATCTGCCTTTTAAAATAAACAACACTTGTATGACCAATAAAGAATAAAGTAGTCACTAATGAAGCTCTTGCCTTTTTCAGCCATGTCTCTGACCCATCGATCCCAAAATTCTTCTGGAGATGAGGACCAATACAAACCATCCAGTAAATTCCGTGAGAAAATATTAGTCCAGATACCTATAAAGTCAACCACATAGGAAGATGACTGTATCAGTTCACATTCACTAATTAACATATCTCACGACAATCAATAAGCATGATCTCACTGAAACAGCACTGAAACATCAAGAGATCACTTTAGAATTATGGTTCAGACAGTAATAGTCTTAACAATTAGTCAAGTTATCATGATTCCCCCAAAAGAGACCAAATTGTACTACAATCAAATACATGATTGGATTTAGATGACTGCTTTATCTCCTTCATAAGACACTTATGCAGGCACCATGTGAAGCAATTCACATGAAACTAGCCTGTTTAGTATATGATAGTCTAAATTTCAAACATGATTTGACAAACTGAAAAATCTTGATGGATAAAAGAAGGGCAATTGAAATCATCATGCACAAAGCCCCTTCTTACAAGCAAGTTTCATATGGATTCCACATCAGGAGAAACTACAAACCATCACAAAATGAAAACATAACTGCCTGAATCCACACTGAAGTACTTCTAAATATAAACGCTCTCCCAGAGGCCATAAGGGCCATGCAAGATTTGTCTACATTCCGCAGGGCCTGTAAAACCGAATTGTTCCGACAGGCTTTCGACATTTAATCAAGAGAGAGCTGCCGCTGGACATCATATAGAGCACCATGCAGAGTACCGATGGTCACCATCGAACTTTCAGAACCACTACACTGTACTGTATTAATATGTTTTATTGGTTTTTAATGGAAGTAATGTGATGTTGTGAGCCGCCCTGAGTCCGCTTGCAGAGAGGGCGGGATATAAGCTTAAATAAATAAATAAATAAAGGCACTGAAGGAGTTGAACTAGAGAAGAAACAACTAGATACATCATTTCTGAGAATGTTTTCCTTCAGGTCGTGCATAAAATTACTAGTAACATGGCTGCCTGGTTCCTCCAGTTATTGTGTCCAGATTTATTCAGTTAGTTAGTTCATTTGTTCCCTGCCTTTCTCCCACTGGGGGCACAAACTGACTCACATCTTTCTCCTCACCTCCATTTTATCCTCACAACAACCCTATGAAGTAGGTTAGGCTTAGTGTACATGACTGACCCAAGCTCACCCAGTAAGCTTCCATGGCACAAGTGGGAATTCAAGCCTGCATCTCCCAGATACTAGTCTGGCACTCTTAACAACTACATCGCCCTGGCTTTAAAACAACAACAATCTGTTTCATATTTTAGATGCTTATAATAGGGAGATCTTTGTCATCACATCTGATTATAAGAAAGGGTCCATTAGGGTAATATTGCCATAGTCTTTGCACTCTCAACTCAATGAAGTTGGGTTGCTATGACAGCAGAAACTAAAATCAAAGCATGTATACATTTCTGTCCTGTATAGTTTAAACAACCTGCTCTATAGTTTAAGCAACCTGGGTGACAACTACTACCACAGACTCCCCTTCAGCATTCAAAAATTTCCATTTTGAAGTGTTTTTGTCAAGGATCATCAAAAATAACTCCTCAGACTCATATCCCGCATCCTACTTTCTGGTTACAATTCTACAAACAATTTCCTGAGAGTAAGGCACATTGAATAAAATTTAGTCTACTTCTAAGTAGACCTGCTTAGAATTGCACCCTTTATTTATTTATCTTTTCCAAATGCTACATTTGTAATTTATTTTTGCCCATTCAAAACTTTTATTATTCATGTGATAATCATAATGGCAAACTTGTAACCAACCAAAAGAAGAAATTTTGCATTGTGGACTTCAATGAAAATATTTTTAAAAGAACCATAATTAAAAACAACTGTCCTCACTGAAGGTGGTAAGATTGCAAAGTCTGTGTACCTTGAGTCTACTACTCACACATGCTCATACAGTGTAGTCCTACTCAGACTTAAAAATCACTGGACTTAGACTGGAGTTTCACTGCATAGGGTTGCACTGATAATCTTCTAAACACTATATATGTTAACACACCAGTATAAATAGCTATTAATTTAATGAAGTGGATGTTGTTCGTTTTGGAGAAAAACAAACAGGTCTGGCAGTTCAGGTTCACCAGAAACAGGAATGAGCTTTTCAGTACCATTGAGGATGATGTGGGCTACATTTTGCACTTTATAATGGCTGATAGCTTACCTTCTAGATAACAAATCGGGGACTCTGGGAACCTCTTTACCAGCTTTCCCATGTAGAACTGACTATCAAAATCTTCTGCACGAATGTAGGCACCATATTTCTGAAACCCCACTTCATAAGGATTGAACTCTATCCATTCTGCAAACAAAATGATATACAGAAGATTTAATTCTCTACTAAGTCCATGTCATGAACCTAAAACAAAAAGACATTCCCAATGGATGTTCCTAGTGAAAGAAGTAATCAGAATACAAAGAATTTTGGGATCCAATTAAATATTAATAGTAATATTAATAAGAAATATTTGCTGTCTACATTAAAACTTGATACATTTGTATTTTTAGAACAAAGGGATAAACAAGAGAACAGCAAATACTCTATAAAAACAACTTCTGTAAATAAAATATTTATTAATGAGATTCTGGAAATGGGCATGTCATGCACTGCCTGGAATAGGGTGTACAGATTGTTTTGTTGTTATAAATTGTCACAGTCTGATTTATAACTGAGAAATGGTGTTCTACAATTTAAGATCTAGCCAAGTTCTCAGAAACTGCAGATGTATCTTCACAGGATTCTTGCTGTTTCAAGCAACAATGCTCAATGCTCAGAATGTCCAGGTTTCCATGAGACTTCTAGACACTGCTCCAAGAGCTCCAGTGACAACTGGCAGAATAGTCACCTTCTTCTCCCAGAGGTGCTCTAACTCTATCCATGGGTCTTGGTATTTCCTGATTTTCTCCTTATCTTTCTTTTCTATTTTGCTGTCTCCTGAGACTGAAGTTATTCAAAACCTATTTCTAATTTTTTTCTACAATTGTGAAATGCTCTAGGTGTTTTCTGTCTGTAACCAGAAGTCCCAATGAATCTTTGTTTCATCATTCTCCATGAACTTGTCCAGTCAATTGTTAACTAAAGAATGAAGATTTTATTTATTTACCTTAAATTTCTATCTCGCCTTTTCCGTGAGCGGACTCAGGGCGGCTAACAACATTTATATTTATAATTTAAAAACCAATAAAAATACAGTTACAATTTAAAACCATTATGTGGTACTATACCACTTCAATATAAGCGAGTTCTTTTCTGATGATGATCACAGTATCGTAGCTCTATAATGATGTGGGGTGGCAGTCCTCTCCCGGTTAAATATTAAAGGCCTGTTGGAACAGTTCAGTTTTGCAACCCCTGCGGAAAGTAGAGAGATCCCGCAGGGTCCTTATGGCCTCTGGGAGAACATTTCACATTTCTGGTGCTGCCACCAAGAAAGCCCTAGCCCATGTAGAGCATAGCCTAGCCTCCTTTGGTCCAGGGATAGACAGTAGATTTTGTGTCCCTGAACACAGTGCTCTCTGGGGAACATGCGGAGAAAGGTGATCCCGTAGATAGGTAGACCCCATGCCTTTGGGATGATCCCTCCCTTATCACCACCCTTTGTCCCTGACCTTGAAGAAAGGAGGCCAACTACTGTAAGGCGAACCCCTGAAACCCCACGTCGGCAAGGCGACCAGTCAGTAGCTGATGGTCGTATTAAATGTGGCTGACAGATCTAATAATATCTGTGGCAGTTGGCCCCTTTAATGTGTAAAAAAATGTGTAAAATTGATTTTATTGTATATTGTTTTTAGTATTCTATGTGGTTTTTAACTGTTGTCAGCTGCCCTGAGCCTGTTAGGAGAGGGTGGGATATAAATCTGATAAAATAAAATAAAAATAAATAAATAACAGCACCACTGAGCTGCCCCGATCCATATGTCGCAAGAGGTCATCTATGAGGCCGACCAGAACCATCTCCGTCCTGTGACCTGGTCGAAAGCCGGACTGGAATGGATCCAGTGCAGAAATGTCATCCAGAAATCCCTGTAGCTGTTACTACTGCCCACTCTATAACCTTACTCAAGAAGGGAAGGTTTGATACCGGCTGATAATTTGTCAATACAGCCGGGTCTGCAGATGTTTTTTTCAAGAGGGGATGGATCACAGCCTCTTTAAGAGGTGTGGGAAAGATCCCTTCTATGAGGGATCTGTTGACAATAGCCTGTAGTGGCTCACGTAGCGACGCCTGGCTAGCTTTTATAAGCCAGGACAGGCATGGGTCCAACCCACAGGTCGTAGGGTGTACAGCAAAAAGGATCCTGTTGACTTCCTCCAGGTTGAGTGGAATGAAGGAATCTAGAAATGGACCAGAAGACATGCTCAGAGCCTCAAGTTCTTTCACTGTATTAATTATGGCGGGAAGGTCGTGTCGAAGCGACGAGACCTTATCTGTGAAAAAACTCGCAAAAGCCTCACAGCTGATTTGCGATTCCCTGACATTTGGTTTATGTTGCGGTAAGGTTCTTAGTGACCGAATTATACTAAATAATTGTGCTGGGCATGAGGTCGCAGACGCAATCCAGGACACAAAGTAAGTCTTCTTTGTGGCCCAGACTGCCATCTCATAGTTCCGCATAAATGATCTATAAGATGTTTTTGTAGCTTCGTCACGAGCACATCGCCATTGTCTCTCTAGTTGTCTTATTCTAGTTGTCTCTCTAGTTTTCTTATTCTAGTTGTCTTATTCAGCCGCCCTGAGCCTGCCTCAGCAGGGAGGGCGGGGTATAAATAAAAAAGTTATTATTTATTATTTTATTATTCGCCGTTTCATTGATCGCAGCTCCGGGGTATACCATGGAGCGGATCATGAACAAGGATGAAGAGGACATCGGCGAGCAATCTCGTCGATGGCTGTAGAGAGCTGACTATTCCAGATCTCCACAAGCTCATCCAACAAGTCACCAGAGGGCCAGGAATCCCATAAAGCCATTTGAAGCCACAAAGGGTCCATCTGGCTTTGCGGGCTAGCCAAAACTTGCTCACCGCCTAAACAGGGTGGGGAGGAGTATCCACATGGGCCTTCAGGGCATAATGGTCAGACCATAGCACTGCCTCAGCAGAAATCTGATCCACTACAACTCCTGCCGCAAAAATCAGGTCCAACGTGTGCCCGGCCCACTACGTGGGTGTTGTTATATATTGGGACAGTCCCAGTGCTGCCATGGAAGACACTAGGTCCACAGGGCCGGATCTACATATTTTTGAGGGGGGGCAAAACCAAAAAATGGTGCCCCCACTCAAAAAATGAAGGGACCTATGGGCAATCTGACACACACACTCCATTTAAACACCCCATTGGGTGTTTGTATGGGGAGGGGAAGCCTCAGCAGGGCTGGTCCTAGAGCGTTTTGAGCTCTAGCCAAAACTAACTTTGTGCGCCCCTCTGCAGCGCCACACCAGAGAAAGGGTTTAAAATTTAAATCCCCTTCGCTAGAGTTGTGCAACAGTGGCGAAAGGATAGGAACCTAGAATCATAGAATCCTAGAGTTGGAAGGAATCTCCAGGGTCATCTAGTCCAACTTCCTGCACAATGCAGGAAACTCATAAATATCTCCCCCTAAATTCACAGGATCTTCACCTGAACAGTAAGAGAAAAACCCAGGTTGGTTTTCCCTTCTCAATATGGCATGTATTTCTTTCGAGGGATCTGACGGCTCTTTGCACTTCTTTAAGTGCATAAACTGTTTGGGATCTGCAGCAAAGAAGGACACAGTCCCAAACATACATACTTGATACTAACTGCTGAGCTATGTGGAACTTACTTCTGAGTAAAGGTTCAGGACTCTCAGCTGCAATTTTAGGTCCCCTCTCCTCTAGTCGCATTAAATTCAGTGGGACTTTCTTACAAGTCAGTATAAAATTTAGAGAGCTTCTCACCTTGAAAAAATTGTGTTCCTGTATAGGGTGCTGTACAGACTAACATAAGGCAAGTCTCTGCCCCAACCGAGGAGGTTACAGCTTGCATTTTGGCAAAGAGGGAGAAAGGGGGAAGAGCTAAGGATTGCAAGGGATGAGTAAGTGAAAATGCAAAGTGTTTGCAACTGGATACTCTAAAAACTGGGTCCGGGTAAAAGTCGGATCTACACAGATCTTCATGAATTCATATGATTTTTACATTGAAATGAAATCAAACCACTATTATTATGCTGGGAATTATTAGGAAGAGAATTGAAAACAAATCAGCCAGTATCATAATGCCCCTGTATAAATCGATGGTGCAGTCTCATTTGGAATACTGTGTACAATTCTGGTCATCGCACCTCAAAAAAGGATATTATAGCATTGGAAAAAATCCAGAAAAGGGCAACTAGAATGATTAAAGGTTTGGAACACTTTCCCTATGAAGAAAGGTTAAAACTCTCGGGGCTCTTTAGCTTGGAGAAAAATCGACTGCGGGGTGACATGATAGAGGTTTACAAGATTATGCATGGGATGGAGAAAGTAGAGAAAGAAGTACTTTTCTCCCTTTCTCATAATATAAGAACTCGTGGGCATTCAATGAAATTGCTGTGCAGTCGGGTTAGAATGGATAAAAGGAAGTACTTCTTCACCCAAAGGGTGATTAACATGTTGAATTCACTGCCACAGGATGTGGTGGTGGCTACAAGCATAGCCAGCTTCAAGAGGGGATTGGATCAACATATGGAGCAGAGGTCCATCAGTGGCTATTAGCCACAGCATATTATTGGAACTGTCTGGGGCAGTGATGCTCTGTATTCTTGGTGCTTGGGAGGGCAAAGTGGAAGGGCTTCTAGCCCCACTTGTGAACCTCCTTTTTTTTTGGCCACTGTGTGACACACAGTGTTGGACTGGATGGGCCATTGGCCTGATCCAACATGGTTTCTCTTATGTTCTGTAGATCCTGTCTTAGGCAGGACCACAAAAATCATGCCTCCACGGATTCATGGTGCCTCACCAGTGCAAAAACAGGGTTTCAAAGCACAGATCCTCATGAATTCATATGATTTTCATGCTGAAATGAAATTAATCCACCATCATGCTGTAGATCCTGTCTTAAACTATAGGCAGCACCAGAAAAATCATGCCTCCACGAATCTATGGTACCACAACAGTGGAAAAACATATTTCCAAACCACGGATCCTCATGGATCCTCATGATTTTTGCTTGGATCCCCCCAAGCTCACCATCAGTTCTTATATCATGTCCATGGGCATTGTTTGCACCTCAGAAATCATGGCTCCACGGTTTCTGGGTTGCAAACTCTGCCCATGGACATGATATGTGATTGGATAGTGAGTCTGGGGGGATCCAAAGCAAAAATCATCAGGATCCATGAGGATTCGTGGTTCAAATCCAAGTTTTTGGTCCATGGTGCTGCCATGAAGCCGTGGATATATCATTTTTGTGGTACAACCTCTGCCGATGGACACAATATGTGATTGGATGGTTAACTTGGTGTGGGCCAAAACAAAAATCATGAGGATCCATGAGGATTTGTGGCTCAAAATCAAGTTTTTGGTCCATGGTGCTGCTACGAAGCCTTGAATCCACGATTTCTGTGGTGCAAACTCTGCCCTTGGACAGGATATGTGATTGGATAGTGAGCTTGGGGGGATCAAAAGCAAAGATCATGAGGATCCATGAGGATCTGTGATTCAAAATTAAGTTTTTGGTCCATGGTGCTGCCACGAAGCCATGGAGCCATGATTTCTGTGGTGCAAACTCTGCCCATGGACATGATATGTGATTGGATGGTGAGCGTGGGGTGGCCAAAGCAAAAATCATGAGGATCCATGGGGATCTGTGGTTTGGAAACATGTTTTTCCACTGTTGTGGCACCACAGATTCATGGAGGCATGATTTTTCTGGTGCTGCCTATAGTCTAAGACAGGATCTGCAGCATGATGGTTGTTTGATTTCATTTCACCGTAAAAATCATATGAATTCATGAGGATCCGTGCTTTGGAACCCTGTTTTTGCACTGATGAGGCGCCACGAATCCATGAAAGCATTTTTGTGGTCCTGCCTATAGTCTAAGACAGGATCTACAGAATAATAGTGGTTTGATTTCATTTCAATGTAAAAATCATATAAATTCATGAGGATCCGTGTAGATCCGACTTTTACCTTTTCCCCTAAAAACTTACTCCAATGCAAGTCAATCACTGACTTCTTTGAGACTCTCCTACCAGCATGTCCATGATCTTCCCTTCGGACTTGTTGGCTCTAAGTCTGGAAGGGTGGAGGGACAGGGGGTGGCGATCTTGGAGAGAGCGACCGGGTCTTGTTTATGGAAGAATCCCAAAGGTGGAATAGAGAAAGCGACTCTTCTTTTTATTCTCTGTTTCGGTAGCAGCAAATGGTCAGCCTGGATTTTTTCTCACCTAATTTACTTTGATGAGGTGCAGGAATGAGCTGCAATTGTCAAACTGCTGGCAAAGGGCTTTTTCATGCAGAGCAGAGGCTGGGTTTTTTTGGGCGGGGGTGAGATGAAAGCACTTCTGAAAGGGGGGAGGAGACAGCCCATGAGATTCTTCCCTCCATCCCTCCCACCCAACAAATCTGATTTAATCTTAACCACTTTTCCTGACTATCTTTCTGTTTGGCCCCCAGTCACTCATAAAGTAGTCGAACACCTTATCTCTCATCTGCATACAGAGAAAGCAGATTTTATTCCTAATGAGATATTTAAAGTTAATCCTACTTGGTAGGCTGAAGTTTTAGCCCCAGTCTTTAATATGCCAAATGCCTCTAGTAACATTCCATTTACTTGGAAGCAGACTATCATAGTCCCCCAGGGTCATTTGGTAGAAAAAGAGGTGCCAGAGCTCATTAGCACAACTTATTTGCATAACATTTGCATATGCCACCCAGCCCCTGACATTACTGGAAGATGTACTAAATTATCAGTTCAGCATCTACCTTAAAATGCTTCTTGAACTATAATTGTTATAATACAACCTTACTCCCATCATACTTTTTAAATTACTTTCTCCTAGGTGGCCACAGTGGCATGATGAAGATTTCCATCTGTCTGCTTTATATGTTTGGTTATTTTCCCATTTTTTGTGAGGGGGAAATATTAGAAAGTTTGTCAAATCTCAGAGTTCAGCAAAATTCTCACAGGGGATTTGAACAGTGGAGCCCAGAAGCAAGTATTGGGCGGGGGGGGGGTGCGGTTAGGAAAGAAAAAGCACAATAAAATTTTGAGGTTTCAGAGCTCCACTCCTGTGAGCTCCTGCCCAAAATGAGGCCTCATAGTCCCTATATTAAAAGTATCCCTCTGTGATTCTTTATTATCCTGCTTAGGCAAATTATACTCCTTTTATCTATTGGAATGGATGGAATCCAAGACCATCCTAGGCTGGGAGCAAATTGGCTTCGGAATAGGTTGTTCTACTTTAGACCACTGTCTAATTCATTTCCATTTAGCTGAAACATATACTTCACTTTTGGAAGAAGTTTTTTATGTAGGGAGAATTTGACAGCATCTCTAGATCAAGACTTGGAACAATTTAAGGAAGTCCAATTTAAGGAAATCCATGGATAGTTAACTATTATGATTCATAGAAAATCTTCATATCAGCTAGAGTGCTCAGGTCTGTTGCAGTGTATAAGGAGGTCTGTCTAAAAGCCCTTCAATTGACAAGGGAGTCTGGCAGAAATGCTTGTTAGCTCCAATGTTATTTAATTTATATTTAAACAATTTATCTGGTTCCCTTGACAAAAATGGTCACCCTCCTTGTCTGTAGCTCCCCAGTGCCAGAAGCACCCATGCAGCCCCAGTCCATGACATTGCTACAGAGATTGAAGGGGTGGGGGGGTCAGCCTGTCAGTGCTCAGACCATGCGCCGCACGCTGCATCAAATTGGTCTGTAGGGCTGTCATCCCAGAAGGAAGCCTCTTCTAAAGATGATGCACAAGAAAGCCCGCAAACAGTTTGCTGCAGACTAAGGACATGGATTTCTGAACCATGTCCTGTAGTCTAATGAAACCAAGATAAACTTATTTGGTTCAGATGGTGTCAAGCATGTGTGACCGCAACCAGGTGAGGAGTACAAAGACAAGTGTGTCTTGCCTACAGTCAAGCATGGTAGTGGGAATGTCATGGTTTGTGACTGCATGAGTGCTGCCGGCACTGGGGAGCTACAGTTCATTGAGGGAACCATGAATGCCAACATGTACTGTGACATACTGAAGCAGAGCATGATCCCCTCCCTTCGGAGACTGGGCCACAGGGCAGTATTCCAACATGATAACGACCCCAAACACACCTCCAAAATGACCACTGCCTTGCTAAAGAAGCTGAGGGTAAAGGTGATGGACTGGCCAAGCATGTCTCTAGACCTAAACCCTGCTGAGCATCTGTGGGGCATCCTGAAATGGAAGGTGGAGGTGTGCAAGGTCTCTAACATCCACCAGCTACATGACATCATCATGGAGGAGTGGAAGAGGATTCCAGTGGCAACCTGTGAAGCTCTGGTGAACTCTATGCCCAAGAGGGTTAAGGCAGTGCTGGAAAATAATGGTGGTCATACAAAATATTGACACTTTGGGCACCATTTGGACATTATCACTTAGGGGTGTACTCACTTTTGTTGCCATCAGTTTAGACATTAATGGTTGTTTGTTGTGTAATTTTGAGGGGACAACACATTTACATTGTTATACAAGCTGTAGACTCACTACTTTACATTACAGCCAAGTGTCATTCCCTCAGTGTTGTCACTGAGGGGAGGGACGGTGGCTCAGTGGTAGAGCATCTGCTTGGGAAGCAGAAGGTCCCAGGTTCAATCCCTGGCATCTCCAAAAAAAGGGTCCAGGCAAATAGGTGTGAAAACCTCAGCTTGAGACCCTGGAGAGCCGCTGCCAGTCTGAGAAGACAATACTGACTTTGATGGACCAAGGGTCTGATTCAGTATAAGGCAGCTTCATATGTTCATATGTTGATATACTTAAATATTTACAAAATGTGAGGGGGTGTACTCACTTCTGTGATATACTGTATCTGGGAATAGTTTTTTGCATATAGTTGATCCTCTCATCAAAAAGCCATGCTGAAGAAAGCAGGACCTTGTACTGAAAGCATCCCAATTTTTTTACGTACTTCAAAGGTTTATATATGCCCAGGGCACTTCAAGTTTTCTATATGAAAATTGTCCCTATTTTGTTTTGTTTTTGCGGGGGAAAGAGCAGCAGCCATCTGGATTCAATCAGCCAAAGAATCCTCACACCTTCCCTCTAGTTCACTTTTTTAGTAAGTTAAACAACACACCAGAATGCATAGCTAAAATGTCCCTATGAGCAGAATTGGATCAACCATATTTAGAGGCTAAAGCTTGGCAACTAGCCTTCAATTTGTACCTTAAAGTGCTCTATAGTAACTCCAGATACCTATCTTTATTAAAAGCAGATTCTCATAAATCCTCTTGGTCCTAGATTCTTGACACAAAACTCTCTGCTATTGGACCAAACCCTGACAATACTCAGGGCCTGGAACCCACTGTTGTTTAGTCCCATATCAATACTTGATCAGATGGTCTCGTACCCACAGGGTCTACTCTTCTTTATTTTTTGGTATTCCTCCACCAAAATTGCTGCCTTTCTATGCTTTTTAACTAACTATCCCAAATTATTTTAGAGATTTCTTATTATCTTGATCGAATTCACAGCCCACTCCAGTTATGAAGGGAAGATTAAGAAAGATTTCTTACCCAACTTTTGTGATTGTTCTGAGGGGAAAATTGGTACTTTAATACATATTTTATTGTAGTGGCCTCTTTATATTAGTCTTAGAAATAGGTTTTTAGCACAGTACCCAGATAATTTTTCATCTTGGTCTCATCACAAGCTGGTTTTACTTCTTTTATCTGACAGATTCCCTAACCTTACCCTTCTTGTTGCAAGATTTTTCCATTGGTTTAGTGTTGTGTCCAGATGATGCTACTTAAAAGAAGGGTTTTTGACTGCTCAAGTTTTTTAGTCAAAGAGCTTTAACCAGTTGAAACGAAAGGACCATGGAGGACCACCTTCCCAACAGTTGTTTGGTGTCCTATATTTACCTTTACCCAGAAATGTCTTATAGAGGAGCAGGGAGCTCTCTACAAGTGTCCCAACTGAAATACATGCAAAAACATGGCACAGTAAAACAGCACTCTTTTGGAGAGATGATCCATAAGGTAGCATTGAACTGCCATGAACTCAAGACAGTATGTTCGCCTCTACCAACCCACAAGAATGGGTTGTGTGAGGATATTGACCAGTCTTTCTTGGTGCCTGAGAGACCAGTTCCAAATGTTGGAAATATATATTTGTTCTGTATGTCCTTTGCAATGTTCTAAAGTGCCAGTCATTATAGGGTTAACTTTGTGCCTGATTCCCTATTGTCTGCGTGACCTAGGAAGAAGATACTGACTGCTGTCAATCAAGGTCTAGAAGCGGAAAAACCTGTTTTGTCTGTTTGGTCAGTCAGGTGACTTCCTTTGTTCAGGCAGAGAGGTCAAGAAGAAGGAGGAAGTAGCCTCCATTAAGCACATGATCTTCTAGTGTGAGGATGTAGTTCTATAGTGTTTGTTGTTTTATCTCCCAGTACCCTTTCTCTGTAGAAATAAATGTTTTTGCTTTTTCATGTTAAATGCCTCTCAATGATTATTTGATCCAGTGATCCATCGCACTGTTTGAGATAAAGAAATAGAATTTCAAACAGAATTCCCTAACAAAATTGGTAGCATGGACGGGGTTTTTTTTGAACTCTAAATGATTTTAATCTGGATCGCCTTTGAGAGCATTTGGAAAGCAAAAGCTGCAATGCTGTGCAGTCAAACCTCATTTTTTAAAACAACATTTTTTTTTCTCTTGCCATTACTGAGAGCGTTCTGACTTAAATGAGCTTTGAATTCAGATTGTCTCGATCTGGAAACGCTGCTACATTTGTCTAAAAGCCTCAGATATGCTGGAAAGAGAATTTTTGGAGCTTTTTAACCCTTTTTCTGTGGATTACGTTGGAGACCTTGGAAGAGCCTTGCTGCAACTACGCACACACATTCAGCCGCCTTTTCTCTTCAGTGAGGAAGGAAAAATCTTTAACCCCACCCTGCCTGATTGCTGTGAAAAATGTCAAATCCAGAGAGAGGAGCCACTGGATCTTGTTTACACATCTTCAGGAACAGCCACTGCAAATCTTGGTTTTGGTACCGTGAATAACCTACCAGTGATAGGATTTAGTACCCTGAAGTTAACTAAGAATAATTTCTCATTCTGGCTCTCGCTTCTAACGTAAAGACTTGAGATTTATGGAGCTGAAAGAGTTTTGTCTGAAAATCCCCCTGAGAATGAGCAAGAAAAATCAAATTTTAAACGGCTAGATGGTTTTGCAAAAAGTCTCATTTTAGAATCTATTGAGGCATATGAAATTCCTGAATTGCACACTCTTAAAACTGCAAAAGAAATGCTTGAATGCCTTAAAGATCAATATAACAAAACTCCCATAAGCACTATTCAAGATTTAAAGGACAAAATATTTGGTTTTCAAGTGCAAGAAGGGGAGAATGTGACTAAACGTCTGAAGGAATTTATGTGCATGCAATCCAGACTACAGGAGTATGGTGAGGCTATTGCAGAACGAGATTTACTCTCAACTATATTGAAAGCTCTACCCAGTACTTACAAGCCAATTAAGATGATTTTGAGACTGCAAAAAGATTTGAGTCTGGAAGGCCTGTTAAATGCTATCGAGGAGGAAGCAGCCTCCACATCTGGGGACAAGGATACTGAACAAAGGAATAGCAATTTTAAAGCACTTGTTTCAAATGAGGGAACACAGGCACCATCTCGTGGCCATAGAAATAATAGCAGCCAGAATTTTTTAAACCAAAAATCTTCCAAGCAACATGGCCCAGTTGGGAACAAAGAAAAGAACAGAGAAAGTACTATTCATGTTAATAATGTTAATTTTATTGGTGAAAGAGGAAATTTTTTGATTGATAGTGGATGTTGTATGCATATTTGTTGATATAAAGGCATGTTTTCAGAGCTGGATGAAAGTCAGAGACCTGAAATGATAGGTGTCAACCAAAAACCCTTACAAGTTTGTGGTGTGCGTGAGATCAAAATGAAATTTCTTACCACTGATGGAGATTTAATGCCAGTAAGACTGAAAAATGTAGCTTATGCACCTGAATCAATTGAGAATTTACTTTCAAGCCAAGTGCTTATAAGAAATAATTATACTGAACATCTTGATGTAGAAGATGATGGTGAAATCATTCAGAAGAATTCTGGAATTAGTTTTAAACTGGATGAAAGAAATGGAGCTCATTATATTATAGACTTAAGTGAAAAGTCAGATGCTGTTGATGTTGTGGAAAAGACTGTTTGCCAGACTGAAGGCAGAAAGTATAACCATAGGAGATATGTTTATGTTTGGCATGTAAAGTTAACACACAGAAGCATGCAGAGTGTTGAGAAGTTGCTAAATGATTGTGGACTTGATGTTGTGCATTGTTATAAATCCAAGGAAAGATGTGATGTTTGTCTGAGAGCAAAAGAAACTGCACCTTGCTTCAGTGGAAAAAGCAGTGTGCATAATGAAAGGTTTTTGGAAACAATATTCAATGATGTTGTTGGGCCTATAAAAGCTTTGATTGGGAGAAATACATTTTTTTCAGTATTCACAGAGGCAAAGACAAAATATAGCACTGTCTATATGCTCAAATCAAAGGATGAGACTCTTGATAAATTTAAAGAATATGTTGCCATGGTTAAAAACAGATTTGGGTGTGCACCTCAAAGCTTGCTGACAGATGGAGGTGGTGAATATTGCAATACTGAACATAAGAAGTTTCTGAAAGCAGAAGGGATTGAACACAAAGTGACTGTCCCATACACTCCACAGCAGAATGGGAATGCAGAAAGACTTAATCGTGTGTTACAGGAAATTATCAAAGCAATGCTCATGCATTCTGGATTACCTAAAGGCCTGTGGGCTGAAGATGTAAATACAGCAATGTATATTCACAATAGAATACCTTCAAAAGTAACAGGAATTACTTCATTCCAGGCTAAGTTTGGCAAGAAGCCAGGACTTAAGCATATTAAAACTTTTGGAGCAAAAGCCTATGCATATGTTCCCAGAGAAAATAGAGGGAAGCCTGATGCAAGGACTGAGATTGGGTTCATAGTAGGATATCCCTCAGTGGGAAAAGGCTACAGAGTCTATGATTCTAAGCTGAATAAGACTAAACTTTGTAATGTTGTGTTTGTGGATGACAGTAATTTGCGTAGAGCACCCTGTGTACCTGAATCTGATCCTGAGGTTACTGATAATGCTTCTGAAGATTGGTGTACCTGGTTAACTGTAGTGACCACGGTGAACCGGCAGGTCTACCTTCTGAAGACTCTACTGAACCAGAAGGGGAAATGGGGACCGCACCACAGGGAGCAACAAAACCTCCACTCATTTTAAGACGATCAGAAAGAAGCACAAAAGGGCAACCACCACAGAAATATGGATACTGTGATATCCATAGAGACTGTGAAACCTAAAGAGGAACCCAAGAGCTGGAAACACGTGTGTGATCTACCTAATGAAGAAAAGGAGAAATGGATTCAAGCAATGGAACCAGAGATACTATCCATTTATGAAAAAGATGTATGGACTCTTACAAAGCTACCTGCAGGAAGAAAGCCTTTTGGATGCAAATGGGTCTACAAAATAAAATACAAAGATGATGAAACTATAGACTTGTACAAAGCAAGGCTAGTGGCCAAAGGCTATGCACAAGAATTTGGAACTGATTTTTCAGAGACTTTTGCACCAGTTATCAATAGTGCTACACTTAAAACACTACTGAGTGTGGCATCATCTAGAAATATGCTCGTAGAGCACCAAGTCATTAAGACAGCATTTCTTAACGGTGAGTTATCAGAGAAAATCTATGTGGAAATACCTGAAGGTTTTCAAGTCCCTGGCAAAGAGAACTATGTTTTCAAACTCACCAAAGGATTGTATGGTTTGAAACAGGCCACGAAAAGTTGGTATTACAAAATAACTGGACTACTACAGCAACAAGGATCTGAGCAAGGGAAAGCAGAACCCTGCATGTACACTAGACTCAAAGATGGAGAATATCAATAAATTCTGGTTTATGTTCATGATTTGGTTGTGAGCTGCAAAAACAAAGAAGACATTAAAGACATTGTTAAAAAGAGGTTGAAGTCAAAAGACATGGAGCTATTAAACATTATCTAGGAATACAAATTGAGAGACCCGAGGATGGAACCTTTCAACTGTGCCAAAGATGAAAGATTATGGACTTTATAGAATCTCTTGGCATGAGAGACTGTAAGAATCTAAGATACCTCCTGAACCTGCATACCTGAGAGCTCATGGTGGTCAACCTGTCACGTTCTCAGGGTGCAGGCAGGCAGGAGTCCAAAGCCAGTCCAAGGTCAAAGTCCAGGAAGTCAAGCAGGAGCCAAGTCACCAAAGCAGAATCACAAACCAGAATCAGAAGTCAATGTCCAAAAGTCAAAAGGTCAGGGTGCCAAGGAAATCAAGCAGGTCAGGATCAGGAAGGAGCGTGGATGCAAGCCAGAGAATAGACTTGTTGCTTCCACAAGGTTACCAGGTCCTGGGTGGGAGCTATATGGGAGTCTCAATCCGCCTGCTCCTGGGTGGCAGTGAATCTGCTAGAACTCAGGGCTGAGAGATCTGAAGCATCGGCGTGCCTCGTGTCTTCACTCTGAAAGTTCTTTCCGGAGCCTGCTTCTAACTCTTGAGATGGGAGGAGGAGAGCTTGGAGGAGATTGATAGTCAACAGCTGACACTAGTGCCTGGAGAGTGATTGATGTGCCAGCTGCTGTTTTTTCAGCTGAGGAACTGGCTGGCAACTCTTCCAGGTCTGTTAACCCTTCCAGCTCCTCCTTGTCAGGGCTTATGACACAACTCGAAGACATTGGAGAGTACAGAGAAGCTATAGGAAAACTCCTGTACCTGAGTAAAACTACCAGACCTGATATCACAGCTGCTGTTGGAATACTGAGCAGAAAAGTAAGTTCGCCTAATCACCATGATTGGAATGCAATAAAGAAACTTGCCAGATACTTAAAAGGGACTATGGACTTAAAACTAATCATTGAACCTTCTGAGAATCCCAAACTAGCTGGATACATGGATGCCAACTATGCAGAAGAATCATGCAATTAGAGATCAACCAGCGGATACTTGTTCTTCTACGGAAAAGGACTTGTAGAATGGACTAGCAGAAAACAGACTATAGTGGCACAATTTAAAGCAGAAGTTGAGTGTGTGTCAGCAGCCAGTGCCTGCAGTGAACTTGAATGTTTTTTTTATCTGCTGAAAGACTTCAAGATAAAAGAACCTGTACCTATTGTAATGTTTGAAGATAATCAAGCTTGTATTGCTATATGTAAAGGGGAAAGTAGAACAGCCAGAAGTAGATCTATTGGTATTAAATGTGAGCTAGTGAAAGATCTACACCAGAAGGGGCTGATTAAGATAGAATAGTGTTGTACAGAAGCTATGGTAGCTGATATACTTACAAAGCCATTACCTTGTGCTAGATTTAAACGTTTACGTGAAATGATGAATCTAGTTGATGTGAATGTTACAGTGAATAATGAGTAATGACTATTGAATGTATAATGACTTGCACATTAGGCATTGAGAAGGGGTGTTGGAAATATGTATCTGTTTTGTATGTCCTTTGCAATGTTCTAAAGTGCCAGTCATTATAGGGTTAACTCTGTGCCTGATTCCCTATTGTCTGCATGACCTAGGAAGAAGATACTGACTGCTGTCAATCAAGGTCTAGAAGCAGGAAAACCTGTTTTGTCTGTTTGGTCAGTTAGTCAGGTGACTTCCTTTGTTCAAGCAGAGAGGTCAAGAAGGAGGAGGAAGTAGCCTCCATTAAGCACATGATCTTCTAGTGTAAGCATAGTGTTTGTTGTTTTATCTCCCAGTACTCTTTCCCTGTAGAAATAAATATGTTTTTGCTTTTTCACGTTAAATGCCTCTCAATGATTATTTGATCCAGTGATCCATTGCACTGTTTGAGACAAAGAAATAGAATTTCAAACAGAATTCCCTTACACCAAGTAGTATTGGGTCCCTAGCAGACCAAAACTGAAGAAAAGTCACATTCAAGGAATGTAAGGAATGCACAGGTGTTCAGCAACAGAAACAAATCTAAGGATAGCACTGTGCAACATGAGGATTGAGAAACAATCCCTGATAGGGGATCATGGCCAAGGCATCAGACACCCTAACCTTGTGACACTTTGTGAATGGAGAGGGCATAGGTGAGAATATGCAATGTCCTCAGTTTCATAGCTGGAAGTGCTGCATATAAAAAAAAATCAAAATGAAGCAGCAGGGAAGTGCAAAAAGCAAACTAATGTAACATCTTTTAAAATCCAATAAGGAAGAGGAAAGTTTAAAGAGTTTTCTGTCACAACCAATGGCCAAAACATAACTTAGAATCATCACTTAGAGGTGCAAGAACGGGTAGTAAAGGAGTGGTGCTTGCCATTCAGAAAAGTTGGAAGCTACTGCTACAATGCAGGAAAGGAGCTGATCAAACCACTCAGCGAGTGTGAGAATAAGCAGATCTGCATCATAATAATGAAAACAACTATATGGGACTCCAGGGGAGCCGGGTTTGGTTCCATAATAATGAAAGCAGTGAAACAGGTGTGATGTGGCCAAAGAAAGGATGGACAGGATGAACCATTAATGAATCTTGTGCAGCTTGCAGAGCAATATGTGCAGCAAAACAGCCAGAGAAAAAACATAAAAAAGATTACCTTCTCAAGCAATTAGAATGGCATTTCCCAATTACAGGAGTCCCTATCAGGAAAGGAACAAAAAAGGGCAGGGCATAGAATGTCCTATTGTGGGGAAAGGTCAAATAGCCAGGACTTCAATCAGAGGGTCTGGCAGTTGGTCTCCATTTGTCAAGGAAAACATAATTACAGTGTATTCTATGACTAAGTGAAGTGTTTGCATTAAAATAAAAGACAAACGTAAGTATGTCTAGTAGTGGTGTGCATTCAGGTCTACTTGAACCAAATATATACCTCAAAAAGCCACCATAATGGTATTTTTCAGGTATATTTCAGTATCCCTAATGTATTCAGGAAAACGAGGGGGAAATTCCAGAAGAAATCCCAAATATATTCAGAATTACCAATAGATCCCCAAAAAAAGGAGAGAAGCGAGCAGGCCTGTAGCTATGAGGGGGCCTGTGGGGGCACAGCCCCAGCTTCTGGGCGGTGGGGCTGACCTTGGGCCCCCAACCAGCCCCTGGATCCTCTGCTGCCTTTCTTGCTTCCCTGCTGACTTTTTTTGCACTTTTGATTCTGGAAGTGGTTCTCTGTACCATATAGACCACCACTGTTTTGGACACGCTATTTTAAAAGGGACCCTCAGAAAGGGGGAAGGCAAGCAGAACTGGCTATTCTTCCAAGGTGTCCCCATGGTAGCCAGGTGCTGAGCTAGCAGGAGATATTGAGGCAAGGCCTCTGAGCTTGGAAGCAGGAGTCCTGGTCCTCTCAGTGGGAAACCCCTATATTGATCAGGTAGTGGTGGCAGCTACTGGGAGAAAGAAAGGAAAAGCTTCTCTAGGGATGTTGGGAACCCCAAGGTAGACAAAGTAGAAACAAGATTTGCAGGCCAGAGCATGCACATTCTGCCTCAAATAACATTCCAACTAAAATAACACAAGGAATATTTCCTTTTCTTCGGTTTTATACAAAGTATAAAAAAACCAAAGAAAACAAAATTTCGTATGATCCCTTTATTAGAATAAGCAAATTGAAATGAAAAAAGGAGTGGCCAGAGAAGAAAAGGTAGAGCCAATGTGGAGGGGCCAAATGCAAGGTATGCTGTTAGAGGTAGGGTTGCCAAGTCCAATTCAAGAAATATCTGGGGACTTTGGGGGTGTAGCCAGGAGACTTTGGGGGTGGAGCCAGGAGGAATTAGGGGTGGAGCCAAGATCAAGCCTGTGACAAGCATTATTGAACTCCAAAGGGAGTTCTGGCTCTCACATTTAAAGGGACAGCACGCCTTTTCAATTCCTTCCTTCCATACAAAATAATGAAGGATGGGGCACCTTCTTTTGAGGCTCATAGAATTGGACCCCCTGGTCCAATCTTTTTGAAACTTGGGGGGTATTTTGGGGAGAGGCACTAGATGCTATACTGAAAATCTGGTGCCTCTACCCCAAAAAACAGCCCCCCCAAGCCCCAGATACCCACGGATCAATTCTCCATGATTTTCTATGGGAATAAATCTCTATAGGGAATAATAGAGTTCCCAGCAGACATTTCCCTCCCCTCCCCCCGCTTTCTGACAACCCTGAAGCGGGGGAGGGTCTCCAAACCGGGGGATCCCCTACCCCCACCTGGGGATTGGCAACCCTAGTTAGAGGTGTGGTGGTAGCTATGATATCACAAACTTTTTCTTGCTGAGTTGGC
Source organism: Heteronotia binoei (assembly GCF_032191835.1). Lineage (NCBI taxonomy): Eukaryota > Metazoa > Chordata > Lepidosauria > Squamata > Gekkonidae > Heteronotia > Heteronotia binoei. The sequence continues at coordinate 81,142,896 of NC_083243.1, read as the reverse complement.
AAGCTAACCAAGAGTTCAAGCACTTTTTAACTATCAATGGACTTTGATTAAAGTTACTTTCATCTTGAATGATTGCAGCCCTTAAAGATAAATTATTTTTAATAGAGGTTAGAATTGAGATTGGCCTTCTTATCTTGCTATATCAGATGTAAAATACTCACATACTGATTGGCTTATTTGCAGTTGTGTTGACTATCTCATATTTAGTTATGAATTAATGCTATCTTGATAATAATCACCTGATTATGATAGATCAGGTTTAGAAAAAGATAAGACTGATATTTTTCTATAAATATGCACTACTGTGACAAGAAAATTGTAGTCTTAGAAGTCTAGGTGAGATTTTTTTCCAGGGGGGTGTAACTTGGGCTTTTTGATAATCCCTAAAAGTGAAACTAAAACTGAAACCTGATTTGCTTTTAAAATAATTACTGACTATAATATGATTAAGCAATGTTAGAAACTCTGATAACTTCGCAGTAATTGTAGGGTTAATTTTTACTTGTCTAGATTTTCCTTGTCTTGCTTAATAAAGAAAACATTTCTACAGGTTTGCTGTCTGGTTTGCTGGTAAACATTCAAAGAACCAAACTCACACCCTTACTCTTTTGTATTATCAGAATTAAAGGCTGATAATCATCCTTTAATAGATAAAGCCTAGAGAACTCTGTTTCTAAATGGTTTATAGAGGCAAAGCCTCTGGAAGGTGTTTACTTCAAGGTCTTTAATTGGATGTGAGAGGGGATCTCTTGTTACAGACTGAAAAGTGGTGCACCAAAGGGGAAAAGGGGCCCAATTATATTTTATTGCCTAAGACCCACACAAAAATGGAACCAACTCTGATCCAATTATATTGCAACTATCCAAAGAACTCTGGTTTATGAGAGAGATTGACACCTACCTCTGAATTCAAAGGTGCTGATGTCTTTGTCTTTGACATTTATGGCTGTGTAGATAGGCAAAGGGTTCTGTCCTTCGTTCAAAGCCTGGCGTTGTTCTGTAAGTTTGTTGAAGTTTGGCTAATATCAAAGTAAGTATGGGGGGGGGGAATGTAACCACACATTAAAATATAATGAAGAAAATAGAGCTTGGCTTTAATATAAATTTCACAAGTAGACCTTATTTCATAGAAATTAGTATCACCTGAATACACACTTTAACTGGCCAGTTATGGTATAATATTGATCTTCCACCATCTATCTGTATACAACTGGACTTTTCCACATGCTTCCCGAAACAAATAATTACACCCCTACCCAACACACTCATTGGATTTTAAGTGTTGCTAGATATCTTCCTAACTGGTTGGCCATTCATTGCTTTCAGCTGCTGAGTTGCAAGCTGATGCTGGAAGCTGTCTCTTGCTATTGCTGCCCTAGAAAGCTGCCTCAAATTTCCCAGTGGTAGGACTGGCCAGATCTGTTCACTCCCCTACAGTCACAACTTCCAGTTCTCACTAAGTTGATAGGGGAAGCTCATTTGTCTCAATAAATATGTCCCTTTCTTCCCCTTTTTTCACAGCCCATTGGTTAGTCAGTGGCCTTGGCCAGTCAGAAAATTAGCAAAGACTGGCCAAGAGAATCTCCCAGAATAACTCATTTTCTCAGCATTTTGTTGAACAAGTTAGCACTTTGGGAAGTTTGAGGAACAGGGGATGAGTTTGGCCATTAAATGGGTGCTATGGCAGGAAATGTGTTGGGGGCATTGAGAGGTTTCAATTCAAGTTTCTTCATATAATAGATACCACGGTTTCTGAATAGGTGCTCCCTGCAGACAGAAAGGTGATGCCTCTTGTAGTGATCTGAAGTACATCCTGATCCTCTTTAGTATGGGGAAGAGAAGCTTTATAGAAGGAAAAATGTGCACCAGGAAATCTATGAACAGGCAATAGAGCACAAACAGGCACTACACTGGGGCTCACTAAAATAATGAAAGATGCAATGGGGAGTGATTTATAATTCCTATCTGTAGTAATAATATTTTTATTATTTTTAAAGCAAACACAAAAACAATCATAATATATTTTCTTGTGCATTCAGATCTACCTGAGCTGAAAACATACCTGAAATACCTTAGGGGGGGGGGGGTTGTATATGTTGATTTCCCAAATGTGTCCAAGTTTTCACAGGAATACAAGAAAAAATCCCAAGAAAATCCCGGATATATTTATTTATTATATTTATTGATTACCTAATCCCCACAGTTGTGGGGCTCTAGGCAATGTATAATGTTATAAAAACAAGAAAACCATAAAAATTGAGATCATAACATATAATACATTAGCTTTAATTCAAGTTGCAAAATTTGCAGTTCCCTCCCATTTCTGGACTGTGGATGCTTTGTGGATGTGGGGGAGAGGAAGTGGATCAGTCAAAAGTATGGAGAGCAAGGAAAAGGTGCCAGCCATGATAAACCATTACTGCTCTCCACCAAACACCTAGGGTTGGTCTGTGTTGGAAAACACCCGGAGACTTTGGGGGTAGAGCCAGGAGAGGGCAGGGTTAATCCATATCTTTCTAATACTTGGTTTTATATGAAATATATTGATGACCTTTTCATACTTTTTTGAATGATAACAATATTCATTAATTTTTAAAATGGATAAATCAATTACACAGCAGTATTAAATCTGAGGGTAGGTAAGATGCAAAAAAGATTAACTTTCTAGGTATAATAGTTGAAAGAGATGGAAATAATACATTTTTCATTAAACTATGTAATAAGCCAAACGACAGAAATAGATATCTACATTTTCAATCATACCATCCAAAACATATATGCACAAATTTGCCCTATGGGCAATTTTTACGGATCAGAAAGAACTTGCTCTGACTGATTGACTACAGCAAGGAGGCAAAGAATTTAATACATCAATTTTAAGTAGAGAATCCCCAATTGACATTGTGTCTAAGGCTAGAATAAGAACAGACAGGATAGACAGAAGAGTTTTATTGCACAATAAATCAAAAGATATATAAGCAGGGCTGGCGCGTGAGAGTAGGCCAAGAAGGTCGCCGTCTTGGGCGCCACTTGGCCTAGGGTCGCCATGAGGCACCCCCTCTCCCAGTGCCTGCTGCCTCCCCGCCCACCCGCCTCGCTTTGCTCACCGCAGCCGCCTCCCTGCACCCGCCTTTCCTCGCCTGCCGCCACTTGCCTCCTCCCCCGGCACTGCCACCTCCCCTCTCCCGTTGCCGCCTCCTCGTGCCTGCTGCCGCACACCTAGGCCCTGAGAGGAGCCCGGCATACAAATGGGGCCAGATCTGCCTGGTTTCACCTCCTCGTGCTGCGGGGAGGCAGAGCAGGGTCGGGCATTTGCTTGCCAGGTTCCCCAAGAGGAGCCTGGCATGCAAACGGATCCCAGCACCAAAAACAACACTATTTGGAGGCTTCCAAGGAAGCCTCCAAAGAGTGTAGTGGTGGGGGAAAGCGGCCTCACGATGATGTCACATAGTGATGTCATTGTGGTGCGCACTACTGCACGCGCACAAAAAAAGAAAGAGGAAGCTGGGAGGGTGGGGGGCGCAGCGCAGGGGTCTGCCTCTAGCGGCAGAACCCTTAGCGCCGGCCCTGTATATAAGAAGATAGTGCATGTGGGCTTTTGAAATCACCACTAGCATATAGAATCAGTAGATCAATTAAGAACTTGTGGCACAGAGTACCACATTTACCTGGCTGTTCAAGCCCACCAAAAATTGGCTACCACAATCCAATGAATTTTAAAAAATAGACTGGTTAAGGCAGAGTTTAGAACTGATGAACAGCATAGTAGTAGGAAACTACCCATGTGGTAACTGCTCTGCATGTAGAATGATGCTGTCTCTAAAAGAGTTTGTGAATCCAGCAAATGGGGAAATTATAAAACTGAGGAGTTTTACAAACTGCAACTCTTAGCAATTAATTTATGCAGCAATATGCAAATGCAAATTATGATATGTAGGAAAAACAACAAGGACTTTTAAAGGACTGGGTATTGGAATATAAAGCACGTTTGAAAAGGGAAGTACCAGAAACTCCGATGTTCCAGCACATGAAAAATATTGGACATCAGGCTAGGGATTTGAGATTTTTTGCTCTATACAAATACCAACCTAAACCCTTTATGAGAGAAGATACTTAGAAAATAATGTAGCATTGTATTTCTATAAATGAAGAAGTAGGGCATGTACGCCCTTAATTGTAAAGGATGGCTTCGGGTACAGATGAATTTGGGTATAGAATTGTCAGCTTTTTTGTAATATTATAGACTCACATTTGTCTATAATATAGTAACATTGTTGTGAAGTATAAGACGTCTGTGTTTCTGCAAGTGAAGAATTAGGGCTCATGGGCCTTTCTGGAAAGGAAGGTTTTAGCATTTAACGGAGAAAGAAGGAAATGATGTTAAGAGCCGGTAACAGAAACTATGCATCTATTGCGTTGATCCAAACCTGAAAATGTATGTGGGTGTAGTTCTTCTGTATACTTTAGAGGGAGGGTGTGAATGTAAATGGTGTCTTTTGTGATATTAACTCGATTAAGCAGCTTTAAAGAGAGACCAGGCTGAAGAAGGATTGAAACCATAGAAAAGTCCTAGGAGGGTGGTCCCGTATTCTATCTTCTGGATACTTTGGACTCTTTTAACAATTATTGGATCTTCAAGGGTTCAGCAACAGATTACTTTGGAGGTATTTAGCTCAGAGGAACATTTTTTGAATTATTTCCTGAGGATGATATGAGAACCTGGATTTTGTTAAAGGACTAGTCACTGTGTTCAAGGAAAAGGCAAAGGTTGTATTGTATGAATGGTGTGCTTTAATTGTTGTTTGTATAAATGTTATTAGGATATACATATTTAAATAATCTCCAGTGAATTATTGCTATTTCAGTTTAATCTTATATTAGAACCTGTGCTTTTTTTGCATTTTCTCCAGGGGAGCTGATCTCTGCCAGCTGGAGATCAGTTGAAAAAGTGGGGAATCGCCAGGAAACACCTGGTGGCTGGCAATCCTACAAAATGTCCGGTGGAACATCTCTACCCCATAGGTCCTGTGGTTACATTCAACAACTTGGTGAGTAAATTGCCCCAGTAAGATCACAAAAGTGTGGGATTACAAACTGCTTATTAGGGCTGTCCTTGGGGGGGTGTGGGGGAGAGAGACAGACAGACAGATGGGGGGTGGGATGTGCAGCTGCTGGGGAATGAGGAAATGAAGACCTTACCCAGGGGAACTGCACTATTGTATTTTTATTTATTTATTTTTGGGAATGTGGTCTCCTGGCTCCACCCCCAAAGTCCCCACATATTTTCTGAGTTAGATTTGGCAACCCTAGGGCCAGGACTGAAAAGGCTCCAAAGCATGGAAGACAGTAGCAATCATAACAACTGTTTTTATTGCTACACAACAACCAGCTAACTGAACTTTCAACAGCTAGGTCTCAGTAACTTTTTCTCAGCCTCCAACAATAGTCATAGGATTCCTAACCTTCAGGTGGGGTCTGAAAACCTCCCAGAATTACAACTGATCTCCAGATGACAGAGGTCAGTTTCTCTGAAGAAATGGTTGCTTTGGAAAGGAGACTGGCATTATGTCCTGCTGTGATCCCTTCCCTTCCCAAACCCTTCCCTCTCCACCCTCCACCTTTCAAAATTTCCACAAATTTTCCAACCTGAAGCTGGCAATTCTACCTTGGTCACAAAACCTCAGCCTCTCCTTTCTAAACATCCTGTGGGAGTTGGTCTTAAAGTACCAGTACCAATATACTACATTCAGAACCCTGCCCCAGCCACTATCTTAGGCTGCTGTCAATATTATGAATAATGTTTTCAAATAACATGCCTTAAACTTACTTTATCATTTAAGAAAGCCGCTTGAACAAGGCCCCAGAGAGCTGCAAAAGATATGAGGTGCCCCTTCTCAACACGCTCAGTCAACTGCTTGTGATAATATTTCAGTTTGTCGATGGAAATAACATCCCATTTGCTCCTCAAGATCTTGTTCTTAGCTATTTTGATAGCCTGTTCTAAAGATCTATGCGACCAGTCAGGATGTTGATACAAGTCTGTTAAGGTCCTGAAAGGGGGGTGGGAGTAACAAAAGAAGCCAAAGTGCAAATAGCATCAATGTACATTTATTCGTCATATACAGATTATAGATAGTTGTGGAAAAGGAACAGAATCGATGTCCCATCAGGCCTCATTTTGGGCAGGAGCTCACAGAGCCCCCAGAGATGGTACAAAATGCATGGATGGGTAGGATCCCACCTCTGCCGCCACGATGACACACATGGCCATTGTTTCATGCAAACAGCTAACACAAAGGAGAGTCCACAAGGCATATGTTCCAGGCTGCAGACTCACCACCAAAATACTAATGGAAACAAGCTTCTTATAGCAAACAAAGCCTCTTTCCTACGCCTACATGCCTGCCTTCAATACTCCTAGCTCTTAATTTTCTTCATAAATGGTATGATCAGAAATCTTTTAAAAGAACCTGAACATTGATTCTTTTAGGCATACTGACATATGATTTAAAAACTGAATTATTCTAATTTGCTTCAGTAATAGATACCTGACATGCAATGTGTTTTGAGAAGCTTATTTTATTTGATGTTACTGTAATCTTGCTTTACTAATTGCAAAACTGAGGCTGAAAATAGGAGGTATTACTCATACTGGATAAGGCAGGATTTAGCCCTTCCTCCCGCAGTCCCCCTCATGTCAATCCTCAGGGAGCAGAATTTTCTGGAGATCAGCAGGCTGCAGTGGGCAGGCCCAGCGCTAGGGTTTCTGCAGCCCAAGGCAGAACCCTGCACTGGCACACACGCACACACACACACCCGTGTCTAATTGTGTACACAAAGTGCATGCACACCACAATGACACCACCCAGAAGTAAAGTTATTGTGATGGTGCACAGCGCGCCCCCTGCCCAGCAGCCCTGTCCCGCTTTATAAAGAGCTGAGCAGGGGCTGCAGGGGCATTTTTTGCTGATTGCTCCAAGCAAAGAAACAATGCTCCCCCCACCCACAGCCCCTGCTGAGCTTCCTTTAAAGCAGGACAGGGCTGCTGGGCACGGAGTGCATTGTTTCATCAACCTGATTGCTTGGTGCCTTCTCCTGCCCAGTGTGCTCCGAGTTTGGGGAATCCACATTCTTCCCTGCTGGGCAGGGGAATCTGCATTCTTCCTGGGCTTTGAGGAATCGAGGGAGCTCCTCTGATTCCTTAAAGCCCAGAAAGAATACTGGGTGCCTTCCCCTGCCCAGCATGCTCCGAGTTTGGAGCATGCTGAGCAGGGGAAGCCGCATTCTTTCCTAGCTCTGAGGGATCGGGGAAGCTCCTCTGACCCCTCAGAGCTGAGAAAGGCTCAGGGATGGTGCAAGCAGGGATGGGAAGGAGCACCCACCCCTACCTGCGCCCCTGTGGGAACCGGCACCCCAATCCATTGCCTAGTTTGCTGACTCCCATGCGCCGGTCCTGGCAGTGGGGCAGGGTGGGGGGGGGGGTCAAAGATTCCTGTCCAGTGATGGAAAAGTTAGTATGGATCCAGCCCACTAGCTCACATAAGATATCAGGTGTGAGTTGGAGACCCCAAAATATGGTTTATAGAAGTCGATGAAGTCTAAGCACTAATATCTTAACTTCTGTTCCAGTAAATTCCACTTGTTTTCATTATGAATGTATTTCTCTGGATTAGCCAGTCTACCAAGAATTTTAATGAACTATAAAAAAAACTTCCTTATTAATTTACCATGTTGATCCAGAAGCAGCTGTGATATAGGTAACACAATCCAAAATCCTTAACTTCTGGAGTGCTAAAAGATGGCCATACAATGCTACCATCGCTCTGACTCCACCTCCTGTTGCCATAACAGCTACCACAGGGACCTGTAAAAAATATAACCAGTCAATTGAATATTTGTGGATTCCAAAAAAAATAACGTATCACAAATTAACACCTCAGTAAATCCTGGTTGCCAAGGTTGATATTATGATATATAAAATGGAGTACATTATGTTGACTCCAAGCTGGATAGGTAAATAAATTCAGTCAAGACTGAGCTGCAAGAATCTTAACTACCTATTCGCCACTCAGTTGCCATCTCTCCCAAAACTAACCTGCATTTAGGCTAATTGGAGATTACTTTACAATAGAGTGGCTCAGTGGTAGAGCATCTGCTTGGTAGGCAGAAGGTCCCAGGTTCAATCCCTGGCATCTCCAAAAAAGGGTCCAGGCAAATAGGTGTGAAAAATCTCAGCTTGAGACCCTGGAGAGCCACTGCCAGTCAGAGTAGACAATACTGACTTTGATGGACGAAGGGTCTGATTCAGTATAAGGCAGCTTCATATGTCCATATGTCCAATAATCCAAAACTGAGAAAACGCTAGTTAGGGCCACTCCATGGCTGTATTTGCACCCAGAACTAATATTCTTCATTCTTCCTTTCTCTGCCTATGACCCTCAGATACACCCCCCCCACACACACACCTTCTTTGCTGATGTACCCACCATAATTTGCCACATACACCCCCCCACACACACACACTGTGAGGAAAAACCCCCTTACAGAACATCGTAATCACCAGCTTGGTTGCCAGAGCACCTGGAGAAGTGACTCGCACACATCTGGCCAGAGAGTGTGAGCAAACTTATCCAGGGGCAAAAGGGACTTATGTATTACAAACAGCCATAACGCTACTAAGGCACTCAAGACCGGTACAAGAGTGCCCACCAGGAGAATGGATGGCTTCCTGTCGTTCCGTATGACATCCATCCCAGCCATGGAGCGGAGGAGATTGCGCCGCCAGGAGCTATCCAGGTGAACAGTTTTGAAGCACTGTCCATGGAATCCACTGTGGAGGGCTAGCACCACACGCAGCCATCTTCCTTCCAGGCTTGTCTCCATTCCAGCAAGGTGGACGGCTCACGTACACATCAGATGTCACCTGTGCCTGTAAGCAATCTACCCACCCCAGGAGTGGTTAATCGTCCAACCGCCACTTTTTTTGTCTAACGGAACTCAAGACAAAGACTAGTGCCAAGGAGAAGAAAGAAGAAAAGGAATACCATCTTCAGCCAGAGCCAAGTTTCTTTGTTAAACCGGGTGTTACCTAGACCATGATTTGACCCTCTATTGTCACCCTTTTAGATAAGTCTAATAGTCTTAAGTATCTCCCCACCCAGTAATCTCCTCTATTCTTCTCCCCAACTGTCTTTTTGGAGCCTCACCCTGGTCCATTTCAACCTGGAAGTTCACTCAGGTATCCAGGATCCAAGCAAGTCCATTGGTTAGAAGTAGGCATCCAATTAGGTGCCACCAATGAACTTCCTATTGGTTGCCGTAGTAGTCCAGCCCTTATGGTCACTGTGGAACCTCCCCTTTTTGGGAGGTCATGCATCAGCTGACCATCTTCCTCCTCCCTTGTACTTCCCATCCCCTAAAAGCTCAAGAGTCCTTATAACCTGTGGACTAGCTACCCACAGGTGTGCTTCTATCAGTATCCCAATTCCGCTGCATAGATCCATCCCCAATTCCTGATCAGTTTCGGGTCCCTTCTCCCACTTCCTCGCTCGTCGCCATTGGAGCCTTCCTTGAAGACTACAATCGGTAAATATCACCCTGTTTGTCTACCCATGTGTTCCCCTATCTCTCTATCTATTTTTCTTAGGACTGTGTGTATGAGTTTATGAGTATTTTATCTTGTATGGAAGCCTATATTTTTCTTAATAAATTTTAATTGTTTTACTTAATTAGAGTCCCTAATATTTTTAAGCATTACTTTCTGGACGTGGAATCCTGTATACACAGGTAAAAAGATCCTGACTAAGCCAGGTGCCCACCTGACAATTCCCCAACCTCGTTTTGAGAGCATTTGGCTTACAACACACACCTTCCTTGCTGATGTACCCACCATAATTTGCCACATACAAATATTGGAAGCAATATAATTGCACAATCTAGTACCTCCTCAACAAAAAAAGTAAGAGTAAGTACAGCTGCTTTGCACTGATAGTGCTATCATTTTTTAAAATCTTGTTTAATAGTCATTGCATTTAATTGCTAGGGAATTTAATATTAGTTTAGAAATAGCTCCTTACAGTGAGCAAATAAATGGGTTGCTAACTTTTCTTGGCAGAACATCCAATATGCATAAGCCCAAAAAAATCCATAATTGGCACAAAGTAAGCATGCATGGCAAAGAGAAGCTCAGGTGAAAAAAGGGCAAAAATTATCCAAAGCTTGTTGTATGCATTTACCTAGGAGTAAATCTCAAAGAACTCAGTGCATCAGAAGATCTGAGGATTATGGTCAACTATAGCAGCTTTTTCAACGTCAGGAGGGGCCACAGTTCAATGAGCTATAACCAGAAACTGTAAAGCAGTACCAATATGATGATGTATACTAATAAAGACTATTTTTAAAAAATCCACTAAGGCATATTGTTTTCATTCAAATTTCAACACACTATTATACTATCAGAGTATATACTATCAGAGAATCACTCTTATAAAATGTCACATCAGAGAATCCTGTTACATAGAAAATCTTTTTGTGCATGTATCTTACAGGGATGTCAAACATGCAGCCCAAGGGCCAAATCAGGCCCTCGGAGGGCTCCTATCAGGCCCCCGAGCAACTGGCTGTCATCTACTTCCTTCTCCCTCTCTCTTGCTTCCTTCTGTTTAAAAGCTTGCTTTGCCAGGCTTGCTAAATCGCACAGGAGCTACAGAACAAAACCTCTATTTTCTCCATTGGCTGAGACTCCTCCCTTGGGGAGGAACGTGGGGAGGCAGAGTTTACTTTGCCAGGCTCTCTCAATTGCACAGCAGAGCTATTCAGCCAAACCTCTCTTCCTTCTATTGGCTGAGGATCCTCTCCCTCCTGGTCCCCTGGAGAAAAAAGGAAAGAACCAAAGCTTCCTTTGTCCAGTTCCCTGGATCCCAAAGGAGAGATACAAAGAGACCATCTTCAAGACCAACGAGTGCTAATGTTTTAAGCATATTTTATTTTGGTTTTTTAAGAAAATCTTTAATTGTGTTTGTCTGTGTACCTTATAAAGTTTATATCTCTGCTATCTAATCTTAAATAGGTACACACACAGCCCCGCCTGACATGGCTCAGCCCGACAAGGTCTCATTTATGTCAGATCCAGTCCTCATAACAAATGAGTTCAACACCCGTTTTACAACATTCCAAATTTCTATAGAGTTATATTCAATAATACAATCCTAATAGTAGAGCATATATAGAAAATGTAAACATAAATTAAAGAAACACAACTGTGTAGTCATTCAAAGTCCAAAAAGTCCCAATGGATCACAGTCCTGAATTCTGATGATTGAAACAAAAACTCCAGATTTATTCAGCTTTGTTTCATAGAGTCTTCCTCAGATCATGGACTGCAACTAAGGCTGTCCATTGTTTCTGTTGGAAGCCACAATTACCTCAAGGTGGCCTTTGACTCCATTGCCCTAGATTGTGGAACAAACTTAATCAAACTACCATGGACAAAAGGCTGCTAGGACATATTCAACGCTTATACTCAGGTTTGACTGCTCAAGTATGATGTGGGTATGATAGGAATTTTAACAAACCCATTTAATTTGAAAAAGTGGGATTGCCAGGGATGCTTGCTGGCACCTTTCTTGTTTAATTTATATTTAAATTGCACAGCATCAATTTTTGATGATTATTGCCACCCACCCAAATTAGCTGAGCTTGGTGTAGCTATTTTGCCTTATGCAGATGATACCATGATTTTTCTCAAACCAGGGTCAGACTAAAAAGGGCCTTGAAATCTTTCTCCAGTTATTGTTGCTGAGAAAGACTTGTGGTTAACTACCCAAAATCTAAAGTCCTTGTTTTCACCAAGACCAGAAAATGGAACCCGTGTCAATGGTCTATCAATGGTTCCAATACTGAGCAAGTCAAGGCCTTCTGCTATTTGGGGATTCTGTTTTCAGTAGACCTATCTTGGACTCCCCCTACCCTCCAATTTAGAACCGTGCTTAATAAAGCAAAACCTTGTGCAAAAGAAATAAGTAGGTTTTCCACAATAAGAGAGGGAACTATATTCCTGGAGCAGAGCAAACCTTTAATATGAAAGTTGTTCCCATCATTCTTTATATTCCAGCTATTTGGATTAAAGTTACCTCTGATAATATTGATCAACCACTAGCCGAATTCTTAAGGAAAATACTGAATATCCCCTGTTGTGTGTCAAACACCATATTACAAGCAGAATTTGGACAGATATCCTTGGAAGCAAGATGATGGCTTTTTGCCTTCAAAGTGACATTAACACAGCTCTTTGCTGAAGATGATTTGTTAGCAGCTTTAAAATGGGATACCCGCACATCAACTTGGATGAAATCCCCGGATGAGAAACTAATGAAAGTCAGAATGCTGATTGATTATATTTTTGAGATGGGCAAAATCAAAACTTTTTCTCTGATCAAAAAGTGAGCCCTCAAAAGCAACCATGGTAAATTGAACCTGAGAGTCCGCAGAGTATGCTCACCCCTATTTTTGGTGTATCTTACCCCAAATCTTCACCCCCTTATATGTACTATCTTACCTTCCCACTTTATTGCAGGTCTTTTTTGATAGCAAGACTGAACATTATACCTACAATGGTTTTGCAAGGCAGATTTTTAATAGGCCTATACCTATACTGATAGAATCTGTCCCTGTGACCTTAACAGGATTGATACATCCTTTCACGTTCTGCTGGAATGCAGATTTTTTTAGGTTATGAGAAATTACTATATTGAGCCTTTATTCAACCAATTGTTCCCCCTCCCAAACTCCCAAACACTGGCTTCTTTTGCTCAGTGATAAGAGCCCTAAAATCACTCTAGCAATTGCAAAATTTGTTTCAGTCCTTGCAACAAAAAAAGAAAGAAATGTCTTCTGCTGCTCAAGATTCATGAATCAATGAGCTTCTAAGGGTACAAAAGGAAAGGATGCCACAATTATTAATCTTTGCTCTTATAATCCAGTTTTCCAGAGTTCATACACTGAATAATTCTGCTCCCACTCTCTAATTTTCCATGGACTTAATACTCAGTTTGCAATAGTTGGTTGAAAATTCAGTTCTGGGGGCCCCAAAGTTTTCTCCCACAAAGCTGCCTTAATCTAGTTGCTCTCCCCTCTCTAGCTTTTGATGTGAGGTGGCAGCAGGCCAGGTATGAGGCAATATTGTGCCCTTTGCCCAAACTTAAAAGGTACAATTTGTGCTCATCATTCTAAGCCATGTAGGCTCTGCATTCCTCACATTTCTTGAAAAGCATCATCCTACCTTTCCTTTATCCAAAGAAGAGAAGAAAACTGTGTCAGAAAAACTGTGAGATCAGGGCTGGCCCATCCATTAGGCAGCCCTAGGCAGCTGCCTAGGGTACAGCACTGGGCAGGGTGCTGAGTTGGGCCCACCTGCCCACCCTCGCCTCCTTGGTGAGGAAAATGGGTGAGCATGGTGGTGTGGCACCTGCACCTCAGAGTGTATGCACAGCCCGGCTGTCATTGCTCAGTTCAGCCACTGTCACTTCCAGAAGTGGGAGGTGGCAAGGCAGAGCCTCGCCTCAGGTGCCAGATGCCCTGGGGCCAGCCCTTTGTGAGATGTTGTTTACAGAGTTCACAAGGGATCATCCTCTTCTTATAGCAGCAAGAAGAGAAATGAGGGTAAAGTGCTCATAACACTGGTGGACCTCCTGATGGCACTTTTGGCCACTGTGTGATACAGAGTGTTGGACTGAATGGACCATTGGCCTGATCCAACATGACTTCTCTTATGTTCTTATGATCCCATGGATGAAGGCAGAGTGGAGGGGAAGCACTCTTGAGCTCTAGAAACTTCTGTTTAAAGCTTGTTAAATCCTCTTTATGGATGGCCTGAAAAATCGCAGTCCCTTTGTGGGACTGCACAGAAGCCATAATATGAACCACTGATCTGTCAACTTAACTATGCACAATAAAGTTCACAGAAATCTATGCAGCCTTAAAAGCAATAAATGCAAATGACAATAAGCAGGACTCTTGTGGCAGCATGGAGACTAACAAAATTGTATTCTATTGACTCAAGGGATGTGGAATTGGGTCAGGGATCTTATCTAGCTGATGTGTTTTGCTTTCTGCTTGGCTTTGTGGTTTATTCAATTCAGTCAAAAGAAAAGGTTGTTTCAGAACCTCACGTATGTGAAGCTTCTAGTTCAGCAAGTTCATAGACAATCCTGTTTTAAATGTAGATCTGTATTAAAAAAAGAATCCTGATTATCCAAACATCTGAGTCACCACATAGTTAGGGTGTCCTCCAAATCCTCATGGATGCTAACACTCACCTCATGCTCAAGGAGATTTCTTCTCAAGTAAAAAAGCTTACTCAAGGCATCTGCAACCACCTTCTTCCTTTTGCACAGGAAATCCTGCTCCTCAGCACATAATTCATATCCCAAACGCACATCAAGATTCTGAGTCCTACAACAGAGATAGAGTCATCATCACCTAGATGTGGACTAAATTGTAGCAATATGAAAAAAAAACTGATAATATTGTAGTTCCTGGGAAGAGCCAGGAATTAGGCAAGTGTAGCATCCACTTTCTGTTTCTCCTCAGTTGGGACCAGAACAGAATGAGAGAAGGCCAAGTCTGAGAGAGCTCCATAAATAAGTCACAACCACAGGCCTCAGATTCAGTGGGAGCTCACAGGAGTGCAGCTCCTGAACCTTTCTGAGAGTTCCACCTCCTCCTTCCCACCTTGTCCATTGAATAGTAGGTACAGCTGCATAACAATCCCTGGATGAGCTCCACCTCCTATTTTTCTACAAAATGACCCCTGCACAATCACAAATTAAAAGTTGTTCAATGGCTGAGAGTGTTTTAATATAATGATGGAAATAACACATATTGAAACATGGTGGGAGTGGTGACTGAATCCTAGACAGAAGACCACAAACACTGATGACAGTCATCACACTCAAAATAAACACCAAAGGTGTTTTCCACATGAGGATGGGGTTGTGTTGTTTCCCTGTTGTTTCTGCAGCTGTTGACAATGAAAAAGCAAAGGGGCTTCCATATGGCATATTTCCCTTCTTAAGTTCCCCTCCCCCTGCACACAAGGCTTTAAAAAAAAATTTTAATCAGCAACTGGCATACTTTTATAGCATTACAACAATCCATCAGAATCTCTGAACTCCCACATTTCATGTTTTAAAGTAAGTCTCTAGCCCTTATTGTTACAGAGATATCAGGGGAAAGGAATATCACCACAATGGAATAGGACAGATACTTTTTAAAAAAATGAAATCTGGGGATTCAGAGAATTTCATAGACTGCTTTTTGTATCTCATAATGCTAAAATCAGGGCCAGCCCCTAGGCAAACTAGGTGATTGCCTAGGGCACTAGCCTTCTGGGAGTGACAAATTGGGCACCTCCCTCATCTGACTTGATGTTATCAGTCTTGGGCTGGCCCTGTTTATAATTATAAGTCAATTGCTGATTATTTTTTTAAAGCCTCTATTGGTAGTGGGAAATGGCCACTGTGGATAACTAAGGCAAGGAAAGTGGTGCTGATGTAGGCAGGACTGAAAACATCTGAACTTTCCTGTCCACAGGAGTGCCTCCTCAGCTTTGCTGTGATATTTCCCAAAGTACTGCAGAAAAGCAGGTTCAGGAAAGAACACAGAAAAGATGGAAGAAATCTAGGAGCACACAAAGGACCTCAATGGATCAAAGCCAAGGCAAACTACTTGTTCATAAATGATCAAATACTCATGAAAAACCAGCTTCCTAATTCAAGACACCTGAATGCTTTTAAGTTGCAGCATTGCCTTGATAACCTCTTCATTTCAGATTTAGAATGCAGGCAACAGTCACATAGGAGCTGCCATTTCTGCTCATTAGACAGGAGAAGGGTGTTTGCCTTGCCATCCCTCCATATGCCCAGTAGGGTAGTCAGCCAATGAAGTATGGCCCCAGAAGGCATTCAATTCCTGAAAACAAACCTGAATGCCCCTCTTTGCCTGTGGGGTCAGACTACCACCAGTGCCTATCTTTATGTACAGGCTGGTCACTCTCACACAGAGTGGGAAATTTTTATTTGTTTTTTACTTTCACTAGTATTTGTTATTCACTGCTACACCTGGCCAGGAGCAAAGGGTTTTTTTCCCCATTCCATGCTTTTACCCAGTGGCAGGAGTATTGCACTTATGTATGGGCAGCAGAAGAATGGGCAACATTTCTTAACTGGCTGTTTGGCTGTCACAACCTGAAACTTGCAGAACTCAGAAGGGGAGGGAGGCCTGATTGGAACTCCAGATCAGGCTAATCCAGCAGTGTCTAAGGTGGTGTCCATTGATACTTTTTCTGGAACATACCAAGTATTTTAAGAAAGTGAGAGCAGTCAGACAGAGGTTTTTGAACAGCGGAGCTTCTGATTGGCTGTGCAGATTTTTAAAATGTTGCTTTGGCAGCAGCTGCTACCACAACCCAAGGATCTTTACTATGTAACTGAAGGTAAGCTGTGTGTAGGCAGGAAAAAAACCCCTTTAAAACAACATGTTCATTTTTCAAGACATCTTGTTAAACTAAGCTTCTGCCCGAAATGTTGATGGGTATTTATAACCTTTCCCCCTGACTCTTTGTGGTTGGCTCAGCCTCTTGTGACAGCCATTTTGTGACAGGCTCTGTCTCCTGCAGCAACCACTCTGTGTCAGGATTCTAAAAATGCCCATAGGCTCAGAAAGACTGGAGACTCCAGGGCTAATGGACTTCCTTAAGGAATATTTGTAAGAAAAAGGGTATGGCAGGACTTGCTCTACAGGGCTGAAACAAGATGGAAAGGACTGTCCCAGATCCCTGGGGAGAGAGATGCTGTGCAAGAAGTGTGCCTCATCACCTTCACCAGTGGTGAGTCAATGGGAAGCACAATGTGGTATCCTGGCCTTTGGATCCCATTGGCTAGGCAGCTGTATTCTAACATATTTATGACAGCTGGTTCTGACAGCCTAAAGGAGGAAGCTGCTAGCATCTCCCCTCACTTCTTACAATGCTTTATTATGTCAGGGGGTTGTTTGGGCTGTGCTGCAGTTCTGTCAAAAAAGTTGTTGCCTTGTTAAACTGAAGTAATGTGCTGTGAGTTCCTTCTTGAGTATAAGTACAGTTGCATGTTTTCCACATATAATTTGGCTTGGGTGAAGGCTTGTACTGTTCCAGTAATTAAGTATAGTGTGTAGCCCTGATGCTACCAGTTTGGTTGCAACTGATATACACCAAGAGCACGGGGTCGAATTCTCAAGTCATGCATATCTCTCGGCTTGGCTTCGCGAATGAAGATTTAAGAAGGGTGCAATAGTCCACGTCTGCTGCAGGCTCACTGGTGGCTGACAAGACCAATGCGGGACAGGCAGGTCCGGCCACAGTGGCTGCAGGGAAAAGTCTGATTTAGGGTTGGTGCTGTAGCAGTGTGATTCTTCCTCAATCTCCTTTTGTCCTCAAGACCAGCTATGCGTGCGTTCTCAAAAGAAGAGACAGCCTGGTGGATGGTGTGCCTCCATGCTTTGTGATCTGAGGCTAGGTCAGACCACTGGTGATGGTTGATGCGACAGGTGCCAAGGGATTTCTTCAAGGAGTCCTTGTACCTCTTCTTTGGTGCCCCTCTATTTCGATGGCCGGTGGAGAGTTCGCCATACAGGGCAATCTTGGGAAGGTGGTGGTTTTCCATCCTAGAAATATGCCCTGCCCAGCGCAGCTGCGTCTTCAACAGCAGTGCCTCGATGCTGGTAACCTCCGCCCGCTTGAGAACTTCAGTGTTGGTCACAAAGTCACTCCAGTGGATGTTGAGGATGGTGCAAAGGCAGCGCTGATGAAAGCGCTCAAGGAGTCGCAGGTGATGACGGTATAAAACCCATGATTCGGAGCCGTAGATGAGGGTTGTCATCACAACCGCTTTGTAAACATTGATCTTTGTGCCTTTTTTCAGATGCTTGTTGCTCCACACTCTTTTGTGCAGTCGGCCAAAGGCACGGTTTGCCTTTGCCAGCCTGTTGTCGATCTCCTTGTCGATCTTAGCATCTGAGGAGATGATGCACCCCAGGTAGCTGAACTGCTGGACTGTCTTCAGAACTGATTCACCCACAGTGATGCAGGGAGGGTGATAATCTTCCTGGGGTGCAGGCTGGTGGAGAACTTCTGTCTTCTTCAGACTAACTTCTAGGCCGAATAGCTTGGCAGCCCCTTCAGACTAACTTCTAGGCCGAATAGCTTGGCAGGACGTCATATGCTGCAGAGCTGATACCGAGTGGGAGATGAGTGCAGCATCATCAGCAAACAGTAGCTCTCGGATGAGTTTTTCCATTGTCTTGGAGTGGGCCTTTAGTCGCCTCAGGTTGAACAGGCTGCCATCGGTGCGATAGCGGATGTAGACACCATCGTCATAATCTAGATCTACTGCGGCTCTTTGAAGCATCATGCTAAAGAAGATCGTAAAGAGAGTTGGCACGAGAACGCAGCCTTGCTTTACACCTGTGCCTATTGGGAAGGTCTCCGAGAGGTCGTTGCAGTGTCTGACTTGGCCTCATTGGTCTTCGTGTAGCTGGATGATCATGCTGAGGAACCTTGGGGGACATCCTAAACGTTCCAAGATTTGCCACAGGCCTTTCCTGCTAACGGTATCAAAAGCTTTGGTAAGGTCGACAAAA
This sequence comes from Heteronotia binoei, assembly GCF_032191835.1. Lineage (NCBI taxonomy): Eukaryota > Metazoa > Chordata > Lepidosauria > Squamata > Gekkonidae > Heteronotia > Heteronotia binoei. Next base: position 81,124,221 of record NC_083243.1, on the reverse strand, counting down.
GTCACATACGGAGCCTTGTTTTGTTCCCTGCATTTCTCTTGGAGCTGCCTGAGAACAAATACCATGTCGGTGGTGCTCCTGTTAGCTCTGAAGCCGCACTGGCTCTCTGGGAGGAGTTCTTCTGCAATGGCGGGCGCCAGTCTGTTCAGGAGTATTCTGGCAAGGATTTTGCCTGCGATGGAGAGCAGGGTTATCCCCCGGTAGTTGGAGCAGTCTGACTTTTCCCCTTTGTTCTTGTATAGGGTGATGATGATTGCATCGCGAAAGTCCTGTGGTAATTTGCCTTGTTCCCAGCAGGTGACAAGTACTTTGTGAAGTGAGCTATATAGTACTGTGCCCCCATGCTTCCAGATCTCTGGTGGAATTCCATCAACTCCCGCTGCCTTGCCACTTTTCAGTTGCTTGATGGCTTTAACAGTCTCTTCTAGAGTGGGGATCTCATCCAACTCTGTTTTCACTGGTTGAAGTGGGGTGAGGTGAATTGCTGAATCTTGAACTACGCGGTGCACACAAAACAATATGCACACAAAACAATGTTACAGATAGTCCTGTACCACTGACAGAACAGCTTTTGTGCCACCCCATCTTGTGCATCAATGCCAGCTTGAAGCACATCTATCTATCCATCTATCTCTACTGTATAAGCTCTACAGACAATAAATATAAATAGATGCAGATATAACAGCTCTTTGAGACATTCAAAAAGTACTTATGCCTAAAGGATAGTGAGATTGTACTTGCTGCCTCACCCCCAAATGTTCACATGTGAGAGAGCACTGAAAGATATGTGCAAGTAAACTCCATGAAATTTGACATCAGGGGGCAAGATCAGTAGATATGATCCCACTTTTCTCTATGCATGTATACTGTACCTTTTTGTGACTGTCCACTTGCAGGCCAACTGCTGCACAGTAATGTAGTAAAAATTGGATTAGACTGAAGAATGGCAGATTTCTTGCCTTCAATTTACAGTGCAGCAAAGAATATATGAACTTGACAACAGTGTTATCCAGCTCAGGTTATTCTTCTTGAAAAGATAAGTTTTATTTTCAGCAATCATATTTTTGCCCCATTGTATAAATGTGCCTTCATGATGAGAAATCAAAGAAAATACTAGACAGCAACCAAGAGACATCACTAATTAGGGAGAGGCTTTACCAGAAATTCCTAGAAAAAGACCAATTGCTCCAGAACAATACAACTATATTCAAAGGCACCATTTCAAATTTTAGTAGGGGTCAGGGAGGAAAATTCAAAAGCCTATAAGAGAATTCCAATTCTGTCAGACTAATGAAATAGTAATATTTTAATGAGGGACAGAGGGAGGGAGGGAGGAAGGATTTGGTAGTTCTCCCAGAATTGTAACTGATTTCCTAATGGGGGACAAGGTTCCTCTCAGCAGCTCCCCCATCCACAGTTCCCTGTGTCGCTTAACAGCCTGCCAAGGGAAACATGAAAGGAACTCCTTGGTGTTGTACCAACATATAATGTCACTTCCCATGAAAAATTGAAAGCTACATTATTGTGCTGGACTGATATTCTTAAGATTCACCGAAAACCATAGGGTTTAGGTTGAATCCTGAACCATCATCCCAGTTCAAAAATGTAACTTTCAAGTTTTTTGCTGAAAGCAATGTCACACATTGTCACAACACTGAGAAGACTGTCCCTTCCCTGCAAACTCTCCTAGTGGGTTGCCAGCCTATATCCAGGCTACAGAGATCAGTTTCCCTTGAGGAAGTGGAATGTCATCACATCTCTGCTGAGCTCCCTCCCTTCCTCAAACTCCACCAACCCCAGACACTCGCCCCATCTCCAATATTTTTCAGTGCAGAACTGGCAGCCCTTTATATGAACCAGGCCTAGGACAGGAGGGAAATGTACTTAGCATTCAAGGAAAGCATGTAGGGGCTGAACAAACATGTTAAAACAAAAACAAGTTAACCTGCAAAAATGTGTAATGTTATTTAGAAGACTAAAGAGAATCTGACAACTTCTTCCAGGAACGTTTTGTTATTTAAGCAGACATAAGCTCCCTTTCCTTTTGCATGCCCTGAAACTACTACTGCTATTAAAGAGCACATTAAAGAGAAAGGAGAATCCTTACCAGCAAATTACCTGGAGGTGCAATTCCAAAGCCCCACCCTGAAACCAGAGGATATTCATATGAAGAAAACATAAAAGTGCAAATGAAACAGACAGGTTGCTCTAGGGATGGACATGAACTGGCCCATGAACCTAAATTTGTAATTAAAATCACCTGGTTCATGGTTTGTGAGCTGAGGCCTGTGCAATCTCACCTGCAATGAACCTCCCATGACCCTCCACATGGTTTTCAGAGGTTTTGGCAGTTCATGGTGGTGCAATTTGGTGGAGTCCAAGGCAGACACACCGGTGCAGATCAATTACAATTGTCAAGGCAATGGGTGGTGGACTTCTGCCCCTGGAAACACCAACAGTGGTCCTCCAAACCTTGACAAGCAGTGCTGGCCACCAATAAGAGAGCTCCCATTCTGCTCTATGGGAGCAGAATGGTATATGTAACCCCAGCTCACACAGAGCCATTTTTTCTGTCAGCAGCAGGTGATCTGTGTGGCAGCTGGAGGCAGAGAGGGAGGGGAACTGGAAGTCATTCCTCAGTGTGAAAGCAATGAGGTTGGGGGGTTTTGGTGCTTACTCAGGACTTAAGACACCTGTCCTTCTGCTCATGCCAAGCAGAGGAGTTTAGCTTCATGGGTTCCTTGGCTGAGGACCCCCCTATTGAGCTTTGTGACTAGCACATTCCTGGGGAAACTTGCTTTTGGGAGCTATAACCTAGCCCCCCTAAATCCAGCCCTCACCAAACTTGAAGCTCCCTAGGGAGATCTGGGTTCTACCTGGCTTGTTGGCCTTTCGTAGGGCCTGTAAAACGGAGCTGTGGCGTGGGAGATGGGCCATTCTACCACATCATGAACCTCATTAAATGAACTTGTTTGGTAAATGGGAAGATTTGTGTGGCCCCACAAACCATGGAACAAAATGAACCTTAATTTTTCCAGTTAAATGTTCATTCTTGGTTTGCACATTATTTAAAAAATATTTTCCCGTTTAGAATACTAATTGACGTGCAAGGAGCTTCACTTTGATTACTTAAACTGAGTAGGGGTTTAAGGATTAAATCCTTTTTTCCTTTCCATCCAAATCAGGGTTGCATGTGCATATACAGTGTAGCTATTACGGACAGCTGGATCTTTGTCACATCTGTTCAGCCTTAAGCAATCAGAATAAATATACTCAGGGGTTTTTTGTTGTTGTTGTTTTAGAAGGAACACACAGGAGTGCAGTTCTGGCTGGTTTGGTGTCAGGGGGTGTGTTCTAATATGCAAATGAGCTCTTCCTAGGCTTTTTCTGCAAAAAAAGCCCTGTGTGGAACAATGCTGACAGCAGGGGGTGTGGCCTAATATGCAAATGAGTTCCTACTGGGCTTTTTCTACCCCAACCCCCCCAAGTGTACTCTTAAAGAGAGGTGTGATGGATCTAAGAGTCAAGGATTCAAGGCCTAGTTTAAGTATATACATTATGGGTGGGTCTAGGTGAGGCATAACATTAACTTCAGTCTCCTTTCCATAAAGAGAGAACAGTATTGCTCTGTTTCACAAAGTTGTGATGAGACTGAACAGAGCAAGACCAATGTTCCCTCTAAGCTGTGAGCAAAAATTCTACTTTGTGAGCTACTGGCATTAAAGTTGTGAGCTACTGCATAAATTAGTTTGCTCTAGGGCAGGAGTGGCCAACGGTAGCTCTCCAGATGTTTTTTGCCTACAGCTCCCATCAGCCCCAGCCACTGGCCATGCTGGCTGGAGCTGATGGGAGTTGTAGGCAAAAAACATCTGGAGAGCTACCGTTGGCCACCTCTGCTCTAGGATCATTTTTCCTGAACTGAGACAAAAATGTGTGAGCTAAAGGCTAAAAAATTATGAGCGAACTCACACTAACTCAGCTTAGAGGGAACACTGAGCAAGACTATTACTTTTCAGTGTACACACAGTGCTTTCGTTTCTTAATAACAGTGTCAACCAGAAAATATTTTGTGGCCTTAAGCTACCACTGTTCTTTGTTACTAAATTTTTGATCAAGTAACTTGGTCTTCTCTGATGATTCACTGTCTAATCTCATGAAGCTGACTGCTGCCTAGTTCCATAATCAGAAATTTCCTCCAGGTTTTGACTATTATTATATCAACAGAAGTATGATTAGATATAGTGGCAATGAAAGGCAATGTATTATAGCTTCCTGTCCATCCACTGGCAATCCTTTGCGTGGTTCATCAGTATAAACAGCACAGATTTCATTAGGATGGATACCATCAGAATGCTTTGAGAACCTCACAAATATTTGAACCTGTTCCTTGGTTGGTTGTTGTACAGTTGACATATCGAGTATTCTCTTTCTCCATAGCCGCAGTCGTGAAATTAGCTAATATTTGCATTTAGCATATACAAATTTGTACTATGTGCTTAATTAGTTACCATATTTTAAAAAGCAAAAAAGAGGACATATTGCCCAGCTATTTCAAACAAATGATCACTATGACAGATCTCATTTTAAATACCCTACTATTTAAGCTGCTATTAACTAGGAATATTCCAGACCTTCCAATCCAAAAAGAGGACTTTTTCATCAGTTTTTTTAATGAGCCCAAAAGCATATGGACACCAAAAAAAAAGAAGACATGTTCCCTAAAAAGAGACATCTGGTAACCCTAGCAATGATTTTGTAAGGTTTTAAGGCAAAGATGATGGTGATAATGATACTGAGCTTCACCAGTGTTCAACAAAGATAAATATAAGACAAGAGAATCAACAGTTACCTTCTCTGTTGGTAGGGGTACTTTGACTTGCTGTCCCACAGGGAAACAATTCAAGGGTATAATTAAAGTGTAATTGGAATCGTGGCCCCCTGTACATTCAATGCCCTAGGGAAGGGGAAAAAAAGATGTTCACATGATCACACAAAATGTATTAAATATATTGAAAAATAAACATTTCTGATGATGATAGATTTAAATCTACTGATTTTCTGGGCAATGGAATTTCTCCTTTCCAATTTTTTAACCTTCCTTTAAACCAGGAAATGAGTTCCCAAGGCATATGTAGAAGCAGCCTTAAGAATTGCACTACAACCCAGAAAAAGCCAACTTTTCAGCTCTGATCTTATGGTAGGATGTTCCTTCAAGTCACAGCTGACTTATGGTGACCCAGTAGGGTATTCAAGGCAAAAGACAAACAGAGGTGGTTTGCCATTGCCTGCCTCTGCACAGCAATTCTGGACTTTCTTCGGGGGGGGGGGGGGAGTGTCTCCCATCCAAGTACTAACCAACTCTGTTTAACTTCTGGGTGCTTTTTGAACTGTTTTCACAATCTGATCTCCTGGATTTGGCTTTGTTTTGGTCCATTGCCTTTTACACAATGTCACTGACAAGACAATTAAGCTATCCAACAGCTGCTGTTGCTGGAATGTACTTTGCAATAAAGCACAATTATACTTCAAATTTTATTTGATTTGACTAAGTCTTGGATTTGTGTAAACTGTACAGCACCTGAGTTTCTAGATCAAAACAGAGTTCTTGGCTGCAATTTAGCTACTTTGCCAATAATAAGTAGGCGCAATTTTGCTGGCTAGACAAGTAGCAGGAGCAGCGGATCTGGAATTCAAAATTAAGTCTTGGTAGTTTTCAGAGGCTGGCTATAAGAGTGCAGGTGAAAGGGAAATTTCCACTGCAAAAATGAAGCTGTAAAAGCTAGAAGATCAAAACAAGGAGATCCCTTCACTGTCTAGTGCAGGGGTGGGGAACCTCCATCCCGAGGGCTGTATATGGCCCTCAAAGTCACTTGGTGTTGCCCTCGGGGATTGCTGGGCCAAACCGAACCACGTGGCAGCTTCTCTGGGGCCTGGCTGGCCAGTGAGGATTGTGGGGCCCAACCACACTGTGCAGCAGCCTCCCCAGGGCCAGGCAGGGATTACAGGACCCAGATGTACTGTGCAGCAGCCTTCCTGGGGCCTGGCTGGCCCACCAGAATTGCTGCAGGGCCTGGAAAAGTTACTGTAACAGTTCAGTTTGCACTTGATTATCCCAGATGGTGTGGCCTAATATGCAATGAGTGTGTGACCTAATATGCTAATATTAGAGGATGTGGTCTAATATGCTAATGAGTTCCTGCTGGGTTTTTTTCTACAAAAAAATCCTGGACCTAGGTATTTGCCTAGGGTGACAGGCCGGGTGTGCTTGTGTGTGTGTGTGTGTGTGCCAAATTAGGCTCTCCCCACATGACTTCAAATAGAAATACAATTATTTGCATTAATTTTGCTGGTCTGAATCATTATCCCTTGGCAGAGCACTATTTTTTAAGTTGATAATTTTTTATGGCCCGCAAATGATGTTATAAATATCCATATGACCCTTGGCAGAAAAAAGGTTCCCCACACCTGGTCTAGTGAGATGGTGTCAGCAAGAGATACAGATGATGAACAGTTCCTGTGAGTAGAGCTGATAGTGTGGTCAGGAAATGTTTGTGGGAGACACACATATCAGTTGCTTAGCTGACAACCAAGAGAGATTGGGAATTTATGATCCACTGTTAAATGATCCTTTGATCACTAACAGTTGCAGCACTGAAACCTAATGGGAGACAGCAAGGATATGGTGTCTGGGAAAGATAAATCCAGTGCTAATTAGGGGCAGGTGTAATTAAATTCCTGAGCTGAAAATATACACAGAAACTATTGTTACCGTGATTTCTTAGAATGTGTAATGTACTGAAGTCGGAGACATTCAGATGGCAACATGCTTTATTAGCGAGTACATCACAAAGAGAACATGGCGGGGCTGGGTCCCCTGTTATATACATTTCCCGGAACAACCTTCTTCCTGGTCAGGTCCAATCCTGGCCAGTTAAACTTCCTGCCGCTGATCATCATAGGCGGGCTGCATTCATCCCTTCCAGGCACCACCCACAGGTGCACTGTGCTGTACTTTCCAGAACAAACGCCAGACACAACACTCCTCCCCTCCCATAGTTCAAGATACATAGTCTTTCAAATGAGCAGGCGACCGCTGCTCTCTGAGCGACCTCCAAGGTTCAATCTGGGGAGCTAGGGCTGCTCCCTGAGGTTCTGTAACCGCTGGTTCCCCACTTTGGAGCCACAGTTGGTAGATCGTTGTCTCGAGCCTGCGGAGGTATCTCCCCCACCAGCGAACCTGGCGAGCTTGGCAGGGTTGCTTCCTGCGGCGGCCCCGTGCTCTCCCTGTTCCCCACTCCCCCTGGCCTCCTCCGGCAGGGTGCGGCAGCAGAGTTGGTCTATGTGTCTGTGGAGGAGCTGCCGCTCCTAACCCACCCCTCTATCTCTTCATCCATTCCTGGCCAGCATACATAGCTTCCAATCCTGGTCCAATCCTGGCCAGTTAAACTTCCTGCAGCTGATCATCACAGGCAGGCTGCGTTTGTCCCTTCCAGGCACTGCCCACAGGTGCGCTGTGCTGTACTTTCCGGATGAATGCCAGACACAACAGAATGGGAGTGCAAAATCAAGATACTAGGGAATTATGAACCCCCTTCCCCCAAAACAATCTATTTTTTCTCAGTTCAGATGCTTATCAGCATGCATTTGTATTTTCCTTTGATTCTACTGATTTTCCAGCTGTAATGTACTCAGTGACGAGACGTGTTGAAGGCAACAAACTTTAATAGCGGGTACATCACAAGAGGGAGAATGGTGGGCTGGGTCCCGATTATATACATGCCCTGGAACAACCCTCCGTGAGGCCAGTTCCAATCCTGCTCAGTTAAACTTCCCGTCACAGATCTTGATTGGTGGTGCATATTAGCGAGCTACATCTGGGGACCAGTGGGGTTCCACTGGTCGCCACTGTAGCATGCGCTGTGCTGTACATAGGGATTAGAATGCAGGACATAACACTCCTCCCCCCTAGTTCAGGACACATAGTCTTTCAAGTACGCCAGTGCCCGGCGTTCCCTGGTCGACCTCCTCGGGGTTGCTTGGGGAGTCGGTGCGGCCACTGCAGCTGGAGGGGCGGCGGTTTTCCCTTGTTGAGGTGTTGCTGGACACTGACTGGCCGTCGCTTGTTGCTCGTCCGGATTCTCTTCTCTGGTGGGGTTGCTTCCGCAGCTGTGGTGCTCTTCCGCCCATGCAGGCGGTGCAGCAGGCATGGGCAGGGTATTTTCCAGGGGTGTTGCTGTCAGTTCTTCCCCGCTTCCCCCGCCCCCCGTGGCGGTCGGTTCCTCTGGCAAAGTGTGGCAGCGCAACTGATCGATATGCCTCCTGAGAACCTGGCCCCCCTCTGTCGAGACCTTGTATGAGCGGGACCCGGTCACGTGCAGCAATCGGGCGGCTAACCACTCCAGGCCGCTTGCGAAGTTCTTAGCGTACACCGGGAAGAACCCCCTGGCGGCTTCCCTGGTTTCGGGGGAACTGCGGAGGTCAGTGGCCTGGTCGGGATGTAGCCTATCTAACCTTGTGATCAATTTCCTCCCCATTAGTAATTCGGCAGGGCTTGACCCAGTGACGGGGTTGGGGGTGATTCGGTTGTCAAATAGGAAGGCTGCCAGGCGGTGGTCCCAGTCGCCCTGTACAATACGCCCCAGGGCCTCTTTGGTGGTGCGCACCATGCGCTCAGCCTGGCCATTGGTGGCCGGATGGAAGGGGGCAGACCTAATGTGTTGAATGAGCTATCTATTCCAGAAATCCCGAAATTCCCGGGAGGTGAAAGCGGTCCCATTGTCCGTGACCAGGGTATCGGGGATTCCGTGTGTGCAAAAGACCCTTCACAAGGCTCGGACCGCTGCTGCTGTGGAGGTGGAAGCTACGGGGATCACCTCTAACCACTTGGTGTATACATCGACCAAGATGAAGAATATCTGGCCCTGGTATGGCCCCGCAAAATCTAAGTGAAGCCGGGACCACGGCCTCCTGTTGGACTCCCAGCGGTGGACGGGAGCGCTAGGCAGATCGGGCCGGGACTCTTGGCAGGGTTGGCACCTTCTCATCCACCCCCCTATCTCGTCATCCATACCCAGCCACCATACATAACTGCATACCAGGGCCTTCATCCGCACTATCCCCGGGTGTGTTTTGTGTAAAGCCTCTAACACTTGCTTCCGCAGTGAGGGGGGGACCACCACCCTGCTACCCCAGAGTATGCACCCCTTGTGTGTGGACAGCTCATCTCTGCGCGATGCGAACGCCCTGAATTCTGGGTCCAGCTTGCCCTCGGGCCATCCCCTTCCCACTCAGTCCAAAACACATGCGAGTATATGGTCCCTCCCCGTGGCCTGAGCCACCTCAGCGGCATGGAGGGGCTGCTTGGGCAGAGTCTCCATAAGCATCACATGGTGGGCAGGGGTGGGATCTGGGTCCGTCGAGGGTAATGGCAGGCGGCTGAGGGTGTCAGCGTGTCCCATGGCCTTGCCCGGGCGGTGAACCAGGGCGTATGTATACGAGTTTAGGAACTGGTTCCACCTCAGGACTCACTGTGATACAATTTGCGGGGTCTGGTGGTCTGGGGCGAGGAGGCCCAGGAGCGGCTTGTGATCCATGGCGATCGTGAAGCGCCTACCATACAGGTAGTCGTTGAATTTATGCACCCCCGCCAAAATCGCCAAGGCCTCCTTGTCGATCTGAGCGTAGTTGCACTCTGTGGGGGTCAGGGTCCTCGAATAATATGCCACAGGAACCTCCCTCCCGTCTGGAAGTTGGTGCCCCAGGACTACACCCACCCCGTATGGGGAAGCATCGCACACCAAAATCAATGGTAGGGCTTCATCAAAATGGTGGAGCACCGCATTGGAAACAAGGTCTTTGACTGCCTGAAAAGCGGCGGCCTGCTGCTTCCTCCAGACCCATGGGGCATGTTTATCGAGCAGCCTGTGGAGGGGTTCCATGATGGCTGCTTTGTGGGGCAAAAACGAATGGTAAAAATTTAATAATCCCAAGAAACTTTGTAGCTCTGCCTTGCACGTGGGGGACGGGGAGTGGACTATTGCCCTGGTCTGGTCCTCTGTTGGGTGGATTCCCTCGGCGTCTACCACAAACCCCAAGAACTCCACCCTCGGCACCCCTAGTGAACACTTTTCCTTTTTTACTTTCAGGCCCGCCATCTGGAAGCGGTGGAGCACCTCTCTCAGGCAGCTGCTAAACTCCTCCATGTCCGGGGCCACGATCAGAATGTCGTCAAAGAACGGTTGCACTCCGGGGATCCCTTTGAGAAGAGAGTCCATTATGCTCTGAAAGATCCCCGGAGCTACACTAACCCCAAATTGCAACCGCCGCACTCGAAAAACTCCCCTGTGGGTCTCAATAGTTTGAGCCTCTGCTGTCTTGGCATCTACAGGGAGTTGCTGGTACGCCTGGGCCAGGTCTAGTTTTCCAAAAACCTTGGAACCCGCTAGGGCCGCCAGGACGTGGCTGACCACTGGGATGGGGTATGGGTTGTCCTGTAGCTCTTTATTGATAGTGCACTTGTAGTCAGCACATATTCGCACATCCCCGTTCGGCTTCACTGGGGTGACTATGGGTGTTTCCCAGGCAGCATAGGATACTGGTTCCAGCACTCCCTGGGCCATGAGTCGGTCCAGCTCCGCTTCTATTTTAGGTTTTAGAGCGAACGGAACTTGCCTGGCCTTCAGTCTTATCGGTCTAACGAGGTGATCGAGAGGTAAGGTGATGGGCGGCCCCTTGTAACTCCCCAGGGTCCCATCAAAAACTTCGGGGAATTCCCGGCACACGTTCTCAAAGTTATTCGTTTGCATCTGCTGCACCCCCACTAATTGAATACCTAGCGGTCTAAACCAGGCCAGTCCCAGTAATGTGGTGAGCTGGCGCTTAACCACTAGAATGTCCAGTGGCCCCCTGAAGTTCTTCCTCTCTACCTGTACCGTGGCCCAGCCCAAAATGTGCACAGGGTTTTTCTGAAAGTCCTGCAGTATAAAATCAGCCGGTCTCAGTTGAAGCCGGCGATGGCGGCACAGTTTTCTTAGGGTCTCCTCCGAAATTATAGATATGGAGGAGCCCAAGTCCACCTCCATTTTGCATGGAGCGCCCTCGATTAGGACCGATAGTCTAACTTTGTCGGGGGTGATGAAGGGCAAGTTCATTACCTGCAGGCTGGTCGATGCTGTTGTGTGAGCATCGGTCGAGTCATGGTGAGCGGCCTGGCGTCTGCGAGTTGCCTTGGCCCGGCAAGCCCATGCTATGTGGCCCACCTTCCCGCAGTTCCTGCAGTCCATGTTGCAATAGGGGCAGTCCCGTCTCTCGTGGGGGTCACCACAGCTGATACACTTGCTGTTGGTTGGTCTCTCTGTGGTCCATTGCTGCGTGGGGGCTCTCGAGCCCATTCCTTGTTGGCGGCGGAGCTGGAAGGCCTCTTCGTCCTCTGGGTCGCCGGGCACCATCTCCTCCTGGTGGACTTCTCGCGGGTTGTTGTATGGTGGTTCTTTCAAATGCGGTTGCTTCGTTGAAAGCTTGTTGAAGGGTGAGCTCCTCCTTTGCGAAGAGCTTTTGCTGCAGCCTTTCGTCTCGGAGGACCCATACAAATCGGTCTCTCAAGACTTCCTCCCGCTTGTCGAAACTGCATTTCCCCGTGATCTGGCAGAGAGCGGCCAGGTAGATGACAGCTGTTTCTCCGGGTCCTTGATCTCTCTTGTGGAAGAGGAATCGGTGGGCGATGATGGAAGGCTGGGGCAAGAAATGCCCGGTGAGGAGTCTGACGATCTCCCCATCCATTCTCTCGGTGAGCTTCGTAGGGGCCGAGAGACCTCTGGCGATCTCGAAGGTGGCCTCCCCGCAGACGCTCAGGAGTACGTCCCTCATGCGGCTGTCATCGGTAATCATGTTTGCGCATAGGTAGCGTTCGACCCGCTCCGTGTAGGTCTCCCACCTCTCGGGGTTGGCGGGGTCGAACTCAGCAAGATGGCCCGTCGTTACACTCGGGTTTGCCATGGCGGCAGCGGGCACTTCTGTCTCTTGTGGCTCCGTGCCTTCCTCATCTCCAGCCAGGTCAGCGACTTCCCGCTTGGGGAGTCCTCCTAGCTAGATCCCACCTTCGTTGCCAGTGTAATGTACTCAGTGACGAGACATGTTGAAGGCAACATACTTTATTAGTGGATACATCACAAGAGGGAGAATGGCGGGCCGGGTCCCGATTATATACATGCCCCGGAACAACCCTCCGTGAGGCCAGGTCCAATCCTGATCAGTTAAACTTCCCGTCACAGATCTTGATTGGCGGTGCGTATTAGCGAGCTACATCCGGGGACCAGTGGGGTTCCACTGGTTGCCTCTGTAGCGTGCGCTGTGCTGTACATAGGGATTAGAATGCAGGACATAACACCAGCCAATGGCATTTCTCTTTTCCAGTTGGATCTTTGCAAAAACAAAAAGAACACAGAGTGCTCCCAGACAATCACCTTGGGATACAATCTGGAGAGAACTTCCATTTTCCTTTGCTTTCTCTTTTTCAGGAAAAGAGACCTCCCCCCCCCCCTCTGCAAGGATAGCTGGGGTTCTGGGGACAGCTTGTTCAGGGGCTCATAGTTTGGATTTCTCAATTTGCTTGAAACTTGAGGGTTCATTAGTGGACAGACAGTGCTAGCTCTCCTGCAATTTTGAAGTGGTTTGGTTTAAAAACAGCCACTCCAGCCCCTCAAGAAACATTCCTATAGAGAATAATGGCAAAGCTGAGGTTTTTGCTCACTTCTTCCTACCTGTTTCTGTGGGGGGGAGCCCTTTTTTCTCTCCAAGTAGGCTAGCAGGGGGGATCATGTTCAGAAGACTGCAGAACTGGACCTTTTGGTCTGATTTGCTTAAAATGTAATTCATTAGATCTGCTATAATTTTGGTGTCATTTAATTAAAAACCATCTACTCCAGCCACCCCTAGAAAAGGTCCTTCCTTCCTCATTTAATGAATAGAAACAAAAAACAAGGAAGGATGGCAAACACAGTTCTCAATGGAAAAGCAAAAATATTGTCAGTCATTGTAAAAATAACAAAATGAAATAAATGCAGACAGCTGGTAGTTGGTGTCATCCCCTCCCCAAGAAATCAATGGAGAGATGTGCCTCTCTCTCGGCTTGGCTTCGCGAACGAAGATTTAAGAAGGGTGCAATAGTCCACGTTTGCTGCAGGCTCGCTGGTGGCTGACAAGACCAATGTGGGACAGGCAGGTCCGGCCACAACGGCTGCAGGGAAAGGTCTGATTTAGGGTTGGTGCTGTAGCAGTGCGATTCTTCCTCAATCTCCTTTTGTCCTCAAGACCAGCTATGCGTGCGTTCTCAAAGGAAGAGACAGCCTGGTGGATGGTGTGCCTCCATGCTTTGCGATCTGAGGCTAGGTCAGACCACTGGTGATGGTTGATGTGACAGGTGCTAAGGGATTTCTTCAAGGAGTCCTTGTACCTCTTCTTTGGTGCCCCTCTATTTCGATGGCCGGTGGAGAGTTCGCCATACAGGGCAATCTTGGGAAGGCGGTGGTTTTCCATCCTTGAAATATGCCCTGCCCAGCGCAGCTGCGTCTTCAACAGCAGTGCCTCGATGCTGGTAACCTCTGCCCGCTTGAGGACTTCAGTGTTGGTCACAAAGTCACTCCAGTGGATGTTGAGGATGGTGCGGAGGCAGCGCTGATGAAAGCGCTCAAGGAGTCGCAGGTGATGACGGTATAAAACCCACGATTCGGAGCCATAGATGAGGGTTGTCATCACAACCGCTTTGTAAACATTGATCTTTGTGCCTTTTTTCAGATGCTTGTTGCTCCACACTCTTTTGTGCAGTCGGCCAAATGCACGGTTTGCCTTTGCCAGCCTGTTGTCAATCTCCTTGTCGATCTTGGCATCTGAGGAGATGATGCACCCCAGGTAGCTGAACTGCTGGACTGTCTTCAGAACTGATTCACCCACAGTGATGCAGGGAGGGTGATAATCTTCCTGGGGTGCAGGCTGGTGGAGAACTTCTGTCTTCTTCAGACTAACTTCTAGGCCGAATAGCTTGGCAGCCTCTGCAAAGCAGGACGTCATATGCTGCAGAGCTGATACCAAGTGGGAGACGAGTGCAGCATCATCAGCAAACAGTAGCTCTCGGATGAGTTTTTCCATTGTCTTGGAGTGGGCCTTTAGTCGCCTCAGGTTGAACAGGCTGCCATCGGTGCGATAGCGGATGTAGACACCATCGTCCTCATCTAGATCTACTGCGGCTCTTTGAAGCATCATGCTAAAGAAGATCGTAAAGAGAGTTGGCGCGAGAACGCAGCCTTGCTTTACACCTGTGCCTATTGGGAAGGGCTCCGAGAGGTCGTTGCAGTGTCTGACTTGGCCTCGCTGGTCTTCGTGTAGCTGGATGATCATGCTGAGGAACCTTGGGGGACATCCTAAACGTTCCAAGATTTGCCACAGGCCTTTCCTGCTAACGGTATCGAAAGCTTTGGTAAGGTCGACAAAAGTCACATACAGACCCTTGTTCTGTTCCCTGCATTTCTCTTGGAGCTGCCTGAGAACAAATACCATGTCGGTGGTGCTCCTGTTAGCTCTGAAGCCGCACTGGCTCTCTGGGAGGAGTTCTTCTGCAATGGTGGGCACCAGTCTGTTCAGGAGTATTCTGGCAAGGATTTTGCCTGCGATGGAGAGCAGGGTTATCCCCCGGTAGTTGGAGCAGTCTGACTTTTCCCCTTTGTTCTTGTATAGGGTGATGATGATTGCATCGCGAAAGTCCTGTGGTAATTTGCCTTGTTCCCAGCAGGTGACAAGTACTTTGTGAAGTGAGCTATGTAGTACTGTGCCCCCATGCTTCCAGATCTCTGGTGGAATTCCATCAACTCCCGCTGCCTTGCCACTTTTCAGTTGCTTGATGGCTTTAACAGTCTCTTCTAGGCTGGGGATCTCATCCAACTCTGTTTTCACCGGTTGAAGTGGGGTGAGGTGGATTGCTGAATCTTGAACTACGCGGTTGGCACTGAAGAGAACCTGAAAATACTCCGACCACCGGTTCAGTATGGATGCCTTGTCTGTGAGGAGCACTTGGCCGTCTGCACTATGCAAGGGACTCTGAGCCTGATATGATGGACCATATACTGCCTTCAGGGCTTCGTAGAACCCTCTTAAATCACCAGTGTCTGCACACAGCTGGGTTCTCTCTGCAAGCTTGGTCCACCACTCGTTCTGAATGTCTCGAAGCTTGCGCTGGAGGTTGCTACATGCAGCGCGAAAGGTTGCTTTTTTCCCAGGACAGGAGGGCTGAGCAAGATGTGCTTGGTAGGCAGATCTCTTTTTTCCCAGTAATTCTTGGATCTCTTGATTGTTCTCATCAAACCAGTCCTTGTTCTTCCTTGTGGAGAACCCGAGGACTTCTTCAGAGATCTGCAGGACGGTAGTTTTTAGGTGTTCCCAGAGTGCTTCTGGAGAAGGGTCTGTGGGGCAACTGGGGTCCTCAATTGTTGACTGGAGTTTTGCCTGGAAGGCAGCTTTAACTTCGGCTGACTGGAGGCTGCCAACCTGAAACTTCCTCCGAGGGATACCTCCTCTCCTGGGTGTGGGTTTAAAGTGAAGACGGAGATTGCAGCGTACAAGACGATGATCCGTATGACATTCTGCGCTGGGCATTACTCGGGTGTGTAAGACATCTCGAAGGTCTCTCTGGCGCACCAGAATGTAGTCGATAAGGTGCCAATGCTTGGACCGTGGGTGCATCCAGGTTGTCTTCAGACTGTTCTTCTGCTGGAAGATAGTGTTGGTGATGGTGAGCTGGTGCTCCATGCAGAATTCTAGCAGGAGGCGCCCGTTGTCATTGCAGTTGCCAATGCCGTGTTTGCCAAGTACTCCTTTCCAGGCTTCCGAGTCTTTACCTACTCTGGCATTGAAGTCGCCAAGGATGATCACCTTGTCCTCTGTAGGGGTCTTCCGTACGAGGTTGCGTAGATCAGCATAGAACTTGTTCTTTTCTGCAGGATCTGCTTGAAGGGTTGGGGCATACACACTGAAGAGTGTTGCATGCTGCTTGTTTTGAAGTGGGAGGCGCATGGACATGATGCGATCTGAGTGACCTGTTGGAAGGTTTTCGAGTTTGGAGGCAATGGAATTCCTGACCATGAAGCCAACGCCAGAAAGGCGGCTCTCAGCCTTTGACTTACCCGACCAGTAGAGGGTATAGCCAGCACCGTGTTCTTGAAGACTACCTTCCTCAGGGAAACGGACCTCACTGAGAGCTGCTATGTCGATATTCAACCTGAGAAGTTCGTGGGCAACTAGAGCAGAGCGTCGTTCAGGGCGACCACTGCCTACTGTGTCAAGCATGGTTCTGATGTTCCAACACGCAAGCTTTAGTCTTTGCACACTTTGTGAGGCAGGTGCATGCCTTTTCTTTGTTGTTATTTTTCGACCGCAAGTAAGGATGCCCGTTGACTGCGGCTAGCCAACTGGGGTGGGGGAGACGAGCTTTGTTTAGGCCACCTTTTCTAGGCCCCTCTCCGTGTGGAGCAAGCAGTGCTGTCCCTAGATAAGGCTGCTTGGTCGTTCAGGGTGCTGCCGAAAGATGCTTTCGTCTCCGGGTTAGCATCAGGCGACCAATATCCTGAACCGCCTACATGCAGGATCGGGACTGCGGCTTCCAGTGGCACCTTCCACCTGCCGTTTCGCCCCTTGCCTATCGCTGCAGGACTTGATGCGTTGTGGGTTGTGTGTGTGGATATGCCCTTCAGGCCTGCGCAGAGGAATTTTTTAGGTGAAGCGCAGTGTGCGCGGTACTGGCTCCACCCTTTCACCTGGGGGTCATCTGCCATGGCCCAGTAAGCCGGGACGCCGGCAGTGAGTCCTCCAGGTGGTAGGTGTTACATTAACGAGCTCTATCTGCCCGGGTTTGATGTTAGAGTTTTCCTTCTCTTAGGCTGACGAGGTTGGTGGGCCCAGCCTGCCCATCCGGTTATACCGCCGGACAATTCGGTCGCACCATGACGTAGCAAACTCTGTGAAAACGGGGGGGACCAGCGAGAAGGTGTTGCTACGGATGCAGTAATGCAGGAGAGGCCATTGCAGTGACCATCTGCCAGGCATAGCCAGACAGTGACCACGCGGCGTTCACTACACCGGGAGAGGAGAGGCTATGTATTGCACATGCACTTTCCCTGGGGGGGTAGGATTCCCAGAGGGAGCCCACCCCCCACCCCCACCCCCTAATGTGCCTATGTTGAGATGTGCCTATGTTGAGATATTCCTACTTCATGGTCCAGTAAAACTGAATACCTTGGCCCAATTTGCTTAAAATGGGGGGGGGGGGGATGTCTAGAGGAAGGACTATGTTTTGTGTAAATCTGGTGTCATTATCTTAATAAACAGTTGCCCCGGACCCTCCCATAGATTCCCCATTAAAAGTAATGGTCCAAAAGCACTGCAACCCAAAAAACCACATGGATTTTGAATCCCAAACAATGTTCCCAGATATAAAAGTATAACAATTTTTTTTCTTAGTGCACACCTCTAGAGCTAATGGACTTATTGCATATTCCTAATGTTATACACATGATAACAAACCGGGACAATTACCTGAAGCTTGGCTTTTAATACAGGTCCCCAGCTCTTTATGCAGTGGAATCGGAAACAATGTAAACTTGTGGTTGTCTTCTGTGTTCCTTCATAAGACTCTGGTACTGTAAGTACCACAGTTTTCCTGGCTGAAAAAAAAGTTATATACATATTTGTGCTCCTACGCAACTTATATTATTTTATTCCAAGAGACTGTTACTTGTTAATTTATAAATTCTATCATCTCTATTTGATACTGTTCTGTGGCATCCTAATGGATACTAATTTAGCTTGCATCCATTGCATGCTACTTTTTTTTGCATATACATGTATGGATAACTGAATATTATATGATAAAGGTAAAGCAACATCAACTTTCCTCTAAACATAAAGAGATGATGTAAAAAACTTCAGTTAAGTCCATATATACTATTCATAAACTATATACAGCAACAATAATAGTATTATTTTACACAGAGCATATTCAGCTTATTATACCAGTTGATATTTATCATCATTAATATTACCAAATAAGGAAGTGATGTTGATAGAACCTATACATTTAAAAAAATCCAAAACATGCTGAATATTGTTCACTGTCCATCTTTCCAAATCAAAATTTCAAATATAAAATTTATATATGAATTTTAAATACTGGAATGTTTTAAACTTGTGTTTTAAACAACTAGATATTTTAGAGGGGGGGGGGGGTTGCTACCAAATGCAGAGCTGGCTCCTAACTTGAAACTAGTTGAGGAGGAAGGAAGAACCAAGAATGATGTCAGCTGACAGAACTGACTGCCAGAAGCCCAGTAGGGGCCAGAGGCAGCAAACTGGCTGGCTGGAGAGGCAAGAGTGGGATAAATGCAATCTGTTCAGTGGGTGAAAAGAAGGACCTTCACTTCTGGATGATGCCAGCCAACTGAACATTCTGGATAACTGAATGCAGGAAATAAAGTTTTCACTGTACTATTTCCTCCCAACTACTAAATACTGTCTTGCTAAAAACCAAATATAGCTGGATATCAAATACAAATATCAAATCAGCCCAGTGTTAATAATTTAAGAAGGTATTTGCAAGGAATTGATGGGCAGGAAGAGGTGCTTAGCTCCAAGGTTCCCAATCAAACTTGTCCTGCAAAAGCACCATCTATTTTCAAGTATTTTGCCCCAGTCAGATTCAGAGAGTGGAAAGAGGCCCCCCTGGGCAGAAACAGCATTTTAAAAAATGTAGGGATGAATCAGTGATAAGGGGATCATTGCTCCATTTGTCTTCTACAAATACCCAGTTAGGGATGGGCATGAACCAGTTCACAAGCCAAATGTTGTGTGGGTTGGGACTTGGGATGTGACATTCAGCACTCATATGGTCTCCAAAGAAATCTCCAAGCTTTTAGATATGGCTTGGGGCTTGCTCGGGATAGCAAAACCACCCAGAGAAAATTAGTACAGAAATACTAGGCAACAATAGGGGTAGTGCTTACAAGTCTTGGAAACATGAACAGGGACCCTCCAAAGCTTGACAAGCAGTGCTGCCTGCCAATAACAGAGCTTCCATTCCTCACAATGGATGCTATGTAAGTCCAAAAGAAGTGCACATGTCCTCTGTTAGGTTTTGGTCAGAGATGGAGAGGGAAGGAGAGCACTGAATGAAGAGCTTTGTTCAGTGTGGGGGACTGCACTCAGTCAAGGGCCAGGGAGCTCAGTTTTGCCCTGGGTTCCTTGCCCATTCATCTTTTTTGTTTGTTTGTTTGCCATGAAGAGCAAAAGAAAAGTGTTCTCTCATTTTCATGCTGTGGGTTTTCTTCCATTTTATTTCACAGCATCACTTGCAGTTTAAGCCTTTATGGAGAGGGAGAAAGGCTTTAGCAACAAAAATGACTGTGGGGAATGGAAGTGGCAGGTGCTCACTCACTGGGCCACACTCCAGTCCCTCTCAGTCATCCCACTGGCAAGATAAACATTAGCCACTGGGTGCAGGGCAATCCTTCTATGTGTCACTGCATTCATCTATGAATCTGCCCTCTCATGCCAGCGGTAAGCTGGAGCCCAAGTGGGGGTATAATATGACAAATGGCATACACAGAACTCACTTCAGAAGCCTTCTCCTTGTTCCAGGTATGGCTGGGCTCCATATCTACAGCTCTCACTCACACTGTTAGCAAAGCCATTGCTAGATTGCCCTTTTCAGTCATTTGCTGTGGATGCATCTTAGTTTTACCTGCCACAAGCAGGATCCTGGGTGGTGGTGCTTTTCACATCCAGGGGGACTCTGGGAGCTTCTTCTTGTTTCATGGCTCCAGAGCCAGGTATCACCTTTCAGTCCAACTGCTAGTGAGGTGATTAATGCATGTCCAATCTGCACATAACCTGGAGGTATGCAGAGAGCATCCTGTGGATGTCTGCTGCGAGTTTGATGCCTGTAGCTCACACAGGGTCCTGTTTATACATTCCAGAACCCATGCCTGACATCACCCCCAAAAACACTTTCCTGGGGCGCTTTCTTTGGGGATGTGTAATTCCGACCCCCTAAGTCTAGTCTTCACCAAACTTGGTGGACAGGTAGAAGAGTGTCAGATGGATATGCCCCATGATTTTGGAGTCTCTAGGTATCCTGAAATTCCCAAACTTGCTTGATTCAGTGGAACGGGTTTGTTTGGGTTTGAGATGGGTCTCAAATCCAAACCTGAACCAGGTTTTCCCTGCTTGTGCCCATCCTTATACCCAACCCTAACATGTTTGGTTACCCAAAAAATGAGTCTTTGGGAACCTATGTTTGCTGACACAATATTTGGTTCTTTATCCAAACAAATATTTAGGTATTTAGATAATACCCAGTAAAGTTTACAGAGAATTCTGAGGAGAATGTTTGTAAGCAAATTAATTTCAGATCAAATTCAGCTTGATCTTTTCTACACTATGCTGTTTGGCTGTGATTGCTCCACTTCCCTCTTGCTGCTTTCAAATTAGTTGTAAATCATGGCTTGGATCCTATGGTGCACTTTGGTTGGGAGAGCAGCAGGTCCTTGGACAGAATGACTTTTCAATTTGCAGAGGACAGAGTAGTTTTTCCCTTTTCTGCAGACTCCTAATTTGCCCTTGCACTGTTTTGCCAGGTTCACCAATTGGAAGGAGCATGACTGAGGGGGCGGGCAAGGGGTCTGCAAGGAGACAGGGAAATTGCCCTTTGCTTGCACTGCTCAGGATCCATGAACTGGTTAGAAGGACACTAGAAAACAGACCAACCTTTCAAAAACTTCTCATTCTCAACCTTGTCTATCTTCACTTCCAAGACAGAAAGTTCACGGGCCTGTGAAAAGAAAAAGTATAAATTGATAAAATATGTCCTGCTGTATATCTAGAGGAAAAAAGAAAGTATTCATTCAGTTAAAGGAATCACAGCACTTATTTTATCGCATGAGGTTTTTAAATTGCCATTCTAAAAAATCTCTAAAATAGCACTCACAACACAACAAAAAAAGCATTATTATTTTTTAAAAAAAAATCTTTACAAAGCAATCTTACCACCAGGACCGCATTTGAAATCAGGTACTCAGTAGGTCCTGGACTAAAAGAAGAAAGAAACAAAAAGCCCAAATAAGACTGGAGTTGTTTAAGCTATCAGCATTTCATAACAAGTTTTTGGAAGTATATGACCAAGAGTTATAGGTTCTCAACAATACAGCCAAAACATATGCCTGCAGGCAAACCTGCTCACAAAAGAGGGATATTAATAATATTCCTTTAAAAAGATGACATATTAGGCAGGCATATTGCAAAGGTATTCACATACTATCCTTTGAACAACCAGGGAAAAAATAGTACACTCTATTGGCTAAAGATGCTGATGTATATACCAGAGGAGATCACATGTCCATTTGAATTGGTATCCTGATGTTAGCAGTTGATATTATGCAACACTGACCAAACACACAAATACAATTATATGAATGCCCTTTCCAGCTTCAGAAATGGTGATCATGACTGAATAAGGAAACAGAGGTCCATCAATGGCTATTAGCTACAAGTTATAGATGGAACACTATGTCTGGGGCAGTGATGCTCTGTATTCTTAGTGTTTTGGGGACAACATTGGGAGGGCGTCTGGAGTTCTGGCTTCTAATGGCACCTACATTATGACCACTGTGTGATACAGAGTGTTGAACTGGATGTGCCATTAGCCTGATCAACATCACTTATGTTCCAAAAACGAAGATTGTAGGCTTCATGCACTTAGTAGTTTTCTGAGCACTTTCCTTGTGTGAACTACCCACAGTCATCATTTTCCTTCTGCACCACCAGATAATTAGTAATAGGGGCTGATGTGTGCAGAATCTTCAAAAATGAGCACCTTCCTATCCATATTGCATGCAAATGTGCTTGGACTGCCGTCTTTACAGAAAGATCATACCAGATCAGAACAAAGTTTTAGTTCAGTGGCACCTTTAAGACCAACAAAGTTTTATTCAAGGAATGAGCTTTGGTGTGCATGCACACTTCCTCAGATACTGTGTGCACACAAAAGTTCATATCTTGAATAAAACTTTGTTGGTCTTAAAGGTGCTACTGGACAGAAACTTTGTTCTGCTGCTTCAGACCAACATGGCTATCCACCCAAATCATATCAGGCCAGGTTTGGGAAAGACTGAAGCACAATTTTAAAAGTCTGGAAAGTGAACAAAAATCTATTGATAGACAAAAAATGTGAAGGAAAAAAATACTAAAAGAGATTTACAGAAACACAGATGCCAAAAAATTCCACAAGCAATCCAATATCAATGATTTGATGTTCTTTTTCTTACCAGTCTTGCATCTAGAAAATCACTTACATTGCTGCCAATTTGAATTCCACTTCCAGACATTCATGCTGATAAACAGAGTCTTCTTTCTGTCAATATTAAAGGTCAATTACTGAATGATCGTCTGCTTACTCAGTGTGGAATTCTCAGCAAGTCAGGGCATAATTTACCAATCTGGTCCACTGTGCCTGACACATCCTAACTATGCCTGTAGTCTAGGGCAGTGGTCTTCAACCTTACCAGAACAGAGACCCATATTTAACACCAAGGTAGCAGCATGTGCCCCACTGAGCTACAAGCATGAGTCAAAAAGTCACATGGCACCACATCTATAAGACAAATAGTCATGTGGCATCACATTCATATAGAAGCAGATGGCAAATTCAGAGAGAAAGAGACAGGTCATATAAGCCAGCATCAGGACATATACCATAGTGAGGAAGAAGCTAGTGTTGAAGGGTTACTAGGTCTCCTGCTTCCCTGCCAGCAGCCTCCAACTCCCACTGCCATGCAGTAGACTGGCAGGGGGGAAAAATAAGGCAAAGATGGCCATTGTATCAACAACGGGACCTTGTTTCTGGGATGAACTCAGAAGTGATATCATGCCACTTTAGGATTCAGCAGAAACACTATGGTAAACCACAGTGTCCATTGAATCATAAAGTGGTGTAATGTCACTTCTGGGTGTGGCCCAGAAATGACACCACACCGTCAACATAATGGCCTCCCCTTTCTCTGTCCTCCAGTCTCCTGTCAGATGCCATTCACCAACTGGCAACCCTATAACATAGGCAGGTTCCAGTGGTGGGAGATTCCACAAAAGTTTCTTTTGCCTCTTCTCTTTCTCCCACCACCACCACCACACAGCTCATCCATCCCTACCCTCAACAATTTTCCAATAATCCTCAGTACTTGTAGTATTGAGCTCCATGTTGCAAGCACATGTGTGGAACGTTATGGTACTGACTAGCAAAGGTGGGTAGAGACCATGCTAAGTGGGGGAAGAGATTTACAGAACAAAGAGATCTACAGAAAGTCAGATGATGCCGTTATCTACTTTTTAATTTGATTTTTTATTAAAGAATTACAAAATGTGTTTAAATAATTACAGTAATAATAATGATATGACATTTTCAAAGATGAGATTAGTTACAGTTTGAACTACAAAAATACAAAAAATATCTACAAATATCATACTATGGATCTCCTAACTGTGCTACAATTTGTAACGTTGTATTTTAATCTTCACTTTATTACTGTCAATTAATTAGGCATATCTCAGAATAATTTCTTATACCCGTCCTTTTGCCCTGTGTTTATTCCATTATTTAACAAATGCGGACCAGGTTTGAGTAAACAATTTGTGAGAGCCAGTTTTCCCTTTATAATATATTGGGTTCGAAGCATGGAATGACTATGGGGGTTTCCCATTTGGCATTTGCCACCGGCTCCAGTACCCCTTGAGCCACAAGGTGGTCCAACTCCTCCTCTATCTTGGGCTTTAACACCAGGGACACCTGCCGCGCCTTCAACCTAATAGGCTGCACATTGGGGTCTAGTTGTAGGTTCACTGGTTCTCCCGTGTAGGTATCCAGGCTGCCGTTGAAAGTGTCAGAGAATTCCTCGCATACCCTCTGGAAATTGGTCTGGGAGGGCATGGGTGCTTGATGGGTGCCGGTTACCTGGATTCCCAGGGCTTTGAACCGCAACTTTGACCAACACACCCGTGCAAGGTGCCCCATTTTTCCACACATGTGGCAGAAGACATTCTGGAACTTACAGGAACAGTGCTTGTGGGCTTCCCTGTAGCTGGCACATCCTCCCATTGAGGTAGGGTCAGTGGCCCGTGGCTGTTGGCGCTCCGGGGCCTGGCATGTCTGCAGTGCATCTTCCTAGTTGGATCCGCTGGCGACCTAGTTCGTTGCAGTGGTCCACCGCTCCTTATGCGACATCTCGTAGGCAGCCGCCTCATCCAGGTCGTCCGCCAGTGTAAGCTTCTTGTGCCTCGCCAGTTTGGTCTGTAGCTTCTCGTCGTGGAGGCCCACCATGAAATGGCACAGCAGCGCTTCATCGAGGCTCACAAATCACAATCTCGGGCCAAGCAGCGCAACTCAGCTAAGAAGGTCGAAGCAGTCTCGCTGGCTTTCTGTACCCTCTTGTGGTATTCTAGTCACAGAGCCGTGGGCCTGGGTGAGAAGTACTCAGTGAGCCTCTCCATGATGACCTTGTATGTGGCAGCATCATCGGTCAGCCGCATTGGCGATATCAGGCTCTCTGCCAGCGCGTGTCTTCTCCGCAGAGGCTGAGCAAAAGCTGTTTCTGTTTCTGCTCGTTTTCAGCGTCGTGGTAGAGGAGGTAGAAGTTGAGCCACTTCACTCATCAGTCCCACCTTTTGGGTTGATTGGGGTTGAACTCCAGCAGTTGCCCGTGGGGGCCCGGCATCGCGGCCTGGTCTGGGTTGGCCCTCGGAGAAGTTGTTTCCCCGGTGCTGGTGGAGCTGGAAGCTTGGCTCTGACTCATCTCCTGTCCTGGCATGGCGACCCTTATAAACAATGGTGGTGCGATGCACGGAGCTGGAGCTTGCTGCGAGGCGCGGTGCATTGCTGGTTGCTGCGTCACCTACCAGGATCCCATCCTCGTCACCACTATAATATAGTGGGTTCAAAGCATTGCAGAGATGAGATCATAGTGAGGTTCTTTATTATGATTCTTTATTACGGAAAGCATGGTGAAGGCTACTTCCAACAAAGACTGACTAAGGGCCTGTGGGCAAAACCTACATACAACTCTAATCTCCCGCGCTAGCCTGCCATTGGTTCATTCAAACAGGCAGGGCAGCAGGTATTTGGCTCCCACTACCCATTGTTATACAGTCCCCAAGCTCTGCTTTCCTGGCTCCAATGAGCCGGCAGGAAATAAATACTTTAAGGCACATACATAACACCCTTCTCAAACTTTTTAATACAATTATTGTAGTCATCAAAACCACATGCAAGACTATATATGCCCATTCATCTATGCCCGACAGAAATTATTGTTTCCATGCCTCTGCAAGGAGTTAGAATCATAGAGTTGAAAGGGACTTCCAGGGTCATCTAGTCCAACCCCCTGCACAATGCAGGAAACTCACAAATACCTCCCCCAAAATTCACAGGATCTTCATTGCTGTCAGATGGCTATCTAGTCTCTGTTTAAAAATCTCCAAGGAAGGAGAGCCCACCACCTTCCAAGAAAGCCTGTTCCACCGAGGAACCACTCTAACGGTCAGGAAGTTCTTCCTAATGTTGAGCTGGAAACTCTTTTGATTTAATTTCAACCCATTGGTTCTGGTCCTACCTTCTGGAGCCACAGAAAACAATTCCACACCATCCTATATATATGACAGCCCTTCAAGTACTTGAAGATGATGATCATATCAACTCTCAGCCTCCTCCTCTCCAGGCTAAACATCCCTAGCTCCTTCAGCCTTTCTTCATAGGACTTCCTCACCATCTTCGTCGCCCTCCTCTGGACCCATTCCAACTTGTCTATATCCTTCTTAAAATGTGGTGCCCCAAACTGAACCCAATACTCCAGGTGAGGTCTTACCAGAGCAGAGTAAAGCAATACCATCACTTCACGTGATCTGGAGTTGCCGCCACCAGATGTTTAATTGCATACTTTTTCCCATGTTACCCCCTTTAAAATAAAATATTTTTGTTTATCTCAAGATTTCCTCAGAAAGGATCCACAAATCCGCTTCAAATTTAATTTTAAGTGAAATCCAATGACCACCAAGGCCACTAGTCTTATAATTCTCTCTGGTTTTAATTTCACCTGAGAAAGAACTCCAAGATTTGCTTTAAATTTGCTTCAGATTTTTTTTTTCTGGTAAAGTTTTAGTAGCAGCTATGTCTATTGAAATCAATAAAAATAGCTTATGTTAAATTGGGGTTGTAAAATATTTCTATAAATTCCTATTAGTGGGAATCAAATATGATCTAGAATTAAGGAAAAACTAGACAAAACCAGACAAAAAACCCTCAAAAAATGTAGCATTCAGAATATAGTATCTACCTACTTTAATTCAGAAAATAATGTATATCTCTTCCTATTTGAGAATGCTGCATGAAAAGCAATATGTATTTATTGTATTATGTATTAAATATGTATTAAATATTTATGTCTCATCCCTCCATACAAAATTTCTATGAGACCATTAACAACATGATAAATGGCAACAAAAACCAAAACAAAATAAAGCAGTAAAACTGCATTTTAAAAGACAGCAGCATAGATAGAACAAAGATAAAAGATAGAGTTTTTTTAAAAATTGATAATCAATACTTATAATCTGTGTAAAATTAAGATAAAGACCTTTAAAAACACTAAAAATGACATCACATAAACCCTTATTAAATACTGATAGTATAAAAACAGCAGCAGCATAAAATGTATCCTGGTCCCAGAATATATACTGCTTTATTGTTAGTAACCAGCATTTCAAATGATGCTCAGAAGCAGCAAATGGAAAGGTTACAAAACTAACAAGAAGTTATCTCTGAAACTTATATATCTTAGCAGCCTAGTTGTCACATTTTGTGCCAGTTGAAGTGGGTTATCCTCAATTTTCTGTTAATTTTTTAGCTCTCACCTCTTCTGGTCTTAAACAGAACAATTCAAGGACTGTATCTCCAGGCTGGAGTCTTGTTAAGTCAAAATAAACAATAAATATTGAATCATCTTTGGAGAATGGATCATCATCACACACTTCCAACCTTAAGATATTCTGGAACAAAGGAGAAAGAATGTAAGTATTTTATTATCCTTTCAACTGAGATGGCAATCCATAAGAACATAAGAAGAGCCCTGATGAATCAGATCAATGATCCATCTAGTCCAGCATTCTTTCTCACACAGTGGCCAACCTGTTCCTCTTGAGGGTCAACAACAGGGTATAGAGGCCAAAACCTGATGTTGGCTCCTGGCTCTGGGATTCACAGGTTTAGTACCTCTGAATGTGGAAGTTCCCCTCAGTCACCATGGCTAGTAGCTTTTGATAGATTTGTCCTCCATGAATCTAACATCCTTTTAAATCTGTTTATTTCTGTGACCATCACTACATCCGCTGGCAGTGAATTCCACATTTTAATCACTCTCTGTATAAAGAAGTATTTCCATTTGTCTCACCTGAACCTGCTGCCCATCAGCTTCATTGGATACCTGCACATTCTAATATTTTGGGAGTGTGAGAAAATTTCCACTCCATGCATAATTTTATAAACTTCTATCATGTCCCCCCTTAATTGTCTCTTTTCTAAACTGAAAAGTCCCATACTTGACAGCCTTTTCCCATAGGGAAGGTGTTCCAACCCCCTAATCATCTTGGTTGCTCTCCTCTACTTTCTCCAGCTCTGCAATGTCCTTCTGGAGATATGGTGACCAGAACTATACACAGTATTCCAAACGAGACCACAGCATTGATCTATACAGGGGCATTACAATATCGGTCATTTTATTCTCAGTCCCTGTCCTAATAATCCATAACATAGAGTTTGCCTTTTTCACAGCTATAGCTCACTGAGTTGATACTTTCATTGAGCTGTCCACTACAACCCCAAGATCTTTTCCCCTCTCAGTCTAAGCAAGTTCAGACCTTATCAGACTATACTTGAAGTTGGGTTTTGTTTTATTTTGTTTATTGTCACAATGTGCATCACCTCACACTTACCAACATGGAACTTTATCCAACCATCTTTGAGGTAAAATACATAACTTAGAAATTTATGTGTTCTAAATTATGTATTTTACATTAAAAATTAATCCAGCAATATTTCAGTGGAAAGCGCTAATGGTTGTGGGACTTCCTAGTTTTCCTCTCCTCCCGCCAGGGCCTACCAATCCCAAGAAAGTTAATTCCTAAGGCTGTAGGACCCACAATTAATAGCCACATAGGTCAGGACACTGTAACAGAGAGGAGGAGGGGGATAAAATTGTTTCCTTCCTTCAGTGACATTTTATGTCACTTCTGATGTGACCCAGAAGTGATATCATCATGCAGCACCATCAAGATGACAATCTGGTATTTGACCAAAATCTCTGTGGTAAATTTGTCTTCTACCATTGAATTTTTGTCCAAATACCTGAGCATCACCCCAACATTGCCAACATAATGACATCACTTCTGAGTCATGTCAGAAGTGATACAGACATGTCACTGCAACATTAACAGGGCTTGCCCTTTTTCTGGGTAAATTCCTTCCTCTGGCCATCTGACTGGTGACAGTGCAGTGGAGAATGGTGGCAGGGAACCTTTGCCTCCACTGGGGGGGTCTGGCAACCCTACCATGAACACAGTTCCACTTCCTTATCCCCACTGCAGCCTGCCTTATGATATCTATAGCTGCCCAATCCATGCAGCTCCCACAACCCCACTGGAAAGAACTGCCATTTGGTCTTGCTGTACGGGCATCTCCTGTTCCAGTTTTCCTTATTCTTTTTTCAAATCTGAGAGATGTTGTGATGGTGCTAATGTGGTTGTGTAGATCTCAGCCTTTTCAACTGTGTTGCTGCCTTTAGTCATTCCTTCATCAATGCCCTGTACTTCTTCTTTGGATTGAGGGGTGAACTGATTCCTCCCATTCCAGCTGTTTATTATCCCCTGGGTTCTCTCTACCTTTGTTTTACTTCTCTTGAATTCCAGCTTTACTAGGAAATTTTCTAAAATCAATTTCAGAAATTAAGTGTACAGAGTTTGCTGTAGTGTTCATGCTCTTGATACACACATAAGCAAAAAAAATTAATTAGTCATTTATACTATTTATAGTCTGCCTTTCTCACAGATTTAAGGCAGGTTACATTGTGTCGGTCAATACAATCAATAACATAGGACATCCAATAAACAATACAAGGATTTGGATTGCAAAAATATGAAATGGCTGAAACAAAGCATAAATATTAACATGACATGTAAAAAAGAAATTACATACTATGATTAGCAACAGACAAACTACTAAAGTACAATTCACAGTCCCTGTACCTTCACCAAAGCATCTTTCTGAACCATTTGGTTACAATATATCCTTATTAACTGTAAAAAGCCGTCTAGAATAATTCAGTTTTGTAGTTTGTGGAAAGCCAGGAGAGTCTTGCTAACCTCATCAGGCAGGCCATTCCACAACAGAGGATGCACACAAATAGGCAGTTGTTGATTTTGCCTGTTTATGCGGTGGAACCTGCAGAAGGCCCTGCTCAGATAAACAAAGCTGTTGCTGCAAAAGAGTCATGTGGGCATCTTTTTATGTGGTACATTATTGATATGCTCACAAAAAGAATCTTGAGATAAAACCACTTATTCAGTCATACTGGGGTTCACTGTTTTTATCAAGTACCTGCAAACAGTTTTAACGTGGAAAGAGAGAACATGCATATGAACTGAAGGAAAAGAATGATGTGGAAAACTTTTCATTCACAATGCTCCATTCAGTATTGGGAAACAAAAAAAAAAACCAGACAATGAGAGATGTTTACAATTAAAGTTCCATTAAGGAACAAGATTGGACAATTTAAAAAGCCAAAATCTGGGGGGAAATGCATACAAGGTGAATTTTGGAACTCTCCCTGTTTGAAATATAACCTACTTGTCATTTCTCCTCCTCTGTATTACAATCTGTAGATAAAGTCTTATCTCCTCCCTATCTGCCTCTGATATATGTACATGTGCACAAAATTATTTACATGGTGCATGGCTATGTAAATAAGAGTGGCATTTGGATTGCAGAAAATCTAAAATTTTAAACATCCTTCTCTTGAAAATTCCTAAAGCAAGCAACTAATATTCTATATTATTGTTTTAAGAGCCAATCCCACCCACCCGGTCCCAACAACATGTTAAAGGCTTTATAGCTTAAAAGGTTTTCCAGAAAAGTGAATGGTTCCATTCCTCAATTATTTAACGTTACCTTGATCGCAGGTTGAATTCTATAGTAGAAAGTCTCATTCCAGACTGGAGCCTCAGAGTTTTTGATGGTTTGGGTTCTGAATTGCTCTTGTGATGCTGTTGGCAGACTCAAGGTCACGTAACAATCAGATGCAGACACTGCAGCAGGAAATGAAAGAGCCTATTTATTCATTTTATTTGTTAAAATATTGATATACTGCCAATCCCAGTGTTTAAGGCTGCTTCCAAAGGGCTGACCAGCAGGCTAGCAATTAAAACTAAACAATCCTTCTCACCTTCACTATAATACAATTTTGATTAGTTTTCTGCTAAACACCCACCCATAGAGGACAGCAGAGGGGTTTTTTTAGTAGGAATGCACAGGAACACAGTTTTGGCTGGCTTGGTGTCAGGGGGTGTGGCCTGATATGCAAATGAGTTCATGCTGGGCGTTTTCTACAAAAAAAAAGCCCTGGAGAACAGCCTTGCATCTTTTCCAGAAGAAGGCTCTTTCCACTTCTCTTCAGGGAGACCATTGGAGTAGAGTTGGAGCTGTCACAGAGTGTGGGAGCAAATAGAGGCCAACCACACAACTCAAAGAAAAGGCTTAACCAGGAAGATGCTCTGAGGTGGTACACAGGCTCATAATGGGACAGGCAGTCTTTCAGGTAGGCTGGTCCAAGATTCTATAGCAATTTAAAGGTCTAAACCAGCACCCTGAATTGGTCTAGAGGGTGAAACTAGTTGTGAAAAAGCCTCAGAATGCCTAAGGGCAGTAAAAGCTGTATGGTGTTAGAAGAAAAGTGTTCCATCTTTATGCAGTGCAGTAATTAATAGGCTAATCTTTATCTTTATTTTATTTTGCTGTGAACAACATCAACTGAAATGCTTCCAACACTTCAAACCAAATTGGTCCTGCAGAAGATTTTATTTCATGTTTTACATTTCTATTTCCCATTTAATACAACATAGATGTGGGATCAGCTCAACCATGTTGCACAAAACAGTTTTTCTATCCCTTGCAACAATATGATTCTATGGACTACTAACACTTTGACCTACTCCAAAAGATTATCAAACTGACTACAGTAGCTGGCAATAGTCAAAGCATGCAATAGTTTTGCATAATCAAAATTACCTGGAAACCTGACAGGCATTCCTGTCTATGACTAATGACCTGAACCTTTGACCTCTGCACTGCTGAAGCAGCATATTGTTCCACTGTCTGGGGAATCTTAAAGGTCTCATATGCTTCTTTTTTCGCAGAGGGATTGCTTGACAAGTGACATAAAATAGGGAAGTTCTTGCCTCTGTTATAATTTGGTTTGCCCTGAGGATGGAAATAGATTTTACAAGAGAACTGCAGCCTGAGATCCAAAGCACATAGTGTTGGAGAAAATAAAGATACAATGGTTTGAAAGCCATGTCCTCAAGGAACAGTCCCACATTGCTACCATGCATGATTGCTTGAGTATTTTCCACCTCTTCCCCATTGCTACTGCCTTCTACAGTTTAATTATGTGCTGTGTGAAAAAGTTCTTCCTGAATCTTCTGCCTTTCAGCTTCACTGGATGACCCCAGATTCTAGTATTATAGAATTCTCCATTCTCTCCACACCACTCATAATTTTATAAAACTCTAATATTCCTATGACTACTTATTTCCATTTCCTCAGTAATGCCCAGCACAGCTCCTGAACCTTTCTGAGAGTTCCACCACCTCCTTCTGAGAGTTCCACCTCCTTGTCCTTTGAATAGTATGTGCAGCTGCATAACAATCCCTGGATGAGCTCCACCACCTATTTTTCTACAAAATCACTGCTGGCCCCACTGCTCTAGCCTTCCCAGGTCTGCACAGACCCAGGAAGTTGAGAGTGGTACTGCAACACAGCAGTGTGTGCTCTTCTCGGAGCCTGCCTTCCCTTGTAAGGGAAGGTGGGCTCCAAGGACAGCATGTGCAGCTCTCGCCTTCCTGGGTCTGCTGACACCAGCCCTGACAACCCTTCCTCTTTAGCTGGGCCTTTTATTTTCTATCCTCAAAGTCCCACCACTCCAGTAGGCAAGTTTTTCCTCCAAAACTGCTGCCCACCCAATCAGAGGGACAGAAGGAATCCTGGGAATTTCAGGCCCTGTAGCTAATCTGATTAGGCTTCCCAAAACCCCACCTGGGCGGGGGACCCCCGATTTGGAGCCTCCTCCCCCTGCTCGCCCAAAATCCAGAAAGCGGGGGGGAATGGCGGCCCTTCCCACGCAGCCTAGATCCCAGCAGCTTCTCCTCTCCCCTTCCCACCGATCCCCGATGCTTCTCCTCCTCCCTTCCCTTTCCTTCTCACCTTGGATCGCAGCAGCTTTTCCTTGCCCCTCCCCTTCCCACCCAGCTCCATCACAGCAGTCGGAGCTTTCCCAGGCTGCTTCCTGCCCCGCCCCAAAGGACCATGTGCCTTTGCACCTCCGGAGGTGGTGAAAGGCTTCAGCTTTCTGTGTCTGTGTTGCTATGAAGAAGCTGGCTGGTGAGTAGAGAGGCCAATCCCCTACATCAGATTTGCGAGAAGGATGTGTGTGTGTGTGGAGGAGAGGGAAACGTCTTCATTATTCTCTATGTGGAGATCATTTCTCATAGGGTATAATGGGGATTGATCTGGAGGTTTCGGGGGCTCTGGGGGAGCTGTTTTTTGAGGTAGAGGCACCAGATTTCCAGATTTCAGTATAGCATCTAGTGCCTCTCCCCAAAGTATCCCCCAAGTTTCAAAACGATTGGACCAGGGGGTCCAATTCTATGAGCCCCAAAAGAAGGTGCTCCTATCCTTCATTATTTCCTATGGAAGGAAGACATTTTAAAAAGTGTGCTGTCCCTTTAAATGTGATGGCCAGAACTCCCTTGGAGTTCAATTATGCTTGTCACACTCTTGTTCCTGCCTCCACCCCCAGTGTCCCCTGGCTCCACCCCCAAAGTCTCCTGGCTCCGCCCCCAAAGTCCCCAGATATTTCTTGAATTGGACTTGGCAACCCTACCAAGGATCATGACAATACTTGAGAATGATAACAGATTCAAAGTAGCTTAAAAGAGTGGGAGTTCCTCATAGGCTTGCCAATCCCCAGGTTCCAGCGGGAGTTCTTCTGCTTTCCCAGGCTCCTTCCCGCCCCCAGTCAGCTGGCTGGCGGGGGGAAGCCCCGCCCCCAGAGGACCATGTGCCTTTGCACCTCCGGAAGCTTCAGTCTCCAATTGAAAGGCTTCCTCTTCGGATGGTGTGTCTGTGTTGCTGTGAAGAAGTTGGCAGCTACTTGTGAGTAGAGAGGCCAATCCCCTGCTTCAGACTCTCCAGAAACCAGGGCGGGGGGGGGGGGGGGAATGTCTGCTGAGCACTTCATTATTCCCTATGTGGAGATCGGTTCTCATAGGCCATAATGGGGAATTGATCTGGAGGTTTCGGGGGCTCTGGGGGAGCTGTTTTTTGAGGTAGAGGCACCAAATTTTCTGTATAGTATCTTTTGCCTCTCCCCAAAGTACCCCCCAAGTTTCAAAATGACTGGACCAGGGGATCCAATTCTATGAGCCCCAAAAGAAGGTGCCCCTATCCTTCATTATTTCCTATAGAAGGAAGACATTTAAAAAGGTGTGCTATCCCTTTAAATGTGAAGGCCAGAACTCTCTTGGCGTTCAATTATGCTTGTCACACCCTTGTTCCTGGCTCCACCCCCAATGTCTCCTGGCTCCATCCCTAAAGTCTCCTGGCTCCACCCCAAAGTCCCCAGATATTTTTTGAATTGGACTTGGCAACCCTAGTTCCTCAGTCAACAAGATTAAAGCAAAACAACTCTCAGATGCCAATATATATATTTTTCATGTAGATAGATCCAGGTGTGCATCTGTGTTGTTCTGAAGCAGTAGAACAAAGTAGGGGTCCAGTAGCACCTTTAAGACCAACAAAGTTTTATTCAGAATGTAAGTGTTTGTGTGCTAGAAGCACACTTCATCAGACAATAAGATGGAATGGAAAGCAGTCCTACATATAGAGAGAGTGGGCAGTGAATCAATATGCAAAATCATGGAAATATTTTTAGCAGATTAAAAGAATCACAAGTTGGGGTCTGGTGACTGCTAGTTTGTGTTTCTGCTGCTGTTGTTGCTGTTGCCCACGCTCTTTATATGTAGGACTGCTTTCCATTCCATCTTATTGTCTGATGAAGTGTGCTTCTAGCACACAAAAACTTGTATTCTGAATGAAACTTTGTTGGTCTTAAAGGTGCTGCTGGACTCTTACTTTGTTCTTTTTTTCATATTTGCTGGCACTTAATCAATTCAATATTTCCAACAACTTCTGTGTTACTATTTTTTGGGGGGAGGGAGGAAGTAGCCATGTTGATCCATTAGGCTTGCCAGATTCCAGTGGGGGATCCCCTGGTTTTGCAGGCTCCTCCCCACTGCCAGCCAGCTGGCTGGCAGGGGAAAAGCACAGTCACTCTGTGCCTTTTATTATGTGTACGCTTAAAAGAAGCCTGCAAACTGCCTGTATTTTGGACTTTGTGTGTGCCTTTAAATCTGAGCAAAAGGAAAGCTGAATGGGTGGGACAAGTAGGCAGGGCCGGGGGGGGGGGTCTTCCCAGTGAGTTTGTGAAACATGCGAAAAAGGAAGAAAAGCCAGAAGAGTCCCTCAGCCAGAAAACTCCACCCTCTGGGCTGCTCTGCTTTCATTTTCCTGTTAATCTGTGGAAGTTGGTTGAAATACAGCAGATGGTTACATTCAGCAACTTCTGTGAATAAATAGCCCCAGTGAGATCACAAATGTGAGTGCTGTGTTTATTTTTGCTGCTTTGTGAGAGAATGTGTGCACATGTTCACTTTCATTTAGTGGAACTGCAGCTGCTGGAGGATGAGGAAATGAAGTTGGTATTTGGGGGAACTGTACTGCTGTATTTTTATTTATTTATATTAAGGAATGGGAAACTCCTGGCTCCACCCTCAAATTCTCCCTGCTCCACTTCCAAGGTTTCCATTTATTTTCTGAGTTGGACCTGACAACCCTATGATCCATCAAAAATATTCCAACACAACTGAAGTATAAACGTTTTGGATTAGAACCAACTAGAAATAACACAAAATCATGAACACTAACTTTCATTGCCCCTCAAGCATATTTTGAATCAGTGGTACAATGAAGGATATTCAGAACTTACATGAATCTCTAGAAATGATATTAGTGGCTTTTATTATTCGGACAGATAGCAGGAAAACTGGAAACTCTTGGTTCTGCAATAAAACACAGCCAGTGAATTACATGTGAACCAGCCTGAGATACTTGTGGTCAGACAATTATGCAATAAAAGGGGGAGGCATCTTAACTGACATAAAAGCTGGCCAGTCAGAACTGTGCAAAGGAGACTTCCCAAGGAAGAAAAACAGGTTCTTCCTCCCACCAAATGCTCATCCTGTGGAGAAGTTCTTAAATGTGTCACAAAAACATTGTAATGACTGTACTTTGGTGGTAAGCTTATTACTAAAAACTTATGCTTGAATTACTATAAGTGCTCCTTGACATATTTTAGCAATGTCAGAATAATGGTATGGTAATTGTTTTTATAGTTTCACAAGTCGAGGACCCACTATCCCCTCTTCTCTGGCAGCTCCCATAGCTGTTATGCCTGGATCCCTTCTCCCTTGAAGGATTACTCTGGTACCTTGAAAAAGGTGACAACAAGCAACCTTCATTCTAGACTTTTCCCTAGGCTACAAATAGGATCAAAAGAGGTCCTACAGTCACATGGAATGTGTGTCATCGAATATTGGCCAGAGACTTGTCCAGGAAAACTGATCCTAAAGGTGCAAAGGTTTGGGTTTTGACATTCTCTCTTCATTCTTTTAAATCCATCAGTACCAAAGAATAATTTCCAGAACAAGCAGTACAACTAACCAGGGCTTTTTTGTAACAGTAACTCCTTTGCATATTAGGCCACACACCCCTGATATAGCCAATCCTCCAAGAACTTACAGGGCTCTTAGTACAGGGCCTACTGTAAGCTCTTAGAGGATTGGCTACATCAGGGGTGTGTGGCCTAATATGCAAAGGAGTTCCTGCTACAAAAAAAGCCCTGCAACTAACTCATTCCCCCACCTTCCCTGACTTTCCCTTACCTGATTTATCCTATGTGAATCTATAGCCAAAACCATTTTAATCCCATAACACCCCTTTGTAATCATTTTCTTACTAAGTCAATTAGAGGCCACTGAACACAATAGACATTTTTAATGTAAACATTATATTGCATTCACATTACATTACTTACTTACTAAGTCTTACTTGCTTGACTTACTAAGTCTTACTTACTTGACTTACTAAGTCAATTAGAGGCCACTGAACACAATAGACATTTTTCATGTAAACATTATATTGCATTCACATTACATTACATTGCATTCATAACTGTGAAAGTTATGAAACTTTCCTGGTTCAGATACATTGTTTCATTCACACCATCATAGCATTGTTCTAGGAGCAATCACATCATAGCTCAAAGGGCATATAAACATTCTGGCTCTTCTCAGGCTCTCTCTCTCTGTGACTCTGTGTGTGCGTGCACACACACACACACACATTATCTGGACATCCACTAAATTACCCTCACAACTTGAGTGGAATCCTGGTTCATTTCTGCTCACCTTTCTCTTCAAATCTCTGTTCCTGAATAGGTAAATATAGTCACGTGTAAAATAAGTTCCCTTCTTTGTCTATATAAGAACATAAGAGAAGCCATGTTGGATCAGGCCAATGACCCATCCAGTCCAACACTCTGTGTCACACAGTGGCCAAAAAACCCAAGTCCCATCAGAAGGTCCACCAGTGGGGTGGGGTGGGGAGGGAAATATAAAGCTACCACCTTTATTTTCTGAACTTGTATAAGTGCTTATAGAGTGGGTTTTCCGGGTTGCCAATCCCTAGTTGGGGGCAGGAGATCCTCCAGTTTGGAAAGCCCCCCTCCCCCCACTTCAGGGTGAATAGAAAGCGAGGTGGGGAGGGAAATGGCTGCTGGGCACTTCATTATACCCTATGGATCCTGTTCCCCATAGGGTATAATGGAGTATTGATCCATGCATATTTGGGGCTCTGGAAGGGCTGTTTTTTGAGATAGATGCACCAATTTTTCAGCATAGCATCCAGTGCCTCTCCTCAAAACACTCCCCAAGTTTCAAAATGATTGAATTGGAAGGTCCAATTCTATGAGCCCCCAAAAGAAGGTGCCCCATCCTTCATTATATCTGAATGGGGGGTAGGCCTTTAAAAGGTGTGTGGTCCCTTTAAATGTGATTGCCAGAACTCTCTTCAGAGTTCAATAGTGCTTGTCCCACCCTTCCACCTGGCTCCACCCCCAAAGTCCCCAGATATTTCTTGAGTCGGACCTGGCGACCCTATGCTTTTTCAATTAATATGTTTGATTTTATTTCTTTAATTTTCTTAATAAAAACAATTTCATTAATTAAGGCCTGGTTCATTTGAAAGTTCTTCTGAGGGAAAAATTCCTGTAAACATAGACGGAGATCGTGCTTACCCAACTTCTTGAATTGCCTAGGTCTCCTTGCTAATTCCCCCAACAAATTCAGGAGACCCTCTGAACAACTTAGGGTGATATAGCCAGCTCCTTTTCCTGCTTCCTTATTTCTGCCCCTGTCCTTACTCCTTTCCTCCCAATGGCAGCCTCTCCCTTGGAAAAGTTTGGCCCAGTTGTGCAAGGGCTGATTGATCTGGACCATTTGTGTGGTGGGAAACCCACAAGTCCTTGTGGGGGTACTTCACTTTCCCCAACACTATTTCTTCTTTGCGTCCTCCTGACAGGCGCCATATCCTCACCTTTCCCTGCTTCCTTCTCACCTAACAACCTTTTATCTGCCCGCTCATTTCTTGCAGTTATATTCATTATTTATTTACTTCACTTATATCCTGCTTTTGCTCACAATGGAAGCCCAAAGCAGTTTACATCATTCTCCTCACCTCTTTTTAATCCTAAAAACAATCCTGTGAGACTGAGTTTATGTGTCATGCAGCAAGCTTCTGCAATGGAGTGGGGATTCAAACCTGGGTCCCCAAGATCCTAGTCAGAATCTCTAACCACTGTAAGATAGTGTTTTTATGGGGTGACTGCTGTTGAATAGCAAACTGCTGGCCTATATTAGTTATGCGTGTCACATGATAGCTATTTATCCTGCCAGGCTTAACCCCAGTGAGTCCTCCTTCAAAGGCAAAACGGTCCTGGATAAGGCCCTGCCCCCTCCCCCTGCCTTTTACTGACAGAAACCAAGGCTAGAACTGGCTGGCAATACCATGGTTGCCTAGCAATAACCATTGAGGACACGGTTTCTTAAAGCTAAGACACTGCTTATATTATTTGGGGAAGTTCTCTTCCTATTTTTTGTTTTGTGATTTCATTTTTTCCTTCAAACCTGGAGCACTTTTCATATTTGTAGAAAGAGCTGTCTTGTCTGTTAACCCTCACCTGGAGTATTGGGTTCAGTTTTGGGCACCACATTTTAAGATGGATATAGACAGGCTGGAATGGGTCTAGAAGAGGGTGACAAAGATGGTGAGGGGTCTGGAGACCAAGTCGTATGAAGAACAGTTGAAAGAGCTGGGCATGTTTAGCCTGGAGAGGAGGCGGCTGAAAGTTGATATGATCACCATCTTCAAGTACTTGAAAGGTTGTCATATAGGGGATGGTGTGGAATTTTTTTTCTGTGGCCCCAAAAGGTAGGACCAGAACCAATGAGTTGAAATTAAATCAAAAGAGTTTCCAGCTCAACATTAGGAAGAACATCCTGACCATTAGAGCAGTTCCTCAGTGAAACAGGTTTCACTCTCTGGGCTCTCCTTCCTTGGAGGTTTTTAAACAGAGGCTAGATAGCCATCTGACAGCAATGAAGATCCTGTGAATTTGGGGGGGGGGGGGGGGTATTTGTGAGTTTCCTACATTGTACAGGGGGTTGGACTAGATGACCCTGGAGATCCCTTGCAACTCTATGATTCTATGATTCTGTGACTCTTGAGAGAACATCTCTGTGAGAATCGTGGCTTGCCCAACGTCACCCAGCTTGGCTGCATGTGGAGGAGTGGGAAATCACACCCAGTTCTCCCAGATTAGAGTTCACGCTCTTAACCACTACACCAAACTGGCTCTCAGGAGAAACAGCATATACATTTCTAAATAAATAAATAAATATAAGGTTGGGGGCCTAGCTCAGCAACACAGCATGCAGAACTGCAGCCCATCAGAGTAGGTAATTCTGAACCTGATGGACAAAAGGTTTGACTTGGTATCAAGCCATTTCATACATTCACATTTTCAAGCAATAGTAATATGAAACCTCAGACATAGAATTTTTTATTCAACAACTTTCCATCTCTTCTCTTTACTTTTCTGTCCCTCCCTTCACTTTTCTGTCCCCCCACTTTTCTGCCCCCCCCCAGCACTTGAAAAAGAGTCAGGGGGGTACCCTATGGTTGATAAGTCCAATTCAATAAATATCTGGGGACTTTGTTGGTGGAGCCAGGAGACTTTGAAGGTGGAGCCAGGAGCAAGGTTATGACAAGCATAATGGAACTCCAAAGGGAGTTCTGGCCGTCACATTTAAAGGGACTGAACACCTTTTAATTGCCTTCTCTCCATTGGAAATAATGAAGGATAGGGGCACCTTCTCTTGGGGCTCATAGAATTGGACCCCCTGATCCAGTCCTTAAAGGGTGCTTTGAGGAGAGGCATCAGATGCTATGCTATAAATGTGGTGCCTCTACCTGAAAAAATACCCTCCCAGAACCCCAGATACCCATGGATCAATTATCCATTATATCCTATGGGAATTGGTCTCCCAAGGGAATAATGGAGTCAGACATTCCCCCCGCCCCCGCTTTCTGATGATCCTGAAATGGGGGGAGGGCCTCCCAAACAGGGAATCCCCTGCCCCCTCCTGAGGACTGGCAACCCTAAGGGTAGGTTGCCTGGTCTCACCACACTGCAGGCCTGATGAGGACTGGTTCTTTATGACATTTCTTAAAGGCCAAATTTGTTGATGCGCTTAGAGTCCAAGAGGGTGATTCTTAGCGACGCAAGAATGAAGGCTGTACACAGTAGCTGTAAAACCACTATATACATTTATTTACAACACCACTCACTCTTCTGACTGACAATATGCTCCGCTGCAACTCCAACTCCATTAACCCACACACACCATAGTTACTCTGTACATTTATACACTGGACAGCCAATCAGCAACTTGCTGTGTCATGCTGACTCTGTTGGCTGATGCAATACCTCTGGCAGCCAGCCACCTGCTGTCATGTAGATCATCTAAGCCTCCAGATCTACTTTCTGTTCTGCAGCACATGCTATAAGCTGTCTCTTTACCTATAATAGCCACACCCCTCCTCAGGTTATAGCTGTGCTGTCACCCATACATTACAACATTGCTTATACATATTGGTCATTTCACCATCAATACATTTGGTTACATACATTCCCATATATACATTAGTTACAGTTCAGTATTTCCATTCTCCTGAATACTTGTGTTAATGCACACACATTTTGCTCTGCTTGCCAATTAACCTGCAAGCACATTCTTATCAGTTGGCACTCTGCCCAGACTGAGCACTTCACTTATCTTTTTGCTGGCTTGTTTCCCAGACCTGTTGGAAACACAGTACCGTGTAGTTTGGTGTAGATGTACATACACATTTTTACAGATTTCAGCCTTTTTACACATAGCTTAACATTGTTACATTTAGCTATTACAGTTTGGAATTGTTCACATTTCAGCTCAGTTTTACAATCATAGTTTAGTTACAGCCTAACACACATCTTGAAACAGTAAGTTTGTTTAATGTTACAGCATTGCTTTTACATTCCAGCATTTATTCATTTGCACTTTGCACCCTTTTAATTCAGTTATTGCTTACAGCCTCTCCTTCCAGGCTT
Organism: Heteronotia binoei; assembly: GCF_032191835.1. Lineage (NCBI taxonomy): Eukaryota > Metazoa > Chordata > Lepidosauria > Squamata > Gekkonidae > Heteronotia > Heteronotia binoei. The sequence goes on along the minus strand of NC_083243.1, from coordinate 81,082,993 downwards.
TTGCTTATGTGTCTCCTTCTTCTCCAGAAGACATGCTAGACAACAGTTCCAGCATGCTGGGATATGTTTTAGGGTGGTCATCATATACATATGTATAACCTCCTTCCTCCCTAGTGAAAGAAGTATCCACATGTACATCTGGTGCACTTGCATAGCCTCTGGGCTTTCCATCAGGCAAACTATCTCCATTGCCCAGATAATTTATATTAGCCTCAAAACCATATCTTTTGGGCGGCACACCTTTATTTTCTCTTGCAGAGACCCTGACTTCAACCGGCTCCCTTTTTACAGCCTCAGAAGTCTCCTGCTGTTTACTGCTGCCTGCACTGTCCTCCCCCTGCTTCAGTGAGTGAGCCTGCTTGCTTTCTGGCTTTTGCCCCTCCTCACTTGTCAGAGACAGTTGCAGCTTATTTTCTCTGGGCATTTCATTGGCATGAATTTTGGACCAATTCTCATCCTCGCAAAATGAGGCAGACCTACTCAGTTTAATCATATCATTACTGTCCACAAATCTCCAGGACTTCATGCCGTTCTGGTACCCCACAAACACAAGTTTTCTGGCTTTGGCACCTCCCTTTCTCCTCTTATCAAGAGGAATGTTCACCCAAGCCTTAGATCCAAATATTCTAAGGTGATCCATGGATGGCTTTCTCCCATACAGGACCCTGTAGGGTATGTCGTTTATAGCCTCCGTCCACAAACGATTAGAAATGTAACAGGACGTTTTCAAGGCTTCACCCCAGTATGCCAGCTTTAAACCACTATTTTCTAGCAACGCATGGCAGATACCCTGGAGTACTTCCCCTCTCCGTTCCACGATCCCGTTCTCCCACGGAGAGGAAACATTGGCAACTCTATGCTTTATGCCCTCTTGCCTCAAATAGTTGGCAAACTCTTTGTTTAGAAACTCGCCCCCCTGATCAGTTTGAACTGATGCTATTTTTGTATTTAACTGTTTTTGTACCCTTCTAGCCCAGTACTTAAAGGTCGCACAGACATCACTTTTGTGCTTAATAGCATACACCCACGCAAACCTGCTGTGGTCATCGACCAGAATCAACCCAAACCTGTTTTTAGAAACACTGGGTACATACGGCCCCACGAGGTCGGCATGTATTAATTGGAGCGGTCTCTCCGACACACGTTCACTTCTTCTAGTCGATGGAACTGCCCTTGACTTGGCTTCTTTACAAACATTGCAATCTAGGAAGGAATTACATTTGTCAACTTTCACTCCCTCCAATATCTTCAGAGTTTTATTAATTGTGTTGTAGCTGGCGTGGCCCAGCCTTCTATGCAGCCGATGAATGCACCTGCTGTGTGGCTGTCTATTCCACACAGTTTGTGCCTTCCCCACATTTTGCATAAGCTCATATACATTAGCTCTTAGAGTGCCTTTAGCCAGCTGTTTACCCTGCTTCAAAATTTCACAGCCCTGCTTATCAAATATTACTGTAAACCCAGCTCTTGCCAGGACGGAGACACTTAACAAATTAGTCTCTAACTCTGGCACACATAACACATTATCAAAGTTGTGATTAAGTCCAGGAAAATAAACCGTGCCTTGGCAAAGCACGCCTGCTTGTCGCGCATCAGCTAAGCTCACAGTTTTCTGCTCAGCTGGTCTGCAGTCCTGCAGCTGTTCTTCCTGGCAGCAAAATATCTGGGTAGCCCCAAAGTCGACAACCCAGGGCAGACTCTGCAGGCCCGGACCAGTTCTTACCAGAGTTGCCTGGGGTGTCCTTGAAGACTGCTGCCGGCTCTTCCTCTGCTGTTGTGCACAAAATCTTTGCACATGCCCGAGCTGGTTACACAGATAACAGCGCTTCCTCCGCACTTGCAAGGCTTTTTCCTCCTCCTTGGCTTGCCAGCTGGAACCAGCCCCAACAGACCTCGGCTTATCTTCTCTTTTGGGTCGAGTCTGCTCTCTCTTGCTCTCCAGCTGCCTCTGCTCTTCTGCCAGGAGTTTGCCGGTCACGTAAGGCAAAGTTAGCTTGTCGGCATCCTGCCCTTCAAATGCTATCACCAGCATGTCATATCTCTCATCCAGAGAGCTCAATATTATGTACACTTTATCTTCCTCAGCCACAGCTTTACCCCTTGCTTCTAGCTCTTGGAAACAATTAGACATACCGTCGAGGTGGTCCCTCATGGACTCCCCGGCCAGCATACGTTTCCTGTAGAGCCTCCTACACAGGGATATCAGCGAACCTGCTGACTTCTGTACATTCACAGCCTTGAGAGCTTCCCAAGCCTCCTTTGCTGTCTGGTGCCCACGGACATGCACCAGCTGGTCGTCTGAAACACTTAGAATAATTGTGGCTAGAGCTTATTGATCCTGAACGGCCTCTGCTGGCGTGGGATTAGCTGGAGGAGCTGACACACAGTCCCAAAGCCCCTCTCTCTTCAGGAAATGCTCTAACCTCAGCGACCAGGTGTTGTAGTTGGTAGTGGTGAGCTTCTCCACCAGCACAGTAGCTCCTGCTGTAGCCATCCTGCTCAGACTCCTTTCAGCCACTGCTGGTCTCACCTCCTAGGCAGCCTCTGGAGCAACTCAGCGTCCTTTCTTTACCACCTTTCTCAGGTCTTCTAGGCGCAACGCAAGCGTGCTTGGCCCATAACCCTGTCGATGCGCTTAGAGTCCAAGAGGGTGATTCTTAGCGACGCAAGAATAAAGGCTGTACACAGTAGCTGTAAAACTACTATATACATTTATTTACAACACCACTCACTCTTCTGACTGACAATATGCTCCGCTGCAACTCCAACTCCATTAACCCACACACACCATAGTTACTCTGTACATTTATACATTGGACAGCCAATCAGCAACTTGCTGTGTCATGCTGACTCTGTTGGCTGATGCAATACCTCTGGCAGCCAGCCACCTGCTGTCATGTAGATCATCTAAGCCTCCAGATCTACTTTCTGTTCTGCAGCACATGCTATAAGCTGTCTCTTTACATATAATAGCGACAAAATTCAGCTCTACAATTCATCTCCTCAGCAATGACATTATGCCATGTCAGATCCAGAAATGGAGTCTGGGAGCTGTGCTGGACCTAACTGCAGGGATCATGGGAGGGAAACAGCGATAGTGGCGGGGGGGGGGAGCCTCAGCAACTCTGAGAGCTGTGCAGGGCTCACTGACATCAGTGGAATGGGCCTGGAGGCTGGGAGCCATCTTCCTCGTCAATGGCCAGGGAAGAATATTCAGCGGGCCTGGAAGCAGAGCTCAGGGCCCACACGGTTCATCAGCATTGGGGGTGGCAGCTGGGAGCTGTGCTCACTGCTGTCATCCTTGATGGGTGGGAGAAATCCTTGGCAGGTCTAGCAGCGGAGGCTGGGAGCTACAGATGGCCATGCCAGGCCTGGCTGCAGTGCTGGGGGAAGGGAAATAAAATTAAGAGGGGAAAGAAAAATAACATGGGTTCCTACTTGTGAAATACTAAACAGCACAACTTCTACCTGATTGCATTTACTTGTACTTAAAAGTTGCATACACAGCAAAAATAGCTCTTTCCTGAGAAGTCTCTTGTTGTTACATATGTACTATTTGTTCTGGAACTAGGTTGCAGGACAACTTGTTCTGGAACACTGTATCCAGATATGTCTACATGCAAAATCGCTGCCGATACCTTGTTTTTTAAAAACATTGATAGGCTAAGAGAAATGGGAAAAGTATCTCTAAGTTTTTGTACTGGTAAATAAAGATAAAGTTCCATTAACTTAAGGGTGAGTAAATAACTCTCTTTATACCTTCTCCAAAGTTAACTGAATTAGAGGGAAGGAAGGGAAAAAAGAACTATTTAATTAGTTAATTAGTTATTTATGTCCCCTTTTCTTCTCAGTAGGGATCTAAAACACCTTACATCTTTTTTCTTCTTCTCCATTTTATCCTAACAACAACCCTGTGAGATAAATTAAGACAGCCATGTTTGTCTGTAGCAGTAGAAAAGAGCAAGAGTCCAGTAGCACCTTAAAGACTAACAAAATTTGTGACTGTGTATGACCTTTCATGAGTTACTGCTCAGTTATGTAAATACAGCTAAAATGTTAGTCCATCTGTCCTTATTTCTTGGAGTGATTTCAGATTCCAAATTACAATAGAAGGTGAATGACAATATCAGGCTTGATTGGATGAGGACGATATGCAGAGGAGTAGCCAGTTTGCTGGGGATAAAGTGTAGATGACTGGGGAAGGCAATGGCAAACCACCCCATAAAAAGTCTGCCAAGAAAACATCGTGATGTCACATCACCCCATGGATCAGCAACAACTCGATGTTTGCACTACCTTTACCTTTCTAGCAGGCAGGGAAAAATCAGCTTTGGCAATGAGACAGGAAACCGAGGTCTCAGTTCAGTCCAGAAGGATGCAATATAGCTTCATCAGTTGCAATTCAGCAGCCTCTCTTTCTAAACTTTCTTTGAAATTTCTTTGTAAGAGAAATGCTACTCTTAGATCAGCAACTGAATGTCCTGGGTTAAAACATTCTCTCACTGTTTTTTGGATTTTGTGGTTTCTAGTGTCAGACTTATGTCCACATATTCTTTTTCATAGGCACTGGCCTGTTTATCCAATATAGAGGATGGAAGGCCATTGCTGACATACAATGGCATAAATCACATTAGAGAATGAACTTTTGCTGTTAGCTCCACGACTCTATTTACCAGCATTTGACCTGAGTCACCAAGTGCCAAAATGCCCCAGTTCCCCTCAGCTCCCTTGTATCTCACCAGCCTCCATCTCCTTACCTAATAAAGCACCACATTTTAGCTCCTGGTTCCCTCCATCTCAGGTGAACTGGAAGCCCTATATACAATTTCAGGTAAGCAGCAATCATTACCTATACAAGAAATAGTGAGAAGAGGTGGAATGTCTGCTTTTAAAATTTTGTTATCTCCCCATGTTATGTTAAATTGCATTATCATATATCTAATAGTGGGTGGCTTGTGCTAATCACAAAATATGTATAACCAAGCTAGTCACAGGAAAGTTGGGGGTTTCTACATTTTCAACATGATTAGACATTCATGGAGAAAGGGTCTCTTAGTGGTTATTAGCCATACTGGGTCAAAGCCATAGTGGGTCTTAAAGAATGAGTTTGTGCTAGCTTTGGATGCTGACCAGAAGTATAAGGATGCAAAGAGGGGGGATCACATGGTAAGATCAATAAGACAAGAGATACTTGATTTGTCTTGCTGATAAATTGATGTAATAGAACTATTCTATATACTTCCAAGGGAACAGTCATTTTCTAACGGCATCTCACTATAGCAATTTTCTGATGGTTATCTGTTTATATACAGAGAGGATTTACCACTTACACTGTTTAGACCTACTAGGATTGTAACCTTCTGTTTTAAGACTCTGGGAATTATAGCCATGCTTTCCTGATTTATGTACAGGGTGCCTTTCCTGCCTGAAAGGAAAACATTTTGCTCTAAAAATCAGTTTCAAGCACAGAGTGCCCCTTGTGTGTACAGGATCTTCCAACTCTAGATGGCCTCAATGTATTTATATGAAACATGTCGCTCAGTCAAAATACAAACAGCAGGTTGGTCTGATTCTCCAGGAGAGGGGTTGGGGGACATAGCAGACTTCTGGAAGCTGTGAAAGGAACTTCATACACACTATATACAGCACTGCTAACTGCGGCATGCACAGATGGTTTCAACAGACTCCACAAACCTCATAAAAGGTGATGAATCTTTACAGAGCCATCTCCACCACAGTAGTTCCACCATGAAACTAGAGCCCTCAACAACCTGGAGAACAACTCTGTAGGCAGAGAGGAGTCAATGAGACCCAAGCAAGACTCAAAGAGATAACAAAGGCCCCAAAAATGACAAAGAGAAGAAACACAGAGACCAAGCAAAAAGGACAGAGGCCCTATAAACATGGAGGACAAGGCTCTGTGTCAAAGCAGCACCAGTGGCCATCTGATGGAAAGGAGAAGAAAGTTTTAAGAGAGGGTCCTGTGTAGGGTTGCCAATCCCCAGTTTGGGACAGGGTATCCCCTTGTTCAGAGCCCCTCACCCGCCACTTCAGGGTTATCAGAAAGCAGGGGGAGAGGTTGAATGTCGGCTAGACACTATGGAGACCAATTCCCACAGGGTATAATGGAGAATTGATCTATGGGTATCTGGGACTCTGAGGGAGGCTGTATTTGAGACAGAGGTACCAAGTTTTCAGTACAGCATCTGGTGCCTCTCCTCAAAAAAACCCCTCCAAGTTTCAAAAATATTGGACCAGGGGTCCAATTCTATGAGCCCCAAATATAGGTGCCCCCATCCTCCATTATTTCCAATGAAGGGAAGGCATTTAAAAGGAGTGTGGTCCCTTTCAATGTGATGGCCAGAACTCCCTTCAAAGTTCAGTTCTGCTTGCCACAACCTTGATCCTGGGTCCACCCCCAAAGTCTCCTGGTTGTACCCCCAAAGTTCCAAATATTTCCTGAGTTGGACCAGAGAACCCTAGTCCTGTGAGAAGTGAGGACTGTGTGATGTTTCTTAGTCTCAGTGCACATCAATACATCCAGAGGGGCTATAGAGCCAGAGAGAGAGAGGTAAGTCAGGACTCTGTGTATCCTTCCTTTCCACTGCTCTGGTGCTGTCCCTTTGATGTGTTGATTTCTACATTCAGGGAATCATCCTTGCAGCTGACACCTTCTCCATTTCTTCACCATGAGAGCAAGTCATGCTTTTCTGCATCTCTCTCCATCCTAATTAGCTTAGAATGCTATCTTTACTCTCTATATAATTAATAATATATAATAAAAGAGCCATATTAGTTTACTAATATAAAGAAATAATATAAATAATTTTTACCAGAGTAAGCTTTCATATATAGAGTCTTATTAGTGTACTAATATAAAGAAAGACTTCTTATAAACTTTATTTCCTGCACACAAATAAAATTCTTCTGTGTTAGATTTGCACTCTGCAACAGATCCAGCTTCTAGGGTTACCAGCTTCCAGGTAGGTCAATTAAGGGGAACCCCCCAATATCAAATAAACTTCAAAAATAATACAAACAGGGTAATAACAGATCGGTGGCTTGGGGCAGTTGGGAGGCATCCCGAATTGGGCCAGCTCAAAAAGAGCCATCCCAAAGCCTCCACACACTTTCCAGAGAAGCACCTGCATCCCGTCTGCCAGGCGGCTGGGCACCTCCAGACACAGAGGCACCTCAGAAGCTGGATGGCTTTTTCTTCTCCCTACGAGTTAAGCACTCGAGCACTCATGTCCCAACAGTTTTTAAGGGGGGGAGGGAAGGCAGAAGCTGCTTGGGGCAGCTTGGCGCTTTCTCACAGTCAAGACGCCTTGCATCCTCCCTGCTGCTTCCAGATACCAATGGGGTGACTGGCTGCCGGCTCAGAAATTTGCTACCACCGAAAGTGAGCCAGAATGCAGAGGACGGAGAACAGGGTGAGTGCAGGACAGGGATGGGCGGCGGATGTTTGTGTGTGGAAGGATTTTTTTGGGTCAATTTCAGAGCCGTCTCTGAGTTGGCCCAAAGTGCCGGTCTGTAATCACCCACAGTAACCCCAAATTTACACAATTATGGATACTATATTTTTACCAGAGTAAGCTTTCATATATAGAGAAATTATGTGCACAAGAGATAACAATGCAGTCAGTCCTCCAGATTTTAAGGTGAAGCAGAGTATCCAAAGTAAATCATCCATAGGAACAGAATTCTTCTATAAAGAGTCTTAATTGAGTAATACCCAGTCCTCAGTGTTGATCCCAGTACTTGCAGATGCTTGATGTCAAATACTTCTCCAGTTCAAAGTGGTATTAAACCAATAGATTCCCACCACAAGTACCACAGAAGAAGATGATGATGATGATGATGGATTTATATTCCACCCTATGCTCTGAATCTCAGAGCAGTCACAATCTCCTTTACCTTCCCCCACACACACACAACAGACAACCTGTGAGGTAGGTGGGGCTGAGGGAGCTCTTACAGCAGCTGCTCTTTCAAGGACAACTCTTACAAGAGCTATGGCTGACCCAAGGTCATTCCAGCAGCTGCAAGTGGAGGAGTGGGAAATCAAATCCAGTTTTCCCAGATAATTTAATTTAATTTTTGGATTTATATCCCACCCTAGCCCACAAGCGGGCTCAGGGCAGCTTACAACGATAAAAGAACAGTTAAAATAATATCATAAAAACAGACATCACAAAACAGAAGCAGCACAGTAAACAATCTTAAGAGTCCATGCACTTAACCAATACACCAATCTGACTCTCCACTTTATAGTACACTTTATAGATCCACTTTATAGTTCCAATATGTATAATTCCAATTGTTCCAATAGTGATGTAGTTCCAGTTTATCCAAGTTGGAACTAAAGCTTTGTTCAGATTGGATCCAAATTCTTAAACTTCACAAACACATTTCCATCTCAGAACTCTCAGACACTGTTAGTTTACAAACTCAAATATTTGGATATCACATTTGAGTTTGTAAACTAGCAGTGTCTGAGAGTTCTGAGATGGACAAGTGTTTGTGAAGTTTAAGAATTTTCCAAGGCAGAGTTAGCAGCCCTACCCTGTAACTGCCCTGGGAGCTGCCATTTTCTTTTCTTTTTTCTTTTTTGGGGGGGCGGGGGGGGCTTTACCTGTGTACTAATGTTGTATGCATAGGTTTTCCCAATGGTCTTCAGGCCAGGAAAACAGCGCAAGAGAAACCATAACTACCACCTGTTCAAATTCCAGAGAGGTTTTGCTACATGATGCTCTACTTCATTAAAAAATAATAAAGTAACTCACAAACAATTTTAATCATTCATGCAGCACTTAAAAAACATTAAAAGCTGAAAGGTTCCTTGAAGCATGGGTAAAGGGCAAGGCACATAATTCAAACAGCATTTAAAAACTAGTCATTTATCTGTCTAATGCAATCTGAAGGCAGAGGGAAGTCAAACTCAGTCCAAGCTGGCAAAGCCCTATTTGTAGATTGCATTATACACACCCTGGGCATGCACTGGAAGTCCTTTATAAGTATTTGCATAATGTTAAGTTACTGTCTTGTTGCAGGTACTATGAGTGCAGACATGTTGCTTAGGCAAGGTAACTGTAATTGACTTGCAAAAGAGACTGGAACGTTCCACTTGGATGTCAGGAGTTTCAGGTGCAAAAGAGTAGCTGACAACTACCTATAATTAAACATGGTCTGATGTAACAAGGTCAAGTCACAAGTTGAAATCAAGGCCTTTTATACATCAGCTTGCAGCATTCAAGCTGAACATGCAAAAACCTGTTCCACAGAGAAACAATTCAGCCTCCTCCAGCTGGGGCAACGTGAAAAGTAACCTTTGTTGAACTGTATTAATTCCTTAAAAGATAGCTGACTCTGTCAGGTCCAACATTCCAGTAACCTGTTAGGGCAGGGGTCCCCAACCCCCCAGGCCACGGACCAGTACCAGTCTGTGGCCTGTTAGCAACTGGGTCACAGAGCAAGGCAGAAGCACTGCATCACCCCTTCTGCTCCCTTGGGACCTGGGTGGACAAAAGAGGAAGTACCACCTCTTTCATCCGCCCGGGTAGGCAGTGACCTTTGCCTACCTCTCATTTTAAAGAACCCCATGGAGAAGCAGGGGCAGGGCATGGGCAGGGGGGACAGCCTGGGATGACAATCCCAGCAGCACCCCCAACTGGTCCGTGAAAAAATCGTCTTCCACAAAACCGGTCCCTGGTGAGAAAAAGGTTGGGAATCATTGTGTTAGGGAAATTTTGGAAGGGGTGTTGAAAGACCTGAGTCAAATTGAGGTGACAAGAGAGGACGTCCTACAACTGATTGACGAATTAAAAACTAATAAGTCGCCAGGTCCAGATGGCATACATCCAAGAGTTCTAAAAGAACTCAAAGTTAAACTTGTGGATCTCCTGACAAAAATATGTAATCTTTCATTGAAATCTGCCTCCATTCATGAGGACTGGAAGGTAGCAAATGTCACCCCCATCTTTAAAAAGGGCTCCAGAGGAGATCCGGGAAATTACAGGCCAGCCAGACTTCAATACCGGGAAAATTAGTAGAAACCATTATCAAGGACAGAATGAGTAGGCACACTGATGAACACAAGTTATTGAGGAATATTCAGCATGGGTTCTGTAAGGGAAAATCTTGCCTCACTAACCTGTTACATTTCTTTGAGGCATGTGAGGAGGAAACTGAAAGGAAAGGTACATACGGTCAAAACCCTTGGGGAAGCTTGGAAACTATTTAAAACTATAATCCTAGAAGCTCAGATAAAATACATACCACAAGTTAGGAAAGGCACAAACAGGCATAAGAAAAGGCCTGCGTGGTTAACAAACAAAGTAATGGAAGCTGTAAAAGGTAAAAAGGACTCCTTAAGCGGTGGAAAACCAGTCCAAGTGAGATTAGTAAAAGGGAACACAGGCTGTGGCAAATCAAATGCAAGACTGTGATCAGGCAAGCAAAAAGGGACTATGAGGAGCATATTGCAAAAAACATAAAGAACAACAATAAAAATTTCTTCAAATATATTAGAAGTAGGAAACCAGCCAGGAAGGCAGTGGGGCCCTTGGATGACCATGGGGTAAAAGGATTACTGAAGGAGGATAGGGAAATGGCTGAGAAGCTAAATGAATTTTTTGCCTCCGTCTTCACTGTGGAAGACGAGAACTTTTTGCCCGCCCCAGAACCACTAATTTTGGAAGGGGTGTTGAAAGACCTGAGTCAGATTGAGGTGACAAAAGAGGAGGTCCTACAACTGATAGACAAATTAAAAACTAATAAGTCACTGGGTCCGGATGGCATACATCCGAGAGTTCTGAAAGAACTCAAAGTTGAACTTGTGGATCTTCTAACAAAAATCTGTAATCTTTCATTGAAATTTGCCTCCGTTCCTGAGGACTGGAAGGTAGCAAATGTCACCCCCATCTTTAAAAAGGGTTCCAGAGGAGATCCGGGAAATTACAGGCCAGTCAGTCTGACTTCAATACCGGGAAAATTGGTAGAAACCATTATCAAGGACAGAATGAGTAGGCACATTGATGAACACGGGTTATTGAGGAAGACTCAGCATGGGTTCTGCAAGGGAAGATCTTGCCTCACTAACCTGTTACATTTCTTTGAGGGGGTGAACAAACATGTGGACAAAGGAGACCCGATAGATGTTGTTTACCTTGACTTCCAGAAAGCTTTTGATAAAGTTCCTCATCAAAGGCTCCTTAGAAAACTTGAGAGTCATGGAGTAAAAGGACAGGTCCTCTTGTGGATCAAAAACTGGCTGAGTAATAGGAAGCAGAGAGTGAGTATAAATGGGCAGTCTTCGCAGTGGATGACGGTAAGCAGTGGGGTGCCGCAGGGCTCGGTACTGGGTCCAATGCTCTTTAACTTGTTCATAAATGATTTAGAGCTGGGAGTGAGCAGTGAAGTGGCCAAGTTTGCAGATGACACTAAATTGTTCAGGGTGGTGAGAACCAGAGAGGATTGTGAGGAACTCCAAAGGGATCTGTTGAGGCTGGGTGAGTGGGTGTCAACGTGGCAGATGTGGTTCAGTGTGGACAAGTGCAAAGTAATGCACATTGGGGCCAAGAATCCCAGCTACAAATACAAGTTGATGGGGTGTGAACGGGCAGAGACTGACCAAGAGAGAGATCTTGGGGTTGTGGTAGATAACTCACTGAAAATGTCAAGACTGTGTGCATTTGCAATAAAAAAGGCCAACACCATGCTGGGAATTATTAGGAAGGGAATTGAAAACAAATCAGCCAGTATCATAATGCCCCTGTATAAATCGATGGTGCGGTCTCATTTGGAATACTGTGTACAATTCTGGTCACCGCACCACAAAAAGGATATTATAGCACTGGAAAAAGTGCAGAAAAGGGCAACTAGAATGATTAAAGGTTTGGAACACTTTCCCTATGAAGAAACGTTAAAACGCTTGGGGCTCTTTAGTTTGGAGAAACGTCGACTGCGGGGTGACACGATAGAGGTTTACAAGATTATGCATGAGTTGGAGAAAGTAGAGAAAGAAGTACTTTTCTCCCTTTCTCACAATACAAGAACTCGTGGGCATTCGATGAAATTGCTGAGCAGTCAGGTTAAAACGGATAAAAGGAAGTACTTCTTCACCCAAAGGGTGATTAACATGTGGAATTCACTGCCACAGGAGGTGGTGGCAGCTACAAGCATAGCCAGCTTTAAGATGGAATTGGATAAAAATATGGAACAGAGGTCCATCAGTGGCCTTAGCCACGGTGTATATATATATATGTTTGTGTGTGTGTGTGTGTGTGAGAGAGAGAGAGAGAGAGAGAGAGTGTATATAAACACACACATATATTTGGCCACTGTGTGACACAGAGTGTTGGACTGGATGGGCCATTGACCTGATCCAACATGACTTCTCTTATGTTCTTATGTCTGAAGTCAGATACACACATGCTACCTGCCCAAGATTCCTCCAGTAATGTTATGTATTCAGAAAATGTATCCATAGAAAGCCTTCTGCACTGAGGTAGGCAAGCAACCTACTGGTGCATAAACAGCTCTATGGATTTTGGTAGGTAAGTCTTTCATTTTGGGTTTCAAAGAGGTCGAAGAATGTTCACTATTTGCATTCCTCATTGTCAGTGCATTCCCTGTCCACCACCCCCATTGTCCCTTGCATCTAATCCACTATCTGTATATTTGGGTTATTAAAACACCCACATTTCATATATGTCCTCACATCCTGCTCTCCAAGGTCTACTCCACACATGCAGCTATTGTAGGAGACAGGCCATACCATACTACAGACATTTGAAACGGCTCTTTAACTCTGGGAGGCAAAGACATCTATTAAGTACTACTGCTATCTACATGTATTAACATACTGCTGGTGCTGATTAAGGACTCTTGGATGAACAAGGAATTGGACAGTGTCTTGTTTTCTGATACACGGTTGCAGCCACCCTATTAAGATTTCCTCTTGTGTGGATTCTAGAATCATCTGAGTGCTGCTCTTAATCTGTCTGAATTCAGCCTACTTTGGTGAATATGTCTTTTCACAATATTAATTTCATGCCATGAGCTTCCATGTGCATGCACACTTCCTCAGATACATTGAAATAGAAGTTACCAGTCTATACATATAGGTAGAGGTTGAACAGCAAATTAGCGTACAACATAATGAAGATGTTTTAACAGATGCAAACAGGAATAACAAGCTAAGTTTATATAGTTACCATTCATTTGGATTTAATTCAGTGCGGGTGACAGTGAAGCAAATAAATATGGTGGAATTGGATATAGATGTATAAATGTATTCCTCTTAATTGTGGAGTGCTAAGAGTAATTAACTGAGAACTGATGTTACACTCCATCTCCTCTCATGCATGGAGGTAACTGACAGCATCCTTTTTTTTGAGGTGAGGTGATTTGTAGTGTGGTGTGATATTTCCTCTGTTACCAGACTAGAGAAATGCATTGAAATAAACCAGCTACACAGAGGTCACCCTTTGAATGTCCTGGAAGGTTGAAGTGTTCTCCTAGAGGTTTCTGAGTCTTGTGATTCTTGACATCAGATTTGTGTCCGTTAATTCTTTGGTGTAGGGGTTGACCTCAAAGTTTTATTGCAAAGGAACTCCAGGAACAGAGTGAAAAGGGAAATTGCTGAATTGCAAGTTATTACAATACTTGGGACAACTCACCCAGGACTTAACAGGGATATTGATTTCTTATCTCACTACATATGTTAAACTCATTCAGTCCTTACAGCTGTATTCTCACCAAGAAGGGTTATACATCCTCTGTATTTTAGTGTATTTCTTTTGAATAGCATATTATAATAGTGATTGTAATGTAATGCTGGAACTCTCAAGAGGAGAGTGAGGGAGAAACACATGGGTGCTCCTCATGAACTTTTACAATTTTTTTGAGAATTCTGTTTCTACAAAAAGGTTCCAGAACTCCATTCCACCATGTTCCCCTTGGGGGAAAAAAGCCCTGAATGCAATTAAGATTTGAATGTAATGTCATTTAGAATGGTATATTGGAATGCATTTCTCTGGCACTCAAAAGCCAGCAAGTACTGCTCCAGGTTAAGCAGCATTACCTGATCCAGTCATGTAAAACACACTAGAATCCAGTGTCCCAAAGCTTCAGTCACAAGATGCAAAACAACAATTAATAGAGGACATCTTGTCCCTTCTCTCCACTTTAAAATGTACAACTGCCATGTCTGTTGAAAAGTCCATTTCAATTTCAAACAATATATCCAATTTGTAACAGTCTTCTCCAAACTCACATCAGAATCAGAAGTCCTGAGAAAACAGGAAGAGTTTTGGATTTCCAGGCTGCTGTCGTGAACTTTCTGGAATATTCCATAAAACCCAGTGATTCTACCACAGCTGCAAACTAATTACCTCCCTGCTAAATCCATGCTATCAACACAAGCAGTTTCTTTTTGTCATACAGCTTGCTCCTAAAAGGAGGCTTCTGAACAGTCACAAACAGAAGAACATCCTGTGCTGAACTGGCTAAGTCAATAGAGCCGGTGCTATAGCAGTGCCATTAGGTGAAGACTACATCAAAAAAGATAGCCATTTTAGTGTAGTGGTTAAGAGTCACAAACTCTGATCTGGAGAACTGGGTTTGATTCCCTGCTCCTCCACTTGAAGCCAGTTGGGTAACCTTGGGTCAATCACAGTTCTCCCAACCCAAAAAATAAACCTAGCTTGCCACAAAACAAGCAAGAGTTTCAGACTGCCAGACAATCTTTAGACAGAGTCCTTTAGACTGACTCTGTATGGTACTTTAGACTGGGTATGCTACACCCACTATGATACAATAATTAATTAATTACACCAAAAAGAAGCATGTGAAGCAGGCAATAGGAAAAAGTAATATCAAGAGGCATTCATTAGAGGCATCAGGAGGCATCAGGAGGCAGAACATTGGATTGATGGAAAGTTCATGTGCAGTGTTTTCTAAGGCTTGGAAAACTGGCAAGTGGTTATGTGTGATTCCATGATCAATAGTTCCTATGTAATGTGTTTTCAGTGCTGACCATATTGTTCACTGCCTGCACATAAGACTGACACTGGAACATGTTAACATTTTAATTCTTCTAACAAAAATCAATGGCAGAACTGATAACATGTAAGAACAAGCAGAGGATCTGCAAAATTTTCCCCCTCCCTCCACTATTTCCTATTTCCCTTCTCTAAAAGCCACTACAGCCTGTTCCCTGTTCCTGCTTCCTTCTCTCCTTCCCACTCACCAGTTAACCTACCTTTATCTGCCCCCTGTCTTCAGCTTTCCCTCCTTTTTTCCCCCAGCAGACTCTCCCTGGCAAAACTCTGTATGGTACCAGACACTGGATCAGCCACCAGCCTAGGTGGATTAGTGCTGGGCAGCTCACGTTCTCCTGTATCCCCACCCCCCACCCCATACTGTGTCTTCTTCCACTCTTCCTAACAACCTGCGTCAGGGCTGGTTTAACAATTAGGCCAAGTAGGCA
Organism: Heteronotia binoei; assembly: GCF_032191835.1. Lineage (NCBI taxonomy): Eukaryota > Metazoa > Chordata > Lepidosauria > Squamata > Gekkonidae > Heteronotia > Heteronotia binoei. The sequence continues at coordinate 81,067,500 of NC_083243.1, read as the reverse complement.
CTGGCTTATGGACCCCCAAACCTTTAGGGGCCCCAGGCTGGCTTTCCTCCCCAGTATTCCCCCTGCTTGCAGCCCTCAGAGCCTGCATGCACAGCCAGCAACTGAGCCGCTCTTTGCCCAATTTGCCTGGTGAGGCTGTTGCTAGCATCATTGCCAAGTTTACCTCTCTCTATCTTCCCCTCACATCTCTGTCAAAGAGGCTTTTGAGAAGGTGCCAGCAGGCTGCAGCATGGGCACTGGGCTGCAGGGCTGGTGCTCTGACTCTGAGATAATTTGCAAGCCCCCCCCCCGAGATTTTGACTGTCTAGGGGCCTCTGCAGGGTTTAATCCAGCACTGACCTGCACAGTTTCACTTTTACATGCTTTCTTCTCTCCTTCCCACCCACTTGCCAACCTACCTTTTATCTGTCTCCCATTTCCAGCTGTATTTATTTATACCCTTCCTTTTTCACATTGTGTATCGAAAGCAGCTTTCAGAATTCTCTCTTGTTCCATTTTATCCTCACAACAACCCTGTAGAGCAGTTTAGGCTGAAACTATGTAACTGGCCCAAGGTCAGCCAGTGAGCTTCCATGGCAGAATGGAGAGTCAAGCATCAATCCCCAGATCTTTGTTCAAAACTCTAATTACTAGACCATATTGGCTGCTGTGGCTGCTGAGGACATTGGTTTCTTAAAGTTACAGGCTCTGATTCAATTATCTTGCATTGGAGGTTTAACCCCCTAATATATTTTGGTTTAAATTTTTCCAGACTTTTCTGCAAGCCTGGGGCTTTATGCTGGTTTGTGTCTGTTCCATGGCTCAATTTCAAGACTGAATTAGCCACACATATGACCACATTAAAAATTAGATGTGAGCTAGACAGATTGTGAACCTTTAAATGTTTAAACATTTAAGTGATACATTTACAATTAGTCAAAACATTCAGCAGATTGACTTAAAATATGATAAATTAATTGGCGTGCAATGAAAACCTACTACTATTCAAATTGATAACCAGACTTTTCTGTGGAAATTCGGCAAATGAAGATTGGGAAACTAAATTTATCAGCATGAGTATTGTCTCAAACTGTGTGATATTTCTGCTCTTCTGGCCAACACCTTACAGGTTAAACCCTCTCCTAGGGTTGTTAGGTCAGCCAGTATCAGATTCTGGATGTTTTTTAGTAGTTGATTCTATTCTATTGGATAGCCTGTCTGAAGCTGTTAGGAAGGCTTCCACATTGCTGAGATTCCACAAGATATGTAAAGTTGTAAGGAAGGACTTTTGACATTGCTACCCAGCTGTGTTTTGTTTTGCTTTTGTTTTGTAAGAACAGACAGAATCATAGTCAGAAGGGACCTCCAGGGTCATCTAGTCCAACCCCCTGCACAAAGCAGCAAATTCACAACTACCTCCCCCCACACTCCCTCAGTGACCCCTGCTCCATGCCCAGAAGATGGCAAAAAAAAACCCCTCCCGGATCCCTGGGCAAACTGGCCTGGATAAAATTATTATCCTGACCCCAAAGTGATAACTGGCATTCCCCTGGGTGTGTAAGAAAGGGCCACAAGAACTAAGCACTGATGCAACTCCTTCTGCCCTCCCTCTCATAGTCTGCCTAAGTTTTTTTTTTTAATATATTTTTATTTTGTAAAAATGTAACATACAATTTCAAATATAACATATAACTATCATATATAACCTATAACAAGTCCAGTTCACAGAATCAGCATTGCTGTCAGATGGCCATCTAGACTCTGTTTAAAAACCTTCAAAGAAGAAGAGCCCACCACCTTCCAAGGAAGCCTGTTCCACTGAGGAACTGCTCTGTCAGGAAGTTCTTTCTAATGTTTAGCCAATCTCTTGATTTAATTTCAACCTGTTGGTTCTGGTCTGACCTTCTCAGGAAACAGAAAACAATGCCTCACCATCCTTTATATGACAGCCCTTCAAGTACTTGAAGATCATATCACCTTTCAGCCATCTCCTCTCCAGGGTAAACATACCAACTCCTTCAACCTTTCCTCATAGGACTTGGTCTCCAGTCCCCTCACCATCTTTGTTGCCCTCTTCTGGACATGTTCCAGCTTCTCTAGATCCTTCTTAAATTATGGTGCCCAAAACTGAACACATTACCCTGGATGCTATCTAATCTGAGCAGAGTAAAGTGATACCATCACTTCACATTATCTGGACACTATACTTCTGTTGATACAGCCCAAAATCACATTTGCTTTTTTAGCTAACGCACCACACTGCTGACTCATGTTCAGTGTATGGTCTTGCTAACATAGATTTCTAATTTATATTGTTTAATATTAACTGTAATTTGCCTTCAGTTCCAGAAATAAGTGGGTGAAAAATTCTCTAAATAAAAATAAATGGGCATATTCTGTATCTCCTAAATCCTACTGAATTGTCTTTTTCATATATTCTATTTTTTGATAACACAAATTCATTTCTATTATAAAATGTTAATACATTTTAATCTGTTACTTTGATTGAATAACCAAATATTAATGTAAATGATGTCTTCCTCCCTGTGTAAATGATATCTTCCTCCTACAAAAGAGTCACTACTTCCTGAAATTATCTGACATACAAAACTATGTTCACTAAAAATACAGATTTACATCCAATAATGTCCATTAGATTTCAGGGGATAAAAATCTGAAGACCTGGATGTCTATACAAATACTTTCCCTGCAGAGCCTCTTTCAGCAGCTACAAAAGTACAGAGAAATTATTTTCTTACCTTTTGTGCTGTGCTCTCCATTCTCAGCAAGAAATACTGGCACAATCACAAGCAGTACCTGAGCAACAGGTTGACAGAAGGCTGCAATCAAACTTGTCACTTCATTGAGACATCCCAAAAGACAGGTTTATATATGTACACTCTGAGCTCCACCCTCCATGACTCCTGAAAGTGGAGAGGATGCATACTCCTAGCATGAGAAATATCTGAAATATCCATGTTTCAGTATCATAAGACCAGATTGGTTGCTTGTATTTTACCTTGCTTATTTCACAGAGACTGACATTTCTTTGCAACTATATTACATTAGATACCTACAGTAGTAAAAAAAAATTGCAACTTTCACAAATGTTGCTGGCATGATATTAGCTACTTTATATGGTGCTGCTTTTCAGAAACGTACTAATGTTTGGGGAGTAACAGGTTCTGTGATAATGCACATGCACTAAATGTGAAGGTAAGTGGCAGGGAAAATACGGATCTAGAGGCTAATATTTCACGGTTCACATATTTGGCTTACATACAGTTATACTGTGGAAAGCTTCATGTAACACAGAACTAGTGCCATGCATGTTTCTGTCTTGTGGTATATTTGGAGCATAAACCATGAGTATAGCACTTATACTTTAATTATACTGCTCATACAGCCAAATTTTCTCTGAACAGTGTCACAGTAAGATGTTTGTTGTTATGAGCTTGAGGCCATAAGAAATCAGGGGGTACAGAATTTGAAAATCCCACTTTGCTTCCCAAAATATCCCTTATCCAAGATTCTCTAACTATAACTGTTCTTGACATTCTAGGCTCCTGGAACATACTCAATGCTTATAGGCTAATTTTGGGGGTGGGTGGAGAATGAACCGTTCTTTGCCTTTTGGTTAATATACAAAGTCACATTGACTACATCCGATATATATATAAAAGGCACTACCTTGTCTATTGGTGGCCTGGTCTTGCTGATTTTGTTCTTCAGAGGGGACTGAGGGACAGCCACTTCTTTATTAAGGAAAAGGAAAAAGGAAAGGTCCCCTATGCAAGCACCATTCGTTTCCGACTCTGGGGTGACGTTACTTTCACAACGTTTTCACAGCAGACTTTTTAGGGGGTGGTTTGCCATTGCCTTCTCCAGTCATCTACACTTTCTCCCCAGCAAGCTGGGTACTCATTTTACTGACCTCGGAAGGATGGAAAGCTGAGTCAACCTGGAACCAGCTACCTGAAAACCCAGCTTCCACCGGGAATCAAACTCAGGTCATGAGCAGAGCTTAGGACTGCAGTACTGCAGCTTTAACACTCTGTGCCATGGGGCTCTTTTCTTTATTAAAGGAAAGCATAAATGCTTAGCTTTCTTTTCCTGCATGGTTCTATCACAAAAGTTCTATCACTTTAACCCCTGTTTTCACTGAATCTAAACAAATAGCCCTGCATACACATCAGGGTGGAATGAAGCAGGAGGGGTTGGAATTCTAAGCTAGTCAAAGACAGCTTACAATTAAACTAGAAAAGACAGAGGTCTATTATCAGATCACCTGTCACTTTAATTTCAATTAATGGGCAGGGCTTATTAGGATCAAAGGCTTCTCCTTTCACTGGACAGGTAGAAGCACTTATTCAGAGATATTAAAACAACATCTATTTTAAAAGGAAAGTGCCTACTTTGGCAGAGGTTGGAGGTAGAAATGCAAGGTTTATTGGGCAGAAGCCAGAGTGGGAGAAAAATGATTGACTGAGGTCAGTGACTTCAATAAACACCTCCTGCTTAAAGAGAAAGAAACATCAAAGTACACCTCAAATACACTGTGTTGTATTGCACTAAGCTGAGGGTCTGCAAGCTTCTTGAGTCTGTGGACAATTCTGGAATATTGAGAATGGGTGATGGGTGCTGCTCTGGTCAATCTTGTCAGCTCTTGGAAGCTAAGCATGCTCAGTTCTAATTATTAGTTGGATGGGGAACCTCCAAGAAGTCCAGGGTCACTACACAGAGGCAGGCAATAGCAACCCACCACTGAACAATTCTGGTCTTGAAACCCTATAGCAGGGTTGTCAAATGTGCAGGCTGCATCTGGCCCCCATGGGGCTTGTATGCAGCCCATGAGGGCTTGTCTGTCATCTGCTTCCTTCTCCCTCTCTCTTGCTTTCTTCTGAGTCACAGCTTGTTTTGCCAGGCTCTCTCAATCACACATGGGCTACAGAGCAAAGTCTGTCTTCCTCTCTTGGGGAAGGAAGGAGTAGGGTTGCCAAGTCCTCTTCATCTCCCTGCGGGGGACATCCACATGCGCGATGCACATGTGATGAAATGACGTCACCCAGACATGATGTCATCAAAATGGCAGCACCCGTGCAGGGCTGCTCTGGGTGTTTCCAGGAAAACTCTATGGTTTTCCTGGACACCCTAGCCATTTGGGAGGTTAAAACTCTATGGTACCTATTGCATCATAGAGTTTTACATCACTTCCGTGTGACATCATCGTGCCAGCGATGCAGGGGGAGGTTCCCCTGCCAGCCCAATGTGGGCAGGTGCAATGAGAACCTCCCAGGCAGGAGATTCCCTGCCTGTACCTGGGGCTTGGCAGCCTTAGGAGGAAGGGAAAGGAGGGAGGGAGGAGGGGAAAGAGCAAGAGTTTACTTTGCCAAGCTCTCTCAATTGCACAGCAGAGCTATTGAGCCAAGGGCTGAGGCTCCTCCCCCCTCCTCATCCCCTGGGGAGGGAGAGAGGGGAAGAGCAAGAGCTTACGTTATTTATTTATTTATTTGGTCAATTTATATTCTGCCCTTTCCCATGCAGTCTCAGGGCGGATGACAGTCATGGTAAAACAGTTAAAATACAACAATAAGTTAATAATGTATGAATAAAACATAACTCAAAAACTCAGAAATATACACAGGCAGGCACATATTTTAGGTGAAAGCATAATTTTTCGGCTCACTGTAGCTTTTCAGCCCATTGTGGGAGAGGGCAATAGATGGTACAGACAGTAGAATGAGAGGACGTCTGTTTGCCTCAACCAAAGGCCCAGCAAAACAGCTCCATCTTTCAGGCCCTATGGAATGGAAGCAAATCTGGTAGGACCCAGATCTCCACAGGGAGCTGATTCCACCAGGCCAGTGCCAGGGCTGAAAAAGCCCTGGCCCTGTTTGAGGCAAACCGAACATCTGTTGGGCCAGGGATGGCCAGAGGGTGCTGATTGGCAGATTGCAGCAGTCTTCAGGGCTCGTTTGGGGAGAGGCGGTCCTGCAAGTATGTTGGTCCCGATCCGCATAAGGCTTTAAATGTCAGTTCTAAAACTCTGAAGCGAATTGGGTACTCAATCAGTAACCAGTGCAATTTGCACAGTATCGGCCGACTGCTTGCCCATAGAGACAATCCAATTAACAGCCAAGCTGCCACATTTTGCACCAGTTGGAGTTTCCAGATCAGTGCCAAGGGCAAGCCTGCGTAGAGAAAGTTACAGTAGTCCAACCTGGAAGTGACCATTGCATGGATCACTGTAGCTAAGTCGTGGGGGGGGTCAGATAGAGCGCTAGCTGTTTGACCTGCCGAAGATGATGAAATGCAGATCGCGGAACTGCTGTCACCTGGGCCTCCATAGAAAGGGAGACATCCAGTGTCATGCCTAGGCTCCTCAACTTCTGGGCTGGCACAAGAGGAGCACCATCCAGGGTGGGGAGGCAGACGTCCAATCTTAACCCCCCTCAACTCAGGTACAGGACCTCCGTCTTAGTTGGATTAAGCTTCAGCCAGTTTAACTACAACCATCCAGCCACAGCTTCTAGCGCCCTGGTCAGATGATCCGGGGCAGTGTCTGCATGGCCATCCATCAACAGATAGAGCTGGGTGTCATATGCATACTGGTGACAACCCAGCCCAAAACCTCGGGCAATCTGGGCAAGGGGGCGTATGTAAATGTTAAACATTATTGTTGAGAGAATAGCTCCCTGTGGCACACCACATTCAAGTGAGTGCTGCAGGGAGATCTGCTCACCAATCACCACTCTTTGTCCCCGATCACAGAGAAAGGAGGACAACCTCTGTAAGGCTCCCCCCTGGACTCCAATATCGGCATTAGATCATAATTGACTGTGTCAAACACTGCCGAAAGGTCTAACAACAATAGCAGCGCTGACCCGCCTTGATGCAGATGCCTTGTAAGGTCATCAGTGAGGGCGACCAAGGCAGTCTCCATCCCATAGCCAGGACAAAAGCCAGACTAGAAGGGATCAAGGATAGAAGTATCCTCCAGGAAACCTTGGAACTGCTCTGCCACCACTTTCTCAATTACCTTACTCAGGAACGGTAAATTTGAAACTGGGTGGTAATTGACCAGGACCATCGGGTCCAAAGATGGCTTTTTTAAAAATGGGCGAACCACTGCCTCTTTAAGTTTAGCTGGAAAAGTCCCCGTTTCCAAATACAAGTTAACAATATCAGCTAAAGGACCTTGGATACCCTCACCACCTGCTTTAAGAAGCCAGGATGGACATGGGTCCAATGGGCAAGCGGTCGGCTTCACTGCAGCCAAGATCCTGTCCACATCTTCCTGAGAAGGTCAACTGAAGTGGTCCAGCATGGGACCAGAGGACGGACAACGGGCTTCCAGTTCCTGTATCAACTATGGCTGGAAGATCCTGGTAGAGAGTCAAGGTCTTGTCTCCGAAGTAGGTCGCAAAAGCCTCACAGTCTATATCCAATTCCCTAGCTTTTAGATTGCCTGTCGGCACTGTAGTTAATGAGCAAATTATTCTAGATAATTGGGCTAGGCGTGATTTCGCTGACGCAATGGAGGCCACAAAGAATTCCTTCTTAGCGGACTTAACTGCCTTCTCATAGGTCTTCATAAGAAGTTCTAGACTCCTCGTCATAAGATCTCTGCCACACTCACTCTAGCCATCAAAGTTGCCGTTTCATCCTCTGTAGCTCCAGGGTATACATTGGAGCTGCTTTGGTGCGGTGACGAAGAGGGCGCCGGGGGGCAATGTTGTCAACGGCTACAGAGAACCAGGAGTACCAGTCCTCTACTAACTCATCTAACAACCTGCCAGGGGGCATTGGATCCCACAGAGCCTCTTGAAGCCACTCTGAGTTCAAATGGCTCCACAGGCGAGTATAAATCTGCTCGCCACCTGAACAGGAGGAGGGCTGCAAGTCCAGTCGGACTTTCAGGGCATAATGATCTGACCATGGAACTTTATCAACGGCTATCAGATCGGGTATTATCCCAGCCCCAAAGATCAGGTCCACTGTGTGTCCAGCCTGGTGAGTGGGGGTCAATATAATCTGACTGAGTCCCAGTGTCTCCATGGAAGACACTAGGTCCTACTTTGCACAGTTCCCTCAATTGCATGGCAGAGATACAAAGAAAGTATCTTTACTTTTTATTCAAGGTATGAACTATTTGCCTTGCTACAAGCACGCACGCATGCAGGCGTGCATACACGCACACAGATTTTGTTGGGTCCATTATGTACAGTTTATTTATACAGCACCAAGCCAACTATAAAAGCCTAATAATTTAAATTTAAATACTGAGTGGCAAAATTATCCATGGTTAAAATAGAATAGTAAAATAATAAAAGTATCAATAAAATCAAGAGATATGTGCATTTCTAATACAAAGACAAGCATTACAAAACTTAGCTACCTGTTTTGTGATATTCGGATTGGCATCTGAGAGGAGACAGACTACCTGAGCAGACTCATTTAGCCCTGGCTTAGGATAATGTATTGAGCACAGGCCAAACTATACCAAGAACATCTTAGAAGCACGTGTTCGATTCTTTCTGTTTCTTGCAACTCACACTGGCAAAGTCTCTGATCAAATGGAATTATCTTATACCTTCCTTCAAGAACAGCAGGAGGAAGGGTTGAATCTTGCTTCTTGGCTTTTTTGGTTTAAGATTAAGTAGTTCATTATGCCAGGGTTCTCCTGGGTACAACTGTGTTTGCTTCCCCTTTATCCCTGTATTCATGCTTTCAAGATCCAGTCTTTCTCAGTAGGAAAGCAATGTGAACTATTTAGATGATGAATAACAACAAGCCCATGAGGTGGATTAGGCTGAGAGTGTGTCCAGACCAAGTTCACCCAGCACATTTCCTTTGGGTTTTGAACATAAACTTCCCAGTTTTTAGACTGATACTGACCACTATACATTGCTATCTCCCTATTCTTCACTGCTACATAGGAGTTGTAGTTATTTCTTTGGAGAAGACTATAGTTTTGTAGATAAAAACTTAGCCCTCAGTCTATGTCATCATGCCTTCACGTGTTCTTGACCAGCACATGAAGCAACATGTACAAAAGCTCGCAATGCCCAGCCATTTCATGTTTTCCTCTGGGTCTTAGGCTCAAAGCATTGACCATGAGATTTTTGTAATGGATGTCAATAAATCAAAAGCAGGTTTGCAACTTACAGATACACACCTGAACAACACCTGAACACCATACTCAAGATTGTTACAACACAGACATTGTCTCCAGATCTTGATGCAATAATTCTGAGCAAGAGGTGTCAGTTATCAGACTGTTAAATAAACAAAATTTGCAAGAGTGCTAATGTTTTAAGCATGTTTTATTTTAACCTTTTAAAAATATTTAATTGTGTTTGTCTATGTCCTTTATAAAGTTTATCTCTCTGCTACCTGGCATTACATTTTATGACACACATGGCCCAGCCCAACAAGGTCTTATTTAAGTCAGATCTGACCCTCATGACACCCCTATCCCATAGGGTCACTATAATTTGGCTATTATTTGGTGGCAATTTGTGTAAAGTGGGTGCCACCACAAAATACTTACCATGAGAGAAAGGCAGTTGCAAGTCAAGCACTCTCCCATGATGTTTTATTGAACAGCTTTTGGGGGGAAGACTCAAGAGGACACCAGGGAACAGACTGATGATCACAGTGCTAGATAATAAATAACAACAAATTAATGGTGCCATTTTAGGCTGGTTTCTATCAATAAAAAGCAAGGGGAGGGGAGGAGGCAGGACCCTTTCCAAGCACTATTTGGACTCCCATCACACCCCTTTTCACATCCTTTCTGCCCTGGAGGAAGAACTCATTGGGGCCAGCCCCATATCATCCACTAAGCAACTTGCTACCATGCAATTTATGCTGCTTGAACCAGTGGTTTCGATGTGATGTCACACAATTCACCTGGGCCCAGAAGCAGCCTTCATATACTTGGCATGATTTGGTCAGACCTGGCAGCAGGATCACACACCTCTGTGGGGCCTAGGGTTCTCCTGGAATTTGCAACTGATCTACAGAATGCAGAGGTTAATTCCTCTGGAGGAAAGGAAGTTTCAGAGAGCAGACTCTATGGCATTGTATCCCCACTGAGCATTCTCACTTCCCCAAAATCAGTCCCCATCAAGCACTGCCCCCAAATCTCCAGGAATTCCCCATGCTGGAATTGCCATTTATTTACTGTGGATATGCTGTTTCCCTTATATACATTTCTGCATATGGTTTTAAGACATTTAAACCTTAAAGCAAATCTTGATTTAGGTTTAAATTTTCTACTCACTGCATTCTTAAAGTAGTTGCTTCAGCTAAACCTAAAATCTACAAATGCCCATAGCTAGGGACATAGTCTTCAGGACATCACTCTGTTATTTTTGACCTGCTCTCTGCCTCTTCAAGCAGAGCAAATTTACAGGGACAGTACTGCTTATGTCTGGTGTTTTTGTAACAAATATACAAGTAGAGCATGGGTGAAGAAAAAGAGGTATTCCTGTAGAGCAGCAAATCTGCAACCCAACTCTGCAAAGGCAGAGATCCTACATTCCCCAGGTGCTTCAGCCAACTCTAAGCAGTCCATCAGCTCAAAAGCCTAACTACATAAAACTTTGTTGGTCTTAAAGGTGCCGCTGGAGTTTAGCTTCAGACCAACACAGCTCCCCACCTGGATTTACATATTAGGGTTTCACCAGATACACAGAGTCAAGCATATAATAGAAGTTCTGTGCTGGAAACTTAATCCCAGGCAAATGTGGGCAAAGTTCAGATCAGCACTTCCCCCCTCTTCCACTCTGCTTTTCCCTTCAGTACAGAGGGCCCTAATCTGCCTAGAAACAGACTTCAGTCTCCCTAATGGGACACATTGCTAAACTTCAACAATGAAATAACTTACTAACTAGCTATTAAAGCACAACACCTATGCCATTTTTTTGCAACCTGAAATGATCCTGGGGTGCTATTTGCTCTGTTTGGGGAATGATATGCACTGGTAGGGTACACCTAGGTTTCCCCAGTGTTGTAGAAATCTGTGAACAGGGCCAAGCCGTACGTTTAGGCCAGGTAGGCAGTCACCTAGGGCACTACCTGGCCTCAAGAGCAGCCAGCTGGCACCCCCTCCCCAAGCTCATCCCATCCCCTCCCCCGGTGCCACTCCCCTGCTGTGCTTGCCATTGCTGCCTGGGGCACCAGGGGCAGTGGGGTGCCACATCAGCAGGTGCACTCAGAGGCTCTTGCAGCCAGGCTCTGAGCACCTCCAAGTGCACCCTCTGCCATGCTGACCCCGCCAAGCCTTCCCCAGGTCTGTGTTTCCAGGTGGGGTTGTCCACGAGACAGGGTGGTTGCCGTGCTGACCAAGCTCAACCTTCCCCCGGTCTGTGCTTCAACCCAGGGAAGAATGAGTGAGGTTGGCAGGTCAGCAAGGCAGCAGATGCACTGCAAGTACACCCGCTGCAGTGTCACCAACTCCACTCAGCCTTCCCTGTGATCTGTGCTTCCAGCAGAAGCACAGACCCAGGAAAGCTGAGCAGATGTGGCACAGTGGCAGATCCATTCAAAGGCACTGGGTGCCCCACTGCCTGCTACTGCCACACTCACCCTTGCCCTCACCACCACAGGAGGGGGGGGCTGGAGGCCTTGGGTGCAAGAAACCCTGGCCTCGAGCCTGTCCATGAAATCAAATGCCTGAGGAATTTTTTGTTTTAAGTCTACAGCTATTGCCGATTGCGTGTAGTCTGATACAGACCCAGCAGCATAGTAAAGCTAAACCACCTAAACAAGTTTGGGTACTCTGTACAGAATGTTTCATTCATTAATGATGCTTCCCAATACTGAAGTAGTACTTGTTTCTGCCTTCAAAGTATCATTTGCCACACAATAGTATCAAAGCTGGTTAGCTAAAAACCACCAAGAACAAGAAGCCGAAATGAATCACATATGAGTTTCATAGACTCAGCATTTGCTTTATATCTGTAGTGTATGCTAAATATACAGTTGTGACTTGTGGAGGATGTTTCCCAGTAAATATAGAGGAGTGTTGTACAGATATAAACACTTTGTGGTTTGTGTCATGATAATCTGTTCTCTTTAGGATATAGCTGACTTCTACAATCTGGATTTCAATTAGGAAAGTACTTATCCCTGCAAGCGTCTTGATCTTATCCATGTAACATTTATCATTAAATATATTAACATTTATGACTAAATATATTAAAATAAAAGCAAAAGAAGCTCACCAATTGCCATTTTGTTAGCCAAGTACTTAGAATAAATTAGTGTTTTATTTTACTGTAAACATTTTAAAAGCAGGCCCATAGCCACGAGGGGGCCTTATGGGACACAGCCCCCTGACTTACTTGCAAAGCGCCCTAACTTTCCAGCCCTACCTGGCCCCCTAACTTGCCCCCTGACTCAGCAGAATTCTAATCAGGCATGGGAGGGGCGGCAGAAGCAGTTGCAGCCTCCTTCCAGTGCCATTGAAGGGCCCCGCTGATCAGCTGTTCCGTGGGCTCTTTAAATCTTGACAGAGGCTGCCTCAGCCACCCCTCCTGCACAATTTGAGTGGTGGGGGGAAGGGAGGGAAAGCACAGCAAACAGGGAAGGGAATGGAAGGCAAGGCTGGATCTGGGGAAGGCAGAAGAGGCATTAAAAGACCCCGCCAGCCAGCTCAGCTCCTTCCCTGGCTGGCTTGCTCCGGGCAGCTCAGCTGGCTCCCTCCCTTTGGCCTTGGGACCGGCTTGGACTCAGCTCCCCCTCCCCCTCAGCTTCCTTGCTCTGTGCGGCTTGGGATGGGAAGGAGGTACCTGAATAAAACCTGTATGCGAGTCACTTGTCAAAGAAAACAGATGCACAAACTCCCCCCTCCCCCACCGGCAGCAGTTCCTGCTAAGAGGATCCATACTAGTGGAGTACAAAGCAAACACACACGGCATCACCACCCTAGACTGTAGCCTAAGAGTTTCCCCATCTGGTTCAGAATGGAGGCTAAACATTTCAATCATCTCTAAAAGAAGGGAGGGAAGGAGAAATCCAGTCCCAACCATTCTGTCTCTCACTGACAAGCCACTGATCATTAAAGCAGCAGCTGCTTCAGCACAGCCAGTCCCATCCTCTCAGTAAGATCTGCAACTGCAGCTAGGGGACACAGGAAGCAAAAAACAAAAACAACTCCTCCCCCCTTTTCAAGCTGTGCGCCTTCCAAACTTCCAGACCATGCCTCCTTTCATTAGACAGGGCAACAGGCTATTTTCTTCCCCACAGTTGTGTCATCTGACTCTCATCCTTCCCAATTTTGTAAATATGTTTGTGACTTTTTAATTCCATGATTCAGTCTCTTAGGTGATGATCTGTAAACTTGTTTGGGGAAATTCTTCACAATAAAATCTGCTGGGGCTTGTATTTGGTGCCATACTGAGAAATGATGCATTCAGCCCATTTGTTTCTGAATGCAAAAATAAGAACATGGCCTTAATATCTGCCCCCCCCCCCCCGCCTTCTCGTGCACTCAAAAGCAAGACATCTGACATCAGGGAAGAAACACTGCTTTTGTATATATTTGAGTGCACAAGAAAGGGGAGGATCTTCAAAATACTGTAATGCACGAAGAGGAAGGTAGGGCTGTTTCCTGAGATTGCCTCTGGTGGTATTCTAGCTCTCCCCCTCTTTGGTCAGTTCTGCTGCAGGAAAAAATATCTGGAACTAGGATGAGATCATGGCAGCTGTCCCCTTAGTGCCCCCCCCCCAATTTCTGTAGATCCAGCCCTGACTGAAGGTTGTTGTGGGGGAGGGGTGCTGGCAGCGTGATTGTGGGATGGAAGGCTAAGGTGGGAGGCCACTGAGTGCCCCCTGAAAAAATGTGAGGCCCCTCGACTTCCCAAATCCTGGCTACAGGGCTGTTTAAAAGTCCTTTCTGAGACCATTCTTCAGATAAAGTCTGACATACCGAATCTGCTTCATTTGAGGGTACTTTTTGTATTTTGTGTTTGTGTGCACATGCACATGCCTGGAAGTCATGGTAACTTCTGGCAACCCCTATAGGCCTCATGGAGGACATGAGAAGTAGCTTGATACAGCCTGCCTCTGCATCCTGGGCCTGGTTTCCTTGGAAGTTTCCCATCCAAGTACTTGCCAGGGTTGGTCTTGCTTAGCTTCTGAGATCTGTTGAAATTAGGCTTTCCTGGGCTATCCAGGTCAGGGCCAATTTCCTTCATATTTTTGATGTGAGGTAAAGATCCTTCTGTGAAATAGACCAACTTTGGTACTGCTTTTTCATCATATTGAGGTCCTAACTGTAAGTCAAATGAGGAGATTTGTGACCAAATCTCAAAAGCCGTTTCTTATTTTTGGGGGGAGCCACTTTGGGAAGGGGTGCTCTGAAGCAGGCGGTATGTTTAATCATTTTACTATCTGCCATATCTTGCTTCAAAACACACATAGTATTTATTTACTCTTTATTTAAATGTTTATTTACTGCCTTTTCCCATGGCTCAAGGTGGCTCACAGTCCATAATTTAAAACACCAAACAACAAAAAACCTTAATTTCGCACAACCTGATAGAATGACTGCAATTTACATTCCATTGAAATTTAAACTCTGCTGAAACCTACACTCCTTCCAAAGGTTTCCAAGGACAACACACCCTCACTTCTGGGAGACACTGCTCTGTAAAGTGGGAGCAACCACCAAGACACCACAGGCCCTCATCAATTCCTGATGGCAGGCTGCCAACCTCCCAATAGGGTCTGAACATCTCTTGAGTTACAAATTATCTTCAGATTACAGAAGATAATTAAGAAGAAAATAGCTGCTTAGGAGGGTGGACTGTATAGTATTATTGAGGTCCAGTCCCCAAACCCCACCCTCTCCAAGGCTCCGCTCCTGAATCTCCAGGAATTTTCCAGACTAGAGTTGGCAACCCAACGTGATGGACCACCTTTAGTGAATATACAAGGAAAAATGGTCCTTCATATATGCCTCAGGCCATGAAAGGCTTGTTTCCAAATGCAGCCCAACAAAGAATATGTTACAGTAGTCCAATTATGAGGTTACAGAAACATTGATTAGTAAGGCCAGGCTGAGTTTAAGATAAGAGAGAGCTGGCAAACTGGTGGAAAGCACTCTTGGCCACTCCACCAACCTGGTTTTACAATACCAATTATGGGTACTCCGTTCTTTGCTTTATAAATGCCAACTTCACACCATCCATCATCAGTAGATCCAAACTTTCACAAGAAAAACAGCCTTCTCAACCAGCATCAGGAACTGGCATGAACCACCTCACAAACTAAAATTCATCACAGATTTGGCCAGTTCATGGTTTGTGAAGCGATGTTTGTGGAAGGGCAACGGGAATGAACATTTCATAAACTTTGGTGCTGTTTGTGGCAGTTCATAAATAAATACCAATTCCAGACAGATTGTCTCCGTTCAATTAAACTGTTTACAATACGCCACAGCAACAAGAGGGGTAGAATTCACCTGCTTTGGAAACATCAATAGGAGCTTTCCAATGCTTAACAGGTACTGCTGGCTACCAGTAACATAGTTCCCATTCTGCTCTGGGATCAGAAAGCTGTATATTGCTCAGTCAACTCCACACCCTGTTGTTTGTTTGCTGTCTGAAGAGAGGGCTGAGCACACTGAGCAAAGGAGCTTAGCTATTACATGCTTTGGCTGAGTGAGGATCCACATTTTATACCCTCTTGATTGTGAACTTGTTTCCCTGCTGGGGTTTGGGTTTTAGGTGGACTCAGGTCTCTGAGCCAGCCCTGTCTCTCTCTGCTTACTGAAGAATCACATTTTATACCCTCCTGACTGTGAACCCCTCTCCCTGTTGGGTTTTGCATGTTATGGACTCAGGTCTCATGGCCATGCAAGAGAGATCAGGCCAGATGACAGCCTTGTGTGATCAGTATTCCAGGGGATCGGGATTGGCAGTCTCAGAGGACTTGGTGAGGCACTCCCTCACCATTACCTCTACCAAATCCTCCACCATTGCACATCTGGCATCTGCACCATTGCTGACCTCCCAGTTCACTACTGACAACCAGTAGTGGGGCTTCTTCCTGGTTGGGCTTTTTGAGGCAAAGGTGCTGGGCAGGGCTCCTCCTCCTCAGCCTCTTCCACCCACTGTTCCCTGTGGCCACATCTGTTGGCCTGTAGTTCCACAGGCTTTGCTGAGCTCATGCTTCCACTGCAAGAACTCTGCATTCAAGAGAGCAATGCGGTCTTTTATCCAGGGGCCACAGTCTATACATGCCACCTTTGACTCTCCTTTATTGCAGAGAGGATGCAACCTGGTGGTGATGCCCACCTGCCTCCTCTCTGTCAAGGTCCCGACCCATGGGAGAACAGCCAGTTCCACCATGGAGGCCAACACCCAGTCTAGCCATTGAATCAGGGGGGATGACTTGCCCTAGGCTGGCTGTAGAGGAGAACAGTACATTGGTGGTCTCTTGGAAGGACTTGAGGATATGCACCATTTGGGAGAGAATCAGCCATTCATTGGAGCTGCTGCTGAGCTCCTCTTCTCCATGCAGAATGGTCATGGAGGACATAATATCTGTCGGTATATGGAGTCCTCCTTTACACAGCATGACAGGAGCAACAAGCCAGCAGGTGGATCTAGCTGACAGGTCAGGTCAGAGCAATCTTGTCAGCAAGCCGGTTCTGGCTGGACAATGACGAAGGGAAAGTACCTGCTGGAGTCAGCAAGAATATGGACTGCTTTGATTGGCTGATGTACATATATAAGGACTGCATTGCCTGTGTATAGTTCTCTCACTCGAGAGGTGATGCTGGCGGAGCACTTTGTCGCTCAGATCTATGTTTGTCACTGCACTAGTTACTGCACTAGTTACTTTGTATATATTCTGTAAATACACTGTTTTAATACTAGGTGCTGGTGTGTGGCTCACCTTCTTACCGGAGCTCACTATTGTACATATCTCTGTTCCTCACTCTGCACACACACGCACCGATGGTCATGGAGGACATAATATCTTCCATGGCACTCTTCTGCTCCACTGAAAATGCAATCATGGCATAAGTGGAGTTCCTCATTCTCCCCCTCTGCCTCTCATGCAGCAAATGGGAAGCCTTGATGCTGTGTGAGAAGTCTTGAATAAAGACCACATCTTGAGGGGGGCAATGTCCTAGGTGGCCTTGACGGTGCTCCCCACCACCAAATGATGTATTTGCACCAAACAGACAATGTGTGCAGCCTTCACCTCTGCCAACATGTTGGCATCAGTGTTTGTGACCATGCATCCACGGAGGATGTTGCTGCCTCCCACCCACTCCCTCCTGTATCACACAACAGTGATGTTTTATGCTGTGGTCTTCATCCATGCATGGTTCTGCCTTGTGCCCTGGAGACCTGAGCCCTGAGCATCACCAATGCAGTTGGCAAAAGGCTACATTCTGCACAAGGGAGAAAGGTTGGCCAAACACAGCAAACATCTCACCAGCGACAAGATGAGTGACTGCTTCCTGAGCCCTCTACATAGCCCTTTTGACCTCTTGGAAGGTGGCCCACCCTGATGTCCCACTCATGGCAGCCTGAGCACGGACAGTCCTTCTTGGAGAGGCCTCCTTCACCCCCTCCTCTTCTCCCTCCTGAAAGGGAGTGGGCCTCCTCTTCCTCCCACTGACTGCCACTCTTTCCTCTAATAGCAATACCCTTTGCAGGTGCCTGCAGAGGACAGAGGAAGACAACTGTTGGAGCAGGTTTGCACCCAGGCTTGCCAGTCCCCATCCCCCAGTTTTGCGGCCCCTCCCTGCTGTCAGCCAACTGGCCAGTGCAGGGAAGACCCACCCCAACAGCCACAATGTGCCTTTCCACCTTGGAAGGCTTAGAAGAAACTTGGAAATCCTGAAGGTGTGTGTGCCTTTAAATCTCAGTAGGAACAAGGCTGAATGGGGGCAGGGTGAGCCAGCACGTGGCTGTTTCAATGAGTGTGAAGCTGTGAGAAAGGAAGAGAAGCCAGCACACTCTTTCTGCTTTACCTTCCTTTCAGAAGTTGTAACTGCAGCTGTGTTTCAGAAGTTGTTTGCACAGTAAAAAGTAAACTAGAACCTTTTGTTTCCTGTGTTAGTCTGAAGTTGAAATACAGCAGATGGTTGCAAAAAAGTAACTCCTGTGAGTAAATTGCCCTGGTGAGATCACAGAAGTGTGTGCTTGCAAACTGCATTTATTTGGCTGCTTTGTGAGTGTGGGTGTATGTGTTCACTTTCATTTAGTGGAAGTGCAGTCAGTTTCTGGGGGATGAATAAATGAGGTCTGTATTCAGGGGAACTGAACTGTCATGTTTTTATTTATTTAATATAGGCAATGGGAAAGTCTCCCAGCTCCACCCCCAAAGTCCCCAGGTATTTTCTGAGTTGCGCCCCTTCAGATATTGGTATAGCAAACCTGGCACTCTGCCAGATGGGGAAGGTGTGGAAATGTTTTCAAACTTTGGTCCCAGGATTAGAGAAGGTGGGAGGCACAGCTGAATTGGGAGGGGCCACAGAGGGATGCATTTGAGGCAGGAGCAGCAACAGGGAGTTGTGATATGGAAGGGGAGGATGCCTCTTCCCACCTTCTAAATAACTGCTGTCAGAGTCCTCCTTTCCAGACTGGTGTCTCTGCACAGTGCTGCTAAAAACCCTTTTTCCTCTATGGAAAGCCCCAGAGCCAGGAACAAATCAGAGGCAAGAGGCTCCAAGACCCTTGGTGATGTCCAGCTAGGGCTGGGCTCCAGTGGTCTGGGAAGATGGGTTTGGTGCCCAGGAGCAGGGGCCTATGGTACACAAGGGAGGAGGAGGACTAGGAGGAGGACTTCTTCCTCTACAAAGATCACCCTTCACACAGTTGTACATGCTTTCACCCTCACTGTGAGAGTTGTGGGCACTGGGCATGGTTCCTTTGTTTGTCTGGTGGGGCTTTCTGTCACTACATCACTAAAAATGGAAAACTCTAATTTCCACTGGTCTTGTAAGGCTAGGGTACCCACAAAGTTGTCATTGTGGGGTGACTGTGGGAAGCCCCTGTCAGAAGTGTCTTGACATGGCTGTCTTCCTGCCCTTCCAAATCTGCCTTTGGAAAATTGTGGGTGGCCCAGCCTGATACCAATAGGTGTTTCTTTTTCTCCACAAAGTAGAAGAATTTGCCACTGGTTGTGTCAGCCCTTGGAGGCAGCTGAGAGTCATAGGCATCGGGCATGCTTCCCTTGCTTGCCTGGTGAGGTTGGGATGCCCAACAAGCTGTTGTCATGGTGTAGTTTTGGGGAGCCTCTATTGGAAGTTTCTTGTCATGTCTGCCTTTCTGTCACTGCATCACTTAAAACTGAAAACTCTAATTTCCACTGGTCTTGTGGGACTGGGGTGCCTGCCAGGCTGTCATGGAGTAACTTTGGGGAGCCACTGTCAAAACTCTGGGGATGTCTGCCTTTCTGTCCTTCAGAACCTGCCTTTGATGACTTGGTGGGGTTGTGAGCATAGTGGGGGATGCTTGCCTTTCTTTCTGTGTCTGGCTGTGAAGGATCTGCCCAGGTGCGGTTTCCCTGAGAGTTTGGTATCACTGGCTTGCTCCTGAGCTGTTCCATAGATTCCTGGCTGTAACTGCAGCTGTGTTTTCCAGAGAGAGCACAGGGGGAACCTTTTGGGGGGGGGGCATAACCAGGACCCTATAAATGTACCCTGCCCCCAATTTGGAGATATTGTAGAGGAACAGGAGGGTGAGGTTCCCTGTGTGTTTGGTGTGTGTAGTTTGCAGGGGTTCTGTTCAATATGCTTTCAAACTTGTGCCTGACATCTTCCACAAAAGCACTCTTCTGGCTTGATCTTAGTCCTGCTCAGGCCTTGAATTCAGCAGAAGTTCACAGGAGCACAGCTCCTGAACCTTTCTGATGGCCCCTCTCTCCTCCCCACATACCTACCTTATCCACTGAATAATAGGTGCGGCTGCATAAAAATCCCTGGATTAGGAGAGCAGGCAGCCAGCCAGCCAGCCAGCCATGAGGAGTTTTGCCACACCCCCAGCAGCCCTCATCATCCCCTGGATAACCCATGCCACCCTTTCTCCACTTCTTATGTGATTTTGGGCAGCAGGTGGTTTACTGGCCTTTTGATTTGGGGGGGGGGGTGGCCAAAGAGAGCCCCAGGTGAGTGAGGCCTGCTTGGACTGGCAGGCCTTGTTCACTTGGGGCTCTCCTTTCTTGAGTTGAGTTGCTTTTGACTGGTGGTGGGGGCAGCATACAGTAATCAGTTATGCTACTGAGCTCCACCACCTATTTTTCTACAAAATGGCACCTGTCTTGATGGGTTTGCACTGCCTCAGTGGCACTGGTTCTGCTGGGCTTAAAGCACTGGTTCTGCTGGGCTTGTACCTTCAGTTTCCACTGCAGAGATTCTTGGGAACTTTGATTCTGTTCTGCAGGGCTTCTATTGCCCTTGCTTTTTTTTTTTTTTTTGCTGGTTCCCCTTCTCTTTTGGAAACAATGGAGGATGGAAGCACCTTCTTTGGGGGCTGTAACTCAGATCATGTGAATCCACACCTCACCCAACTTGGAGGGCAGGTAGAGGAGAGTCAGCCGGAGAGCCTGTACAAGTTTGGTGTCTCTAGCTTGTGCAAGATCCGTTCTGTACACTCCTGAACCTTCTTGAACCTGTACATGTCTTTTTCCCCACAAAGCATTTTCCTGGAGGAACCTTCTTTAGGGGGCTATAACTCTAACCCTGTAAATCCAATCATCACCAAACTTGGAGGGCAAATAGAGGAGCGTTAGTCAGAGATCCTCTGTGAGTTTGTTTGTTTATTGTTATTGAAGTCCCCAGAACAGACATACAAAATGAAAACACACAGTTTCCAGAATTTTAAAATACTTAAAGCATTTTTAAAAGTTTTAAAATTTTAAAAAATTTCATCTAAATTCTAGTAACCATTTATTTTCTACCTACCATGCATTTTCCATAACCTAAGTATTACCATGCAGAACCTGGCTACTTGGTAGGTGATCTTAGGGTATCTATCAGTTAGAAGGAACAAGTTTAGCTTTTTCTAAATGGCCCAAAATTGAATCCAACCATCACCAAACTTGGAGGGAGAGAATGAGTCAGAGATCCCCTGGGAGTTTGGTGTCTCAGCATACCAAGGGCCATTCTATCATATCATGAACTTCACAAACTGAATCAGTTCATCTAGTATCAAAAAGTCTGTGATGGTTCATGGTTCACATACACAACGAACAACAAACTAACCACATTTTCCCAGTTCATGTCCATCCCTACCTGTGACATGACAGAGGTTTACAAAATTATGCATGGGATAGAGAAGACAGAAAGAAGTACTTTTCTCCCTTTCTCACAATACAAGAACTCGTGGGCACTCCAGGAAATTAATGAGCAGTAGGCTTACAACATATAAAAGGAAGTACTTCTAAACCCAAAGGAGTAATTAACATGTGGAATTCACTGCTGCAGGAAATAGTGGCTGCTACAAGAATAGACAGCTTCAAATGGGGATTGGATAAGCATATGGAGAAGGAGTCCATCAGTGACTATTAGCCACAGCATATTGTTGGAACTCTCTTTCTGGGGCAAGTGATGCTCTGTATTCTTGGTGCTTGGGGGACCTCCTGATGACACCTGGATTTGGGCTACTGTGTGACAGAGTGTTGGACTGGATGACCATTGGCCTGCTCCAATGTGGCTTCTCTTATGTTGTAATGCAAATGTAATGTGCTACTATATGAATTCAGAGGCCACAGAAAGATTTAACAATATCAATGACTACTGACCCCTGCCCAATTTAAATGGAGAATATATCAGAGCAACAAAAGCCATCTCAGTTCTAAAATGAGGCCTGAAGTCCCACTGAAATGGATCAAGGGCAGATGTGTCATCCAGGAAACCCTAGAGCTGCTCTGTCTTTACACTCTATTTCTTTCCTTTAAAAAGCCAAATTGCACTATCCCTAGCCAATGAAGGCTTTTAAAGCGAAGATGTAATTGCTTCCCCCCCCCCCCCCAGTCAACAAGACATTAATGATTTTAACTAGATGGTCCAACACCTTTCCACTGCATGATTTTACAAGACAGGACAGGCATGGATCACAAGTGCTCCTGGTGGCTCTCACACCCAAGGACTCTGTCAGCATCCATCAGCAAGTTCAATAGGAATCTATCCAGAGGGGGTGGGGAACACAGGTGCTTCTGATTGACAGGTGCTAGATTGCCTCTCAACTTGGCTTTCAAAACAGATGAGAAAGATTTTAATGTCACTGCTTGGGGCCATATTTGTATCATTAGCCAGGTCAGCCTTACGTATTGCCAAGTCACAAGCCACTTTAAACAATTGAACTGGAAGAGATTCAGCTGACAATGAAGGTGGAGAAGAAAATCTTCACTTCCCTCGCTGCTCCATCATAGGCTAACAAATGTACTCTATGACATATTCTGTCTGATTTGTCCTAACTGTTCCACCGACAGCATCCTAGTGATCATGCAGTCCACTTCATATCCACTCTGGTTCCCTGGGAGGGAGCACCAATGGACCGAGCCTGGTTATAGCCTCATTCAGCCATCATTCCAGATGGCCATATGGACCTACAAAGAGTCACCAGAACTCTTGACATCTCGTAGAACTTCCTGGAAATGAAGCCTCCAAGGCAGATCACAGGTCCACTGCTAGGGTTGCCAACTCCAAGTTGGGAAATTCCTGGATATCCAGGGATAGGGCCTTGAGAGTGCAAGGTTTGGAGAAGGAAACCACCTTAGAAGGGTATAATGCCATAAAGTCCACCCTCCAAAGCAGCCATGTTCTCCAATGGAACTGATCTCTGTCATCTGGAGATCAGATGTAATTCTGGGTGATCTCCAGCCAGAAGATGGCAACCCTAGTTCACCGCCATTACAAGGAGGAAGCAGCAAGCCCTCTGAACATACAAAAATACACACACCTATACACAGAACACTGAAAAATCTAAGGAATGGTTAGCAAGGCTGTGTAATTATGAAAACACACTTTCCAAGGGTCAGTCATTGTTTGGGATAATCCACAATTTGGATATTCCTTCAACTTTCATGATTATTGGTTCTCACTATGTGGAGCTGTTCTTCTTTATTTATCAACTACTGGATCCATTGCTGTTAGAGACCACAAGTGGGAACCTGCAAGACTAATGTGGGGAGTCCTATCCGCCAGCTCCCCACTCATCAGGCTGTTCCCCAGCAACTTGGACTTTGGCTTCTCTTCTCTTCCCGCCCCACCCCCCCATCTCTGATAACGGCAGGGCAGAAATGACTCCTGCACCCCCTCCCCTGAGAGCAGGATCATCACTACCTCAACAGCCAAGACAGCTGGGGAGGTTGCCTCCTCCCCATCCCTAGTGTCGCTTCCTCCATGAAGGAGTATTGCCACCTCAGTGACAGGGAAGACTGCTGAGTCCCAGGCCTCATTTCTTGTCTGCTTCTAGCTTTGGTCCTTTAGCAAGTGTTGCTGCCTGTGACAAGGCAACCACTTTAATAATCTCCCCTCTAAAATGATCCACCTTGTCTGTTGCTTCAGTCAACAAAATTTACCCTTCAGAAAATGGCACAATAGGCACTGATAAAGATTTAAACAAATTTTGGTTTATTTAAACACACAGGCAGGGAAGGGGATTGATATTTACATAGGCTTTTGGGTTTTGGATTATGTAGGCAAAAATTTAAATATAAACACGGAACTGCATTTCAGGATGCTTGCTTCATCAGAGACAGTTTTAGATATAACGCTGTTTGGCTTCGCCTACAGGTTTCGTGTTAGAGTTACTTAATCTAATCTAGATGTACTGTTACCCTTTACATGTCATAACCGCACAGTCTTGAGTGTACTCCACTTTGTCCCTTTTGTTAAGACTAAGGTTTCTCTATTAGACCTTTTTTCCTCTGGCAAGATAGTTATTCTCTTCTCATTAAGAGCAATAACTCTGTCTTTTGGCTTGTTTAGGGCCTTTCAAGGCCATCTCTAAACCCTTTGCCAAATCCCTCTCTTCCATATGAACAGTCTTTGTACACTGGACCTTAGGCTTAGAACTGAAGAACTACAATTCCCTCCCAAGATGTTTTTCTTGGTTTTTCACACAGAGATGGTTTAACTTGTTGGGAACTGTCTCTGACCAGAGCCTCTTCTAGGTTCAAAGTCACACCGCTCTGGCTCTGAACCAGACCTTGCTTCAGAAGTAGGCTCCCCTAACATTAGAGAGACTCTCATAAGCAACCACTCTCTGATCCCTACACTCTGCAACTCCTTCAGCTCCCAGCTGCTTCAACCAACTGCCAAACTGTTCCCTCTTGACAGTTAGCAGAAGTTCCCCCAATCAAAGTGAGTTCATATGCACTGCCTCTAAGCCAGGGGTATCAAACATGTGGCCTGGGGGCCAAATCAGGCCCTCGGAGGGCTGCTATCAGGCCCCCAAGCAACTGGCTTTTATAGGGTTGCCAATCTCCAGGTGGGGGCAGGGGATCCCCCAGTTTGGAGACCCTCCCCCCGCTTCAGGGTCATCAGAAAGTGGGGGGAGGGGAGGGAAATGTCTGCTGGGAACTCTATTATTCCCTATGGAGATTTATTCCCATAGAAAATCATGGAAAATTGATCTGCGGGTATCTGGGGCTTTGGGGAGGGGCCTGTTTTTTGGGGTAGAGGCACCAAATTTTCAGTATAGCATCTAGTGCCTCTCCCCAAAATGCCCCCCAAGTTTCAAAAAGATTGGACCATGGGCTCCAATTCTATGAGCCCCAAAAGAAGGTGCCCCTATCCTTCATGATTTCCTATGGAAGGAAGGCATTGAAAAGGTGCACGGTCACTTTAAATGTGATGGCCAGAACTCCCTTTGGAGTTCAATTATGCTTGTCACAGCCTTGATCTTGGCTCCACCTCTAATGTCTCCTGGCTCCACCCCCAAAGTCCCCAGATATTTCTTGAATTGGACTTGGTAACCCTAGACTTTTACCTGCTTCCTTCTCCCTCTTTCTTGCTTCCTTCTGCATAAAATCTTGCTTTGCAAGGCTTGCTCAATAGCACAGGAGCTACAGAGCAAAACTTCTATTTCTTCATTGGCTGAGGTTCCTCCTTTGGAGAGGAAGGAGGGAGGGAGAGCTTGCTTTGCCACACTCTCTCAATGGCACAGCAGAGCTACTGAGCTAAGCCTCTCTTCCTTCTACTGGCTGAGGCTCCTCTTTCTCCTGGTCCCCTGGGGAAGGAAGGAAAGAACCAGAGCTTCCTTGCCCAATTCCCTGGATACCATGGGAGAGATACAAAGAAAGCACCTTTAAGACCAATGAGTGCTAATGTTTTAAGGAGGTTTTTTTAAGGTTTTTTTTAAAAAATCTTTTATTGTGTTTGTCTGTGACTTTATAAAATTTATTTCTCTGCTACCTAATCTTAAATAGGTACACACAGCCTGGCCAAACATGGGTAGGCCCAATAAGGTCTCATTTATGTCAGATCCGGCCCTCATAACAAATGAGTTTGACACCTCTGCTCTAAGCCAACATAAACCTGCTGTCCATCACACTGGCACAACAGCAGGAAAGTCTGGCAAGTCCCAAACCTCCTCCACCACTCATCTCCCTGCCTTCATGGCTAAGGGAGGTGGAAAACAGCAGCACTTTATATATCTTCCACACCCTCCTCCTGCTACTCCTCCTCATGTACTCCCTACATCCAGAGAACAGTTGTAGATGCTGGTGCTGATAAATGTAAACTCACTTTTTTTTTTACTTCTAGGATATTTATGGAAACCTGGGTCTTCCCCATAGGTCTGTAGAAATACTCCTTTTGTGACTACATTTAAATTAAATTAAATCCACAGATTTAAGTATCCACAAATGGGGCCATGTTGAAAACTTAGGCTTCCCAAAACTCCCGCTCTGGCGGGAGACCCCTGGGTTCGCAGCCTCATCTCCCGCTCTTCAAAAATTGGGAAGCGGGGGGTGCGGGGTGGAGGGGGGGGAGAACATACCTGTAGGCTTCATGTTATTATACAGCTCCTGAGCCGTTTGTAAAATGTATGCCCCTTTAAGGCTGGGCAGGAAGCAGGAAGGGCTTGGGAGAATGGCCCCTCCCTTTCTTTTGCTTTCATTTTCACAGCAAGAGTTCTCCGGAAGAAGATCTGGTAAGTATTTGTGTGTGAGAGAGAGGGAGGGGGCAGGGGATTCCCTGGTTTGGAGGCCCTCCCCCCTTTAGAAAGCGTGGGGGGAGGGAAATGTCTACTGGGCACTCTATTATTCCCTATGGAGAACGATTCCCATAGGGAATAATAGGGAATTCATCCATGGGTATTGGGGGCTCTGGGGGGGGTCTATTTTTTGAGGTAGAGGCACCAAATTTTTAGTATAGCATCTAGTGCCTCTCCCCAAAATACCCCCCAAGTTTCAAAATGATTGGACCAGAGGGTCCAATTCTATGAGCCCCAAACGATGGTGCCCCTATCCTTCATTATTTCCTATGGAAGAAAGGCATTTTAAAAGGTGTGCTGTCCCTTTAAATGTGATGGCCAGAACTCCCTTGGAGTTCAATTATGCTTGTCACATCCTTGTTCTTGGCTCCACCCCCAATGTCTCCTGGCTCCACCCCTAAAGTCTCCTGGCTCCGCCCCCAAAGTCCCCAGATTTTTCTCTAATTGGACTTGGCAACCCTATGAAAACTGGATCTATTGTTTGTAGCACACAAAATGGAGGATATTTTGCTTAGCTTCTTTCCAGATTCAGTTATAACAGTGCAAAAGAAGTTGTAGTTTAAGCCTCAGACCACAACATGAGAAGGCTTTTCTCACATCCCTTTAATGCTTGGCAGCCATAGAGTCAGGCCCTTAGCTTCAGGAAGCCTGTAGGAGACTGGGTCTGTTAAAGGTATACCAGGTTCCCTTATCCAAATTTTCAGCTTGTGTATGTGCTGTTGTTTTAAAACAAGTTTCTAACTAAGGTGGAGATAGGAGATTCCCCAGTTTTGCAGACTCCTGGCCGCTGTCAGCCAGCTGGCCAGCAGACAAACTCCACCCCCAAACTGATGTCCCAGTCAACATTGGTGATGTACAGAAGTACATTGGTGATGTACAGAAGTAGTAGATAAGGGGCCCCTATCATCATCAAGCCGCATTCCAAAGTGACAGCTGCCCCGCCCACACATGCGCACGCACACACAAAAACGAACGCGGTATGTTTCCTCATGGGGGAGTGACGCAACAGTCCCCAAGGCTAGGGATCTGCCCCCCAAGGAATGCCGGCTGTTTCCTAAGGGGGAAAGGAGGGTCAGCCACTGGTGTAGCAGGCTTCATATTGTTTTGGGGGAAAGCGTGTTTTGCAACACAGACATTATTTAGAGAATTGTGGAGATGCAACGGTTCTAAGCGGCCATAGTTTGGAGTGGAGACATACCCAACGGATAAAATGATGGCTTTAAAACAGAGCACAGCTAACCTTATATGTGTAACACGTCCCTTTAACATCAGGTTGCATCAGGTTGCATGTCGATACAACTCATGCTCTTTAGCTTGTTCATTAATGATCTGGAGTCGGGAGTAAGCAGCAAAGTGGCCAAGTTTGCAGATGACACTTAATTGTTCAGGGTGGTGAGAACCAGAGAGGATTGCGAGGCACTCCAAAGGGATCTGTTGAGGCTGGGTGAGTGGGGCGACAACGTGGCAGATGAGGTTTAACGTGACCAAGTGCAAAATAATGCACATCGGGGCCAAGAATCCCTGCTACAAATACAAGTTGATGGGGGTGTGAACCGGTAGAGACTGACCAAGAGAGAGAGAGAGATCCATATTTCTGCCCCATCTTTCATTTTCTCGGGTGAAGCAAAAAGGCGCTTTGCAAGAACTGGCTTTACATTCTCCTTGTCAGAATTGGTGCTAGGTTTTTGAATCCTCGCTGTAGCTTTCCTCCTCACAGGTGCTCCGGGAGCCACTGGATTAAAAACAGACGTGGGTGTATTCGCCATGGTGCTACGTAGCCGTTAGAACGGTGCCCAGCTTTCCCGTATTTAAAGAGAATCCTGCGCCGACCCCCCACCCACACCCATTGGTGTGTTTGAACAACGGCAACTCTCCTATTGGTGACAGGTTGCGGAGCTGAATTCACAGAGGGGGGGCCTATCTCGGGGTTGCGGTATCGCTAGCAACGAGCGTATTACAGAGTAACAAGGTTGTCTAATGTTATACATTGTGATCACATACCATATTTTATTCGGTTATATACCGTGGCCCTCTAAGACACGCGTAATCAAAACACCTAATTGCACGGATGCTTTAGAAACTACCGCAAAGGCCCCAATTTGCATGCCTTTGTATTAAAACTGAAACGCATCTTCTAGATTGTCTTCCTTGTCTTCATGGTATGTGTTGTAACGTATAACAACGCTATTATGTTCTAGAATATAGGTACAGCCTTAAACAAAGGAAATAAAATCTCACAGTCGCCTTAAAAAACTATTTATTTCAACACTATTTGGTTATGATCCGTTATATTTTTGAAGCCGCAAAGTTTGTTCCCGGTGTTATATGCGCCGCTCATAATCTCTCCTGTTACATAAGAACATAAGAGAAGCCATGTTAGATCAGGCCAATGGCCCATCCAGTCCAACACTCTGTATCACACAGTGGCAAAAAAAATGTATATATACACACACACTGTGGCTAATAGCCACTGATGGACCTCTGCTCCATATTTTTATCTAAACCCCTCTTGAAGCTGGCTATGCTTGTGGCCGCGACCACCTCCTGTGGCAGTGAATTCCACATGTTAATCACCCTTTGGGTGAAGAAGTACTTCCTTTTATCCATTCTAACCTGACTGCACAGCAATTTCATTGAATGCCCATGAGTTCTTGTATTGTGAGAAAGGGAGAAAAGTACTTCTTTCTCTACTTTCTCCATCCCATGCATTCTCTTGTAAACCTCTATCATATCATCCCGCAGTCAACGTTTCTCCAAGCTAAAGAGTCCCAAGCGTTTCATCCTTTCTTCATAGGGAAAGTGTTCCAGCCCTTTAATCATTCTAGTTGTGCTTTTCTGGACTTTCTCCAATGCTATAATATCCTTTTTGAGGTGCGGCGACCAGAACTGCACACAGTACTCCAAATGAGACCGCACCATCGATTTATACAGGGGCATTATGACACTGGCTTATTTGTTTTCAATTCCCTTCCTAATAATTCCCAGCACGGCATTGGCCTTTTTTATTGCAAATGCACACTGTCTTGACATTTTCAGTGAGTTATCTACCACAACCCCAAGATCTCTTTCTTGGTCAGTCTCTGCCAGTTCACACCCCATCAACTTGTATTTGTAGCTGGGATTCTTGGCCCCAATGTGCATTACTTTGCACTTGGCCACATTGAACCGCATCTGTCACGTTGACGCCCACTCACCCAGCCTCAACAGATCCCTTTGGAGTTCCTCACAATCCTCTTGGTTCTCACCACCCTGAACAATTTAGTGTCGTCCGCAAACTTGGCCAATTCACTGCTCACTCCCAACTCTAAATCATTTATGAACAAGTTAAAGAGCATGGGACCCAGTACCGAGCCCTGCAGCACCCCACTGTTTACCATCCTCCACTGCGAAGACTGCCCATTTATACTCACTCTCTGCTTCCTATTACTCAGCCAGTTTTTGATCCACAAGAGGACCTGTCCTTTTACTCCATGGCCGTTTTCGCACTTAGCGTTTGCTCCCCTTTTTCCGCGGCGCAATTATGTCCAGATCATTTTTCTCGTTTTCCCACTAGTGACTCTTTGCGGAGTCGCCTTCCCTGAAGCCCCGGCTCAAATCGTTTTCCCACTGGCATCGGCTTGAGTCCGATGCCCTGTCAATCATTTTTTTTTTAAGCGCAAGTCTGGTTGCGTAATGACGTACTAACGTACTAACGTAACATCGAGCTGCTGCCTCCCCTTCTTTTCGTGGACAAACCGCATCACGTGTGCTGCTGCTGCTTATGGATTGGCTGCAGCTGTAGAATCCTCCACAGCCCTTCATGTATTAACAGAAGCATTCACAGTGGAGAATCCTAGCACTAGATTCCCCCCCCCCCAAATTCTGAAGCACTAGATCCCCCCCCAAAATTTCCTCCGCTCTCTTTCCCCTCCCCGGCTGGCGCTTGCAACGGGGACCTGACTGCTTCCTGCTGCCAGAGCTCCCCCCCCCCGCTCCATTCTCTCCTTCCCCTTCTGTGGCGCGTGTGAGGAGCTCGCTCGCGTCTACTTTCTAACCGAGCGGAATGTAGCCAGGGAGAAGAATGCAGGACTCCAACTTCCCATTTTATACATGGCGATTTTGTGCAGGTCCAGAAATCCTGGTGGCACAGCTGAGGGAGGCATTCCCTTCTTAAAACACACACACATGGACGCTTTGGCCCGCACCGGCACTACATTCCCCCCCCCCCAGCAATGGTCGTTTTCGCATTATCGAGATAACGCAACAGCGGAATAACGCAACTAAAGTCAATAATGAAAAAAAATTCTAACGAAACCAATTGAAGTGCCAATTGAGGCTATTCCAGGAGGGTTTTTTTTTTTCTATTTGTTAATTTCGAAATATCGCTATTACGCAAAACTGTGAAGTTTAAAAAAAAAATGGCCGTGCCGGCACTTTGGGGAAGCGCCGCGAAATGCTGATGATTGGCCAAGCGGGTGGATGGGGTGGGAGGACGGAAAGGGAGAGGGTGACGCCCCCAAAGCAGTCGATCCGGCGTGGATGGATTTCGCACAGGAAACTCCGCTGAGTGGATCCGGAGTGGATCCGGAGGTTTTCGGAAACTCCGGCAACTTGCTGAAAAACATACTCCGGCGTAAAATCCCTGAAGCGCCGGAGCAAAGCGCAGCGCCGGAGCAACATGTGCGAAATCCAAGAGAAGATCCAGAGGTAAATGGGGCGCTACGCCGGAGCAAACGCTAGTGCGAAAACGGCCCATGACTCTCAAGCTTTCTAAGGAGCCTTTGATGAGGAACTTTATCAAAAGCTTTCTGGAAGTCTCACAAATTGTTAGGATCGTTCTTTTGTTTCAGACGGCGGATGTTTGTGCTCTATGATGAGTTAAAAAAAATGTTTACAAATCTGCGTTGGAGAAGCCTGGACAGGACACAGGAGGCAGGATCCGTGTACACACGTTCAGAAGGAAAGAGGACAACCTCGCAGAACTTAACATCTGCGCAACTTACACACACACGGGCAAAAATGGCTGTGGATGTATGTCCTGTGAAAAGCGATGAGCCTATACCACGCATCGTTGTTGAGTACAGCGTCGTTCATATGGAAATTTATTAGTAAAGATCCCGTCTGAACTATCTTTTTTCAGAAAGGCCTGGAGGTAAAGTGTTCCCACACGAATTCTCTTCTAGCCTGGGGGATACTAAGTCTGCTTAAGAAGGCCCAGCTGCACCCTAAGAACGGCAAAACCTGTTCCTGCATAAGGCATGGTTGTACTTTGGCCGCAACACAATGGTGTGCGGGGCTGGGGTGTCTAGCCCCACCCCAGAATTAAAGCCTTGTAAACAGTTAAAATGTTGTTCTACTTCTCCCCGTGTTCTGATAAGTGTGTCCTACCGGGCTTGTACTTCTTGAACTTACCGCTAGAACAGTTAAAAGCCTCTTTGAAAACGTTAAAAAAATGTTGAAGGAAAAGTTGCGAGCGTGGCTTCTGACATAAATCGATTAACAAATGTAATGGGGGGGGGGGATATGTCAATCCCTGATTAGCGCATTTGCCCCCATAACTGTGATGCCCCAGTAAAAGACGCGTCTGAATGCCAAACCTACAGTCTCCTCAGAAACTAATTATGCATCTGATGCCTCTGATAAATGCTGCAAGAAGTGGCAAAATCTAATCTTTCGACCAAACCGAGTTTGCTTAACTATTTGAAGCTACAGAGTGTTTCAGGCTGGGGGAACAGTCATCCTGTCAATAAGCATCTTTGTGAAATTCTCACTTTTAATCTTAACTTTTATCTCAGCTCTACAGTTTATGACAATTGTACCTTACAATAATGCTGAGAATCTGTGTAAACTTGTTATATAATGACCTCTCTCTCTCTCTCTCTGTTCTCTGTTTTTCTTTCTTTATTCTTATCATTCTTTTTTTTAAATGCACATTGTTGTTGTTTTAAGCAATAATTTTGATAAATAATGATACAGTTCAAAACTGTATAGCTGTATATTTGTGACCAGACACATTGGTCATTTTTCATTTAAAGGGGGGAGAAGCCAGCATTAATACAAAATTAAAAATTGAAGCTGTAATACCATTTATGATATGCAGATAGTCACAATAATTTGCAATGTTATAAGCAAATATTACTAAGGTAGTGTTGTGAATGCCTAACTGCTTAATAAGTACTATACATTGTGTAAAAAATAAAATTTCTTTATTGGGTGTTTCATATTGTGGCAAGCACTCTCAGACCACAGAACTAATTTTTTTAAATGTCCATTGCTTTGAAATGTGAGGGAAACTAATTACTTTAAAACATATAACAAACAGACACAGCCGATACAAACCGGAGCTGCCAACAGCGCTTATAAAAACTTTCCCTCCTCTATTTTCTCCTCATAACAACCCTGTAAGGTTAGGCTGAAGGAGAGAGTGACTAGCCCCAGGTTACGCCCTGAGTCCGTTTGCGAAGAGGGTGGGATATAAAGCCAGAGTAAGTTAATAAATAAAAAACAAAATTACCACCTAGCAGGGTTTCTTAGCAGAGTGGGGGCTTCAAATTTGGGTCTCCCAGATTCCAGTCTAACACTTTAACCGCTATGACACGCTGACTCTAGAAATTCTGCCATTGGATTTCTCTGAGCTGGATATATTTGGAGATCCTTAATAAGAATTAAGGCTTTCCTGTTTAGGGCAATGTACAGAAATCTTTTTGTAATTTGGCAAGATTCTTTTGGTTGTATTGTTAGCTTTGGGCTTCTGTTTATATCTGTTTGGGTGGGGGACTCAGAAAATATATAGCAACTTGACTCTGAAAATATATCGCGTGAGAGCCTAATTTCCTCAGTTCTCTCTGTGTTTACCTTGACCGGTCTAAGCACTTGACCTTTTAGGATAGTTTGAGGGGTCAAATAGTTTTGTCTCACAATTAGCAATATATAAGATCGATCAGATTAGAAGGCTGATATATATATATTTCTACAGTTCTCACCATAAAAATCACTGGCCTTGAGCAGTTGACCTTTTACGACAGTTTGTGGGGTTAAATACTTTTGTCTCACAATTAGCAATATATAAGATCGATTGACTTAGAAGGTGGGAAACGATACCTTGGGAGAGACCAGTTTCCCAGACATGGTTCTGTGAGAACTCATTTGCAAGGTTGTGCATTTTGTTTTGACAGTCAGAGCTAGATTCTCCAGCCTAGAGACTAGTAACCTCCCTGTGCTTGCAGAGAACAGAGGCAGTTTTCATGATCATCTGAGAACAGGTTGCTGAAGCTGCTAGAAAGATAGGTTTTAATGTTAATAAGAAACTGTAGGTGTTTGCAATTAATAATTAATGGGGCAGTGTTATTAGAATGGGTTGCAGAACTAGTCATGAATGTCTTTGCAACAGTTTCCCCCCGTAAAACACACTGAGAACATAAGAGCATACACACACACACACATTGTGGCTAATAGCCTCTGCTCCATATTTTTATCCAATCCCCTCTTAAAGCAGGCTATGCTTGTAGCTGCCACCACCTCCTGCGGCGGTGAATTCCACATGTTAATCACCACACATTGCCAATCTTAAAAAGGGATCAAGTAAGTAACAGTGACTTTAAGCGTGCACCGAGTTGTGAAACACAAGTTCCAGATCATAATAAGAACATGAGAGAAGCCATGTTGGATCAGGCCAACACTCTGTATCACACAGTGGCAAAAAAGACAAAACCAAACCCATGATCCATCAGAAGGTTCACAAGTGGTGCTAGAAGGCCTTCCACTTTGCCCCCCCCCAAGCACCAAGAATACAGAGCATCACTGCCCCAGACTGTTCCAATAAAACGCTGTGGCTAATAGCCGCTGATGGACCTCTGCTCCATATTTTTATCCAATCCGCTCTTGAAGCTGGCTATGCTTGTAGCCTCCACCACCTCCTGCGGCGGTGAATTCCACATGTTAATCACCACACATTGCCAATCTTAAAAAGGGATCAAGTAAGTAACAGTGACTTTAAGCGTGCACCAAGTTGTGAAACACAAGTTGCAGATCATAAAAAGAACATGAGAGAAGCCGTGTTGGATCGGGCCAATACTCTATGTTACACAGTGCCCAATATATGTGTGTGTGTACGTACACACACAAACACATATAAACTGTGGCTAATAGCCACTGTTGGACCTCTGCTCCATATTTTTATCCAATCCCCTCTTGAAGCTGGCTATGCTTGTAGCTTCCACCACTTCCTGCGGCGATGAATTCCACATGTTAATCACCCTTTGGGTGAAGAAGTACTTCCTTTTATTTGTTTTAACCTGACTGATCAGCAATTTCATTGAATGCCCACAAGTTCTTGTATTGTGAGAAAGGGAGAAAAGTACCTCTTTCTCTGTTTTCTGCATCCTGTGCATAATCTTGTAAACTTCTATCGTCTCACCTTGCAGTCGACGTTTCTCCGAGCTAAAGAGCCCCAAGTGTTTTAACCTTTCTTCATAGGGAAAGTGTTCCAAACCTTTAATCGTTGCCCTTTTCTACACTTTTTTCCAATGCTATAATATCCTTTTTGAGGTGTGGTGGCCAGAACTGTACACAGTATTCCAAATGAGTCCGCACCATCGATTTATACAGGGGGGGCATTATGATACCGGCTGCTTTGTTTTCAGTCCCCTTCCTAATAATTCCCAGCGTGGCGTTGGCCTTTTTTCATCACAATCGCACACTGTCTTGGCATTTTTTTCAGTGAGTTATCTACCACGACCCCAAGATCTCTCTCTCCCTCTTGGTCAGTCTCTACCGGTTCACACCCCCATCAACTTGTATTTGTAGCAGGGATTCTTGGCCCCGATGTACATTATTTTGCACTTGGCCACGTTAAACCTCAAACCACGTTGTTGCCCCACTCACCCAGCCTCAACAGATCCCTTTGGAGTACCTCACAATCCTCTCTGGTTCTCACCACCCTGAACAATCCTCTCTGGTTCTCACAACCCTGAACATCTGCAAACTTGGCCACTTTGCTGCTTACTCCCGACTCTGGATCATTAATGAACAAGCTAAAGAGCGTGAGTTGTATCGACATGCAACCTGATGCAACCTGATGTTAAAGGGACGTGTTACACATATAAGATTAGCCGTGCTCTGTTTTAAAGCCATCATTTTATCTGTTGGGTATGTCTCCACTCCAAACTATGGCCGCTTAGAACCGTTGCATCTCCACAATTCTCTAAATAACATCTGTGTTGCAAAACACGCTTTCCCCCCAAACAATATGAAGCCTGCTACACTAGTGGCTGACCCTCCTTTCCCCCTTAGGAAACAGCCGGCATTCCTTCGGGGGCGGATCCCTAGCCTTGGGGACTGTTGCGTCACTCCTCCATGAGGAAACATACTGCGTTCGTTTTTGTGTGTGCGCGCGCATGTGTGGGCGGGGCAGCTGTCACTTTGGAATGCAGCTTGATGATGATAGGGGCCTCTTATCTACTACTTACAGATGGCACTTTTAGAAGTGATGTCATTGTTTTAGCAATGTTGAGGTGATGCTCTACTTTTGGGGCAAAACTCTTATGATTTGTAGCCATTTTTACCATAGTGATTTTCCCAAAAAGTAGCGCATCACTCCAGTATTACTGACACAATTACATCACTTCTGGAAGTTATGTCAGTGTGTCACCAACATCCCCACCCACCCCAAGAACACCCCCCAAATGCCCCTACTGGCAGGAGGAAGACAACTGGCAACCCTATTTCTAATTTCTAATCCTTACTTACAGAGACATAAGGGACAAGGTGCAAGTAATTTATTGTATGGGATTGCCTCAAAAGGAATGAGTGAGAAGAAGCAGACAGACAGGTCTGGAGCTTCAGGTCTAAGTCAATTAACCCCCTATTCTGAGTTCATTCTCATGTGTACTGATTACTAGGCAGTTCCCCACACCCTGTATTTCCCAATACAGTTTTGAATCCATCAAACACACCGCCTTGAGCTATATCCTTCAACATCTCTTTATTCGATACAGGCATACATTAAAGCAACAAATGTTCACAATATAGTTATTAGTATGTTTATCCTCTAGGCAACAATACAAATTATAAATAAAGCAGTATCATGAAATATCAAATGTGATTTAAACAGATATCTCACTTTCATTAAACTAAAAAAGCCATTGACATTTAAATTTATTCTTTTAAAATGGATTTTCCCATCAGGGCTCACACCACAGGCTCATTTAGGGTTGCCAACTGCCTGGAGAAAACAATACCCTGTCCTTTTAATAGAGGTTTACTGGAACATTCTTTACTAGATGGTGTGATTTACCTTAGGCACCAGGGAGGAAGATTCTCATCCAGCTTGCTCCTTCTTGTACAAATTTCCTACTTTGAAAGAGTCATTTTTGTAAAGCAGCATTCATAATTGTGACTTTCTACCTAAAGTGTCCAGTGGTACAGTCTATTTTCCTTCCTCTGATCTCTATCATCTTTCTTTGGCACATATAAACTAGGCTTTGGAGATGGGGTCCAAGATAACCTTGAATGCTTTCTGGGTGTAAACTCTTTGGTGAGTAAACATTTTCTTTCTTTATTATTTTATGTACCATTATTTATAGTCTGCCTTTCTCACTTGGACTCAAGGCAGATTACACAGAGGGCGTTTTTGCACTTACCTTTTACTGGCGCGACCACCCTCCTCACGCCGGCGGATCTGCAGGGATTTCGCACCAGAAGCGCCGGCGCAGCCAAAAGAGCCGGCAACTTCCGTCGCGGAGCCAGCTCAAACGGAAACTGCCAAGAAGCAGGAAAACGTTTGAGCTGGCTCCGCGACGGAAGTTGCCGGCTCTTTTGGCTGCGCCGGCGCTTCTGGTGCGAAATCCCTGCAGATCCGCCGGCGTGAGGAGGGTGGTCGCGCCAGTAAAAGGTAAGTGCGAAAACGCCCAGAGTGAATCAATACAATCGACAGGTTGAGATACTCAATAAACAATGCAGTTGATAGATTATGGTTGTAGAACCAACCAGGTCTAAAAAACATGAC
This sequence comes from Heteronotia binoei, assembly GCF_032191835.1. NCBI lineage: Eukaryota > Metazoa > Chordata > Lepidosauria > Squamata > Gekkonidae > Heteronotia > Heteronotia binoei. The sequence continues at coordinate 81,030,339 of NC_083243.1, read as the reverse complement.
TAAGCAAAGCATAAGTATTAACATGACACATAAAATGATGCAAAAAAAATTACATAGTAGAAACCTGGTTTGAAGCAAGCTGTACACACTAGGAAAGACCACATTCCCCGGTAATTTAGCCAAGTAACTTTGGTGAAGCCTTTTGTACAGTGCTACCCAATTGCCTGCCTAGAAAAGCTTTCTTGAATAATTCAGTTCTCCATAGCCTGCCAAGGAAATGAGAGCCTTCCCGACCTCCTTGGATGAGCCATTCCATAAGGTGGGGGCCAGTACAGAGAAGGCATGTGTATGGGCAGTTGTTGATTTTGCCCATTTGCAGACTGGAACCTGCAGAAGACCCTGCTCAGATGGGCAAAGCTATCACAGTGGAGCATAGGGAGGAGAGGTGGTCTTACAGATATGAGGGTCCAAGGCCATGAAAGGCTTTGTATGCTAGCCAGTCTCTTAAATTGAGCCATCTAGCTCCCAATCAAAGCTGAGCTGAGCCACAACATTTTGCACCATGGAGTGTCCAAATTGATTTTGAGGGGGGACCAATGTACAGTGCATTACAGTGGTTTTATCTCAATGGCATGTATTCAGGTGGCCACATCAGCCATATCAAGGTAGGGGGCCATCTTTCAGGCTAGGCTGAATTGAAAGAAAGCCCCCCCCCTTTTTTTGCAGCTGCATCAACTTTCTTCTTCTGTAATAATGGTGGGTCCAGTATAAACCTAAGGCTCTTAACTGAGTCAGCAAGGTCAGCTGAACTCTATCAAACATGAGGTGTGCCATGTCCTTCAAGATATCTGCCTTCTCAACAAGTATTGCCTCTGGCTTTTCAGGGTTTCATTTCAGTTTGTTCAATTTTAGACAATTTATCACAGCTGTCAGGTAATTATTCAAGACCTCAACTGCATCACCAGGAAATTTTGGTAAGGATGTATAGAGCTGGGTGTCATCTGTATACTGAAGACAATCAGCCCCAACATTATGAATGATTTGTCCCGGGGACTTTACACAGAGATTGAAATTCATGGGCATAGAATTGCATCCTGATGGTAACTGGTTCCCAATAGCTACCCTTTGAGTCTGATCTGTGAGGAATGATCTGAACCAGTTCAGTGTGAATTGTCTGATACCTGCTTCTGCCTCCAAGTGCCTCAGCAGGATGGTGTGATCTACTGTATCAAAGGCTGATTTTACATGATTTTACACTCATTGTTGATTCTGATTTTTTGAGCATTGAATTTGCCTGCTAGAAATATGCATTATATTATTGGATTTACATTAAAAATTTTGCTCCTCATTTTCTCTGGAGTTTAAACTTTACATTTGCAGTGGTTTCCAGCGATTCTTAGCTTTTAAGAATTCAGTAAGTCTGTGATTATGTACTACATCCACTAGGGGGCTTTAGATCCGAATCTGCAGAAAACCCCAGTTCAAAAGTGGTCTTGTAAAGTGAGGAGTAACACCGTGGTGAAAATGCTTTTGGTGCCAATTCAAGCATCTGAATGTGAATTACTACTAAAAATGCAAAGCAAGACAGAAGTGACTGCGGTATACAACGTAAACTAACACTTTTTAAAGCACACTGAGAGAGGATCTTCTGCCCAGCATAAAATTAGCCAAAGTCTGAATATTAGTCTAGTAAGAGAAACAAAATGGCATGTCCTTCATCTACATTCTGACAGAGGTAGTCAATCAAAGCCAGCAGAGCCATTTCTGTCCATTGCTCTATCTGAAGTCAGACTGAAAAGGGTCTAAACCAGATGATTTATCCAAGAAAACGTGGAGTTTAACCACTACTGGTTTCTCAATCACTTTGCCCAGAAAAGGAAGATCAGAGACCGAGAGATAATTGGCAACATAATTTTTCTGTAGGGATTTTTTTTTTAAGAAGCTGACAAATAACTGCCTCTTTGAATTGTCAAGGGAAGGTAAATACACATACAAGAGCTCTGCATAATCTAATGTAACCTGCAAAATAGATGAAAGTAAATGCTTTCCCTCTTGACCTTTACCAAAGATAGGGTTACCACTTCTGGATAGGGAAATTCCTGGAGATTTGGGGGCAGTACTGAGGAGAGTGAAGCACAGGAAGAAAAGAGAAATTAGTGGGGATGTGATGCCACTGAGTCTGACCTCCATAGGCTTATGAAGTAGGCCACTGTGGTAGGCAACCTCCTAACCCTGTGCTCCATATCTTGCCCTTACTCAATGGAGTAGTGAGAGCAAAAAAGCAGTGGAAGGAAATACAATGACACTTCCAGCTGAATGCCCAGAATCTGCAAAGTTCTAGAAATTTCCCCAAGCTCTATGGTATTTGTCATAGAGATTGGGGAGTCCTTAGAACACCATGGCTGCTGTGACATCTGGCTGCTCAGCCACAAGTGACATTACAACATTCATGATACTTCAGCTCTCCAGGATCTGCCCAGGGCAGGGCTGGTCGCCCACTAGGCAAACTAGGCATTTGCCTAGGGCGCCAGGAAAGGGGGTGCTAAATTGGGCTCCCCCCCATCCCCGTATCCAAGGCAAATGCCTAGTTTACCTTCTCCCACTGTCGCCACCTCCTCCCTCTCCCCCCTTTCCAGCTGCACTTCCCAGCCTCTTTTAAGCCCCTCCACCAATCTGCTGATCAGCAGTTAAAATGCTACAATCGCCTCCCCCTTCCCTTGCCTTCTGCAGTGCCATGCTCTACCACTGCCACCACTATGGCGTGCTCAGAGGAGCGCGGCTATAATCAGCCCTACCCCCTTAGACTCGGCCTGGGTGTTTCAGCACTCTCTCTTAAAAGAGTGTTGAACGAGGCTTCACTCCTCCCTCACTTACCGGGAGGTGCAGAAGGGAAGGGGAGAGGCGGCACGGAGGGGGCAGCAGTGGGCAGTATGTGTGCCTGGGGAACCATGCACCCTAAGGCCAGCCCTGGCCCCATGCCTAGTGCTAGGACCTTGGACACCCCAGACCAGCACCTGCTCAGCACCCCTCCACCAGTGCCTGCTCTGCCACCCACGGGGAGGGCAGGCATGGCAGCGCAGCACAGGCTTGCCTGCAGCCCCCACAGCCCACTCTAGCTGCCCTCCCTGTTGGCCCACCTTGCTATTTTGCTGATAGATGCCAGGATACCTCCTAGGTTCCCCGCTGCCCAGCTTACTACTCTCTTCATTGAAACCATCCCCAGCATCGCCTGAGGAGCCAGTGAGTGCAGGGCTGGGACTGCCAGCTTCAGACAGCAACCTAACATTATTCCAGTTCTAGCCTTGAACATTTTTACACCAGAAGCAAAATAATAATGACACCAAAAGTTGGAGGTGGGAAAACGGCATCTCCTCTAGCATTTTCCATCTCAAGTAATATAATAAGCTTTAAATTTTAAATATGGGGAAATTATCAGCACTCAATTTACTTGGTATAATGTTTAATTTATTTTAAATGCCTGCATCTTGACTCATGCAGTAGTGGCCAATTCACAAACGTTTTCTTAGGATTCACCATTACTATTTTGATTCATAACAAAGCAAAGCTTCCCAGGACACATGAGACAGAGATCAGGGATTATTAATCACCTCTAAGACATGGGATGCTGTCCCTGTACTGTACTAGTTTCTGTGCTAGGGTCATGGGATATATATTGATCCCATGTCTCCATTAGTTGCAACACAGTTCTGTTCAGATGAACATAGAGAATTTACAGGCAGCTGTGCATACTAATTGAATTGACTGAACCTCAGTTCTCTCTGAAACAGGCACTGGCAACTCAGGCATTCTTGTGAAGCTTGCTGGCTCTTCACAATGACAATCCAAACTTCCACATGAAAAAAAGGCATTTTCCGTCATTCATGATTGCCAGAATAGGTTTGAATATGTGATAACCACAATCTGAAATGAATAAATGACAAACAGAAGAAAAGAATTAGCATTAGGAAAATCAGTGGCATTAGTACTGATAAACAGAAACTATTGTACTCCTTGTCCCCTTATGCTCCCAGCCTGCAGCTAAAAACCAGTTTCTGTTTGTTGCGCAAAAACGTAGAGACTTGCTGCAGCCCTGGGGCAGATAGTGTGAAATCGGAAGGAAGCTGCGCTGAGAAGACGAACGTGAGAGTGGCATAAGGTGAGTGCAAAATTGGTCAGAGAGTTTACATAATCAGATTGGAAAGTGGATTGAAAGACAATGCATGTTAATGCTAGCAAACTCGAAAACACTGCTTGACATTTTAAATTAATACATGCTTTTTGCAGAACCTATCCTGCATCCACTAAAACTGTCAACAATGCGCCAAGCACGGGAACGTTTCCACATATGTCAAAATCAATTATTTCTTGTCCTAAAAGCAGAAATATACTACTTGACTTGTCCCTTTTTTTGGTTGAAAGACAGGGTATAAATAATGTAAATAAACTAAAAAATATAGTCATTTTAAGACATATTCTAGGAATTTAGGTAGCATGGGGCATAATTGCAACAGGTCTCTGACTCTAGTCAGTTGGGATGGTAAAAAGGTGTCCATCCATGAGGTAAACTTGTAAAAATAGGAATGAGGTGGAGAGACTTTTATGTACTTCTCTTCTAAGAACCAGGAGCCCCATAGAGTGGTAAAGCTGCAGTACCTGAGTCCAAGCTCTCTGCTCATGACCTGAGTTTGATCCCAGCGGAAGCTGGGTTCAGGCAGCCTTCCATCCTTCCAAGGTTGTTAAAATGACTACTCAGCTTTAGAACAGGTTAGGCATTTTAAAGCACAATCCAGAGGGGGGGCGCTGAAAGCACTGTGGAAGTGGACTTACTGCTACGCCGGCGGTATGGAGACCTACGTCGGCAGATCCTCCTCTGTGCCGGTGGAAATGGGGCATGCACTACTTTCCGGCCGCCACAGCGTGCTGATGGCAGAGTGCCACCGTGCCGCAGTTGGGGTGCAGCAGAGGCGCAGTGTCAAGCATTGTATACCCATTCTATATTAAAGAAGCCAGATCTGAGAATTGTTACTTTTATATTATAGAATTCAGATTGTAGAGTTGTTACTAACCCAAAGTTAAAATGTGAGCACATCAAAGTAGCAGCCCCCACTTTTCTTCTTTCGCTTTTACTAACAGATGCAGGAATGTCCTCTTTGAAGATAAGACCTCCTGGGACTTGTTCTCAGGCTCAGCCAGGCCTGAACCCAGGATGTGCTAGCCACAATATAGATAAGGAGTCCAGCGTGTGAATTTCACATGTGAATGTAGAATTGTTTATAGAACCTCTGATGTGCCATTTTAAAGCATGTAGTCTAGTGTTACAAAGTATCAGTTCCAATCTTCAGCTCGAATGAGCCACGTGGATTATCAATACACCTAACTTTGTTTCAAAATCCAAGGACTGGTTATTTTGAAATTTCATGCTTGACACACAGGGCAGCACTTCAGCGTAGGAGGGGGCTGATCCAGGGGCATGGCCACTGCTGGTCGGCTCCCAGAGAGCTTTCGGTGCAGGAATGCCCCCCCCACCAGGTGCAAACTTGTGCCATGCAAAATGCTGGCATACCCCATAGGCACTAGTGGAATCAGAAAGCACATGCCAGTGGTACCAGCGCAGCAGCGCACAAACCCACTTGGGAGCCATGTTATCACCCCACCAATCCCCTCCCGCTCTGGGCTGGGTACAGCCCCCCTCCCGCACCCAATCAGTGCCCCCCTCCCTACAAAAGTTTCAACTCCTGCCATGCACAACTCCCCAGGGAGGGCAGGGCGCACAGCACAGCACTCTGCTCCGGAGGGCCATGCCATACGGACTTAGCGCGAGGAAGGATGCACTTGGTGGAGGGAATGGCACAGAGAAGGATGTTAGTTAAGTTAAAGCAGCTGGACTTGGGGGAAGGTGAGCTAAGTTTGGGCTGCCTGCTTAACCCCTTGTGCTTCCCAGTCCTAACAGGTCTCACTTCCAGAGTCCCCCGTATGGGCGGGTAAGTCCGGCTAGGAGTCCCCGTGGCCCCCAGCTCCCAAGACCGTCCAGCGTGGTTGCAGCTTAGGGCGGGGTGCCGGCCACTGTGCATGTTGAGGTGCGCCCTGGCCATCCATCCTGCTGGTGGCCCCCCCACCCCGTGTCTCGGGCATCCCCGTGCCGGGGCGAAGGGGGTGTGACACATGACCTGGCTTCCCGCAGGTCAGTCAGCAACTCGCCATCTAGGGCAGGTCCAACCGCTCTCGCGGGCCCCCGCCGTGGCTGCCGTGATTGCGGGCTCGCATGCAATTCAGCTGGCCCATGATGCGGGGCAGGTGGAATTGTGTGGGATGACTCCACCGAAGACAGCCAGGATGCTCGCACTGCTCCCCGCAGGCTTGCCCAGGGGTAGAGTCCTATGTCTGCAGCCGGCAAGGCTCCCCCCCCCCGTCTCTCTGTCTTTCAGGTGCGTGTGCTGCACTCCAGCCTCTGCAGCCACTGGAGCACAGCCAGCTGGTCCCATCAGCCCAGCAGTTGTTGGTGCGTCCTCCAGCAATGGCATTTCGGACTGTGGAAGCCAGGAACCTCCACACGCGAGCTTGCTTTCCCTTGCAGATCAATAAACTTAGCCCAGCACACCCATCTTGACTTCTGTGTCTTTCACTTTTCCCACCTCACCCCACCCCCCTGTATCCCCTGTGCACTCTGCTCGTGATCGTCCCAAGGGCATGGCTCTGTGGCTGGGGGGACTCTTGTGGCACCCACTTAGTGCAATTCTGTGGGAGATGCAGTGGGTGATAGCGGTGAAGGGCGGGGGCTGATAGGCAGCGAGGCAGACACTTGTCTGGGGCTGCACCATGTGTCCACGCCGCCTGGGTCTGTGATGCAGCTGATAGGGGGGCTGAGTTCAGGGTGGGTGCCCACAGGAAAGGAGGGGTGGCCCAGGGAGGTGACTTGGGCGACCAAAAATAATGGCAGCTGGATGGCAGGCTCAATAAAGAAGGAAGCTGGCCATGTGAGCAGTCCTGCCGCAGGGCGGCCTTGAACCCACAGGCACAGCATTATGAGGCGGGGGAGTAGCTCACTAAGCCAAGCCACCTCCGTTGTTGCCAGGGGTGGGGTTGGTCCTGTTTGATAGTGTTGGCATGGTCAGCTCCTCCTGGCCCCCTTCAGAGCGGGCTCGGTGGGGTGACGCAGGGGCCACAAGCAGGGGCGGTGCGGGCCATCACGGGGGCTTCTGGATATGCAAATGAGATAAATCTGTGGACTTGAAGGTGCGCCTGCTCAGCCCAGGGAGCACGTGGGGACATGTGACTGGCAGCTATCGTCTCTGTTGGCTGCTGTTTGCCGAGGGGCGGCTTTAGCTGGGAGTTGAGTCTGTGGCCACTCACACCTTACAGAATGCCTGCTGTGGTGCCCTGCCTGACAGTCCCATGGCCACAGCATGCGGGAACCCTGCCGAGGCACGCCTGGCATTGCACAGGGGTTCCTGAGTCCCCTCCCTATGTTTTTCTACCTTGTCATTCTTTTTTGTGTCTCCCCCCCAGGACTTCTGCTCTGCCTGCCATTTTGTTGTCTTCCCCATGCCTTTTCCAACAAGTGCATGAATTTTTGAAGGGATCCCGAGAGTGGTCCTAACGATTCTGGTTTAATAATAGAATGAAGTGCCCAAGAGGCATCAGCATACATAGGAGCGTGCGGTGTCCCCCCAGTGGCACCAGGCGTGTGAGAGGCCGCACTCACGGCATGCTCTTGTCCCTGGGTGCCCTGCCCACACGCCGAGTGGCCCATATGTGAACTCACACACACTCCCAATGCAGGCCTTACCTAGCAACCACCCCTGCCCATTCGGCCAGGCTGCCAGGAGGCGATTGAGACCCGAGGACGTGAAGATCTGGACGTCATGTACACTCCCTGGGAAATTTGCCACCAGATCTGTGAAGAGTCCCTGGTGGTCACAGGATGCCTGCATGTTGAGGCTGTAGAAGTGGTGCCTGTTCCGGTACACCATGGAATCCTCTCGTGGGGCCACCAGGGTGACATGCGCGCAGTCCACAGCCTCCACAACATTGGGGAACCCTGCAACCGCCGCGAAGCCAGCTCTGGCAGTCCTCAGTTCCTCCTCGCCTGTTGGGAACCGCACATGCTGCTGGAGGTGCTGAAGCATGGCGTCTAGGAAGGACTGGAGGCAGTGGCTGGCCAATGACTGGGAGACCTCCAGGACCTCAGCCACCACACCCTGCCACCCCGACGCGCTCCACCACAGCTTCCAGACACCGCTGGAGCTGTGAGGGGCCCTGTACAAGCGGCGGCGTGGGGCCGTCAAGACCAACAGATGCCCTGCTCGTGTCCCATGGGAAAGCTGGCTGGGGCAGCATGAGAGCGGCCACTATCAGCCAGCTGCGGTCAGCAGCCCCTGCATTCCACTGCCCATGGGAGAAATGGTGGCAGACAGATCAGCATCAACCAAGAGTCACCACCAACCAAACTGGACTGAGGCAGAGAAGGTGCTCCTTTTTGGCTAGGTGGCTGAGAACACCGCGGTGGCGCTCACTGGCACAAGAGCCGGTGAGGCAAACTCCCATCGGCGGGGTTTCTGGCGTATGGCGGCGGAGCAAATGTCTGCTGTGAGCCAGGTCCCCTGCACAGAGCAGTCCACCTTGAAGCATTGGAACAACTCATTCGACCCTTCCAAGAAGCAAGTCCGGCATCTCATCGCTGAGGGCTCGACCTATGAGGAGGCTGTGGCCTGGGCCCTGACCGGCTCTGAAGCAACCATGGGACCCCTCATCCACCCAGTGGCTGTAGCTGGCCACAGCATTGAGGTGATCTGCTGCATGTTGGCACCTTCCCCCACCCCTGTCCTTGCCACTGTGGGATTACCAGATTCTGATGGCAACACCCTTCCCCCCCCCCCAGGTGACTCCCAGGAATTGTTACAGGCTGCTACGAGCTCCACTGTGGACTTGGAGGCGGGAGGGCGCTCTAGCGAGATAGCCAAGAACTGGAGCTGGCCACCCAGCACCTGCGCGACATGAGGTTGGAAGGTCCAGCACCCCCCGCCGTCCCCAGGACGTCCGGGCAGCCATCAGGAGGCACCGAATCAGGGGGAGGACACATCGAGTGAGGTCATGGATGCCACAGTGGGTGACCTCCATCTGTCCACAGATGATGAACGGCCTGAGTCCCCTCAAGGTGCGACAATGAGCGCGGGGAGTGGGGTGTCCACGACTGGCCACTCGCGCCAGCATCTGACCCGTGTCCCATTCCGCAGATAGCCACACCGTTACCCTGATGGCCGACGTGGTGGAGAACCTATGGAGGGCGTCTCCAAGCAGAAGGTCAGCCCTAGCTGCCTCCCTCATGCTGCGGACCCTGGATCTGCCCACACCCCACTCCCCGGGGTCCGGAAATCTGGAGGGGTGACCATGGCAGACTTGTGTGTGGGGCGGCCCCTAGCCCACCCCCCAGACCTGACCCCTAACCAGGGGGAGCTGCTGGAGGATCCAGAAGGTGGCAGCGATGCAGAAGGCTGTGCAGGTGGTGGCGACCCAGTGAGGCAGGCAGGGAGATGCTGCACGCGGGCTCCATCAGGGATGACGTCCAGGACACCGTGCCCTACCCCTGATAGGGGACCAGCTGCACCACAGCTCCACCCCTTGGGTGGCCGCCTCTGCCCACTGCAGCTCGAGACAGCTTCCTGCGAGGGGGCTAGGCGGCAGCCCCTCTGCAGCCAGGCGCTTTAATAAATCTTATCCTTGCACATTGCATTGAGTCCTTATTCAAGGGGGATCTGGGGGTGGGGGGGAGCTGAGTCCTACACACTGCCACTTTGAAACCGTCTCGGGCCCTCATGGGTGTCTGATTCTCTGCAGGCAGGAACAAGCGCAAGCCACCACAGCGACTGTTGCCAGCACCTTTGGTGCATGGGTGCCTGCAGCGGGTGACCTACTATGTCCTGGCAGGGGGCCCCTGCAGCATCTGGGACAACATCCAGCCATGCAGCCCATGGGAGGGACACTGACAGGGGCTCAACTTCACCCCTTTGGCAGGTAGGCTGCTCCATGATCAGTAAGTGCTGACCAGATGCTTCCCCAAGGATTACACAGCCACACCATGGGGCTGGGTGTGTTCGTGAGGGGGGTGGGGCATGCGGGCAGCCTATCACTGGGGAGCGCTCTCTTCGCCAGCAAGTGTCATATGGGGTGGCTGCCCGGCCACTACCAGCCAATCCCTGTGGAAGCATCCCCTCCTGTCCCCGCCCTCACACCACTCTCGGAGCCCATGCTCCAGTGTATTTTACACATCTACAGGCAGCAGCTGGGGATTGGACGTGCCACGCTCCGGTGCCCCAAACCCCTTTGGAAGTCAATGAGCAGCGCCGTAGATCCTCCCACGCCTGAGCAGCCGGCCACCACATTTGTCTGGATTGGGCTGCCCAATACCTAGGTTTCCACTTTAGCTACAACATGGCTTGGTCGTGTCACCATAAATCTATAATTAACTTAGCAGCCATTAATGCATCAGCCATTTCCCAGTTTTTCTTTAACAGAGGCAGCCAGTTTGTTCCAGCGGCTTTAAAAATCTATAAAACCACAGTAATCCCGCAGTTATTGTATGGTATTCCAACATGGATTAGTGCCTTTGAGTCCGATATTGAAAGAGTTCAGTCCAAATTTGTTAGGAAAACCATGGGTTTACCATGCTGTGTCCTGTATGCCACTCTTTGTCTAGAAACAGGCATCAATATGTTAGAAACAAGAGCATGGCTTATCTCTATCAAATACTGGCTAGGTGTACACTATTCTGCTGACTGTGGGAGCTATTTATACCAAATGCTGTCTGAATCCTCCTCATCCAAATAGAGAAGAAAATATCCACCTTAGGTTTATCTATAGATTCTCTCTACATGCTCCCTCTTACAAACTCATATTATTTAATTAAACATAGAATTTTAGATATAGAATTGCAAAAACTAATCAGTGCTGCGAATTCATCTTGCTCCCCTTTGAATTTTGGAATTTTCCCAGTTATAGATCATCTGCCTTATCTATCAACTCTCCATGTTCCACAATTGCGTAGAGCATTTACTCTTGTCAGATGTAATCAGCAGTTACCTATTGTAGATATTAAAAAATCCCACTCTCGTTAAGACTTTGTACATGCAACTTAAAGCAAGTTGATTCATTGTCCCATATTCTTCTTTACTGCTCCCAATATGATACTATACACCTTAGGTTTCTAGACCCAATTCTGCTCAGTATGACATAAGAACATAAGAGAAGCCATGTTGGATCAGGCCAATGTGATATCCAGGAAGACACCCCTGTACTTATTCCCAAGCCATGCACCCCTGGGATATGATATTGCAATGTAACCCTAGAATATTAATATGACATAGCAATGCCCATTTGAATTGGAATGGTCTCTCTTGCACATAAGAGAGAAAAATCCAATTCCTTCTTGGCCCAAGGCAGGTCTGTAGTGTGGTTCTGGTTCACAAGCCAGACAAACAGGACAACCGGCTGAAAGGTTGAGAAGCATCCAGCTTTCTGCTCCTGGGAATGAAGAGTTCCAGGCCCAGACAGACTAGTGGGCAGAGCTATAAAAATTCCTTCACTCTTTTGGCAACCTTTAAAGTCCTGTTATCAAAGCATAAAGAAATAAGCGTAACCCAAGAACTCTGCAACACAAATATATATGTTCTGGTACTCTTCAGGGCAGGACAGCAGAAACACAAAGGTTAAAGGTTAAGTGCTCAACTTGTTGTGAATGTGTGGTATAACCGCAAACTGATCTCACAATTTTTGACTCTTAACAAAGTTTCTGTTTTTCTTTAATTAATTGCTAAGGCCATCAAAGTCAACCAGTCCCCTGACCACTTGATGGATGCCTATCCATGTCTGACACTAAGGGAGAAATCTATCACTTTTTGGGAGCTTCAAAGGAATCAGTTTTGGGAAAAACAGGGCCATAAAGTCATTTGGCCAGTGTAATTAAAATTCCTATGTTGGGGTATGGATCTATGATACGAATAATCTCTGATTGGATATTCCACATATGACACTCTGATTTTCCATTGGTGTGACACTCTGCCCCCTCATTGGGTAATTGAATCGCTTGATGTGACGTAATTTACCCTAGAAAACAGGCAACCCCATCTGTCAGGTTAGAGAACTCAGCAGAAGAGAAGAAAAGGGGGGAGGAGGGAAAAAAAGGGAATTCCTCCATCCTCTCCTTTCCCACCCCTTTCTACCCTCACCCCCCTTCTTCTCAAGAGAAATCTTCCTCCAGAGGCCTTGCATTTCCTCTGACTGAGCCTACCCTGCAATAACTTGGTATTGTATCACCTTCCCCCATCCTGCTTATTCAGCTAAACTCTTGTATTCCTCTTGTATGCTTGAAATTGTTTGATTGAGATGTAACTATTTGACACCCTATTATTAACCAAAGGATTTTCAGTGGTCTATCTCCGTAGCCACAGACAGAGATTCTGCTCACCTCACCTCTCGTAGGCCTACCATTTTGATCTAAGAAATATTAATAATCCCCTATAAAAAGTTATTTGAGGTGTAATAAATGGCCCATCCAGCCCAACACTGTGTCACAAAATCACCTTTTGGCCAAAAAAAACAGGTGCCATCAGAAGGTCCATGAGTGGAGCCAGGACACTAGAAGCCCTCACACTGTTGCCCCTCCCAAGCACCAAGAATATAGAGCATCGCTTGCCCCAGACAGAGAGTTCCAACAATACGCTGTGGATAATAGCCACTGATGGACCTCTGCGCCATATGTTTATCCAGCCCCCTTTTGAAGCTGGCTATGTTTGTAGCTGCCACCACCTCCTGTGGCAGTGAATTCCATGTGTTAATTACCCTTTGGGTGAAGAAGTACTTCCTTTTATTCTTTCTAACTCAACTGCTCAGCAATTTCATTGAGTGCCCACAAGTTCTCATATTGTGAGAAAGGGAGAGAAGTACTTCTTTTTCTAATTTCTCTATCCCTTGAATAATCTTGTAAACCTCTATCATGTCACCCCTCAGTCGACATTTTTCCAAGCTAAAGAGCCCCAAGTGTTTTAACTTTTCTTCACAGGGAAAGTGTTCCAACCCTTTAATCATTCCAGTTGCCCTTTTCTGCACTTTTTCAAATGCTATAATATCTTTTTTGAGGTGCGGTGACCAATATTTAACACTGTACTCCAAATGAGTCCGCGCCATTGATTTATACAGGGGCATCATGATATTGGCTGATTTGTTTTCAATTCCCTTCCTAATAATTCCCAGCATAGAACTGGCATTTTTTATTGCAATCGCACACTGTCTCGACATTTTCAGTGAGTTATCTACCACGACCCCAAGATCTCTCTCTTGGTCAGTCTCCTCCAGTTCACACCTCATCAACTTGTAATTATAGTTAGAATTTTTGGCCCCACCTCATCAACTTGTAATTATAGTTAGAATTTTTGGCCCCAATGTGCATTACCTTGCACTTGGCCATGTTGAACCTCATTTGCCATGTTGATACCCACTCACCCAGCCTCAACAGATCCCTTTGGAGTGCCTCACAATTCGCTCTGGTTCTCACCATCCTGAACAATTTAGTGTCATCCGCAAACTTAGCCACTTCACTACTTACTCCCAACTCCAAATCATTAATGAACAAGTTTAAAAGCATTGAACTCAATACTGAGCCCTGCAGCACCCCACTGCTTACCACCCTCCACTGCGAAAATTACCCATTTATACTCACTCTCTGTTTCCTATTAATTAGCCAGTTTTTGATCCACAAGAGGACTTGTCCTTTTACCCTTTACTCTTAAGCTTACTAAGGAGCCTTTGATAAGGAACTTTATCAAAAGCTTTCTGGAAGTCAAGGTAAACAACATCTATTGAGCCCCCTTTGTCCATATGCTTGTTCACCCCCTCAGAGAACTCTAACAGGTTAGTGAGACAAGATCTTCCCTTACAGAACCCATATTGAGTCTTCCTCAATAATTTTTGTTTATACATGTGCCTACTAATTCTGTCTTTAATAACAGTCTTCACTAACTTTCCTGGTATTGAAGTCAGACTGACTGGCCTGTAATTTTCCAGATCTCTGCTGGAACCCTTTTTAAAAATGGGGTGGATTTGCTACCTTCCAGTTCTCAGGAATGGAGGCAGATTTTAATGAAAGATCACATATTTTTGTCAGGAGATCCACAATTTTACCTTTGAGTTCTTTCAGGACTCTTGGATGTATGCCATCCGGGCCTGGTGATAAGTTACTCAGATGCTGCAAAGGTATGCCATCTTCTGAATGATTTGTCATCTGAAATAATTTAATTAATTTAATTTTAATTTTTAGCTTTATATCCCACCCTATCCCGCAAGCAGGCTCAGGACAGCTTGCAACAATAAAACAGAGTTAAAAAATATATAAACAGACATTACAAAACAGTAGTGGTAAATAACTGAAAAGGTTGCTTTATTCTTGAGTCTGGTAATCAAGGACCGATTGTCCAATGTATAGCTGTATATGACTGGTGCATTTTGTTATTTCTGTATCTGGTTTTTACCTTATTTATAATCTGATATATGCCAGTAACAGCTTGTGTGTGTGTGTGTGTGTGTGTGTTTGTGTGTACTCAGCTTCCTGGGGGGAAAGTGTAGATGGCTGGGGAAGGCAATGGCAATCCACTCTGTAAAAAGTCTGCCATGAAAACGTCGTGAAGCTACATCACCCCAGAGTTTTGAAATGACTGGTACTTGCACAGGGCACTACCTTTACCTTTACTTTCTAAGAACACATGTCTATTTTAAACCACTTGTAATTATATAATGATTAAGATTTTTTTTTCTTGCTCCTGTTCCTATCAAAGTTTTCCTTTTGTAGAGCAACATCTTAAAAATTCAGACACAAGTACAATTTATTAGATACTCCCATAATTGTGAAAAAAGACCTTAAAACCAAGGAGTGAATCATAAGGGAGCCTTCAGAATTGCTGACATGTTGGCATACTAACTGGGACACACAAACCATGGGTTAGATGCAGCTACACATGACAGCAAAGGAAAATGTATTTAGTGCATTTCCATTAGCACAAGCCACAGTACAACAGCTGTTGGAGTACATCATGCTTTAATATAGATTGTAATGAAATAACAGGGTGCATATGGAGTAATAGAGGGTACAGCAGATGGCTCATACTATTTCAATTGCTTGTGTTATGTCTTGCCCATACAGAAAATATAGTGGGATTACAATAGGGCTGCCAAACCTCCAGTCCGGACAGGGAATCCCCCACCTGGGAGGTTCCCAACCCACTGGCCTACATTGGGAGGGATAACTCTATGGTACAATAGGTACCATAGAGTTTTCCCCTCCCAAATGGCTAGAGCATCCAGGAAAGCCATAGAGTTTTCCTGAAAAAGAGTGGCTGCACGCGACGTTGCCAGCATGATGACATCACTCACAGGAGGCTCCGAGGGACTTGCCAACCCTAGATTACAATGAGATACACTTAGCTCAGGCAAACAGCAAGGAGTAATTTTAGCACTTCCATTTATACAAGCACTGTTGGGCACACAGAAATCTTCTGTGGGATGCATGTCTATGAAGAAGACAAAGAAAAAGATATTGATTTATACCACACCCTTACTCTGAATCTCAGAGTCTCAGAATGGCTTACAATCTCCTTTACCTTCCTTCCTCACAACAGACACCCTGTGAGGTGGGTGGGCAGTGCCGGATTAAACCCTGTGGAGGCCCCCCAGGCAGTCAAAATCTCAGGGGCCCCTTTGCAAATTATCTCAAAGTCGGAGTGCCTGCCTCGTGGCCCACGGCTCCTGCTGCAGCCTGCAGGCACCTTCTTAAAAACTCCTTTTACTAAGCTGTGGGGGAGAGGCAGAGAGAGGCAAACTTGGCAACAACGCCAGCAGAGCCGCACTGGGCAAGTCAGGCAAAGAGTGGCTCAGTTGCTGGCTGCGTGTGCAGGCTGGGGGGACTGCAAGCAGGGGGGGAATGGGGGGAGCCAGCCAGGGGCCCCTAAAGGCATGGGGACCCATAGGCCAGTGCCTACTTTGCCTAATTGTTAATCTGGCCCTGTGGGTGGGGCTGAGAAAACTCTCATGGAAGCTGCCCTTTCAAGGACAGCTCTGTGACAACTATGACTGACCCAAGGCCATTCCAGCAGCTGCAAGTGGAGGAATGGGGAATTAAACCCAGTTCTCCCAGATGTAGAGGTTAAGTCCATGTGTAATGGTTAAGTCCATGCATTTAACCACTACACCAAACTGGCTCAAATCCAGGAACTGGTCAAATCTAGGAAGTAATCCAAGTGTAGTGACTAAGGAGAATAATTGACTGTTGGGTTTTAAAAGTGCCCACATGTAAAGAACTAAATATGACAGTACAGAAGTATACAATGATTCCACATAGTCAGTAATAAAATGCAAAAAGAGGACAAGAGAATATTGCAATTTATGAGTAAGATTTCAAAGTAGTTATGAAGTATTCATTTTCCTGCTGTAATAAGAGCAGGGTGGAGCCACCAGCCACAGAACTATGTAAAAATCAGACTATATACAGAACATTGGTTGGCAGGTCAGTCTAGCCCAAGGACAAGGCCTGAGCTAATAATAATAATATTTAATTTATATCCCGGCCTCCCCACTGTAACAGACTCAGGGGTATTTTCCCTTCTTCCATTCCAGTATACCTAATTGACTAATACATTGTGACTGATTGAAAGATGAGAGAGGGACTCTTCAGACAACATGCTGGTGGTATAGCAAATGGCACCATTTTAGCTAAATAATTAAAATGATGAATTCCCATTCAGGCCAATGGAGCTAAAGTTATTGTAAGCAATTTGTTCAACTGGTTTGAACAGGACTTACTATTGATTCACTTTAGCTGGATTGGAGTCAGTATGTTTATTCAGTTTGCTCTCATTTATAATTTCTAAAGCTAAGCATAAGGATGCAGACAACAGTAGAAAAAATACCTTCTAACCAGGGCTTTTGTTTGTAGAAAAAGCCCAGCAGGGCATATTAGGACACACACACCCCTTCAATGTTACCACTGTTTCACGCAGAGCTTTTTGTAGAAAAAGCCCAACAGGAACTCATTTGCATATTAGACCACACACCCCAACACCAAGCCAGCTGGAACTGTGTTCCTATGCATTCCTGCTCAAAAAAGAGCCCTGCTTCTAACAAATAAAATGTAGTTAAACATTTGTCAACTTGCAATCAACCACAAGCTGGATGTGTCATATACATCTTCAGTTTCCCTAATACAAGTAATTACTGTGAACAATCCTGTTCATATTGCATACAAATAATGCTTTCACAAAGGGTTTTTTTCCCCTTGAGTTGGAGATGTCACTCATAATATTGGTGCTGTTGATGTCTATTAAATAATTAAAATGAAACAAAATGTCTTATACAATGTTGTCATTAGTACAACAAAAAATACGATGGGACTGATGCCACAGGGACGGGCTCGAAACACTCTATAACCCCTCAAAAGAACAGCAGTCTAGCTCGCTTCCCCTGAGCCCTGCCGCCATAAGCCTCAAGGGGGCTCATTTTGCGGCATCTCCTGGCGGGAGGGTGGCACCCGCACGGGACACATATCAAATGAAAGAGGGGGCGCAGGGCTATCAGAAATAGCCGGCGGAGGGAGTCGGGAGACCACCCCACTGGGGGATCCACACCCCGAAAGTGATGAAGGTGGCGCAGATAGAGCCAACAGAGCAAACAGGACAAAATAAATAGGCTGCATTATGCAGAACAGTTGAGAAAGTGCCTTATCCCATATACTGATGAAGTATATACAGGATTTGAGAACAAAATTGTTTCCGGCGGTGATATTTGGGGGATTTTTGGGGACGTCACAGGAAGTGCTGTGAAGTCACTTCCTGTTTCCGGCAGTGGCATTTGGGGGAAATGATGTCATTTGGGGGAAGTGATGTCACAGGAAGTGATGTCACTTCCCGTTTCCGGCAGGTGACGTGGGGGAAATGATGTCACAGGAAGTGGCATCACTTCCTGTTTCCGGCGGTGGCATGACATCACCGGAAGTGACGTCACTTCCTGTTTCCGGCGGCGCGCACGCTTCGCACGCGCGCACCCCTACCTTCCCACCCCCCCAAGGTGTCCCTGGCTGGCCTTCAGACATTATGGTCACCCTAGTTCCCGCGCTAGGACACCATTGAATAATTCAAACCAGCAGGGGGCCCATGATTGGAGCAGGGATTTGGATCCAACTGCCCATTGTTCCTGAGTCCCCAAGCTCAGTCCTCAAGGCTCCAATGAGCCAGGCAGGAACACTACTACTAGAAGATACATTAGTCCACGAGTGTTTTTACATTCAGTTTGATCCAGAGTTTTAGAGTCTTAAAATCGCCTGCCACCATTCCACTTTAATTATTTTCCTTTTACATTTATGGATGTACTCTGCTCATTTTGCGTAGCCAAACTTTTATATTGCTGCTGAAAGCGTTTCCGGGGGTGGGGGGGGGGGTCTCTGATCAGAGGGCAGTCAGAATACCAGTGCTTAGTTAAATGTATACAATTGCTTGGAAATCGTGTCAACACTGCAAAAACAATATAAATTTAAATTACAAGATGAGGCAAGCAATGATATGTAAAAATTTCAAACGCTGTTAGTTCTCATGCAAATTACTGCACCTTGTGGCTTTTGGAGGAATCTTTTAAAATGCATGAAAACTTCTACAATACAAGTTTGAAACGCCTGTAGAGAAATGACTGGATCAAAACTAGCTTCAAGAAAAATGTTGCAGCAGCGCCAGAACCCACCTCACTGAAACAAATGTAGATGCTTTGGGCAGCAATGATGCAAAATAGTTGTGAGAACATTAGGTAATGTAAAAAGTGAGTTTCCAATGCGGTGATAGATAGTCACAAACCGTCAGTGTAAAAACACCCCACATACACAATGGGATATCATTGTGTATCAGCTCTGCAGCATATGACATCCTGCTTTGCAGAGGCTGCCAAGCTATTCGGCCTAGAAGTTAGTCTGAAGAAGACAGAAGTTCTCCACCAGCCTGCACCCCAGGAAGATTATCACCCTCCCTGCATCACTGTGGGTGAATCAGTTCTGAAGACAGTCCAGCAGTTCAGCTACCTGGGGTGCATCATCTCCTCAGATGCTAAGATCGACAAGGAGATCGACAACAGGCTGGCAAAGGCAAACCGTGCCTTTGGACGACTGCACAAAAGAGTGTGGAGCAACAAGCATCTGAAAAAAGGCACAAAAATCAATGTTTACAAAGCGGTTGTGATGACAACCCTCATCTACGGCTCCGAATCGTGGGTTTTATACCGTCATCACCTGCGACTCCTTGAGCGCTTTCATCAGCGCTGCCTTCGCACCATCCTCAACATCCACTGGAGTGACTTTGTGACCAACACTGAAGTTCTCAAGTGGGCGGAGGTTACCAGCATCGAGGCACTGCTGTTGAATACGCAGCTGCGCTGGGCAGGGCATATTTCTAGGATGGAAAACCACCGCCTTCCCAAGATTGCCCTGTATGGCGAACTCTCCACCGGCCATCGAAATAGAGGGGCACCAAAGAAGAGGTACAAGGACTCCTTGAAGAAATCCCTTGGCACCTGTCGCATCAACCATCACCAGTGGTCTGACCTAGCCTCAGATCGCAAAGCATGGAGGCACACCATCCACCAGGCTGTCTCTTCTTTTGAGAACGCACGCATAGCTGGTCTTGAGGACAAAAGGAGATTGAGGAAGAATCGCACTGCTACAGCACCAACCCTAAATCAGACTTTTCCCTGCAGCCACTGTGGCTGGACCTGCCTGTCCCGCATTGGTCTTGTCAGCCACCAGCGAGCCTGCAGCAGACGTGGACTATTGCACCCTTCTTAAATCTTCGTTCGCGAAGCCAAGCTGAGAGAGACACAATTGGACCTTGCCAAGTTCCGCAAGGCCTGCAAGACAACATTATTTCAGTTAGCCTTTAACTGAAATTGCCAATATATCAGCTTTATGGGATGTTTAAGAATACTGAATGCCATCTGTAATTAAGTGGTAATCTCATGTACCCGAGAACCAAGTTCCAAACACAGAATTTACCAGATTAATTTGATTGAAAATTCTTGTCATGGATCCAAGGAGGCCATAAGGATAATATTCTTATATGTAACTCACAGGGTATAACAACACTTATAGTTTCTCTCTATGTGTACATGTCAGTCATTGCATGACTCACATTCTTCAAGTAATTTCATTTCAAGTACTATTATCTTCTGTGCCAGCTCTGCCCTGCTGCCTTCTTGGAGTGACAAACACATTCCTCTGTCCTCCTCTGATACATATTCTGTCCGTTTCCTGGGATGCCAAACACAATCTTCTGTGTCTGTTGTATACCACAGCCTTCCTTCTGGAGATGTCTCATTACTGCTTCTTCCCCATTCTGCAAATGAGCCAGTGGGGTACAGCAGAGTGTCAGAGAAACCCAGGTTTAAATCTTCATTCTATCATAGAAGCTTTTTAGGTGTTCTTAGGCCAGTCACACACTCTCAGCCCAACCTACCTCATAGGGGTGATAGTATCACTATATTTAGCCCCAGATGACAGCCTGGATGTCACATTCTGAACTAACTGAAGTTTCTGAACAGCTTTCAAAGGCAGCCTCATTACAGTAATATAATCTAGATGTCATCAGAGCATAGATTAGCATGGCCAGATCTCTCCACAGTGTATCAGCTGAAGAGGTTCTACATGTCAAGGAGACCTGAACCTAAGCTGCACCCCCAAGCTACACATCTGCTCCTTCAAGGTGAGTGCAATCCCCACCAGGAACAATCCTCAGATGATCTGGGGTGGAGTCTGGGTGGCCATCCATCAGCAGATAGAGCTAGGTAACAACCCAGATGGAGCTAGGTGACAACCCAGCTCAAAACCTCGAGCAATTTGGGCAAGGGGGCACATATAGATGTTAAACATCAATGGCGAGAGAATAGCCATTCAAGTGGGTGTCACAGGGAGATCTACTTGCCAAGCGCCACCCTTTGTCCCCGACCACGGAGGAAGGAGGAGAACAATCCCCTGAACTCCAATGTCAGCAAGGCAGTGGGTCATTACATCATAGTCAACCATGTTAAATGCTGCTGATAGATCTAGAAGCAACAGCAGCACTGACCCACCTTGATCCAGATGCCTTCTTTTTTAATTTAAAACAATTTTATTAATTTGCAATATATTGCTATAGAAATCTATAAGAAAATTTAAAAATAATACAAAATAAAAACAATACATCGCTTTTTCCCCCTTCTCCTCCCTCCCTTATCTTGACCCCCACCGGTGTTTACTTAAAATTAAAAAAGAAACAAGGTAACTTAACAAATCAAGAATCTCCATTTTAGAACCTTATAACAATACGGAAGAAGTAAAAAACATAAAATAAGAAAAGTTACCTCTATAAGTTCATCATTTTCAAAGGAAAAATTTCCTCTTTATAAACTTTAGTCCATTGTTCCACTCCATTCATCTATTATCAAAAATCACTAAATATCCCTTTACTTTCCATTGATTTTCAACATACTTTTGAAATTTCTCCCATTCCTTCCTAAACTTCTCCAAATCATAGTCTTTTAAGATTCTTGTAAGTTTGTCCATTTCACTCCATGACATAACTTAAAATCCAGTCCCATTTTTCTGGTATTTTATCTTGCTTCCATAGCTGCGCATACAATGTCCTTGCAGCTGAAAGCAGATACCACACCATCATTCTATCTTGTTTTGGAAAACTTTCCATTTGTAATCCCAACAAAAAAGAGTCTGGAGACCTCTTGATGTCATAACCTAAAATTTTGACATTTCTTTCTGAATCATTTGCCAAAATTGTTTTGCTTTTTCACAAGTCCACCACATATGGTAGAAAGATCATTCATGTTTTTTACATTTCCAACTGTGACACCTGATTATTCATTTTTGCCAGTTTCTTAGGTGTCATGTACCATCTATACAGCATTTTAAAACAGTTTTCTTTAATGTTATAACATGTCGAAATCTTCATAGAGTTCTTCCATAAATACTCCCAAGATTCCATTTGTATTTATTTGTTGGAATTAATTGCCCATTTTATCATTTGAGATTTAACTACTTCATCTTCTGTAGACCACTTTAATAGCAATTTATAAATCCTTGAAATCAACTTTTCATTATCGCCCAACAGCATTTTTTCCAATTCTGTTTGCTCCTGTTTTATACCTTCATTTTTAATGTCCTGTTCCACCAAGCTCTTAATTTGTTGTAGTTGAAACCAATTATATTTATATTGTAATTCTTCAGCTGATTTTAGTTCCACCTTTCCTCCATGTATTTTTAATAGCTGATTATACGTTAACCACATCTCTTCACTTGTTTCTGAGGATAATTTTATTACTTCAGTTGGCACAATCCATAGCGGCTTTCTCTCATCACCATATTTTTTTTATATTTTGACCAAGTACTTAGTAAATTTTTTCTTGTATAATGGTGTGAGAAAAAACCATCCATCTTATTTTTCCCGTACAACACATATGCATGCCAACCAAAAATATTTCCATGGCCTACTAAAACCAACAGTTTCTTATTTAAAAATGTCATCCATTCTTTAATCCATACCAAACACACTGCATCATGATACAATTTTAAATCTGGTAACTGAAAGCCTCCCCTTTCTTTTGCATCAGTTAAAATTTTCATTTTGATCCTTGGTTTTCTTCCAGCCCATACAAATTCTGAAACTTTTCTTTGCCATTTACTAAATTGTTTATTGTCCTTCACAATTGGAATTGTTTGAAATAAAAACAAAATTCTTGGTAGAACATTCATTTTAATTGCAGCGATTCTGCCCAGCATTGACAAGTTCAATTTATTCCTTTTTATCAAATCTTCATCAATTTTCCGCCAAAGCTTTTCATAATTATTTTTATACAAATCTATATTTTCATGGTAACTTCTACACCTAAATATTTTACTTTTGAAGTGACCGCACACTCTGTTATACTTTGCAGTTCTTCCTGTTGACTCTTTGTCATATTTTTGCACAATATTTTTGATTTTTCTTTGTTTATATAAAAACCTGCCAATTCTCCATACTCCTGTATTTTACTAAGCAGCAATGGTGTCACAGATGAGGGATTTTCATTAATAAACATTACATCATCAGCAAACGCTCTGTATTTATAGGAAAAACCTTTCAATTTCAGCCCCTCTATCTCTTTGTCATCTTGTATTTGCCTAAGCAAAATCTCTAATGTCATTATAAATATCAATGGAGATAGAGGGCAACCTTGCCTTGTTCCTTTACCAACCATTATTTTCTCCGTCAAATCTGAATTTATACAGAATCTTGCTCGTTGTTCAGTATAAATCGCCTTAACCATTCTTATAAAATCCTCTCCTAATCCCAATTTCTCCATCACTGCAAACATAAAGTCCCAATTCAGATTGTCAAAGGCCTTCTCTGCATCTGCAAAAAATAGTGCCACTTCTTTTTCAGAATGTTTCTCATAATATTCAACAATATCTATTACAGTTCTAATACTGTCTCTAATTTGTCTCCTGGGAAGAAATCCTGCTTGTTCTTCTTTAATGAAATTATTCAAATGCTGTTTGAGTCATTCTGCTAGTATCCTAGCATGTATTTTGTAGCCATTGTTAAGTAATGAAATTGGTCTATAATTTTTTACATTTGTTGTATCTCTATCTTCTTTTGGTATCAGTGAAATTGTAGCTTCCTTCCATGTATTTGGTATTCTTCCATCAATCCTTATAATATTCATCAACTTCTGAAGTTTCGGTACTAATGTCTCTGCGAGGACTTTATAAAATTTTGCTGTAAAACCATCTGGACCCGGTGCCTTTTCCATTTTCATTGAATTTATAGCTGCTTCAACTTCAATTTTTTCAATTGGTTCATTTAATACTTTTTCCATATTTTCTGTTAAGGGATTTACTTCAATTTTCTGTAAATAAGCATCTATTTTTCTTTTCTCCACCTTTTGAGCTTGAAATAACTTAGCATAATATTTTAAAAATTCTCTTTTAATTTCTGCTTGGTCAACAATTTCTTTACCTCCTGATACAATTTTATTCACAAATTTGTTTTCCCTTTTTTTTTTTTTCATTTGCCAAGCCAGGTATTTTCCAGGCTTATTTGCTCCTTCAAAAGATTTCTGTTGAAGTCTCTTAAGGTTCCATTCTACCTCTTTATTTAACAGATGTCTCAATTGGTTTTGCAATATTGTAATTTCCCTTATTATTTTCTTTTTCCCCGGTCTTTTTTTTAAGTTCCTTTTCTTTTTTCCCAATCTTTTTTTGAATGTCCAACATTTGTTTCTCTTTGCCTTTTTTATCTTTATATGCATCCCACACAGTTTGAAATTGAATGTCCTCCTTTTCATTTACTTGGAAGAAGGCTTTAGTTTCTTTTTCTAGAGACACCACTGTCTCAATTTTCTGTAGCAAATCTTCATTTATTCTCCATCACCTAACCTTTTTCACACACTTTGCTGACCATATCAAAGGATTGTGATCAGTCCCAACTTTAGGAAGAATCTCTATTTTTTTTGTCATAAGTCCAAGATCTTTTGTCAACCATAACATATCAATTCTTGAGAAAGAGTTATGCCTAGCTGAAAAAAAGGTATAGTCACGCACCCTAGGATTAAATTTCCTCCATATATCTTCCAAACTTTCTTGTTTCACTAAGTCAAAAAACGACATTGGTAGCTTCCCCTCCTTATTTCTTTTCCCTGATCTGTCCAGATTGTTAATAATTGTTCCATTAAAATCTCCCATTACCATTATTTGTTCATAAGCCTCTTGGTCTAATTGTTGCACAATATCTTTAAAGAAGGAGTCTTTCACCCCATTTGGGGCATACAATCCCAACAACAATGTCTTTTTATCATTCATTGTCACTTCCACAGCTAAATATCTCCCTTCATTGTCCTTAAAAATCAATTTTGGATCCAATTCCTGTTTAACATAAAAAATCACTCCCCTTTTTTTCTCCTTAGCCAAGGAAAAAAATTCTTTACCCAATTGTTTATTCCATAAAAATTTGTAATCCAATTGTTAAATATGTACTTCTTGTAAACAAATTATATTACATTTTTGGTTTTTGATCCAATGAAATGTAGCTTTTCTTTTTTGCGGTGAATTTAGTCCATTTACATTTCAAGATATTAATTTGTAATCCATAACGACGACTCTTTATTCTGTATCCCCAAATCCCTCGTTTTCTTCAAAAAATCTCCTCATTTCCTGCATATTTGTAATTGTAATCCTCTTTCCTCTATATTAAAAACTTAGAACTTGAGGCAATATCCATCTGTATCGCACTTCATTCTCCCGCAGCTTGTCAGTTAATTTTTTATACAATCTTCCATCATTTATAACCTTTCTTGGCAACTCTTTCATAATTCTTACTCTGCTTCCATCAATTTCCAATGTTTTTGCAAATTGTTTTCTTAAGATCTTTCCCACCATGTCTCTTGAAATAAGTTTTACTACCATGTCTCTTGGTAATTTATTTTTCTTGGCAAACGATGAATTGACCCTGTATATGTAGTCATAAAGATAACTAGATTCATCAGGTTCTATTTCCATGTCTTTAATCATCTCCTTCATTCTCAGGTACTCCTCTTAGATGTATCTGGTTTTCCATTAACTTGCAGTCTTGCAGAACTACTTTCTCCTGCAATTTATTGATCACCTTATTCTCAACCACGTGAACCTTATTTAATGTTGCTTGTGAGTCCTTTCTGAGATCCTCAATTTCTTTTTTAATTTCTGTCTTCACCATTTCTGCACTTGTTTCAATTTCTTTTTTTAATTGCTTCTTATTGTCCATTATTAGATCTTTCATCATTTTACCCAGTCTTGCCTCCATAGCATCCAATTGATCTTGTATTTTAGGCATTATATCTTCCTCAAGTGAACCAGTCCTTGCGCTTGTCAGTTTTGGTGCCTGCTTATGATCAGACATTGCTATTTTTCCACTCCCAAAATAGGCTCTTAAGTTGATCTCACCAAAATCAAATTGAACCAAAGCATCTTATAGATTAGGAGATGCCCTTTCTATTAGTCCAAAATCACCGTTCTCAGGGCTTCTTAACTGAAGATATGATTTTTTTAAAGTACACAGAATGGCATCTGCGATTTTTCAAGCCCCTTTGGAAGTTTTTTTCCTTTTTCACCAAAAAGCCACCAAAATCAGTTCTAATATTATAATCCAATATGTTTCATTTTGTAACCTTAATATCTGCCGGCTCCACTAATTTTCAAAGTCTTATTCTCTTTTCTTAAGTATTTAAATTTTTTGACCTTCCTTTAATGGCCGCCACAATTTCTCTATGGTTTTCAAATCCTAGTGAAGGCCAGGAGGTTTAAAAATTCCCTTCTTCTAATGGCTCCTTCCTCCTTTTCTTGCCACGAAGTCACGTTTCAATGGTTGAGAGATCTCACGATGCTTGTATGACGCCACTTCCTGTAACATTTTCCAGCTCAGCAACTCAGTGACGATGGGGTTTTTTTACAGAAACGGCAGGTATGCCATACAATAGTTGTTTTTCGTCTTTTAACTTTGCTTCTTAAATACCAAAAGTCCCAAAATTTCCCCCTTCTCTTCTTTGCAACTTTAGAATAATATAGTTAAGTCTGAATCTTAATCTTTGTCTCAGATAGAATTGATTTTAGTCCCAGAATGATAGATAAAGATCTTCTTACCTTGCAGCCCAATATATCCTTGTTAACACCGTTCTTGTCAGTGGTAAATGTTTAGATATTAGAATAGTTCAAAGAAAGCTTGAAACATGATGAATTTAAGTCAAATTATTGACCATGGATGTCCTCTGTAGACGTTGGAATGCAATTCTTCGCCGGGGAGCCTTCAAAGCCCATAAGGAACCCCACTGGGACTCCTCATAAGCCAAAGTAAATCCCCTCAGAATTTTCCCGAGCACATCTTGGCCTTTTCCCTCACTGAGAAAAGTAGGCAGCAGGCGTTAAGGTCGCCTTCTCTACCCAGAACAGAGGCTCTGGTCCGCTCCTCTTTGTGAGAAGCATCTCAACTCGCCATGTTCCAACTCCGGAAGTCGATCCAGATGCCTTCTGAGGTCATCTGTGAGGGTGACCAGAACAGTCTCCATCCCATAACCAAGATGGAAGCCGGACAATGGCACTAAAATATTGCTGGAGTATAGTAACAATAGGCTTAGCAGTTTCTCTGAATTCCCAGCTTTCATTTCAAACAAAAAAAGTGAAGTCTTTGAAGTCCTTCTGTAGCTGAGATAAGCCTTTTTGTTATATCTATACAAGGAAAAAGGATACACACACTATTTAAAAAAAATGAAAGCTGGAAATTCAGAGAACCTAACACCTTTTTGAAAAAAGAAAATTAAACCATTCATTTTCAGGGTGGGGGGAGAAAAGTAAGTGGCTTGACCACAACAGTGGAAATGCATGCAGAAACTGGCAAATAAACTGAAGCAGGATGGGACCAAAACCAATGAAAAAGATTTCATGCAGAACTCTCGCTCAACCAAATCTGCCCAGTTTGACAGCAACAGTCATACAGGGCAAGGGCTAAGCCTAGATGTGGGCCATACACTGCTAAACAGTTTGTCTATTTTTATTTGCCCATTAAACTTGGGCACAATATTAGCAGGAAGAGTCTCATGAGTTAGAAGTGCAAACTGAATGGGGAGGGGAATCTCAAAATGTACTTCCTGATAGAACAACCTGAAAAAACTGCCTACTACCACACAAAGCTGCCAAGTTTGAGATCATCTACAAATATTGTGATGCGACGTAACCCCATGGGTCTGTAACAACTCAGTGCTTGCACAGGGGACTTCCTTTACTTCTTTTATAAAGGCTTAATTCTGTGCAGTTTCTTCCCTCTTCAGAGGTAAGGTGCCCTTTCCATACAATGTCCTATTCCCAGAGAGATAAGTAGGCCACTAGCGAGATCCATTATTGTGTTGCTATTTTCACTAGCAACGGGAAACTTTTTTTTTTTACGATGAAAACAGACAGGCCATCAGCAGGCCAACTGGCCTTGCACTAAAAGGTCTCTGCAAAATTTCATCAGGATTGGGGATCTGGCCAGCATACAAGACACACCTGAGGGGATAGTAGTTGTAAGAGTCCTGGCTGACTATGGGTGTGAATGATGCCTGTGATGTCACTGTGAGGTGTGTTCCAAGTTCCTTTGCTTCATATCTTTGCTATATTTAATATTCTGTGATTATAGATGATGCTCCTATTTGTTTTCTTTCTTTTCTTCTTCAGAAAAAAACTGAAAAGTTTGTCATAGAAGAACATAATAGCATATATAAGGGATTTAGGTATCCAAAAGCCATCAGTTTTGTAAGGGCAATAGCAGCCAATGTGAAACTTCAATCTAAAGTGGTGTCATAACTCAAGAAGAGAGGATGTTTGACCCTTTCCTCCTTACAAAGTTTTTCCAACTGAAACCACCACCATTCTCTGCTATCAGCTATTTTTAAAAAATGGGGGGGGGGGGATACAATTATCCTGTATTTTTTTTCTTAACCAAAGTTAATATCAGCCCAGTTTTAACCTGCAAATCACAAAGGGGAGAAATTGGGAAAAGCCATTCATGGATCTTGCCAGCATCCTGTTCCTCTTGGCTCTCATTTGTTCTTGAAAGAATGAGAATCACAGACCGATTTCGCCCTCACCTTATGCTGTTTTCACGTTCATCTTCTCAGCATGGTTCCCTTCCGATTTCCCATTATCTGCCCTGGAGCTGCAGCGAGCATCGCCGTTTTTCACACAGGGCGATTTCCCACACAGCTTACCAAGGAGCGAAGTTCCTCCTCACTGCACAGCGTCTGCTCGGATTTCCCACCAACTGCTCCGCGGATGCAGGAAGTGCCGCACCTTTTGCGTCTCAAATGGAAATTGCTAAAACCCTAGTTTACGTTAGCAACGCAAAAGGTGCGGCACTTCCTGAATCCGCGGAGCAGTTGGTGGGAAATCCGAGCAGACGCTGTGCAGTGAGGAGGGACTTCGCTCCTCGGTAAGCTGTGTGGGAAATCGCCCACAGTAAACAGAAACTGGTTTTTAGCGGTTTCTGTTTACTGCACGAAAATCCCGATGCTTGCTGCAGCCCCAGGGCAGATAGTAGGAAATTGGAAGGAAGCCACATTGAGAAGACAAATGTGAGAGCAGTGTAAGGTGAGTGTGAAATTGGTCACAGTTTCCCCACCTGTTTGCTGCTGATGTGTATGTGTGTGTGAGATGAAAGATAGGTGCTAGAGAGAGGCAGAGAACTGAGGTTTGCTGGGCTTTATGAATGACAGCTAAGGTCAGCTAGCTGGTAGTGGACCAGCGGCAGGGTAATGTTTTTTTGTTTACAGGCACCATCTTATCTTCTGCCTATTCTGTAGGTCAACTGACAGTGGTGACACAGAATGGTGACATGAGACCATCCATGGAATGATGAGGGAAAATGCAGAAGGCACCTAGTGAAAGGAGGAGG
Source organism: Heteronotia binoei (assembly GCF_032191835.1). NCBI lineage: Eukaryota > Metazoa > Chordata > Lepidosauria > Squamata > Gekkonidae > Heteronotia > Heteronotia binoei. The sequence goes on along the minus strand of NC_083243.1, from coordinate 81,000,904 downwards.
AAGTAAGTTAGGAGAGATGAAGAAGTAAGGAAGAGGAAATGAGAGGACAAAGTAGACTCTAGAGGGTTGGACTGTGCAATCATGAGAGGATCCCACTTCCTCTAGCATTTCACTTAGCACAGGTTATGACTTTGCATTCCATTGATGACCCTTCACACTAGAAATTCAGTACTTTCCATTTGTAAAATGAATGGGTTGTTTTCAAGAATTTCTTTTAAATGCTCAGTTCCTTAATCATACATTGCTTATGTGTTTTTATACATGTTTCTTAACACATTAATTTTGGCTCCATTCATCGAGTTGAATTACATATTTTTAGTTTTTACTTATGCTTGTGACAGTGGATTTTGAACTATGTTGAGCTGATCTGTTTGCCTGGTATGATAACTGGATGTATTCTTTGGCAGCAGAGGATTTGTACACATGAAATACCTATATGCCTTCCATTAGCAGCATATTCTTGCCAGCATCCTGTTCCTGGGGAGGGACAGTGGCTCAGTGGTAGATCATCTGCTTGGGAAGCAGAAGGTCCCAAGGTTCAATCCCTGGCATCTCAAAAAAAGGGGGGGGGGCAGGCAAATAGGCGTGAAAAACCTCAGCTTGAGACCCTGGAGAGCCGCTGCCAGTCTGAGTAGACAATACTGACTTTGATGGACCGAGGGTCTGATTCAGTATGAGGCAGCTTCATATGTTCATATATATGTTCATATATTCTATGGGCCCTGTCCTGGGGAGAAGGAGTGGGGGGGAAGTGTTGCAGATACTGTGATGTGACTTCCCCTGGTGGTATTCTGGGAATTCCCTAATATCAACGGTAAAGACTGTAGAGATTGGAAAATTCCTAGTGTCACGGACACTGTGCCATTACTTTCAAGTATGATGTCTCAGTTTCCACAACATTATTTCTTTCCCCCCTCCTATTTTTCTTCCAATGTCCAATTGAGGACTGGATGGAAGTTTTCTCACCATGAGTAGACACATGGTAAGCGTAGTTACCGGCCTCCAGGGGGGTCTCAAATTGTCCTGGAATAATAATTGATCTCCAGACTACAGAGATCAGTTCCCCTGGAGGAAATGGCAGCTTCAGAGGGCATGCTGTATGACATCACATCCTGGCTACCTCCCTTCCCAAGTACTGCTATCAAATCTCCAGGAAATTTCCAAGCCAGAGTTAGTTATTAGGATTATGAAGGTGAGGATGAGATTCTTCTAAAGTATTACCAACACCATAATCTTTGTAGTATATGCAAAAAGGGGGCAAGCACATTATGCCAAGGAACTGCTGTAAAAGCTTTGTTATCAAAGCACTTGAATATCCAGAAAGTTCAGCTAAAAAGCATCTCTCAGAGGGTAAGCTCCTCCCCTTCATCCTTCATACCCCTGCATCTTTGGAGGTGTGCACACCCACTCCCACCAAGTCAGCCAGCCACGTTGATGCCTCTTGCTGCTTCTAGGCTCCTGTAAACCAGCACTGACTCCTCTGGTTGCCTTACACTGTTGGGAGCCAGTTCTGCTACAGGAATCTCAAGCAGCTGTCCCACTGTCTGCCTGCTATCTAGGATGACTCCGTTCCTTGAGGGGAAAGCAAAGTGTCCTACCAGATATGGGGCTGTCACTATGATGTTCCCAAAAAATTGGGGTTGGTCCCACAGATTCCGCTGGCCAGAGATCCAGGCAGAACAGTAAGCCTGGGTATGCTACACATTACATTAACCAGCAACCCCATTCTTCTCTGAGTGCTGGAAAGCAAAGCTTTTACTGTAGTATAAGTTAAAGCATTATATAAATGAGGAGGCTAGGAGACGAAAAAATAACACTGTACTTCAAAGGGCTTTGCTAACAGGATCAAGTATATAAAGCACATCTTAAAGCACAAGGATCATGTGATTAAAGTAACAGACAGACAACTGCTCTGAAGAGTCTGCAGTTTTCATTGAACTTTGTCATGCCACTGAATCCAGTGCAGTTGCTCTCAGCCAGAAGCTTTGATGGCTAACTTATTAGAAGCTCTGTTCCTTGCTTTCTTGATACAGGAGCTTTTTGCTAAACTGAGCAACCAGTAATAAGTGAAACATGAACAGCATGGTTGAGCTGCCTTTCAGAATTAGTGGCAACACTCCCTTCAAAGTAAATGTAAGTGAAACAGGTTCAGGCCCTAAGTTATTTTGGGAGTTAATGAGCCTAACTCTAGAGTGTAGTTAAGATATTCTTAGCATAACATGTGTGGGTAGAAGAGGAATCCATATATGTTCCCTTTAACCTCAGTTAATCCAGGGATGACATCAATTAATGCAGCATCCCACAGAGGTGCATTTGATGAAAAAGGACAGCTGGCTGAAGAGGCTTCCTGATCATGGCTCTACCCCCCATATGTATATTTCCTTTACTCCAAGGTTTGTGAACTAGTAATATACTGCTGATAATGCTGGATTAAGGCATGTAGCAGCATAAATAGCCAACTGTATTTACAGTGCAATGTAAAAAGGGTCTCTCTTTCATTCCAAGAGTGACCTAAGGGCATCTCCAGAGGATGGCTTCTTTTTGTCCCATCTGATGTTGCATGCACTCCCATGATCTGTGTTTACCAGAAACAGTCTTCTGGTACTATCTCTGATAAATCACTTTACCTGCTTAACTTTGAGGGAGATTTTGAGAATATCCAATGAAACCTTTGCAGATTTCAGATGGGGGGGGCAAGCTTTAAGACACATCCTTGTTAAATGATAAACTCCCCCATCCTGACCTGAATAGTCTAGTCTCATTAGATCCCAGAAACGTAGCAGGGTCGACTATGGCAAGTACTTGGATGGAAGACTTCCTTGGAATACCAGCAGTTGGGAGGTGGGAACAGACTTTATTCAGCCACCTCCCTGAATATCCTTCAGGACCCAGTAGAGGTCAGTCACTAGAGGTCACCAGGACTTTCAGGTGAGAGCGCACAGACATGCACATATAAAAATACCAAAAAAAAAGAATAAACTCTCCCGCCAAAAAACAACAACAATGCATTTGACTACATTTGGTTTTTTTTAAATACCTTGATAAAAATATAGCAATGTTCAGAACATGACTCAAACAATCTCCTCAACCCCTTTGCAAGCACAGGGACTTCTGTTTTTGGAATACATATGGTTCACATGTAGAAATAGTGTGTTAAGTTAAACAGCTAGCTGTTTCTGAGGAGAAATCACATTTGGAAAGAAACTGTTTGAAAGTAGTGTTTGCCAGCTGTACACTGGGAAATGCCCAGAGATTTGGGGGGCAGAGCCTGAGGAGCGCAGGGTTTGGGAGGGAAGGGACTTCAGTGGGGTATAATGCCATAGAATCCACCTTCCAAAGCAACCATTTTCTCCAGGTGAACTGATCTCTGTCACCTGGAGAACAGTTGTAATATCAGATTCCCAGCTATCACCTGGAGGCTAACAAACCTACCTGGGGTAGATCCAGCAATCCTCTCTTTCAAGGATCTTTGTGCAAGGTTCATGGATTTTCTGTTTCCCCTCCCCATAGCGATCACTTCTACTGCCAGGAAATTTGATTCCTGGGGCCACAGGCTCTTTGTGGAGTAATCCTTTGTGGAATGCAGTGAAACAGAGAAAGGAGGCAAAATTTCACCTGTCAGCAGATTTAACAGACAGAACATACAGCTCCACTGACTGAAGGAGAAGGAAGTAGCAGTTTCATCCTCTTCTCTATCTTACCTATCGCTTGCTGACTTGCATTTTTAATACTCCATCCAGTGCCTGAAAGTAATCTGTTTTTTCCATGGTTAGAAGGAAGTACTGGGGGAGTAGAAAATGAGGCATATCCATGACTGTTTGACAGCAAGGTGGAGAGTACAGTAATATAATCTTCAGTCTGTTCTGATTGTCAACATTCAAATAAAACACTCAAAATCTGGGTTTTGTTGATCTAGTAAAAAGAGAGAAAAATGGGACTTGGGCAGACCCCAGCAACTCCTTCATCCTGACTAGTGAATCTATGACCGATTTTGCACTAGGGCTTGTTCTGGGTGGAGAGCCCTATTGCCACCGATGCTTCTCTCCATTTTTACACAAGCTGCCACGGAGCTGCAAGTTGGAGCACCACTTTCCCTTAGCAAGCAGAAACTGCTTGTCAGAGGATCTTGCTTGTTGCAGGAAAGTGGCGCATCAACTCGCAGCTGCACGGCAGCTTGTGCAAAAAAGGAGAGAAGTGCCAGAAGCAAAAAGGCTCTCCACCTGGAACAAGCCTAGTGCGAAATCAGTCTGTGAAAAGAATACCCCTAAAAGATTCATTGTGACAGATTAACCTCAGCTATCTTATCTAACCAGGTCTCTGTGATCTATAAACAACACAAAGCTTCTCTTTTCCACGTTTCACCTTCACATGTTTCTTCAGTAAACTGACATCATGCTTGCATATCTCATATTCATCTTCGCTGATCCAGAGCCAGCATGGGATCAGGAAACAAACAACCTGGGTACTAATTCCCAATCCTGTTCTTTAAATTTCACATTATGCTTCCTTCCTCTTTACAAAGATAATTAGCTTTGCAATAATCTTGGTTATAATCTTTAATAACCATCCTGCCCTATATTACATAGACATATCTGATGAGACTGGAAGTTTTGGGAAAGCATATGGGTATTTTGCCTTTAATTACACTGGCAAATGCCTGGTATGCATTCCTAAATATTTGCCCTACAGATCTGGTAGTCTTCTATCCATACTAGGACAGCTTCTGTACAAGTGGAGAAGCCAAGTGTAGATATAATTCAGTCCATTTGTTGTTCTTTAAATGAACAGATTTACCAAAATATACCCCGGATTAGTGCTAAGGCGGAGTATGGACTGACTTCCTGATATATATATTACATTTTTATCACACCCTTCCTTGAAGAACTCAGACCAGCATACGTACTTCTTCCTTCCTCCTCCACAAGAAACCCATGAACTAAATTGGGTTGAGAATAATGACTGTCCAATATCCTACAATGAACTAGAAAGGTGAATGGGGGCTCAAGCCCAGGTCTCCCCAGCCCTAGTTTGTCATGCTCTCCACCATCCCACACAACCTACAGATACCCATGCCTGTCAGTATGCTGTATGCCTGAAAGATTACCATGCAGTCACCAAATATGGCTGTTTTAGGGACCCTGTCTTGGTGGACAGGCAGCATAGAAATGTTTTAAATAACTAAATAAAATCTGGGATATAGCACAGTATTAAACATTGTGAGAACCTTGGCTATCATGGTGTTCTGCAATCTGTATGAATTAGCAATAACAGCACCAGAAGGACTTCAAGACCTTGACTTTCTATTTTCCCCTCTCTCTAGAAATACAGAAGGAAAATTATACACATTATAATGAATTTGTGCATTTACCAATTTGAACAGTTTGCCTACATCCACATGGAGGTTTTTCACCACTTTGGCTTCCAAACTGCAGTGGATATTTTTCTGGAGCATCCATACAATGTCATCCTCTAATATTCCAGTTTCCAGGCTTCCCCCATACTCAATAATTGTATCTCAAGTCTTGTTTGGTATGATCTTTCCAGAAAAAACACAATCCAAATACTTTAGCAATCCGACCAGAGGGTGCAAATTTTTGAAGGTTCCACTCACATCAGCACCATTTTCCTTAAATCAGCCTCTTCTGGATGCCATTTTCCACATCACACCACCAGAGGGCTTGTAAGGGTTTTTTCCTTTCGTTTCCTTTCTTTTTTTTCCAAACAAAACCTCAGTAACTGCTGTTTTGTTATAGCACAGTAACATGAAAACAATCTGCGGCCACATTCTGCTTGTTCCTCTGAATTCCTAGCTTTCATTTTTTTTAAAAAAAATGTCTAGCTCTAGAGCAGATGTGTTTCTACTGATACTTCTGGAGGGCTGGAGACATGCCTTTAAAAAACAAAGTTGGGGATGCAGAGGAACTAGTAAAGTAACACAACAGGAATTTCCCAAATTCAGGCTTTCTCACTGGAAGAGAAATGTGGGAGGCATAAATGTGGAAGGGGGCCAATGTAAGCTGTTTCATGTTCATATGCTTAACCACATCTCAGTCACAAGAGAAACCATTTAAAAGTCTCTTTCAGCTCGAAACTAATTCCATGAGGTTTTTGGA